>NW_026947513.1:25141500-26423000 GCF_034190915.1 Cavia porcellus
TCAATCACCTTCATGGCATTTGGAAACATGAGTCACACATCATGTGAATTATTTCATAAAGTTGATCTTCATAACGGGGCACATTCCCTGAAAACTAGTGATTAAAGAGAGAGTGAGAGAGAGCGCGCAAGAAAGCAAGTGAGTGAGAGAGAGACAGTGAGAGAGGAATGTGACACAAATTACGTCAATAGCTATTATAATCTTTATCTTGGCACTGGCATGTCATAATATTTTCAGAATTCTATATCCGGTGACAGAGAGTGAGAAACAATGACAAAACTGGTGTTATCTTGGAAGCTGCGAGTGATCAAACATCTTATTTATAACCTCTGATCTACATATGCTAGACCCACATGTGGATTACTATGCTAATTGTCTTGTCTCATTGTTTTGTGGGTTGCATAGGAGTCTTTTCATGATGGAAGTTTAGATTTGTTGTTACTTGGTGTTCTGTGGTCAGGCATGTTATGTCTCAGAACAAGCAGTATGGAAATAGTTTCCTTAAAAAACATTAAATTTTCTTAAGTAGATGTAATAATCTCTGGGTTTTGAGTTTTACCTGAATGTTATCAGATAGCCCATCATGTTTCTTTACCCATCAAACTGGAGTCTATTACATATAATGGTTTAAGAGATAGTGCTGCTTCTATCATATCCTGGACCCAACAGAAGAAACATTCCTCTGCTGGACTTCACTTACAGCTATCAGCCTATTTTAGCATATATTATGTGGACCAGAACATTTTCCTTAGTCTCTAATATATTTCTTAAGAGTGCATAGAAACCTCGTAGTGGTGAGTGAGAGTCTTTTTTGGAATGAGACACAAAATGCAATAAATTCTATTTTAATTTTGAGAAGAGTTCTAGCATGTCCCTGACATTGTCTCCTAAATATTTTCTGGTTGGGTTTTTCCAATCATTGGATTTCTAATGAAAGAAATAGACAACTTATCAAATTTATAAATTACTACAATGAAAGACAATATGTTTAGCAGCTGCCCTTGAAACACTGTAGTTAAAATTCACATCTGCCCACAGAGCTGATTTACTTAAAGAGATTTTTAATTTTTATCTGATGTGGAAATCAGAGGGAACTTGGTAAGCTTTAGGTTGAGGAGATTGATGAATTTCCATGTTGGGAAGATTATAAATCATATTTGGGGATCTAAATAGGAATGACCACCTATTTAATCAATAGGACTCTGTAGAAGTGATTAAGTATGACACCGAGACGAAGTCATAAAAGATATGGCGGTTTCCGTTTCCCATCACTTGGATCCAAAACCTCTTGCCAATAGCTGAGAGGACTTGAGGCTTTATGCCAAAAGCTATGTGAGTGACACATCTTGGAAGCAAATCTTCTACCTTTAGGGAAATTTTTAGATGATAGTAGTTCTGGCCAATGTCCCAACTGCAAACTTTTGATAGACTTGGAACAAGAACCACCTAAATAAATTACTCCCAATTCTTGGAAACTTAGAGACAAATGCTTACTGCTATACGTCAAGGTAATTTGCTAATTCCGACACTTTAACCTAGCTTGGAAAGAAAATCAGTGGGCTTTACATTCAGACAGGCCATCTGTAAATTTGCCCTCATAGATAATTAGAGAAAAAGACCTGGATCTCAAGAAGACTCACTTCTTATTGCGTTAATATGTTGACTAAGAACTTTTCCAGTATGTTTGTAAGTTATCACATCTATTTCCCTTGGAGGTGTTAATTAAATCAACTCTAAGACCCAAATAATTTGAGAGGTAAAAATTTCCCATTAAATACAACTAGTTAGGAGTATGCAATAAAGTTCCTTTTGTTCACCACAGAATTTCCAGGGACTAATTTTAAAAATAAAAGTTGAAGTTTGTGTCAGTTTTCTTTTGAGAGAAAGAAAGAAATTAAACTTTCCAAATGTGAAAAAATAGCATGCTTTTCATTAAAATTTTTTCGTTCATATTAATAACAGTATTTTTGAGAAGCCAGGGATTTAGCTCAGCACCTACCTGGCAAGTATGAAGTCATAGGTTCAATCTCAGAAAAAAAAAATTAATACTTTTTTTTGCAAAGTCCTGCTGGTGAGGCCATCTATGATACCACAGTACTCTGTACTTTTCCAAGTATTTTCAGAAGCAGAATACTGTGGAGAAAGATGATTATTCATATTTGCAATCCTGCGGAGAATATTGGTACAAGCTTGAGCTGAGATCACAGTCTTATATTCTCTATCCAGACATAAATCTGAAGGTAAATTCAAAATCTAGGAAATTCCTCTGAAGGTTAAAGCTGTCCCAAGTCTTTGATATTTTTCTTTTCTTTCAAAATGACATAAATCTTCCTAAAGAGGATTTTATTTGGTGGGGGAGGGTTCTGGAAAAGAAAAGAGAGAGAAGAAATAGAACTAAAATTCAATTTAAAACATCTTATAAAAATAGTCAGGATTTTGCATATGTATTGTATCAGTTCTAGAAAGCAGTAGTTCTGTTTTTACTTATGTATATCATATTAAAAATTATCTTCTCTCTCCCATTTTTAGCTTAAACAATACAGCTTTAGAATACGTATTACCAATATGCCATATATTTCTCTGTATTCTCATACACATCCTGGAGTTACAAATACAAGAGATTGCACAGAAAGACAGAAAAAGGAAGAGGTAATTGGGAAGATTGAGACGTCAATCACAACTACCTTCTTTACTTGTAGGGTTCATGGCATAAAATAATCTTAAACTGGCAGAAGGAAAGCATATATGTTAAATGAAGTCAGTGTTCAGATTAGGAAAATAATAATCTAGCTGCTTTCATTTTATTTTCTAAGAGAAAAAAACAGACTTTCATTTGGAGGCCTTTATCAAAACTAAAGATGTGAGACAGAAGAGGAAATAGTGTGGGTATCTTCTGATTCTTTCTTAAACAGCACTCTGATTACATAGAAAAACAAAACTCTAGGTAGTTCCTGGCCTATAGCAAGTATTCAAGAACGCACCTCTGATTATTAATTACTTATCTTTGTGAATAGATAATTAAACACACACTCAGAAAACAAAATATTTCCTTCTCTGCCAGGCATTAAACAGACACTGGCATGAAAATGACTATGGCAAACTTGTAATGTTTTGTACACACCAAACTGCATCCTCTCATTTGAATGTGTTTTTATGCAGAAGGGGAAAATGATGTTTTAGTTTGCTTTGGATTTGTTTCATAAAGTGGGCATTTTTGAATCATGGTTTGAAAAATATAACATTTGTGGTAAATTTTTCCTGATTTTTTTTTTTTTTTGTGTGTGTGTAGTAAGCCAAAATCATAAGTATATAATCTAACAAAATACATTTGTAAACATCAATGAATCCAGGGCCTAAGCCCAATTTTTCTATGAGACCTTTCAGGCCTTCCCACAGACAATTACATGGCTTTGCATGGCTGGACTTGGGAGTGGGGTGGGGAAGAGGCTTCCCTCCATAAACCAGATTTCCTGTATGTTTAGTTCACTGCAGTACATGCAAAGTTTGAGTCAGGCTGCAGAGGGGTTGGCATGTTAATAAAAATACTTGCATTCCTAGGCCAAGCAACTCCATTCTAAGGCCTCTTTGAACTTGGGTGAGGCAGCCCTTCTCAGTCCATCTCTGTTCTTTTCCACTGAGACTTTCCCCTTCTCTTTACTCAGGCTCTTCAGCATCATAAAATGTCAGAAGGCTTTGCATCAGGTCCATTAGCAAAGAGAGGGTTCCTGCCAACTATCCTGGATGGGGGGATCACGGATTCCCTTCCTCTTCTGAGGGTTTTCTCTGCTTTTCACAGTGACAGAGAGAAGAGTGTTCTCTGACTGACAGCTACAGCTGTCCTAGACACCGCCAGCTTCTCTCGGAGACAGCTACTATGAGGATAGCAGGCTTGAATTGAGACAAATCAGCAGCTTTGAATTTGGACCAGTTCTGCAAGACTCTACTCTGTGATCACTAAATAAATTAGCAGTAGCAGATTTTAAACCTCAAATAATCCCAGCTGTCTTCACCCTGCCTGATGACTCCACCTTGTCAGGCACTGAAAGTTGAACTAGTCCCAGATGACTGTACACTCTCCATTGCTTTGTGTAAACAGTGTTTTCCTCATACTCATTAGATTTGTCTAGGAGAAGCTTCCCTTTTACTGACCTCTACTATGCCACAGGACAACTCCCAAACAAGCCTGGCACAGTGGTCTTATAAACATGGGAACAATTTATTTCTGAGTTATTGTGGGCTTTGAATTCCTGCAAGTTACTCTGGGTCCTTATGCCAGATGTCATGGGTAGAGCAATTTTCTAAAAAAAGAAAAAAACCCTTGTAAATTCTAGGAGTTGCTAGCTCTACAGAGTTACAGAGACTGGCAACAGAGACTGGCAGAGATAAGCAGTGTTAACTGCCAATGAGTAGAATCAGTTGGCATCAGCCAGCAGCTTTGACTGGTGTTGAGCAGTATCATCTGGCACCAATCAATGTCATTGACTGGCAAAGACCACCAACATTTGGCTGAGACCAAGGAAGGGCTGCAGGACCTGGTAGAATAGTTGCTCATACCTGACAAGGGGGCTGAGACCCTTAGCTGCTGAGAGGGCCTGAAAGGGACTGAAAGCCACAAAGAGCTGCAAGTAGCCCCACAGAGCTATGTCACTAAGGGCTGAGAGGCTCTGACACTTAAGCTTGGAGCTGCTAAAGCTCACTGTGCAGACGCATTATTTCCATCTGAATCCAGCAAAAGAACTTTTACTGATTGGTAACACAAGTATGGAGCCAATCACAAGATGTAATTATGCATTAGCTGGACATTATTTGGAAGCTTATGTAACCTTATCCCCAAGAGACAGAAAGAATTGTGAGTGTAGATAAATTAGAGGGAAAATAGTGTGAGACATTTGAGAATCAGTGGGCTTGGAGAAACAAATCTTGGGACAAAGTCCATTTGGCCCACACAATAACAATGGATTGTACTGTAAGTGATTCTCCTGAAACTGATAACTCAAGTAGAAGCTGATGATGTATGACAAGGGTCTGTCCAAGTGTGCTGGTACTGGAACATAGTCCATAGTCCCTCATGTAAAAAATTTGGTAAATGAAAACTTTAGGAATATATCAAAAGGAAAGTAATTGATTTTTCCCTTGGTCTAGATGTCAAGCAGACAAGAAAATATTAGACTAAAATCTCTTCCAGCATCTGCTACTCTCTGAGTTCCTGTCATTCAAAATAACATTCCAAAGTATGTATTGGAGATTTCTGCATGCATGCATCGGCTGTCACAATCTGCTTGCCATTCAGTGAGGAGACAGAACACTGATGGGTCTCTTTGAGGCTTCGTGCTTACTTTGCCAATTAAATGAATAAAGACTTGATGGTGACTGTCATTGTCCTAATGATCTGCCTCAATAGTAGGTAAGCTCAAAAGACTTGGAGAAAAATCGTGAAATTTTCAAAAAAAGCTGTTTTCACATAGGTGTAATTATCTTGCTTGATTAGGTTTCAAGTCATCGAAGAGCTTAAATTTGTGACTAAGTATAAGAATATGAAAGAGAGACAGACAGAGACAGAGAAAGATAGACAGAGAGACAGAGGAAGAAAATGATATTTTTATTTGTATTTTATGTACACATATTTTAAATGGAGGCAAAAGTGTTTAAGGAATTTTAGCAGTTTTATAAAACCAAGAAGACGTTGGGCTCCAAAGTTTGATTTCTTAGCCATGCTATTCATGTTTGATGGAAGGTAGAAATAAAAGTCTTCCTTACTCTATGTCCTTAGGAAATGTCACATATTATAAGGTATAACTCAGCCAAGATATATTTTCATCTTATATTTTAGTAAACAAGGAACAATGAACAGGTATCTATGTTCAAACTGCCCTTATAGTTTTTGTTTCTAATTATCACCCACTAGATTGCTGTTGACCTTATAAGCACTTTGCTGTTAGACCCAGTCATCAGCTTCAGCCTCCTCACACATTTCGTTTAGGTCTGCCTGCTTTCACTCTTCTTGATCATTAACTCTCACAATTCATTTTCACATAATACTGTATGCCTTCCAAAATGTGCATTAATTCAAAGAGCATGATACCATCTCCATTCTCACAGTCTGCTATAGTCACATGTGACTATTGAAAGTCACCTAGTAATATACACATGGCAAATCACTTTCTGAAAGATAGCACATTTAATGCTATATTGTACTATATTCCTCTTTCTTTATGATTTTAGAACTTATGAAACACTACACATATGACAACAATAAGTCATTGGTAACCGGAAAAAAGTATCTTGGCTTAATATATAAAGCCTGGAAATTGGAGTCAGACAGACAATGATGTGAATCCTACTAACCCTGAAGAGCTGAATGATTTCCTTTGTGTTTACCCCTCTGAGTTTGTTCAGTGTAAAGAGAGATTAGTCTCACTTTGTAGTTATTTTGAAAAAAAAGACATAGATAATATATCAAAAATTCTTGGCTCGCTGCTCAGCAGCTAATAGTAAAAAGGTCAAACCATTTTTGATAACCAGAGTTGCAGAGAGAGTTTTTCATCTTTTGTCTGACTTGACTTCATTCTGGCAAGAAAAGATTGAGCAGGAGGCTTGTTGCAGGACAGGGTTTTTCCCCACTTTATTCTCTAAAGAAAGATACCCACATAGTCCATTTTTTATGTTATGTTGAGAATTGAGATATAATGATCTTTGCTTAAAACAATGATCATTATGTGGTTGTGTAAGTTTAAGTAAATTAGCTTCAGCTCACAAATCCTATGTTATTTTGAACACTTCATGCCAATAACATTTTCTTCTTTGCTCATGCATTTTCCTTTATTAGCAATGCAATTCAAAAAGCAAAAAACTTTGGCAGCACATATACTAAAAAGCAAGTCTTGTATCCTATCTTGGGTCACTGTATTCTCCAAGGGAGCTCCTTTCTTTCCAAATTTAAATATAATGTCACTTACTTATAACAGAAACTTACTGAATATCTAGTAGAATTAATATATTTTACCATGTCTATTTAACTGTTATATCACACACTAGGTGTTGTTTGATTATACTGATAAGGAGAGGCAATATATTATACACTTCTTATGTGTGAAATAGTTTTATAACAAAAGAATTTATGTAGTATGAGTTCACTCATATATATATGCATATGAGTTTCTGTATCTACAAATGAAATATGGGTACGCTGAAATATCAAAGTTAGTCATGAATATAAGACTATGAGTAACCAAATGACTATTCTCATACATACATATATATATATATATTCATATTTTCAAAATCACTATTCAGTTTTATAATAAAATAATTATTAAAATACAGACCACCATGTCATTGAAAATGATATCATTCACCATCTTAGTGAAGTGTTAAAATGTTGGTCAAAGTTACAGAACTTGGATCACATGACATGACAATCAAGATTACATGTCAGGTAAACTGCTGAGCTCAGTGATATTTTCTAATTCACTGTTATTTTATGTTATTTTACTCATATTTTACCAATCTAAGTAGACATAAAAATGGAAGCCTAATGAGGTGCTTGAAAATATGATGGATGTTTATCCACCAATAAAATTCGAAGTAGTATTTTATCATTTTCTACTTTTGCAAATAAAAAGAGAGAGCTACTAATAAATAACTTTTGTAAACTCAGAGACTCATTAGCAAGAGACTCAAATAGCAAGTGCATGTGCTATTTGAGTATTGGGTCTAAATATTAGAAGCAATGCCAGTAGATATTAGTTTAACTTCTTTAGCATTTTTAAAACATATATTTTAGATTGTATTAGAAGGAAAAGCAAAGATTCATAATCTCTGTAATTAAGTTAAAACAAAAATAAAGCATTTTTAAGACAAATTCAACATACATTATCCATTTTCACTATGTAATGTTTTAAAATAATACAAATAAGTGCAATAAATAGGAGGTTAGTTACTATATCATTTTTAAATAATAGTTCAATATGTAGCTAAAGTACATTATGTCAGATACAAATAATGAATCTAATCTTTTCATTGTGTGGTGATGTTGGTGGTGGTAGGGACTGAACAAAAGACCTTGTAGTTGTATCTTCTGACCTTTCTATCTTTTTATTTTGGAACAGAGCTTCACAAAGTTGCACAAGTTGGCTTTGAGTTTACCACCTGTCTATCTTAGCTTCTTGGTATCAGGAACTACAAGTGTAACCACTGCACCTGGCCATTGCATTTTAATCAAACAATACTGTACATGGCTTTGAGATTATACCAAATTTGAAACTTTTTGCTAATAAAGCTGAAAATGCCCTGATCTGCTCCCTTTTTTACTGTGAAGGATTGGTGTCAGTCAGGCTTGTAGTCATTCACTGAATCTTTTGATACATTTTTCTTGAAGATCTCATTTCAATCTTATCTGTTCCTTGTTCTTTTAAATATTGGATGGCAGTTTGATCAAAACCTCTCTACTTTTATTTTTCTGTGATTGGTTGCAAATAAAATATAACATAAAGAAAAATTTAGCATGACAACTTAACACTCCAGTCTGATGTTCTTAACACACCAGATTCTTTCGTTCTTCTTCAAGATGATAAGGATTATGAAAAAGATTTTCTCCATAACATTTCCAATACTCCTTTCTTTACCCATGTGCTATTTATTCAACAGAGCATGCTGCAGCATTAAATATATTTTGGGTGACATCAAAACTGGAACAGAAACACTTCAAGTCTTAAACTTTACTTTTTTCTCAATGTGCAATTTGCTTTGCATATTTTCTCTCTGTTAATTCTTCGTACATTTCTTATAGATTTTCTTCCTAACTCACACTAACTCATGTTAGTGCACAATATTTTAGCTTCTCTAAAGAAGTTCTACTTTTGTAGACATTTTATTTGCCTTTTTTAAAGCTTATAACCCTATTTGAACACTATTTGAACCCTATTTGAACATTCTATAATGACTGTTTCAAGCATTTTAACTATGACCGAGTCTCACTCAAATAAACATCTTGACTTGCAATACATATTCTTGTCATCTATTGGTTCTGTAAGTGTCACAGAATTCTGAATTTTTTCCCTGAGTGTTTGAGAACTTTGGCTGCAAATGTTGAATGAACAGGAGAGATTGAACTGGCACTTCTTTTACAATAAATTTTTACTTCTTGTTAGGGTGAGTAGACTCATATACAAGCCTGATGTTCAACTGAGTGGTGTATACAAACCCATCTTCTAAAAACTCAACTCTGACCCCAGCCTGTGTTTCAGAATCTTCTCTGCCAGAGAGCCTCTCACTTCCTGGCTTGTCCCGTCCATTTTCTCTTAAAATAACGTTAAGTGAAATGAGACACAAAAGCTTAAATATCTCATGATTTCTTTTAGCAACACAGAGATAGATAAATAAGGAAGAGAGAAGTTCAAATAATCCCTCGAACTGTGTATTCAGTTGTTTCAAAATTATTTCAGTACATATGCTACTTTGTTTATACTACTTGTTCTTTGAAAAGGAAATTCTCTCCCTTTGTTTGTATGTTTTTTTTGTCTAGGACTTCTACTCAGAGTAACATTTTAAACATTCTTTGAAGAATATGATATATGTCTATCTTAACTCTGATTGTAACAAATTACTTTATTTTTGCATATAAATAAGAATGCTTTTTGTATCTTTATTAATATCTTATTGTATTAATTTAAAATAAAAGAGTTGCATCACTTTTTTCTGATACTTTCAGCCCATAAGATGAATATCTATACTCCAAAAACCTGAGCTAGGATTCTAATGTTTCTGCTGCATGCATCATTTTAGATAACCCTGATTCACTTAGGCATTTTTCTACAATGCTGAAGATCCATATTGGAAGTAAAATGCAAACAAATTAACACTGAATACTGTCCTTGTTTATTATTCTTCTTAACATCCCTATTAGAATGTTAATTTTCCTCAAAAAGTAATGAATAACTATGGAAGATTTCAGTAGAGCTAGTTGATGAAGAATGTGAATGAATTATTCAATGACTGCTATTCTAAAATATTACTTTTTATATAGTCACTTATTTGTCATCATATACATACTAGGAACTTCAGCTTAAAAATTGTATTGTATCCATTCAGCACAACCAAAAAAAAAAAAAATGCCTGAATGACTCAAAGAAGTGAAAAAGTAGTTATATGTAATAAGTAAAGTTAACCAGGGGCCGTGGATTTAGCTCAGTGGCATAAGCACCTGCCTTACAAGCAGGCAGTCATGAGTTCAATCCCAGGTACCGATAATAAGTTAAAAAAAAATAAGTAAAGTTAATCTATATTTTTGAATTTTGTTGATAAGTACATATTAATTTTTTATTGAGAATTAAAGCATTCCTAAACCTTTAGGAACTACAAAGAACCAAAATAAATATGTTATATTTAGAACCTGTGCGTCTGTAACTCAAAGACAAGTGACATCTCGATCTCCCCTCAATACTGACTAAAGCTCCATGAAAAAGCTGTGATGTTCTCTTGGGAGCTTTGTTTTCTATTCTGATTTTCTTTAGGAGAGCTTTTTGTTTTGTATTTTCTGTTCAACTGACAGTGAATGGTCATTCAGTCTCTCCTCACAACTAGGGTTTCCTCTCCCCCTAATTTATTATATTTCCTCTCTCTCTCTCTCTCTCTCTCTCTCTCTCTCTCTGTCATTGTTTTCTAAAAAAATCACTAGATTCAATGAAAAAGATGGAAAACCAGGTTCCTCAAATAATAGAGAGAAAAATGTATAGGAGAAAAACACTGTTTAACCATTTACATTTCAGTAAAAATGGAGAAGTTAATGGTTATGAGCAGATTGGGGAATTTATCAAGTTGGACTATGTTGCAACAATAACATAAGATAAACAACAAAGTTAGTAAATATGTTTATTTGCTTTGCAAGTCAAATTCTCACTTTTTAATTCCTTACCTGAGAATAAAATAAGTGTTTTATATAATTTTTTGTCTTTCTTATAATGAATTTTGATGGGGTATTTATATAAAATAAATTAGTTCTGTACATTGTAGCCGAGAAGGTTAACATAAGTACCCAATTCTACAGTGATCACCTAAGTCAAAATTTTGAAAAAGATATATTTCTGCAGTTAATTCCACCTAATTTTATGCTCCTGGTGACTATTAACCTTATTTGTGTGTTAATTTTTCTTGGTCTAGATATTAATAAAAATGTAACCATATGGTACGTATTCCTTTGGGTCTTTCTGATTCATTGTATGTTTCCCATAATGTTTGAGAGACTTACTGAAGCTTTGTGTATATGTAGTGTACTCTTTCTTGTTCTTACTGCTGAGCAGAGCTCTGTATAAGAACTTAGCACACATGTGTATGCACTCACCTGTTGATGAAATTGGAATTGATTCTACTTTTAAGCATAAATTGTGCTGAAGCAGTGATAGATCTTTAAGGACAAGACTTTTTTTGAAAGTGTGTTTATAAATCTTCTATGCAGATAACTGGCAGTGAAACACCTGGGATAAATTGGAAAGGCAAAGTTAATCTTATAATAAACTTCCGAATTGGCTTCCAGAGTAGATGTGCTATTTCACATGCCCTGTCAGCAAAGCAGGACAGATGAAAGAGCCCCTGGCATTACCAGTATCTTTTTAGTCATTTTAGTATGTGTGAAATGAGGATTGCGATGGAGTTGAATTTTGTTTTCTTAATATCTAATGATATTCAACATATTTTCTTCTCAATGACTATTTGCCTGTTTTCAAAAAGTGTCTGTTTAAATCATTCACTAAATGTTTATTGGGTCATTGTTAATGACCTTCAGTAATTTATTATATTTTGTGGATTTATATCCTTAGTCTGACACTAACATTTTATGTATTTTCTAATTTTCACTTAGCCAGTTAGGCTTTATGTTTGTTTGAGATATCTTTCACAAAGGGATTTTTTTTCAATTTTATGAAGTTTAATTCATCACTTTTATCTGTTAAGGATTTTATGTGCTAAGAATTGTCCACTTATTTTAATTTTTTCAGAGATGTTATTTTTGTAATAACCTAAGGCCCCCTAACTATGGCGCTGTAAGGTCTGTTCTGTATAAGCCCACCTGCTGCTTCCCCTCCCCTTCTCCCTTCAAATCTAACTAGGTTAAGTTTTAACTTCCTAAAGGCCATAAAACAAAGGCCTGAGGTAATAGCTCCTGACAACCGGGCCTTCCCTACCTGGTAGCCCGTCACAAATTGTGTTAATTACATTAAATTGTATTAGATTGTACATTCTTCACAAAAATAGCTTCGTTTATATCATAGCAATACCTGTAACTTGGCCTTACTGTAAATGTGTGTTTTCCTTTCCCTCTGGGCAAAGGATTGATATGTTAATCAATGTTTTCCTCTGTAAAGAATTATAAAATCTTACCTAATTGATATGTTAACCATTGTTGCCCTCTACAAATAGAACAGTTGTGGTGCTAAAGTAAGGTAACTAAGGTTGTTAATTGCTGTTAGACCTCTCTCTTCTTTGCTAAGAAAAACAAGATTTCTTCTTATCTAAACTTGCTAGTATGCAGGGAGACTTGCAATTGCCGTTTCTGCTTTGTAGTGCAGCACACCCCCACCCCCCTCCTTACATTGAGTGACCAGCAGCTGTTTGTGGATTTACAAGACAAAAAGTCCTGACTTTTAGCTGTGAGGTGCACAGTCTCCAAATTGGCTCCTGGAAGCTCCTCACCAGGCCTGGATTTTACCTAATAAAGCTTTTGCTTCCCAAATTTTAATTTCTTGCTTCCTTGGATTTTATACCGGGGTCTGAGTTAGCATAATTTTATGTTTTCTCCTACGAGTGTTTTATATTTCACTTTTACTTTTGTATCTTGGCTCAATTTAAAGAGAATTTTTGAGTAGAGTATGAAATTGAAATTGCATTCCTTAGCCAATTTGTTCATGATGCATGATCTTTTTAATGATGTGTTGCATTGATATGTGTTGTACGCAAGGATCTTGTTAAGGGTGTTTCTACCTATATTCGTTAAGGAAATGGACTATAATTTTCTTTATTTGTTAAGTCCTTTTTAGTTTGAATAGCAAGGTAATGGTTACTTCCAGGAATCAGTGTAGCAGATACCTGCCTTGCCCATTGAATTTCATGGATGGATTTGAAAAAATTAGCATTGGATTTTCCCTAAAGCACTCATACAAAAAATCTGTGCTGAATCCATCAGGTCCTGCCCTCTTTGTTGCCAGAGTTTTCATTAGTGCCTCTATTTCATTTCCTATTATTTGCCAGGGTTTGTTATGGTTTAAATCTCCGTGTCCCTCCAATGCCACCTGTGCTCTTAGGTGAGGCTCCTGGGAGGTGACTGGGTTATGCGGATGTAATACTCATCTGTGGATTAGTTCACTGATGACTTTACAGCTAAACTGTGACATCAGAAGGTGAAGCCTAGCTCAGGAGATGGGTCACTGGCAGCATGGATATATCTGCCTCCCTCCTCCTTTGATAACGCTCTACTTCCTGCTTCCATTCTGTGAATGATCAACCAGTGAAACAATGAAAGCACAAATGGTCCCTTTTGATGAACTAACAGAGATTAATAGTATAGTTATCTATCTTGTGTGTGTGCTTGTGTGTGTATTGCATTGTTTTATTGTTTGATCATTTTTCATGCCTAAATCTTGTAATATGAATAACTACTTTGAAGATAACAATATACAATATATTAATTACTGTTAATTTCCTATTTTTTGTTTTGAAATTCTATCTTATTTATTCTTTTTGTTGTTGCTGTTGTTCATTAAAAAATCTATGCCACCATTAAAATAGAAAATAAATCAGCAATAATAATAGTCAGAAACAAACTGGATAATGCATACCAAAAGAATCAATTAAAAGATATAATTGCATTTTCCTTAAATATAGGAAAAAGATTAAAATAACATTGTAGACACAAACAGAAACCAAATATTGACATTTAATACTGATGTACTTAAAGTGATAATTATACTCACATCAATAGAGCAATCTGTAATAATAGCATAAAATGAATGGTTAAAAATCAATAAATCTTAATAGTAATAATAATAAAACAAAAGAGTACGAAAAGAATAATGAAAGAAAATTTGAAAAACAAAGAAAAGGAAATGAGAAGAAAATGAGATTAAAAAAAGAAATACATTGCAAAACTTTCTTACACATATTAATGCAAGTAGTTGCTTTCTAGGGTACACAGAACTGAAATTCACCTGACATCAGGAGATATACTGAGTCACAATGAGGGTCTTATTATGTTCCCATACTGACTTTTTGCTACGTAAATTCTGGGTCCTGCAATGCTTTTCCAACTTATCAAGATCAATTGAAGATATATTCTTAGCTTAAGGGCTGCAGTCACCCCGTCCTTTCCTAGTACTTGTGCCCTTCTGGGTGCATCCAGTTACTGCTATCCCTGACTAGCTTTGCATCTTGTGTGCTTGTGAAGTACTTTCTTACTTCAAAGGTCCTGTGAATGTGGCACACATTCAAGACCAGGCATCTCCTCGATCACATTGGCAGGTGTGGAAAGCAATTAAACAGTTAAATTCTATTGTAGAGGAAGGCAGTGAAAGAGATTGAAGAGTCCATTGGACATCATGCCAATTCATTCAGACCCAGTCCTTATGGAAACACACTTGACTGGCTTGATCTCCCAGAGGGGAGGTGTCACCCTTTTCTCCACAGCCTGGGCTGCCCGCTACTTAAACTCAGGTGGTTTGTAACTAGCCTTCTTCCAATCCATTTGTAAAAATGGACTTCACAGAGACTGAAGATGTTACTAATCATCAAATCATAAACAAATACATGGACACGAACAGGAAAAATGCTAACTAAAGATAGCACCTCTGCACTAGGATTTTTCTACCCTAACTGATCCTCAGCTTACAGCATAAAAGCATAGAAACATGAGAAAGGAAGAGTATGAGATGCTTCCAAAATCCTCAACTCACAAAAATGATTACAAGAGCACTGAACTGTAGAAAATCACAGGCAAAACAGTTCAATAACTGAAAGGTCAAAATGTTTGAAGATGGAAAGGAAGAAATAAAATTGTGAAGCTATTTAGTGAGCTTAAAGAGAATTTAAATAAAAATTTAAGTGAATGCTCAGCAGATTTAAAGAAAATAGACAATAGACTGACTAAATAAACTCTACAATGTAGAATATGGGTGACCATTTTGATAAAGTTAGAAATTATAAAAAGAAATTAGGTAGAACTCTAGAATATGAAAAATTTAATTGAAAGTATGAGTGCTAGATAGGACCAATGTGAGTACAGTCAGAATTTAAAGACATCCTGTAACTAATGGATCTTGATATAGAAGATAGACGCTAAAGGAATCAAGATATCAATAATAAAAGTAAAATAAAATTTATAATGCCTCAAAATGCATAAAAATATTCTTATTAGGTTCATAGCAGACAAGTTTACAAATCTATGGGAAGAACTCAATTTTAAGAGAAAGGAGGCATGTAGAACTGTAAATAGCTATGACAGGAGATGATCATCTACATGATACACCACACTCAAATTTCCAGAAATTTATCAGGAAAGAAATATACAAAAGGCTGTAAGTAGAAAAACAGCAATTGTCCTATAAAAGCAACCCTACAAGATTAAGAAATTTCTTAGCACAAATCTTACAGACTAGTTTGTCAAGCTTTAAAGGAAAACAAGTGTCAAGGCTGATTTCTATATCAGGCAAAATTATACTTAAAATTTGACAGAGAAAGAAAGAAACAAGTTGTTCCTGGAAAAAGAATGCAATAACGAGATTCAATAAATACCTGAGAATAACAGATCTTGGCATCAATAGTTTTCACTACCTAATCAAATGGCAAGACACGGCTTGTGGAGGGAAAAAACAAATCCAAACTTATTCGGCCTGCAAGGTATACATGTCAACAATAAAAAATCACACAGGTTGAAAGTGAAAAATGGACAATGTTATGCCATGAATTATGAGTGTGAATGTAAGTCAGAGTGCTCAGCCTATTTTTACACAAAACTATCTGCAAAACAAGAATTCTCAGAAGAAGCAAAAATAGTCACTACATACTGGTAAAGGGACCAATTCAAAAAGGAGAAATAACAATTGTAATTATTTATGCGCCGAAGACAGCACACCCAATTTCATACAACAAACACTATGAAACAAACAAAAGCCAAACAAAAATCGATACAATCATAAGAGGAGATTTTATTATGCCATTCTTACAAATTGACAGATTAGCAAGACATATATATATATATATATATATATATATATATATATATATGTCTTTTGTCTTTTTCACTGAGGAAATGGACTTTACAGATATCTACAATGTTTCATACAGCAGCTCTCCCCCCAAAAAACCAAAGCCACATTTGTTCTCTGCAACACAAGGACCTCTCTCCAAAAAAAAGATTATAGGATATAATATATGCTTATAGAAAAATTTTTAAAAAACAGAAATAATCTATGTACTATCAGATCATAGTCAAATTAAACTATAAATTAACAACAAAAATAGCACAGAAGCTACGCAAACATTTGAAGATTAAATAATGCACTTTTCTTTGTTTGTTTGTTTTTTTCTTTCTTTGTACTGAGGATCAAACTCATGACCTTGTGCTTGCCAAGCAGGTGCTTGTGCCACTTAGCTAAAGCCACAACAAAATAATACACTCATGAATACTAATGGATCACAAAAGAAATCAAGGAGGAAATTAAAAGGTCTGTAGAATCAAATGCACTAAGTTATGCACAAAACTTATGGGACTCAATGAAAGCATTTCCAAGAGTGAAGTTAATGGCTTTGAATGATCATCTTCGAAAAATGAAGCAATACCTAGGAGGTAAACTAAGAATGCACTTCAAGATTTTATTAAAACAAGAATCCAACTCAAAAGCTTTTAGAGGAAAACAATTTAAAAATATCAAAGCAGAAATGAATGAAATCGACATGAGAAAAATTTTTAAAATCACTAAATTGAAATATTTGTTCTTTGAAAGAATGAAAAGATAGATAAACCCTTTGCCAAACTTACCAGTACAAGGAAAGAAAAGCCAATCAAATCAATTAGAAATGAAAAAGACAAAAGCACAATATACACTCCCCAAATCCAAAGGACTACAATAAATTGTTTCTAAAACTTTGTATCTCAATAAATTGGAGAATCTAGAAGAAATGGAAAATTTCTAGGCATGTATGAATCACCAAAACTGTATGAACTTCATGTAAACAACTGGAACAATTAGTAGGCAATGAAAAAGAAGTGATAGTAAACCCTTCACCAGCCACAAAAGCCCAGGGCCTGATCGAGTCACCACTGAATTTTGCCAGGGAAAGAGGAGCAGGATACAAAATCAAACAGCAAAGATTTCTATACCAGTAACAAACCAACTGATAGAAAATCAGAAAAGCCACCCCATTCACAATTACTGTGAAAAATTCAGTACCTTAACCGAGGAAGAGGAAGATCTGTATTATGAGTCTGAAAAAAGAAATTTAAGAAGATATTAGAAAATAGATAATCTGTGTAAGAAGAATATTGTTCAAATGGCCATGTTACTAAAAATAATATATAGATTTAAGCAATTGCAATCAAAATATCATCTGCTATTATCAAATCAACAAATGGAGTCCTATTAAATTAAACTTCTGTAAAGTAAAAATTTATAAAATCAAAGAGACAATTGACAGAATGGGAAATTTTTTTACCAGTTATTTCATGAACATCTAGAATATATAAAGAACTCAAGAATTAGGTATCAAAAAGCCCATTCAAAATATAGGCAATTGAAAACATTAGACAATTCTCATTAGAATAAATACAAATGGTCAATATACTTGAAAGAATGTTCAGCATCTTTGGCCACTAGAGAAAAGCAAATCAAAACAACACTGAGAACCGGGTGTGGTGGTGAACCTAATCCTACTCCAGAGGCTGAGGCAGGACGATTGCTGCAAATTCAGTGCCAGCTGAGGGGCAAGTAAATAGTGAGTTCAAAGCCAGTCTGAACTACACAGCAGTACTTTGTCAAAAAAAAAAAACATAAAGCAAAACAAAAACTCACTGAGAGTCTATCTTAGTCCAGTAAGGAAGACTATTCTCAATCAACAAATGCTGACAAAATTTTTGAGAAGATGGTACCCTTCTACATAGTTGATATGAATGTGAACAGCAATATCAGTAAGTACATTCACCAAAGAGCTAAAAGTAAAAATACAAATTATATTTCACCCAGCTATACTTCCTCTAGGTATCTTCTCAAAGGAGTTAAACTCTTCCTATATGCATATGCATATAGATGTTTATAGTAGCACATTTACAATAACTAAATTATGAAAGTGGCTTATGTGTTTACCAACTATTAAATGGATGAACATGACACATGTACACATCAGGAACAGTATCAAGCTATAAAGTTTAAAACTAGGCAATTCTATTAGAGATAGCGGGAGGCATTATAGTAACCATTGTTAATCACCTTGTATTATGTTTTTACATTATCTATTATGTCCACCCTTTTGACTTGACCGATTCTGTTCTGTTATGTCACATTTGGTTTTTACTCTCTTCCAAAAAAGTAATAAGAACCGTGGGAGCAATGAAACCCAAAATGTGTAATAGTCATGGTACAAAAGAGAGGAAAAGAAAGTGCTCCAAACTATATAACTGCATGTATATTTAAGTGTATAAGATAGAAAATGATATCACAGAGTTTTATTGGATCAATGAACAGAACTGTTTGCAGTATCGTTGATGGAATGTCCACTTTACAAGCTTTAAAAAAAAATAAAATAAAACTGGGTCATTTGTGAGGATTGAATGGATCTCATGCAAACTGAAGTATATCAGACACAAAAGATTAAATATACATGAAGAATTTTACTTTCCCAACCTTTTAAATTAGTTTACTTTTTGGTCAGAATATATTCATGAGATACTATTACACAAATATTCTTTAGTTCTTATTTATCTAAATTTATATAAGCTTTAAAAGTTTATAACTTCCTAACTTTATTTAAATAATGATGCTTATTCCAAAGCAACATATCTACTACATATGTGTATATATAGATACACACACCATAAATACATCCATATATTTTATTTTATTTTGCCACACCCAACAATACTTTCTGAGAAGACAGAATATTCTACTAGTGCTAAAATAGGAATTCACAAAGAAAAATTGAATTTGTAGTGAGATCCTTTTATGCAGAGCTAAATGTATTATGAATTTGAGATGTTCGGAATAGCTGTGATCCCATACTACTCTGGCTAATAAAACTGGAACAAGCAAATAGGGCTTAATGTTTGGGTTTGGATAGAATCACTATCACTTTGTATTACATTTTATTATTTTCTTTCTAGGTTAAGTGGGTTTCACTGATTGGATTCAATGTAGGACTTCCCAGATTTTTGAAAAATCTTTCAATAAAATTACTGACTAGTTAAATTTATCCCCTATATTAGATTTTTATCTCTTACTTTATTGATGTTGTCAAATGTATTGAATTTAATTCAAATAAAAATTAGTTAATAAAATTATTTACTAAAATTAGTGATGATGAAAAATGCATTAAATTTACATTATTCTCTTTTCTATATAGTTTACTCTCATCTAATTTTATTTTCCTTAATGTGGCTGCCAATTCTTATTCATTTTTTTGATTGATTTGTTGGCTACAATAAATGTCACATTGAAGGTTTACAGGAAATATGTAAGAAAACATTACTCAAAGCAATCATATCATTTGGCAAGGACACATATGGATTAAATGAATCACACAGAGAGAGACAATATAGAGACATTTAGTTGATTTACTAAAAGTATGATATTTTAATTGTGGATTTCAGACTAAATGAAAAATCTCGCTAAGGTTCTAACTTCTAGGATAGGAATAAATCCAGTTTGATAGGACTCACCATTGGTAGAATTTTGTGCAAAACCAGAATTAAACATAAAATATACATTATTGGTCAGCATTTCTATATGTTTTCCCAAGGAAATTAGTACTGCTTTGCTTCTAGTCTTATTAGTGTTCGTATGAATAGATTTACTTAAAGTGGTGGTCATGTGAACTCTTTCACACATTTCACCCTGGATTTTGTTGTTTTGTTGTTATTAGGGATGAGGAGATGACAGAGCAGACAATTTCCCCCTCCAGGAAAACGAAGCTTATTGCTAACAATTGCCAAGAGAAAAAGGCACACCATTCTACACAGAGCCTCAAGGGAAAACCCACTGAAGTAGGAAGGCCGAAAGAGAAGCAAAGCCTGAAGTTCACTGTGGTCTTCACGGGAAAGAATGGGAGAGCAGTGTGGGTACAGGGAATGGTGCTGTGATAAGATGGCTGACGTAATTCCAGTGAGCTCTGGATATAAGGTTTATCTCTCGGTAATTTGGGACAGGGGCATATTGCTTGAATCTGTAAGAGATTTTGTTGTTGGTGGTGATGATGGTTTTACTCTTTTTCTTTATTTTCTCTTTTAAGACACAAATTTCTTATGTAATGCAGGCTGGCTTTGAACTCACTTATGCAGCCAAGGCTGGCCTCAAACTCATGACAATCTTCCTACCTCAGCCTCCAGAGGGCTGAGATTACAGAGGTGCACCACCGTACCCATCTTGGATCTGTATGAGTTTGAAAAAACTGCAAAATGTATCAAGCTGCTGGTTGTTATATCAAAGGTAAACTGTTTGCTGTTTCTAGGCAGTAGGTAACCCTGGGAGGATTCATCATTTCCTGGCTCCAAAAGATCCTGCTGTGCCAAAGCACCATAAAATATAGGAAATTTTAATAAGTAATGTAATAATACAGCATATATATTTAGCATGTATTCTCTAAATTCCCAAGGTACTTAGAAAGTTAAAGATTAATTTTCTTTTACATAAGCTCTTTAGATAAGTCTCAATAACTAAGACAAACCAACCCATGTTCATTTCCTAAGGCTGGTATAGCAAACAACAACAAACTAGATGTGTTTTCTTAAAAACACATTGTATTGTCTCAGAGCTTTCAAGGATAGAATTTCAAAACACAGTTATTGACCAATGGAACCTCTGAAACCAGCTTGGAGCACCTGTCTGTCCCTTCCATACATCTGATGGTTCTCTGGTTCTCTTATTTCCATGAGCTTCAGTCTCTGTCTCTATTGTGGTGTTCTCAACGTTGGGCCAGTGACTGCCCATTCACCTTCTTGTGAGAGCACCACTCACCTGCTCTATTTCATTTCAACTTACCTAATTACTTCTTAATTTTGTCTCTAAACATGATTATATTTCAAGCCACAGAAAGATAAGACTTCAGCATATCTTTTTGAGTGATAAATTTCAAACCAAAATAGGCTTATTTTTTCCCATTTGCTACTGTAGGAAAAGCAATTTAAATTATAAGTGAAGCTTATGTGTATAATGCAGAACTGGCTACTTCTCAAATAATACTTAGAGCTGAGGTTGATGGAGGAAAACCAAATTCTCAGTTTGCATCCAGTGAGAGGTATGCAGTGGGAAGGTGCATTGTGAATAAATTAGCTTCCTACTCAAGGCTTTATTTAGTGTATTTTGTTCATGTAAGGCCAAGTCTCATAAAAATTTAGAAGGCATGTACCTCCTATCATCACTCTCCAGTATATGAATTGAAGATAAGATGGTTTTAAAAATTAATATCCAAACTGATTTTGAAAACCATGGTTTACAATATGAAAACATTATTACTTTTCCTAAAACAAAGTTGTCATAATGTATAGAAACATCTAATCTAATGTCAACATCCTTCAAGACACCAAGACAAATAAACTGATCTGTAATAGCAATTTCTTCACTCAGAAATTGAAAATAAGCCCACATTTCTGCTCTTTCACATGAGTTCAATAATGAATCTCAGGGGCTGGGAATTTAGCTCAACGGCATAAGCACCTGCCTTGCAGATTGTGAGTTCAATCCCCGGTACCAATAAAAAAAAAAAGAATCTCATCACATTTTATACTCCAGAACTATGGAAATAAAATACAGACTTTCCAGTGAACTAAGGTTAGTTTACTCAATATTTCATAACGTGATGTGTCAAAATTCCAATTTTTTCTTGTTTTTTTGAGACAAGGTCTCACTACGTAGATCAGGGTGGTTTTGAGTTGATTAAGGAGCACAGGCTGGTATTGTAGAGATCCTCCTGCTTCAGCCTCCTGAGTGCTAGGATTAGAGCCATGTACCACCATACCTGGCCTCAACTTACTTTTCTTCACCAGGCTGGATTGTATAATAATTGTTTTTTGAAAAAAGTATTTGGCTTCTTTCTGCCAAATATTTCATAATTCAATTAGGATGTGTTTGTTTTCTGTAAGGTATAGATTAAAGCACTTCAAACAATCTTATGTGTAAAAATGACATTTTGTCTCTTTTCAGATACTATGGATAGCATTGGTTCTCACAACTAAGATTATTGTATACCAGTATAAAGAATATTAGTCTCAGTCAGAAAATTAAGTTTTTTAAAATTTTATTTAAAGAGAAAAAGAAAGAAAAAACAGAAAAAGGGTACAAATAATACAGAATTTCAAAAAAATAAACAGTAAGAAGTCACTAGTTAATAGATTGCATATTGTCATCTTAGAAATAGCTTTTTTAACTTACAAAATTAAAGCATACAAAGTGGACATTCAAACAGTGAGACTGCAAACAGTTCTGTTCAGTGATCCAACAAAACTCAGTAATATTGTTATCCGTCTTATACACTTAAATATACATACAGTTATATCCTTTAGAGCACTTTCTTTTCCTCTCTTTTTTAAAATGACAATTACACATTTTGGGTTTTATTACTCCCACAGTTCTTATTATTTTTTTTAAGAGAATAAAACCAAATGTGACATAACAAAACAGAGTCAGTCAAATCAAAAGGGTGGATATAGTACATGAAGTAAAAACAGAATACAAGGTGATCAACAATGGCTACCATAATGACTCTTGCTATCTTAAAAAGAATTGTATATCATCAGTTATAATAAAATTGAACAAAACAGTACAGAACAAAACTAATAAAACTGAAATATTGGAGACATTACATGACTTCAAAAGAAGATAATAGTCAAACCAGAATGGGCATCATAGTGAATCTTATTGCCTTTAAAGTAGTTGCCTATACCCTGAAACTTGATACTGTCAAGCAAGACAGATTAGAGTAAAATCACTCAAAACAAGATGATGAGAGCAATACGGGGCTTCAAATCAAATTAATAGGAAATCAAAGTGGTTACTATAATATATTCTATTTTTTAATTTATTTTTCCCTTAATTAAAGAAATAAAAATTAAAAAAAGATAATAAAAAAGGAGATTGAGATAAAAGAGGATATAACAACATAATAGCATAGGTCAGAACATAACAATTTAAGCAAATAAGTTTTAGTTTTAAACTTCCTTAGCTAACTACCTATATAGTATGAAAATCTATGGACTTGGATTTTTCAAAAAGTCTATTAGGTAGATTAGATCAATAATCAATGGAATATAATGAATTATCTACATTTTATGACTAAATGTTAATTATGATTTCTGATGTAAATTAAGCTTGCATCATAATCATCCAAATACAATTTTGTATCTTTTTATGCGTCAAAAATGATCCAATTCTATTCTTTATATTTTAAATTTTTATAATTATAAAAAAATTGCACCTGACTAAAATTGTTTTACAATATTTAAGTAAATGAGCATGTTACAAAGAATATATTGTTTGTCATGTTTAATTTTATAAATAAGGAGTTTCTGAAAGAAATTAGCATCTGAATTATTGACTGAATAAAGCAGATGCCCACTCCACATAAACAAGTGCTGGTGCGGACCTGAATAGAAGGCTGAATTCTTTCTCTGCCTGATTGGTTAAGCTGAGACTTGAATCTTTTCCTGCCCCGGTACTCCTGTTCTGACGCCTTCAGGCTCAGCTGGAATCTATGCATGTACTTTCTGCCTCTGATGTTTTTAACAATAGCAGCAGACGTAAGACTTTCAAATTCTTAGTCTATTTGTGAAAGCACATGATCATACATGATTTGTAAAGGATGAAACTCAAGATCTGCTTTTGAGTTACATCTCTAGCACAATTATAATAAATTTCCTGTTGCCTCTGATTCTCTGGAGAACCAACAATATGATGTATGAAGTCAGGATAAAAGTTTAAGGAACTTGTTTTTGAGAGGAAGACAACACAAGTGCGAAATCCAGGTACAGTGCTTCCCTCCAAGCCAGTGGTGACGGCTGGAAGAGTTACCGACCAAGATACTCAACATCTCTGAAGATGAAATCTAGAAATCATGGAGGCAGTGGTAGCAGATAAGGATCATGGAAAAGGGAAGCAATGAGAAAGAACGGTGAATTGTAACTCCCAGAGACATATGTAAATTTTAAAAATGATATCCTGAGAGGCAAGAGAGGCAGTCAAGATATGTTGTTCTTAATCTAGAAAAACAGAAGAAACAAGAGTCATGGATAATTAGGAGATGAGAGAAATTTCCCCAAAATGTCACAGTCTGTTGTTATTTTTGAGATTGAGCTATCTCTCTGAGCCATAACATACTAACTGGAGGATTACATAAATCCTCAGAAGGAAGAAACTTACAATTCTGTTGCAGCAACGTGTGCTACTAGATCTCCAACACACAGTCACTTACTTCAATGAAACACACACAGTGACAAAGACACAGCGGCATTTTGGAGAATTCTGTTTGGAATTGCTGTCTGACAAACAAAGCACAGTCATTTCCACTATGTGGAGTGGGACTGATACGGAGCTAGTAAATAGATTCCTCTGCGAAGTCAGCCACTTTGGATCCTGCTTGCCTCTATAAGATTACTAACTTGTTATTTTTCCAGTCTAGGGATGTATAATAGTGTTACGATTTACACCAAGAATATACATCAGAGACCTGGTGCACTCACAGATGGTGCTTCTCGAAGGTCATCAGAGGGGCAATATAGCTGACTTGCTGTTAGGAAGTGGGGTTTGGTAGAAGAGCCAGGACACAGTGGTGTAACTTGGAATCGAATATCACCTTCCTGGCTCCTTCCTTCTTTGTGTTTCCTGGCTCTCACTGTGTAAATGGCCTTGCTTCACATCATCCCTCTGCACGGCTGTTCTGCCCTGAAGCAGGTCAATCACAGACTGTAACTGTGAGTCAAAATACACCTCTCTCGTCCTTTAAGCTGCTAAGCTGCAGGTACTTGGTATTGTGTCTCAGCAATAAGAAAGTGAGTAAGAGAGATTTTGGCATCAAAGAAGTTGTATCATTGCTGTGATTTACCTGATCATGTGGTCTAGGAATTTAACAGTTTGGCCAGAAGTCTTTGGAAAGATTCAGAGAAGCCCTAGAATGCTTTAAGCTGAGATTGATCACATCTTTTGGTAAGAGATCAAAACCAAAGTGCTGATAGAAATGCAAAACATAAAATCCAGGCTTAGGAAGTTTCAGCTGGGGACAGGAACTTTACTGTCATTTGTATTCAAGTCTGTATAGTTGTCTTGCAGAAAATCTGTCTACATTTTGTTCTTGTCATGAGACTGTGGTAGACTTAAATTAAAAGCAGAAGACTAATCACTCTGGTGGAGGAAATTTCATTGTAGTTCAGTGTTCAGGCTTTGGCATGAGTACTGTTTTCTTTTCTGTTGCAATTCATATTGAGAAACAGGAGCAAAAACCCATTAAAAAATTTATGGCAGCCAAACAGAAAGCTCCTGTAAAATCGGCTAAAAACTTGGAACCTGTAAAGTTTTGGCTGAGGCAAACAAGAATGCTAAAAAGATTAGGTTTAAAAATTTGCCAGGTACATTTTATCAGGACCATAGAAAAGATGCCTTGAGAATGTCTGAGGACTCCACAAGACTCTACCCTTTGCAGGAAAAGAGGTACAAAAAAGATAGATTTTACTTAGAGATGAGAGTTCCCGGGACTCGATTCCTTAGGGTTCCATTGAAAATGCTGAACCATCCTGGTCCTAAGAAGCCTTTTAGTAGTCATGATCCAAGGTAACCCAGCTATTACTCAAGCTGATGGCAGAGCTTAGCATCATGCATGAAGTCATGGTGTTATGAAAACGTATAATGCAAGAGTTGTGAGGTCAGGGAGGCTTTTGTCCAGATTTCAGAGGAAGATCCCGGAGGTCAGGCAATATTCTTCTGAGAGGGCATCGCGTGAAGATGTGAAAATGAAGGTGCAGTAATGTCCTCGGGAAGTTGAAGAAGCCACAAAGATGGAATTTCTGAGGAAAAACCTCATATACTAAGCAAAGCCACCCCAAAAGAGGCAATAGACTTCAACAAGCTGTGCTGCAGGGGCGGGGCTTACCAAGTCCTTTGAGGAACGCACCTGGCAGTGACAACTTACTTTGGAAGCTGGATATAGAACTATAAGATCTAGTTTCTCCCTGAGGGGTTTTTGTTCAGCTTTGAGTCCACTGGTTTCTATCCCCCATCCCTCCCATTTGGAGTGCGACTATTTATTCATTTATAATGGAAGTGATTAACTATTTTTATAGAAGCTCACAACTAAAATTTTTCTTGAATCTCAGAGAAGGCTTTGGACTTGGACTTTTTAGCAATACTAGAACTGTTAAGACTATGTTGGCTCTTAGAGATGGACTAAATGCATTTTGTATAAAGAGATACACATGATTCTTTTATGAGGGATAGGGCCGAATGTTATAGTTCATACCAATAATGTCTCCCAAAGGCCAAGTAGTCCAATAGGGCTTTGAGCAGAGGACTGGACCATCAGGACACGATAGCTGATTTACATGACTAGCTGGGATCTGATCAAGAGACCAGGCCCTGAGAGTGTGAGCTGGAAGGCTTTATCACCTTCCGTGGCTCCACCCTTGTCTGTCTGTTTCCTGGCAGCCATGATGCAAGCAACCTTTCCTCCCTTCCCCTCATCATGCCATTTTGCCAGAGCCAGCTGACAACTGCCAGGAACTGTGAGCAGAGTTAACCTCTCCTTTAGACTGTGGGTGTTAAATACTATGTCTCACTGACAAGGAAGTGACCATGACAAACAGGAAGGGAAATACCTGGTATTTTGTGCACATCTCACTTTGCTTTATTCATTTGTGAAGTAAGAGGCTTTGTTTGCTTTTGCTTTTTTTTTTTTTTTAGAATATTTGTAGATTCTAAACGTAGTCAGACAGCCAAAGTAAAAGATTCTAAAATTGACTCACTCCTGTGTCTAAGAGAGCCAAAATGAAAAAATAAAATAAAGCCTTAGTAAGCAAGAGTGATAAATTAGTGATACTTATTGCTATAGTTTGGATCTAGAATATCCTCCAAAAACTCATACATAAAAGCCTATAGCACTACTGGGGTAGGGAGCTTTGAGCACACTTTGGGGGAGCCTAATTAGAGGAAATCAGGTCACTGGAGCATGCCCTTGAAGTGGGTAGTGAGTCACCAGCCCCTGTCCCCTTCTTTGATTTCAGGCTCCCACAAGGGAACAGTTTCCTCTGCCATGGGCTATCTGCAGTGGTGCACTGACTTGTTACAGAACCAAAGGCAACACGGCCTGCAATCTCAGGAATCATTAGCAAAAGCAAATCTTTCCCACTCCTGATTTAATTACTAGTATTTTTCCACCCTGATGAAAAATTAATGTATCTTTAAAGGTACAAAGAAAGAGGATGTGCTAATATTGATTGACTTTATATCCTATTAGATTTGTCCATCTGTCCTGTCAAAACCAGATCTGGAGGATCTGGAGGGTAATGATGACATACTGCAAACTTAATGAAGATTGTTTTGCAAAGTAAATGATTACAGCATTAGATACAATGTTTTTATGTTCCATTGATACCAGTAGGGAAGTTCAGAAGCCATTCATATTAAGAAAGATTAGACAAAATAGTATATATTTATAGTCCAGCCTGAGATATTTACTTTACAGCCTTCATCATAACTTCAGTCAAGAGTACTTGGATTTTTCACAGAAAATATATAGATCAATTTTATCAAAAAACATGTCATTTGTACCAGGTGAACGATGAGTATACAGCTGCATACCTCTAAAAACATTGAAAGATGCACCAATTTAATGCAAATTTTGATGTTCAGTGGTTCAAAACCTCTGCAGAAGTTTCACTCTAAAATCAAAGTTATCTAACCCCTCATAGAAATAAGAACACATAATACCTAGTAGTCTTCTCTGAGGTTTAAGGCATATGTTTATACTTAAAATAGAGTTCTATTTCATTTACTGCATGATATGAAGATTTTCAGTCCTTATAGAGATCAGGTTAGAAAAAGTGATATGTAACAAATCCATACTCCTGGGTCATAAATCTGTCAGACACTATGATATTAGAAATTTACATAATAGTTGTCATGTGGATTATAGTTAACTAGTGCAAAAAAAAAAACCAAAAGCATGTATTTCTAAAGTGGTGGAATAAATTCATGTTACTAGTTACACAGAATTATATATTATTAAAAATAAAATAAGTAAACAGTGCTCCTAGGTGCTGGAAAAAATGAAGATCCTTATCACAGGATATAAGTTAACTACATGCCCAAAATATCTCTATCACATTCCGTTCTTTCAGACCCAACCACTCAGAAGCTAGTATGTGCCAAAGAAAAATATATTATGAAAATGGTGCATACGAGATCAGAGATGAGCAGGAGTATCCTCTTGTGTGACCTTGCTAGTCACACAAGAAGATGACTGAGAGTTAAATGTCATTCTCCACTTCAGCTATGATTATTAACTATATGAGAAAGAATTATTGTCATCATCTGATGAAAAAGGGAAGATTTCAGAGATTCCATATGTTGGAGTAACCAGAAAAAAATGCCTGAAAAACCCTCTTGGAGATATCAGTGGAGAGAATTAGAGGCTATCCTCTAGTGGGAAGATCTGCATATAAACCTTTTGATCATCCACTTTGGATGAAAAGAGCAGTAGTGAAAGTTTTCTGTTATGAACCACAGTGAAGAACTTGGCTCACGTGCAGAGAGAGTCTGGAAAATTGGATAAAGGTTTGGAGTAGAGGTATATGACTGAGCCTATTATAATGATAATGAAATATGTATTGCCAATTAATACCCAAAGAGCATCTTCCATGGAGAAATCAGTAAATAACAAGTTAGTGAAAATATGTTTGCAACTTACATCACACGGCTTCTGTACTGGACAACTGTAACGTTGTACAAGGTGTCATGAAGTCATACTGGCACAAAGGCCATGCACAATCAGTGCTTCAGGTTCTCACTCACCACAGGTCCACCTAGGTATTGACCTTGCTGAATATTCTATCTGTAAGTCAGAGAGTCATATGAAACTATTATTTAGAAAGATAAGCTATTAGCGGCAAATTGGTTGCATTGTTTCCCTTCTGCCTTACAAAGAGCAGCAATTTGTCTTGGTAGAAACTGACTTTCTTTTCTTTCCTTGAAGATTTCAGGCAGTACCATTCTGAAAATGAGAGTTCAATACCAGTACACAAGGTCAATACATTAAAATACTGTTTAATATCCAATGGCAAAGTGTGCATTGCACACATAGCCATAGCATCTATTGCTGTGCCGCATACAACTCAATCAGAATTCTTGAATAAAATAGCAGAAATATAGAATTTCACACCTGCAACAGAGCTGTAGTTTAGCATTGTCACCCAATTTGTGACACTAACCTCTAGCATGTTGAAATGACTTAAATTACTAACGTTAAATTGTTCCATTTCTTCAAGCAATAAGATACACACACCCAGAAACCAAGACTAAAAATATGACTCTGTTCACTGTCACTCCAGTGGTCTTTTTGGGAATTTTTCTTGTCTGTCCATACGATTCTTGCTGGCTATATTAAACACTGAACTACAGCTTCTGTGGTAGAGAACCACAATCCCTTACTCTATGCACTGGATATGTGGTAGGCAAGGTAATGACCATTAGAAAATGCATGTGCTCTAACCCCCAGGCCTATGAATAGGTTCCCTTAAATGCTAAAAAAAATAAAAATAAAAAAAATGGTTTTATAGAGGTGAATAAACTGAGGATCTTGAATTAGGGTGAGTGTTCCGTGTACAACGTGACCATAAAAGTCTTAAAGTAGGACAGAAAGGTAGAAAAGAAAAGCAGAAAAGTGGAAATCCAGAGAAATGAGAATTTTGCCCAAGGTTACTGGCTTTGAAACTGTGAGAAGAAGACCACCGTGGAAGTAATGTATTATTGTTGAGAAGCTGGAAAACACAAAGGAATGAATTCTTTTTTCAGCAGCTCCAATATAGCTGTTGATTTTATTGCAATGAAATCCATTTGAGACTTCTGACTTGCCAAAATATAAGGGGGAAAAAAAACAAAAACAAAAACAAAAAAACTTTGTGCTGTTTTTTTTTTTTACATTTTCTTGGTTTTTATTTATTTTATTTTATTTTATTTTATTTAAGAGGAAAAAGAAAAATACAAAACAAAACAAAGTGGTGTAAGGTTACAGAACTACAAAAAAAATAACAGTAAGAAATCACCTATTAATAGATTACATATTATTATCTTGGAAATAGTTGCTCTGTTTTAAGCTGTCAAGTTTGTGATCATTTGTTACAGCAATAGAAGACAACTAATGTAATATCATACCCCACACATTTGTTTTCATTTCTATTTTATCCGTATCTTTGTAACAAAAAATAACAAAATTTCCATACTTATTTCTTTTTCCTTTTCACTTGTATAGAATATTAGTTTGCTTATTTAAGGAACGCAGAAGATTCCTGGCATCAGGAAAAACAATTCTGAGAAATGGAGAGCATAAAATTTGGTTTATAATTCAAGTCTGTAGTATAATTACTTAATTGATCTTCCAATAAATATGATTGACCAAAAGTTAAATGTTGCCATTTCCTTACTTACAGAGAATATGAAATACATGACAGAGTTATTTTCTTTTACAAATTCAGGCTCAATGGGAAGACAGAAGAGGAAAGGAAATGAACCATTTAAAGAGATAATTTTGAATCACTCAGATATAATAACTGAAGTGCTCCTAAATCTCTGTGGAAACTATATGCAGCCTTTTTCAGGGACGGTCTTTTAAAGCAAATAGGTATAAACAGGCTCTTCTGGGTATTACATCCTTTTAAACTCATTGAAAAGCTGAGTAAAGCCTATTTATAGAGAACCAGATTGATTCACACAATATAAAGAAAAGAAACATCTTGTTTCAAGAGGTATTAAACCTATTTCCATCAATAGATAGCTCAAGATTAAAAGAGGTGAAAAGTGATGAGAGTGGCCCTTTCATTCTAATCACATAAATCACATCAGTGTGATGGTGATGAATTCATTAGATTTGATTAAACACAGCACTGTGGAGTCATCTGAATTAATGCAGTAATCACCATTAAAAAGAGGTGCTTTTGAGCTTGATATTGAGGAGTCCTTTTAATTTCCAATTTGGTTCAGTCTTAGATGTGTACGAAGAACATCAAGTGAGCTGATTATACACAGAAAGGCCAATCATAGAATGGAACAAATGATTCATAAGGGATCATAGCGTGGCCTACAGGAAAGGTAACATCAGTGTCCTGTATTTCAGGGAGACCAATCATTTTCTACTGAGGTTGATAGGATTTTTTTTTTTTTAGCAGTGTTAGCACGTGCTAATTGTGAAGGAGTACATTTCAAATATCCCTGGCTCAGTGTGTAAGAATAAGGAGCTTTGGAATTTTAAGATGCTGGATATTCATTCAGTAGTGACAAGCCAACTGAACTGTACAATATTCTAGAATTTTGATTAGGAGCCGTGTTCTTTATTAGAAACCTGTTTCCTTTTAGGGAATAAAACCCACCAGTGGACGGAAAGTTTTAAACACGTAGTGCTAGCAATAATAAAAGAAACAACTACTGAGTATCATAGAATTTCACTGAAGTAAATGGAAATTTCACTCCAAAATGATATGGATTTTCACAGTCACCATGGTGGAATTTAAGTGGCTTATTGGTACATGTATACTAGACTTGGTTTCACAGGAGGCCTCAGGAGAGTATCTTATAGAAAAGTCAGAAAAATAGGTATTTTTGTTCAATTTTCTTTGTGTTCCATCTGTACATGTTGGAAGAAAGTAAGAGTGTTTGCTTTCATAATGAATAAAGATTTTAAAGAATAGTTGTTTAAAAAGACTAATTGTTTTAAAAATTCACAAAGAAATTTTATGACTATTACTTTATAGGAAAGCCATAGAGATTTTCATGATATGTCACTGAAAATTCTATTCCTTAGCACAGACATTTAATTGAATTAGTAATTCTGATTAAAGGTATTTGACTTTAAGTAGATTAAGAGGATGTTACTAATGCTGTGTCCACATAATTCAAAACGATTTCTCCTATGGAAAATTTGCTTTCAAAACAAGAGAAAAGACATTCTAGTAGTGAAAAAATTGTAGTGTCTATTCTGTAAACCAGAATATTGACTATATGGTCAAGCAAAAATTTCTACAAGCAATGCACTATTGATAAGAATAAAAAGAGAAACTTGTTAGTTTGAGATTTAAAAGAAAGTCAAATAAATCTTTACAAATAACACAAATTCTTAACAGTCAAACTCTGTAAGATGGAGAATAATATAAAAGACACAATATTAATAACAAATTGTCTGCCTTGTTTTCTGTCTGCCTTACAGGTAGCAGTTGTGTGCCACTGTTGAATTATACAGGGTTTTTTCTGTATCTGTGATAAAGGCTAACAGGATTCGGCTATAAACTTTTAATTTCTCAAGTTCCTCATACTAATGCTGCCATTAATCAGGCAGGCAAACAATTCTATTCTCTTCCTTGTGATACTATCTGCCTCCTTCTGTACTTTCCGTGCTATTCTCATTCCATCGGGCTCTGGATTGAAACTGTAGGTATCTGTTTTAAGTGTGTCTACTCTAGAATTCAGTACTCATTAGAAATCAAAAGTCTCAACTGACTCTTTGCAGTATGTGTTTGCAGTACATATAGCCTACACTTCTAAAGGGATGTTGGTACCTGTACATAACACATCTTAATTCCTTTTCATCCCCTTCGGTGACCTCCCATCCCCTCCCTCCATATCTTGATGTGCTCTGTATCTGAGATAGAGTTTTTTCCCTACTTCCTGTTATCAAGCTTTTATTTTACTCCTCATTTATAAGTTGAGTTTCACATATAAGAGAAAATATGTAATATCTAAATGTGTGTATGACTTAGTTCTCTTAACGATATGGTTTTAAGGTAATTGCATTTTCCTATAACTGAGTCAAGTTTATTTTTTCTGTGGCAGAGTATTACTCCATGGTGGGGGAATATTACATTTTCTTTATCCATGCGTATGTTGAGGTAGATACAGGCTTTTCAGTCAGAATGCAAAATCATTTGCATTCATGTATGCTAATAATGAATCCAGTAAGAAAAAAATCAGGAAAAAATATTATTCAAAATAGAAAAATTAATACTTTGGAATTAATTAATGAAGTGAAGAAATTTACATCAAAAATTGTTATTCTGAAAAAAGAAACTAAAGATGTCATTAGAAATGGAAAGATATTCCTTATACTTAGAGAGGCAGAATCAGTGTAATTAAAATGGCCCCACTTCCAAAATGATAGCCACGTTGAACACAGCGCCAACCAAAATAACAACAGCATTCTTCACAGAAATGTACAGCACAATCCTAAAATTCATGTGGAACCAGAAGAGATCAAGGGTAGCAACAACAATTCTGAGAAATGAGAACAGAGCAGGAGGCAGCACAATTCAAAGTTAAAGCGATAACTTTGTAATATAATATTTCAAAGTGGTACTGGTACAAAACCAGACACGAGGATCAGCAAAACAGAACAGAAGACGACTATAATATACACTAGTGAAAAAATAATCTTTTTATTATAAGAAGGATTTGTTCATTATTAATACTTTTGTAAATATCGCTCTAGATATATTTTTCTTGTTTACTTGGCTCTTTAACACAGCATTTTACTTCAGCATACTTTTTTGCCACTGCTATTTCCTCTTGCTTAACCATGAAGGAAACTTTGTTTCCTCCTTTGAGGAACATTTACTTCATTACCTGAGCCAATTTTGAATATCAGCCCCCTCGTTGAGAACCATCCTAATGTTCCCTTTGTAACAGTTAATTTCTCCTTAACAGTAATTCCTAGAATTTCTTACTCTAGCAACACTTAATTCAATATTATCTTTTACAGATTGAGAAAGTACATTTTTTTAAAATCTGAGGCAAACCTGGAAAAGTATTTTTACATATGTATGTCTGTATTATTTTTTCATTTTTCTGAAGTCTGATTGTTATCACTTCCAAAGAGACTAAATATTGGAAGACACAATAACTGAATATGAATTAACTATAAGCAATTTTGTTACTCTGAAAATTTATATATTTCTCTGTAATGAATTTTCACTGATTTTATTAAGTTGTCATAGGTATTTTAGTTTCCTAATGTCAATATTCACAGTAACAATGATCATGACCTTGTCAAAGAAATAAATTATTGTAATACCTGTTAAAACAGTAAGGAAGATATTATTTAAGATAATTGCAGCAAATATAGGTGTGGAGAAGAGATCAGACTCAAATTGAATATGAAAATAAGAGAAAGTGTAAAACAAAAGGAACAGTTTGGGGCCCTATATAAAAAATTATTAAGAAGATTTTCAAAAAAAGGGGGAATTATTGCTAAAATGATCTAACAGAACATTTGCTGAATGTATGCCAGGGTGACTGAATATTACTTGAACAAAAACTTTGTATGTATGGAAAGTGATCAGATATCAAGGGTAACCTTATAAACCATATAAACAAGATTCTTGGTAACATTACACTCTGGAAGACAGAAAAAGAAGGCAAAAAATTGAAATCTACTTGGTGGAGAACAGTCAATTCTGATGCGTTCTAATTTTTCATTTTATCATGTGTTCTATATTGTCTTCTGTCCCTTTGCCTATGATGTTTGAGAAACATTAAACTTCTCACTATGTATTGAATATCTCTCAATTTATTGAATAGCTATTCATTCAATAAGGAATATATATCAGGCATGCTTCACACTAAGACTCTTTGTAATTGCATTTATAGTTCTTGGACTTCTCTTTCTCTACATACACTGATTTCCTCTTTGATAGTGTTAGGTTCTTACTTAAATGTCATCTCTTGTAAACTAACTCATCCTTACACTGAAAAAGTCTCACCACCACCTTTAATTCTCTCCTCTTTTCAGCTTTATTTTTCTCCTTAACACTCATCAACTAATATTGTACATAGGTGAAGTGTACATATATGTAAGATACATTTTATGATTACATTTGTTTTCTCTCCCACTTGCGAGTTGAGACCTCTTTGGCTATATTTGCTCGTATGATCCTAATCCTTAGAACTGTCTAATTGAAAAAAAATATTTAGCAAATACCTGTGGATAAATTTTTTTCATTCTGGTAACTACAGAGAAATTTATGGTTTTATCCTTCTCTTTCATGGAAGAAGCATAAGAAATGCATTCATAAACCTTTATAGATGAGGAAACTTCTACTCCCAAAGTTCACAAAATTTGACAGTCAATATAATATCTATGCAGCTGTATCCAATATATTGACTTTCCTGGGTGCCACTGCATAAAGAGGAACCTGGCTTCATTGAAAAATATATAATATAGCCAATGTGTATAGCTAATAAAATTTTCCTTTTTCATATTTGTTAGTATAACTTCAAAACACAGGGGAAGCACTGTATAGACTGTAGTTTGGACTTGCCTGAGAGTGACAAAACCACTATCAAAGGCAGTTTCTGTCACCTTATACAACTTAGAAAAAACAGTGTGATTTTAAAATGTCTAAAAGGCATAAAGATTACAACCACTAATTCAATTATACTTCATCAAAATTAAGCAACTAATACGATGATTTGTAATCTGTAGGATTCACAGGTCCCACAATGATGTCTAAAGAACATAATATAGGAAATAGAATTCATAAAGAGTCTAGAAAATAAGAAGTAAACTAAAATGTCAGTCTTTCAGAGTAAATATCTGGATCTATAAAAAGTTTCATTCTGCTTTAGCGCCTATAAATAATACATAGAATGGAAATTATTTCATACAGATATAATACTCATCTTGAGGGCTCTCTGGAGGCCTAAAAGAAATTAGTCATCATTAATCTGTTAACTTGCAAAGAATTCTAGGCAGCAGAAAGGAGAAGAATATAGAGATAATCATTTGATAAACTACTTATTTACATGTGAGTTGCATCGTTTCCAAAGGAAGACAAAAAAACCTTGGTCTGTAGAAGATAATTATATATCCTTAAAATATCTTACATCACTTATATTTTTCATAAAAAGTTAATGGTTCACTGTCAAATTAATTAAAAGGACAAATCCATTTTTAAGTATCTGAAATTTTAGATTTTTACTAAGTAACTATAAACTAAAATTATGATATTAAAGAACTTTCTTCACTTTAAAAGATTAAATTTTCAATTTGTCAATGAAAAATCTCCTACAGTAAATACTATTACTATTTGAAAATGTTCTCTGGATTTTCTTTTAATTAATGACAATTATTTTAAAATAATATGGACCCATATAATTAGGAAAACTTTTGACATATATATAAACAACTCATTAACTTTTCCTTTTGCATTATTCATATTTATGGTGGTATTAGAGAAAAAGTTCACAAAGCTTCAGTTAAAGTGTGGTCCTATGAGTGCTTATAATATATTTCCATATTACTTACAAAAACATAGCCTACAATAGATAAGCCAATGTATGAAATATTTCTGCCTGATAACACGCAGAGATGGTCATGAATAAAACTGGCCTTTCAAAATGTAATTATAAATTGGCTGAGTTGAGAAGCTTTGGATTTATTTATTGTTAAGCAGAATTTTAAACTGAAAACTAATTTTCCTATTTGCAAACAACTTTTAATTGAAATTATAGGTGAACTTGTATTTCATTTTAATGTATTTAAATATATTTATTTTTGAAATGACTCCCTTTTTAAATTCTTTCATTCTTAGAAGGATCACATATATTCCAGGAAAAATCAAATACTTTCAAATAACTTTTTCTAATTTTCTTATATTTTTAACTTTTAAATTGTGATTCAAAGATTGTGGATGCTGTAATCCACTGATGAAGTGTGTTGTACTTCACACCTGCTATAGAGCTATTGTGGTAAAATTCTCTCCATCCATGTCTGAGTCACTGTACTACAATAACATGAGTCATTGTGAAGAGTTTGACTGATTCACTGTCTAGTGCTGGGGTTATGGGTATGAATGCCACACCCACACTAGGGTGGGTAGCCTACATACAATGTAAAGGACAGAAAGACTTTTGTCTTGCACTCTTTCTTTTTTTCTATTGCTGCTTTTGCTGTCTTTCATAACCATGAACCGTTACCTTCTGCCATAAGTCATCCTGCCTTGGACCAGGTGATTATGGACCAAATCTCCAAACTGTGTGCTAAATAAACCTTTCCCTCTTTAATTTTAGGTATTGAATATTTTGTCTCAGCAATGAGAGAAAACTAACTAAACTACAATTAATTGACTAATATTTCCAGGGAAAATCAATCATCAATGATTCCTATCTAATATTACTAATTTTAATCTATCAAATTGACACAACCCATTGCTTTGCTATACAGTAACTATCTAGCAATTGTTTCTGTCATTTGTTTTCTTTTTCTTTCACTCTAAGTGGCACTTCACCCTCTTTCTCTGTGTATTTGTAAACACTGGTGAGGACAAGAGCAACTCTTTTTTTCACTTAGTCATAAACTATATTGACTCATCTGCTTTTTACAATATTTTAGTTAAAGAGATCTTCAGTATCTTCTTAACTTTAAATGGGATATTGTAAAAATTTGATACCTTCATAAAATTATTCATTTTGAGCCCAAGAAGAAAAGGTTAGAAAAGGATGACACTATACTAATACACTCTTGTAAAAAGATGGGCAACAATTGTTATTAGAAATCTTGTGACTCAGTAGTCTCTCTAGATTCTAGAGCCAAATTTTTGCCTTAGTCATTAATAGTTTATTCCAATAAAAGATACACAAAATATATTTGAGATAAAACAACTAGGACATTTGATTGTGGCGGTCTAATCCATTATTAAGAGTTAATTGTAACTGGAGTTTTAGAACAGGATGATACTCCTCATTTTTAGAGGACTGTGTTTTTTTTTATTAATAATTCCTAGTTTGTAGCTGGGAATAACTATATAATCTAAACCATTAAGTAGACATATCAACATTTCATTATAGTATCCTGTTTTGTTATTAATTTTCTTTCAATCTTTAGCTATAGATTAATAGTTATCTATAAACAGTTAATTAAGGAATAAAAATAACATTAAAATATACAGGCTTGATTTATAGCTAGCTTTGAGTTATCTGCTGACATTAACTAGAAATGGATTATTGAGCTTCCTGTACATTATGGTTCAAATCAAAATTATCAACAGTGAATAGATCTTCAGAGTTCTCCAGGTTGTATAATTTGTTGATGTGTTTGATTCTACTCTCTATGGAAATTCACTGTGCCAATAGCACAGAAAACATAAAGATTTACCCATTACCTGTCACTAGGGAAGAGACATCAACTGCTATTCCTTATGTGCAGATCTCTCTCACTAATAGACAAAGGTTTTATTTTAAGGATATGTGAAACTACAAGTGCATCTAATTAATTTTAAGCCTTATGTGGCTAAACAATGGGCCTAATCAAGCAATAAATACAAAGCAATAAATACGTTAGATGCCCTGTTTCTGTATATATGACCACCTAACTAATTTTCAAAATATTGTTACACAAAAATTGGTAGAAACTTATACAAGAGTATGTGTCAGTATTTTCCTATTGATTAGATACAATTACACATTATAATTCAAGTTGTTTTGCATCAGAACTAAAATTTTAGAGCATTAACAAACAGTATAGACCCCTGAATTTGAAGACCACCTTAAGAAAAAAAAATCCAATAATTTTGGATTGATATATATTATATGTTATAATTAAATATTATATTGTTATAAGTTACATTGGACATGCATAGGAAAAATTTGTATTTATTTTCATTATTTTGTGATTCAGTGATCTAAGGTCTGTTCAGCTGAATACAAGCATTCAGCAGTCATTTCAAAAAAAAAAAACAAATGAGTATGTCAAAATTACTTTGGCAATCTGTAAAGCTAATTGATACTTCCTTTATCAATACTGAGAACTTCTTATTCTCACCGGTTTAATTGTAAGATATTATACTTTTGTCGCACATCAAAGAAGTTTAGAAATGGAAAGAGAACCTTAGACTTTTTACTAGTTGCTTTTTGCTAGTTAACACCAGCAATAACAACTTTTAAAATAATCTTATTTGAGCATTGGAATAGATACTCAAAATCATACTGATTTAGTTATATCAATCTGCTTTCAAAGGACTTCTGAGATACATCCACCATTAACCAACACATTTAGAAGCATGTTATGGGTGTGTGTTGTAAGAGGAAATGAAGCACCATATTTATAAGCACCGTGGTGACTTGATCATCCCAACAGTAGTACTTTGGGATGTGCTGTTAGAATATAGAAAAAAGCAGACTTCAGCACTGAGGATTCTGAGAAAACATAATAAATTTAAAGACTAAATAAATGTATCTTTTAAAAATAAACTCACATAAGTGTTTTGAACAGTATTAATGGTGGTACTAGAGTTTTAGATTATCAATTTTGAGTACGTTTGATGAACAGTCTACTGATCATTTCTAAAATTCTTGAAATCCAATAAAAAAATTTTAGGGGAAAAAAACATACACTAAGCCTAAACTTTAGGTGGTTGTTATACTCAAAACTGAATAATTTCACTGATAATATTGTAAGTGACTGAAAGTCCTATTTTGACTGTGGCATATAATCAACTGTTGGAAACTCCAAACAATATTTCAACACATATGCCACTTCCCTGCCATGTGGTGTTTTATCTCTGCCTCTGTGCAGTAAGAATGTTCCTCTTTGGGAATTCAAATTTTCTGGTACCTCAAAGAATCAGTTAGTAAATTAACTACATGCTAGCTTTTACTTGACTAATTTAATCATTTTTCAATAACCCTGTTTTATTCATATAAATATTCCCTTAGGAATTTTTTTTTATTTTAAAGGTGTGAAACTTGTTTTTTTAATCAATGTCTGTCAAACACTATCTTAACTGTAATTCAAAACTTAGTCTAGATTTTTATTACATTAAATGCATTGTCCATTCACTAAATAACACATCCTACACCTGACAAAGTCTTTAAAGTTGGATAATTGCCTATAGCTCAGGAACTCAATTCTTTTCAGATATTCCAATTGTCACCTTGTTTCTTTGACCATGTGTCCATCTCATTATAATGCACTTTTTTTTTATCAGTTGGATACTCAAAATATTCAATAGGCATGGTCAGATATCAATCAATCAGAACAGAGAAAAGTCAGAATCCTGGTGCAATGTTCAGGGATTCACAGCCAATGTCAGGCATTTAGACTTTGGTTACTTGTTCCTTGTTGGCTCTAGAGTTTCCAAGGACAGTCACAGCACTGAGAAGAGAAGGCTAGGTGAGAGCAAAGAGATCTTTTTTTTTTTTTTTTTCTAACTGATAGGGAATCTTCCAATAGTGTGACAATTTGTGACATTCTACCAACTAACAGATAACAAATGTGAGTTTTGCTCTGCCTGACTGAGTGAACTTCTCTTTAATTACTACTTTGCCTCTATATCTAAATTTTTGAAACTGAGTCTTTTTTATCTAGGGAATTATTGTTTAGTGTAGAAATTCTTAGCGGAATCTTTATGTTTATTTCATGAATGTCAAAGGACACTCTCCACATTTAAAACTGGCAAGATAGTTGAGCTATATATATATATATATATATATATATATATATATATATATAATTGTAATGCATCAATTAGCATATATTATTGCAAAGCATCAATATTTAAAACTGCCAAGATACTCAAGAAATATATATATATATAATGCTCTCTCTCTCTTTATATATATATATATATATATATATATATATATATATATATATAGTATTGTAATGCATCAATTAGCATCTTATATAAGGAAATATACCTGAGTTTGGGAATAAAAGTTGTAGGCAATCAAGAATGTATTTAGCCCAAAGTAACTGAGTAAATTTATAGGGGACGTTGAGAAGACCTTGGACAGCAATCTGAAAAGATACAGTGAATTTTTTTTTCTTTGTGAAACCAAATGGTAGTAAAGATATGCATGCCATTAACTGACAATGAGTAGAAGATTCTGGCTGAAATAAAAGTATCATTTGATTGAACATCAACTCTTTGGAAACTACAATTAAAATCAAATTGTGTATAGGTTCAAACAGCAAATTAAGAAATAATCATCACTTCTAATTTTATTTCCAAACACGAATTTAAAATGCATCCAGAAAATTGTGAATTAATTTATAAACAGCTGTTTAAAGTAATTAACTTGGATATATTATGTAGAATTGTTAGAGACTAGCAGGCACTCATTAAAATAATCCAGTCTGGTTAATACTACGGCACAGATCAGGCAAAAGAGAATGTAATCAGTGCAGTGTAGTCAGGGAGTGTTCAGTTCCATAGGTGACTCCCAAGTGTTGTAAAAGTATTAAAGATAGAACACATCGTTCATCATCTCCTGTAGATTTCAATAACTTATTCTACAGAAACAAATTATTTTTATAGTGCAATTATTTATACACTTAGCAGAGAGCATTGACAAGTAGAATCAACATAAAACTGGTTTTATATTTTTAAGACAGTTATGACATACAGCTTTACGTATCATAAATATTTACTACTGGAAAATTGGCTTTATGATAATGGCAAAATGAAAATAATATATTTAATATTTTGTGCTCCATGTGCTGGTCATAAGACTTTATTATATGGGGGGGGGTAAATTCATTCTTACCATCCTGTAAGGGAGATAATGAGTTCCTACACTGTCAGGGAAATTGATGTACAGTGCATTCTATTTGCTGTAGAAGTTGTCAGAGATAAGCAGCATGTAGCTATGGTGCTGGTCCAAATTATCCACAAGATAAAGGTGCAAAATGCCTTGAAATTCTATATAGCTTATTTTAAACATAAGCAATGAAATATTAAAAGCACACAAATTATTATGGTATGAAAGTAAAGAGTTTGGTTCAATTATTTCTTCTCACATTCTCATGTTCATAGGTGAGAAATTAACTCAAGACATTATATTTTGCCTGTCATGTTCTTGTTTGTTGTTGATAGCCTTAGAATTCTTGAACAATTAATGCAACCACCAAAAGGGAGGAAAAAGGAAAATAAAAACAAAATAAAATAAAATCCCCAGATTCATGGGCCTGGAAATTTTGCTACATATTTTTCAAAATAAATCTGGGGAATAAATAGTACTAGTAAGCAGTGTAACATTTGAAAGCAGTTACAGTGTTTCTCATGTGTGGTTAGAGTAGCGATATTAAGTACTATATCATTGAATCTAATATTTGCACAATATGTAATATGCTATTAAGTGATGTGTTCAGTGCAGCTCTAAAACTCCCTGGGCCAGGCCCACAAGGAAGTGAAAGCAACAGTGAAAATGCAGAAAGTGGGATCAGATGAAGTCTTATCTCTTAGTGTAGGAAAAAATGGTCCCCCAAACAGCAGCGCATTTATCTACACACTTGGCAGGTTGATGTCAGGTGATCCCTTTGCCTAACAATTTGTCCACTTAGGTGACCCAGGGTGCTCTGTGTTCTCTGTGCTGGCCTTGCCCTAGTCCCACGCATGCAACTGAACTTCAGCTTCAGCTGCTCTCCACAATAATTAGAATAATATTGGCCATTTTAACATTAAAACAAAATATACATTAAATTTTATGCATTGAATTGATTATATATTTTCTTCCTAAAAATACTATATCAGACTTTTTATAAGAGAAAATATGTAGTTGTTATTTCAAAATAGTATTAAAAACCTTCCAAATTTGTTTCACCATTTCCTGTTTCATTTCTAAATTACACTTAACCTTTAAAGTTACAGAAAGAACACAAGACAGGTCTTGCACTTATAGTAACATATTGACATTTATTCGTCAAAATAAAATAAAAGTCCTCTATGTTCTAATACGTTCTGAACCTATTAGTATCCTTAAGCTAGAGCTCAAATAAACATCCATTTTAATGGCTCTTTTCTTCATACTTTTGTATGTTTGATGCATTTCTCTGTGAACCATGATATGTAGGTTATGAAAGCTTAGAAATTTCTTAACAATCTCCATTTATTTTTCTTGATTATACATATAGCTAAGAAAGGGGCTGGGGATTTAGCTCAGCAGCATAAGCGCCTGCCTTGCAAGTATGCGATCGTGAGTTCAATCCCCGGTACCGACAAAACAAACAAAAGACATATAGCTAAGAAATGCTATTTGAACTAATTACCTATAAAAATTTAAAAATAAATAATAAGAGCATTTTATGCTAAATAATATAGATTGCTGCTATACTAGCATCCTTTTTCTGACATTGTCCCCACCCCAAAACATATTACAGAAAGAACTGTGAATGAGAACAATAATTTTAATGTGGCTTTAGTTATAGTGTTTCTAAAAGTGATATTACTAGTAAAGGTCTTACGATTCAATTCTAATTTATTGTGACAATTTTGCTAATGTATCAAATACTGTAAAATTGAGAAGAAATATGTGTAGCCAATAAAACAATAGAACACAACGGATTGTTTAATAATAGTTTCCAGAAAGGAAATGACAATACTAAGTGATAAGACTATAGGACTATTTTTAGAGGTCAAATTTGCATTAGGTAAAAGTCAATTTGACACTGAATCATTGAACAGATTTGTAACTGTTGTACTCTAAGAAAGTAGCTTCATCATTTTGTGTATTATAGCAAACCTGTACCGCGGCTTACTAAATGTTTTTTTTTCTTAACTGATATGTTAAGTGACCCAATTAATATGTTGAGCAATACTCTCCCCTGTAAAGAATTGCAAGAATTTCACTTAATTAAAATGTTAATCACGGAGCGGCCCTCTACAAACAAGAAGAGTGGTGCTAAAGCAAGCTAACAAGGGCTGTTAATCACGGGTAGGCGCCTCTAGTCTTCGCTAAAGAACTAAAGAAGACAAGAAGGCCCACTAATTTACACATTGTTTGAAGTAGTGTGTTTATATGCAGGGAGATTTGCCCATGAGTTTAACCTTTTTACCTAACCTTAGTTACTCTTCCCACAAGATAGATACTCGCCGTTTTTCTGTTCTGTAGCGCGCCTTATTGCCTCCCCACCCACCTATCTGGGCCATAAAGAATTTGGGTTTCTGGTGACCTCTCCCCGACCTGGTGATGATCTGTCATAAAATGAGCCTGCCCCAATTTTAAGAACTGTTTAGCTTCAAAGAAATTACCGGGAAATACTGTGGCCCAAACCCCGATCGGTGCTTTCCTTTTGTTCTGTATGTACCAATGAGTTAGATATCAGATCTTTGTAAAACTTAAGTTCCAGCATCTCATAACTCGTGACCCCTTCGCACTCACTGGCGAAGACAAGCTGTCCTAGGATAATTAACTCTCCACTTTCTTCCCCAAATATTGCTGCAGATGTGCCACTCTGAGATAATGTCAGTCTGCAGGATGGGAGTAATTTGAGCAACACCAGGAACTCCCGGGACTGTCAGAGCTAAGTGGACAGCAATACAGTTTCCAGATGCGGGTCAACAGGTTTAATGGCCTTACAGGTTTCCTCCCCACTTTCCCTTACTTTTAAAAACCCCTTTCCCCAGTCTGGGGCGCGCAGTCTTTGGTTTGATCTAAGAGAGACTGTGCCGCCAGGACTGGCTCAATAAAGCCTTTGCCACTTAAGTTTTGGACTCTTGTTTCCGTGGACTTTATACCGGGGCCCACGTTATAACATTTGGGGGCTCGTCCGGGATGGAAGCAAGACTCCAGACTCATTTCCGAACATCTGAAAGTAAGTGCTCTGGAGGTTTTGTTTGGGCCGCGGTCAATTTGTAATTTTGAGGGGACGCCCTCAATTTGGGAGTGGGAACCACCCGAGGACAGAGTCAGTTGGTTTGTCGGACAAATTCTGTCCATCTGTGAATCTGCCCCGGGTGAGGAACCACTCCGTTCGGAAGGGGACGCCCTTAATTTGGGAAGTGAAGCCCCCGAGGACGAAGTCAATTGGTTTTTGCCATTTGTGACTCCGCCTGGGTGGGGAACCACTTCATTAGTTAAATTTGTTAATTCCTCCAGATCCCAAAATTTGACTAATTTTTGAGCAAAGGCCATTCTGCTGCAGCTTGTCTTGTCCTGTCTCGTCTTGTGTGTCGGTCTGTGTGTTCATTTGTTCTAATTGTTCCCCTTTTTGGTCACCTAACTCTAACAGAGCCTTCTTTCTTAGGAGCTCCTTCCTGGAATTCGGAGTGGGCAAAGGTGATTCCGACCGTTTGCCTAGTCTCTGTAGTTTTTCTGTTTAACCCTAACTTTGCCTTTTAAGTTTTTTTTCCAGCAAAACCAGCGACACCACCAGCTATGGGTCAGAACGAGTCCATTATGGGTCGGAACGAATCTGTTCCCAGCACTCCCCTTAGCCTTGTCATTGACCACTTTAAAGAATTCCAGAGGCGAGGTGGGAGATATGGGGAAAGGGTTCGCAAAGCCAGACTAACAACCTTTGTCACACAGGAGTGGCCCCTGGGGACCCAAGGAGTCTGGCCCCCTTTTGGGTCCTTTGATATGGAGACAGCTCGAGCGGTCCGCCAGTATGTATTTGGGCCCCCCGCTCACCCCGATCAGATTGTCTATATCCAGGCTTGGATAGATACAATCTATGATGCTCCCCCTTGGATTGAGCCACTTCCGAATGGAGTCCTAGCAGCCCTCAAACCGAAATCCAAGGCTGAAGAGGAGACCTCCAAGCCCAACGCACCTCCAGTCTTACCTCCGAGCGAAGACTTCTCCGACCCGCTAGACATCCTTCCCTTACCCCCTCCCCCGTATCCTGCCCCTGAGCCACAACCTGACTCCACCTCGCCCTCCCCGCCTCGGCCCATTCGAACCCGCCGCCACGCTCGACCAGAGGGACCTCTGGAACAGGGCCGCGAGGCAGCGCCACTGTGTCCTCTGCGGGAGGTCCCAGCCCCGAGTGGGGGCTCCATGTTTGTGTACACCCCCTTTTCTTTCTCTGACCTCTATAACTGGAAAAGTCAGAACCCCCCTTTCTCAAAGGACCCAGAATCTCTGATTAGCCTTATAGAGTCTGTTTTCTCCACCCACCTTCCCACTTGGGATGACTGCCAGCAGATCTTACACATCCTTTTCACGGCTGAGGAAAGGATGCGAATCTGCGCTTTGGGGCAAAAGGGAGTCCGAGAACCGGATGGATCTCCATCCACTGATCGGCAACGAATTGAGCACTTGTTCCCCTCCTCCCGACCCGAGTGGGACCCTAACACGGATGCAGGTAAGAAGGCTCTCGATGAGTATCGCCTGAGGCTCTTAGATGCACTTCGTGCGGCTGCTAAGAAGCCCACCAACCTTTCCCGAGTGAGTGCAGTGCAGCAGTTAGCCGATGAGTCTCCAGCGGTGTTCTTAGAGCGCCTTTTAGAGACCTATAGATTATATACTCCAATCAATCCGATGGCACCCGAGAACGCACGAGCAATTAATATTGCTTTCGTGTCCCAGTCGGCCCCTGATATTAGGAGAAAGTTACAAAAGCTTGAGGGATTCGAGGGAATGCCTCTCAGCCAGTTGGTCGAGGTCGCACAAAAGGTTTTCAACAATAGGGAAACCTTGCAAGAAACAACAACCAAAAGGATGACTAAAGTACTGGAATTACTTTGCGAAAAAAAAGCCAAGAGGTCAGCTAACCCTAGGAAAAAGGAAGCTCGAGGTAAGCGACCTCCTCTAGACAAAGAGCAATGTGCGTACTGTAAGGAGATGGGACATTGGCGTAAGGATTGTCCAAAGTTAAAGCCTAAGACAGAACGAGAGACTAAGGCCCTGTTGTCTCAAAAATGAGGAGGTCAGGGCTCGCCGCCACCCCCCGAGCCCCGGATAACTCTCCAAGTGGGGGGGCAACCGGTGGACTTCCTAGTCGATACAGGAGCTACCTATTCTGTGCTGACTCAACCATTAGGAAAACTGACCAAGCAATCTGTCAATGTGATAGGAGCTACAGGGGGCCGAAAATCGTACCCAAAGGTGACAGCTAGTCTGGCTCGACCTGGACATAGACTGGTCCAACATGATTTTCTCTGGGTCCCTGAGTGCCCGGATCCCCTTTTAGGGCGGGACCTTCTACATAAATTACAGGTGCAAATTGACTTTGTTACGAATAAACCTAGACTGAAGCTAGGGACTGATACCCCCTCAAAATCAGAGGGTATTAGAGTGTTGGCTCTTGTCCCAGAAGGAGAAAGTTACCGCCTGCTGGGAAGTTTGTCTGGTGCACCCGAGTTGTCACGGACTGACTTAGAATTAGAACTGCTGAACAAATAAAAACAGGAGATTCCAGAAGTCTGGGCAGAAAACAACCCTCCAGGGCTAGCAGTCAACCAAGTCCCCCATGTGGTAGAACTCTTGCCTCAGGCACGCCCCATCTGCTTAAGGCAATACCCAATAAGCCTGCAAGCCCGGAAAAAAATTAAAGTCCACATACAGAGACTAAGAGACAATAATATTCTCATTCCTTGTGTCTCTCCCTGGAACTCGCCCTTGCTCCCAGTTCAAAAACCGGGGACGAATGACTATCGCCCTGTACAGGATCTCCGAGAGGTTAATAGACGAGTGCTGACTCTACACCCAACAGTGCCAAATCCTTACACCCTGCTCAGCCTCCTTAATCCGGAAAACACCTGGTACTCTGTCCTGGACTTGAAAGATGCCTTCTTCACCCTGCCTCTTGCTCCGGTGAGTCAACCCCTATTTGCCTTCGAGTGGACTGACCCAGATACAGGGGTAAAGAAACAGCTGACCTGGACACGTTTACCTCAGGGCTACAAAAACTCTCCCACCCTTTTTGACGAGGCGTTAGCAAGAGATCTCTTAGGATTTAGAGAGGAACACCCCGAGATAGTGCTCCTTCAATATGTAGATGATTTGTTGATAGCCTCAACGTCCCTAGAAACATGTCAAGAGGCAACTGAGGAGTTGTTAAAGACTTTGGGACGATTAGGCTATAAAGTCTCGGCTAAAAAGGCTCAACTGTGTCGCCAGGCCGTGACTTACCTGGGCTATAAATTACAAGAAGAAAAGAGGACTTTATCAAAAAAAAGAATCCAAGCCATATTACAAATCCCATCCCCAGAAACTAAGAAACAGGTGCGGGAGTTTCTGGGAGCTGTCGGATACTGCAGACTATGGATTCTAAACTTTACTGAAATCGCTCGCCCATTGTATGACTCTTTAAAGGGAGAGACTCAAAAGTCGCTCGACTGGACAGATGAGTGCGAGCAGGCTTTCCAACAGCTCAAGCGAGCTCTGACTGAGGCTCCAGCCCTGGGGCTCCCTGATGTTACTAAACCCTTCACCTTGTTCGTAGATGAACTCAGAGGCATAGCAAAAGGGGTTCTGACTCAAGATATTGGCCCTTGGAAGAGACCTATAGCCTATCTTTCTAAAAGACTCGACCCAGTGGCAGGAGGGTGGCCTCCGTGCCTAAAAATTTTGGCCGCTGTGGCAATGCTACTCAAAGAGGCTAAAAAGCTCACTTTTGGACAAAAGATTTCTGTGGTAACCTCCCACAGCCTAGAGACTCTTATTAAACCCCCCCCAGAAAAATGGCTTTCAAATGCCAGAATTCTACACTATCAGGCCTTGCTTCTAGACCCAGAATCAGTAGTTTTCAAGACCTCCTCAGCTCTAAACCCAGCCACTCTCATGCCCGACGATAACCCAGAAAACCAACAGATGCCTCTCCATGAGTGTGCTGACATTCTCGAGTTACAGCAGAACTTGCGAGCTGATCTAACCGACCAGCCTTTTAAGGACGCTTACAATTATTTCACCGACGGAAGCAGTTTCATTCAGGACGGGAGGCGAGTGGCCGGCGCAGCAGTGACCACCGAAAAAGAGGTACTCTGGGCTAAGCAGTTAGAGCCTGGCACTTCTGCCCAAAAGGCAGAGCTCATTGCTCTGACAGAGGCATTAAAGCTAGCCTCAGGAAAGAGGGTAAACATCTACACAGACAGCAGATATGCTTTTGCTACTGTACATGTACATGGAGCTATTTACCATGAACGCGGTCTCTTGACCTCGGCCGGGACTAAGATTAAAAATGCCCCACAGATCCTAGACTTGCTAGCAGCTGTCTGGCTACCTCAGCAAGTCGCTATTATTCATTGCAAGGCACACCAAGTGGGAGATGACCCCATCATCATAGAAAACAATTTGGCCGATCAGGCTGCCCAAAAAATAGCAACCACATCAGAGGGGCCTGCAGAGGAAATGACTGCCCTGATGCTAGTCCCTCAAGCCTTGTCAGAGCCTGTTTATTCGAAGACAGATTTACAGCTAGCATCTCAACTTGGAGCCAAACCCCGCACTCCAGGGGGCTGGTATCAGCTGCCCGACAAGCGAGTGCTGTTACCCGAAGCACTAGGACGAGAGCTTTTGCAGCAAGCTCATCAGGCTACTCATTTAGGAGGAACTAAACTAGCAGAATTGTTCAGAGATCGATTTTTCATTCCAAAGCTCTCCAAACTAACTGCCTCTCTGAGCTCTAGATGTCCACAGTGTTTGTTGGTCAACCCAACCAGGAAACCTCCACTGGAAACCACCCGGTATCGAGGAACCTCCCCAAGAGAACACTGGGAAGTGGACTTCACGGATATGGTAAAACCTGGCTTGCAGGGACACCGCTATCTCCTGGTGATGGTAGACACATTCACTGGCTGGGTAGAGGCCTTCCCCACTAAGTCTGAGTCAGCCCTGGTTATAGTTAAAAAGCTACTACATGAGATTATACCCCGATTTGGCCTCCCATTATCAATGGGGTCCGACAATGGCCCGGCTTTTATAGCCCAAGTTACTCAAAAGTTAGCCCAAGTATTAAAAATCAGTTAGAAACTCCATTGTGCCTATCGGCCACAAAGCTCGGAACAAGTAGAGCACATAAACCGGACCATTAAGGACGCTTTGACTAAGCTGTCTTTAAAAACTGGTGACAATTGGGTGAGCCTTCTTCCCTTTGCATTGCTGAGGGCCAGATGCACCCCATATATTTCTGGGATCTCCCCCTTTGAGGCTATGTTCGGGAGACCCCCACCTATAGTTCCTAAGTTGTCAGAAGACAAATTAGCCGAAGTAACTAACCAAGATCTCATTAAGTCCTTACAGAGTCTCCAGCCTGTACTGACCTCAATTCACCGGCTGTTCAGACAAAAACATCCGAACCCCCCCTTGGGAACGCTGCCCCAAGCGTCAATTGAGCCAGAAACGTCGGTCCTGGTGCGACGACACCACCGGGATTCGCTTGAGCCGCGCTGGGAGGGACCGTTCACCGTGGTGCTCAGCACTCCCACCTCCGTCAAGGTAGCAGAAAAGACTGCGTGGATCCACCACACACAAGTCAAACCACTAGAAGCTACAGACGACGAAAAGGGTCCCCGATGGACAGTACAACGGACTGGTAACCCATTAAAGTTAAAGTTTGTAAAAGACTCTCAGCCATAAAATTATGTCTGTACTATGGTATTTGGCTTGGTGCTCGATTATAATTGTAAACCCCGGGAATGGGGACTAGATTGTTTCAGACGAGAAAACTAAAAGAAAACTAGGGAGAGCTAAAGGCACGATAAATCAAGTCACCATTGACCTATATATACTTTTCAATGGGATAATAATTAATGATGACAGCCCAACTGGCAGGGTAGGTGGGTCGGTCCACCGTAACCTCTGCTCGGGCCGTGGGCCTAAAGCTCTGCAAGTTATGTTCCAACTCAAGCAGGCATCCCTGTATGTATGTCCTAAAAACCAGCCTGACCCCAATTATAATGTGTACTGTGCCTCCGATCCAAAACATCAATATTGTTATTCGTGGTCGTGTGTCACAGGAGGCCTAGATAGATACTATAACTCTGAAAAGTATCTCGCTGTCAAGTACATAAGAAACAAAAACTGTTATGGTGTTTATACTTGTAACCCAGTCCAGCTGACCTTTCTAAATCCAACGGATTTTAGGTGGCTGGGGCAGGGACTTACTTACGCTGTTAAAATTTATAAATCTGGACATGATCCTGGAATTAGTATCAATATCTTATACAAGCCACCTAGAAAGCCTCCTGTAGTCATTTACAGGAGAGGACGCCGCCCAGTGACAGCCCCCACTCAAAAGGCACCCATTAATTTCCCACTCAGTCGACCCCGGAGGCACACTCCGACGACTAAAGTGACTGAGGCCACATACAATGAGAGCATTTACCACACAGACCAGCCCCAGATAAAGCTATATAAATAGAGGGGGAAAGGGGGCATCCCATACTGGATAGAGATTAGAGTGCCTAGCTTCGATCCAACCTCGATGCAACCTTCAACAAGGGCTACAAAAACTGGTTTGAGAAGGTCTAGACGGGCACAGACTGAGCCCAAAGCCTCCGCCCCACCTTCAATGATAGCGGAAATATTCCAACCTTTAGAAGTAGCAGCTGAGCTACTTAACAGTTCCCTTGATAGCGATTTAAAAATCCCATGCTGGCTGTGCATGTCCCCAGAGCCCCCCTTCTATGAGGGCTACATCACGGTCACTGATAAACTAGCCTCCGATCCCTCTAGATGCAAAATGCTCCTTCCCCAATCGCTATGGAAGGGCACCAGTTTAGAGGGGATAACTGGTACCTGCATATATCATTTTAGCCACACAGCCCCTGAGTATTGCGACCTTTCTCACTCTTATCGCATCACAGGAGCTGGTGACGCTACTCCCCTAATAGCCCCGGCCAGCCATTGGTGGGCTTGTACTTCAGGATGGTTCCCTTGTATGATTTCAAAAAAGTTCGTTGTTGACCAGGATGAGGTGTGTGTACTAACCCAGGTTCTGCCTAAAATCTACTGGCACTCCGAGGAAGAAAAAAACCGGGCTCTCATCTCAGCCAGTCACCAGATCAATAAGAAAAGTCCAGCCCTCCCTATTATGGCTGGGATCAGTGTATTCTCAGCCCTCGGGATGAGTGCTGCGTCCATGGGAGTTAGCATACACCAATACAATATGCTATCTCAACAGATAGATAAAAAAATAAAAAGAGTCCAAAATGCTATTGAGGCCTTAGAGAGTTCAATAGACTCATTAGCTAAAGTAGCTCTCCAAAATCGCAGAGGACTAGACCTCTTGCTTGCTGAAAAAGGAGGACTGTGCTTGGCCCTGGGAGAGCAATGCTGCTTGTACGCCAATAAGTCTGGGGTAGTTAGACAAAACTTAGCGGAACTCCAAAGAGGCATACAAAAAAGAGAGAGACTAAGACAAAGAGCTCTAGGGTGGGCGGAGCAAATGTTCTCCTTCCCACCGTGGATAACCAACATAATAGCGACCGTAGCCGGTCCTATCATTGTGATTCTAGTGCTAGCCACTTTGAGCCCCTGCATAGTAAATAGGCTGACTGCATATGTCAAGCGTCAGGTACAAAGTATAAAATTAATGATGGTCAGGCAACAAGCGTATGAGCTTGTCCCCAGCAGACCTTAAGTACGGCCAAGGATTTGGCCCAGAAGTCACAACATCAGAGGGGAATGTTGTACTCTAAGAAAGTAGCTTCATCATTTTGTGTATTATAGCAAACCTGTACCGCGGCTTACTAAATGTTTTCTTTTCTTAACTGATATGTTAAGTGACCCAATTAATATGTTGAGCAATACTCTCCCCTGTAAAGAATTGCAAGAATTTCACTTAATTAAAATGTTAATCACGGAGCGGCCCTCTACAAACAAGAAGAGTGGTGCTAAAGCAAGCTAACAAGGGCTGTTAATCACGGGTAGGCGCCTCTAGTCTTCGCTAAAGAACTAAAGAAGACAAGAAGGCCCACTAATTTACACATTGTTTGAAGTAGTGTGTTTATATGCAGGGAGATTTGCCCATGAGTTTAACCTTTTTACCTAACCTTAGTTACTCTTCCCACAAGATAGATACTCGCCGTTTTCCTGTTCTGTAGCGCGCCTTATTGCCTCCCCACCCACCTATCTGGGCCATAAAGAATTTGGGTTTCTGGTGACCTCTCCCCGACCTGGTGATGATCTGTCATAAAATGAGCCTGCCCCAATTTTAAGAACTGTTTAGCTTCAAAGAAATTACCGGGAAATACTGTGGCCCAAACCCCGATCGGTGCTTTCCTTTTGTTCTGTATGTACCAATGAGTTAGATATCAGATCTTTGTAAAACTTAAGTTCCAGCATCTCATAACTCGTGACCCCTTCGCACTCACTGGCGAAGACAAGCTGTCCTAGGATAATTAACTCTCCACTTTCTTCCCCAAATATTGCTGCAGATGTGCCACTCTGAGATAATGTCAGTCTGCAGGATGGGAGTAATTTGAGCAACACCAGGAACTCCCGGGACTGTCAGAGCTAAGTGGACAGCAATACAGTTTCCAGATGCGGGTCAACAGGTTTAATGGCCTTACAGGTTTCCTCCCCACTTTCCCTTACTTTTAAAAACCCCTTTCCCCAGTCTGGGGCGCGCAGTCTTTGGTTTGATCTAAGAGAGACTGTGCCGCCAGGACTGGCTCAATAAAGCCTTTGCCACTTAAGTTTTGGACTCTTGTTTCCGTGGACTTTATACCGGGGCCCACGTTATAACAGTAACAAAAAGTGCTTTGGCCTAACCAAATCCCTTGTGATGTCATACACACTGTGGAACAGAGCAGTCAATAATAACCCTTGCACAAATCTTTATTTAGATAGGATAACAAACACAGTATTTCATCAAAGTATCAGTACATGCTGATAGTGGCCAGTCAGCATGGTTTTTTGTTGTTGTTGTTGTTGTTGTTGTTGTTACTGAAGACTGAACCCAAGACCTTCACACTGAGCTACAACCCCTGCTCTTTAAAAAAAATTTTTCTTTGAGACAAATTCTTATAAAGCCACTGTATTGTTTAAGCTGGGCTCAAACTTGGGATCCTCCTTTCTCAGCTTCCCAGAGTGCTGGGATTGCAGAAGTATGTCATCACATAAGGCTACCAGGCGACATTCACTTTTGCCTCACAATTACAAATCCCAATGATACTTATTGTGGAAAAACTGTATTTCTTGACCTTAAGCTGTAGGAATAACAGAACTGGCAATAGAATCTGAAAATCACTTTTCATATGTTTAAGCCACTATGACATACAAATGTGAATAATGTATACTCTAAGCCACCATTGCTATTGTTTAACATGATTATTTCTGTCGATAGTGGTTTAAATATTTCTTATGCCTGCCTAAAACAATACCTTTACTTGACACCTGCAATGTTTACTCTTCCTGCATTTCAGACTACCTCTGACTCCTGTTTCCTTCCTGTCCTAATGTAGGGACAGTGAGAAGGGAGATGAGCAGAAAATATAGGGACATAAAGTGGCTGACATGGCTGACGACTATAGAAAAGACCACTTGCTTACTAGAAATTGCACCTTGTGAAACCTTTGCAGGTATGGGAAAGTTATTTTGGGGGACCCACTTGTACTCACTGGGAAATTTCCAAAACTCCATGCTCACCACAGCAGTGGATCATCCTAGCAACAAAGGCTAAGACACTGACTGACTCAGCACTCCTATATGAATGGGCACAGCAAAGATCTCATGCTGAGAAACGCATCTCTTGGGGCACCCCTGTCTATAAGCTCTTTGTTCCACAGTCCTGCCTTTGCAATTTTAGGCCGCGCTACTTCCGTTTTCTTAATTCCTTTCTGGGCCCCATATAGCCTAAATTCCTCAGTTTTTAATTGAGGAATCTTCTGTTTTGAGCCAGGGGTGTAAGGCAAGAATTCAAAGAGGGACATCACTCCAGAGGACGACACCCTCCTCCCTCCACTGATGTTACACCACTAGCATTTAAAAGTGGTGGCTACCAAAGTTTGGTTTTTAGGCTTTATTTCTTTCTGAATCTCTTAACCAAACTAAAACATCTCATCCATCTGCCTGGCTTCAACTAATATTGACATAATAGTGACCTCCAGCTACGTAGCTTCCACATGAGCAACACATATATCTAGAAGGTTTAATTCTATAAGTTTAGTGTTTGTTTTCTATAGTTTCGACTGCTTGTTTTTCTTGCTCCTCTTCTTCTTAATTTTTTTCTTAATTTTGGATTATTTTTAATGTTTATGTTATCTTTATTGACTGATTATTGACATTTTTATTTCACAGTTAGTGATTGCTTTAGAGTCTATAAAACGTATCCTATAGTGAATCATAATGTAACTATATATATATATATATATAATAAAATTTCACATTTTTTTAAACCAAGGATCAAACTCACAACCTCGAGCTTGCCAGGCGCGTGCTTATGCCACTAAGCTAAATCCCCGGCCCTTGATTTCACAATATTATAGTTGCATATTCTCCTTCAAATCCTAATGAAATTATTTTCAACTATTTTCTTTTAATATGTTACACATTTCAAAGTATTTTTTACTGAAGTTTCATAATAAAAGTTGTTTTAAATTCCTGCCTCTATTTAATAGTGCTGTAATTCTTCATTTTTATGTATCGAGAATTTTTAACTGTGACATTTTCTCAAGAGATTTCTTTAATATTTTTCACATTGCAGATCTGTTGATTAATGTGTCTCATTCACTTTCTCCAGATACCATATTTTTGCTTTTAGAAAGTTATTTTAACGAGCATTAAATTTTACATGGAAAAGTTTGTTTCATTACTATAAAGGGACTTTTTGGTTTATGGTACTGGGAATCAATTCAGGATCTTGCGCTTGCCAGGCAGGCAGGGTGCCACAGATCTAGATGGTCAGGCCAAGAGGGACATTTTGGATTTCAGTTGCAATGAGACCTGTATTCACTTTGGTTTGTCCTCCCTTTACAGATACATTTTTTTCTTTGACCCTTGCTGTCAGGAGTTTTTTCTCCATAAATGTTTTTTGACAACAATCATTTTGAATGCTATTTACCTTTATATGATCTTTTTTTCTTTTTATGTTTGATGTTCTCACAGCTTCCTAATCTCGTAATTACCTTTTTCTCATTTATTTTACACTGCTATGTATGTTAGGTCATTGTTTACTGCCTACGTGTCTTTGATACTCTTTCCTTCTCTTTTAATCAGTTTTCCTTTGTTCCTCATTTTGGATAGTTGTAAATTCTCTGTCTTTAATGCCAAATGTCATTTCATAAACTGGGCATAATCTCCTGTTAATCTCATGTACTTTTACATCAAGTATTAAATTTTACATTTAATGGTATCTGTTTGATTTTTATTTTATTTTTAATATTTACATTGCAAGAATTAATGTTTCTGCATTTAATTATATTCTTGTGTATACTTAGAAAGTTGATAATATGTTTTCAAAGATTACTTTTGTCTCTTAAAAATTTTTTACTAATTGATTGTTCCTTCTGGTTATGGGTTATATTTTCATGTTGCTATGAAAACTTGAGAATCATTTTAGCAGGCATTGTGCATTGTTGAGCCTATAATCACCAGTACTAGAATTTTAATAATCTTTTAATTAGTATTCGACTATTGTGGCATGACATTCATTCATTTATTTTTAATTAATATGATTCTCCTACGTTTTATATTTAGGTTTTTTAATAGACATGAAATCTTTATATTTAAAAAGATTACTAAGCACTTCTGCTTTCCAACTTGGATTATAAATACTCTATTTCAATTAAGATGCTTTTTAAACATTTGTAGTGCAAATTTAGCAAAAGTGTAAGCACAGGAAAAAAAACTCTAATACCCATTGTTCCAAGAGTAGTTATATTGAAAATGTGCTTTAGTACAAATACAATACATGAAAATAAAAACAAGTGAGAGAATAATTTGCCCAAATGCCATAAAATTGAAAAACTCTGTCCGATGATATAAGGCCAAAATCAAGAATTGTTCAAGGAGTTCATGTCTGCCTTCTAAACTTAATTGCTAAAGGGCAGAGCTCTTAGCACAAAGACCCACATATAATTTGAGTTATTTCATAGTTACAGAAGATGTTTCATTGATAGAAAAATGTATGTAAAAACTGAAGAAAGTAAGATGAAATATATATCTAATTTAATGTTAATAATATCTTCATGTACAAGCACAAGTCCATCAAAAAAAATCTCATAAGAATTATTTTCTTGCTATAGGATTTAAAATCCAAAGAAGTACCCTACCCAGTTTTTGAAACTTAGGGATTTGGTGACAAATCAATGGTTGGAACTCAATTTTGTGTCATTTTAAAATTTTGAAGTGGACAATATATATTAACATTCTAATTTCAAGCATTATTCAATAACTATCCATTTACTTTTTATATTTCAGTGACATATTTTATATAATATTAGTAGTAACTTTATAAAAAATTGAATGTAATACATTTAAATAAGGAAATCCCTTTCGACAACAAAAATGTAGTCATGTATTGCACAGCCTCAAAATCTAATGTAAACAGTTCCCAGCAAAAATCCAAGGCCAAGACGGATGGTTTCCTATAATAATTATCATATGTGTCTCACCTTTATCCTCATGACACAAAATATCTGACACTCAAAATTAAAGGAGAAAGGTTTATTTGGTTCACAGTTTGTAGAGGTTATTAGTTGATAATCGGCTGACTCCAAGGTACAGTGGCATGGCAGAGGAGCATCACAGAGGACAACAGTTCATGGTGTCCACAAGGTATCTAAATAATCACTTCAAGTGATGAGAGACAGAGAGAGAGAGAGAGAGAGAGAGAGAGAGAGAGAGAGAGAGAGACAGAGACAGAGACAGAGACAGAGACAGAACAGAGACAGAGACAGAGTCAGAGAGAGGAAGCCTCTTTCTGTCCATTATATTGTAGGCAAGCTACCCATCCTAGGGTAGGTGTAGTACTCATGCACTTAGTCTCACTAAGAATCAGTCACACATTCTAGATTCAGCCACCTCCAATCAAATCTGGAGGAACATCTAGACACAAACCATGATAATATGTGTTGTAACAACTGGATGCTGGAGGAACTGAGCCCAGCTAGAGTTATTCCACTGGCAAAGGAATCTTAGAAGACTTCATCTGGATTGTTCTGGATTCTGCTAAATGTGCTATTTCTCCTTGCTCATTTTGCTCTGTGTATTCCATTGGAATATGTTTTACCCAAGAATACAAATACACACAGAGTCTTGTGACTTCTAATATCATCAACTTCCTGTACTTTGGCAAACCTTAACCAATACACAAACACATACATATAACCTATGTATGGTTGAAATATTTAACAGTGTGCATTGCTAATTAAATCAGATTATTGACATGGTGCAATTTTCTGACAGTGGTGAAAAAAGTTTTTTCAACTTTTGATATATTTATAAATATAGGAGAAATAATTTTCAGTAAATGAAAGAGTAGAAGTTTCAAATTTTATTTTGTTAAAATTCTGTAATTTGCATGGGCCCAAGCAGTTAGATTTCCTGTTGGACAGAATAGAAGGGCTTTGTATTTCAAGGAGAAAAGACAGAGCCCTTACAGGGTACTTCGTGAATGCAGCTGTATAAGTAAAAGTTTCTCTGGATATAATTTGCTGAAGCTTAAAAGCAAAGCTTAAGCATTAAACTGATTAACTTAAAAAAATTAATACAGTGCTATTAACTTTAAAATTAATATTTTAAATGTTTCCTCAAAAATTGATGAAATATTTAATTTGATCTTGAAAAATTTTTGACTTTTACAGTATTATCTGCTTAATCCAAATTATAGATAACTTTAATTTTGGTACAAAAAGTATGGAGTATAAAATAAATATAATACTATTTCACATAGGCATGAAAAGTAAAATCAAACTCTATGAGGAAAAGAAGACATTTATTTTTAATAAAATAGAAGTTTAGCTAATTAAAACTGTAAGCCTTACAGAAAGAAATAAATATGAGGTGTTAAAGTAACAGTCTAGAAATAAGAAAGGTTGCATTTAAAAACAATTCTCAGCCCAGCATGGTACACACAGATACAACCCCTCATCTCTGGGAGGCCCATGTAAGAGGAGCAAAAGCTGGAGACCAACCATTTAAGCAACTTTGCAAGACTCTATCTCAAAATGGAATAAATAAGTAAAGCTTTTGGGGATGTAGTTAAGTGAGAAACTTTCTTTTTAATTATCAATTCAAACAGATACATACCTCAGAATTTAGGATATAAAGGCAAAACTATAAAAATATAAAATAGAAGACAAATACATAAAGGTTACCATGAAGTCTATGATATCTGAAATCAGAGTATCAGAAAAATAGAGCAGAGATTCTGAAAGATCATATCCAATGAGAGATGTTTTCAGAAATGATTGAAGTCTTTACAATGTCAGAAAGCACAATAAAGTAGAATCAGTACACATAAATTTGAATCTGCTACGAAGCACATTATAATAAAATTATACAACTCTGAAATTATGAGTATTTCTCTTCTCACAGATAATTTTAGTAGTTTCATTAGGTATCATGCCATATATATGTATACTTGACTACATTATATTAGTATATATTAAGACATTTTATTAGATTACATTAATTTAGCTATTTAAAGCAAAGTACATATATAATGCTTGTCTTTTAAAAAGTGTTTTGTATTTTTAAAAAATGATTCTTTTAAATAATTCCTCTTTATACTTAATGACCATATTAGATGATGCTATAATTTTGATTTCCACTACTAAATACAATTTTAAAACACATGAATCCACTGTATTTATGTGGCATTTATGTTTTGCATTAAGATCCATCTTGACGTTCCAATATTTATTATTTCACAATTTACATCTTGATGACTTCCTTCTATGATTCTTTTAGGATAGATCATTTGATGACATATTCTGTTGTGCCATAACTGACAGTAAACTTTCTATCATTTTATTACTTAATAAGACTACTGTGGCTTTAAAACATGTTTTATTCTGTAGCCAATAAGCAATTTTCTATAATTTTAATCCTTCTCTGAATGAGGAAATACTAAAAAAGTCATAAAGTACAGATATTTTAAGTTGTTTCCCTTGAACAGGTAAGAAATTAATGTGTTTGAATTTCAGAGGAAATTTTGTCATGTAGAGAAAGGGGTATTTCTCTTAAAGGATATGAATGATGTGTAAAAAGGGACCTTCCTTGGTAAAGTACTTCTTTGTTTTACTTAAATTTTTCTAACACTAGTATTGTTTTCATTAGCCATAAAAGTCTCTTGAGTCAGTATCTTATTAAAAATCCCCTTCCCAACAATTGCTAATGTTTTTGTGGTTTCAAATCTACTGATACATACACAAAAGAGATCCATACTGAAGAACTGATTGACACCCAATCAATATGTCCCAATTTGACTGAACTTCTACTTTATCTCTCTATAGCCCATCAGAAGACTGCACTTTAATTTTATATTTAGTTGCAGTCTTTTAAAAAATTAATTGTTTATCTAATAACTCATCTTTACTCATATTCCTTTTAAATCCTATAGTTCATTTTTCTAATATTTAACTATAATGGGGAACCTGACACAATCTATAGATTATTTTTAAATCACTTTAAATCACATAATTCTTGAAATAAAGTTCTGAATGAAAGAAGTAACTTTTAATTGAGGCTGGAATGTTGACCCATCCATCTCCTATCCTGCCTACTCAAGTGAGAAATGTCTAACTTTAAAATGCAAAATATTCAAAAATTCATCCTGCTCTGAAATCTAAAATTTCCTTAACTTCATTTTTTTTTGTATTACTGTGGATTGAATCCAGGGGATAAGCATGTGTAGTTAAAAGTGCTAAAATATTTTATAAAATATTTCATGTAAGGAGCTAAAAATGTTTTATAAAATTTCCTTCAGGCCATAAGATATGTATGTAATTTAAATGCATTTATCTTTGAATGTGAGCCTCATCCCCCTTTACCTCATTATATATATAAAATATCTTGTAAATCCAAAGTCTAAAGTATTTTCTGCTTAAGGAATTTGGATAGAAGGTATTTCATCTGTACTAGACAATCAATTGGTGGCAATCAATTGTTCAGCCTGTTCGTTTGTTTCAGATGCTGTCACTAAATTTCTAAATTGTGATTGCTGAACTAGAACTTGACATTCTCCTACCTCAGGAAAATCCAGAGAATTTGGATTACATGTATGAACCATCATATTTGAATAAAATACACAACATTTAAAGTGTCAATATAACACCATTGATATGATGACACAGTGTGTCCAAACAGTTTCATGTAAGGAGCTAAAAATATTTTATAAAATTTTCACCAGACCATATGTATAAAGTATGTATGTGACATAAATGCATTTATCTTTTGATGTGAGTCCCATCCCTACAATACTTCATTATGTGTATAAAATATACTACAAATTCAAAGTCTAAAAGTATCTCAGGTAGAAATGAGCTTAGATGAGAGTATTCATTTGTACTAGCCATCTATCTTTCTCCTCAGAAAACAGATTTATAGCTTTGAAATTAAAGTAGGTTTCCTATATCTACTTTAAAGTTTTTTCTTTAAGACAACGTCTTTCTTATGGTGGCAAGATTTTCTCTATTATTTTAGAACATTCTATTTTAAAAGCTTCTACTTGAAATATTTGTCTTAGTTTTTTTTATTTTAAAAAGAAAAGAGGATAGAAATGATACAGAATTTAAAAATAGTAGGAAATTAACACTAAATAATACATTGCATATTGTTTTAGAAGTAGTTGTTCAAGTTACAAGATCTAGGCATAAAAATGATCAATCAAACAATGACAGCACAAACTTTTCTTTTTGATGAACTAACAGATTAGTAGTATAGTAATCTATCTTATCTACATATACACATATATTTATATATGCATGCTTGCATACATATGATCTTTTACTTTCTTCCTTTTCGCCTTTCCCCATCCCAGTTGTTCTTTCTTTTAAGCACATTCTTGCTCTTTCATTATTACAATATCTATCGTACATTTTGGATCTTGTTACACTTTCAGTTTTTTATTTTATTTTTTTAGACTAGGAAGACAATATGGTAATTACAAATGTTAGTTGACTTATTTCACTTATGAGTATGGTCTCAAGTAGCCTCCATTTATGTACAAAAGACTCAAAATTATCCTTCGTATAGCTGAGCAATATTCTATCGTAAAGAAATACGGCATCTTTTTTATCCATTCTACAGCTGATGGGCATTTGAGTTGTTTCCAAGCTTTTAACTATTACAAACTGTGCTACTATAACCATGGGTGCACATACATCACTGTGGCATGAGATTTTCAATTCTTATGAGAAAATGCACAGAAAGGGAATAGTTGGATTGAATGTGACTTCCAATCCTAGTTATTTGAGGAATCTCCATAGTGATAACCACAGTAGTATACCTGTTTACCCTCCCACCACCACTGGAGAAGTGTTCCTTTTTCCCCACAACCACACCAACATTGTTGTCAGTTGATTTCTTGATGGCAGCCATTCTTTCTGGAGTGAGATGAAATCTCAATGCTATTTTAATTTCATTTCTCAACTGACCAATGATGATGTAAATTTATGTATTTATTTGCTACTTCTGTATGTTCATTTGAGAAATGCATATTCATCTCAGATGCCTATATTTGGAGTGAGTCTTTTAATTTGAGGGGATTGATGGTTTTCAATTGTTTATAGATTCCTTTGCGGGACTGCTGGATAAAATTTTTTCACATTTTGTGGGTATTTTTTTCACTTTGTCAGTGATTTCTTCAAAAGTACAAAAACATTTTAATAAGATGAAATCCTAGTTATTGATTTTTTGAAGACTTCCCATGTTTATGTTTTGTTCATGAACTATTTCCGACCCCTATGTTTTCAAGATTTCTACCTACCTTATCTTTCAGTAGATTTAACGTTTCCATTTTAATATTTAGATCTTTGATCCATTTTGACTTTTGTTTAGTATATGGTGATAGACATGCATCTAGCTTCAGTTTTTAGCTTGTGGAAAGCCATTTTTTTCCATTTATTAAAGAGGCTATCTTTCTTCCAATGAACATGTTTAGCCCCTTTGTTAAATATAAGATGACTAAGTGTCTTTGAAGTCATCTTTGCATCTTCTAAACTGTTCCACTGATCCTCAGGTCTATTACATTGTCAGTAGCATTCTGGCTTTATCACCGTGGCTTTGTAGTATAATTTCAGGTCAGTGATTGAAATGCCACCTGCCTTGCTTTTGTTGCCCAGAATTGCCGTTGCTATTCTAGGTTTCTTCTGTTTCCAAATGAATTTTAGGGATATTTCTCTAGATCTTTAAGGCATTTTAATTATATTTTGATTGAGATTGCACTAAATCTGTATAACAGTTTTGGGAGTATGGCCATTTTCACAATGTTGACTCTTCCTATCCGAGAGCAAGGGATATCTTTCTATTATCTGACATACTCTTCAATCTCCTTTTTTTAGAGTACTATAGTTTTCAATGTAAAAGTCTTTTAAATCCTTTGTGAGGTTGATTCCTCAATATTTCAGTTTTTTAAATGCAATTGTAAATGTTGCTACTTTCATAATTTCTGTCTCAGTGAGTTTGTTGTTTGTGTGCAGGAAGGCTATTTATTTTTGAGGTTTGACTTTGTATCCAGCTACACTTCTAAATTTGCTTATTAATTCTAATAGTCTTGTGATAGAGCTTTTGGGGTATTCTACCTAGAGTATCATGTCATCTAAAATAATGATAATTTAACTTCCTAATTTCCCATGTTTATTCCTTTTAAATCTCTCTCTTTTCTAATTACTCTGGCTATCCTTTCTAACACTATATTGAATAAGAGTGGTGATAGTGGACATCCTTACCATTCTCCTGATTTTAGGGTGAAAGCTTTCAGTTTTTGTCCACTTAGTATAGTTTGCTGTTGGTTTCTCATAGATGAATTTTAAAAGATTGAAGTAGATACGATCTATTCTGTGTTCTGTAGGGTTTTTATCATGAATAACTGTTGGACTTCTTCAAAAGCTTTTTCTGTGTCTATTGAGATGATCATGTGATTTTTGTCTTTGGCTATGTTGATGGGGCGTATTATATTTACTGATTGAGAATGTTAAAGCATTCTTGCATTCCTGAGATAAATCCCACTTGATCATGTTGTATAATTTTCTTGACAATTTTTTACATCCTATTTATTAGTGTTTCATTGAGAATTTTTGCATTGATGTTCATTAAGGAGATTGACCTATAGTTCTCCTTTGTAGTTGGATCTTTCTCTGGTTTTGGTATCAGAGTAATACTTACTTCCAGGATAGAGTTAGGAAGAACTGCTTCCATTTCAATTTCCTTAATGACTTTAGGGAATATTGGAATTAAACCTTGTCTACGTTTCTTACAGAATTCAGTCACAAATCCATCAGGACCTGGGCTTTTCTTTCTTGGTAAGATTTAATCATGTAGGCAATTTCAGTAGTTGATATTGGGTTATTCAAACTTGTTGTATCTTCTTGATTCAATTTTGGTTTCTTGGAACCTGTCTATTTTATCTGTGTTTTTCACTCTATGTGAGTAAATATTTTCAAAGTAGGTATACATCTTTTTCTAAATTTCCATTAGATCCATAAAGATTTTACCCTTTTAATTCCTTATTGTATGAAATTGAAATTTCTTCCTTTTTTTCTTGATAAGGTTGGCTAGAGGTTTTCAATTTTGATTATTCTTTCAAAGAAGCAATTCTTCAACTCATTAATTCTTTGTATTGTTTTCTTCTTTTCAGTTGTATTCATTTCTCCTCTGATCTTTATAATTTCCTCTCCTCTATGAGCTTTGAGCTTGCTTTACTCTTTTTTTTTCCTAGAAGGTGTATTTTAGGTTATTTGTAATCACTATGTTTTCTAGATATCACAGTTCATTGCAATATATTTCCCTGTTAGGACCAATTTCTTGTGTCCCACAGGTTTATGTTGTATCTGCATTTTGATTGAATTGTAGATATTGTTTAATTTCTTCTTTAATTTCATTTGTAACTCTGGTTGTTCAGCAGGTTGTTATTTAATTTCCATGTGTTTATGTTGGTTTTGCAATTTTTTGGCCATTAATTTCCAGTTTCAGTGTACTATGATCAGGTAATATGCATTGGATAATTTCAATACCTTTGCATTTACTGAAGCATTCCGTGACCTAATATATGGTCTATATTATAGAATTCCCATTGTGAAACTGAGAATAATCCCTGTATTCTGATTTTGTTGTCTGGAACACTTCAGTTATTCCAAGTTTGGATTTAATTCTGTTATTTCTTTCCCACATTTTTGTACAGTTGGTCTATGTCTTTGTGACTATGAGGCACTGAGGTCCCCTTATAGTTGTGCTATTACATATCTGGTTTTATATGTCTATTTAGTATATATCATATATAGTTGGATGCTCCTATGTATGTATGTATGATTGTTAGCTCTTCCTTTTAAATTTTCCCCTATATGTAATGACATTCTTTACCTCTTTTGATCATTTTGGGTGTGCAGTTCATATTTTCTACAATCAGAATAGCTATCCCTGCTTTTTTCTGGGTTTGTGTTGCATGGGGTGTTGTTTTCCATCTTTTGACTTTTAGTCTGTGAGTCTGTTTTGGAATCAGATGTGTTTCTTGTATATAGAATATTGTTGGATCCTGTTTCTTGATCCATTCTGTCAATTTATTTATTTTAATTGGTGAATTAATGCCATTTACATTGATGGTATAACTGATACGTACTGGCTCAACTTTCTCATGTTATTTTTCTGTTTTCAGTTTCCCACATTTCCCCCTTTTTAACTACTTGCCCTGCCTGATTGTTTCTTTCTGTTGTTTTCAGAATTGTAGCCATTTTTGTCTTTGTCTAGTATGTCTTTCAGTGCTCTTTCTAGATTGGTTTTCTATACACGAACTTCTTCAGTTGTTCTTTGTCCTGGAAGTGTCTTATTTTTCCATTAATTTTTAAGAAAGGTTTTGCAGGGAACATCAATCTGATCTTAAAGTTGTTTTGTTTTAGGGCATACAATACTTCACTCCAAGCTCATTTTTACTGCCATGATTGTAATGGACTTTCTTTTACAGGTGAATTGTGTCTTTTTTCTAACAGCTTTTATTATTTTGATTTTATGCTGAATTTTCGGGATCTTGATTATTGTATGACTGGCTATAGATTTATTTTGATTATGACTGGTGTTCTATATGCCTCACAGATCTGTATATCTGATTCTTTTTCCATGTTTGGGAAATTATCTGCTATTATTTCTGCAAATAGTTTTTTATGTCACTTACAATTACTCCTGCATTTTCATTGACACCTATCAATCTTATATTGTTTCTCTTTGCATCATCTTGAAAGTGAATTGTTATTTTATGCTTGCTTGTTATTAATAAAAATTCTTTCTGTTAATGACCACTAGCTATGATCTTCTCTTCAAATTCTGAAACTCTATTGTCAGCTTCACTTAAATGGTTTTGACAGCTTTCAGTGGAATTTTTCACTTTTCTGGATATTTCTTTGTATTTGTTTCATGCATTCAGTATCTTTCCTATATTGGTCATTCAATGTTTCCATCATTTTCCCATGCTCCTGTACTTTTTTATGTCTTCTCTAGCTATGCTGAGCAATTCCTTTAAAAAGTTGTCATCTCTTTCCTTACCTGAGAAAGTATTTCTAATCTGACTTCCTCTATAGCCTCATGGATTTGTTTCTTTATTTCACTTGCTATCTTTTCAGAAATTTCCTGTGTATGACATTTAATGTCCTCTACTTCAATGTCCCCTGTACTTATTCCTGATGGATTAGACATTTGAGATTGCATTTTGCTTTTTAATTTTATCATTTTCATCTCTTGGTCTTTTCAACCCACCAGTCTCAACTGTCTGCCATGTATTAGTGTAATGTGTGGGTGATATTTTCCCAATTCTGTGTCCCACATTGTAAGAGAAAAGCAGGCCACCTGAATTCCTCCTGCATGGCCTGTTGGTTGAGACCTATATTCTCCCTAGGCTGACTATCCTAGGAGTATTGATGTAAGCCAACCCTTAGCTCTTATTGCTACTTGCCATTACGCTGTTCCATGTTGCCAGATCTACCTATAGATCTGTCACTTCTGGGGCTCTACTAGGTCACTGGGGATCTCATAAACCCTTTCAAATTCCTCTGATTTGGGGGATGTCTAGTCAGAACTCTCTTCAACCCACCCACTGTTCTATATATGAAAGATGGACTCACCCACACTCTTGCTGGACTCACTGACATCCTACAGCTGAGGGAAAGAGGAGGGTTGGACAATGTGCTGTATTTGAGGGGGAAACTCGCCACATAGTCACAGATCTATGAATTCCTCTGTGTGTGTGACTAACGGGTTGCTGAGGGTCCCATCAGCCCAATGAGGTTCTGCAGGTGATGGAAGGAGTTGTTGATGGTCTGTGAGCTGCTGAGGTCTTTTGGGTGTTGGGAAAGAGCAACCAATGATCCCGTCTGCTGCAAAGGTTCTCACGTGCAGCGGGGTTGGAGTCCAACCATCCTGCAGGCTGACAGAGTCTTTGTAGTATGTAGGATCACAAGGTCTCTGAGGTGTTGGGGATCCTGTTGCCTGCCAAGGTCTTTCTGTCTTAGTTTTGAAGTGATCATAGTTTTATTTCAATTTAAAAAGAAGTGCTATAGGACTTCTGGGAGTACATGGCAGACAAATAACAGCAGCCACGGAGGCGCTCTGAGATTACCAGCTTAGAATCCAGGAGCGGTGCCATGTGAGGAGTCCCATGCGAGGGGAGATGTACCTTGCAGACCCAGGAACAAAGTAAGCTGAGAGAAACCAACTGGAAATGCAATCCTGATGCTATAACAGGGACAGATAAAATCTCAGTGCAAAAGCTGGATCCTGAGCCACTGGAAGCCACGATTCGAGTTTCCTGCAGCCAATACTGCATCCCAATCCGCACGGCAGGGAGAGAGATGCACGGAGCTCTGAGAGCGGGAATCGGCCCAAACAGCATTGAGAGCGGGACTGGCTCTACCTGCAGTGAGTGAAATGGGGACCCTTTCATAGACTAGGAGGCTCCAACAGAGGACATTCTGGGAATGGGCAGGCTAGCTGGAACACAGCCCTGCAGTGACTTTAGTCGCATATTCCCCTCTCAAGCGGGAGTGGTGGGGAGCGCTTGGCCTGGTGATGCTGCGGACTAAGATCCAGCAGGCTAGCCCAAATCAGGTCCCTGTGCCTGCTGGTGTACCCTAGAAGTGAAACATTCAGTAGGTTGACCTGGAGGGGCGGGCCCAGCAGAGGCTGCCCAGGTCTGTGTCTCCCTAGTACACTGCGGTGGGTAGGAACACTTAGCCAGGGGATTCAAACAAACTGCCACAGACAAAGAGAAAAAACTGAGCCTCCTACGTACGCTTGTATGGAAGGAACAAAAAGTATGGGAAAAGGGAGCAACAAGAAAGGCTCCTCAGTCCCCAATCCTGAGAACACTGATCCAGGAAAGGTAAAAGCAAAAGAGAATGAAGACAGAAAACATACAATATCCGACACAGCACCTATAGACATAAAGCGGTATCTCCGGAGCCTCATAGACGAGTTCAAAAATGAAGTATTTAATGAAATAAAGCAATAAATAAGTAGAATAGTTAGAGAAATGCTAAGCACCACCCAAGAAAAAACAGATGGTGGAATGGAAGAACAGAAAAAAAGGGGAGAATTGTTTGATGGAGAAAATAGAGAAAACATAGAATACGTGAAGCAGGTTCACAGAGATTACCAGGAAACTAAAAACTCTATTGAAAGCTGGCATAACAGCTTGAAAGAAACTAAGGACAGATTATCAGAACTGAAGGACAGATTTATAAGGTGGGAGCATGAAATGAAAAACTTCTTAAAAATAACAAGAAGACAAACAGCAATAATACAAAGACTAGAAGATGACAAGATGAGCGATAACTTAAGAATTAAGAACATAAAAGAAGAAGTAGGGATTCAAACAAATGAACTACAAAAGCTATTCACAGAAATAATCCAGGAGAATTTCCCTAATTTAGCAAAAGGTAAAGATACTCAGATGTATGAGGCATACAGGACCCCAGCCACCTACAACCCAAACAGAGCTACACCCAGGCATATAATAATCAAAATTCCAGAAATCCAATATAAGAATAGAATATTAAAAAGCCGTCAGAGACAAGAAACAGATCACTTACAAAGGAACACCCATCAGAATTACAGCAGACTTCTCGGCATAAACCATCAAATCACGAAGAGTGTGGGGGGAAATAATTCAAGCTTTGAAAGATAATAACCTCCAACCAAGATTGATATATCCTGCACAACTGTCCCTAGAAATTGATGGAAAAACAAGGTGCTTCCAGGATAAAGAGGAACTAGGGGAATTTGAAACCACCAATTCAACTCTACAGAGATTACTGCAGGATATTCTAAAAATGAAAAATACCAAGATTCCAGAAACAGTGGCAGAGAGGCCACAATGAATGGAGCAGAAAGCGAAATGAAGAAGACAAACTGACAACTAGTGACAGAAAAAAAGCTCACCAGAAATGAGGCAGAGAAGGTTGGAAGGTAGGAACAGCCATTTTGGAGAAAACAAGACATCATAATAGGTATTGCTGATTTAATATCCTCTTGTTTTGAAGTCCCATCAAGCTTTTGTTCTTCTGTCTCCATCAGTTTTAACGTGTTGTATCTTATTGGATTTTATTATATGTGATAATATAAACAAAAACTTTTATAGACAAGGAGATTATACAGAAACCATTGTTCATTTTCTGTTAGTTGATTCTAAATACCCTGTAATACTGTCATTCTCTTGAATGGTTTTACATTGTCTTGATATGTTTGATGCTACAGTATACGAAGTTATACCCAAAGATTTTAATGGAAGAGACACTATGGTAACTACTATTATGTGGAGATTATCTTGTGGTGAAACACTATTTTGCTTAGATGGTTATGTTTTGATCTGCACTGCTTTGTTGTTATGCCCTCTTTCTTATCTCAATCTCCTTTTTATTATCTACTTTTTCATTTTTATCCTTTTAATTAAGGGAAAAATAAATAAAAATAGCAGGATATATTATAGTAACCCACTTTGATTTCCTATTAACTTGATTTGAAACTCTGTATTGCTCTCACCATCTTGTTTGACTGATTTTTCTCTATTCTGTTATGCTAGATAGTACCGTTTGAAAGTCTAGGCAACAACTATGAAGACAATAAGATCCATTATGATGCCCATTCTGTTTGACTATTATCTTCTTTTGAAGTCCTTTAAGTCTCCAATGTTTTGGTTTTATTGGCCTTATTCTTTACTGTTTGGTTCAATTTTATTATAACTGATGTTACAGGCAATTCTTTTTAAGATAACAAGGCATTATGGTAACCATTGTTGATCACCTTGTATTTTGGTTTTACATTGTGTATTATGTGCATCCTTTTGATTTGACTGACTCTGTCCTGGTATGTCACATTTGGTTTTATTTTTTTCAAAAAAAAAAGTAATAAGAACTGTGGGAGTAATAAAACCCAAAATGTGTAATTGTCATTGTACAAAAGAAAGGAAAAGAAAGTTCTGTAAAAGATATAACTGCATATATATTTAAGTGTATAAGATAGATAACCATATTACTGAGTTTTGTTGGATTATTGGACAAAACTGTTTGCAGTCTCACTGTTTGAAAGTCCCCTCTATATGCTTTAATTTTGTAGCTTCAACAACTATTTCTAAGATGACAATATGCAATTAACTAGTGATTTCCTACTGTTTATTTTTTCTGAAATTCTGTAAAACTTGTACCCTTTTTCTGTTTTTTTCTTTTTTTCTCCTTAAATAAAATTTTTTTAAAAAGTGCTAAATACATCTTTATGATAATGTTTCAATGCTGAAGCCAAGAATTGCAAAAATATTGCCAATGGCCATCAAATACACATAGTTTATGTGAAACAGTATCCTTTGTTTTCATATACTTTGTATTCTGAGTAACTACTTTGAAGGTAATGATACACAGTATAATAATTACTGCTATCCTCTTACTATAAAATTTTTGATTTATCTTTTCATAAAATTAAAAAAATTACTCTTTCCTACTTGACCAGTTTCATGTTTTGTGACTTTTTGTAATATATCACTAAGAAGTCTAAGCATTGGCCTAATATATTTCATAATGGTTGTTTCACTTTTTTGGGAAACAATGAATTTTTTCTTAGGATTCACAACTAGTTTTTTAAAATATCTAATGTAAAAGTTATCAGTTAAAAAGTGAAAGTATGAAAGCCTGATAAAAGTACACTTATTACATTTTGTCAGTCTGAAAATGATGAACTGTAACATTACTGAACTTTAACAAAATATTTAAAAATGTTTTCCTATTGATCAGTGACTAAATGTTTCAAAATTTTAGGAGACAGTTTAGATGTTATAGAGCATATTTGTGTAACAATATGGATTTTTTTCTTGGCCTCTACTCACAAAATCTCTGGCCTTTAAAATATTCAGCGTTCTCAGAAAACTGAACAAATTTATTAGAGCTTATATATGTGCAGAAATAATTCTGTGGCCTGAGCACATCAATATTCCTTTAAAGTAGATTATCTTGTATTGCATCAAAACAATTGACACTGGTGACATACAACTACAGGTTTGCCCTTTGATTTGCACTTATAAGAAAAGAACTCCTTCTGTTCTCCAATAGCAGTGTTATAATGTACAAGACATTAAAATATTCTAAGATGGTTCAAGATATAGACTCAAGGTTATAATATGTATTTTTCTTTATTCTTCCTATAATTAGATAATAAAATAGATACTAGCTATACTTCATCATGATATCCAAGGGATAGACTTCAGTTATATTTTTAATGGCCATATTTTGATTCTCTCCATTCATAGATGAAGCAAGCAAACAAAAAATGTCCAGGGTCTTCCTCAGTTTGGCTTATAGAACCTTCAACATCTGCAGTCCACATATTCCTTCCTTATACAAAGTCAAAAAATATGATTTGGCTATAAATGTACATGTAGACAGAATAATGATGGGAAAGTAGATGTCAGATATTTTTAGTAGAGAAATATCTCTGGAGTAACAGTTATTTACCTGGGTTATGAACAAGTTTTCCCCTTGTCAATGGAAAAAGTATTCTTATGTGCTCATGGGCAATGCTTTTGGAAACAAATTCATGTCGAGTCCAAAAGTTTTTTTGTTTTTAATTCCATTCCTCAAAGGAAGTCAAGATCTCATCAATAAACATGATTTCTGTAAAGTGAGTCTGTGAGGGCCTAGACTTATATTCAACAATGTGCCTTAACTGAAGAATAAGCTTTAGAATAAGAGATTATGGAAAGATTTTTCAACATTTCTATACCACTTTCTCCAAATAGAACTCCTCCAAGCTTGGCAGAGGTCCTGGAGAATGGCGAATTTGAGTTTAAAGTTTCTGTCAAGTATTGCTAAGTACTTTTATTTCCTTTGGTAAGTTGTGATAGAATCATATGTTCTGTAGAGATACAAGTGTGTATTAGATTTGACATTTTTATATAAAAGCTGAAAATTTGTGAAGAGTTAGAAAAACAAGGGTTAGAACTTTATACTGAAACACATAACATGGAATTTTCTCTATGTTCACACTTTGCCAAGTAATCCATAGCAATTTCTGTTTCTTTGACATTCCAATTAAAATGTTTATAGGGACTAATAAAAATACGAATAAAAGTTACTGTAGTACTGGAAGTAAGAAAAATAGGTATTGAATAAACATGACAAGTGTGGTGCAGAACTGTGACTTTTAACAAGCACCAAAAGCACTGAGGCAAAATTAAATTATGAAACAAGGATTATATTATGTTGATAAATGTTATGTTATAAAATGTTATAAAATTCATTGATGATATAATAGACATCAGTTTGTAAGAAAAAGCACAATAGTAGTTTTTTGTTCATTCAAACCAATATTTGTTAAATCCAATACATTTAAAAATTACTGTGGGCTGGGGATTTAGCTCAGCGGCATAAGCACCTGCCTTCCAAGCAGGCAGTTGTGAGTTCGATCTCCGGTACCGATAAAAAACAAAACAAAACAAAACAAAACAAAAAACAAAACAAAACAAAAAAAACTTCATCATTGCTTTGAAGGATTTCAATTGAACATAGCTTGAGTTTTAATTTCAAATAGGTAAAGGATGACATACTAGTTCTGTATTATCCTGCTATGGCAAGAATAAAGAAGATGGAGATATCATTTTTCAAATATTGAATGTTCTTGTTAGAGACTTTAATTAGCATATGGAAACTCAGCAGAAAAATTGGTGTTTAAGAAGTCATACTGGACTACACAGGTCGAAAAGAAAGAACAGAGGTTGAAAGGAAATTCAGAAGGACTCCATGGCAGAAATGCTATTAATTAATGGTGGCTGCTGACATGGAGTCAATAGAAGATCTAAAAAATACAGTGAAGGATTCAGTGACGGACTGTCAGGACTACATGAGACTAGATGGCAAAACCTACTAAAGTCAATGGGAACTTTTAATGTGGTATCTGCTTCTTCGCATTTCTTATTGATGAACAACATAATTAAGAGCTTATTTTGTTATGACCAGCTGCAACCACTTTAGTGCTGATTAATTTACAGATTCTGAAATATCTACATTCCATGATGTCTTCTTCCTGTCATAAGTTATGCAGTAATGAGAAGTTAATATGAAAACAAATTTTAAAAAGAAGTTAATCTGGCTGGTGGGTTTTACAGGCTCTCATATTTAACTGCCAAAAAACCTCATTACACAAGAAAAACAGCATCTCTTGTAGTATGAATTACTATGACTGCTTTTCATCAATTATCTTTAATGTAATTCTTCACAAAGATACAGGCCCTTTAGAAATAATTCATGAGAGAAGTATCAGAGGAAGCAGAGAATATGTTTTAAAGTACATGATTACATACTAACTGTGTATTTAACAGTGAGGAATTTCTAGGTGTTTCCCTAAAGTATTCATATCGTGTTATGTTTCTATTTGCAGTGTATGAAGTTTCTGTTTGAGAGAATCAGATTCTTGAAGGCTCTTGTCTGTGTCTGAGAAATCAACTCTAACCATTCTAGTAAGTGTGATGTGGTGTCCTGTTGTGGCTCTGATTTTTATCCTCTGACAATTAATAATGTTAATCGTGCTTTCATGTCTCTATTTTTCATTTGTATATTTCTGTTGCAGAAATGTTTATTTAGATTTATTTTCCATTTTAATTTTGCCATTATCTTTTTGTTATTGGGTAGTAAGAATTATTGATACACTCTAGTGTTTCATCAGCAATATGATTTGCAAATATTTTATACACTTTATATGTGAACTCTTTCTATCTTTTGTACTATACAATATTATTTTCTTATTAAAATTATAATTACACTGATTTATGTCATACAAAGTGATACAGTGATTCCTGCACTCATTGTGGAGTGACTGAATCAATCAAATTAATTCATACATCACCTCAAATACTAATTACTGCATATGAAATTCTGCATCATTTGGTCAATATTTCTCTATTCTCCCCAACACCTAACTTCTTGAATCTACCATTCTACTTTTTGCTCTCGTGAGTTTGATAGCATTAGATTCCACAGATGTACAAATTCTGTTTGTACTGTTAGCATCGCACTGTTAGCTACTTATCTAAAACGTTAAACAATGTCCATGCAAATCTTGTATGAGTATCTATAGCAGCGTGGTTCATACACACAAAAATCTAGAAGCAATCCAAAAGTTTATCAAATTATGAATAAATAAATGTGGTAATCCATATGATAAAATACCATGAATGTATAAGTAATACATGAAACAATATGAATGAACTAGAAACAAAAGTGTACAGCCCTGTCAAAGGAAATATTTAGATCCAGTGCAACCTATAGAGAGAAAAATTAGATTGCTTGTTGCTTTGGGTTCTTAGATGGATGTGGGGGAGAGATGATAGATAAACGGGATGAAATTGTTTTGAGTTTATGAGAATGATGTAAAACTAACAACGACAATGCTTACTCATATGTGAATATGCTAAAATCCACTAACTCTATACTCCAAATGGGTGAATGGTATACTATGTGAATTTCATCCTCACAAAGTTTTTACGTGAACTTAAAAACATACAGGGCTATGTGCTTAGCTAGGTTTTATCTACGTATTACATGACACAAAGCCTTTAGTAGTGATACTCACAGTTATTTACCTGAGTGTCTACTGTTTATATCACAGACATCTGTAAAAAATCTGCTAGACTGACAGACTCTGGTAAGTACACTCCTGGTTCTCATTTTCAGGTAATATACCCAGAAATATGCCTATTTACAGTAAGAATCCTCAGATTTTTAGGTACTATGGTTACCTTTGGAAAACTATTTAAATATTTGATGGTATCCTTTAGAAAATGTACACATAAACACAGTTTTGCACTTAGTTTTGTGTGTTCTTTTAGAACTAAATTTTTAAGTAGGAAAATATGACTTTCATTTTTTTTAGAGAAATGTTTCCATTGCATAAAAAATATATGGTAATATTGCACACACAAAAAAAGAGAAAACAAAGGAAAAAAAGGAAAGGGAAAAAAAGGAAAAATCCAAGCCAATTTTATTTGGCTACACTTATATGCATCTTTGGTTATGACTAACATAAAATTGAATTAAACAAATCAAAATAGCTTTTCATACCACATTCTTTTGATCTAGAACAAATACATAGATACTTCCAGAACACTGACCCCCCCATTAAAAAAACAATAAAATTGAAAAGAAAACTGACATATTAATATTTTGTCTTATGGCTCATGGAAATCTTGATGATTATCTGTAGGATTTGTGTCCTTAAGTCTTTTTTAGGAAGAGGAGGCCCCAGCTCTTGGTCAACAACAACAAGAACAACAGAACATTTTTCCTAATATCCAAGACGACTACTTTTTAAATAGTTCTTAATACGACCACCCGTTAAGCACAAGCTGACAGCAGCAGATCCTTCTTCCCTTCAGTGAATCTTTCCTCAATCCCCAGAATACTTTACTACTATGATTCTCCTTTAATATTTGTTAGATACATCATCTGTACAAATAACAATAAGTAATTGAATTAGTCTCTCATATGTTCCCTTACTATGTTATGGGAAAACAAGCATATTCAGCAATATTTTGTTTCTATTACTCCAAAATGTAGTGTTGGAATAATGACTATATAATCTTGATTTATAGTTCAAGGATGATCAAATGTTAGACGTAATTCTAAAATATGATCAAATGGTTAGATATAACACATCATCAAAGATTAGAACTCACAGTGCCAAATATATTGAACATTTTAAGTAAATATTATTTCTCCAAATTTTAAGTGAAAACAAAAAAAATGGAGAGCAGAATATGCAATGGTGCTTTTCAAATTGATCATACTTATGTCTGTCAAATATATACATTTTTTCATGGAGTCTTTCACATTTTACTGGTTCACACATATTAATTTAGTTGCCTTGTTATTTCTTATAATTTAACTTCCATTTATTTCAAATATTTCTATGCCTGTATATCTCAAAATAAAAGAGGGAAAATTCAATTTTATGTGGATAAAACAGTACTGTCTTCTCACGAGTGGGGACTTGATCAGCTAGGTCATTCTTGAACATGGATTGTACATGTAGAATTCATGTTAGTGATGAATAATGTCAATGCAAAAAGTTATCATATATGTGTGGGAGAAAATGATCAGGAAAAGTATCTAAAATCTAAGATTGCTGAGCATGCAGACACACACTTGTAATCCCATCACTCAGTAGGTTGAGGCAGGAGGATTCTTGCAAGTCTGAGGCCAACATGGGCTACCGAGTGAGTTCAAGGCCAGCTTAGACTCTCCACTTCATGCCCTCCAAAAAAGGAAAGAAAAAAGGAAAATGGAACCTAAGATTTGTGTAGCTGAGTTGTGTGGAAAAGGCTTTAACTAAAATTTATGGTAAAATTGAAGAAAATCTTAGAGATAAGACTACAAAATTCTCTGAAAACACAGTCATCACCAAACAAGATTTTCAGTTTCTTCAGCGTAATTATCATACAGAATATAAAATTGAATTAAATAGTTTAGGTGAGGAAAAGTAGAAATAGAATAACTACTAACAATAGAAAAAGGAAATACTTGGTAAGGGAAGCACACAGAGCAAGACTAAATAAAGAAAGCAGAAATGAGTAGTCACATGAAGTCTCAGTGGGAGCTACTATGTTGTTTTCCTCATTTTTCATTTGGTAGAGAAATCAGAATGTAAATTAGAGATTTTGCTAAGACTGCTTGAGTGTAACCCTAAGTTTCTCTGTAATACCTGAAGAATTAAAAGATTAAAATAGTTCTAAGTGGAATTTAGAAAATAGGGAAATTCTAGTCCTGCAATTAAAATACTTAAAATGTTAAATTGGCCAAATATCTAGTTATGTATGCTTGGTATGGTAAGGTATTTAATTTAGTTTTTTCTATTCATTTCAAAAATGTAATCCTAAATATAATTGCAAAAAGATTAAGGATATTAAAATGCAACAGAGAAGGATCCTTCTGAGGAACACCTTTTTCTTTTCTTTTGCTTTAAGTATTTATTTTGCTTGACTTTGATTTTCAGAATTATTGAAATAGGACATGTAGATATTCTGTAAAATAAAGCAAATCTATTTTGAATCTGAGCTATGGATAACCCAAACAATGAACACAGCAGCTTTCATAGCGAGGCCATTTACAGAACTGAAACAGGGTTAGAGAATCCACTCAAGAACAGCACAAAACCCGGGGCTAATACTGCACCTCCCGAGGGTCGATGATAAGTTCCCAGAGGATGACTCTAAGAAGACAGCTTTCCAACAAGAGCTTTGGCCCATCACAAACATAGCTGGAAATTGTGCCATCCAGAACGGTAGGTATCAAGAGGACAGAGGCCCTGTACCTCTCTTCTTTTGACTTGAATAGATTAGCCTGACTGAATCTGAGAAGTTTTGAAGTATGGACCCAACATGAAAGAAAAAGTTCTTCCAATTCTTATTTTCCATCAGATGTAATTATTCTTCTGCTGCCTGAGATAAAATATGAATATGTTTCTCATTTGTCCACTGAGTACAGTGGATATACTTAGTTAATGGGTCAGCAAACTAGATCCCATAGGTCAACCAGTGAGTCAAATCTGACTCCTTTGGTTTTTAAAGTAGTATTGAGACACAGCTATGCTCATTCCTATGTACTTGTATTACAGTGATTGATAACCAACAGCTGCTGTCGAGAAGTTGCAACAGAATTATAATGTTCTCAAGTTTGCAAACACAAAATATTTACTATCTGGTTGTACTCATGAAAAATATGCTTTATCATCACCTATTTATTGGAAACTAGATTCATGTTCTAGAAATAATTTGTCCTAAAAGCTTTGTGTGTATATATGTTTTGAGATTTGTCTTTTCCTTTTCAACATTATACTTAAAAATTGCTAAGTATGATGTGTGTTATCACAGTACTATTGCAGACGGTTACACTCCTCTCCTCACCTTGGCTTTATTATGATGATTCACTTCATCTAGATCTCAGGAAGAGACAAATAGAAGATCGTTTTTGGCATTGTTTGAGCTTTGATCTTCATGGCTTCTGAGGAGAAACAATTTAGGTGTACATTATTATACTCTAAGGGATTGGGGGTGTGACTCAGTGGGGAAGAGTTTACCTTGCATGTATAAGGCCCAGGGTTCAATCCCCAGCATGATATAAATAAATAAACGAAATAAATAAATAAATATTATACACTGAATTGAAATTTTGAAAACCTAAATCAGAAAAATGCATATCTTTCATCAAATTTATTTGCATTTTAAATAGAAATGAAGAAAATAATTATTACACACAGAAAATGCACACACACTCAGAAGAAACTGTGCACTGTATATCAATCTTAATAAATAATAAAATATTGAGAGAAGTAATGATGAATAATTTAAGGAGTCTGCTTCATATTTAAAACTTTGAAAATATTAAATACCTTTTTTCTATTACATTTTATTCTATAATCATCATTTATTTAGTGTTTACTGTCTGCAATATTTTTTCTAGTTTAGGTGAGCTAGGAAATAAAGCCAACTATATGATAATTTTGTATAAGATGATAAAACTATAGACTCAGTGTATTCTCTCCTGCATGAAATTATGAAAATTTCAGTCCTTATGGGCTTAAAAATGCTTAGATTTGAGGTCACTAAAAAAGATGCTTTTCTAAAAGAAAATTAGATGTAAAATTATTAATCTTCAGCTAATCTCTGCAAAATCATCAGAACAAAATATTTCAACCTATGGAGGAAGGTGTCACACTAGTATGTATTTAAAATAAATAGCTGAAAGTAGTTCTTCTAAGTATCTCTGACATTTCTTCCATTATCCTTCAGCAAGTATGGATCAAAGAACACATAAAAGTCAAATTATCACCCATTAGTAAAGTGAGACAGATTGTTCACATCTGACCAAACCATATTTTCTCTCTTGAGAAAGGTTTAGGAAAAAAAACAAAGTCCTCAGAACTTCTCTGTATGCAGTAAGAGGTTTTTACTCTGTATAAATAAGGTGCAAAAATGGAAAAAATTGACAACATAATTCTCCTAAATGTAATAGAGTAAGACTTCATTAAATCTGCACTATTTTCCAATTGAATTACTTGCAACTCTTTTATAAAAAATGATCTAATTCATGGTAATAGGTGATTGTAACACAAATTGGGTGATAAGACTACATTTTAATATATATATATATATATATATATATATATATACATTTTATTTCTGTTACATTGTAGCATATGAATTTAAAGAAAAATAGAGAAAAATTTAAAAATAATAGTAGCAAAGAAACATTACTCATAAAGAAAGAAAGAAACTTCCTTAAACATTAAGGTTGAGGTGATTTTTGAAACATGTAACTAGAAATCCATGTGTTTTGATATATTCACTGCAGAAATTAAACACACACTACAAAAACTAAACTATTTAATGCACCTTAAAATTCCTCTTTTGGGAAATAAGGAAATAAAATTTACTAAAAATACATTCAGCGTATTTAATGAAAACCAAAAATGAGCATTAGAGGGATATTCTTACAAGGTTATGAGGTCACTATTAAGCTTTATTTTAGTGAAAGATAATTTAGAATATTCAAAGAAGTGAATAGATTGAGATTATAATGAAAAATGAAGCTATATTTCCATAATAATTACTATATTTTTGCCTTCAAGTCAAAAAAGCAAAGCTCATCATTTAACTATAATGAAGGAAATTACAGATATGTAGATTTAGTCAGTGTTTAAATTTCTTTTCTAAAGAGTCCTTTTATCCTAAACCATTATTTGCCAAGAGGATTTTAAAAACTTTTCAAAAGCTAAATCAGTTGATGTATGAAAGAAGGAAATAAATGGTACAGAAAAGCGATATTTGGTCATCATCATTTTCTGAAAAGGACTCTATTTTTTTGTGTGATTCATTGAGTCATATTTCTAACAAGTCATATTTCTAACTCAAATGCCTTATCAATAGGTGTTGGTTAAATTAACTTCAAAATCTCCACAGTAGTTATTTCAATGTATTTACAAAATGAGTTATTTTTTTCTATGTACAATTATGAAAAGACATCCGCACTAGAATGGCAAATCAACCTAGTAAGCTACAGTAAGATATTTGCAATGGATCATTTCACTTAAAATTAAATAAAAAGTTTCAAAACAGTTCATGATAGAGGATGACAACCAAGTAAAAAGATAAATGGTTGTAAACAAAAAAGTGATAATGAAGTTGGTGCAGTACAAAGCAACATTTAAATAAAAATACTGATTATTACACATATAAAATACTAGGGAACAGGATTCATTTACATATGTTTAGTGTCTGGTATAAGGAAATAAAGTAGGGGATGATTTGTTTGGAACTATTAACTCTATATATGTCTAAGCAGTATTTTAAAAAATATATCCAATTTTAATATAAAAAATCTAATTAAAATCTAGCAGGACTTGAAAGCTCTACTAGTGCTATTAAACCTATATATACATACATACATACATACACACACACACACACACACACACACACACACACACATTTGTTTCAGGATCCTTTTCATTCTTCATTTAGTACACACAAAAATTCCTTAGAATTAAATGTCATCATGACAATAAATCAAATAGTAACTTTTTTTTTTTTTACCATCAACATTACATTTTTAGAATACCAATATCAGACAGTCAGAAATTTTCATTAAAATGCCAGGTCCTAGCCAAGGATTTAGCTCAGTGGCATAAGTGCTTGCCTACCAAGCATAAGATTGTAAGTTTGATCCCGAGTACAAAAAAAAAAAAAAAAAAAAAAAAAAAAAAAAAAAAAAAAATCAGGTCCTAGGACCCACTTCAAACCTGATAAGCAAAGTATGTTCTATAATTTTAACAAATAAATTTTAAGAATTATTTGTGAGGGAAAAGTCCAACCAAATAGATATAAAAAATATACCCCTTATGTATTTTTTCTTAAGGAAAGATTTGGATTTGTTTTATTCAAGCATATAAATGCCTGGTTATTGTCATTGTACATAAATCATTTTCCCTGCATTGCAGTTAAAAAATCCTTCTAGCTTTGGCCAGTGAACATTGGTTTTTCACTGTAGGACTGTGTGGACTTTGGACTATATCTGTTCTCTGGGTTGTGTCTGGCTGTATGTCTCCTCTCTGATATTACCTGGCTGCAGGATAAATCAGCCCATGGCTGTGCCCTTGATGGATAAACTAGGAAGAAGGTAGCCAACCTAGGCACGGAACTGTTAAAATCTGAGAGTAACATTTGGCACGGCTTCTCACATTGCAATGACTGAAGAAAATCTCATGGCCAGGCCCAACACTAAGACAAGATAATGAAGCGTTTTGAGTGACATTCACAGCATGCGGAACCTATAGTTATCTGAAATATGTAGGAGTAAATTTTAAACAATAAAGCAAAATATACTACTATGTTTAGGGAAAGGTTGAAGGGAGATAGTGCGATGTTGTTTTCAAAGGAAACACTTCAGATATAAACTTGTCTGTCTATAACATCATACCATGAGGTTTAGATTGAATAATTTTGATTTATATGAATATTTAAATTTTTTTATTTTTAAGACTTCTTTCTTTACTGCCTCCTTCCCCATCTCCCTCCCTTCCTTGCTTCTTTCTTTTCCTCCATACACAAGAAAAGTGTCTATAACCCCTTTTATTTAAATCAAATACACTAATATTTGTGCTTCTACAAGACTTACTACTCTTTAATACCTAGGGTACATTATATACGAACAGATGTTAGTGAATGAAGGGAATGCTTGTGAGTTCAAACATTATCCCAGCGTGTTTCCAGTGGGGCCTCACACTAGTTAAAGTCCTTTACATGAGTTCTCTATAAAGTAGAAGAAATTATTTCCCAAATGGTTTTTGCAAGAATTAAATGAGTTAATATAACAGATTTCTTATAATGAATCCAGGCACACAGATATCAGTACATATGTGCAAGCTTCTATTACTATTATAAACTTTTTGCAAGTAAGGAGACTTTTGTTCAGAAAAGTCATGCACCGACCTGAAAAAGAGCTGGACTTTGAATTAAGACACAGTTCTAAAGCCTCTAGAGTTTTCTCCAGAGACACTTGCATGATCATGTTTTTGTGGGTAGATACCTGGGAGTTTCTTTACTTATATAATGAAGAGGCGTATATTACATCCTGGAAATTATTACCTAAGAAGTGATAAACTTAGTAACACTGCACATTTCCCTAAAACAATGAGTCAAAAGAGTTTAGGATCTGATTATTACCTGCATACTGGTGGCAAGTTTTCAAACTTCCTCTAAAATACAGCATGATAATTGACTGTATTTATTTATTATACAGTTAATTATGCTGTTTTATAAAAAGTTTCATAGGAATTAAAAATGTGAAAAGTAAACTACTAAAACATCAAAAGCATAGGATTACTATTCCATTATGTAGCCACATTTTCTTTACCTATTATCTGTTTATGAACATATAGTCCACTTTTCAAATTAAACTGGTACAAATTAGACTACTATAATCATTGGTACACATACATCCTTGTAATGTGATGACTTTAACTTTTTGAAGACGATACCTACCAAGGGGATAGCTGGGAGAAATAAAATTTCATTGTTTAGAATTTTGAGAAACCTGCATATTGATTTCCATTGTGGCTGTACTAGTTTATATTCCCACAAATAATGTAGAAGGTTTCGTTTATCCTCACTAGCATTTTTTTTTATTTCAAAGAGACAAAGGTAAACAAAAACAAATACAGTAATATGGAGTTTCAAGACAAGACAATAAAATATTAGCAATGGTTAATATATTGCATAGTATTTTCTTCAAAGTAGTTGCTCAGATTACAAGATATAGGAATGCAAAGTTAATCAACCAGTATAAGAAAAATCCAATTCCTGAAATGAACTAAAATATTGCTAGTATATTTATGTTAGCTATTTTATATGTTTATTTATTTGTTTGTTTCATTTTCTCTTCTTTCATGCCTCCTTTCTTTCATCCTGGCTTTGCCTTTGTTGCCCCAATTACCTTTGCTATTCTGGGTGTAGTTTTTGTTGTCTTCCATGTAAAGTAACACAATATCCATGAATAATAAAAGTTTCACTTCTTCCTTTCTTATGTTTATTCCTTTTATTTTCTTTGTTATCTAATTGCTCAGGCTAGTGTTTCCAAAAATTTATATTGAATAGGAATGGTGGTAGTGGATATTCTTGTTTTGTTGCTGATTTTAGAGTGAAAGCTTTCGATTTTTGTACGTTTCATATGACGCTGGCTGTTGCTTTCACATTGATGGCTTTTATTATAATGAGGTAAAGACCAGCTATCCCAATTTTCTGTAGGACTTTTATTATGAGTGAATATTGGACTTTCACTAAAGGTTTTTCTCCATCTACAGAAATGATCACATGAATTTTGGCTCTGCTGATATGGTGGTATGTTACATTTTTTGATTTATGTATGTTGAGCTTTCCCTGCATTTCTGGGATGAATCCTTCTTGATCATGGTGATTTGCTGCATATTGTTTACCAGTATTTTATTGAGGACTTTTGCGTCTCTCTTTATTAGGGAGACTGACTTGTTGTTCTCATTTTTGGTTGGGTCTTTCTCTGGTTAGGGTATTAAAGTAATATAGGAATGTGTTAATAGGAATGAGTTAGGAAGAACTGCCTCCTTTTCAATTTCATTAAAGAATCTGAGGTGTATTGAAATTAAGCCTTCTCTAAATTTCTTATAGAATTAAGCAGTGAATTCATCAGAACTTGGGCTTTTCTTTGTCAGTAAGTTGTGACTACATTTTCAGTTTCATTATCTGATATTGGGTTATTCAGAATTTTTATATCTTGGTTTGACTTGGATAGTTCACATGTTTGTAGGAATCTGTCCATTTCTTTTATGTTTTCCCACCTCTGAAAGTAAAAACTTTTGAAGAAGGTATTGTGATCTTCAGTTTTCCAAGGTTCTGTATTGATTTCATCCCTTTCATTTCTTATTATGTGAATTTGAGGTTTTTATTTCCTTCCTTTGATAAGGTTGGCTAGTGGTTTATTAGTGTTATTTATTCTTTCAAAGAACCAACTTGTTTTTTCGTTAATTCTTTGTATTATTTTCTTAGTCTTTGTTATGTTTCTGCTTTGATATTTATACTTTCCTCTCTTGTATATGCTTTGGGCTTTACTTGATCTTCTATTTTAGAAGTTTGAAGTGTAGCATTAGATTATTTATACTCTTTCTGTTTTCCTGATCTAATAATACACTACTATAAATTACTCTCTGAGGACTGCTTTGGCTGCATCCCACATATTCAGGTAGGTTGCATTTTCATTTTCTTTGATTGTGGATTTTGCTCAACTTGTTCTTTAATTTCATCTATTATCCACTGGTTGTTCAGGAGGCAGTTATTTAATTTCTGTGTGTTCATGGGTTCTTGCAGTTTGTTTTGGCGTTAATTTCCAATTTTATTGCACTATAGTTAGATGATATGTTTGAGATAATTTTATTTCCTTTGCATTTACTTAAGCATATTCTGTGGCTTGTATATGGTCTTATTATAGAGAACATCCCATGTGCAGGTGACAAGAATACATATTCTGATACTGTTGGTTGAAACACTCTGTAAATGTCTACTAAGTCCATTTATTTGCAGTTTTGATTCATTCTATTGTTTCTTTGCTGAATTTTTGTCTAGTTGATTTACTTTTTTGTTACAATTGGATATTAAGTTTTAAAATTAAAATTGTGTTATTGTTTATATAACTTTTTATGTCCATTAATATTTGTTTTATATAATTGAATGTTCCTGTATTTGGGGCATATATATTTATAATTATCATTTTCTTTTGAAGCTTTCCCCTAAGATGTATATAGTGACCTTTAACTCTTTTGTTTATGTTTGGTTTGAAGTTCACTCTGTGTACATACAGAACAACTCCTACTTTTTTCTGGATTCTTGTTGCTTGAAGTATTATTTTCCATTCTTTGATTTTTAGTCTATGAATTTAGTTTTGGTTAAATGTACTTCTTGTAGGCAGAATTTTGCATTTTCTTTCTTGATCAACTGCACCAGTCTATTTCTTTTTACTGGTGAATTGAGGCCATTTACACTGACGATTTTAATGATGTACTGACTTGTCTTTTTCACAGTATTTTCCTGCCATCATCTACTTTTCCTCCCTGATTAATTGCTTGCCCTGCTTGGTGATTTCTTTCTATCATTCTCATAATTGTGGTCATTTTTATCTCTGTCTATGATATAATTCAGCAGTTCACCTTAGTCACGGCAGTAGCAAGTGGAAAGGCCATTCTTTGGACCTTCTAATGCAGTCCACCGGAGCTGTGGTTGTGGAGAGGCTTTGGGAGAGGCTGCTCTCCTCCCTGAGGTTCGCCTGGCTTCTCACTCTATTTTTAGATACTTTGATGACATTCTTTATGGTGTAAGATGATATCTCAATGTATTTTTAATGTGCATTTCTCTTGTCACTGATGCTGAAATTGGTTTATGTATTTATTATTTGTAGGTCTGAAAAGTATCTATACATTTTGGTTTTCTATTTTTTGATTAAGTCTTTTATCTTGAGATATATAATATCTTTGAGTTCTTATATATTCTAGATGTTAGTCTTTTGAAGAATAACTCTCAGAACATCTTTCCCATTCAGCAGTTTGTCTCTTCACTCTGTTGTTTGTTTTCTCACTGTGTAGAAGCTTTTTAAATCTGATGTAATCCTTTTTATTGATTCTGGGTATTAATACCGTTGCCTTTGAGCTTCTAAATTTGAGATTCATAGGCAAATGGACACAATTTGAGAACATTTTGTTAAGTGAAATAAGTCAGACTCAAAATATTAAAAATGATATGATTTCCCTTATGTGAGAAACTCAAAATATGTACATATGTAAGCAAAGAAAAAAATAGAAGACTAGTAGGAAGTAGAGAGAAATTCAGAGAATTTCCCAAATTCTCTACTCTGTTATTTCAAAAATATTTCAAAAGAAAGTTTTGTGCTATTATTTGGTTGTTTCTTTTTTTAAATGGTCTTTTTATTTATGACTTTTACTCAGATTAACATTTTGGCCATTTTTTTAAAAGATTGTGGCTGATGTGTATTGTGTATTGTCATTATTTAATTATTTTGTTACAAAACTTTGTTTCTTATTGGAGTAATTTTTAACATTTTTATTAATATCTACTTAGGATTAGAGATTTCAGAAGAAAGATATTTTACAAGTGTCTTGTAAATATTTTATGAATGTCTTATAACAAATATTTTAGAGATTAGTTAAAAATCTTATTTGGAGATAAAGTTTACATTTGTGTTTAATTATTTTGACTAAATTCTTTAAAGGTAATGTAGTACTTTATGGAAGTATTGTTTGCATAAATAGATGCAACTATATCAAAATATATATATAATTAAAACATAAATGGTAGTGTTCTTCTTATTTGTAAAATATATTAACCCTTCATGTGAGAACATAATAATAGTTCCAACACTGAAAAATGCAAGTTAAATATATAGTAGCTGTCTTTCCAAGGAAAAAGAAAATATAACAACACAGGAACTGTTAACTCTTAAATTAATACAAATTTAAATTTAAACATATAGATTTATAAATAATGTTTTAAATTTTTACAATGTTATACATGAAATTTAGATTATTTGGCATTATTACAACATGTAAAATTGTTACATTTATATTTATCTTAGATGTCTTTATTTCTGAAACTTGGGTGTGCGACGTTCTACTAATATTTATGATGACACTGAGATCTTTCCCTTACAAAGATGCCATGTATTGGGCTGGAGGTTTAGCTCAGCTGCATAAGCACCTGCCTTGCAAGCAGGCGGTCGTGAGTTCGATCCCTGGTACCGATAAAAATGAAAAAAGACCAAAAAAAAAAAAAAAAAAAAAAAAAAAAAAGATGCCATGTATTGAAAAATTATTTATTCAACATCATTTAAAAAGTATTTCTTGTACAGAAGGCATTTGCTGGCCTCCTGAAATATACATACTCTGTTTATGTATGTATGTATGTATGTATGTATGTATACATACTCTGTATATTTATGTATGTATGTATGTATTTACACAGATACTTTAATTTATCAAAACACATTAAATCTAAAAGTAAAAATAGTGTATGACTTGTCACTTGATTTTGGGGTTTCAATTTCCATATTCTTGACCCTCTTCACATTTAAAGGACTATATATGTTGATTTTTTTTTGTTTTGTTTTGGTTTTTTTTTTGTTTGTTTTTATCAGTACCAGGGATCAAACTCACGACTGCCTGCTTGCAAGGCAGGTGCTTATGCCGCTGAGCTAAATCCCCAGCCCCAGGAATATATGTTTATAATTATGTTATAATACATTGATATATATATATATAAAACTAGGGTGTTATATAAATATTATATATATTTGCTCCTTTCCCCATGTTTCTGTTCCATCACAAAATCATCCTGGCCACATGTATTGCATTATTTTCAACATAAAACTGAGAGATAATAACTTCATTCAATTATATTCAAAAGTAGATCTCAAGTTCCTACATGTCATAATTGTGGAGCGTTAAAATTCTAATTATGCTTCCCACTGTAAGGTAGCACCACTCCATTTGATGTGACCCTGTATTCAATCCCAGTATTATTTTTTTCTTGGGCAAAAGTTCAAATAGATGAATGCGTTACACTTTAAGAAACATCTGTTTATCCTCATTCACCCTTTCAGCCAGATTGTCAAAAGTTCTTGGAATATGAACAGGAGGCCAAAGTGCAGTTTTTTAGTTAGCTAACTATCCAGGCAACGGTTTTCTAGAGCAATTTAGTAACTTTGCAGATGATCAGAAACTCTCTGGAATAAATCATGTTCAGTCTTATTGTGGCGAGTCTGTGGTATATATTTGTAGAGGTTTCTTTACTGAAGGTATCCCTTGTCTGACTATATAACAAATTTTTGTCTGTAAAACTTACAGATAAATATTAAAATATCTAATTTAACTTCCATGTGTTTAACTGTATTCATCATGTGGATCAAACTAAGGAAAAACATTCTTAAGTGTTCAGATAGGAATGCTTCACTACATAACAGGATGTACAACTTGGCATTTGAAGAGGCTGGTGATTGCTACAGTTACAAGGCTAGTTGTGAGTCAGCAGGTGTCCTTTCCTATTGTTCCACTTCATTTATTTTTAATGTTATGAGGTGAATAATGTTCAAAATGCTTTTAGACATCAGCTACCAACCATTAAGATTTCAGTTCACTGAATTCTACCTAAATTATAGCTCTTAATGTATGTGGGAAGAGTTTGATCTTCATGTTCAGAAGGCTTTATAAGAACTATTCTTCCTTCAACTCCCTCATCTTTGTAGCATCCGCAGATGACTCTTGGTAACTATCATAGGTAAATTATCCATTGGACATAATTTCATCCTGTTTCTTGCTTTTCTTCCAGGCATGCAAGACCATTCTGGCTCTACCTAGAGAATCTTGACTAAAATACCATTTCACCCTCCTCTTTTCTTGCCTTAAGAATGAGAGTTATAAGACAAACACCTGCTGAATGAGTGAAAGTGTATTTTGGCAAATATTTATATGCAAATTTCATTTGAAGTGAGAGTATCTGTGAATAATTTCAAAATATTGCTAAAATTTGTAGTATAAAACATAGTTACAGAATATTAATTTCTACACAATTTATTATATCTATGTAGATATATGTAATTTTTAAAAATGAAGGCAATTGTTAGAGCTCTGATGACCAAGAACATTATAGTAATTCCTGATTTTTAAGATCTTCCAATGAAATATTTGTATTCATCTGATTTAATTTTAATCACATATAATAAACGATATTAGTGTTTATTTTATTCACTAGTCATATAATTTAGATTTTTAACAATGGTATATTTTAATAAGCTTAGTTTTTAAAATATATGATTAGTATTTGACTAGAACTTCCAAATTCTGTTCTGACTACAGGATTTCATTTACTCTAAGCCATTAATTTTGACTTAGTGAGATGATGAGACTGAAGAAAAATTATCTGAATTAATATTTTAAAATTGGAAATCACTAACTTCAGTTTCTGTTTGAAGCAAATTGCTTGGATATTGTAATTTATAATTTAATTCTCCAATTGACACATTCTATTGTCTCAAGACTTAAACATTTTCTTTGTTTATAAACAATCACTTCTGGGCTGGGGATTTAGCTCAGAGGCATAAGCACCTATCTGGCAAGTACCAGGTTGTGAGTTCAATCCCCAGTACTAAAAAATAAATAAATAAAATAAAATTACTTATATCATCAAAATAGCCTATTTTGATATTTTTAGCCAGCACATATTTAGAAATACTGAGTAAGACTCATTCAAGAAAAATGAAAGAGAAAGATAGAGGTGTAAAATCTGACAGCACATCACAGCACCTCTGGGACCAACAACATGGCAAAGAGGAAAATAATAAAAGCTCGAAGAATCAAAAAAGGAGTGACAAGAAAATTAAAAATTATAGAGAAAATGTAGAAACTGAACACAATACAGAGGAAAAAAGAAGCAGACTCGAAGGCTGTCTTCAGTTCCAGGAAAGGAGGACCTGTCTCCACAAGCACAGGATGAGTTCTGAGACAGACAACAGCCCTGGTAAAAACAAGTTAGCAATAGCAGTAGCCCCTCAAAAAGTTCGAAATTATTGTAAACAACATGTACAGCATGGGTGAGTGATTCCTCCTGCATTGCAGGCTACATTTGAGGAACACTATATTGCAATGGCTGCCATATTTGAGAGGACTGATCAGAAGCCATTTGGGGTAGAGTGTTATTGTTTAAGACAGCTATTCTTATAAAGTCAAACAAAACTGTACTTCAAGATTTCTGGGTCCGCCCTTCCACAGTAACTGGTGGAGAGTTTGTCACAAGAGTCAGTCTTAAAGAGGGTACAGATTAAACATGGAGGCTTTGAGATATTTAAGCAGTAGCAAGCTCAGGCCCAGAAGGACATAATCATTCGTTCCACTTTCTGTACTGAGAAGTCAGGCAGTTTTTGGAGGAGGATGACTTTGAAAGTGCTGGCTTAAGTCTAAGAGACTGCTTGAAACCCCTCCATACCCCTTCTCTGTTGCCTACACCGAACACAGAGCTCAAGGATCAATTTGCTTTCCTTGTCTGCCAACGTGATCGGGGACATACCTCAACTTGGAAGGTTGTCACTGCCTGTGGTGTACGAATAGAGGGATCTCTGGATAATGGAGGCATCTGACAACCACACAGGCCATAATTATGGAGACGTAGCAATGACGGGGGTAGAAAGAGGGACAAAGATGGGAGGAACAGCTGAAGTGACTAGAGCCCTCTAGCAGATGCTACAGTATAGGGAGGCCCTGCCCAGGTGGAAACACAGAGGCGGATTCAGCAAGGCACGGGCACAAAAATGATGGTGAAAATAAGACATTATAGTAGTGAGTAATTTTCTGTTGCTAAGGTGGTATAGTAATTGCATTTAGTAGTTAGTTACTGGCTGTCAGTTCTTGATTTTTCCTCATGTCTATATATTATTTTTAATTAATTTATTGGCACACTTTTGAAATATATAATGATCACATTTTAATTATTGGGAATTTATACTGTACATAATACTCGTTATTTTTTTTTTCACATTTCCCTCCCTTCTACTCAAGTCTTCTTCCCTTTCCCTTTACAAAATACTGTATCTATTGTTGTGCTTCCATTCTTTTTTAAAAAATTTTAATTCTTATGCCCTCCTTTCCCTGTCCTCCGCCCTTACATTTGAAGATTTGTTCAAATTTATCATTTTGTCCTCTTTCCACTTTGACATTTTTCTTGCTTCCCAACATCTATCATCTGTTTCAGTCCTTATTTACCTTTGGGGTTCTCACATAACAGAAGCAAAGTAATACTTAAAAGTGTATCTGATTTTTTTCACTTAAAATTAAGTTCTCAAAGTGTACCTATTTACCTAAAAATGGCTTATGTTTATGTGTCTTTATGAGTGTAGTATTCACTGTATATAAAAACCACATTTTTCTTTATCCTTTCATCTGCTGATAGGCATCTGTCTTGTTTCCAAGATGTAGCCATTACAAATTGTCTTGTTACATACACTGTGTTTATATCACTGTGGTATGATATTATTTACTCTTTTGGAAATAATATTGCAGCAATAATTAAGAAAATAATAAAAACCAAGACCCAATAAATTCAGTGCTGAATTCTACACAAGCTTTGAGAAGATCTAACTCTGATACTCTCCTTAGTCTTTATTGAAATTAAAAGGAAAGTAGAATTACCAATCTCATTCCTGGAATCCAGCATTACTTTCATTCTAAAACCAGACAAGGAAATGATTAAGAAAGAAAACTACAAATCAATATCATTAATAAACACAGATTTTAAGGTTCTCAACAATATACTAGCGAACAGGGCAAAAACTCCTTAAAAATAGCCTGTATCATGACAAAATAGCCTACATCCCAGGGGTATAATTAAAATTAAACACATGCAAAGCAATAAACATAGTACATCATAAAAATAGAAGGAAGAACAGAAATCACATGATCAGCTCAATACATTCATAAAAGCCTTTGATAAAAAACATAACATCCATTCATGGAAAAAACTTTGAATAGTTGTAGTATACATTATTTTAATCAAGTGAAAGTTATTTATGATAAATCAACTTTCACTATCATATTAAATGAGGAAACATTTTAAATTTTTTTTTCTGAAATCCAGAACAAGTAGAGGATGTCTCCTATCTGTTCAATATAATACTCAAAACCTTATTCAGAGCAATCAGGCAAAAGAAAGAAATAAAAGGGTTAAGATGAGAAAAAAGTCAAACTGACCTTACTTACAGATGATAATTATCCTTTACATAGAAGACTGAAAGAATTATATTACGAAAACATTACATTAATATTGTCTTATAATTTTTGGTGCATATGAGTAAAAACAACATAGTAAAATGTCTAATATCAATTTAATTTTTGACCTGGCACTTTACAAATACAGAACTATTTGCCATTTACTAAGTTTATTTCTATATCTCAAGCCTTACATTCATAACAGAACTTCCCGATTTAACTTGTGAGTGCCAGATTGCATCTGCCATAAATGATTTGTGATTGGCATCATACTAGTGATCATATGGAAATTTGTATGGACACACGATGGGTGTGTAAGTTTACATAGTAATACTTATTAATCATCTTTAGCTTTGTTCAAAATACTCAAACCAAATTTAGTAAAAATCTCATTCATTTTAAAGAGTTATTTTCTACGTGCTTATTGAGTCATGATTAATTCTTTTTTCTTTATTACCTTATTTAAAAATATAAAATTTGGTTTAAATAATCAAATATGAAATAACTATTACATGTGCACTTATATTTATAATGTCATGGGATGCTACATATCTGTGTTCTATAGAATAAAAAATGTTTCTGTATAATCTCCTTGTCTATAAAAGTTTTTGTTTATACTATCACATATAATAAAATCCAATAAGATACAACATGTTAAGACCTATGAAGACAGAAGAACAAAAGCTTGATGGGACTTCAAAATAAGATAGTTCATTATCTGTTAGTTGATTCTAAATACCCTGTAATACTGTCATTCTCTTGAATGGTTTTACATTGTGTTGATATATTTGATGCTACAGTATACGAAGTTATACTCAAAGAGCTCAAGGAAAGAGACAATATGGTAACTACTTTTATGTTGGGATTATCTTGTGGTGAAACACTAATTTGCTTAAATGGTTATGTTTTGATCTACACTGTTTAGTTATTATGCCCTCTTTTATCTCAATCTCCATTTTATTATTTACTTTTTTATTTTTATCCTTTTAATTAAAGGAAAATAAATTTTTAAAAAGCAGGATATATTATAGTAACCCATTTTGATATTCTATTAACTTGATTTGAAGCCCTGTATTGCACTCACCATCTTGTTTTGACTGATGTTCCTCTATTCTGCTTTGCTTGATAATATCAGGTTCGAAAGTTTAGGCAACAGCTGTGAAGATAGTGGGATTCATTATGATACCCATACTGGTTGACTGTTATCTACTTTTGAAGACCTGTAATTTCTCCAATGTTTTGGTTTTGTTTGTTTCGTTCATTACTGTTTTGTTCAATTTTATTATAACTGATGATATAGGCAATTCTATTTGAGATAGTAGGAGGCATTATGGTAACCATTGTTGATCACCTTGTATTATGTTTTTACATTATCTATTATGTCCACCCTTTTGATTTAACCGACTCTGTTCTGTTAAGTCATATTTGGTTTTACTCTCTTCCAAAAAAAGTAATAAGAACTGTGGGAGCAATAAAACCCAAAATGTGTAATAGTCATTGTAAAAGAGAGGAAAAGAAAGTGCTCTAAATGGTATAACTGCATGTAAATTTAAGTGTATAAGATAGACAATGATATTACTGAGTTTTGTTGGATCATTGAACAGAAGCATTTGCCCACTTTATACGCTTTAATTTTGTAACTTGAACAAATATTTCTAAGATGACAATATGTAATCAATTAACTAGTGATTTCCTACTGTTTATTTTTTTTTCTGAAATTCTGTATAACTTGTACCCTTTTTCTGCTTTTTTTCCTTTTTCTCCTTAAATAAAAAAATAAAAATAAAAAATGTTGATATTTAAACTAGTAGGATTCACACTTTTCTATTCTTTCAATGGCGCTCCTCATTACTGTGAATGGACACTGAGCTCTGTATAAGGATTTTGTAGTATTGTTTGAGCTAAAAACAGACAGCATATGTTTGCGTTTCCGTTAGTGCTTTTATTCATGTCATAAGTCACTTACAAAATATCAGTTTAACAAATATTTTAATGGTTACATTTAGTGAAGTAATATTTTATTACTATGACAGATAACCCCATAATCACATCTTTTTATGCACATACACAAAAAATAGTAAATGTTATACCATACTTAAGTAGCAATAGTGATGAATGGACCAATTAAGACCACTATTGCTTCATTCAATTTCAGTGAAATTTCTGACTTAGATACTGATATTCTACTGTAGGGACAGCATTTTAAACATCCCTAGATCGCTTCAGATTTAGGTTTTCCTGGATACCATGAAATCTAGTTCTCTAAAAATAATCAAAATAAACCCTATTATACCTTGAAATATTTTTGGAATGACAATTCTATGGTTACATGTATAAGAGGTATATATTATAAATTAATCTTAATCCTGTCGGTGTATCTTTGAGTTGATTGCTGATAAATATAAAATAAATTAAAGTGTTTCATATATTTTCAATTCTAATATTTATGTAAAAATGTTCTTCTACTTTGTTAACCTGGATTTATTCATGAGAATGGCAATAAAATATTTTTGTGAATTTTAATGGTATATCATTCTGAGAAAATAATAGTTGGAATACCTTAATAAAAGCCTTCAAATAATAATTAATGATTGATTTTTATTTGATATGTGCATTTTAATGAATTTAACCACTTGTGCTACAATATTTTTTTCTAGGAAAGGTGAGTTTCTCTAAATAATACTTTTTACCTCAAAAATGTATGAGCAATTTTTCTTAATATTTTGTTAAATTATTATTGGTTTCATCCTCTCAAGTCACAGAGCAAAGCTGTCAATTTGACATACTGTTCAGAGTATCATAAAAGACAAATTCAACTGCAAAAATATATATTGTATTCCACACATTTAATCTGTACACATATAATTTTACTTAGCCTATCTAGAAAATTCATTTTGGTCCATATAATGACCTAATTATTTTTAATGACATTTTATTCTATTGTGTACTTATGCACAATATCTTTAATGAAATTTAATATTTATTATAATAGCTATTCTATTATAATTTCTGTCAAAACAAATGTCAGTAATACAGGAAAATATGATCTGTGAATTCAAACAATATTTATCTTACACTTCTTTCACTGGAAAAGCTGATATATTTCCATTAGTGGAAAATACATTATTTTTCATCATCAAATACATGATTATGCTCTTTACCTTTTTTTTTCACATTAGATTTTTGCATCTGTATATTTGCTGTTTAAATAGCTATGCTTGTAATGAATAGTATCAGACATAATTGTATTCTCCTATTGGAACAGGAAGGTAAAGACATCTACAGAACAGTCTATATAACATTGCTAAATTTATTTCAGTTTTATTATATAAAGCATATCAATACACACAGGAACAGAGATTTTCAAATGTATAAAGAAGCAGAGATTAGTATAATTTAATCTAGGACCATTTACCTAGTTTTAGTAATTATTCATACTTTGACAACTATGTCTATAATTTGCCTGTGTTAAAATAGCACATGGTATAAGCACCACTCTCATTCCCTAGAGAATTTTTATATGCTTTAGTTTGTTTGTGTTGTTGTTTTACTTTTCAAGGAAAACTCCAAACACAATTTCTTTCCCTTCTAAATACATTAGAATGTTGTTATGGTATAAATCTAAAATGCCTCCCAAAATTTTCATAGATTCATAAGTAGGACTTTCAGAAGGTTATTGGATCAGGAGGCTTCTTACTTCATTTGTGAGTTAATCTACTTTTGAAAAACAATTTAATGGAGTGACTTCGACAAACTGGTATGTAAGAGCTGGGACTGAAGTGAAGGGAATGGATTATGGGGGTGTAACTTTGGGAATTATACCTGGGCCCTGACCCCTTCCTTTCCAGTTTTCACACTCTCACTTTGTCCTATCTGTGACGAGTTAAGCATTTTCTTTTGCTATGTCCTTTCACCATGATGCTTTTATCCTGAACCTGGCCTAAAATCATTGGAAGTTGCTGATCATGGAATTCTACCCTATGAAATCCTAAAAAAAACTTGATCCAATTGAATCTTTCCTTCTTCAAGTAAGTATCTTGAAAGTATTCCCATCATGTATTATTGATGTGTCATATTTCTTTCAATTTCTTCAAAACTTCATGTTATGGTTTGTGTCTGGATATCCCCCAAAACCTCATGCAGTGATTCAGATGTGCTTTTTTGGAAGTAACTGAATCTAGAGTTTGTGATCAATTCATTGTCTAGTGCTGGGATTATGAGCGTGAGTGCTAAATCTGCCCTTGTAGCCTGCATACAATATAAAGAAGGAAAGATTTGTTTAGCTTTCAGTTGTCAGATCATACTCAGCAGGGTGGCATGGCAGATGGATAACAGTTCCTGGTAGTACAAGATGTCAAAAGCCACAAAAGCTAAAAAGAGGAGAGCATGAAGAGAACTCTCTTTCTGTTCCTTATATTCTATATAAGACACATCCATCCTAACATGGGTGTAGAACTTATGCCCATAATTCCAGCTTTGGATCATGAATGAAACATATTTCTAGAAGCCTACTTCATGACTGTATGACACTTTGGGGGCACATTCAGACACCAACCACAACACTTAGGTTTTACTGTTATCTTCCTTTGAATTTTGAGTAAACATAAAAAATGTCATAGTAATCTAAATTTTAGTTCTATTATAATACTTAAAGGATCTGTTAAGTATCACATTAGTGTTTTTTTCAACTATTCAGAAAGTACCCAACTTTATTAAACTTCTAAATTTATTTTTAACTTTTTTATAAATACATATTTGTAGTACATAATGATTATATTCCACATGAGGAGTTGTTATATGCACATAGCACATTTAATTTTTTTACTTTCTTTTATCTTTCCCTCTCTCCCAAAACTCATTCTCCAAAAGTAAAAAATGTCTAGCTAAGCATTAATTCCAAAATGCAAAACACTTTCATATTATTAAAAATAAATTTAGTAGAAAATAAATATATTCTTAGAGTCAAAGTGAGAAAAATGCTAAGAATAAAATAATAAAAGGAATGATACACATATTTTATAAATGGAAACACCCAGTTTTATCAAATTAAAGGTTTCTTTTTTATTAAAAATTCTACTAACATTTTTCTCATGTAGAACTGGAAAATTGATCCATAAATGTATTTGTAATAGCAAAAACCCACTAAAAAAGATTTTAGAAAAACAAGAAAAGGAGAAAAAGTGATTAACATGCAATGAGATATTTTTACCAAAACATAATAATTTGAATTTGGCTTTTGATAATAGACTCATGTATAATGATATATAATGGATTCATAATGATATATAATAATACAAACACACACACATATACATATATATATATATATATATATATATATATATATATATATATCACATACACATATATACTAGATAGAAAATGTCAAAATGATTAATGATTCTGGAAGTACAAATGGAAAAAATGTTTAACATAACTGGTCAATTGAAAAATGCAAGTTAAAACAACACTGAGATTCCATCTCACCGCAGAAAGAACAATTACTATCAAGAAAACAACTTACAACAAATGCTGGCAGGACTATGGGAGAAAAGGAACCCTTCTTCACTAATGGTGAGACTGTAGACTGGTGTAACCACTGTGGAAATCATGTAGAGACTCTAAAAAATAGGAGTGGTAGTTCAAATTGACCCAGTTATTTCCCTTCTGGATATCTTCCCCCCAGAATTAACAGCATCATCATAACATAGCAGTATATGTGCACCCATTTTTATAGCAGCACAATTTTTTTGTGTTTTGTACCAAGGATCAAACTCACAACTTCATGCTTGCCAGGCAGGTGCTTATGCCATGAACTAACTCCCTGGTCCTGCAGCCCAATTTGTAATAGCTAAATCTTGGAAGCAACTCAAACACCCATCAACCAATGAATGGATAAAAAAGATTATTTTTTTCCATTTCAAATTTACTGAAGCTCACATTACTAATTCACTATAAGTCTCAGAGGAGTCTTTGAACCTGGATTTTTCAGCAGTGTTTTAACTGGTAAAACTTTGGCAACTACTCCAGATGGAAAGACATTTTGTGTAATGAGATGTAAAAGAGTATTTTGGATGCTTGAGGAAAAATAGTATGGTTTACACCTAGATTTCTCCCACAGCCTCATGTTATCACAGACAGGACAATAAGATGGTGGTTGGGGATGGGAATACTAGTCATCAATAGATGCAGTCACAGGTGAGTTCATTGGAGTGTGCTGTAGTATGGTGGGCCCTGATCCAAAAAGGCAGGTCACTGAGCGTGTGACCTGAAAAGGTTATGTCTCCCTTCATGGCTCCTCCCAGTGCTCTTTATTTCTTGGTCACCACGGCACAATCAGCTGTCCTTTACCAGATCTTTCTACCATGACTTTTCAGCTGCAGAGTCAATCAACTAAAATATCTCTAAACCCTGAGCTCAAATAATTCACTCTTAATTTAATGTCCAATAACCACTAATAATTGGTTATTGTATTTCAGAGAAAAAAAAATGATGTAGGAATCATGTTAAGGGGAAACTAGAAAAAAATGTGATAAGAGGATTCTTAAGGAGTAAATGAACTGCTTTTGTGGTAGTGATTTTGTTAGTCTAAAAATCATTGGGTTTATTGAAATCAGTCTTATATCTCTAATCAAAAATACATGCTACATCTTTTAAGAGCTATATCAAAGTTTTCTTATTCTTATTAATCTTTCACTCATATTAACATGAAAATTTGCAATTAAAACACAAGATAAAATGTATTAAGTTCTCACAGGGATTCACCTGAGCTTGTGTAATATAGACCTGTTGTAAGAGATACACATTGCTAAGTAGTTTTTTAAAAAAATAGTATGATTATAGCATTTTTTAAAACTAAATGGCAAATTTTCAGGGACATGAAAATAAATTTAATGTGCAAGAAAACATAATACTTCACAATATGATAATTATGTGACCAGAAAATCTGCAATCTGAAATTGTTAACTATTGAACAAATTAATAGTATTTTGGGTAATGAATTTTCCCAATGAGGCTTATTATTCAATGAAGCAGTAGAGAGCATGCATATTACCAATTCTTAGAAACCATAAATATAGTTGCAATTGCAATAAACAATCATCTCCCTAATGACAGTGATGAAGCTAGCTGAGACAGTCTTAATATTTGATAAATGTTTGCGTTTACAGTATCTATTTTTATGTAATTTGAAATTTTTCAGTGGTATCAATTATCAATTTTAGGCTATCATACCAAATATTCTTGATCTCTTTTCTATTTATTCCTTCAGTTCTTTTCTTTCATTTCTTAAATTTAGAAGCTTATGATAGAATTTAGTAGCTTAAATGGATAATTAAGTGCCGTTTGATTTTTTCCAGAATGTATGCTAATGCCTTAGAATTTGTTATTCTGTTAGATATCCTGTCAAGGTCTAATGTGGGCTTTTTCAGATGTTGCTGGATCTAAATTTTCCATGTACTGCCAAAATATACCACATAACAAAGACCATACATTTATATATTTTATAATGATTTTTATATAACATTCAAATATAAAATGAAGTTACATAAAATAACATTATTCAAATTTTTACCTTTTCCTTCTTTAACTAGGCACTGGAAAATTCAAAGTTACGTAAGATTCATATTCTTTTGCATCATACTGTTCTAGAAAGAATTATATCACTTTATGGATTAAAATTGATATATAAAAGGTTATAGAATATATATTTAATATATATAATTTGATGAGTTTGTAGATAAATATACATCAATGAAACTTCACCACAATCTGTACCATAATTATGTATAAATTTTGTTTCTTTCTGCCCTTTTAATTAATATAAAAATGCCTAGCATAATACCTACTTTCTTAATGATCTTGAAGTATACAATATAGTGTTGTTAACTATACGCACTTCCTTAAATAGATTTCTAATTAACATGATATGTTTGAAACTTTGTACTGTTTGATGAAAGCTTCTTGGGTTTTTCTTCCTCCCAAAGAAAATATTGCAAGAAAATACTAGACAAAAATTATTGCACATATTGTCTTTTCTGTTTTGCATGACTAAGAGAGATACCTATAGTAAAATAGTATTTCCAGTTCCAGATATATAGCTGTAAATAATGCCTTTGTATAGAAACTTACAGAAGAAATGTTAAGATCTAACTATTTCTGCATTTATTTCTGTCCTCAAATTGTAATGATAAATTAGACAAGCATGATTTCCTGTGTAGGAACAGTTTTCCATTTTTTCAAGTAGAAACTTGCTGAAGTGGAAAGGGATTTAAATCTTATTATACATTCTACAATCTGTCATTTAAGGGCATGATGCATTCTGGTCTATAGTTCCCCAGGGCCTATCTTTAGCCTTTCATTCAAAATGATTCAATTTAGTCCAGATCAATTTAATACATATTTGTTAAAATTCTCACAAGCTTCAATGGCAACTTGCCAGTCCCTGCTCATGGTGATGTCTCTCAGTTGTATTACTGAGCAAAAACAAATGGCACAAAGAATATAAAGAGAGGAGGATACAAGTTAGGAGAAATACTGCCATCTACCTAGCTCCTCAAGGAGAGCGTGCAAGCCAGCCTAGTACTCATGGCCACATCAGTATTCATGAGCCTCAGAGACCTCCCTATAAGTATGTGAGGTAATCCCACAATAACTTACTTCAATGCTGTTTCTACCATGACACTTAGAAATCTTTTATGATTTATTAAAATGCTCATAAATTCCTGGAGAATCTAAAACCTTTTTTCATTGCAGTTGTCCACAGTTAAACCCAGAGAATTGACAAACATTTGGCTTTAGTGATCAAATCAGTTACTTTTGTTTACTGTAATTAAATTAAATTAAATTATTAAGAATATTGTCAGCCTTTTCAAACTGACTTCTCTCTCTATGGAATATGTTTGGAAGGCTCCTCCACATTCTTTACGGATCGATAGTCAATTTGGTTTTTAAAACAAATCACAGAATACTATTTTATTTTATTTTATTTTATTTTATTTTATTTTATTATTATTATTATTATTATTTTTTTTTTTGTCTTTTTCCGTTTTATCGGTACCAGGGACCGAACTCACGACTGCCTGCTTGCAAGGCAGGCGCTTATGCCGCTGAGCTAAATCCCCAGCCCCAGAATACTATTTTAATAGGTGGCTAAAGTCTATCCACATATTGTATTCATCTTATATTTCATTTTTGAAAATTACAAATAAAATTGTGAACAAAACTTCCACAAGTAGGCATTTGTTGTTACTAACATGTGCTTTCAAGTTTTTTGGGTAAATGCCTAGGACTGTATTGCTGGATGCTGAAGCGAGAGTTTGTGTAGCTTTGTAGCAAAGTGCCGCTCTTTCAAAGTGGCTCTCAGTTTACCTTCACTCCAGGAATAAGTAGGGCGTCCCATTCTCCTGTACTTCTGCCAGCATGTTGAACACCTTCACATTTCATTTGACTTTGATCAGATGTTTGTTTAGGACCTTTCCCAACTCTGTAATGAGGTAATTTCTTTTTGTATTGTTTAGCGTTAAGACAGCTTTTGGGTGTGTGTATGTGTTATAATATGTTGTTTAGTGCACATGTGTTTTGGAAGTATATTTGCCCAATCTATGGTCTGTCTTTTCATTCCCATATCAAAGTTATTCCCATAGAGGTTCCAATCTTAAAGAAATTTACCTTGTTTCTTTCATCCATGCTGTTCTTGATGCTTCAGAAAAAAAAATCATTAAACCCACAGTCATTTAGATTTCTTGTTATTTTTTCTGGATGATTTATAAGCTAACATTTTACATTTGGGCTATAATCTATTGTTAATTTTTATGAAAGCTATGGTATGTGAACATAAATTAATGTTATTAATTTATTTTTAGGCATATGCATCTTCAAATGTTCTAGTACCATAAAACAATATCTATTTTTTCACTAACAAAATGCTTTACACATTGCTATAGTTTTATAGTAAGTCCTAAAGTCAGGTCGAATTTTTCTTACAATTGTTTTTCATCTTTCATATTTCTAGCTATTTTCCTGCTGTGTAGTTTCATTTCCACATAAATTTAAAATTACTATGTTGGTATGTACAAACTTATTACTAAAACTTTCACTTGGACTGCTTTCAATTAGTAGATCATTTTTCTGACAAATTTGTAATTTAATTTTAAGGTAATTGTTCAGTATATGTTAATATACAGAAAAGCTAACTTTATATGTTAATTTTCTTTTCAATGGTGAAGTATTATTTAACATTTTTAGACTGACTTTTTATTATTTTAAAGAGAAGAAAAATCACACTACAAAATTTCAAAACAAAATGAGAGGATAGTAAAATGATTGATCCATTGCATATTGTTATTTTAAAATTGGCTCAGATTGCAAACTGTAGGCATAAAAATGTATCATACAAAATCAGCAAAAGCCTTTCTTTTTAATGAACTATAGAAATCAGTTCTATAAGTATCTTTTGTATTTATACAGATATATAGATATATTTTTCCTTTTCCTTTCCTTCTTTTCTCCATTCCCCCGTTACAATTATGACTTCTTTTAGAACACTTTCTTCCCTTTCACAATATCTATTATACATTTGTATCTTGTTTAATCTTCCAGCTTCATAAACTAGGGAAACAATATAATGTTTACATATGCAAATCTTATTTATTTCATGAGTGTGCCAGTAAAGGTCTCAAATGTATCCTTCATGATTGAGTAGTACTTCATAGAATAAAAATGATGTATCTGTTTTTATTCATTTCTTGGTTGAGAGGCATTTGGTTGTTAAGGATTTAGTTACTAGGAATTGTATTGCTACAAACATGAGTGCATATACTTTGCTGTGGTATGATGATTATAATTCTTTCCAGAAAATATCCAGAAGGGGATACTGGGTCAAAAAGGACCTCTAATACTAATTTCCTGAGGCATCTCCACACTGATTTCCACAGTGGTCGAACCAGTCTACACTCCGCAAAACAGTGTAGAATGGTTCCTTTCCCCCCACAGTCCCATCAGCATTTGTTAGTGTTTGATTTCTTGATGACAGCCATTCTTCCTGGAGTAAGATGGACTCTTAGTATTGTTTTATTTGCATCTCTAGAATGACCAATGATATTGAACATTTTTTCACATATTTATTTTCTGATTGTATTTCTTCATCTAAGTAGTGTGTATTCATTTCAGATGCCCATTTTTAGATTAGGTCTTTGCAATTCTGGGGGTCTGATTTTTTTCAATGCTTTATATGTGCTAGATAGAAGTCCTTTATATGAAAAACATGTTGGCTAAAATTTTTCCCACTCTGTGGGAATTTCCACTATGATGTTGATTTCTTTTGATGTGCAAAAGCTTTACAGTAAGATGAGATCACATTTCTTGATTCTCTGAAGTGTTTCCAATGCATTCTGAATTTTGTTCATGATTTCTCTGTGTCTGTCTTCTAGATTTCTACTCACTTTCTTTTCCATTACATTGTTTCTGTTCTAATATTAAGATTTTTCATTCACTTTAAGTTTAATGCTTTGTGATAGATATGGTTCTAGTTTTAGTCTTTGACAATTAGAGGGACTGTTTTTCCAGCATCGTTTATTAAAGGGTCTATCTTTCTTCCAGTGGACATATTTGCCCCCCTTGTCAAAGACAAGGTGACTGAGCATTTTTGTAGTTGTGTCTGCATCTTCTAGTCTATTCCACGGATACACAGGTCTGGTTTTTTGCCAGTACTTTATGCTGACAAAATGCTGATTTAATCACAGTAGCTTTGTAGTATAATTTTAAGTCAGGAATTGTGATGCCTCTTGCCTTGCCTTTGTTATCCAGAATTGATTTTGCTATTATAGGCGTCTTCTGGTACCAAATGAATTTTAGAAATATTTTCTCTAATTCTTTGAGGTATGCTAATTATCTTTTAATCAGAATTTCATTAAATCTGTACAAAAATTTTGGAAGTAAGGCCATTTTTGCTATGTTGGTTCTTCCTATTCATGAGCAAGGAATATCTTTCCATTTTCTGACACCCTTTTAATTCTTCTTTTTCAGAGTCCTATAATTTTCAATATGTAGAATTTTTACTTCTTTTATTAGATTGATACCTAAATATTTTATTTATTTGAATGCTATTATGAAGAATATGGTTTCCCTAATTTCTCCCTTACTGAATTTGTTGCTTTTGTACTGGAATGCTATTGATTTTTGAGCATTGACTTTGTATCCAGCTACAATATTTTTTCTCATGTTTCAATATTTTTTCTCATGTTTCAAATGAACCCAAAATATTTTAATCAGTTAAAATGAATAGATATTAATATAGAGACAATCTGATAATATATTGATTTACTTATTCATTATTTATTTATTGAACACTCAACTCAATAAAACTCAAGTAACAGGATCTAGTGAGGCACATTAGCTTTTAATGTATGAAATTTAAATATTAATTATCTATTTTATGTGATTTTCTAAGTGATTAGATACTAAAAATTTTAGCTGTTCACTAGAGTGAGTGAAGATAGAGTAGACCTATCAGAAGCACAGAATGAGATAATTAAAAATTGAGTATCCTTTAAAATGGAACATACATTTGAAATTCCTTGAGAAATATAATAATATCATAAACTTGAAAATAATGTTATGGAAATATTAACCTGGCAGTAGTGTTCAAGATGCAATTCAGGCAGCCAGAATGAAATCAAGATATCAAGCCAGAGGGTTGTGCTTCCATTAGAGAACTTGAATGAAAACAATGACTTGGAAAAAGATACAACTGGAATGTATACAGATCAGCAGACAGACCAAGTGATTATACAATGTGTGAGCTTATACCTTGTGTGAGCTCAAAGGAGGAGAGAAATTTTCAAACCCTTCAGTGTTGAGATAATTGTGTTATCAGGAATACCAACCTGAAAAGCAGATTATCAATCAGTGCTTTTTGTCAAAAGCTCTGTGTCTCTCCAAAAGGAAATATGAAACTACCAACATATTTCTTTTAAACTTGCTTGCTTTTTTAATGTAGGTGAGAGTTATTTGGAGCACTCAGTGCGTATAAAGAGAGCTTATTTTCATGACCTGATAAAGCTTTGAACATTCTATCCATAAATACGAGAGGACAATTTTTGAAACACAGTGATTAGAAGAAATTTTTAGAAAAATCTCTTAAAAACCATAATTTGTTTGTCTAACTAGATCAAAACACACATCGATTAAGTGAGAAGTGGAAAAATATGGCCCAAACTAAAGTGGAAACTATAATAGTCTCTAAGCATCTCTCTAAATTTCCGTAGTTTTCTGAAAAGCCTACCAACCAGAATTTATTTACATTTCAAACTACTACAGTGCTTAAATGAACACATTATCTTCATGTAAAAAAAAATTATGAATTAATGTAGAAAGTTAGTAGCTTGAAATAGCAATAATTCTTATTTTCTGAGTATATTTAAGAATCTATTTAAAAATCATTGTGAATCTTTGACTTCAAAAAAGGAAGATTAAAGTAAAAGGACTATGTGCTAGAAATTGATTTTTAGTTAAAAACATTAAGAGATTTGTAATTCTCACTCCTCAATAATCGTATCAAGCAGCTGTTCTTTAATATATATTAAAGATACAGAATGCTTTAAAGAAAAACATACATGCAACTTGGCTTGAACAAATAAAATTTTCAAATAATTTCCTTATAATTCATTGTTCCTGATAAGATTGGGAAATGATTGATTCATTTTTCACTAGTTTTAATCCAAAGCAATATGTTTCCTTTCTTGTGCTTAAATTTGACATCATGAGTTAATTACTTTATACTACCATTTTAGAAACTGTGAATATTTTGAGCATTTGGAAATCTGAGGTTTTTTTAAATAACTAAGCAAACATTAAGAATTATTTAAATAACAATTATGTATCTTAGTCACAAGAACTTTAAATACATTGGCATTCCTGGTAACATGGTTGTCTGTTAACTACTGTCTGAATATGATAATTTGTAGGTACAAAAACTTAAGGCATACCTAAGATAAACTAAGATAAGAACAGCAACAGTTATGATAATTACTGAACCTGTTTGACACAGATTTTATAAGCGAATGTTAATGTATATACTATATTTAGTAGAAGTCTTATTTATAAATTTAATTTAATAATCATAGTCCCAAAATCCGTTATTGGTGGAGTCGGGAGTTAAGAGATAATGTTTTGATGAAATCACACCTAATGAAGGAACTATGAATAAAGAAATTATGGGAAACTTAGACCTAAAAAAATGCACTGACATTCTCTAAAGTTATTCAATTGGTAAAAAGTGAATAAGGCACAATGAAAAATCAAACATCAAGAAACCCTGAATAGGGCACAAGAACCTCATGATGAGGGAGATGAACACCAATGACCTCATTTCAATATTTGCAGTCTAACCTTCCGAAACTTAACTAACCTTATTGGTCTCTTTCCGTATGTTTCATTCACAGGACCAAACTGTGTCTGATCAACGCTTGCATATATTACAGTCCTTTCTGGGGCGCTTCTCTATCCTTAGAAACAAAAGCGCCTAAAGTAGATGATGTCCCACACCTTTCATACTCCATCACCTAATAGAGTCTGCCCAGGTATGATTGCTAATGTTAAGTACTACCCATGACTGCATACAGGAATATAATTCCTCAGGAAAATATGATAAAGTACATCATGGCCCTGAAGGTAATGTCTCATTTTAAAATATTTTTTTAACTAATAAAATTTGATGCTCATCTATCTATGCTACATATTCTTAATTACTAATTCTGGGGAATATGATGAAGAAGTTTGCTATCGAATGCTAAAACCAATAGGACAATAGTTTTAAAAATGTCCACTTTGCCATAAAGTCCACTAATTAGTTTACAATAATATGTTATAAATTTGGGAAGTGCTAGAAGAGTTAAAAGACTTCAAATATAAAGAAATGATAAAAATATAAAATATTAGCTGCCCTGAATTGTCTTTACTCATTGTATATGTTTATTAATATGTTACATCATGCTCCACAAAATATGGAAGTATGTTAAAAAGAAAAAAATTAGATATCTAATTTATATATATCTTTCTACATTAAATAAGAATATAATTATTACAAGAAAACAGAAGTCAGATAATAAGAGCTGAAAAAGGAAATTACAGATGAATAATTGGAGTAAGTAAAGGTATATAGATAATTTGAGTCCTCTTTTTCATTCTAACTACATTTAGACTTTACTCTTTAGTGAAGTAGATTATGAATGATCTGATCCAAGAGAATAACTAATTAATTAGAAACTGTAAGGTAGGATAGTAATAAAGGCATGAAAAAGCAGTTTTGGATTGGAAAAAGGCAAATTTTATAATATAATAATGAAATTATGTAAAATCATATCTCTTGAGAAAAACACAATTCAGTTCATGTTAAATTCTGGCATAGGGTTCATCCAGAACATAAGTAGATTTCTCAACAAGATTCTAGTGTGTTGGATATTCACAAAATTGTTTAAATTGCCTGGATAAAGTGTCAGGAACAAATAATGAGAATTTTGATCATAAAGCAAAAATCAGACTATGATAAAAATGAGATACATTAGAGGATTGTCATGATTTGAGTCTGGATGTACTTTCCCCCACAGCCTCATGCAGTCATGGAGGCAGGCATCTAGAATTTGTAAGTGATTCATGGTCCAAAGCTGGGATTATGGTTGTGAGTGCTACACCCAGGTGGGCGTGGCCAGCACACAATATAAGGGACAGAAAGAGTATTGTATCTGTACCCCTCCTCTTTTACTCTTTTTGCTTATGCTGTTTTTGGCCACCATAAACTGTTGCCTCTTGCCATGTGCCACTCTACTTGGAGCCAGCTGACTACAGACAGAAGCCTCCACAATCTGTGAGCTAAATAAACTTTTCATTCTCTAATTTTGTATGTCAGGTATTTTGTCTCACCAAGGAGAGAAAAGTATCCAAAACAAGGATCTAGTTTTTAAATATCTTGAGGTCAAATGTAATGAAGAATACCTGGTCCTTCATTGCAAGAATCTCTTATTTTGATATCTATGTAGTTAATTGACTAAGAATCATAAGTTTTCCATCTACAAATACAAATACAATATTCTGAAACTTGGTACAAAGTGTTTTTTCAAGTATTGTCCTTATTTCCAGGGTATTAAAAATATGATATGTACTAATTGATATAGAATTGGTCTGCTCTTTTGTAAGACGTTCAAGTACTAAATTATAGGAGAAATCTTTTTATTTTTATTTTAAAATATTCTCAAAAAAAGGAAATAGGAATAAACTTCACACAGTATATAGACAGAAGATAGGTAACACTTGAAATCATGCCCACTTTATGAATATAATTCCATTTAATGTAAATTTTATTTATACATTATTACAAGAAACAACTTGGCTGTTTGAGAAACATTAATGTGTTTCTCAAAGAGTTTCCAAATACTATATGTTTATTTCATGCTTTTCATATATCGTAATATATGAATTTCCTCAAGTCTTACATTATATTTTTACAATTTTTACAATGGCTATAATATGGCTACTTATTTCTAAAAATATAGTAGTGCCACTCTGACTATAACTCATGGCTTGACTGAGAGAGACACTTAGAAGATGAGTGTGAATAAAGCACATTTGTGGCCTTGTCTGGGTTGGTTGTGTAAATTCTCATTTGAAAATATGATTTAATGTCCAGATAACCCAGAATGTTTGACTCTCTTAAGATTTTTACTTAAATGAAGACTGGAAACTTACCAAAGAAAATAGATACAGTTTATTGATTTCAAATACATTTCTGTAAAATATGACATTAAATATTAAATGTGTTTCTAGACTCTAAAAGGGAATAGATCGATATTTATGTATTACAATAATGAAATTAGATATAAAAATGGGTACAGGAATTTAATGCTTTGGATTTCACCTAGTGTAATGGAAATAAGGATAGCTGTTTTATCATTCATCAATTTGTGTTTAGTATTCTTTCATACATTTATTACTGTTATTCAGTAAAAAAGAAAATAACCACTTTTAGCAGTTAGTTTATGTCAAACATGTTGAATGCTGGGAATTGGAAAAAGATAGTGTTATTGACTATTTCAAGATCTAAACCCATATTGCCTTGTGAATTCTTCATGAGAATCCTATTCTTAGAAAATGTTTACATGCATTATCTGATTATGAGAAAAACCGGGGAAAATGCGTCTATTTAAGTGAAATTCTCCATGTTTCCTTTTTAGGGCACGCTAGGGCATAGAGCTGAATTGCTAAAATTGCTATTGCCATTTAATTCTAGTTAGCTCACATCTTTGTCCTGATTTATTCTACTGTTACAACTATGGATGAATGTTGAACCTGATGTTCCATGAAGAGGAAGAGCTGACCCTTCACAAGTGCACAGAAGTAGTTAGCTCCTTATCTGAAGTTTCATTCTCTGCAGTTTCTCTTAGCATAGTCACCAAGGGTCTGAAAATACTAAATGAAAAATTCTGCAAACAATTCAATTGTTTTGAGTTATGCACATGATGGGGGCATTATAAAGTCTTTCTTGTACTGTCTCATCTTGTCCTTCATTGGATATGAATCATTCTTTGATCGTGTAATTACACATTTTTTATGCTATCTTCAAATTAGTGACTTGTAGCCATCTTGGGTATCACATAACCATCATAACGACTCACAGTTTGTATTTAAGTAATCCTTATTTTACTTACAAGTTTTGCTAAAGTACAATAGCAGTGATTCTGGCAGTTTAGGTATGTAAATAAGCTGTGCAGTATTTCTTGCAAGTTACACAATGAAAATTAACCATTGGCATTTATGTATAGGGAAAAAGGAAACTAGCCTACAGGATTCAGTTTTACAGCAGCATATATCCAATGGTTGTCTTAAAATATACTCAGCATAGATAAGGGGATATTTTATCCCCTCAATTTCCTATTCGGCATCCTGCTCATCACACACAAGAGATCAAGAGATCAAATGGGTTGTTCACTGTTTTTGCCTCACTGTTTGTTTTACATGCTTAATGATTAGATTCCACAATGCTCAATAAATTTTCAGGTGATAGCGGTGACACGAAAATGATCTTTGGATTGATTTCTCTGGGAAAAAAACCTAGCTTCCACTTATTTTACTTCTAAAAAAATGACATAAGTGATGAAATCTTTGTATAAAAACTATATGATAAATTATTCATAGTGCTCCAGCCTTGATGAAAAGCAGTTGAAGATTCTGAATAAATTTCATCAAAAAGGAATATAGCAGAAAGGCTAGCATATTTTGGGCTAATTCATAAAAAGTTTCATGACAGACACATGGAGACTTTCATAACTGCATGCAAAGATGAAGAAAATTTTACCAACAAAGTACTTGTTTTTTCTGCCTAACCAACAAATTGCCATAATATCAGTCCCTCAAAGTGAAATTCATTATTTCACCATTCAATGCAATTTTATATGCATTTAAAAAATAAATGTATATAAAATGTGTGGCACCAGTGATGAATATTATACAGCGAAGTGACAATAATAACAAGTGTTCATGGTAAACACTTGGCTGCCTGTAATTCCAATCTTCTCCTATGAATAGATGCATTTCAAATGCAGAAATATTTGTTCTGAGATTCCTAATGTTATGAAGTATTGCATGTTTTCAATTCAGTAGAAAGAAAAACTAAAATGTGAGAACATCCTGGCTTTACCTTTCTGGTTTAAATTTTTGGTTTTACCTTCAAATTTTAATTCTTGATTTAGAAAGAGGAAAATAGAAATGAGATAAAATTTTAAAGAACTGGAAAAAGTAACTCTTCATAATTTAAAAATTTAATAGCTGATTATAAAGAAAATTAAACTATTAAAAGGAGAGACTATTAGATACTATTAGAAAAAAATAGAGTTCACTGTGAGCCAAATTTAAAGAGGTGAAAACAAACAATAATCCAGCAAGTAACAAAAATAGAAACAATTTTCTTAATATTGTCACATAAAATAAATTCAAGAATATAAACACACAAAGGCAGGTAATTATATCATCTTCTTAGAAAATTAATATAATATATATCATCTTCTTAGAAAACTAATATAAATATAATTCCATTTGTAAAACTAAATACTGCTTTCCAACAAACAACCCAAATACTTAAGTGGTTATGAATGAATCCAGCTAGAAATATAGTGCATTTGTACAAATTCTGTAAGATCTTGCATGTGAATTGGCAGGTTGAGCTTAGGTACGGACATTGAGATATAGTTTGGTTTACAGAGCTGGTCATAGAGGATACATTCATAAGGAAGCAAGAACATCAATGGTTAGAAAGAAAGACAAGCTTGCTAGTAGTACAATTTCTTCTGAGATCTCAAGCAGTCATGTGAAGAGCTCTGTAACTGAGAAATCTCTTTAGTCTGACTCTAACTCAGCAAAGAGTTGAAGACTTTGTATCCCCAAATTAAAATGTAATTTGTTATGAATTGCTCCTTGTAAAGTGGCATAATATTAACTAAGGTGGATGGAAATTCCCAGTGAGAGGTACAATGAAACTTTTAATAGTATATAATTCTTAGCAATGGGGAGACAGTATGTTAGCCCTTCATAGCATATCAGAGGGGAACGTGATGACATCCATTTGTTTTTTATGCATTATCTGCATAATGTACAACACTCTCTTTAATCCCCTTACAAATATCAGGCCAATCTACCTTCAGCCTATAGGTCTCACATTGTGTGTCATATCTCACACAGTGATTTTACTGACCCTGAGGAATCACCAACCCCATTTTTGATGGAGCTCCCTTGAACAGGCTTCCATAACAAAATAACAAAATCTTCTAATCCTGGAATTTGCTTAACTTCATAAAAACTGTCTATTAAAACTTTCTGAAAATAGCAACTCTCTTTGAATTGAATAGTCCCCGGGTCAAAAATATTATCTGACAGTATTTATTGCAAAATGAACATTTTTGCTGAATAAATAAATTTTAGCCTTTTCTTATTTCACTGAGCTCTCTCTCCCTCTCAAGGAAAGAAAAATACAATAGAAAAAATAATAGAGTAAAAAAAATCACACTTTGATAACTTTCTCTAAAATTTTCTTTAATCTCTGTTTTTTAATTCTACGATGGAAGGATGTATTGATTTTGGCCTTTTTTCAGTTCTGAAATGTTTTTAGTAATATCTTAGCAAATGGCACATTTGGTACTACGTTGGTTGCATTAATTCCATTGTTAATCTATCCAGTTGAGAAAAAATTACCAAAGGCATGAGTCAGTGTCATACTTGATTGGTTCACACTTCCATTATGAATATGAGTTGCTTAGTTACCATTTCATAAATTATTTAAGTGCTGTAGAAAGAACAGTTTGGGTGTATGAGACCAAAGTGAAAATTAAGATGCACATTCCAATGAATTCTAGGACATATTTATTTGCTCACAGAGGCTATCACAAAGTTTAGTTTCAAGGTTAAAAATGACTTTCTCTGATAAAATTTAACGTGCTGAAATGCAGTCTAGGGCTCATAGTCAGTTTATGTCAGTTTGTGTTACTTATGACTTTAATATACATGTGCATATAATTATAGCCCATTATGGTTTGTATCTAAATTTCCCCCAAAGCCTTTTGCAATCATAAGTAGGACTTTTCAGAGGTGTCTAGATGAGTGTCATGTGGGGACTGTGATGCTTTGATATAGGGTCGTGATTACAGAATTTGCTCATTGATTGTTGGTATCATTTTGGGTAGGATTAAGGGTGCCTCACTCTGGGTGTGAGTGCTGCCTACTCTAAGGGTCAGTAACCTGGATAAAACATAAGGGACAGAAAGAGGGCCGCTGTCATTGTTTTTTTGCTGCCTTTCTGCCTTCTTTTGCCCTTCATAGCATATGAGATGTTTCACCTCTGCAGTGCCCCTTTTCTGGGCCACCCTGCCTGGGATCCAGACAACTACGAACTAAAACCTCTACAAACTGTGAACCAAATAAACTTTTTCTCCTTTAACTTTGGATGTTGAGTATATTGTCTCAGTAATGAGAAAAATACAATGTAACTCAAACTGGAAAAAGAATAAAATAAGCTGCATGTTTTAATCTCATTAATTTCCTGAGTTAACATCTATCATTTGCCATGTATTCAAGTAAATATATTTAATATTAGTGCTGAAAAAGTATTTATGAATTGAATTGAATTCAAGTAATTTTTAAATTTAAGTTAATTTAAATAATCATTGATTTCCGCAAATATTTATTATGTTGCAATCTATATTGATCTGTAATTCAAGCGTTATATTTCAAGTGTCCAATGCTAATGATCATATTCTATTTAAGAGCGCAGAATTCAAACAACGATTTTTAAAAACAGTAATAAAAATTATTATTGTTATTATTGTTATTATTTTTTAAAACAATAATAAAAATTACAAAAAATAAACTAGCTAACAAATTCCTAAATATAAAGTCTAATCCTACTGTATGTGTATGTTGCCTCTCCTGACATAGTATTGGCGAGCCCTGTGTAGAACTATGGTCCTGATATTCTATGGGCTTGACATATTTTCTTACAAAGTATGTTGCAGAAAGATGAATGAGTGTTTAAAATTTTTCCTTAATTCTTGACTTGTGTACATAATTTTTAAATTTCCTTGACCCATTTTTAACATCACTTAACACAGAATTGATCAGTGCCTTAGTAATTTGGAATTTGATGCATATAAGCTACCAACATAAAAATGATTTTACTTCCCTTACCTTGCCTCAAGGTAACAGGATTATAAAACTTTTAATTTCCACTGTCCTTGAATAACATTATTATTCATAACTACTTAGTCTGCTGTCCAAAAGAGAAAAAGAGTGAAGAGTAATTTGTTAAGTCGGTAAGACATTAATATAATGGCACATTTTTCAAATGCGAAATAATTGTGACAGCATTAGTGAAATACAGAAACATTTCAAGGTTTTCTTCTTTAAAAGAAAACTTTGGAAAGTTTATGCATCACAAGAATTCTATTATAGTACTCATTTTCCATTTTGTTAGTTAATTCTGAGTATTTATTATTAAAAGTTACATTTATTTTTTATTTGTCTAGACTATAAGCATCTCTCAGTACATCATTATGCATTCAAAATCATGTAAGTTACAGAAATTCCTCAAGAAGACAAGCTCTAAATATTAGAATTAAAATGCAATAAATACTGTTTGTATAGCATTTGAGTAATCAGATTTCTTGCAAATGAGCATTTTCTTGTTCATACTACAAAGCACTGATTGAGTTTCTATCCATTGTCAATGTGGAATAATCATCTCTTTCCTTCAGACAATATAAATTATTGAAATAATTTCACAAACAGCATCAGAAGAAATCTTGTTTCATGAGAGTCAACATATTCACAGAAACTTTAGCTTCCTTGAGTGATGGATATGAAAATCTAATTCTCAAGGATAGTCAGTGAGGCTTGCATGTTTCAGTTTATGATCATCTGTATTACAAGGATGATACTGATTTATGTATTGATGTGATTCTAGCATAATTTATGCTGTTAGCTTTAACATTGTTGTGAATGTTTTCATATCCTTTTAAATCAATGGAAAAGTTTAAGTTAACTGGATGAATCTTTCTCCAAAAATCTTGGGTGTCTTGTTGGTATTTCTTAAAACTTTCTTTTTTTAAATATTTTTTATTAATGTGAAACAATTCTAATAACTCATATTAATAGAATGTAGTGGAGTATTTCATACTACGCAATTAGTGTGAATTGATCTAGTCAAAGTAATTGAGGCTTCCATCTCCTTGTTACTTGTTTATGTTTAAGGGTGGGAATATAGCTCAGAGACACAAAACCTGCATGGCAAGCATAAGGCCCTGAATTGGATTTCTGGTACAAAAAAACCCAAGAAAACAAAAACAAAAACAAAACAAAACAAAACAAAAAAAAAACATACAGAGTAGGATATTATGAACAATTCCCCTTCTGTGCTGCAGAATATCAGATCTTATTTCTTGACTGTGAGTAGGTTTTGGTAGCCATTCTCCAATTTCTCTTTGTCTCTGTCCTCCACATAATGGTCAAAGCTTTGTTAAAGAAAATTTTGATACATGATATACTGAACACTTAGTCTGATGCATAGCCCAAACAATCCTTGCAGGTAATCTAACTTGTCTATTTTTTAAAGATGAAGTTTAGACGGTGTATTTACCAAAGGTCACATATGTGCTATAAGTTGGAGCCAGAATAATTGAAGTATATTTTAGTCATCTATCTGCATATTATGTTACTGTATTTAAGTTCGTTAAATTAATAGCTCAATTCCAAACTATTCTGGTCCTTTAGCATTTTTATCATTTAAGACAATCTAAAATTATGTTTCTGTATATACTGAGGTAGAGAAAAAGGTAATATTAAATATGTACTGAGGTGAGGTAAAATCTAAAGCCTTCCAAATAAGTCATATCTAAAATGACAACAACTTTTCCTACTATTCCGTATACTAGGCTCCTGTAAAGTTTAAAAAAAAAAAAAAAAAAACAGTAGTCAGCACCATTTGTGGCTGCTGAGGGAGAAAATCAGGCCTCACAAGAAGGTGATCCCACCTTGTACTGTAGGGTTCGGTTTTATTTTCTCTTGTTTTGTTTGATTATTTAAATCTGATGGCAGGAGCAGCTATTGACAAGATAGCAAGACATTATGGTAGCCATTCTGAATTCACTATTGGCTTGTTTTGAAGTCCTTTATTGTATTCATTGTTTTGTTTTTATTATTTCTATTCTATTCTGTTCTATTTGATTTTTACTATGTCTGAAGATATCTGCAGCTATTTTTAAGATAACAAAAGGCATTATGGTAACTGTTGCTCATTTAGTAAGGTTTTGAAGTCCTGTATCACTTATACTGGTTTATTTTGATTGGTTTCATGCTGTTTTATTTTCCTTGGTTTTATCCTCTTTAAAATGAAAGAATAAAATAAAGATATACTAAAAAATAAAAAAAATGTAAAATTATGTAATATACCTATTTTGGTGATCAATGGGAATACAGATACTACTTAATAGGAACGCAAAGATACCACTTAATAGGAACACAAAATAAAGGCTTCTTGAAAAATAGATGCATATGAGAAAATTATAAGAAATAGTATTTTATGTAACTTAATTAGAAACATTAAAACGTTACTCATCAAATACTGATTACATGCCAAGGAAATGAACATTGATATACATATAAATTTGCTAAAGGGATACTAATGAATAATATTTGACTTTTAAAAAATAAACTCTTACCACTAATCATATGTAAGCAAGCATTTTTACTGTTATATAACCCCGAATGATCTAATATGTACAAAACAATGATTTCTAACATAATAGAATTTAATGAGAAAAAAAAAATTATAGCAATGTTAAATCTCTAATGACTCAGATTAAAAAAAAAAACTCAGAAGCCATTTTGAGATTTACAAAAACAAACAAAAAACCCATGTTTGTAAAAAATGCAAAGAAAAGAAGGGAAATAGTCAAGTGAAAAATAAACAAACACTGTAAACTAAGATGAAATCACAATTGATTCACTTTTATTTTCTGTTATGCATTTGTAAAATTATCAAATATTTATCTCCATGTTCTTTTTTCTTTTGTTGATCCAAGTTAGGCTGCACAAAACTAAGGTCTTCAAAGTAAAAAGAAATTTGCAGGCTGGGAGTTTAGCTGTACAGCTCAAGCGCCTGCCTGGTAAGCACAAAGTCATGAGTTGGATCTCTGTTAAAAAAAAATGTTTCTTGACAAAGGCAGCTGTGCTGTATCTTCCTAGTTGTGTTCAACCCCACCTCAAACTTGAATCTTTGCTGGTAAGAATATATTTTGATTTGGCCTTACGAGTTACCTAAAACTATAAAAGTCTTTTTTTCTGCATAAACACATTTAACCAAAAGGCTGAGACAGGAAAGTCACAAATTCTGTATCAACACATAAAGATCTTGTCTCCAAATAAAAATAAACAACACCACCGACCTAAAATATAGTAAATAAAAGAAAAAAGTAAGTATGAGTCAATGTCTTGATTTTTGGAACAAGGAATATTATGTGACAGAAGGATTTTTCAATGTTCAAATTAATGATTTTAAGATGAGATGATTTGTATTGGCCTATGAAAATGGGTGAGATAAATCACAAGATATTTTACAGTAGAAAGAGGGAGAGCAGAGTGGCATCTAAAGTGCCCATGCAAGCAAATGGCAGGCAAGGTAGACAGCAAAGATCACTGGCCAAGAAACAAGTGGCCTCTAGAACTAAAAAAAAACACCACAAAAGGGTTTTCTGAAAACAGCTCTGCCTATATGTTGGTTTTGATCTAGGGAAACTGATTTTGGAACTCTGACTTCTGGAACTAAAACAAAAATCAGACTGGTGCTGTGTTGGACCATCACAACTCCTGGAAATGAGAGGCAAAGAAGGCGAGAACTCCCAAGATACGGCCATGGTGGGACTCAGGCAGCTTGTTCACCCATCCTCTTGGTAAGTGCCTGTGGCGTGGGCCTGGAGGAGAACCATTACCTGTGAGCCTACTGCCATGTGGCTAAAAATCAAGCACGCTTCTCCTGCTCCCCCCACCATAGCTACTGGGGATAGATGTCTCAGCATCTCTTGGGAGGATGACCATTCTTGTAATCTAAAAACAAGCCCCTTATACCCCCAACCTCGAGTCCAAAAATGGGGCAAGACGTTTTTTAAAAAAGCAGTGCTGATTTATTTTATCCTGGGTCCAGCGACACAGTGCATTTGGAGTTTTCAAAAGCAGTGTGTCTCCCTCAAAACTTTCCAGACTTTTTGTAGAAAGCATGGTTTACAAAGTAAGGAGTTATGGGCATGCATCAGGAAATAAAAGATCCTTGATCTGGGAAGGAATGAGGAAGAACTTTGTTTCCCTTTGCAGAGGAGAGAGAAGTCTAGCAGGAATTAACAATCCTTTGTCAACTTGTTTCAGCACTCAATTTTAGATAATATCTGTCATTTGCAGAGGGCAGCAATGTTTAACATATCAATTAGGTCATACTCCCAGGGATTTACAGCTCTTTACAGAGGGAAGCATTGATTAACATATCAATTAGGTCCCCCAGAAAAAAATGACACATACAGAACAGTATGACCGGCTACAGGTACTTTGGTCCTGTAACTTAGCCATAACACAAACATAACAAAGCTCTTTTTGCTAGTGTACAGCAACCATATGCAGTATAGCAAATATGGGGGATTTCCTTCTATCTTCTGTTTGAAGGCAAAGGTTGTTTTCACTGTTTTGTTTTGTTATGTTTCTTTTGCTCTATTCAGTATTTTCAATTGGTTTTATAATACTCTATTTTTGGTTTGATTTTGCTATACCTAATAGACTGGACAACTATTGTGAAGTTAAAGAGATAGTACCTCTTACTACTATCCCAGTATCATACTGTGAAATCCTGTATTAATTATACTGCCTTGTCTTGATTGGCTTTGTTCTGTCTTGTGCTATTGCATTTTTACTACTTTCAAAATAAAATTAAAAAAAAAAAAAAAAGAAAAAGGCAAAAGCAGGACTTAGTTGTAGAGTGCTTGAAAATTATGCCAAGATAGTCAAGGTCTGGGTTCTTTATTTTTTTTTTTTTATTTTATTTAAAGGAAAAAGAAACACTATAAGGGTACAAGTAATACAAAATTTCAAAAAAAAGAAAAAAAAAACAAAACAGTAAGAAGTCACTAGGTAATAGATTACATAGTTGTTCAAGTTACAGGTTAAAGCACACAAAGTGGACATTCAAACAGTGAGTCTGGAACAGTTGTGTTCAATGATCCAACAAAAACTTAGTAATATTGCCATCTATCTTAACACACCTAAACACACTTGCAGTGGTATTCTTTAGAGCACTTTTTTTCCCCTCTCTTTTTTACAACATTTATGCATTTGGGTTTTATTACTCCCATAGTTCTTATTACTTTGTTTGGATGAGAGTAAAACCAAATATGACAAAGCAAAGCAGTCAGTCAAAACAAAGGATGGACATAGTACATGATTTAAAAATAGGATACAAGGCAATCATCAATGGTTACCATGATGCTTTTTGCTACCTTAAAAAGAATTGCCTATATCAATAGGTCTAATAAAATTGAACAAAACAGTACAGAATAAGACCAATGAAACCTCAACATTGGAGACATTACAGGACTTCAAAAGAAGATAATAGTCAAACCAGAATGGGCGTCATAGTGAATCTTACTGCCTTCAAAGTAGTTGCCTATACCCTCAAACTTGATACTATCCAACAGAACAGAACAGAGTAAAATCAGTCAAAACAGGATGGTAGGAGCAATGTAAAAGGCTTCAAATCAAGTTAATAGAAAGTCAAAAAAAGTTACTATAATATATCCTGCTAATTTTTTTTTAATTTCTTCCCTTAATTAAAAAAATAATAAAAAATAAATTGGTTTTTTTTTTTTTTTTAAAGGGAGAGATTGAGATAAAGAGGACATAACAACAATACAGGTCAAAGCATAAAAATTTCAGCAACCTAGTGCTTCACCACAGGATAACCCAACTTAATAGTAGTTACCATAGTGTCTCTTTCCTTGAAATTTTTGAGTATAACTTTGTGTACTATGGCATCAAACATATCAAGGCAATGTGAAACCACTCAAGAGGATGCAAGTATTACAGGGTGTTTAGAACCAGCCAACAGAAAACAAACAATGGCTTCTCTTTGCCTATAAAAATTTTTGTTTATACTATCACATATAATAAAATCCAGTAAGATACAACATGATAAAACCAACGGAGACAGAAGAGCAACAGTTCGGTGAGATTTCAAAACAAGATGATATTAAATCAGCACTAGCTATTATGGTGTCTTGTTTTCTTCAAAATAGCTTCTCATATAATCGCAGGCAATAGTATCAAACAGCCCAGAATAAAACCTTCCCAATTAATGAGTGAAAACTTTGTAAGGCTTCAAAGCAACATAATGGGGAATCATGATTACCACATATTTTTATATATTTGAATCATTTCTTACAATAGGGAAACTATTTTTTATTCATACATATGAGTTTGATTTATTTCACTTATGAGTATGGTCTCAAGCTGTACCCATTATTTTTATTAATATCTCAATGTGATCCTTCTTTATTGCTGAATAGTACTCCATTGTATAAAAATACCAAAACTTTTTTATCCATTCCTCAGTTGATGGAAACTTAGGTTGTTTCCAAGATCTGGCTATTACAAATTGTGCTGCTATAAACATGGGAGTACATATATCACTGTAGTATGCTTTCAGTTCTTCTGGGAATATGCCTAGAAGTGGAATAGCTGGAAGAAATGGGACTTCCAATCCCAGCTTTTTGAGAAATCTCCAGACTGACCTCCACAATGGTTGCACTAGTCTACACTCCCACCAACAGTGCAGGAGAGTTCCTTTTTCCCCACAGCTTCTCCAGCATTTGTTGTTGATGGTTTTCTTGATCCTGTCCATTCTTTCAGAAGTGAGATGGAATCTCAGTGTGGTTTTAATTTGCATTTTTCAAATGAGTAATGATGCTGAACATTTTTCATGTATTTATTTGCCATTTGTATTTCTTCACCTGAGAAGATGCCCATTTTTGGATTGGATCTTTGAATTTTGGGGATCTGATTTTTTTTTTAATTCTTTATATGTTTTAGACTGAAGTCCTTGGTCTGAGGGAGAGTTCACTAAGATTTTTTTTCCCAGTTTGTGGGTTTTCTTTCGGAGAATTATGCAGCGAAATCACTAATGAACTGTCCTTTAGCTACTAAGGAAGGGATTTCCTTGTAAATACCAGCCTGTATGAAAGTTGTTTTTAATGCTATTTCAGGTTTATACCACTACAGAAAGAGAGTTGGTTAAGGTCATTTTATGTTTAAAAAAAAGTTTAAACTGTTTCTTAACGAAGTAGTTTCTATGGAAATAGACTTCAATATCTAATACATGGGTGAAAAGAAAGTATTTCCAAAAAAAAAAAAAAAAAAAAAAAAAAAAAAGATTTTCTGTAGCCTTCACAATAGATTAACGTTCAAATGTCAACTTTGGCACACAAGAATAAATAAATAGTACAGGTTCTGCAGAACATTTTACTTTAAATTCATGAGTCTTTAATCAAAATCATAAAAAATTGTCACTGGAACAGTGTGTAATGTATAGTTTTTCAACACTCACAATATCTTAGGTAGATTTCATTGATTTTCTTCAGTGCGCATGCTGATTTGGTGATTTTCCCTTTTGTGTTGTTGGTACTTTGCACTTATTAAAGATAAATTTTGATGCTAACAAGTTTGCTTTGCAAATACACACAAGCTTTTTAGTGCAATTAATTGCAACCTAAAAAAGTAAAACATTCTGACATAAGAGTTTGTTTTGTTAACTTAAAAGCTTTTTACTTACTTTTCTCTAAAATTGGCATCCTAGCCACACTCACTCTCCACACTTGGAGTTTTTGTATTTTTGATATAAAGTCAAGGGCTATTCCACCATTTATGCTCTGAAATCACAGATTCACTGACATTGCTATAGAGCAGGTAAATGTTGAACTATGACCTGGCAATAAAGGGAAATGGTCCTTAGCTCCTAGCTATGGCCATATTTTTTGCACCCCAGTGCACTGTTCCCATCACTGGACTAACTTAATTAAAAGCTTGCTGAGATCTTTATCTCTGATGACCCATATAACATTATTCATTATCTCTTTCCTTAAAATGGAAAGGAAACTTTTGTCTAAAATCTGTCTGAAATGATTTTTATCTTAGTCTCTTTAGTAAAACATTTTTCTCTCATTTTAATCTTGTTTTTGCTCAGCTTTTTTTTTTTTTTAACATTTATTTCTTTTTCATTGAATGATGTGCCAAACATTCTGCTCCAGGCTCTGCATGAATGATTTACCAACATATAAGTTTTTTTTTTGTAATCTTTATTTTACAAATCAGAATATGGAGGTTGAGAGATTTATTATCATGCTCCGTTAAATGATTACCAAGTAAGAGGTGAGCTGCAAGCCTTCAGCCTGTGTGATGAGAGCATGGTTTTGGTAGCTGCCAGTCACTGCTCTGCAGTTCATGTGCTTAGGAGTTCAGTATAGACAGAGGCAAAGGGAGACTTACACCAGAAGACTGAGACCAGGGGAATGAGTAACATGAGAGCCTCAGGGATGAAGCTGTAATGTACCTGCAATGTTCTCTGACGAAGTTGGGATGTGGAGCAGGCATGGAGCGTGAAGATTCACTAAGCAAACAGATGTTTGTTTTCCATACACTTTTTTCTTAAATATACAAACACATAAATTCAGCAGTATTTTAAAAAATAATTTTCTTTTACATGTTAGTGGCACCTCAGAAAAACAATTTTTTAATGGTTTGAGAAGAACCATTATTTTTTCATTATTTTTTTTTAAGTTACTTTGTGTTTCTTATTGCAGTGGGTCCTTTGGAAAACTCTGTTCATTTTTGTTTAAAACGTTTGCTTCCTAATGTCATTGGATAACTTTTTACAAATATTTTATACCTTTTTCAGCAGCTTGTTTTATGCTCAGTTGATCTGATTAACACATTTGGTCACTAAAACTAGTAGTAACATCTACACATACATGCACACACACACGTGCATATGTGCAGTACTCTTGCATTGCATATGAAATATTTTTGGGAAAATGACTAACTCAAGTTATGTAATTCCACTTCATTTATTTTTAAAATTCCTCTATTTTTTTCACCTCCACAAAAATAATTATTGTAATGTGCTTAAGGCATTGCATTAGGACTAACAGTTTGAGGTATACTAAATCATTTCATTGTCTCTATAATATTATATAAAAAGAGGACAGGAAAGAATACTTCCTGACTACCCACCCACTGAAAGCAACACAGACAATAAGAAAAATATAAATAACATTTGAGGGGATCCCAAGAATCAGATGCATAATCTAAAATCTAATGCAAAGTTCTACTAAATATATCAAAATTAATTAAAAAATAAGATTTACTAATTTTCAAAAATGCTATTTTTATGAAAAAATTCTAATTCTTTGAATGTAAAGGAAAAAAATCTTCACTGTACCCTGAAACCATGAGAGACTTTTCCAAGGCTACCATAAGTGTGACTCAGTCTCTGCTGTTTGATTTTAGAGGCTTAAGATAGAGGCCCTGTTGTAACTGCAGCTGAGCCAGCAAAGAAACACCCTGTGCCATCCTAAACTAATGTAGACTAGTAGGAACTGTGTTATCATTTCAGATTTCAAGAAAGATATTGTACTTTCCTCTTAAAAGAACCCATTCTGATAACTAACCGGTCACTTATCCGACCCTTTGAACTATGAATAAATGATCTATGGTTCATTTCGTTATGTACCTTAGATCATATTTGTTGCCATGCTGATACAGATCAAAAATGCTGAAAAAAAAGCTAAGCACAGTGGCATACACATATAATCCCAGCACTCTTGGAGGCTGAGGCAGGAGCAGTACAAACTGGAGCTCTGTTTAGAAAGAAAACATTTAAAGGGGGCTAAGAATACAACTCAGTGTGAAGGCCCTGGATTCAATCTCCAGTACCACAAAACAAATTAAAAAACAGAAGAATTTACTATTTTAGTGGCTTATAAATATTACTACTAAGAATATAGTAGTGCTTATAAAGTATACAACTTATTCTCCCCAATTTGAGTTTCAGTGATTTAAAAAAACATTTTTCATTACTATTAAATCATTTTGTCCTCCAAATATTTTAATTTTACTAAAAAAATTGAACTAGGGAAATAAATTGTTATATAATTTGAGATTTACTACTTAGAAATGAAAATGACACTGATATCCTGCAGAATACTCATGCAAAACTTACATAATTCCATTCATTATTAACCATGATTTTGGTGGCTTTGTTGAATATGATTTTTAATTAAAAATATAGTAAGTTGAGAGTATAAAAATACAGTGAAAGAACACACTAAAATATTTTATATAGTGCCAGGGATTTAGCTGAGTGGCTCAAACACTTGCCTGGTAGATGTGAGCTTATGAGTTTGATCCCCATACCAAAAAATAAAAAAAAAAGTAATATCCTTATATATTTATATGTATTTTTTATATTGCTTTTGAATAAACTAATAACACAAATACTTACCAACAGAAATGTGTTTTTAGATTCTTGCATTTTTCCATGCTCAGAGTAATTTTGGATTCATTTTGATTAGAGCAACTTCTTACTCTCAAGAGGCTGACAGGCATGAAAGGTTTCCACTTTAGTGGATTACCATGACGTCAGTGTTCTATCTGTGAAAATTTGTTTCCTTAGCAACGGGAAGCAAATTGTTCATTTCTAGAAAATAAAGAGAAAAAATGTGCTGAATAATAAACAGCACATTCCACAGTGGGTATTATGTCTATGAAAAAATGGTGATCAACCAAAATAATTTTAAATTCTCCATAAAAATAGTATGAACTATTATATAACATAAATACCTAGTCATTCAAAATCTTACTTGGGTGCATAAAACAGAGATGAGTTCCAATATATAAAGAATTTGAAACAGGTATATTATTACTTTTACATTATATGAATAATTGAATTAGAGATACTTTACAATTCATGAACTATATTTAACCTTTGTGAAGTACATAACATTGATTACACTGGGTCTCATGTTCTTATAGTTTTGACAGTTCATGATTTTTCATTTTAGATTTTTCAAGCTAATTGATGAAGATTTGACTACACTGGGGATATAGTATGCACCACAAATGAGATCATAATAGTTCTGTGCTATTAAGATGAAGAGGCAAAGTAAGTGTGTGTTCTGTCTATATTTAGGTATCTATTAGTATTCCATATTTTGTTGATAATAACCAGGAAATTAAGACCTAATAAAACAGACAAGATAGTTTAGTATATTTAGTCCATACAACCTGAGCCAACTGTTTGTTCAGACAAATATGTGAGTGCCTTAAAAGGATTCCTGGAATTTAGTTTTGTTGTAAAACATACTGAAATTTTGGGCAGATCTTAAGATGACCTGTTCTTTTATACTTTTGCTTTAAAAGAAGGAAAAAAGCTCCAAATATTTTTGAACTTTTCAAATTGATTATATTCTGACTTATTTTACTCTACATTTTATCTTTTGTACTTTGTACTTATTTTGATAAAATGTCAAACTAAAGTGGCTGTGTACTTGTGGCGAGTCCTCTCTATTTTCTAGAGTGGCCACTGCTTTAGAATTGGCCTGTAGTAAGAACAAACAACATTGTCTTCATCATTCTATATCATCCACAAACTGCAAGAAGACCAAACAAACTTAGCTTAGCAAGCCATTCAATAGAAGTATTATTTTTAATAATACTTATATTGATACTTAACATTCTAAGTTAGATATCAAGGTTTTAAATTGTAAAAACTGTTTAATAACAATATTCAGCTGATAAAATATTGTGGATTTTGTTTCACATTCTTATGAAAGTAGATGATATTTCAAATAAACCAGAGAAATGATTTTTAAATTCATAAGGCGCTCACAAACACTGCTAAAATAGCATAATGGCAAGCTTTTAGACTCAGTTTTTGGTAGCTATCAATATTTTTCTCACAATCACATTAATCCAGAGATACGCATCATTATAAAGCACTAACCTATATAGAGCACACTTTAACTTTGTATTTTGACAGGCATTCTTAACAGAAAAAAAAAGGCTAGAATTGTAGTTCAGCAGTAGAGTACAGTACTTGTCTAGTAGGCATGAAGTATCATACTCAGTCTTCAACACTAAAAAACAAACAATTTTTAAACAACAATGTAGGGAGGGAATCCTCCATTTCCTAAAGCTCTAGGTTGTTATGAAAACAAACTAACAAAAATCACTATCAGGAAAGAATAGTACTAAGCCAAAAACAGCTGCATAGACAGATTAGCTTTTCCTCTGGTTCTGAAGTGTTCTTTTAGATGTGATCAATGGCTTAGTAAGGAGGAAGCATATTCTTTATGAGAGAAGAAATATTTTCTGGTTTTGTAGTCAGACGCTCTCTCATCTTAAATCTTCCAAATGTGGCCCAAGGAAATCATTTCCCTCTGATGAACCTGCAGCTTCCCTTTCAGAGTAGCACTGTGCCAACAGTAGCAGCTTTCTCAAGTCTGGGTTTATAGTCAAGAGAATCAAGAAGTACTACGATCAGAAGCCAGGCATGGTGGCTCATGGCATTAGTCCCAGAACTCTGAGACAGGAAGATGGTAAGTACAGTCTCAACCTGGGCAACCAGCATATTTCCTGAAGTTAAGGAACTAAACTACATAATTTCTTAAAATTACATCAAGTTCCGAAGCATTCAAGTTGATTTTGAAAATCACTACAAAATGCAAAGAAAAACCAAAGGCATTAAAATTATGTTAGAAAGAGGAATTTTCAAATACACTAGCTAAAATGACTATACTATTAATTCTAGTAGCTCTGGGACAAACACAATTAATATTTACATGATGAGATAAAATTTGCATGTCTAAAGCAACTGTATTAAAGATAACAATATGCAATATAACAACCATTGTTGTATTCCTATCATTTTGTTTTGAAAGTGTGTATTGTTATTGCTTTGGATTTGTTCTTGTTTTAGACTTTTGCTTTTTGTTTTCTTTTTTATATTTTTTTTCTTTTAAATAAAAAAAAAAAAGTTAAAAAAGAAAGAGGAATTGTTCCGTCTCCTGGAAATATAGATCTGATCAAATATAATTTAAACCCAACAAAAATTTTATAGTATATGAATTTTTCATGGTATTGGGGATTGAAACCAAGACTTTGATCCTGAACTATATCCCATCCTTTTACTATTATTATTTTTAAACAGAGTCTCTCTACATTGCTATGTTTCCCAGGCTAGGGTTGAATTTGTCCTTTTGCTTCAGGATACCAGAATACCGAGAATGCAAGTGTATGGAATCATGCCCAAGTTAAATTAAGAACCAATGAGGGCTGTGGTAGTGCATGCCTGTAGTCCCAGCAGTTGGGAGACAGAGGCAAAAGGATCACGGTTAATTCAAGGCCAACATGGGCTATTAAGTGAGTTCAGAGCCAGCCTGAACTGCATAGTAAAACTCTATCTCAAACAGACTAAATAAATAAATAAAACCTGTTATTTGATTAAATTATCTCATATTGATATCAACATAAAATTGTCTAGAACTTAGATTCTGTTCAGTCCTAGTAGACTGCAATAAGACATGATACAGTGGGTGAAAAGAATAAGCTTAAGATTTGAGCTAGTGTGGATTCCAATAAACACTGAAATCTCAGGAGTAGCTAACCCACAGATAGAAAAAAATTAATCATAGCCTCCAGGTGTAATTCTTGAGATCAAGTATAGAATGTGGCCATCATGAGGGTAATGTAGAAGCTTTCTGGAAAAAAAAAAAGTTGCTCAGGCTTCTAAAATTTCCTTTATTATCATACAAAATCTTAAGTCAACAGGAACATTTTGGAACCAATAATAGTGAAAAATGTTTGTCCAAAGTTCAAGATATACTCAGAGGTATAAATCTAAGCTTAAATATTAATGAAAGTTCTTCTAAAATGAATCCAGTCACAATTAGACTTCATTCAACAGTGAGAACTGGAGTAAACAGTGCCTAGATTCATCCACTCGAGAATGAGATTGTCTTGGAAACAGCAAAGCAAGTGAGAAAACACGTGTCCTGGACTCAGCATGGTCATGGAAGGGTCAGCAAGAACTTCAAAACAAAATAGAAAACCTCTTCATTGGTGAATCAAAGAAGTGAGGTGAAGAAAGCTTTTTATATGATTCATGTTCTTGAGTAAAAGGTACCAGAGAACATACAACATTTTCTAATATTATAGTGGAGACAAAAGTGTTATCCACACAGGCATACAAATTAGTAGCATAACTGCAGAAAAGCTGATAGTACTTTCTGATAGATTAAGAGGATCACTGTATGGATTTTTCAATGGAAAATAATACAATTTCTCTTTTATGAAGAGAAAAAAGTGACACTGCTACAAAGCACATGGAAAGATTGGCCCATGCTTAAAACCATTCCTATATCAGTCTGAGTAATAAAAATAGCTCAGCCTTTTTAAACTAATGGAGATATTAATACAGAGACCAATGCATACAATCTAAGGCAGACAGGCAGATATAGATAGATAGATAGATAGATAGATAGATAGATAGATATAGATAAAATAGCTTCTTAACATATGTGATATATATATATATATATTACAATTTTCTGACAAATTTTCTTATATAAAAACATTATTTTAAAACTTTTCATGGAAAAAGTAGCTTCTGCAAATTCTAAAAACATTAAGAAGTTATTTGAATTATATTTTCATACGTTAATTCAAAATAAAGTAACTGAAAAAGAAAGTGGCTTGACAAAAAATATATCTTTGTAAAGATCCTTCTAGAAAACTTGACACCTAATAATAGCTGTTATCAAATCAAAATGGGTTTATAGATTGTAAACTAACACATTAGAGACAGAAATTGAAAATAATATTGCACATATATAAACTTTAAGCAAAAGAATAATGGCAGCAGTAGCATACATTTTGAATCTCATCCAAATAAAATTCAGCAAAATATAAAAAGAATTGTTCAACATTATCAATTAGGATTTATGCTAAAGGAACCAAGAGCCAGGTCCATTTCTGGGGAAATTAATGTAATTCAGTATATTAACAACATAAGGAAAAAAAATTGTGCTGTGTCAATGAATGTAGAAGATGTATTTGCAGAATATAATATTTCTGGGTAAATATCTCAAAAGAATAAGAAAAAAGGTGAAGCAGCTTCAACATGATAGATAGTGTGAAAGGCTTATATCTCATTTTATCCTTAATAGTGAAGGATTCCATATTTTCCCACTACCACTGGTCCCAAGGCAAGAATATCCAGCCTAACCACTCTAGCATAATACAGATGGTTTTGAACATTATGTCCAATGATGAGAGATGAATTGGAAATGAAAAAGGAAGCTATCCTCTTTGTAGATATTATTGCCTGCAAAGAGTCTACAAAAATATTACTAGAACTAATAAATTATCAAGATTATATGATACAAAATAAAAATAATTTGCTTTACATTTGTCTAGCAATGAAACTATAGAATGTAAAATACAAAGTTATTTTCTTGCTAAAAAGGAAATAAAGTATTATGAACATAAATGCAAAAATCATATGTAGAATTTCTGTGGTGAAAATTAACAAACACCCAAGAAGGAAATGACAGAAAATCTAAATAAATGTGAAGACATACCATAAGTATGGGCTGGGAGACTCAATACAGTAAAAGTAATTTCTGTAAACCAATATATAAGTTTAATAGAACTGAAACTCTCAACAAGACATATACATATAGAAAACATTGCTCTACTACTTGCATAAAGTGATAAAACAATTAAATTATTTCAAAAAGGAACAGAGTGCTAATGTGAGCCCAGTCTACCTGATATCAAACTATTGGAGAGTAGAAATAACCAAGAATATGTGATTTTTGGAAGAGCAGACAGAGTAGATGCTCATATATAGAACCCTACATGTTTTCAAAGTGATTTTATTAAATATTTTATTACAGAAAATCATTGGATTCACTGAAAAATTGTCAAGGTATTCAGAGCTCTTACTTGCCTCATACTGAATACCTCTACTATTAATATCTTATATTTGTGCTATTAATAAAATATGGGTGCATCAGTATTAGCTAAAATTAAAATTTCATCAGATTTCCTGAGCTTTCTATGATGTTCTTTTTCTCCTCCAAGATACATACTACCTTTAATAACTATGGCACTTTATTTTCCTCTTTTCTAAGACAGATTTATTGTATACAACTAGACATCACTCTTTTGCTGTACTTCAAACTCTTTAAGTTTTGACTCCAAGAGATTTCGTTTCTGTGGAATATCTTTAGCAACCTCTGAGAGCATCCTAATCTCGATGATTTTATCTCTCTCAAGACTTGTGATATTTTGCTGTTTCATTAAATATGTTTTCTTACACTGTTCTCACCTATTCTTCTGGAATACCCATAATGGATGCACTCGTTGGCTTAAAGGTATACCATAAAGTAGGTACCTGCTCTTTTTTCTTCTTGTTTGTTAAAGATCTGTTTTTCAAATCTACTTTCAGATCTACTTTCTGATTTAGAAACTCAGTTTTTATTTCATCTACTTGTGAGGTTCACAAATTTTTCTGTTTGTTTTGTTTCCATCTTTTTGAGACAGAGTCTCGCTATGCAGTTCAGGCTGGCCTTGAACTCACTTTGCAGTCCAGGCTGGTCTCGAACTTACAACCATCTTCCTTCCTCAGCCTCCCAAGGTCTGAAATTACAGGAGTGCATCTGACTTCAAATATGTTTTTATTTGATAGATTATATTCTTCAGTTCTGAGATCTTGTTATTGTCCACAATATGAATGTCTGATGAATTTTTTATTCATATAATATATGGTTTCCACAATTTTAATGTGTCTTGCTGTATTGTTTTGCAATTCTCAGTGTCCTTTAGGTCATTATGTTTCATTACTTTGCTGGCATTTTGTAGATTTTTCTGCTCTTTGAGATCTGCTACTAGGATATTAATATAATGCATGGAGCAGTCATGTTTTTTTTCATCCAATGGAACATTTGACTCTGTCAAATTTATAGATCCATTGTACCTAGAAAGGTTTTCTCCTAGAGATATCCTAAGATGTAAGTTGAGTAAGATGTGTGGTTTCAGTCTTGGGTATGTTCAGTGTTGTAGCTTTTGTGTAGCTTCTTCAGATGTAGTCAGCATCCCTACGACTTTCATAGTGGCCTATGTTTCAGGGTCTAGAAGGGTTGACCTTTCTTCTGAGACATGCCTGCAGTGAAGTTACCTGCAGTGGATTAACTGGCAATTTTAGGCACTCTGAACTAGATTAGGGGCAGGCAGAGGTAGGTGTACGCAGTTTAAAAGGTGGGTTATTTGTCTGTTTTCACTGGCCATAGATGAATTTGGTTCCAAAATGTCACTATCCCCAGAAGTCTGAGCAGAAGAGAGCACAGTGTAGACTGGGCTACTTTTCCCAGGTGATGCAGCAAACTCCAACTCCATGACTGCTCCCTAAACTAGGCTTACACTAGGCTACACTAGACTACTTGCACTAGGCTTTGCAGGATTCTCAGTAAAGATGTCAGGTGTCTATGAAATTTGTTGAGTTTTTGGAGGAAGCATCACCCAAATAATTTCTTTAGATAATGTGCATTCAGCTTCTGATCCTTTGCTAAAGTCACACTGAAGTGTTACTACCTATTAAGAACTTCAGTTGCTTCTAATCTAGCTAGATAATGTTAGTCATGGCATTATGAGTCTGCCTCTGTCTCCAAATTTTAAGATATAGATTCTCTACAACTTCATTTTTCTGAAACACTCAATAAAATTTATTTATCTATTTATTTTCCAAAACATTTATTGATTCTCAGTTATGTTCAATTTTTGTTGCTACCGGGACAAGATTGTAACTTTGAAGCTCTTTATGTGAATGGGCCGAGGTCATAATTATTGCCCAGATGACTTTTAAAAAAAATAAAAGCAATTCAGTGGAGAAAAGAATGTTTCTCAACTAATAACACTGGAACAAATGGACATTTATAGACAAAATACGGATCTTTATCTACTCATACATTTTGCGTGAAACATAACCCAGAGTGCATCATGTATGTATAAAAAAAATTAAAACTATGAATCTTGGAACCAAACATAGGAGAAAATCTTTATTGTCTACAGCTTGACAAGAATTCTTTACATAAGATTATAATCAATTAACAGAAAAAGATTGCATATTACAATTTATTGTAGTTTAAAATGTCGCCTGAAGATGAAATTTGCAAATCATATTTCCATCAAATGATTAGTTTATAGAATATATAAAGAACTTACAAACAAGACATTAAAAGAACCAACATAAAACTTAGGAAACAGGTAGAAGTCATGAAAAGATTCCACTGATGATAACATATATGTGTCAAATAAAGAATCTATGATGCTCAGCATCATTTTGCATTGGAGAAATGCAAGTCAAAACCATGATATGTTTTCATCGTATATCGATCAGAGCAATGAATCAAAATGATGAGAAGAGTAATAGTTATAGAAAACTGGAGATCCAGACAACTCATCCATTTTTAGTTAAAATCAAAAAAGTACAGTTGCTTAATGTATTTTGTTTCTTAAAAATGAAACATGAAATTTCCATAGAAACTATTTTGTTTCTATACACTTAATACAAAGAAATAAAACTTCTACTAAACAATAGTAATTTATGTTTAAATAAATTTTACAGATAATAATGTCAAAGAGGAAACAACCCTGATTTTTTCAAGCTTCAAAAGAAGAATAACAAATTATTCTAGTACAATCATTCCATGGCATGAAAGAAAGGAATACAAGTGTCCTGCTAGATATGTAGTCTAGATGATGCTCCTTAATATAACAGTGAGCAAATGAAGCTAATATCAAAAAATTACATACCATATGATTCCAGTATATATTAAGTATTAAATGGTAAAATTATAGAGATGAGAAATAATTACTGATTTAAAAAGCATTAAGGATTGGGTACTTTAGGGAAGTAAATGTGATTATAAAATGGTCACATGAGATACCTTTATGGTTCAGAAAAATTGTTTCTCTCCTGACCTAGTGTCAATATTGTATTTTTAATATTTTATTATAGTTTTATAAGATGTTTTTAATTGTAGAAAATGAAGAAAAGATCTGTTCTATTATTTTTATAACTCGTTATGAACCTAAAATTATTTCAGAATAAGAAAATTAAGTACATTTTAAATGAAGTCCTTTTTTGCTATCACAATATTTACTTCTACAAATTATTTGCAAGATAACTTAAATACATAAAAATAAATAAAAATGACTCACTGAATCTGGTTAGAAGCAAGAGCTACTTTTCCTTGTATACTAAAAGACAAAGTGAAATTAGCACATCTAATCTGAAGCATATCTCTATTGCTTTTACTTTATAAATTGTATCTTTACAAACTTGGAAAGGTTTCTATTGAAACAGGCTCATTTTCTTTTATGTCAATGGTTCAGTGCCACTGCTTGTTTTGTCTTTTTTTTTTTTTTGACAAATATGAGACACTGTTACCACTTCTTAACACTGCAATTGAATCCTGTAGTTGAAGGAGTTTTCTAAATCATAATTTCTAAAAGAAAAAACATGCAGTTTTTACAATTATGAATAATGACCCTGACTGACAATAATGTTATTTGAATATTGCTTTTGGAATATTAACATATTTGCCATGTATTTATTGCCTAGAGGTACATATGAATCAGAATTTCTTTATACAAGCTAAACTATGAAATTCTCTTTAGAGTACATGGACTATTATATTCCCCAGTTACAAAATTGCCTTCGGGCTAGAGGTCAATCATCTTCCATGGAAAATTTTCTTGTGATTAACAAAAGGCATCTCATCTGTTTCTTTGCCTTAAACCCAAGATGAAGTGCTTACATTAAATAACTAAATACATTCACATTATTGGAAGTCAGAACATTTCTGAGAGCTAAACTTTCTAAACTCTGTGATTATTTTTCACTTTTTATTTAACTATAAATTTACCATAAAATTAATATGAAAACTAATTTTGTCTGGATATTCTTTGCCATTGTGAACACAGTAAATTGTAAAATTCTGATACTCCAAATTTACCAAGAGTCCCAAATTTTGCCATAAAGGGAAGCTAAATGGCAGAGTTCATGTAATGGGTCTAAGTTCTTAGAATAATCTAAAGAAGAACAGAGTTAGAACAAAACTGAACAATGATATACTTTACATATTTAATATAGTTTAATGAAGAAATTTTTGTATCTCTTTATGCCATGAAACTGAATATTTAAAAGTAATCTTGTTGCTCATTGTTACACTATTGGTTTAATTTTAATTTCAATTAGAAACCTTTTGTGGCATCGCATAAAGATATATTAGGCTCTGATAAGTTTTAGTGGAACACCTAAGAGGTAATCTAGTAAGTGAAAAACTTTTTATGAGAGCTGCATTGCTCACCTTTGTAATATTCATCAGAGAAGTCCTTGAGGGAGATTTTGGAAACTACTGATCTGTATTATTAAGTAATAAAAAGCGTGTTAAAAGTCAGGCTTAAAAAAGACAATGAACATGCATATCATGCATATCATGAAGATATTAATTTAAAATAATTGTGTTAACATATCCTTTCATAACAGGAAATTCAGGACATGGTCCATTCATTTTTAGTGACCTGTGCAAGGACCAGAGTAGGACTCAAAAACATGTCAAAAGTATGCAAACCAGTGGCAGTGCTTTATTCTTTCTTGTATTCATAAGGCTTCAGAAGACTTACAAAAAAGACTTAATAGGACCGTTTTAGAGAAGATAATAGAGAAGATTCCTTTTTCTTAAGAAAATTGAAATATTTAAACCAGAATGTTATTTGCATTATTATTTTTATTTTAATTTAAGGACTATTCTTCATAAAGATAATTAATTATATTTAATTTATTATTTAACCAATTTTTCCCCTCTCATACCTGAGAATCTTTTAAAACCAGAGGATTATGTGAATTGATTTTTTATTGATAGCACATGGAATAAAGATTGGCTTATAGAAAAAGTTCCATATTATTTACTCAACAAATAAAAGTTAAAGAGGTAAAAAGTGAAGCCGTCATAACTTAAATTGAATGTTTTAGTTTATTAAGACTTTAATGAAAATTGATGAATATTTTATGATACTTTGCTAGCAGAATGGGTCCTTGTCATAATATTCCAACAAGAAAAAAGTGTAACATTAAAACATGGGAAAAATTTGATTGAGATATTTGACAATCATGTTTTGTCCTAACAGAAGAGACAACAAAGGTGAAGGAAAAAGTAAAAGACATAATAAGACCCTTGTAAAATTCTTTTGTATTCTTTGGTAGTCCCACACTTGCTGGTATTATAATCTGAAAACCCAAATCTTTATGACTTTCCAAGGCAGTACAATAAAGTAAAGGCCTAGACTCAAGCATCTTGCTTACAAGTCAAGGAAATACGTTATTTTAGAACATCAAGCATCAGTAATGAGATTAAACACATCTCTACCACAGAAAACAACTGGAAACAAAAAAAGACTATTGAAAACTTATTTCAGAATCCAGACAACAAAATGTAGGCAGAATCTGAATAAAGGTAGAATGCCAATCAAAATTATAGGACTATATCTTGTATATTTGCAAAATTAATTTTATATACAAAAATGTTATGAATTTGGGAGAAAGGAAAAGATTGCATTATGAAGATCTTTCTGTATTAGTCAAAAATATTTGAATCCAACATCTTTGTAAGTGATTCTCAGATTTTTGAAAAAGAAACAGTTGTACAAATATGTTTAACAAAAGTCAACCTATGAGGTGCAATACGATTATAAAGAGAACCACTAGACATCATTTCCGGTTGACTGTAATATATCACACAGAAGCCATTTTCTGTATAGTATTTAAAATATTTGATAATTTTAAATTAAATTTTTAATGCACACCGGAACTTCAGGGGGAGAAATATACTAATGCATATATGTATAATTATGTGACAGGCTTTACTAGGTATCTTGCAGGACCATAATGGCTTTACTAGGTATCTTGCAGGACCATAATGGCTTTTCGTGCATTGGTCAGCTGGAAGATGGAGTAGCTGCTCAGCCCAAGAAGATGGAACTTTCACTGTGAGAAGGATCAAGGATGCTCACCAGTTCAAGGCTGAAGGAAAGGAAGGTCATTGGAGCATTACTATGTGAGCCTGGTTGGAAGGGTGAAGAAACTGGAAACTTATGTCCAAAGCTGAAATCAGCAAAAGACGCACCCTTTCAAGACGAGCTCTTAAAAATGCATCAATTTCCTTCTCCTTTCCATTTTTCACTCTATCTAGGTGACAAACTTATTGGTTGGTGTCCTTCATGAACAGTGTGGAAATCCTCAGTGTTCTGACCTACGTATCAGTCATCTGTGGTAACATTCCTTAAACACACAAAGAACTGAGCTTTGCTAATCTACCAGGAGGTTTTCAATTCATTTAAGTTTATATATCATAAATGATGGTCACACCGACCATTAGAAATTTCTCATTTTAGCAATTTTAAAATACAACATGAAAAAATATTGAACAAATACTTAAAGTTACATGGGTCACTGTCTCAAGTTGATTGTAAAAATCAAATACAAGTAAGTTCTAAATGAATATCATCAGTCTGAGTATTCATCAAATATGAAATTCTAACAAAATCACATTTTAAAAAATCAGTAAGCACAAAGAAAAAGATATGATTGATAAAAAATAAAAATATCAAAGTTATAGCAAATGAAATGAAACAAAGAATAAATGATACAACAAACAAGTGTAAAGACTGGAAATACTAAAATTATATAGCAAGAATATAATGTATTCTAAATCTGGACAAATAAAATACATGATCAAAATTCACGATGAATAGGCAAAACTAGGAAAGTGAACTGACATTTAAATTTTTAAAAAGTGAAAATACATAAAAATATTATAAATTAAAAATATATTGGTTGAGGTAAAATTTCAATTTTTGCAATAGACAAGAAATTTATAGAAATTCACAGAGCTCATAAAATTTACATGTAATACAGCTCAAATACAAAAACCTAGAAATATTAAATAGAGATTGAAGAATGAAATAAATACAATGGGAAAAACCATACCTTCCATTGTACTTACAAAAATAGATGATAAAGAAAAAAAAACTTAAGAGCCCAGGAACATGAAAAAAAGGAAGAAATTTCTGTCTGAAAATTTTCTTTACTGAAAAAAGTGAAATAAAGACAAATTAATTCACATTTAATCATAATAAAAGTACAATCTTCCAGAAATAAAATAAATGTTTTCAAAATAATTTAAGAGTAATGACTTCTAGCTGGTTGCGTTGTTGCACCCCTGTAATCCTAGCATTTAGGAGGCTGAAGCAGGAGGATTACTGTGATTTCAAGGCCAGCCTGGGCTACATACTGAGTTCAAGGCCAGTCTGCACTACTTCCAACAAGAAATGTGAAAAACAAAAACACAGCCATCCACTTTTTAATGACAGCAATAAATATGTGAATAAATTTAAAAATGTGCAGTTGAGAGAAAATAACTTTCATATAGAACTCTACATTAAGGAAAACATCCAAAAAGAATAGCAAACTAAAGACATTTCAGAAAAAAAAGAAGCAACAATTCCAATAATTACTTATTGAGAGGAACTAATTATTTGAAGAAAATTTATAAAAATGTATCCAGGTAACTTAATATACAACAAGGAAGCGTCATGCCCATTAGTACATTGCAAAAGCAACAATGGTTAACTCTAGAAATTAGGAAGAAAATATTACAGTAAAACAATTAAGGAAAATTATGAAAGAGACTTCATAGGAAAAACTCTCAGAGCCCAGGATATAGCTCAAAGGCATAGTGCCTGCCTGGTAGTATGTGGTCCTGAGTTCAATTCCTAATACCAAAAATATTAAATAAAATTTTAAAAAGAAGGAAAGAAAACTCTGAAAGACATCTCATGAGTTTAGACCTTTTATACTTGGCCTTGTAAAAATATCAATATTCTGAAATAAGTCCTGTTTATAAACTGACCGTTCCAGAACAAAAAGCCCTCAGCTCAAGAATAATCAGCCTCATGCAAATACAAAAGGGACTTGGAACACAGATTAAGACAGATGACTTTATCACAGAACAGTTACTTTCCACCATGCTCTTTCTCTGCTCCTCCTTACCTCTAAAATGGCGGCTCTGGTACATTGTAACCAATCACCTCTCTGTATTTTGCCTCAAACAATGCCTACTCTTGCTACAAATCCCTACTCTCTCCTATTTATTTCTTAAAGACTTTGACTTAAAATCTAATAAGGTAAATATATTATTAAAGCATTAAAAACTTGATAATTGCTAAATTTTAAGTTATGAGAGAAAAGATAAGATGTATTTTATTAGTGTAGCACTTGCTACACTAGCATAGGTCAGTTCCTAGGTTCACTTCCCAGTAACTCAAAAAAAAAAAAAAAAAAAAGAAGTATTTCAAACAATGTAAATAAAGAGAAAAACATACAATATAAATTCAAATGCAAAAAACAAAACAAAAGGATAGAAAAGAATCCAAATTAATGACTTGTTAAAGTCAATGGAACTTCAACACAATTATCAAAAATACAAAAATTGAAACACCTGATTTTGATTTTTTTTTTATTTTGAAGGTAGTAACATACCACAGTACAAGACTGAACAAAGCCATTTGAAACAGTGTAGTGAAATTGGTACAGAACTTCACAGCAGGTTGCTGGGATAACGGTAATAGGTATCACAGTGTATCTCATTATCTTCATATGGTTGTTCTTTCAATCACGTACAGCAAAATAAAATGAAATACAGAACATTATAGAACTTATCAAAATAGAATATTGAATAGGGCAGTACCATTAATCAGAATAATGAAAAACAGTAGTAAAAATATTTGCCTTCAAAGAGATGGTAGAAGGAAATCCCCCTTATTTACTATATTGCATTTGGTCAACCTCCCAAGAGATGCTCAGATCTCTGGTTCCCATTTGCTAACGGGGAGCAGGGTAAGTGGGATGTTTGACTCTGAGCCTGTGCACTGGTAGGCTCACTATTGCTTAGCAGGGAGGCAAGCTGGTTGCTTGCTTTCCCAGCATCCTAAGATCCAATATGGCGTGGAGCTCAGGAGACACTGGTGGTTCTTTCCCTGGAGAGGCCGCAGCCTGCCGACCATAGCCCTTACGATAGGGAACGAGCTGGTTGTTTGGTTTCCCAGCGTCCTAAATTCCAACATGGTGCGGAGCTCAAGAGATGCTGGGAAACACCAGATTTCTTAAAACGTAACTATATTTTATTTAAAAAGATACCTGAAGAATAAGAAATTTACATTTGAGTGCAATTGTAGGGGAATATTCCTTTGGCCAGAAGGTAAAAATAGAAAAATGCCATATATATTCTCCAAAAAAGAATTAATATCTTAAAAATAATATAATAAATTCCTGTAATTCTGTGAATGAAGAAAAGCAGATAACAGGAAAATGAGACAAAGAATCACAAACTCCAGGAAGCACATGCAAAGAGACTGGGAGATTCACTGCTGTCAATGCTGTGCTCTGTGCTGTGACACTGCTCATCAAAACCTTCCTTGATGTAACACTGCTTTTCTTGGCTCCACCAATATGGATCAGTGCAACACTGGGCAACTTCTGTTTTTTTATACCCTGTTCATTTTTTCTTTGTTTTGTTTTTGTGGTTGTGTATACTGAACCCAGCATTTTCACATTAAACTCTGTCCCAGACTTTTAAAAAAATTTTAGTTGATTTTACATTTTAATTAAATGATTTTAGTTTTTAATTTTTAGGTTTTGAGTTTTGAGTTAGGAACTCCTGACGTGTTGGAGGCGCTCAGGCTGGCCTGGAAATTATCTGCTTTTCATCTCAGTCTCCCAGGGTACTAAGAAATCCAGATAAACTTGATGTTGTAACACTGAGTCTTAGATTGAAATAGAAGGTTCTGGAGTTAGAAACCAGCTGAGGCTATTGTCTGAAAACAACCAAATGTTTTGATAAGATTAGCATCTGATTCCCAGCACTTGGGAGACTGAGGCAGGAGGATTGCTACAAGTTTGAGACAAGACTAAGTTACAAAGTGAGTTCAAGGTCAGACTGAACTGCATCCTCTCAAAGAGACAAAAAACAAAAACAAACAGACAGACAAAAGACTAGCATCCTGATCATAATACTGTAGTAAAACTGACAGGATTAATTCAAAAATATATACATTTTAGAAAGGTTGGCATCTTGGACATCAGCAATGTATAATGTTATCGCTATTGTGACTGAGAGATCTCCACACTTAAATATCAAAGCAATGCAAAGTAAAGCTACAGTGGGATTCCATTTCATCTGAAACTGATGGGCAGGTTATGAAATCACATATTTAACACTGTAAATTCATTAGAGATTATAAATTGATAAAACAATTTTAGAAAATGGCCACAAAACCAGTATATTTAATCAAACTAAGCATAATAACATCAGAAGTCCAAGTACAATTATCATGAAGAACTATTTGTCCTCTGAAAGGCATTCTAAAATGAGTTGAGAACTCTAAGTTTGTCTACAGGTGTTTGAATCTTTTGTTATTACTTTATCATTAATGACAGGAAGGAATGATGTCATTGATTTCCTTCCCTCAAACTCATCACTGGTGTTGCCAGCTCTTCAATTTTCTGCAGTGTGCCATATGTGAAGTCTGTACAGTGGAACAAAGTCACTAAGTACTGTAGTGAAGAGCTCAGGGAAGAAAAGATGAAAATTGGCAGAAAGGAGGTAAGTGGAAAACAACACTTTTGTACTGGAAAATCCCCATGAGATGTACAAAGATACGATGTTCCCAGATAAATGATTTTTGAGTCTTCCTAGATCTCTTCACCTCTAAAATATACAATCTGCACAGCCAATTAAAGCAGAGTAAAAGTGCCTCCTGATTTTCTGACAGTGCTTAAAAGATTTATGCTTTAAAAGCCAAATATACTAGCATACTGATTGAGTCATTAGGCATCTACTCTACCAGCTAATCACCACTTTCCTTGAGCTTGTTCAATATGACATTTTAAAATGTCACTAAAGCCATTTGATTAATTTCAAATTATATTTTTTCAGATAATGTTGGCCATATGTCTGCTAGGAGTTTTAACTTGAGCTCTAGTTGACCCAAAAGCAGTAATTCTGTACCTAATCATTTTTTTGTTTCCTATTTTTTCTAGAGCATCATTGTAATAGCTTGCATGAGTGTAATATAATAAAAGCTTTAAAATCCATAATGTTTCACAATTTGCATAATTTGCGATTCTGTTATCAAAACATATGTATTTTGCTTTTCATTATTATTTTATTACCCTTTAAGGAAAAATTAATATTTTCTCTCCTCCAAGTCTTCATTCTAGGAGAGTTGTTATAGTTTAGAGTTGAATCAGTCTTATGTTTGTACATATGAGTGTGTGTATGCAGCATGACATTCATAATATATACATTTATTTATATGTATATGTATGTATATATATGTACATAATTTGACAGTAGAATGTCACTTTTGCAAGTTACTAAACAATATAAAGTAGAACATTCTGTTATTTATGTGATCATCTATATATATTCTATAAATACATGGGAACCAGCTGGCTATGATCCTTATTCCAGTCCTTTAGAAAGTGTCTATCTTTGGTGCCTTCTCCAATTTGCCTTTCATTCTGGTTCTTATGTTTGGATCTTGCATTTTTTAACCTCTTGATAAGATTTATTTCTTCTCACATAGAAGTTGTGAAAGTCCAAATGATCATGCTAATAGAGCCAATAATGATAGTGCCAAACTCTTCATACTGAAGTCACTAGACTGATCCTCTGAAGAGGCTCCATAACACTAAATCCCATCATGATTTCTATCCAAGGCTCTTCAGGTTACGTCTCTGGAGAAGGTCTCTGACTGCAGTCTGCCTCCATGAATCCTTTTAAGCAAGAATCAGCTAGAATCAGTGTTCCTTCATTTTCCTTTAATAGCACTTAAGGATACTTTTTTGAAGGGAAAATGAGGAAAATAATTTACAGTATTAAATTAGCTTATAAGTAAGGCAATTGCCCAGGGGAAGGATCTCAGATAGAGTGAGATGGCCAGCTGTACTGATGCCAAACTAAGACCAGGCAGTGAAGTAGGACTTTAACCAGTGATGAACGTTTCTCAGGCAAGAAAGAAAGCAAGCCTTTCCTCTTGAAGACAGGCACCACCACCTCCTGAAATTTGAGAAGCAAAATACAGTGAATTTCCTCTAATGTAAAATGAAGCTCATCCCCTTAGAATTTCTGAGGTCATTATAATATAAAATAACTAGATTTTGTAAGATCGTAGTTTACTGTAAATACTATGTGAAAGAACAGTGCTAACGAGACTGAGTTCCAATTGGTCATTTTAAATCCACAGTCACCTGTGATAGGTGACCACCAAATGATTAATCAATCCCTCCAAGCTTCTTTCCTATCAAAATTATAAATCGAGAGGCCATGCAGGCATCCCATTTAAAATCCTTCCTGGCAAAGCAGAAGTTATTTTCTTTCTCCTTATGTTCGGTATAAACTCTCCTAACATACATACAAACAAACAAACATGTATAACTTTTTTTTCAACTTTAATACCAGTGTATTTTGGGGGATGAGAGAGCCAGTAGAATAATTTTAAAATGATCTTGGTGAAGTTAATCAATTGAAAGCCAATTTGGGACACAAGATGCACAGTGTGCAATTTTCAGCATGTGTAATTGCTGTAGACTATTAAAATGGTTGCAACTATAAATTTTCATTCATGAAAAATGTGACTTTGTAGTGTCTCACATAAATAGTTGGACTTTGTTTTTCATCTGTTGATTCGGTTTTGACCCTGTGGTATGGATTGCCAAATTATGCGAGGGGAAAGTGATCATCCACTTTAAACACAGGCCTCAGATGCCTTTGAACACTTCTGCTCACTACTTAAAAGCTGAGCCTGACATATGAAAGATCCAAAGGTCAATGTGGAGGACTGGAGAACACAGAAAGGAGATTTAACTAGGTTCCTTTCAAGAAACAGAGATATCTAGGTGATTTTCAAGATGATTTGCAGGGTTTGGGAAATTGCCTCATCAGAACTTCTCAACAAATCACAGTCTAGAAAATCATGAGTGAAACATATCTTAAATATATCAGGTATATAACTTGGGGGGTGTTATATTGTAGAATAGTTATATATAATTATTACAGTATACTAATAATTATGGAAGAGACTATTAGTTGTATATGTCAGATTGGATAAGAGGTTTATACTGCTACAACTCTGGTCTAAGCAGCATTTTGCCTAACACCAAAGTCTACTTTTTTCATAGTTCATTTCCTCTAGAGGGAACTATTTGACCAAGTTACTACTAATAGGCATAAAAAGAACAACTGTAAGGGATCTTAAATTTACTTTTGTTTTGTTTGTATCATTTTGTTTTGTTTTGGTTTAGTTTTTTGAGATATGTCTTTCTATGTAATTCAGGTTAACCTTGAACTCACTATGTAGCCTAGGTTGATCTTGAACTCATGGTGATTCTCCTGCCTCAGCATTCCAAGTATTGGGATTAAAGGAGCCACCACATCTTGCTTTAAATCTATTTTAAAAGAAAAGTTTAAACTTTGTATTTCTCAACTGCTTTATTTGACAGAATAAGATTTGCAAAACTGGATTTCCCTTAGCCATCTAGAACAATGAAATATCTCTGATGACGGGATCTGCGTGTTGTGAATAATGGAAGAAAAATATAGAAGACTAGATTTTGTACTTTATCTGGAAGCCACCATCTCACACCAAAGTTTCAATTCTAGGCTGCTGTATAGAAATCAAAAATTAAATGACTAACACACAGAGAAACACATTTTACCTCATTAGATTTCAGGAAAATAAAGCGATACTGAAATATTGGTTTCTACCCATTAGGTCAGGAAACTTTTTTTAGATATCATAATATGCATGTATTGAGGAGATTAAATACAAAAAAAGTCTTTATAGACTTCTGAAAGAATTGCAAGTCTACATTGTTTACCCACCTGTAAGATCTAACAAAATTCATAAATTTAATTTTCCTTATAGTCTATAATTCTGTTTGTAGTAATACATAACTATTAAATACCCTAGGACACAGCAATAAGGTTTTTTACTAAAGATGTTATCATTTATTAAAGAAAATTAAATCTTCTGAGATGACTTCAGGGCTAAGGCAAAGAAACACATGACCCTAGAACAACCTTTTATTCCCTGAGTAAGGAAAGTCATTTAAAATTAAAAATTAAAAGATGAGATTTATTTTTAAATTAAAAAAACAACAGGAACACAGGTCTGATCTGGCCAAACCTGTTAAACTTAAATCATTATAGTATTATATTATAATTCTTGAATAAGACCTCCAATACTCATGAACCAGTACTAATACAAACTAATAACCAAATAAATGATGGTAGGAATGGGAAGGATAGCTGGTTCTCTTAGAAAACTGTAGTAAATAATCGCGAAGTGATATGGGAAATTGAAATCATCATTAAGAAACTATCATAATATTTGTTGTGGGAAGATTCACAATAGTAAAATTAGTGGATGAAACTTTGATGAGATATGCTATTTAGATATTCTTAAATTGTTTCTTCTAATAAATTTATTGCCAGAGATATATTGTTATTTAATGTTGAGAAATTTGGCAAATACTACATTAAACAAGAGATCATGGCAACATCATGATAAATAAGACAAATTGATATAAACCTCTTCATGTAAGACATAAGAAAGGCAGAGCTCTTCAGTGAGTTTTTTGCTAAAATGCAAAAATCTCAATTTAATCATGAGGGAATATCACACAAAAAACTGAGTTGTGGATTATTCTACAAAATAGCTGGCCAAAGATTTAAAGTTTCAAGATCATGAAAGATAAAAAGAACAAAAGACTGAAGAATCATCACAGATTAGAAAATAAGAGAGACATGAAAAAAATGGAATAAGAAATTTTGAACTAAATCTTGGAAAATATAAAGAAGTTTAGTAAAATTACTGTAGGATTTTGAAGACATATTGTAGTGTACTGTTGTGATAATGTTAATTCCTTGGATTTGATTGTTATATCATGGTTAGGTTAAAGTATTAATATTGCAATGTCTTAGAGAAAATATATACTCTGAAAATTTCATTTTTACAATTTCTCTGAAGATCACGTTATACCAAACAAGAAAGTTAGAATTTAATTGCACAATCAGGCAATAATGTATAAAAGATATTTCATTGAAACAATGGTTAGAAGCATAAATGTATACAGTATAATTAGAAAGAATTTAGCTACATGAATTTAGATATACTTTCGCATGAATAAATTTCTGTAAGAGTTGAACATAAAGCTAAATTTTATTAATGTGTCATGTGTTTTTTAATTAAAGACTAAAAATGCAAAATACTATATAGTTATCGGTGGATATAGATTAGCAGTAATATCGGATAACCTAAAGATAAACAAAACATCAACTGTAGATATACATCAACTTTGGAGATGTTTTATGTCCTGGAAAATAGATACAAAGTTATAAATAATGAAAGGAACACAGTAGTCTCAATATTTTTTAACTACTTATTTCCAATTATGAAATTAAAATAATAGCCAAAATATTGGGGTTTTTTGTGAGTTGGAAATCGGATAAACAGACATTACGTATATGATTGCCACTTTTTTGTATGACTGAACATAGTATAAAAATAAAATCACAGATAGCATTTTAGCCTTCCATCACTGTAATAAACAGCTAAGATGATCAATTGAAAAGATAAAAAGTTTTCTTGTGTTAGGCTTTAGTGATTCCAGTCTATGCATAAATGATCGTATTTGTTTGGATCAGCAGCACAGGTTTGAAGGATCATTCCATGGCACAAAACCACTACCTCATGGTCAGGAAGCAAAATAGAATGAGGTATGGACTGGAATCTTATAATTCCACTCAAAAACATGGCCACAATGACATGAAGACCTTACATTAGACCCTACTTCTGTAACTTCCCATCACCTCTCAGTAACAACACCCTAGAGACTAAGATTACAACATGTGTCTGTGTGTAACATTCAAGAGCCAAACTGTAGGATGTAGTATAGCAAATTATAGAATGGAAAGAATGAAAGAAGCAATAGTATTTTTCAGGAAAGCTGTTATTAGTTCTTAAATTGGCTTCATGGCATAAAGGGTGCCAAAACATTTGTGTGTAAATACTGTACATTATTGCAAGTCATCATATACAAATATACATTAATTGAAATTGTTCTAAAATTTAAATTTAATGAGTATATGAATGTGCTGATAGAGAATATGTAATGACAAAGAGGACAAATGCTTTTATAAAGCTGAACTCAGAAGAGATAAAAGTCTCCATTAAGAAAGTGAATATAGATTTTGACAAGATCTCATAAAAAAGATTATAAATGAGCAGGAGGAGAAATAAACTAAATGTTATAGTTATTTGAAGATAAACAAAAACAAATGATGGGCTTGAAGAAAAGATATCTTCAGATAAAAAGGAAGACTAAGCCAAAAATTTGAAATAGGTAGTGATCAGCTGTTCTATTGCTAGATAAAAAGCCAGAGATACACAACCTAAAATAAAAAAGGACTTCTTTGCCTTATGATTTTAGAGGTTTACTTCATAGTCCACTGGTTTCAAAGCTAAAACGTGGTGGAAGGATGTGGGGAGGCAAAGCCGCTGATTTCATGGGGGTGGAGAAACTGAAGAGGAAGAGCCAGCAAGATACCTTCTGCAAGGACATTCCCAGAGCAACTCTCTTCCTCCTCCTAGGCCCCACCCCATAACAGCATATTCAGCTACTAAGCGGATTATCCCACTGATGAGGACAGTGTCCCTCTGATCCAATCACCTATCCACAGTTCCTATGATCATCCAATCACCTATCTAGAATCTCTTAACTCAGTACGTGGACAATTAAGATTAACTGAAGGCAAAAAAAAAAAAAAAAAAAAAAAAAAAGATACCAAAAGGGTAATGGATAAAAGGTGAGAATTGAGAAGAAATCACAGAGTTTAAATAGGCTTTGAACATAAATATTTGTTCCTTTTGTTTAATGATTTATTTAGTAGTCATCCCTGAGGGAATAAAACATAGCTAAAAGAAAGTCACAAAGCCCAAAATAATGCAAACGTCTTTTTGTGCTCATAGAAAAGAAGAAAACAAAATTTGCAATTTTCCCCAAAATTGATCTACAGAGCAAAGACACTATTAAAAAATTCATAGCTATTTTGTCTACAAACTGACAAATTAATCCTGAAAGGATCAAGAACATAGATAATCAGAATGCCATGGCATTGCCATCTTTAGAGACGGATACAGAAGAAAAGGGAAAAATTATGAGTATGTATAGTAAAATCTAACATTGCAAACTACTTGCAAATTTATGATGACTATAAAATTTACAAACACTTATGATCAGTAAAAGATAACAGATGATAAATATAAAAATTCATGTTTTGAGTAACACTAAGTATTATAAAATTCAAATAATAAATTATAACACTAAATTAGTTATAAAATTGAGCATATGTATGAATATGAATAAAATAATATTTTAGCAAGAATACCCAACAGAAATCCTACTAGTGTAGGGATATATATCATTCTTATAATGAACTTGATGCTAAATTATTATACATTTTCTATAAAGTAATAAAGAATGTCATGTAATTAAAATCAAAACCTCTGTGATACACATTTGGTTATAATTAAAATGGTTCTTAATTCCTGTAATAAACTTAGAGTTGAATTTTGTTTATTAATATATATATATATCCTGGCCTGTCAATCCATTTTTGAGATACTAATGTGGTTTACATATGCCTTTAATGTCCTCTGAAGGTTTATAAGTTAGAGATTTGGCTCACAATGTTCTGGTGGAAGATGGGTAAAATTTCTGAGATGAGACCAGAGGGAGATTCTTAAATCAATTGAGGGTGCTGCTCTTAATGAGGGTGCAGGGTGATTTTCCCACAACCACTTGGTCATTCTTACAAAGGCTTCTGTCATAAAGCCAGTATGCTGACATGGTCTTTTGCTCCACATTCGGACTAGCAGTTACTATCCTTCATGATGTGACATTATTTAGAGAGGACTTAATTACAGCTCATCCCGTGAAGGCCCAGTGCTCCTCAACCTCTGTAACTGTGAACTATCTAAACTTTTTTGAAAACTGCGGGACTTCAGCATTTTGTTACAATAACAAAATATGACTAATATGGCTACTTATCCTGGAAGAAGAAAAATTTTTTACTGGCATTTTCTAGAAAGAAATGAGAACTCTTTTTTCTTACATTTTACTCTGATGTAAGATGATGAAAGTTAAAGCCAAAAAGCTGTATGTTTTTGCTTAAGCTCTGGTCTTCTCTGTATTACATATGAACAACACTACTTCCTGAACAAGATTATCTGCCTTCTGTTTTTGTCTGTTTGATATCTAATTCAAATATTTGTTCCATGATACTTTGCTGCAGATCCTAATTTGTAATTTTTTCTTCTTAGTGAGAGAAATTAATTCAATTAGTTCTTATTTATCAAAACACGACTGCTTTTTCTTAAACAAAGCAAACAGGTTTCACTTTCTTGACCAGTAAAATTCCTTAAGTCATCCTCCTGCATCACACATGAAAGAAGACTCTTGGGGCTTAGTGTTTATTTTATTTCTTATGTCTTTTTTTCATTTTCCTGAAATTTCACCTTCATAAATTATTTTTATAGTGCTTTTAATTATTTTCCATCCAAAGAAAGAGACAGTATTAACTAGTTAACTTCATAATCTTTCCATGTGAGACATATCAAAAGTTTAAAAAAAAAACTTTTATTGTCAGATAATTAAAAGGAACTTCTATATGTTCAAAATTTACTTCAAATGATAGCTAAAATATATTTCTTGTGGTTTAGTTTATGATTTGCTTGCTACCTTTGATGGATCTCTTACATCATTTTGCTAGAGTGAAAACTAAAACTCATCCTGTGCTTTCTTTTGTTGTTGTTATATTTGTATTTCATATTTTAAACCAAAGTTCTGAAAACCTTTTTCATAAAAGTCAGATCAGGAATATTTCTGCTTCTTTATATCATGTAATCTCTGCCATGACAATTCAGCCCCACTATCATAGCATAAAATTAGCCACTGCAAAAAAAATTAAAAAGACAACAAATTTAATTAAATCAATATTTTGATACTTTGATATGTATAATAAAAGAAGGCAACTAGTATTAGGTATGCAGCTAACAGGCAGTGCTATACATTTTGAAAGAAAATATCTTCTTTGTCCAGAACAAATGACTCAGTCTCAGTGTGAAACCATAACCTCCAGGAATAGTTTTGCAAATCCCATTTTTCAATTTTAACTCTTGACCGTTGATGTGGATTAGTTTCACTGATTCTGCTTTCTTGTCTAGCTATTAACGTTTTAATATTCCTGACAATCATTTTCTATTGCTGTGCAACAAAACCACAGAATTAAAAAATGTTATGATTTGCATCTAGTTCCCCCTGCAAAGTCTCATGCATGGCTGGCTAACTTTTCAGAAGTGACTAAATCTAGAGTTTATGACTGTTTTATGGGTCAATGCTGGGACTAAGGGCATGAGTGCTACACCCTTTTTAGGGCAGGTAACCTATTTGGCTAGTATGTGCAACACAAGGGACAGAAAGAGACTGTCTGTCTGTCTCTCTCTTGCTTGCTCATTGCTTTTTTTGTCTTTCAATGCCATGAACTATTGTGCTCTGTCATATGTCATCCTGCTTTGGAGCCAACTGATTGTAGACTGAAATTTCCACAAACTATGAGTTAAATAATCCTTTCCCCTTTAACTTTGGGTGTCAATTTAAGAGTAATTAAGACAGAAGCTTAGAGCAATGAACAGGTACTCTTCCAATTCTATGAATCGGTGTCCAGGTTGGTCTAACTGAATTTGCTGCTTATAGTGTCAAAAGTCTGCAGAAAGTGCAGTAAATGCACCAGGCAGGGCTGTTGTCTCATCTGAGGCTAGGAATCTTTATCTAAAATCATGTGGGTGTTGGCAGATTTATGCCCAGATAGATACAATGATACTGAGTTCTTAGTGCATGATAAGAAAAATCCCTTTGACCTTTCTAGTTACTCTTTAAAGTGCTGGACTGATGAGTAAATTCACTTGAAGTAATCTTCATTTTGATTAACTGAAACTCGGTGGAGTAAGATACTATTTTCTTCAAAATATCTTCAATTTTGCCACAAAAATTAGTTGAACTATTAAAATCCTATATTCATTAGTCCTGATACACACAGTCAAGGTGTGGCAGCTACACATGGGAATGGGTCACTAGGGCAATGGGGGCATTTTGAAAATGATCCACAGAGCCATGCAATATCAAAAAAGTTGCAGAAAAGTTTTTCATTAAAATAGAAAATTGGTTTTTGAAATAAGGAAATGAACAGTATTACCAATAGAAAAATGTAATTTTAAATAGAAGGAAGTAGTTAAATAATTTAATTTCTTTTTACACTTATTTTAAACAATATAGAGTTTCCCACTTTTGTTTGTTGACAAATAAACTACTGAAATCAAAGAGAGTGAAAAAAAACAGAATATGGTACAGGCATTTAATTCTGACAAAAATGTCATTGAAATTACTACAAAATAGAAATTTTGAACAAATGTTGTAGAACAAATTAAAGTATTAAACCTTGAGCTCTAAATTACTTATATACAAATAGAGTCCTGAGAGCAGAGGGTACATGAGGTGAATGCCAGCACACAGGGGAAGCTTAGGACTATTGCTCCCAGCTGGTAAAACCTCGCCTAGTGTCTTAAATCACTGGAGAATGCGTGAGAGGTCCCTATGGTCTGACTGGGCCATGCCCAATGACCTCCAGTCTGTCTCCAGAACCTCAGGTGTGTGAGGAGACTCCCAACACACAGGAAAGCTTTGGAACATAATTCCAAACACAGAAATATAGGAAAATAACAAAATGAAGAAACAAATGCAAATGTAAGCCATACACCTGAAATGCCTGAAATGATAACAACTGAAGTAAAGCAACAACTCTGAGAAGAACTCAGATCAGAAATAATCTCCCAGGTAAAAGAAGAAATGATAAATGTAATTAAAGAAATTGAACACATCTAAAGAATAAATAGTTAAAAAAAATAGAGGAAAAGTGCAAAAAGATGAAATCCCTGAATGAACAATATAAGAAAGAAACAATGCATGGAAGAGGTTCAAAGAGATATACAGGAAATCAAAAATTCCATTGAAACTTGGCAAAACTGCCTCAACAAAGTGAAGATAGAATTTCAGAACTCAAAGACATGATTGCAGCTAGTGAAAGGAAGATATTTTAAAAATAACAAGGAATCAGGAAATAACAATTCAACAGCTGCAAGATGATGCAAATAAAAACAACATAAGATTGATAGGAAAAAAAGGTGACAAACAATGATATCAAGAGACTATGTATAGAAGTAATAGCTGAAAATTTACCAAACGAGAATGGAAACTGACATACACATCACCGAAGCATATAGAACTCCAAATAGCCATAACCAAAATAAAACTACACCTAGACATATAATAGTCAACATCCTAGAAATCCAACATACAAACATATTATTAAAAAGCTGTTAGAAGAGACAGATTACTTATAAAGGAAAGCCTATCAGAATCAGAACAGACTTATCAACACAAACAATAAATTCAAGAAGACCATGGAGTGAAGTATTTCATATCCTAAAAAAAAATGATTTCCAACCAGACTTATGTACCCTGAAAAACTGTCCTTCAAACTGGATGGAGAAATAAGATATTTCCACAACAAAGAACACCTGAAACTTCATGAGCACCAAACCAATCCTGCAAAGAATACTGAAAGTCATTCTAGTAGACATAGGAACAAACCACTAAGGAAGGAAGACAGTGAAATAGAATGGTTGGAAATCTGGTTGGAATAGTCTGGTTGGAAATCATTTTTTTTTAGGATATGAAATACTTCACTCCATGGTCTTCTTGAACAAATGGACCTGTGAACAAATGGACTAGATGGACATCTGTGAACAAATGGACTTGATGGACATAGTGTGTTCCACCCAACAACATCAGATTGGACAGATTCCTAGAAACATACAAATTACCAAAGCTGGGTCAAGAAGATGTAAGACTGCTGAATAACCCAATTTCAATTAATAGAGTTGAAAATGTAATTAAATGCTCGTCAACAAAGAAAAGTCCAGGTCCAGAGAGATTCACTGTGGAATTCTACAAGAAATTCAAAGAAGACTTAATGCTGACACTTCTCCCACTCTTCAATGAATTCAAAAGGGGAGCAATTCTTCCTAACACATTCCTGAAAGCAATTTTACTCTAATACCAAAACCTGAGAAAGACCCAACTAAAAAAGATACTAAAGGCCAATCTCCCTAATGAACATAGATGCAAAAATTCTCAATAAAATATTGGCAAACAGAATGCAGCATGTCATCAAGATTATATAACATGACCAAGTGAGATACATTTCAGGAATGCAGGGATGGTTCAACATACACAAATCAATAAATGTAATCCATCATATCAATAAAGCCAAAGTAAGAATCACATGATCATTTCTATACATGCAGAAAAAGGATTTGATAAGGTCCAACATTCATTTATGATAAGAACCTTGCAGAAAATTGTAATCGATGGTCTTTACCTCAATATAATAAAGGCCATCTATGACAAATGAACAGCCAGTATCATACTAAATGGCCAAAAATTGAAGGCCTTTACTTTAAAATCAGGCACAAGACAAGGATATCCCTTATCACCGCTCCTATTTAATATAGTACTGGAAATACTAGCCAAAGCAATTAGACAAGAGAGATAAATAAAAGGGGTAATGATAGTAAACGAAGGAGTTAAATTATCATTATTTGCAGGTGACATGATACTCTACAAAGAAGACCCACAAAACTCCATTGAAAGACTCCTAGATACAATAAATAAATTCAGTAGTGTAACTGAATACAAAAGTCAACACTCAAAAATCAATAGCATTCCTATACACTAACAACAAATTCACTGAGAGAGAAAAAATGGAATCCACACCCTTCACAATAGCATCCAAAAAAATGAAATACTTAGGAATCAATCTAACAAAAGAAGTAAAAGGTCTATTCAGGGAAAATTACTACACCCTGAAGAAAGAAATTGAAGAGAACCTCAGAAAATGGAAAGACATCCCTTGTTCATGGAGAGGAAGAACAAATATTGTGAAAATGGCCATTCTCCCAATTTTTATACAGATTTAATGTAATCCCAATCAAAACATCACTAGCATATCTCACAGATGTAGAAAGACCACTCCTAAAAATCACTGGGAACAAGAAGAGATCTAAAATAGGAAAGGGAGTTCTAAGCAACAAAGGCAAGGCATCACAATCCCTGACTTGAAGTTACACTACAAAGCTACTGTAATAAAATCAGCATGGTACTGAAATAAAAACAAACCTGAAAAATAGACTATATGAGAAGATACAACTACAACAACAAACATAATCACACTAAACCACCTTATCTTTGATAAAGGGGCCAAACACATTCACTGGAAGAAAGAAAGGCTCTTTAATAAATGGTGCTGGAAAAAATTGGCTCTCCATATGCCACAAACTAAGACTAGACATATGCCTATCACCATGTACTAAGCTAAAGTCTAACTGGATCAAATATCTAAATATTAAACAGAAATGCTAAATTTGTTGGAAGACAAAGTAGGTAAAAATCTTGAAGACATGGGGGTAAGTAGAGATTTCATGAACAAGAATCAAACTGCACGTGAAATACTTCACAGAATCAATAACTGGGATAATGTCTTATTAAAGAGTTTTTGTATGTCGAAATAAATCTCCAGCATAGTGAAAAGAAAACCAATGAACTGGGAAAAATATTACTCAACTGTCCCTCAGACAAAGGAATTCTGTCTAGAACATACAAGAATTAAAAAAAAAAAAAATCGGACTCCCAAAATTCAAAGGCCCATTCCAAAAATGGGTCTCTGAGATGAATACAAACGACCTATAAATATATGAAAAAATGTTCATCATCATTAGTCATTAAAGAAATGCAAATTAAAACCACACTGAGATTCTATCTCACTCCTGAAAGAATGGCCAGGATCAAGAAAACTACCAATAACAAATGGTGGAGAGGCTGCGGGTAAAAAGGAGCTCTCCTGCACTGTTGGTGGGAGTATAGACTAGTACAGCCACTATGGAGGTCTGTCTGGAGGTTACAAAAAAGCTGAGATTGGAAGTCTCATTTGTTTCAGCTATTCTATTTCTGGGCATATTCCAAGAAGAACTGAAAACATAATACCACAGTGATATATGTGCACCCATGTTTATAGCAGCACAATTTGTAATAGCCTGATCTTGGCAACAGCCTAACTGCCCATCAACTGAGGAATGCATAAAAAAGATGTGGTATTTTTATACAATGGAGTGCTACTCAGCTCTAAAGAATGATCACATGCAACTTGATACCATAAATGAAATAAATTTCATAAACAAAATAAACTCACATCTGTAAATACTGTATTGTTTCCCAGTGTAAGAAATCTAAGAGTACATAAGACACAACAACCTCAATAAATAAAGTGAAAGGATAAGAATTTGTTCAAATGAGAAAAAATAATATGTCAGGGAAAAGGAGGAAAAAGAAAAAGGAAGGGGAAAGAAAATATATCTAAAATTATATAAACGTACTTAAGATAGCTAAGATGATTGTGCTAGAAATTCTATAAGGCCTTTGAACCAAACAGTTAACGTTCATAGGATTGGAATGATTGTGCACGTTAGTGTCTGGTTATCTGAGGAACTCTTGAAGATCATTATGTAAAATAACAACCCTAGTTACGCTCCTAACACCTTGTTTTGAAGGCCTATATTGTCAGTATTTGAAGCTCTCTGCTACTGATACATATTTGACTTTTTTGTTTCATATTCTCCTAGTAATTTGTTTTTTTTTTGTTTTTGTTTTTCCCTCTAATACAGAAAGGATAGATATTCATGCAGAGACTTATACATGCGTAGAACTTCTCCTAAATAGTTTATGAGAATAGATTATATAATGCATGATGAAATGAACAGCTACTTTGAAGAAAAAGTGACATTATGTTATATTGCTGATTCCATATCATCATGCTGTGAAATCCACTAATGTCATTTATTTTCAGAGTGATTTTAGTCTCTTTTGCATTGTTTAATTTCAATATATATGAAGATATAGACAACTACTTTGAGGAGAACAAGAGACACTATGGCAGCCATTGTTGATTTCCCTAACATCTAGTTTTCAAGGCCAATAATGCCTTCATCACTCTGTTCTGATCAGTTTAATACTATTTTGTTTTGCATGAATTCATTGTGGGTGAAGACATGGACAATTATTTAGAAGAAAATAAGTGACATAATAGTAGTCATTGTAGGCCTCCTGTGGTCTTGCTTTGAAATCTTTGTCACATAACCTTGTTTTCTTCTGATTGGCTTTGTTCTGTTTTGTTATGGTTAGTTTTATTCTCTTTAAAACAAAATTTAAAATAAATAAATAAATATATTGATTCTGATGGTTATAGATCTAACTCTCCAAGCTCAATATACCACCACTAAAAGAAAGTATAGTTCTGAAAATATATTCATTGCCTTATGATAGGCAAAATTTCCAAGACACAAAGCAGAAAGCTACAAAATAAGCAAGAAAAAATACTGCTTTACATCATAAGTTAAAAGTATGTTCAACAGAAGCACCGTTAAAGAAATGAAAATTCAAAGCACATACTGGGAGAAATGACTCATTACAGAAATATTCTGATGAAAGACTGGTAGTTAAATGGTTCTGTACAATGTATTTTTAAAAAACTCTTATAACTCAATAATTTAAAACTTAATAAATTCTTCATGAAACAGAGACTCCAAAAATCTACTTAATAGCTAAGTTCATAAAATATTGATCAGTACTATTAGTCATTAGATAATTTAAAATTAAAAGGTACACTAAGATATAATGTCAAAGACACTAAAGTAATAATAATTAAAAGTAATAGCAACAACAAAGTCTGCTAACATTTTGAGCACCTAAAAATCATCATACAGCACTGGTCAGCTTTCAAAATAGCAAACTCAATTTGGAAATTAATTTGGCCATTTATGTCTTGTGAATTTAATCTTATTATGCAAACTAGTAGTTTGGCTTTTAGAAACTTAAACAAGAGAAAAATGTATTTTTATAAAATTTAGTATAGCACATACTATATAATATTTCATAATATATTTTTATCATTTCAGTTGCAAAGAACTCTGAGTCAACACATAAAGAAACAAATTATCACATTTTCATACATTACAGAGTGCTACTTAACAATATAATGAAATATAATAATTTTATGTACAAGACAAATTAATTTAAGGTTATTATGATGAGAAGTAAGAAACTAGGTTAGAAAGAAAATCCGTATGTTTTTTAACATGTAAAATTTAAGAAAAAGAAAAACAAAAAAGCAATCATATGAATAATGATTTCTTACATTTTGAAAAGCAACAAAATGAAAATAGACTTTGTAAGATGAGCCCATTTATATGTTCTATATCCTCTTTGGCTGTAAATTACAGTGTGTGTGTGTGTGTGTGTGTGTGTGTGTGTGTGTGTGTGAGTGTATGTGTGCGTGTGTGTATTAAAACAGCTATTCACCTTCTGGTATCTTCCCAAAAGAGTAACACATAAGATCACTGTGATAGTTTCATACACATGTTTATAGCAGCACAATTTATGGCAGCTAAATGTTGAAATTAACCTATAGGCCCATCAACAGGTGGATATATAAAAAGAAAGATAAACTTCAATCATTTGAAGGAAAATGAATACATATTGATAACATAATGTTAAGTGAAGTAAATCAGACACACAAGTTTAAATGTCACATGGTTTTTCTTATATGAGAAACACAAAATATAAATAAATAGCACAATGAAAGATATAAACAAGAAATAAGAACATGGATCTTTTGCAAGAGAGAAAAGGACCAAGAGATAGAGAGAGAAGGAAAAGAGAGGAAGGGAAAAGAATGGAGAATTAAAATGTATTGTGCAAATGTACTGAATCCCCAAGAAGATTGTATTCATTAAGTGCTGCAAACATTATTGATAAAAATGAAAACTGAAAGAGAAAAGAACACTCATTTGTAAAATTATTATCTGATTTTTTATAATATGCATGGGTTCTTCAATGAAAGAGAGAGAGAGAGAGAGAGAGAGAGAGAGAGAGAGAGAGAGAGAGAGAAGAGAGAGAGAGAGAGAGAAAGAGAGAGAGAGAGAGAGAGAGAGAGAGAGAGAATGCTCTTCTGCCCGGTCAGTGTTCTCACTGATGTGATATATGAAGTGTGTCACTCACTTTACTAACATGAAAAGAGTAAGTTAACAACTCCTGAATCAAATGCAGGGATTAACAAAAGTAATATTGCTCCTAATTACTTAACCAATCTTAAAGCTACAGAATTGTGTGGTTTTTGTTATGGAATGTAATTCATTTCTTTGCTCTACCATTTAGAGTTAGGTTGAATCAACACTTTTGGAGCTGGGTCCTCCTCCTTCATACTAAAAACACAGCAATTGACATATGTGAGAGAAACAATGGGAAATCTACAAGTACTGAAGGCAATGCTTCAAAGTTGTGCCCATTTCTATCCTAATCATAAAAAAATTACTTGAAAAAAAGTTGACAGAAACTTTTAAGCTTTTTTTTTTGGACTTTTTCTCAGTCTTGTTTAAGAAAATATGTTCTTTTTTGGATGTGTTTCAAGAACGTAATTACAAATGTATTACTTCTGCCATTCTAACTAGCTAAAAAGAATCTTGTCATCTAGATTAACACTTATAAACCATCTTTCTGATGTATAGTATTTAAGGACTTAGAAGTTCAAAATGGAACAGCATGAAATTTCTCAACACTGAATGTTTTATATGGATATGGAACATACTTTGTACTCTCTCTTGATACCTTTGACATCATTTAAAAAGCTACAAAATTATGAAGAACACACCATCTGTTTTACTGCCCCCACCCTTTGGTTTTTAAGTGTGCTTGGAACAGTTTTTGAAGACCAAATGTACTCCTTAAAAAAAGACCAAAAATAATAATGTCTCTAGCTGACGTTTAACAGGAAATCGTTATTTAAAGTAATTCGCAGAGCAAAAGATTTTGAGTCAGACTGTTGCAGTTTGAGCCAGAACCTGTCCACTTGGCTGCTAGAAACAACAGTTAGGACAGTTAAATATGTCAGCCTCATTTCCTACACTGGAAAATGCATAAAACATGTTAAAACAGCAATGTCTTGAACCAAAAATTCAAATACTACTTTGCATTATATTACTTATACCTTGATTCAAAATATTTTGACTTTTGATATAAACAAATACAATTAAATGAGTTAAGGGACTAGAAAGCAGATGGTGCTAGGAGGCAAACTGGCTGATTATTGTTCCAAAATGCATCAGGCATGCCTGTGCTTTCTGTGATTAGTGCCATCCCTTATGACTTTATCTGTGATAATTTTAGGATGAGAATAAACAAGATAATATAAAAGCAAATGAGTTCACATCCAGAGCTGTGGGCAAAATTTGAGTTGTCTTACCATTTGTAATTCCACACCTATCACTTATTCAAAGAAGGCTCTCTGCTCAGAGACTGAACATTTCTCACCCACTTGTCACCCAGGAAAATTACTATTCCAGTGCAGCCTGACTAACAAACCTGTATTCCCCAATTTCCACAAGGTGAGCAGGTTTTTCTACTTTTTTCATTGAATTTTCCCAGCACCTGGAACAGTGTTTCACATGCGCTATTTCTAAATTAATACATCTGAAAATTGAATAAATGAAAAATCCTCAATAAGAAAATATAATAGTAAAATATATACTTATGACTGGAGGAGACAACATGACTGAATAGAGAAGCTACATTTAGAGCTACTCAAGAGAAATTCAACTAAAACACAGAGCATTAACTGGAACTGCCAATTTTCTTATGACCTATGGTTAGAGAGGCGTGAGTAATTAAACAGCTTTGCACCTCAGGACTATGCAGCCCTGTACTCTCCCCACAGCACAGCCCCATCTTGCCTGAGGAAGTTACAGGCTGCAGCAGAGGCAGATGATGGCAACAGAGGAACTTACAAAGCAGTGAATAGGAAGTTAGCACACCACCTCAGGCGAGGAGTAGGAATTGGATCTGAGCAGCCTTGGGCTGCAACAGCCGGAGCAGAGGATCAGATCATATCATGGCTTCCCAGCCTGTCCTGCAACAAGCAACCTGAGAGGACAGAGACTTGCCAGTGGGAGGGGAACACAGAAGGCTGAGCAAGGACCAGGAAGAGCCAGAGGTGCGCAGGGCTGGAAACAGGCCCTGTCTCTGTCTGAAAACAGCATCGCTGGGAGAGAAATGTCAGCAAGAGAAACAGAAAGAAGTGAGAGGCTGCAAAGGGACAAATAGAAAGCATGGGCTGAAGACTCTGGGCCAGGCCCCATTCTGGAGGCTAAGATCACCCTCAAAACCAGCACAAGCTCTACTACAGGCTCAGCAGTATAAATTAATAGTTTTGGACTCTTGGTGGACACCAGAATAATTATTATTTCTAGTTTAATTTTGTTTTAATTCTTTGTTTTCACTGGTTTGTTTTCAATTTTTTTTTTTTGTCTTTTTCTTTTTTTAAAAATCAGTACCGGGGATCGAACTCATGACCACACACTTGCAAGGCAGGCGCTTATGCTGCTGAGCTAAATCCCAGCCCCCCAATATTTTTTTCTTATATATTTCTTCTGGTCTCTTGGTCTTCTTTCCTTCTTTCCTCCGTTTACTTCTTTAGACTTAATTATATTTTCATATGAGTGGATAGTTGCACTAATCTTTTTGGTCACATTCAATAATCTCTTGCTTACTGCTTCATTCTTTCTCTTCTGACCTCTTCTCCAGTTTTCCAAAGCTTGCATGATCATCTTTTATCCTCCAGCCTATCTTCTGCTTTATTTTCTGTTATCTCTGTTTTATTTACTATCCTTCTTAAACTTCCCCTTTACAGGGTAAAACCACTCTACCAAAGGGAAACATTTTGCGTGCAGACTCCCATTTTATGGTTTAGTTCTGTTATGTAACTATAAACCTTGCTTCTATGGTTAAAGGTACAAAATTAAGTTACTAGGTTAGCAGTTTCTAAACTATGCTTGATGCTATTGTTAGTGCTAACTATACTAATTCAGCTAGGAGGTCATATCTGTTTTAATCAGTTGCTGTCACTTCTGTAACAATACTGGGAAGTTTTCTGAGGTAAAATCCTCAGCACATGCCAGAACCAAAGGACTAGGGACTGAGTCAAACAGATAACAACATCTGATTCTAAATGAATTGGAAGTGTAGGATCTTAGGACAGACACATACCCAAAACTCCCTACACACAGAAGACATCCCTGAAGAACAGATTGCCTAGAGAGACCTTGATACTAGTGACAAAACTACCTACTACAAAAACTTACAAGGATGAAAATAGGAAACAGGACAAAAAATTGAAATAGAAAATGATAAGATAATCAGGAATTCAGCTCAGCAGCACAAGTGCCTGCTGGCAAGTGCAAGGTCATGAGTTTGATACCTAGTACAAAAAAAGAAAAGAAAAGAAAAGAAAAGAAAAGAAAAGAAAAGAAAAGAAAAGAAATATCAACTGAACTAAACCTGTGAACAAAGGCACTCAGTTGATATTTACACAGTATTCCTCCCAACAACATCAGAATGTGCATTCTTAACTGCATATGGGCTATTCTCTAAAATAGACTCCAGATCATGATCGATTTGATACTGAATTCTAAAAGAAATTGACAGAAAGTATAATACCAATGCTCTTCAAATACCAATGCTCTTCAAATTCTTTTATGAAACTTAAAGGGAAAGAATGCTCTATAACTCATTCAGTTTTTTATGCAAATTTAGTATAATCCTGATAAAATATTAATATATCTTGCAGAACTATAGAAAATATTTCTAATATTTATTTGAAACTAGAAGAGACATATAATTGCAAAAGAAATTCTGGGTAAGGCAGGACACATCACAATCCTTGATTTGAAGTTATACTACAAAGCTACTGTAATAAAATCAACATGGTACTAAAATAAAAACAAACCTGAAAATCAATGGAACAGATTAGAAGATACAACCACAACTACAAACACACTCAGCCACCTTATGTTTAACAAAGTGGCAAAACATTTTCACTGGAGGAAAGACAGCCTCTTTATCAGGTGGTGCTGGAAAAACTGGATTTCTATATGCCAAAAACTAAAACTAGATCCATAGCTATAACTATACACTACACTAACATCAAAATGGATCAAAGTTTTAAACATTAAAACAGAAACACTCAATCTACTGGAAGACAAACCAGGCAGAAATCTTAAAGAAGTAAGTATTAACAGAGAAACCCACACTGTTTGGGAAACACTCTAAAGAATCAACAACTGTGACCCCACATTATTAAAATGATTTTGCACATCAAAAGAATTTAATAGCAGAGTGAAAAGACAACGCACAGCTGGGAAAAAATATAGCCAATTTGCCCTCAGAGAAAGGTCTTCTATTTACAACATGCAAAGAATTGAAAAAAATAAGACCTCCCAAATTCAAAGACCCAATCCACACATTGGCATCTGAAATGCATATTATATTTCTCAGATGAAGGCATGCAAAAGGAAATAAATATATAAAAAATGTTCAGCATCATTGGTCATGCAAGAGATGCAAATTAAATCAGCATATGTTCCATCTTACTCGAGAAAAAATGATATTATTGTAGAAATCAACCAATAACTAATGTGAGAAGGGCTGTGGAGAAAAAGGAACACTTCTCCCCTGTTGGTGAGAGTGAAGACTAGGGCAACCACTGTGTGGAGATTCCTCAGAAAGCTAGGATTATGAGTTCTGTTCTACCCATCTATTCCTTTTCTGAGTATCTTCCCAGAAGAATTAAAAATAGCATGCTAGGAGCTGGGGATTTAGCTCAGCGGCATAAGCACTTGCCTTGCAAGCAGGCAATCGTGAGTTTGAACCCTGGTACCTATTAAAATGAAAAAGACCAAAAACATAGCATACTACAGACACACACACACACACACACACACACACACACACACACACACACACATTTATAGCATCACAGTTTGTAATAGCTAAATCCTGGGAATAACTCAAATGCCCATAAACTGAGGAACGAATAAAAATGGTGTGTTCTTTTTATACAGTGCAGTACTACTCAGTCATAAAGATGGATAAACTTGAGACTTTTATAGATAAATCATTATAATTTAAGACCATACTCATTAGTGAAATAAATCAGAGTCACATGTGTACACATCATTTTGTCTCCTTCGTGTGAGAAACTGAAAGAGTAAATGAGGTCTAAAATGTACAATAGATATTATGAAATCAGAATAATTTGGTCTTTATTTTATTTTAAAAACAAACAAAAATTATGTAAACAGTACAGGAACTAAAAAAAGGTAATGTATTGCATATTTTTATCTTGAAAGTAGTTTTTCAGATTGCAAACTTTATGCATAAAAATGATCAATCAGACAATGAAACCCCACATGTTCTTTTTGATCAGTAGTAGGAAACAGCTCAGGAGTAGGAAGCAGGAACTTGAATGGGTGAAAGGAGAAAGGACAGTAAGAAAAAGGGGAAAACTGCGAGTCCGTGTCTCTTAGTCCATTAAGAAGGAAGGTTTGCAATAATATGGGTTGGAGAAATTTTCATGCCATGTCTTTCACCCTGAGCAACTACTTAAATAATAGCATGTAATGTATTAACTATTGCTATTCTTCTATTAATTTTTACTTTTTTGTATCATAAGAAGTGAAAAAAATATATACCTTTAAGTCTTTGAAAATATGTATGACAATATAGCTGAGAAAAGTAATGATGACTTACTTTATATTAATAGATTAAATAGTAAGAACTTGTGTACAGAATAAACACTGAAACATAGCTTGCTTGTATGTTTGTATGTGCAGTCAGAGTGTATTTTAAAGAAACGTAGGTTTTCACTATTTGGTAAGTCAGCTTGACGCAGATAAGGAATCCACTTGGGATTGGAGGTATTAATCAGAGACCACAGTTCAATTCCAGTCAGGCTGGCTACTGACGTCTTACACAATGTTATTGCCAATCCAGCCCTCCTAGCATTTGTTAGAGGGCCTCAGCATGAGAATTGCTCTGTTGGTGACTGATTTAATACATAAAAGTAGCTTCTGAAATAAAAAGAATACTTTTACAATAGGTCATCGCTATTCCCTTTCCATTCGGGGAGTTATATTTTCTCCAGAAACTTGCTTTTCTGTTATGAAAACCTTTTGTTGAGTGAATACATGCAGTTTGAAAGTCATTATGCTCATGTTTATATCTGAAGTTTCTGCACTGATGAAGTTTCAAGTTAGGCCCAAATTCTGACCTTTTACAAAAGCACAGTTTTGTGAATATAATACCACTTTGCAACCAGACAGATACAGGATAAAAACTCATCTTTATCACTTACAAACCATTTGACTATACCAAGGTTCAACAACCCACTTAAGAGCTGCACAAAAAGACTGTGAATATTTAACGAAGTATTGCATCCAAAGTACTCAGTCGCAAGTTTTGCACACAGTAGATGTGAGTAAATGTTGTATACCGTTTCCCATTTTCATATCCCTAATTCATTTTCATAAAATGATTTCTCATTTTAGACAACTGATATTTAGTGATTCTGTTGGAAATAAGCCTTCTCAATTGAAGATCTAAAGTGTGTTCATAAATTACTTAGGGAAATTCATGATAATAGTTATAATAAAGCAAAGCTTAATCAATTCCAATAGTTACATGCTTTTTTTTAAATAGTCACCATATTTATTTGAATATATTTTTCCATAATTTCTCTATTTAGTTCAGCTAAGAAATGCACGTCTGCTCATGTGTTGACTTACTCCAAGTTATTTTTGATGTAGAACAAATTGAAAGTAACAGTAGACACTTTTCATGTGTTAGCAGTATAATTTTTAACTCATGGAAAATAATTTGGTGATTTTGTCAGTATGTTTGCATCAAAGAAAGTGCCAATCATGTTTTAAAGTCAAAAATGTACTTACATGTTCATTGACAGTCTCTTGACTTTATTATAATTCTATTTGTCTGATTTTTTTACTCTAATTTTTGCTTCCTGCTGAAAGGTTGTAGGGTCTGGAATTTTATCTTCCTATAGGAAGTCACCAGTGTGATGGTACTGAGTAACGATAGCTTGATTAGAGTATGAGGAGATTAATATCTTGAATGGGCTGAGTGCTCTTATGAAACAGGTCCCAGTGTGATGCCTGTCCTTTTTACCTGCAAAATCCCAATGAGTAAGCTTGGTATCGACCAAAAAAATGTGTCATCACCAGACACAGAGTCTGCTGGGTTCTTAATTTTATACTTCTCTGTTTCTGTAAGAAACAAATCTCTGTTGTTTATGACTCATGAAAATTTTTCTGTTTTGTTTTAGCTACCAAAAGGGATTTAAAACAAATGATTATTCACTTTCATACCTTTTATCCTGAATTTGACAGTAGATACATTATCACTATTCTAAGTACTGTAAAATTGTACAGATAAAATTGTTAACCTTCAACATAAACTAAATACACTAAATAAACTAAAATGGCGATTAAAGGAATACATTTAATAAATAAATTATGAGAACACAACATGGCTAGGTGATTTTAAATTCATAGTTTTATATTTTTTGTTCTCTTTAATGTTTACAAGAATGAGCACAGATATAAATATGTGCAGTATTCAAAACAGTGGTTGATGTATTATCTTTTATGTTTTGCAACTCATATCAAAGGTTAACAACATCATCCAACCATTTTACAGGCAAGAAAACTAACACCCAATATAATTAAGTGATGTTTAAGATTATGTTTTTTGTGAATAATAAAACTAGTACTAGTTTTCATGTCATAACTTAGTATAGCATTACATTTAAATCATTCAGTATTCTATTGACTGCCCATCTAAGGAAATTTTAAATAAACATACTTACTGATTTGCATTATTAGCCTTCTTGTATCAGAAAAAAAAATCAATGGAGACGGTAAAAGCTATCAAATTTTTATCATCTTATGTTGAAATAAGAAAAATATCCAAAGCACAAAATGTCCAAAGTGAGAAATACAGCTATATAATAGAGAACTTCATTTACTAATAAAGCTAAAATAATAGTTTATAAGATCAATATTGAAGCATAAATCTATTAAGTACAAACATCAAGTTGACCAATGTTTCAATATCACTTTTCTACTATTTACCATAACCTTGCTTACCTATTTTTAGAGTCAAGATTTAATACTGAGTGATATGCTGTCCTCTACACATCTTGAACTAGAATGATAGTAAAGCAGAGATTTAGCCTTGACTCTTCAAACATGCATATTTGCATTCCGAGCTCTAATATTCACTAGTTTTCATGTCCAGAGGTCTCCAGTTGTCCTAGTAAAGTGTAAGCAACTTCTCCTCTTTGATCTAATTCACACTAAAGGTGAGTCTCACTGAAGTCCAGCAGTTTATTCTAATAGCATACATACAAAATAAATAGTAGGTAAGGGCACCACCACAACTCTGACTGCGAATGTCTCTATTTAAAGACCATTCTCGGAATTAGAATGAGCCTTTCATTTTTCCTATGCTTGTGTTTAGCGAGGGTCAATGTTATAGTTTAGATCTAAAATGTTCACCAAATATCTCATGTTTAAAGGTGAAGCCTAGCTGAAGTGAGGTTGGCAGTCACTGGAAGCATGACCTGGGAGGTACATTTATCTTCCCAGATCCTCCTTTTATTCTTTGTTTTTTGGTTGCCGTAGACTGTGCTACTTTACCATGTGCTCTCCTCAAGATGTTTCAGCCTTTGAGCTATCCTTACATAGAAAACCAAATGAAACCTTTCCTTCTGTTTTGGTTTTAAACTAGATGTCTCATGTACTCATAAGGGAGACTTTTGGAAAGTGATTGGATTTGGGGGTTTTGTGGGTTTTGATGTCCACCAAGAAGTTTATATGTAAATGTTACGTTGGGAGGTAAAGCCTGATAGGAGGAGGTGGGTCACTGTAAGCGTGGTCTAGAAGGGTCTATCACCTTCTCTCTTTTCTCGATCTATCTGCGTTTCCCACTGCCATGCTGTCATGGTTTATGTCTGTGACCCCCAGGCCTCATGAGTTTGCATTGTGCATTTGTGATTGGTTCATTGTCTAGTGCTTGGATTGATGGTGTCAGTGCTCCACCCACATAGGGGTGGAGCCAGGATGTGATGTAATGACAGGAAGAAGGTGTGTCTTACTCTTTTGTGGGTTTTTGCTTTGCTGTTTGCAGGCACCATGAACTGCAGCCCTGCCATGCCAGCCTGCCTTGGAGCCAACTGAGTATGGACTGAAAACTTGGACTTTAGGTATTTTGTCTTAGCAATGAATAAAAAGTAACTAACATGCTTGCCTTGAGCTGCAGTCTCTCCACCATGCTACCTTGCCTTGGAGTCCATTGATTACAGACTGCAATCTCTACAAACTGACCTCAAATGAATCTTAAATTTGTGGATGTTGAATATAATAAAAATAAGACAGTAACTTAGACATCTCTTTTATTTTGCGGATTTTGTCCCACTGACAGGAAAGCTGATTTATACTGAAAATTGGTCCTAGAGAAGTAACATCATTGGTGTCATTGTACCTGGCCAAATAATTTGGTAGCCTTTGGAATTATTTGTGGGAGGGGCTGGGTAAGTTTGGAAATACTAGCTAGAGAATGCTTAGAATACTTTAAGAAGGGCTTGATGGACAATTCTGATGGATGCTCAGCAGACCAGAATGCTGATTAGAATGCTTAAAAGTAAAGGCCAGACCCACTAGCTTTCAGATAGAATGAAGGTTCTTATGGAAATTGCACTAGAGGCCAAATGCGTAATACTCTGGCAGAAAGTTACTCTACCTTTTGCCCATGTGGAAGAATGAGATTAAAGTGGGTGGACTAATTGATCTGGTGGAGGAAATTTCAAAGCAACTCAGTGTTCAGGCTGTGTCAGAGGTACTGCTGACTATTTTTAGCCAGATTTATGATAAGAACTAAAAACAAAAGGCAGAGCACGATAAATTTCAAAATCTTAAAATTTTGCCCCATCAGTGAATTCAAAGTCAAAATCTGTTTGGCTGCTGATGAAATTTGTGCTATTCAAAAGAAACCAAATACTGTGTATCAGGATAACAGGGAAGATGCCTTGAGGGGCCTTAAGCAAATATGGTTCCCCATCTGTTACAGGCTCAAAACACATAAAGGTAACTCCTTGAAAAGGTTTTGCTTTGAAAAAGCAAAAAAAAAAAAAAAACTCCAGAACCTTACTCATCTGAATTCAGGTAGAGAGTAGCTCTTCAAGTTCAGCCATCTAAGCACTCAGATATCTTTGTGCCATAGTCCAAAGTGCCAGGCTATAGTTCAAGTTGGCGACAGACTGAGGTACCATCTATATGATGCTGACTTTACAATCATGCAAGGATGTGAGAATTGTAGGATTATAGAGGCCACAGACATTACAAAGAAATGCTTGAAAACCTAGAACGCTATTGAAGGATTAATTTGTGAAACACACAAATAATGCTCAAGGTGCAGTAGAAATCCCAGAAAGTTGGAGGTGCCAGAAACTTGGAAAGACTCTAAAAAAAAGCTCAGGCAATCTAAGAGAGAGGTCATCTGGGCTGCAAATGGTAATGCCATGGACAAGTAGCTTCCCCAAGTCTTTGGAGCTCACAGCTTGGCACACTTGGCTCCACATATGGGACGTGGAACTACAAGACTGTTTACTTTGCTAGGTTTTAGTCTTGCTTTGGGGTTTGATGCCTTTTTATTCTCTTATTCCTTTTCTTTGGCAATGGGAACGTTTAGCCTATGTGATTGTATGTTGGTAGTTTTTTTACTTTGTTTTAGATTTTTAAGTCTCACAACTATGGGCTTGCATTGAGTCTCAGAGGAGACACTGAGTTTAGGTTTTCCAGCAATGCATAGCAACCTTGGAGATGTACTAAAACCATTTTTCAAAAAGAGATGGACATAATCTTTAGGAGGCCAGCGGCAGAATGTCATGGCTTTGATCTAAAATGTCCTTATTTGTAAGACTTTGGTCTTATGTTCAGAAATGAGGCCAGGATAGAGGAAAGTCACTGAGGGTGTGACCAAAGGGCCAAATTGCTTTTTATTGCTCCTCTCTTCTCTCTGTGCTTCCTGGTGGCTATGGGTTGAGTGGCTTTCCTTTACCATGCCTTTCTATCACACAGTCATCCTGCCACGGACAGACCCACAAATCTCTGAGCCAAATTAAACCACTTTTTCTTTAAATTGTAAGTGTTACATACTTTGTCTCAGCTATGGGAAAGCAAGTGAATACAACTAGGTACCACATGGTTATTTTGTAAGAATCACATAAGCTGTTCTTTTTTTGGTAAGGTTTAGGAGAGTTTTTCTGTTCTGAGTCAGGATATCATACTAGAAGAGAGACATCTAGTCTCCATCCTCCAAATTACTTACATGTGCTTTACGGCTATCATTTATCTTCCAGTCACAATATGTCTTAGAATTCTATACCAGTGAAATGCACTTAGGCAATTAACTTAAACTCTCTAAGTCTCCTTTTCATTTTCCAAAACAATAAATATATCTTTAGGATTTCTGTTTAAAACACAAGAAAGCCTGAACTTGTTTAAGAAGAATGATTTAGGATGCTCACAGCATGTATTGGATGAGCTCTAAATTGAGTGTTCAGGAATAAATCAGGCCTCTGAATTGCCTTGCTTCTTTCAGGGTTTGGAAAAGATGATACAGAGATGCAGAACAGCCATGGAATCAGGAAGCTTTTACCAAAGAAGTTTATGAAAATATACCATCAAAATAGATGTTTTGTCCCTAAACTTCTGCTTCATGCATATCAATTCCAAATTCTAAATCATGTATAACTGAATGAAATTTCCAGACTCCAAAATTTCAGAAAATAGGTTTCAGAGAGTCTAAAAAAGTAACATTTTAGCTTTCCAAATAAAAACAATATAAAGAAATCAGAACAGATGCTTAACTAGTCAATTTACAATACTTACCACAATAATAGTGAATTCTGTTCAAACCATTTACCTTTTTGTACAAAGATAATGCAAATAATGTTCTTCAACTTTACAGCACAATTTCAAAACAATAATTGCTGGCTATTATTATTGCTATTAGTATTATATCTCTTGGCAAAAGATACATGTCTCCTGTTCATTTCTCTTTACAAAGCTGGAAGAAAAGAGTCCTTAAAAATACTATTGTACTAAAAACACAAGGAAATAAGTAAGTGATGGCCGCAGGCACTATCAAAAAGAAAAATGAAAAAGTAAAACCCTGAAATAGTAAACACTTGCCTTTTGACTCCATAATGTTCACATGTACCACAATTGCTTTACATTCTGTCCTAATGCCCAGCTTTCCTCCACTATTTGAATGTCAAAAGTCAAATTCATAGAACGAGAGAGTGGTTACCAGGCTCTGGACAAAGCAGTGAGGAGGCAGAAAGAATGTGGTCACAGGACATAAAACTTCAGTTCGGAAAAGTATTCTCAAGGGACTTTTTGTACAATAGGATAACTATAATAAGTAAGAGTAGGTCTTATACTTGAAAGAGTGCTAAGAAATTGCTAAGAAAATAGATTTTAAATGCTCTCCTCACACACAAAAATGATGTGTCAGGTGACACATAGGATAATTAGCCTAATGTAGTCATTTCGTAATGTAGAAACATTTTCATAAATCATAGTGTATATATATAAAAATATATACATATATATATATATATATATATATATATACATTTATGGGTTTTAAAAATAAACATTTTTAAAAATGGATGAATCAAGACAGATGAGCTCAGAAAACCGCACCTCTGTTGTCTTTGCTGCACGCGAAACAAAATCATACAAATGTCTTCAGCTGTTTTAAATAGGGGTAGCAACTCAACTTTGTGATCAGAATCAATGAAGGTAGTATAACTTTTCAGTCACAATGATTTTGTTTCAATCCCTTCATACTCTTATATCTCAACAACCAAGACTTCGCACTAGATATTTTAAATAGTTTACTTATCAACCATTAGAGAAATATATTTTACATGGGAAGCTTACCTAGAGTGTTCTCTTACCATCCAATCTGCCTTTTGAAAGATGTTACTTCTTTGTTATTTGCCTGGAAGCACAGAGGCCTGATTACTGCCCTTACGCACAGAAACGTGGTTTCACTTGTATATCTAAAGGGAACTATAGTGCCTGCTGTGACACTTCATGGACCCGTATTAACAGGTAGTAATATGGGAATTGATAGCAATACGAATAATAGTTTTTAGTGACTACTTAAAACCAGTTCACTTTTGCTCATAAGTACTCCTCAGAGATTATTTCATCCAACTCGTACAAATGTTCTTGAAATAAAACTATTTTTATCCAAAGAAGAAACTTACCAGAATTGTAGGGTAAATAAATAATGACCCCAATTTTGTAAAATAAAATTCGAATATCAGAGGCATTATTAACCAATAGTCTACATAATATCCAGTATAAAGATACATACACATATAAATTAGTCATAAAACTGGCTCATTATTTTGCACTTAACTATATTTAATTCAATTTTGATATGCTGTAGAGGTCAATGTTTCCCAATTTTCATCTACATCTTTGGTAAACATTTAGATTTTCCTGACTTTATACATAGCTTCCTCAATCAGAATCATTAGAAATAGAACATAAAAATCTGAATCCTAGGAATTGTTATTACCAAAGATATTTCTGGAACAGTCCTTTAAATTTTAAATTCTAGAATACAATTATATGTTACACTGGATCAATATCTTCACATCCCTACTTGTAGCAAAGCTGCTCATGTATTAGGGGTAAAAATAGAAGAATTCTGAGTCTTGGCAAAAATAACTTAACTGTGAATCTTGAAATGTGACCAGTAGACTTCTTCACTGGGGCTTCACATCATGGCCCCTGGGAGAAGAGCAGAGGCATCCTCTCCTCTTTCCATGAGTGTTTTCTAAGCTGGGGCCTTAGAAATTCATTTTAAGAAGGCACTTGGGTACTGGAGAGGGCTATGCTTCCACAATTAACTTATGAATAAAGATGAAAGTCAATTTTAAAAGCACATTAAACCTTCATTTCTAGATATAGAAGTAAATAACAAAGTAAAGAACAAAGGTAATAAGCTTGAGAATACGTTGTCATGGGAAGCAAAATTTATACATGTTACCTAAAAATCCTCCTTTTTACAGAGGAAATTTGTAGATTTTAGTCAATAGTTTCTGTGTTTTCTAATTTTTTTCTTATTCTTTCCTGGAAACATATTATGAATTTTGTGCTTTGCCAAAACATAACACAGAGCATGCTGTTAAAAATGGATTTAAGATAAGAAGATAGATTTATAACAATTTTGAAGCATTGGTTCACTGTAGATGTCTTATCATGGGAAGACTCTCAGTATATTTTGGAAATTATGCCTTATTTATTATATTATAAATCAAATCCAAGTTCAATTTTTTTATTGGTAGAAGGAAGAGAGAGGGGAAAGTTTTAGACATTGGTGAAATCATAAGGGTAAGTGAGCTCCTCATGGTATTGGAATTCTAAAGTAGAAAAAGTGACAATCCAGAGCAGATTTCTAAGGTAGAAAAGTGACAATACAAGAAAAATCACTTCATGAATTTTGTATCCAACAACAACAACAAGAAAGAGAGCATGAACAGTGCATGCTATCACCTCCCAGATAGAGACAAACAAAGTGAGGAATGATTCTCAATTTAGTGATTCTGTCTCTTTCTCTCTTTCTCAGATTGTGTATTTCTTCTGGGTCACAAAGTTTAGGAAAGAAACTGATATTTAAGGTCTTGTTTGTCATGGATAATTGGTGATTGAAGAATTCCTTTGACTGTTGGATCTGTCTCACAAGGAGATGTAATTATACAAGAAATGCATACATAAATTCTGGTCTTTGGATGCTGATAACTATTTACTACTTCTCTATAGTAATTATTCTATCACTATGGTCTCATAATTCATAAGATTGCTCATTTATGTACATTATAATAAACAACCTGGAATATCTCTCAGGATGTGGCTTTTTTGGTAGTTCTGTTCTCTTGAAACCTCGCAGATCCAAGCACTTGCCTTTCTGCCTCTGACCTCTTCTGTCTCCTTGAGTCCTCACTCATTTTAATGCATTTTTACTGTATGTAATGTAATTCAGGTTCCTAGTATAAAACAGTGAAAAAAGATAAAACTATCTCGTTAACATTCATTCTAAAAGATTGTCAGTAAAAATATAAGTATGCAAAATATGCATAATATTTTTGGTAAGAACAAAGGAGGGAATCCAATGAAAGAAGATATGAACAATGAACTTGGGTGTATGATTAAAAACTCTGAGAAAGAAAATAGCCAGGGTTAGATTTTTTGACAGGCTAAATTTTTACTGAAGATCTAAAGAAAATCACAAATGAAGTCACATAGCAATCTGAGTAAACTTTACCACACATTTGGGAAACAGAAAATTGACAGCCCTTGAGACAGATTCAGTCAGACCAAAGAGAAGCAAGAGACTCAGTGGTTGGAATGGAGTGGGTGGGGTGTGTGGATAAAGAGTTGTAGGAGATGGATTGGCAAAGATAGCAGTGGAGATTAGCACAAAGTCTTTATTTTTACTATAGAAGACATAGAGCCCACACACTCCACAAAAAGAATGAAGTCACCCATTGGACATTTCTCAGGAGTCCCTTGCATGACTCTGTCAACCTTTTACTCAGAAAATTTTACTCTTTGATACTCCAGTTATGACTCTCTGTGTCTGCATCTTTCTTATTGTTTGGTCACTCATTTAGATCCTCAGCTTGCTTCATTTCCGATTCCTTCTATTCCTCATTCATTTTGAATGTGTCTGTGTTAGCCTGTTTCCATAGGCGCACACTTTACAAATGGCTACATGTAATCTTGTGAGTCAGCCTTCTCTGCTCGCTTTCTGAGTAAGCATTTGGGCAGATGTTCACAAGGACAGTTATTGTATCTCCCAAGATAACTATCAACTTTGTGATTACAACTGGATGCAGAATAGGATAGTTTCTGTAAGAAAAAGGAAGAAGATTTTCTTTAAAAAATTATAATAATATTATTTGTGTATGCTGGTTAGCCACAGATGTTGGCAGAAAAATGTTTTATTTTATATATCAGAACTGAACTTCTCATCTCTTTATCTGAGTATTATTGTATTCACTGAGAGTCTAATAGACTTCCCATGTAGCAGTAGTAACTCTGCTTGATTTAAATTATTCAGTACGTGTTTCTGCACAGTGAAGACTGTCCAATGGCATACTAACCTAGTTTACACTATAAATGTGAGGAGCTGGTTTGAAGTGGAGGCAGAAAGGTATCTCCTCTTCTATCTGTGCCTTTTTTAGGTCCCATGTTTCCCAGTTCTGTCTGTATAATACTAACTATAGAGAAGAAATTTTTAGTTTCTAGATTCAAGCAGATCAATGCTGTTTGTTGTCTGCTACAGTTTGGAAATGGTTTTCATATGTTCCCAAAGTGTCATATTCTTATAGTTCTTAGTGTAGTAACATTGGAAAGCTGTAATTGACCTAGTATAATGTAATTAGGTCAGGAGATATGATGTTAGAGGAGATGGATGCTGGTCTTCGGAGTGAGTTCCTGAGTTAGCAGCTCGATATAAAGTCAGGTTATGTCACATGCTTGCTCTGTTCTGAATATGGCTATTTCCTTTCTACTTTTCTGATTTGTTTTCTGTTTCTCCTATGCTTTGAAATAGCCAAAGAGGCCATAATAAAAGATTGAACAAAAAAAGGCCTTTCATTTTTTAAAACTAGGAGCTAAGCACGCTTTCCTTATAAAATAGCTAGTCTTAGGTTTGGGTTATAGTAACATACAACAGACGAAGGTACCACTTTACAAACCAAAATACAGAAAGTTCTTTAGTTACATAGTGGAATATTTCTTGTTCTTGTTCATTAGTATTCAATTCACCTTTGACCTGAAATTGCTGTGCTTGTCAGATGTCACTGCCAGAAGAACACAAATCAGTATTTTCCTGCAGCCTCCTTATACTATATACCCTAGGAAGATCTATGATTTAACACACAATGCAAACCTTGTAACCAATCATACACATACTTAACAGGGATCAACTTTCCACTTTGAAGATGAATTCTGACAGTTGTCCATTCATTATTTCTTGCTTAGCTAACTATTCATATTTTGATTCCAAATTCTACATCAGGTAGGACTGTCCCATTCATATATTATAAGTGGCTCTCTTTCCACTTGTCGTAAGCAGGAAAGGAATTTACTGGCCCACATAACTGGGCATCAGAGATAGGGTAACCTTTAGACTTTAAGTTTCAAGAAGCTCAATAATGTTACCAAAATTGTAATTTCTTGCCCTCATTTTTTTTCCTGCAAAACCAAATAGCTTCATTTTTCTAAACAAATTTATCTTATGATAGACAATAAATGTTCATATCTTAGAGCTAGGTGTTACCTCCTCATATCTGACAAAGGAAACCTTTTTGTCAAGCAGTTCAGAGTTGGCATAGCAATTGAGATTATGTTTCCACTCTTAAACCAGCCCTGATTGCAGAAGGAGAGGTGGAATGTATTGATTGAGCTAAAATAAAAATAAATAAATAAATAAATAAACTCTGTAGATTTAGTTGAAGTTAAGGTCAGCTTCAAGGGTTTTATTGACTATGTGAAAAACCAGGGGCCACATGAAATGCATTTGAATACAATTTGGAAAGAAAAAGTGAAAATAAAGTTGGACAGAAAGAGAGTAAATGTATATTTGAGAGAAATTAATATAATATTACTTAGTGAAAATTAGAAATTGCCTGGAAGAGACCAAGAAATGATAAACAGAGATAATGCATACCCAGGTAAGAACTATAAAATCAAGATTCAGTAAAAATCAACAGAGTTCTAGAAGAAACATCTCCAGGTTTAGGCACTGAGCGAGTCAATGCTATTTTCATTATTTGGTACTTCTGGGCCAGAAAATCTTTTCACAGAGAAAGTATCACTAAGATAGACTATATGATGTCACCTGTAAGAATCATTGACTGAAAATCACTTTACACATTCAAAATCTTCAGGCAAGGAATGAAGGCATCTAAAAATTGAAATAATTCCACTAGTATAACAGATATGAGTAAAGCTCCAGAGGCAGATGATGAAATTCTAATTTCAAGTTATTCCTTACTAATTGTTTGGTCTTCCAAAATTATTTTATTTCTGGAGAACCTAACACTATAAATCACAAAAATGGAAGTAAATCTTTTAATCTTTCCAGATTTTGTATGAAGAATGTAAATTTGATAGTAAGTGTTTACTCAGTGTTGACTATTAATGTATTTTAGTTAAGGTCATTTTTTTTCTATGTAGTGATTTCTTTTGCTGTATACAGTTTCAGTGTGAGTTTCACAAACCACTATCAGCCCCACCGTGATCATTAATCATTCCCATTTGAAGATTCAGGATTTTGAAATAAGGTTGCTGAATGCTCAGTGGGGCTGGCAGTGAGTGTTCTACTGAGGTTGTCTTTGAGGTATAATTGTTGAGGGGCTCAGGGCTTCACATCTCTGAGAGTTTCTTAGAAGTCTCCCTGGGATGACTTTCCAGTTCCATTGTTACCAGTAGTACCACTGAGAGCTGTTTCAAGTTATCTGAGTCATTTATGTGCCTGCAATTAACGCCCCATGAAGGAATTTACCAATGGGATTTTTAAAAGGTATTTTTAACAGGTATTGTTATGGAACTAATGCACAAGAATGATAGTGAGAAGTAAGCCAAATAAGCAACTCCTTGAACAGCAGAAAACCTGGCTGTCTCCATTGTTTAAATGCATCTAATGCATCTTGCCTGCTTGGAAGTCGAGCCTTTTTCTGACAGCGCTGTGGTGGCAGCAGATGGGAAGAAGGATTTTTGGTCATATTTCATCCTTCCTTGGAACAACCACAATATTCCTTCTCCTAATGGAGCATGGAGTTTTCTGTTCTTCTCCTTTGAAAGACTTACTCTGCATTTAAAGAATTTTATGGTTCAGAACTTCAAAGAAAAATACATTCCATAAGTGAATTTATCTCAAAGAAGAAAAACAAAGATAAATATTTTTGTGTGTTTTAGAAACGTCCTATTACATATTTTTCATTGACTCTCTCACTTGTTCCAGGATCATTTGTTTTCTAGGGTCTACTCGAAAAGCATTGTTCTGTGTAGGGGTACATTTATAAGGATCTACACCTTTTATGCAGCCAAGTGATGGGTAAATATATCCTCATTCTCTCAAGGGAGCCATACTTTAAAAATAAAATGAACAAACTGAAATTGACTCAAATAAAAGAAATATATGTATTGTGAACATTGGTATAGATTTCAAACAGTGCACACGGTGTAATTTCAGGGAGCACCAAGAACATTCGAAAAGAATAGTAAACCCAGAACTTGGCCACAAATGTGGTCCCACATTTTACAATCTGGGTGGCACCCTCTGGACTTTGCTATGTATTAATATGCTTATAGTTCCTTAAATCATTTAAGTGAAGTTACTACCCACTCATGAACTCTTTTTAAATATATTTAACAAATGAACATTTTAATATTCAAAATATGAAAACACAGAGTTTTTAGAAATTAACACATTAAAGCCTCATGAACTCTCTACTTATTCAAAGGTACATATTGCGTGTCTAAATGTTTCTAATACTGGTATTAGGTGCTTAGAGTACCAACACAAAATGAAACAAACTCTAGGTCTCCTTCCATTAGAAAGTGGTTATAGGTAGCTATTTAGATATTTTTCCACATTCAAAGTAAAAATAAAGAGTATGTTATTGGAATGAGAAGACCCTATGTACCTCTACTTTCCAGAATCATATGTTTTATGATCTTTTGTTACCATGAAATCGTAATCAATCAGGCATTGTATAAGAGGAATGGATTTTAATTATCTGTAGTTAATCAAACAGAGCAAGGTAAGCAAAACAACTGGCATTTATATTTTTATCCACTGTGCAGGCAATTTTCACTTTGATTATTTATGTAAACATGCACAAGAGACTCTAGTATCTACCAAAAAAATTTTACAAGCATGTTCCTTGAAAAACACTGTACACTGAGAGCAAACCCTTCATATAATAATCTTTACACTCTCTTTTGCTGATTATTTTATATACCAAAGGCTATATTGTTAAGCATTTTAGTGGAATTAACTAAAACCAAAAATAACTTTGAAGAATACTGCCATCCTTATCAATTATTGTAGACACACACACACACAAAAAAATGATGTGAGAGCAACTAGAATCATCTACCCAGGTCTACAAAAATGACCTTGCAAATTAGGAACACACAAAAATTAACTTTTAGAAAGACCAGATGACCGTGTCTGTCACTTGAAATCTCTAATTTCCATTCTGACTGTGCTGGTTTATACTCCCACCAGTCACGAAAGTGTCCCTTTTCCCTGCATCTTTCACAGTAGTTATTCTCTTTCCTAGTCTTGAAAAATGCAGTTTTAAATTTGTGTTTCCATAATGGCCAAACATATTGAACTTTTTTTTTTTTTTCTGAAACTTATTGGTGAGTTGTCTGTTTAATTCATTTGTCACTTTATTGATTGGGCTTTTTGGTTTTAATTTTATTTGTTTGTGTGTGTGTATTCTTCATACAAGTATAGTCGATATTAATCCTCTATCAGATGAATATCTGGTAAGGTTCTTTCCCATTCCATATGCTGCTGTCTTTTCATTCTTAATTGTTTTCCTAGCTCTGAGGCTACCTTTTAATTTCGTGTAGTCCCACTTAGTGATTCTTGCTATTATTTCCTATAGTATTGGAGTCCTTTTCAGGCATCAAATGTTTCTCTTCAGCAGTGCAAAAGTTTTAGGTCTCATACCTAAGCATTTAATCCAATTTGAGTTGATATTTGTTCAGGATGAGAGACAAGCTTCTAATTTCCATAATCTATAAATGCATGTCTCATTAACTCCATACCACTCTTTAAAGATGCTGTCTTTTCTTCAGCATTTTTTAGCCTCCTTTGTTCAGAATCAGACAAAGTTTCATGGCTTGCAAATTGAAACAACAATAGAGTATCACTTCACCCAGAAAAAAATGGCTGTAATCCAAAGGATAAACTGATAACAAATGCTGGAGGGACTATGGAAAAAAGGGAACACTTTTCCACTGGGAGTATAGGCTGGTGCAATACTATGAAATCAGTGTGGAGATGTCTTTGAAAACTAGGAGTAGAGGACCTATTCAAACCAGCTCTCCCTTTCTGGATATCTTACCAGAAGAATTGAAAACATTGTGTCACAAAAATCTATGTAAAACTGTTTTAGAAATCAAGGCATAGATATACATGTAGAAATAATGCATATCACATAGTTATTAAAATTCTTCAAAAGAATTAGACTTCCTGGTTTTAAAAATTTTATGAAATTGGAATGCAAATATCACAGTCTAAGAGAGAGAAATTAGATTTAAATATTTCCAAATTTTCTACGTAAAGACCTTATTTTCAAATGAAAGTTTGGATAAACTAGTTACCGACAAAGAGGACAATTTTAAAACCATTATCTTTCTTTGTAATTGAAAATACACCAAAAATATATGAACAGGCTTTTTGAACAGTTTCCAATTTGTAAATAGACTTTTAGTGTCTTCTGTGACCTTTAAAGGTATAGACAACAGTGAGATGTTCCCATTGTAGAAATATACATTTAAAATTAAACTCAGAATTACACAAAACTTACATGTTTAAAAGAGTATAAATCTTTTAAGATAAATTATTCTAGAATAATCAGCTCTAGACGTCCTAAATATTTGTATTTAAAAATAATTTATGAAGAATTTATCTCAAAGTTACAGACACAATCTTAACTGTTCCAACAACATTTTCATCAACATAAAGTTCCTTTCCAAAATTGTATGCAATCTTGCATGTACTCTGAGTAACTAATAATGCTATCAATTTATTTGAAACAAAATGAAGTTGCTGGAGTTACAGATTTCAATGGTGTGAAATGAATTTTTTGCAAGACCAGTCAAAAACTATAGTTATTGGTCAAGGCAACACAATAGTACTGTCATGCATTGAATTCTTAAAAATTATGACATGAAAAGTGATACTTCCATAACTTATAATTTCCTTTTTTCCATATGTGTTGTACTACTTTTATTCCATTATGTCTTATGCCAATATCTTAAAACTAACATTATTATATTTTTATGGTTTTAAAAATACTTTTTCTGTCTTTTGAAAAAAGAGGATTATATTTTCATTTTGTCCTGGGCTTTCAAATTTGTGTATCCATTCCTTCACAGAATGCAAGGCTATAAGGCAGAATATTACTCAAAAAGTCTAGAATTAATGTACATATCTTTATCGCTTACAATGTGACCTTGGCCAAATTCTATGCTCCAACCTGCCTCAGTTTCTCTGCTTTATAATGTAAATATAATCATATAAAATTAACATAAAATTTATAAAGATGACACATGTATCAGCACTTTGTGAATGCGTTAGCATAGATGGTGCCCAATTTAAATACTGTGATTTAAGATTCTTCAACTTCACATCACGATATACATACAGCAGAACCTATAGCTTCAGTTTTGATCTTTTGACTTTACATGGTCTGGCAGTATGTAATCCATTATTATCCTTTCTTGTGAGGCTGGCAAACTTTAGGTCATAATTACCCAGGTGATAGTGGGAATAAACAACCATAATCCTGAATACAAAGTTCTTATGTAAGGAAGGTTAGATCTGTTAAATGCATGTTTGATTTCTCATATTTTCAACTTGCAATGGATTTATGGGGCTTTAACTCATAATAAGGTGAAGAGTATCTATATTATCAAAATGTACATTGATGGACAACTCTCCAGTGCCAGAATAACCCATCGACCATACAAAACTGAATTATGTACTATTGCTGCAGTATAAAGCACTACCTCAACAGCCTTTGTAGTATTCAGGAAAGAAAAGGAAGAGAACATTTTGGTGTCTGGTCCCATGACATTGTTCCTTGTGGGTATCTAATTGGAATTGGTAAAGTGACATCACAGAATGGAGGGCACAGAGAGGCAGTTATTTGAATGTTAACAAATAAACAGTTATTTGATAAACAGAAAAATGTCTAGGTAAGTATGCTATTTTTACAGCAGTCCATTGTTTAAATAAATTAATATTTGCTAATTTCTAAAGCATTTATTCACTGGTCTATATTCTTACATACACCCTGCCCAAATTTTGAAACAAATAGTATGATCATGTTAGCTTTCGTTCTTATTCCTGATAGTTAAAATATATAATGAACATATATCTCAAATAATATTTCAATTTTGTAGTATAAAACACATATATTTATGAATATGATGTAATCTAAAATTTCTGATCAGCAGTCATCCAGTACCCTAAAACAGAACTATCCAAAACTTATATCACTGAGACCACTAATTTTGTCTTTGTGAGAAAGCAGGTCTATGAGGCCATAGTCCTGGCATGAGATATACAGTCACTACACTGTGTGAGATTACTCTCTGTATGTTAAAAACCTGTGGTATTATCTAGACACCTGGAGATACATGCTTGCATGCAATAGACAAAGAAATGTTTGTTTTTTATTTTAATTCTAGCAAGTTAACAAGTAATCACTTAATCCATATTACCATAATTTCCTACTCACAATTAAGATACCAATTTCAATCATATATATATATATATATGAAATAAAGAGATTTATATCATGCGAACATCAAAATTCATTTATCTAAATCTAAAGAAATGCAAATGAAGTTGTTGAGTCTGTCATATTGAGGAGTAAAAGCTTCAGTTTGTTCACTGTCTGCATTGTGTTAAATCTAAGCACTGCATTTATGATATTTATGATGCAAATTCTAGTAGGCAAAGTGCAACTGAAATCAATATGATTTCACTTAGTATTCATACTAAAGACACCATCTGTACAATATTCTTTGGGATGATGTTTAACAGAACTATAGAAAGTAATGACTGTTCAAGTATAAATGACACTTGATTTAAACTGAAAAGCAACCCCAGAACACCATAGAATGCCAGTTACATCAATTTTGAAGAAAGTTTCTTGTGTTTGAAACAGCAAACCTGTCACCAAAAGATATGGTGAACATTTAAATTTTTAAAAATTATTACAGTAAATGACACACTGTTATTAAAATACTGCCCTTCCCTTCATATACCCTTATCAAACTTTGCTTTTCATTTTCTGAAACAGTTCTGGAAATCTTTGGTGAGAGTTCTTCTGAGGAGTGGTTAAAAAAGAAATAAAAAACCATACAGTACATGCTGCTGCCAATGGCAGACAGGGTAAGGTGAATCCTTATCCACCTTAGTCACTGCATCTGGCACTGTGTGACTTCTGGCTCTTCCTCAAAGTCAAAATGACCAAAAAGAAATTTTGTGTCAGTTCAGGACATAAGACAGTCATGATAGTATAGCAAAATGCATGGAAAAGGATTTCTAGAACTGCTTAGCAAGTGACAAGACTGGTAGAAAATATATGCTTGAAGCAAAAGTGTTTGGAGAGGAATTAATAGCAATGTGTCTTTTGTTGTAATCAGTATTTTTTTTAAAATTAAGTATTCACCATATTTTTCTCTCACCTCTCTTATGCATTAATTTTATAAGAAGAGTGACCCATCATCATTGTGTCATAGGAACTATCTGTTTCACAGACTCCTAGAATACAGTACAAGGAACTGTCAGTGTTGAAGAGAATAATTCATATTCATTTCTTATTGGACTGTCAGGTGTCTGTCACTTTATTTCTAAGGCCACTAACTCATATCCATTGGCACGTAGACTAAAACTCTGCCACTAAAGATATACAAGGATTTATTTGTTAAAATAAAAAGCTGGACAAATGAAAGCAACCATGATGTCTTTGCCCAAAATGCTAATTGTTCTGTTGTTTTGGGCTTATTTTATGAAACCATTGAAAAGTACAGCTTTAGAGGTATACCTTAAAATAAGGTTTTAATGACATAAATTTCATACAGAATCTGATGACATAAAAGACAGAAAAAGGCTAAAACAATTGTTCTGAGAAAATGCTATTTAGATCGGTAGTGATTCCTTGCCAAATATAGACAGAAGCTCCTTAGATGGCAGACATGGCCCCAACTCTAGAATCCAAATGAGCTCAGCCATGGGCTCTGTTTACCTTATGCCTTGTAGCATGAAAGAATATAACTGTCTTTTTATACAGATGCTCAAGCTATAAGTTTTCTTGGAGTCTGAGAAGAAATTTTCAAGTTAGATTTTTGAGCAAGGCTGGAACAGTTAAGACTGTGGCACAATGGGAGATGGACTGAATGTGTTTTTCAGGATGAGATGGACTTAGGTGGGCATTAGGAGCAGCATGCTCTAGTTTGGAACTCAGATGTCTCCCCAGTGCCTCTGTGTTAAAGACTTGGTCCCCAGCCGCTGGTATTTCTGGGAGTTAGTGTAAGCCTTAATAAGAGGGGCCTAATGGCAGGAGGTTGGGTCACAGGAGGCATGCTCTTGAAAACAATAATGGAGCCCTGACTCTTCATCTTCCTCTGATTCCTGGCTGCCATGAAGAGTAACTAGTTGCTCCTTGTGCTCCCAGCCACGTTATGGTGCCTCAACACAGGTCCAAAAGTGATGGGCCAACTGTCATGGACTGAAAGATACAAAAGTATGAGCCATATAAATATCTACTTGTTTCAAGTTGATTATTTTGTTGCATTACGAAAAAGCTGCCTGACACAAAGCAGCTGCAGTCTGTCAATCAGAATCACCCGTTTGTAGCGGATATTCTTGAAAAGAGGATTAAGTAATACATCCTCATGACCGCCATGATTACACTTGGTTTCTCATGTCAGCAGCTTTTGTTAGTTATTTATCTATTGCTCTCTAATTCTGCATCATAGAGAAATGCACTCACTGACTTTTCTGAGGAACAAATAATTGAACATGTGATTTCTCATGTGCTCAAAATCAGTCAGGAACATCTTAAATGACCTGCACTTTTTTCTTCTCACTTGCTCCCTTACTGTTTATGACATAATTTGCACTCATCAACTGCAGCCCAGGATCCAATTAAATGATTCCTATAATTTTCACCGTGACAAATGTCATTTCCTCATGACCTAATTTAAAATTTAGGAAAGAAGGAACATTAAAAAAAGAAAAAAAAAACTAACCAATGAAGTCTTGGAACTGAAAGCCTATAAAAGAAATATCTGCATTTACCTTTTAGAAGCCAAAGTCTCATGTACATTTAAAAATATTCTCTTATTTGAATAAATAGCAAAAAATAGATCTACACGAATTTGCAACCTGTTACAACTCCTGGCTTTTTATACAGCAAGGATAGTTAAAGATGTTAGCAAGTGTGTTAGACAAAAGCTGGTCTGTAGTTTGCACTATACGCAAGATAGACATGCTAGGAATAAAAAGAGCTGACCCAGTTAAATGCTTTGCTATTTTCAATCTTGCAACTAATGTAAAATGTTGTTAGAAGTTCATTGGGTTTGAATTGTGAGCTTTCTTAAAACCATAGCCCATCTCTCAAGCTGCTTTACACTTCTACAGTGCTATCATGTCAGGAATTAAGGATCTATGTTCTTAAGATCTTATATTGCATTGTGTCATTTGAAGTTTAGTTGCTTTCTAAAAGTGTCACAATTCAGTGAGCACAAGTGAACTCCTTGAACTGCTTTAACTTTCTAATAGATTTACTTTTTACCCAATGAATGAGAAACAAATGTACAACTTTCTGAATATATTGAAATTATATCATTGTTTTGTTCAGTGGTTAAGGTTCAGAGTTATAGCATATATATAAATTTGAGAGTGGTCATTAAACAACCACAACTTGAGCAATAACTCACATATTATTGCTTTCCTTCTATATGCAAAGTGAAACATTTTTTTATGTTTTATACACTAGTCATTATCACTTTGCTTGGATTTTTGCACCTTAAACTTAATCAGTTGATATGACTACAAGAAAATAAAATCTATAAATGTACAAAGCAATTGAAAAACTAACATTATTATGTATCTTCTGGGTTTTCTATAAAGTTCTCCCTCATTATCCAAAGAATGTTAGCTACTGAATCTGATTTTTCATGGATGTCAAACCTCACAGATGCTCAAGTCCATGATATAAAATGACTTAGCATTTGCATGTGACCCATACATAGCCTTCTATGTACTTTAAATCACCTCTGACTTAATTACAATACATAATGTATTGTTAATAGTACGATTGTGTTGCTTAGGGAATAACAAGAAAATGTCTGTATGTGTTCACTACAATATTTTCTTCAAATATATTTGATCTGCATTTATTTTATCACTAGATATGGAGAGCTGATTGTATTTCATTTTGCTAATTCTTTATTCCCTCTATTCTTTCCATGCAGTTAAAAATTTAGTTATTGTATATAAATAGCTTCCATTTGTGTCTATTGCATAAAAATAATCAAATATAGAGTTATTCATTCATAAATCAAATTAGAGATTAGCTCTGGAAAATCAGTTTAGTTTGAAAATGAAAGGAAAGTCCTGTAACCTGGCTTGTTGGTTTCTATGACTACAAAACAATTTACCACAAATTTTATGCTTTAAAAAACTAACATGAATTTATTTTGTCACATTTTCTTGCAACAGGTAGACTGGAGATGGTTTAACTGAATCCTGTGTTTAGGGTTTGACAGTCTGCAATTAAGACACTAGTTGGGGCTGTGATTTTATCTAAGGTTAGTATGCATTTGTTGCTATATCTAGGAAACTTATTATTAACAAAGATTTAGCTGCTGGAGGAGAAATCCAAGAATATGAGACAAGCAACTGGTAAGAGCTACATCATGGTATGGAGGATACCACATAGCCAGGCACAGCAAGCATGCTAGATCAGATATTTTTTTTTCCCCATCTTCATACAAAGATCTCCATGCTGTGATGCAGAACCGATACTTAAAGCTTTATCTAATCCTAATTATCTCCTTGAAGTACCACTTTTAATACAGTTCCAGTGATAATTAAAACTCAACATCAGTTTCCAAGGGGACAGATATTCAAACCCTACATTTTTGTGCTTTGTTTTAAAAATCATGTGCTTTTTGGTGAAATTTAGTTGGATGTAGTTGTAGAGCTGAGAACTTGTACCCTATAAGTTCCTTAGTAACATTTTCATGTGATGTTTCTCACAGGAAGTTTGTATCATGAACACTTTCTTCTGCAAGGCCACTAGATAGTTGCTTATTTTAGTCTGGTAAAAAAAAAGTTTCATGTAACATAAAATGTTTAAGGCAGTAATATTTACATTTTCCACATAATGTAACATAGTCAATAGTGACATTCTATTCCTTTGTTATGTTCTTTTGACTAGAACTAAGATTCTCTATCAAGGAATAGAGATGAAGGAATCTTTTGGGACTGCTTACCACATCAAGTAAACAGAAAAATTATAGCCTATCGAGACATGATTAGATTGTCTATCACAACCTCTGTGAACTAGAATAAACACTGATTTTCTTGGTTATGTGGATTACAGTCTATTCTTTAATTGTACATTTTTGCATATGCAAAATAATATCTTTTTCAATATATTTGTTAATCAATATTGTATAGAAAACGGTACTGTTGCTCTCATTTTTATACGTGAATGCACTGAGCTTCAGAGAAGTTAATCACTTACTCAAGTTCTCATAGGTAATAAAAAGTAGTCTTAGGAAAGGGTTTTGATTTCCTAACTTCTTTTTTGTAATTTGATATCACATATGATGAGTTTAATAGCTCTATACAATGACCTTTAGATGCCTTTATAGATACCTTAGAATATACATAAGATGCCTAGCATTCCTTAATTCTCTAAATAGGAAACTCACTGATACTCACAGGAGGAAAACTGAGCTATGCATCCACAAATACACAGACACACAAGTATTTTAACTGATACAATGTAATGGAAAGAAAATCAAGGAGTCATTTTCACTTCTGTCTCTATCTCTGTAAGAATTTCTCTGGGGAAGAAAATTCAGATATTAATGTTCTAGAGAATATCTAATAATATTTTTGCATGTTGTATTCACCTTTAGAACCTACTCACAGAAGCTGTTTTACAAATCTCAGAAAATATCACTGAGTTTCAAATCTTAAGGCTCAGATTAGTGTATAGTTAACCTTCTCAAATCATCAACCCCAATCCAAATTAAGTATATGTTTTATAATCTCAACAGTTACATACTTGGAGAATTGAGCAGGGAGCAGCCAGAGTGGATACAAGAGCAAAAAGGACTTCTCCCCTTAGACACTGGATTTCTGAGAAATCCTAGTTTCCAGAAAGAGAGCCAACTGATAGTTATTCAATGTGACCAATCGGATTAACTCTCCTTAAGAAGCAAAATTTGGGATCTCTGTTCCTTGGGGAACAATCTGCCTTTAAAAGAACTGAAGAGAGCATTCCAACCTTAAAAGATTTTATAATAGTTTTACAATAAATTTATCAAAATCTGCATGACACGAGGATCAATTAAATCATTTAAAGGACAACTTTGGGGAAAAAGTTATATGTTTAAATGGTAGGAATACATTTGAAACAAAGTTAATCACAATTACTGTAAATATTCTATAATGTTTATTAATATCCATTTGTTAATATCTGTGAAATTAATTTGTATGAGTAAGGACTATTCAAGAATCAGATCAGTATCTTATTAAATATCAGCATGCCAGCCAAGTAGTCTGAGAAGTAGATGTGAAGCATAATTAGCAATGCAAACATTTTATTTGGGAGTTAAAACTTGGAACAAGGTGTCAAACAATGAAAATATGTCAAATGCTTCAGTAAGCAAGGAGCTCTGAGACAACAATTACCTGATAAACAGACAATATTGAGGAATATTGGGGAAAGTGGTTTTATTTCAGTGTCTCTTTCTGTTCAGTAATTTAGTAAGGGCCTCCCAAAAGGAATGTACTGCAGCTTTGCAGCTGAGGTGATTCTGTGTACATTGAGAACTGGAATCTGTCGGCTAACCTCACTCCTTCCACTAACTAGCCAGCCAGTTTCTGGAGATCCCCGTGGTGTTTCTCTTTGCCTCCCACAATGGGCATTTTGAGAAGCAGATTATGAAATTCTGACAATAACATCTTCATATGAATAGGCCCAATCAATCTTCAAGCAAATTTAAATACGTATGTGTTTTCCTTTTTTTCTTGGTAAAGCAGCAGCAAAAGATGCCAGCTATTATTTCTCAAGATTGACAGGATTTTTTGGTTCCTCATTTTTACATTCTCATCTGCAGAGTGAATATAAAATCATGACTAGCTGAATTCTCCCCGAGTACCTTCCAGAGGCTTCAATATGATATCTGAAAGTACAATGAAGTCTAGCTTCTTGGTCTCATGAAAGTTAAGCACTGTGAACCCTGTTACACAGAACACCAAGTGGGGAGCAGAGGAGTTAAAGAGCCCATAATATCCAGGAAGATACGTAGTATATCAGAAATGCTACCTAGGCAAGGATATTTCTGAAAATCAACCCACACTTTTACAGACTTTTATGTTGTGCTATGATTACAAACACATTTGTTACATTTTAGGCTTAGTTCAAGACACTCTATATGACACTGATTTTTTTTTTTGGCCTGAAAAAAGATGGATGAATTACTTTCTTAAACTAGCCCTTAGTTTTCAGTTTTATTTGTAGTGACCTGTGAGTCACTCTTGGTTTGCCCCAGAGTTCAAATAGAAATATCAATTATAAAATGCAATTATTAAAGTGAAGAAGACCATATGTTATAGGAGTTTTATAAGTATTTGACTTTGATTTTTAACAAGAGTCACACACACAGAACATAAATCAGACACTATTTGTGTTTACTTTGTTCTATACTGTATTTAGTAGGAGCATGCAGAAACTCAGTGTCTGTTGTTATCTATAATGGCATAGACAGAAATCTTTTTTTTTTTTTTTTTTGTCTTTTTCATTTTTACCGGTACCAGGGATCAAACTCACGACTGCCTGCTTGCAAGGCAGGCACTTATGCCACCTAGCTAAATCCCCAGCCCCATTGACGGAAATGTTGATGAGTAAAACTGAAAAAAAAATTTGGTTCAGGACAGAGGTGATCACTTACTGGTCCTCCAAATAACCTGCATATTCTAATAAAATTCAATTTATTAAAAGGCGATAGCCAAATTTAGCCTGTGGGTGACAGTTTGCCCGTTCTTTTAGTAAGGAACATTAAAAAGTCTGCAAATATGGAAGCCACATATCTAAACGGTTTCTAAAAACTTATACTGAAGTAAACCCAAATCTTCATTTTTTCAGATATTAATATGTTTCTAATCCAGCAATATTTAAAGATTTTTTGTAAGTGGCTGAGACCTGCTCTTTAGTTGGTGGAAAGTAGACATTGGTTGACTGATTTCTATCGGTTGAGTAATCCTTTTCTTAGCTTTGATTCATATTTCTCTATGTTGATCCCAGCTTTCCAATTGCCCCCATCCTTACAGATTCCAGAGATCCTGTGATATTCAAGCATGAATCCTTGTCTGATTTGCCCAACAGAGAAGAGCAGATATTCATTGAAGTCTGCATACCATGGCCTGAAACTAGCTGAATTCACCACAACATAAAATTGTACCTTGAAATCTCAGGAAAAACATTCCTCAGAATTCCATTTACAAGCAGGTGTGATGGCTCACACCTGTAATCCCAGCACTCAGGAGGCTGAGAAGGAGGATGGTTACGAGTTCAATACCAGCCTGGACTACAAAGTGAGCTCAAGCTCAGTGCACAGTGTGACCCTGTCTCAAAAAGACAAAAAAGAATTCCATGTATAAAATCTAGAAAATCATAACAAAATTTTGGTGACTTGGAGTGACTTGGAGAAAATCTAGTACATGCCTTTTCTCGAATATATAAAAAGTGTGTTTCAGCACATGCTAATAGTGGTAAGCAGAATTTTGGATTCTCTGTTTCCCGTAAGAGAAATTTTATCCTTTTCATATGCTAATATTTCTGCATTTAAATTTATATTATAATATCATTCTCATTTTGCATGATTCATCAGTTTCATGTTATTAACTTTATCACCAAAAGATGGGACTTAGCCAAGCACGTGGATCCTTAAACCATCACTCATCTCCTAAAGTTTCTGACCAGAAATGAGAAGTACTCAAGCCCAGTCTCTTCTGGATTTTAGTTACTCTGGTTTTGGCTTTGAATAAAATTTCAGGACTTTATATACATTATGTACACCTTGGAAAAAACCAAGAGCAGTTTCAACAGATAATAGGGTCTGAGACAAACTCCTTCATCAAAAGTGTCCATAATGAAAAGTAACCTCTTGTATAGCACTCTAAATATATTGGTTATACCTTCCTTCTTCCACTAGTACTTATATTTTTGACACAAAGTAGCAAAATGTCATTATGTGCACAAGGGATTTATTTTTATATGTTCCACATATATTTCTGGGATGTGGCACTAATTTTTTGCATCAAGAAAAGAGATACTTTTTAAAATGTATAAATGTATGGGTAATTGTGAATTGATACAATTGAATTATTTCTATACATAGCAATTAGCAAGGTAGGTGTCATATATTGAGTAAATTCTATTATATCCAGTGGGTCTGAGGTCTAGGGAATTCCCATACTCAGCTTGGACATACTTGTGGCTCTCTCCGTTGTAGAAAGCATATAGAAAGTGCCAGAGGAGTTAGAGAGGACAGTGCAAAGTGAAAGTATATTATTGTAGGTATTGCAGCAAGCGATTCAAAACCATTCCAGGGGAAAGAGTGGGGATGCTCAGAGTTGAGAAACCACAGAGTCTAGGGTGGTGATCCTGTTTTACGGAGTGGTGTTCATTCTCACCCCTTCGAGAATGGGCACTTGATCGACTGGGTGTTGGATTTGTTGCTAGAGGTTTGTTCTTGTGGGCTAATAAGGGAATCTGGGTAAGCATGGCAACCTGCTCTAGGAGAGATGGTGTTGTCGCTCAGAAGCAGGTGGCAGCACCACAGACTGTCAGCTTCAAACCTTAAAGCTGCTTGAAAACTAGTTGCTGCTCACAACCATACAGAGCCTGCATTTACACCTTCAAAAAAGGTTTATGTTTATAATTCTATATGAGAGCAACATTGATGATAATCTTTAATCCTTAAACTTGCCCTGTATGGGAACATAAATGGAGAGTACAGTTTTAAAAATATTGCCCTTAGTTGATTTAAAGGTTTAACAGACTTGTGCAGGGCCTATAGCTTTGTGTGCATGTCATATTTTGGCCTTATGTCTATTGTCAAAATTTTTCACTTTGTATTGCCACTTTGGTTTTCTTTGCCTTGTCATTCTAGGTTACCTAGACATGGAAGAAAGTACCCTGACAAGTTTCATTTTCAACCATCTTGTCTGCTAGCCAGTGTCTGCAGGCTTGTCCTCTGCCTTCTATTCTTTAGCAGAAGGATTCACACTATTAAAAGGAAAAATTGTGTTCAGTTATGTTCCTCTCAGAATTCCTGTGTCCTGTATGCTATACATACTAATAGTTGGTCACTTGCATGTGATTGTCTCAGAATTTTCTGATTTTTAAAAACCTCTCAACTAGAAGGCATGTTGATAGATAAAATTTCTTTGTCTATATATAAGGGCTATTGAGTATTTTGTATAAACTTTCAAAAACTTGCAAAGTGAGTCTGTATGAAATAAGTCAAAGAAATAAAAAAGAAAAATATCCTGTATTCACATGAGAAAATAATCGTGTAGATCAAAAAACTGTAGCAGCACTGGTGAACTATAGAGATGTACAAAGTGACATATGAACAGCACAAGAGAATTTAAGAGTGATACTAATATTACTTATTTTTCCTTATGTTTAATGCATATATTCATATTTACTATAGAAACATGTCCCTGACTGTGACAGACTGTCTTCCATTTATAGGAAGATTATCTGAAGATTCATTTATTATGATGTCCAGAACAGAATCTGGAAGTCCTCTTCTGATGAAGTCATATCACCTGAGCAGCTCACGTTTTACAAGTCTTTTAATATGAACATTTGATTCTTTTGTCTTACCTCTCCACAGTTTTAAAAATAATTGAGTTGAGAAAGCAACAGAATAAAATTCAAATTTGCTTAATGAATGTTTTCTGACAGTAGGTTTTTAAATACTGCATTGAATTATTATGGTTCCTGTGAAATTCATTTTTCCCTTGAGTAAGTTAATAGTCAGGCATTCTTATACAGAATATCTTAGACAAAGATCTGCTAGGAGACAAAATATTGAATTCTACTCTTTAATTATTTTTATTCATAAAATTTCCCTATAACAACTAATTGGACAAATGCAACACAACTAAACAACCATATTTCAAACTAGGTTTAAATTTGTATTCATATTCATATATCAGCATTTTATTTATGGCTTGGTAACCATTTTGTATACTCCTGAAATTCCCTGCAGATAGTTTGTCATCTACAGAGTATTTTTAAGTCTGTTTGAAACAAGGTAGAGTATAAGTAAATGCATTGATTACAGACTAGAGAAACATTTTGTTTAGTTAACTTGTCACAGTTTAACTAGTATTAGAAATGTCTCTACATAGAGAATTTTGACAATAAAGAAAAACAGGTTGCTGAAAACCTTAAAATGCAATATACTTATAAAGGTGTATGGAAATATTGCCCAGGTTTTAGTAGCATTGCAGTGTACATCAACTCTATTGGAAAAGGTTCAAAAGAATCTTGGAAACATTGTTAATTCAAACATTTATCACTGCAAATGGGTAAACTGGTTTTCTGTATTTCGTGCAAGAAATGTACTTTTACCAACCAAATTAATGTAAGTCTTTCACTGGTAAGCATGCAATGAAGCAAAGAAAGAAGAAAGATAAAATGATAAAAAGAAAACTCTGAAATAAAATCTCAGCTTCAAAAAGGAATTTTTTCTTATCTTGTAAGAGCTGACTTAATCTTTTAAGGATCCCATTTTGAAAACTAGCCAGACACAATTAACAGGGGAAAAACAGGACATAAGACCTCAAAAGAGAAGCCTGGAATGAATGTTCTTGAGAAAAATCACACTGTTGAATATTATAAGACAAAGTTATGCATGAAATCTCTGCTGAAGGGTCATTTTGCAAACTGTTACAAACCACGAGGACTTATTCTTGCCAGGCTTTTCCACTCCCTCACAATACCGTTTCAACAGTAAGGCAGAAAGAGTTACAGAATGCCAAAGTAATGACCTTATATTACTTAGTCTACTCCTGATGAAGCAATAGTCCCTGGAAAGGGTAGTCCATATCAACGCTATGTTCTGCTTTCTTCACAAAATTAAGAGTGAAAAAAAGTTATATATGTTTCTATAAAGATGTAAATCAAAAAATCAGTGTTATTTTCAGTGTCAACTAAGCCATTAATGTTGTCAAGATATAGCAAAATTCTCATATTTGAAAATCATCTTTTCAAATTTTTCCAGTTTTTAGTTGTTTCTATGTTTTCCCTCAGGAATAATGAGCTGTATCATTCACACCCTCAAGACAGTATGAATGTCTATATTAATTTCCTCATAAAACAAAAATATGAAATAGCAAAAATAATCCACCAAAATCTAATTGTACTTCATTAAGCCAAAAATTCATTCCCAAAACTATAATTTTACCTATTCTAAATTATCATTAACCAAGTTCAGCGTCTAAATTGTTTAACAAAACACTGAAGGGAAATGCACAACATTTAACAGACTGAGAAAAACCCAGGGGGAAGATGGTGTAATATAATTCTGATCACTTCAATCATCCAAACTTCTCTCATGATAGGCAAATTCCTTGTGTTAATAAATATAGACATGATGATACTAACAAGAGTTTCCATTTCTTGAGCTTGAACTTTAGACTACACACTGCAATAATGTTTAAGATCAATGTTAGGAAGAGAGAGAGATCAAACAAAATATGTATCACGAGCATTTTTCCAAACCTGTTCTTGTTTACATCACACACCTCCACCGCATCTCCCACTACAAAGATGCAGTTATAATCATGACCATGCAATCTCTTTTTTTTCCCCTGAAGCAATGCAGTGAAAGAATAAAGTCATAAAGACAGATTATGGCTCTTGGGTCATATCTGACCCAGGGCTAATTTATGCATGCTCCACAGAACAAAGAGTGGGCTTTATACTTTTTACAGCATTATAAAATCAAAATAAGGAATAAAATGCATTGCAGACCTTATGTGGCACACAAATCCTAAAATATTTATTACCTCACACACTTTAAAGGAAATCTGTGCTTCTTTCTGGGACAACATACTGCCTTAGTTTTCAAATGCAAGTGCAAGATATCACATGTGTTTGGTGCTTAACACAACAAAAATACATTTTTTCATAAGTTCTTAAGTCCAAAAGTTTGAAAGCAAGGTATTAGCAAATTGGTTACTTCTGCAAGCAGTGAGCGATAATGTGTTTCTTAGCTTCTCCCGGTTGTGGTGATTAGCAGCAGTCCTCAGTGTTCTGGGCATGCAGAAGCCAAGCACCAGTCCATATCTGCCCTTTTCCAAATGAAATTCTCCCCTGCCTCTCAGGCATTGTTTTCCCCATCAAGGAGGACACAGGACATAATCATCATCATCATCATCATCATCATCATCTTATGAGCACAGATAATTACTTTTGCAAAGACCCCATTTCCATGCAAAATCACATTCTGAGGGTTCAAGCACACAACACATTTAGAAGGGAACATTATTCATTCAAGTACAGACAGGTAGAAATTTTAATTTCTGTTTGGTTTGAGGATGTAGCTAATGCTCTTCATCATTATCCTACTAAAATTGGGACAATGCTCTGGACCCTGACTTTTCCATCAATAGCACTTTGGTCTGTAGAAGTTATTTTAAATGTATACTTCGCTCATCACTGAGTATAAAATAGCTCCCTAGTTACTGTCACATCATCCAAAAATGTGAGGTGTCTAGAGTTTGCTGAAGTAATTACGTGAATCATATTCTTTGCCTGAAAAACATGCACATAAGCTTGAGTACATGACAGGGAGCCTAGCCACTTCCAAATACTAAATAACATGTTTAGTGGTGTTTAATTAAGTGTACTTTGTTTATTTCAGTGAGAGGAAAACTCACAAAAATCATTACAATATTTACTTTAAGAAAACCTTCTAATGCTACATCCCATGGGACAATTAAAGGCATCATGAGCAATCAAGCCATATTAAAAATTAAGAATATAATCTTTTTTCTGTATTAAGTAATGGGAATTAGTTAATATATCTCAAGAATCATTTTTAATTATACAAATCCTGTAAAAAGGAAAACCATGAATAAACATGAGTTGTGAGAATCATTTTCACTAAGACTTTAGAGACACTGGATAAAACAAAGAGTATTATCTTGAAAGTTGGGTATTATACAGGCTAGATACGAAAATCACATTTAATAATATATAAACATAATAATATGTTTGTAAATCATTAACTTGTAAAATATTTTTTGGCTAAATGCATGGGATATTCTATTTGTATCTTTTAAGAGTATAACTTTCTCTAACTCAAGGGCCTCAAACACTGAACATGTTCTTTAAAAACTATGTAAACTTCTGGCATTTCTGATTTTTATAGAAGCCTTATGATTTTCTTATTTATAAGTAGATTCACCATTTTCAAAACAAGGGGTGGCTACAGAATGTAAATAGAAGGATGAATAGAAATTTAAAATAAGAGGGATAATTCTCCCTCTTAAAAATGAGAAAAGCAATACCACCTCCTTTCTTTAAGATTGTCTACTTTAGAAAACTTGTAATTTTAAGTTATTCCTTCATCTATTTAAAATGTACAGGTATATTTTAATACAGGTAATATTTTTAAACATTGAACAAATCAATTGCTATCTTTTAATGCCCACAAATATCTTTCTCAAGGACCTGGGAACAGTCTCTTTGAAATGCACCCATTCAAACAAATAACACTCTTATCTACCAGTTTCTATGGGAGGATAGGATCCTAATTTCAGCTGATAGACAGTTCCAAAAGTATGTATTGTCATAAAGAGATAGTCATACCCACTACCAGGTGAATGTAGGATTAACCATATGTGCCAAATAGCTTGGTTAGGTTTGTTTTCTTGAGGATTACTGTTCTCCTAAGAGGATCATTTATTGGTTTATATTTACTTGGCTACATAAAACATTAAGACCTTGTTCTCTTTATAATCTCTTAGTAAATTTCCTGTGATGAAAATAACATTCAGGTTTAATGCATATGCAATAATAAAATCATTTTTTTCCTCTTCTACCTTGGTCACGAGAAAATTTTGTTTTGAATTACATTTTCTCAAAATAGAACACACTAAATAAGCCAGATATTCTCTGAGTTAGAGGCCTATTGCAAATTTGTCTGTTTTCTGTTCTTAGATATTTCTATACTAATAGATATGCTGTACATACAAGATTTCTAAAAAAAGTGAGTATAATTAAATCAACTCTTACGAAGTTAACTTTTGTCATTCTATAACATTAAATGTGAAATTGATAATATAAGCAGGGTTTTATGAATATTTGAGGAAATATTTTAAATATATTTTAAATTTTAAAACTAAAATTTTAGTGACTTATTATCTTATTATGAATGTTGAAGTTATTTATTATAGATACTTAAATTGGAAAATATTCTTACTGTTGCATAGCTTTATGAACTATTTAATATATTTGCCTTTAATTGTCAACACTGTAATTAATAACCAGTGAAGTTAATATGTAACCAAGCATTCTGTAAATAGCATCTCACTGACTGAAAGCTTATCAAAACATCAAAGGCAAGAGGATGTGGTACCTGCAGTACCACAAACACGATTTTCTAAATATTGTCCTGTCCACTATTTAAATAATGCTGTGCACTCACTGACTATCAAAGAGAAACAAAGCACAATTTACCTTAAGTTTGCTTCAGAGAGTTTCCAAATTTTGTTTTTAGGTCTCAGTATAATCATCAATACAAGGCTTCTATTAGAACAATAACTGGAAAGCCAGGTGACAGCCTGTTGATATAATTGGCAGATTCTTTTAAACTTACTACTTCCTTGTCACCAAAGTATCAGATTGATTAAAATATGTTTTTTATTTATCATAACGATGCCTAAAATGAGTACACAGCTAAGTATTTAGAATCAGTGAAATGTAGGTTAAATCTCAGCTCTGATAATGACTTGTTATTTAAGACAAGTTTTATAATTTCTCCTCTCGTCCATCTCCATTGGTAAGAGAATCATAATAACAGCTCATAAGATTACATTGATGATATGTTTTAATCACAGTTTTCACTGTAAAGGAATTAATACAAGAAACAAAATTTTAGGATTATTTTATAATATTCAAGGAGTCAAATATAAAAAAAAATTACAAGGATTCTGTCCACATAGTAGATACCCCAAGAATCCAGCCTAGGATCTGGATCCCATGGTAATGTTCTGTTCAAGTCCAGCCGAAGATCTAGAGCCCATGACAATGTCTCATTCAAGCCTGTTTCATGGATCTGCATGGGAAAGCCCAATGGTCAGTAATGAAAGCTAGAAAGTCTGCATCAGTGCGATGAAGGATATGTGCCAGCACACTGAGGGCTCTGCATTGGAGCCAGGAAACAGTGCACAAATTAAGGACCAGAATTCCACCAAAAAGTATCACAGCTATCCTTAGGACAAGTCCCAAACTCCTCCTACAATAAAAACAGTCAGGTTGATATCAGAAAAACCAACACAACAAGCTTCTCCAGGAGACTCAACAGCACCCGCTCTTCCTCTCCAGTTCTCAGCTTTATGTTGTTGGTAACAATCCTCAGGTGGGCCCTCTGCACCCAGCACCACATTGATTCTGTTCAGCTGGATGTTAAGTTAACCACCAGTTGTCGTCCACTACAGGATGTGATATGAGGTAATTCATGTTGAACAATAAGTGCAGATGTGGGTTTCTTGCTAATGATATGTGATGCCCATTGTCACTTTATGTTGAGGGGAAAAACTTAAGGGTTAGCACCTAGGTGGAGCTTGATTTCTTACATAAAATGCCTATGTGGCACTACTTTGATTATATATTTAGAGGACAAATAGAGGACATTTAGATTATTAAAGCAGAAAGAAAATTTAAGATTATTTTTAGTTAGTGTTACTTCCACAACTAGGGTAAGTCTATTTCTGCTACTGTGAATTTTGTGCTTTTTAAAGGAAAAATCAGTAGAAAATTTCACCTTGTTTCCCTCTAGTTAATGTGATCACTACTGTCTGTCCCAATCTCACATAATCATAGATATAATCCAAAATGGTCATCCAATGCACCATACTGTGAGTAGTCATACCACTCTATAGAACCTGTCTCAGCTTAATGTAAGCTCCTTTATCTTGTAAAAAGTGTGTGGAGGAAATAAATTCTGAGACCAGGTCATAGGAAGTCTTGAGGTTTCTTTCTGGGTTTCATGAAAGCTTACTGAGAGAAGCTGATAACCATCTAAGAAGTTGGATCATCTTGTACTGTCATGCTGTGAGAAATCAGAGCTAGTCATATGAATTGGCAATCAAGACATGTGCATCAGTTTCCAGCTCTTAGGACATTCCGTCGTAAGCACTAGGAATGTGAGACAAGAATCGACCTGGACATTTAGCCCCATTAAACCTTCAAATAACTTCAGCCCCAGCCTGTCATTTCCATCTTAAACTATGTGTGAATCATGAATGAGAACTGCTGAGCCTAGCTGAGGCCAATCAGCATATGAACCATGAGAGATAACAACATAGTTTAAAAGCTATTGTTTTTCTGATATGCTTCATCCCATAGAAATACATATAGAAATCATTTTTCACACGTACCTTAGAAAGAACAGAAAAATATTTATTAGTTACAATATATAATTTTAATTTATACATATTTATTTTTGTGCAAAAACATTTAGCAATATGGCTGAATGTGGCAAATAATCTTCAGATAATCCAAAAATTTTGTCTAAGATTTGGAGTTTGTGGCAATGTTTTGGGCTAAAATTATCATCAAAATCCATATATTAAAATCTTATAATCTAGGTAGTATCAGAATGTTCCTGTAGTTTGAAGACATTGGCTTTAAAGAGGGGATTAAATTGAAATGAGGCCAATTCAAATGCTGGCAATAAAAGAGAGAGAAGTTGGGCACACAGAGACACCAGGGCTTGTGAGCAAAGTAAGAAGAACATATAAAGACACAACTAGAAAGCTCTAGCCGCAAGCACAAGACAGAGAAACCTCAAAAACCAAATCAAACCTGCTGACTCCTTGGTCCTGTACTTCTAGACTCTAGGATCTATGAAAAAATAAATTTCTGGCTTTTGAGTCAACCAGAATGTGGTATTTTGCTATGAAAATTCTAGAAAACCAATGTAGATTAGAAATGAAAGTGGAGATTAAAAGTATTTCTACAGCTGCTGCATAAGTGTACACCTGGCTGTAGAATTGAGTGCTGGCTACTATTTCACTCCACTGCTGTATCAACTTGCACATTTACTCAGGTAGCAGAATTCAGACTCACTGTTGGTTTTAGTGACTCAGATTTGCAGCTTTCGATACATTTTAAGAAGATCTTAAAATTATTTCAACAAGTTCTCTTTTAAGTTCTTTTGATTTAATTTCTGGAGTTGGCAACTAATATTATAAGAGTTCTATAACTGAATACTCTTATCTACATGGAACACAGCAAACCATACAGATGAGAGATGTTTTCCACAAAAATGCCCACAAATGTCTTTAGTAAAGAAGTAAACACTGTCACAAAAGCTCACTGATTCAAGACAAGAATGGCATAATTAGTATTAATATTCAAATTTTGCTTAGTGAGATATTTAGTTATTTTAAAACTTTGCTTAGAGAGAGATTTATAGCTATCTAAAATAATTTAGGCAGTGCAACAAAACAATAAAAATTATTATTAAGTAACTGCCAACTGGTGAAGAATTTTTTTAATAGAAACTATTATATGCAAAAATCTTGACCAGTTTATTGTCTTTGGAGTACACTAGTACAATGTGACATTTAGAAAGGCTGCATTTAGAAAGATAACTTTCGGTTTGAATTATGAATTTGTTACATGATAGATCTGACCTTTAGTAAGTTATTGTTCCTAACTACAAAGTGGGAGTAATGTTTTTTATGTAGCATTATTTTAAAGAGAAATTCAATGTCAAGTTTCAGTGACAGTTTATAATGGTCTTTATTCTTTTTTTTATTTTCAAGCCCATGTTCCTTTCAGAAGTTGGAAAAACTATTTCAATCTTTATATCTGCTGAGAAAAAGAAATCTAATCCTTTATAATGTAAACAAGCTTTTCACTGTAAAACAATCATTTTGAAGCAAATATTTCATGAATTCAAAACTAATATTCTAACAAGTATATTTCTTTCTTATCAACAGATAATCATTTTAATCTTCCCTTTCCTGAGGAAGAGTCTTGGATATAAGTACTTAGACGACCTAATGGGAGAAGGGTTGGGTGACTGGTTCTGCACTGGTCCTTGTGCTAGCTCAACTACTGTCTTTAAGTTCCAGCTCCCCAGAGATGTATATTTTCCCATGTGGTCATTGTATACATCCTGCAGGGATGAAATTTGCTGATAGTTTGCCATTGCTGGAACTTTGGAGGAAGCTGTCTACCTCCTTGTTAGTCTTTATCCTAACACAGTGTTACTGATACTCTTTTACGCTTTGAGTCCCATTTATGGCTGTCTTTCATCTGCATGATAGCACCCTCCTCTCATCTCAGTCAGTCTTCAGCACTCTGGCTGACTCTCCAGCCTATGTTCTTTCTTTATTTATTTGTCAGGAGAAACAAAAGAAGCTCAATATTTTTCAGGTCACAAAGAACCAATGGGAAGCAGCAGAGGCCAAGAGAAGACTGAAGACTGAAATCAGTTAGGCTTATTTTTCTGCTGAATGCAGCCTGATCCTCTTTCTTCTCCATGGTGCCCACTGTAGAGTAAACTAAGCTGCACAATTTGAAATTCAAACGTGGTAAACTAAAAAAATGATTAAAACTTTACTTCTGCTTTGAACTATCTCCCACTCTAGATGATCTGTATTCTTCCAACTGCTATTCTTGACATCCAACTCAAAAGATAGGAAAAGGAGAGGAAACAGGGCCCTGTCAGCAAACCGTTCACCTTTTCCTCTCTCTCGTGCGTTTGTTGTCACAAAATCTTATGAACATTGTCTTTTCTCTTTTAGGGCGTGGGCAATGCCATATGTCTCATCCAGAGCCCGCCATTATTTAGGTTCTTTTACTTCTCAGAAGCATCACTTTTGATATAAAGCTAGAATGCCTTTTAAATTTGAAAAATCTTTTTTTCTGTACAAAACATACTTATCAAGGTTATTATCTATTTTATATACGCATACACAATTCTAGTGTGTTAACATCTGACTACTTTTTCCTGTGTTTTCCTATCAGAACACTTTTAATTGCCCCTGAGATGTTAAATAAATCAGGCCAAATAAAGACAAAATCTACAAGGAAGAACAGAAGGGCAAAACCAAAATAATGTATTTTGTAAAATGTTATTCTCTTGAATGAATAGAAGAAATATTTATAATTGAACCAACAACTTCAATTTATTCTGTTCAGCTACTGAGTAACTGTCTATTGATTCTCTCATATGTACAGTTGCCAAATAGAAATTGGAGAAAATCCCAAGGCACAATATTAAATTAATACAGCGGGATACAGATGTTTCTTTGTAGACCAAACAATTATGTACTCAGTAGCTGAAGGTGTGAACAGAAACACTGAAGGTGACATTTAGGGCTCAATGCAAACATTGAACAGGAGTTACTCACTTAGCTGAATTCCCAATAAGTTTTCCTCAAAAGGTAGGCTGGTGGGGATGTGGGGTAAAAAGAACCTCTCCACACTATTGGAGGGAGTGCAGATTGGTACAACCACTGTGAAAATCAGTGTGGAAATTCTTCAAAAACTATAATGGAGGTTCCATTTGATCCAATTATTGCCCATCTGGGTATCTTCCCAGAAATAAAAACATCATACCACATATGTGTACCCATGTTTAAGGCAGCACAATTTGTAATTGTTAGATCTTGGAAACAACCCAAATACCCATCATGAATAAAAAAGATGTAGTATTTTTATACAATGGAATACAACCCAGCTGTAAAGAAGGATAAACATTGGGTTTTTACAGGCAAATGGATGCAACTAGAGCCCATGCTCACAAGTGAAATAAATAAGAATGGCACGTGTAAAGACCTTATTGTATCCCTAGAGTTAAAAATTGAAAGAATAAATAAGATTCAAAAAGTATGATAGATTTTGTGAATGTGAAAGGGAAAGAAACTGTTCAAAAACAAAGAACAAATGGGTTGGGGAAAAGGATGAAAGAAAGAAGGGAAAAGATTATAGATAGATAATTATACTACTAATCTCTGTCAGTTCATCAAAAATGGTTTGTGCTTTCATTATTTGATTTTTTGTGCCTCTATTTTGTAATCTGAACAGCTACTTTGAAGATAACGATGTTAATCTCCTATTATTTTGTTTTGACATTCTGTACCATTTATTTATTTACTTATTTTTTATTTTGGTACCAGGAATCTAACTCAGGATCTTGTTCTTTTTTTCATTTTAAAATTTTAAAAAAGTAAAGTGAAGGGGTCTACCTGTATAGCTTTTCCAGAAAAAAAGGCTGTTTATGTTTCTATGTCTGTACTTTTGTTTGTCTACATTTATATATGTACCTGTATAGTTTATTTCTAATAAAAATGATAATTTGTCTTCATTTCTTTTTAATGACTCATTTGATAATGTTTATACTCTTAGATTCATAATTCATTGGTTTTTTTTTTTACCAAATAAGTTAAAAAATGTGAGTAGAACTTTCTGACATGCAAGTTTGTGAGCAAAAATTATTAAACAACTGTACTTTTCTACTATTTAATTTATGCAATTTAATGCACTTATTTTATTGAAAAAAGCCAATTATAAAAATGATGACAAGTAGACTTTCTTTCTATAACTTGAAAGGCTTTTTTAATACAATAAAAGCTAGCTATTACCTGAAGAAAATTTTAAAATAAATTTTCTTCATTCATTGGATTTAAGTGGAACATAAACCACTTAAGCCATGATTCCCCTAAACTCTATAGAGGCATATTGAAGTTCACTGGCCAAGTTTGGTGCAGTGAATGTCTGCGTTTGCGTTTTTATTAACATTGTCACTTAGAGTGGGAATAATGAGCCTCCCTCCACTAAGGAGAGATGCTTAAACAAATAAAGAACAAAACCATGACAGCAATACTCTTCAAGGTCAGAGAAAAGCTGAGAAAGAGAGGGCCAACCAAGTTCTCCTTCGGAACCTGGCACCGTGCAAATGGAACAAACATGAAGTGATGAGAGAGATTATAGGAGCAGAGTCCAGCATGTTCTGTCACCAGCATGACAAATAAGTGGCAGTGTAGCAAATAATATCAAAGGACAGGAATAATTTTATGCATCATTGGCTTGACTTCAGCATTCTGTGTCCTGAAGGTGTCTTACATCTCTTCTCTGGTTTAAATATGTTCCTCAACTTTCATGTGTTGAAAATTTAATGAGCGGTGCTAGAACTTTCAAGAAATGAGTAGGTCCTAGAGCTCTGTGCAGTATACCACTGCTAAAATAGGAAGGGTTTTGTCATCACTGGATTCAATTTGTGCAGTGAGAGTGGCTTTATAACAAAACTGAGTTTGGGCCCCCCGATCTCTTTATTTGCTTATTTGCTTACTTGCCCTTCTACTTCTGCCTTTACTGCATGATGCAATGAAAAAATGCAATTTTGAGGGGCTGGGGATTTAGCTCAGCGGCATAAGCGCCTGGCTTGCAAGCAGGTAGTTGTGAGTTTGATCCCCAGTACCGATAAAAAGGAAAAAGACAAAAAAAAAAATGCAATTTTTAGCCTCAAGAACCATGATCCAAATAAATTTCTGTTAAACATAAGTTATCCACTCTGTGTTTTTCTGTTATGGAATACAAAAATAGACTAAGATGAAGTCTTAATATTAAGAATTGGGCATGTTTCTATAATAATACGTGAAATGTGGAAACAGCTTTGGAACTGAAAACTGAGTAAAGGCTGGAGCAATTAGAGAAGCGAGTAAAGCAACCCATGTTGCTACAAAGTGAAGTGTTTAGTGAGGGCTTAGGAGAGGACAAATACCATTGAGAAGGTCTGGAATTCCTAACAGATCATGTTCACTTTCATGATCAAATTGTTGATGTGAATATGGACAGTTAAGCCCATTTTAATGAAGCATCAGGAAGAAATGATGAACAAATATTGGAAACTGGGCTAAAAACCTTCCTTGTTTTACAGTTCCAAAGGAAATGACAGCATTGTGTCTATGCCCTAGGGCTTTAAAAAATGCACAATGGTAACTTGGTTTATGAACTAATTTGTTTTACAGTTTTAGGGAGGATGACTGCATCTGTGTTTGTGTGAGGAAGACGGCTGTGGTTGTTATTGTCACCTGATGCGGAATTTGAGCACAGAAATGTAATTATGCCAAAGTTGTGTTTGCAAGCCAAACTGTTTGCAAACAGAGGAACTTGTGAATTCAAGTATTACTGTAAAATTTAAGAGCCAATAATTGGAATAGCAGATAGAAAAGACATCTAAGCAACAAAATGTTCAATTCACTATATGGCTTTTTGGATTTTTATAGTAAAATGAAAAAAAAAGAGAAATGATACAAATATAAAATTTACAATTAAATGGGAAAGAACAGGCTTCCTATTCCAGAATAGATCCTTAATGTTTCCCAAAAGGCTCACGTGTTCAGAGTTGGGCTCTGGAAAGGTCATTAGAGCATGATGACTATAACGTGTCAGTTAGTCAGTCCACTGATGAGTTCACAGATTGATGCTATGAGAGGTTGGAAAATGTAAAGGTAGGGTCTGTCTTGAACAGCATGAACTTGGAGAAAATTACTTTGTCCCGTATCTCCTCCTCTGAGGTCCTCTCTCTCCTCTCCCTCTCCCTCTTTCTCTTCCTCTCCCTTTGCTTCTTTTTCTCCCTCCTTCCTGCTTCCTGTGTGCCATAAAGTAAGCAGCTTTCCTCTTCCATTCCGTTTCACTATGATGTTCTGCCCCTCTACTGGCCCAGAAATAATGGAGCTACCAGACCACTGACCAAAACCTCCAAATGATGAGCCACAATAAATAATTCCACCTTTAAACTGACCATCTCAGGTATTTTGTCACAGTGACAGAACATTCACATATTTCTCACGTAAAAACAGTACTCTTTACCAAAGTAAAATACAAGTGTGGCCAAGTGCAAATTTACTAGAGAGATCAGTACGGATAGAATACAGAGAAGTGCTAGTCATCAAGAAAATCAGTGGATGACTGCCCCCAATTAATTTCAGATATCTTCATGGAATCCTTAAGAGCAGGACTTACAGAGCCACCCGCAGCAGCAGCATTCACTGCCCTGTACTTCTTCAAATCTCCAGGCCACATATTCTGTCACAGTGCTCTTTGGCTGCCTCAGTTATGGTTCAAACAGGTCAAATGCAGCTCCTGTCATTTCAGAAAGTGACAATGGTCAGTCTTGGTGAATGGCCACATCATGATGTCTCTGCAGATACAAAGAGTGTGGAATCTGTGCACCTGAATGGCCTTCATCTAAGACTTGAGGATGTTGAGGATCCAGGCAGAAACTTACTTGGTGCGAAGTGAGGAGCTACCATATAGAGGCCCTTCCATATCAATGACCAGGTAAGTCACGGAAAGGGGGTCACCTCCATGACTGCAGAACTGTAGAGATACCAGTATGCAAATTAACTAGGAACCATGGATTTCAACCGGTGCAGCATGGGAACTTCCTGTGTAGGCTAAGCCAAGACATCGAAGAGACAGACTTGTCTGAGACTTTGGGGGCCCAGCACCCCTTCTGTGTATCAAAGAGTTGCCACACAGGATGAGATTATTATGTACTGTTAAGGTTTAACATTCTTTTTGTTGGGTTTGGGATTACTTGGAAACATTTATTCCTTTATTCTTGCTTCATTACCCTTTCCAAAATTGCCATGTCTCACCATTATGTTTTAAATAACTTGTGATTTATCAAGATCAAAATTGGAGGGAAATTGCCTCAGATGAATTATTCTTTGAATCTCAGTAATAGTTGAGTTAGATAAGGCTTTGAATTTGGAGTTTTGATTGATATTTAATAAATTTAGACTTTTGGGACTATTTGGATTCTGATAGATACAGTTTGCATGAGAGGAAAATATGCATTTTGGAGGCTACAGACAACATAATTGCTTGAATGTAAACCTCAAAGTTAATGTGTTGAAAACTGAATTATCAATGTACAGTTTTGAGGTACGATATTTTTAAGATCTGATTAATGTCTTTTCATGCAACTAATTTATTATAAAAGTTTGTTCACTCACATGCACACACTCTCTTGCCCATGTAATATTTTCCATCATACATCAAAATGGCTCCCACCAGATATTGATGTTTGAACTTGAATTAATCAGCCTTCACTATCAAAAGTCAAATTTTGTTATAAATACTCAGCCTGTGGTTTTCTATTATAGTCACATGAAACAGACTGGGATATTCTCCAAAACATGGAAAGATTTCTAGTTTAACTTTGATATAAAAATTTAAAATATATATAAGGATTTGTGTTATAAAAATCATTTGTATCAATTAGAACATATATATATATGTGTGTATGTGTGTGTGTGTGTTTGTGTGTGTGTGTATTTCTTGGGAAGGATAAAAATTCTAGGTGCCATTTATTGAAGGCTTATGCTAAGTATCAGACATTATACTATCTATATTATATACATTATTTTATACTATTCATATTATATACATTATTTCATGGAAACATCATAAAACTCTGCATGGTATGATTATTACTTCATGATAATCACTGATTCATAATGAAGAAGGTGGAAAAGTTAAGAAAAGTTAAAACTGTTACACAGCACCAAGTTATTATGTAGTAGAAGTTGTTAGATTTCCAAGTTCAAGCATTTAGCTACACATTTTGATTATTCAAATTATAATTTATTTCAAATTAACCTTGTGGTTTTTCAAATAACTTATATTCACTATCAGATATGTTTTGAATGTGTGTTTCAAAGTTCGTGTATTAAAAATTAAATCCCCAAATTCATATCCTGTTGATATTTGAAAGTGAAGCTTTTCAGAAATAATTAGGGTCAGGTGAGGTCATTAGGGTAGGGATGGTCATGATGTGACTAGTAGTTTTGTAAGAAGGAGACATATCCAAGCACAGATTCCCTTGTGCCCGCTATGAGATCCCTCTGCCATGTTAGGAAGGAGGACAAGAACCCCTAACCAAGAGAGAGCGCCTTGATACTGACCTTTCCAAACTCCAGAACTGTGAAAAATAAATGTATTCATCTTTTATAAATTACTCAGACTGCACTAGTATCTTATGATAATGTGAAAGAAGCTAAAACATTATCTTACTGAATTTGCAACAAAATTAACTGAATTGAAGTGCAGTTTATCTCTATTATCTAGAGATGAAAAACTAAGGATAAAAGCACATACCTATTCTTCAAAATCACAAAGCGTATTAAGTGAGAAAAGATCTATGCAAACTCTGGCCTTCTAACAAAGTGTAGAAACCCTCACCTTCCTCGTGTGCAGCACTTGCCTCACACACATGCTCTTTGGTTAGAAGAAAGAGCTCAGTTAGCCTAAATGTAGTCTCTGAGGTCAGGTTCCAGATTTCAGGTAGGAAGAATTAAGATCTGATGCTCTTTGAACAGATTTAAAGTGTAGTAAAAAGCACAGCCAAAAGTAAGCAAAAAGGAAAAGCAAACATAATTTTTAATGACCGTGTTGATATCTGCAGATCTCTTACACTACTTTCCCCAAATCTACAATATTTCCCTGGTATGTGATCAAGGTTGTCTCAGATTTCTGTGATGTAAACATTACCAAAAGCCAACATGATTCCATATAATTTGTATTTTTATAAATGAAAATTCCACAGGTTTCTGTTGGGGATTTTTAAAATGTATTTTTGCTTTTCTGGGGTATTTATTCGTTTGTAGGATAGCTTCCTGGTAGTTTGAGTGTCTATTTAACATTTTAAATTCTTAAGTGTACATTAAATTAAAGGAGTAATTTAAAAGAGATAAAAGAGAAAATTTGTGGTTAAAAGTATCTCCAATGTGTAGCTTTGTTTCAGCATGAGGGAGACTTATTGGGACTCTGTCTCACTTTATGAGAGACAGATTTAGCAGTGAGAGATGTGACCTGGTAATTCAGCATAAAGTGAAAGAAACTTTGAGCAGGTGGCCACAATAGTTTACTAGTTATTGATGATATGTTGAATAACTAAACAATCTATCACATGACATTTAGCATATATTGAAGAGTGAAATTGATCACATCACTTAAGTCAGGCTGAAGAATAGGGTTAAATGTGTTCAACCTATTTTTTTTTTTATCTATCCTCAAGTAGCAAGGTATAGATGGTTTATATGAATGACGATAGCTCAAGAGAAGTTAGTAACTTTACCCCAGAGTTTCCCATTTTGGGAAATTTAACACAGGATAGGGAGAAAAATGGAAAGAAAAAATCCATCTGAATAGGGCAATACTTTCTCATTTTTTACTTGAAATTATTTATTGGAAAAAAAGTGCTAACTATAAAGAGGCACAGTAGTTCCATTCTGTCCCTGGTCAATATTGACTGAATCAGCCGTATCTCTTGAGAAGGTTTAGTTGGGTTGAACGGTTCCAGAGAAGCCTGAAAAGATTTTAAAAAAGAAAACATTTCAAACACAGCAGACACTGGTAGAAGTCAATATACAGACACCCCTGACACAAGCCATGTAAGTTGCTGAAGAACTATGAATGTTGCTGGTAAGTTATTAACCTCAAAAAGATTATCAAGGGCAGACAAAATAATTTCTATTATTTTTACAGTTGATGAAGCTAGACTTTCTCATTGACAAACAGATGTCAGTGAAAAAAAATAAGACATGAACAATTGAAAAAGTAATGAGTTTTAATAATTTTTAATCCTCTTTCTAGGTATGAATATAAGAACACCTATTATGCAATGAATAATTTTATCTGCCAATAGTGACATATTATGTCTTTTGCTCTAATTATATATTTTATATTTCAGTGGCAGAGCACAAAATATATATCCTTTTCTGAGGTTTCATTCTTAATTCAAAGCTGTTTAGACATAACAAATGCAAAAAAGATTTGCTTGCAACCTTGTTCATGAATGCTAGCAATTTTAATATTTTAAAACACTTGTATTAATTACCTAATTTCTTGAAACAAAAAAAGTAAAATATTACATCTGTTACCTTGTAACAAGAGATTTCATTTACATTGGAATGGTTTTGCATGCTTTAGGAACTTTAAAAAATCAAATGAAAATATAGTCTTAACAACTGACACAAAATTTTTGACAAAAACTTTTATATGCTCTTGACCAGTTGAACTCTGTCAGACTTGTTACTCTTGTAAAAATAAAAATTACCCACACATCATACATTCACATCATGTAATTAAAGTTCAAATTGGGTTACTATTAAATTTTGTAGCAAAGCTACTGGATATATGCTAAGCACACCTGTTTACACTACTTGTAAAAAGACTTATAAAGTTTAATGTAATTTATGAGATATATTTGTTTTGCATTTATTTTATGAATAAGTTTATCATGAATTAAATTTTTCTCTTGTAAATAAGGTAATAATTTTTAAAAATTCCTCTTAGTGTTTTTGTACATACACACTCCCAAATACATACGTCTTTCTTTTATTTATTTACTTATTTATTTTGAAACAGGGTGTCACTGTGTAGTCCAGGCTTCCCTTGAACTCACTATGTAGCCTAGGCTGGCCTGAAACTTGTTGCAATCTTCTTACCTTGGCATCCTGCCTGCTGGTATTACAGGCATATACTACCACAATGGGCTTGAAATAAATATTTAACTTGATACTTAAACATACTTCTAACTCTTCAAAAATGTGTAATCTGATGGAAAACATGCAAAGAATTTCATGCAATTTGACCTTTCAACTTCAAAGTTTTAAATGTCTTTAAAATATAAGCGTATTGATGTTACAGTCTTAAGGCCATTAAGAGGTAGCCTTCTATTTGTGAATGGATTCTTTAAGTGAACAATTTCCTTATTTATAGCAAAGAGCACTCCAAGCTTACACAAATGCTAGGGACTTACAAGACCTAGAATAATATGTGAACAAAGTCAGTGACTCTTAAAGAGGAGGGAGATGCTCTGTCAGGACAGCAAATAGTGCTGTTAATAAAGAGTGCATTGTAGACCCAGTGGGCCTTGACTTGAGCCCTGGCTTTCCTGCTCAATAGGATATTTTTTTAAGTTCTTTGGTGGGGCAATATGCTAGATCTTTCTATCCAAATTTCTTCTTATGGAAGAATGATACTTAACTCCTGTGTTATTAGAAGTAAATAAATTAATGAAAATCAAACTTTTAATTCAGCATAAATCATCTGCTAGATTAAATCAAATAAAATTATTATCTTTATAATTGAAAAGTGATTATCAGGAATTTTGTTACATTCCAATCCGGTATTAGTGTTATCTGTCTAACTGGTATTATTTATTTAAGATTCAGGAATACTTAACAGTTCCTTTCAGAATTTCTTTAACCCATTCTTTTTTCTCTGTTACTGTATTCAGCTCCTCATGTCTTTTTTCTGCTCTAACTGCGAGGGGGATGAGAACTATTAAACCTTGATCATATGTATTCTATTTACTTCTCAGCCTTGAAACATTCTTTTAAATATGGTTTTTCTTTTCATAGCTCTAAGCATTTACCATACATTCCATTATATCAATATATCAAAATTATAATTGCAGTATCAATAGCAATAATAGTGTAGAATTTCCCTTGGTTCACACCTGTTCGTGATTCTACCCAGAAGCAAACTCCCAGCCAAAATGTCGGCTTTACAGCGTGCACCAAGGGACCGCCTGCCAAGCTGATTTGGATGCAGGCACATGGCAGAGAAAGCCACCCAGCACCTGCACTGAATAAAGAGAAGGGATGATAAAAAGAAAATTGAACCACCCTTAGACCTGCCTGCATGACAATCATCCAAAAGGATTTGTTATTTTGAAACAGTAACTTCCCAGGTATGAAATTAGGGCTACAAGAGTAATGAGAGACTTCATGCAAGGAGAAGGAGCTCACGATTTCCATAGAGATCTTCATTATATAGTGATATGCAAACCCTGAAGTTCTATGGACTTTGAGCCTTGAATACACTGTGCATTCTATTATTGAAAAAAGGAAACAATGAAGGCAGATCAAAAGACCAAGGAAGGAAGGAAGGAAGAGGGAAGGAGGGAAGGAAGGAAGGAAGGAAGGAAGGAAGGAAGGAAGGAAGGAAACAAGGCAGGCGAGTGGTGAGGAAGAAGGGAACGGGGAGGGTGGGAAGGAGGCACTGAGAGAGGTAGAAAAAACCCAAATGGGAAACAGAGAAAGATAAGAAATAAATAGAAAGGACTGCTTTATCCACATGTGTATGTTTAACAATGCAATGATCTTTGGAAATGTTTTCAAAATGCTATACCAAAGATACCTTAAATGACAATGTAGTAAAAAATCCCAATAAATATCATTTTAATGCATTGTTATGATGTATAGTTACAAGATTTATTGTAGAAAACATGACCATCATGGAATTTAAATTGAAATTTGGGAAATAACTCATAAAGGAGTGTAAAATTCGTATATAAGACCGCCAATGGGCCCTTATATATGAGAGATATGCATTTATTTTCTCTTCCCAAATTTTGTAGAGGATCCAACACAAACATAGTAGTTCTACAGTACTGGAGACCCAAGTTTCTTCAAGTCTCATGTTTCTCTGTCCTAGAGTGTTGGCTTGATTAATTTATAATTCAGGATAAGCTATGTTACTTTAACAAATCATTCCTTAACCTCAGAGGAGTCATAAGAAGAGTTTATTATTCACACATATTAGACTGTATCACCAGTGAAGGCTTTCTCTCACAAAATCACCCAGTGAAATAAAGTGACTGGCACTGTCCTAGTTACTTTTTACTCATTACTGAGACAAAGTACCTGATGACCAAAGTTGGGAAAGGAAAGGTTTTTTTCTTACAATTCTTGGAGATTTCAGTCCATACTCAGTTGATTCCAAGGCAGGATGGCATGGCAGGGCCACAGTTCATGGCAGTTACAAACAGGCCAGAGAGAGGGAGACACCTTCTTCCTAACCTTACATCATATCCTGGCTCCACCCCTAAGCGGCTGTAGCTCTCACAACACCAATCCAAGCACTAGACAAATGAACCAATCACAAACACATAACTGCATGAGGCTTAGGGGCCACTGCCATAAACCATGCCAGACACTCTGCCATCAAGCAGCACCATTAGGTGGAATCTGAAGTTTCCCTGATCAGCATGGCTGAAGAAAAGATTTTTGCACCAGACCTTTTACAGTCCACTGGAAGTGATCAAGTTCATACCAATCCATAGTATATTGATTGGAAATAGATTTTGGCTGTAAATAATGAGATGGGCTCAGGATATTTTAGGGGTTCATGGAATATTTGGTGAGAATTTCTTATTTTTCTTCTGCCAAAATTTCTTAAAATATCTTACCATCTAGCTTCATTTCTGTCAAAGGGAAGAAATAAAGAAAGAAATGGAGGGTATTCTCCATTTGAAAAAAAAAAAAAAAAACAAAACACAAACTGGACGATGTATGTAGACTTCTACTCATGGTCCAGTGGCCAAACTAAGGTGGCTATTCCTACTTCAAAGCTACAGAATATGGTATTTATGTAGATGACCACATAGTTTTCTCATATTGAAAATTTCTATTACTCAACAAAAAAGAATGAGTATCAAAAGTCAAATTTCAGCCTCAGTCACAAAATTTATTAACAAAATTATAATGCTAGTTATGTTCATATTTAGAAAATACTTGTATTTCTGGATATATATCAAACTTCAGAATTCAAAACAAACCTGAGTCATTTTATATGCATCACCAAAATAACTTTTAAAATCAGTAATCAATCTCCTGATGTTATTGAAATAACATCTTTCCTACTAAAAATACAAAACAAAACAAAAACAAGCAAAAAACTTCCAGATTACCCAGGCATCCTGTAGGTTTCTGATGGAAAAAAGCACAGATTTGTTTTTTTTTGTGTGTGTGTGGTTTAACATCTTTGGTAGTTACATAAGAAAAGTTATTCATTTATGTTGCCTAGCAGAGTTTTAATAGCTTTTTTTGTCTAACAAGCAAGTCTCATTTCCAAGAACTGATGTTCCAGTTCCATAATTAGATCAAAATCAATTTAAGGAAGACAATTGTTAGGTCTTTTCCTCCTCTTCCTTCTTCTTTGCATTGAAAATAAGATAACCATAGTCTCAGGCCCTTTGCCTACTTGAAATTTACACTAAGGTAGCATTTTTTAAAAAAATCCTTATCATTGGCCACCTCAAGATTTCTTAAGAGCAAACTGGTAGAAATTCTATCACTGCAGTGATCTTTAAAACAACAAGAATATTTCAGGCAGTATTGCCTGCAATGAATTCGACTGGATATCATACAGTTACTTTTTCCTGTTATAGATAACTTCTTTTCAGACTGGGTTGAATTTTCCTGAGTTATCATCAGAAAATTCATAAATCAAAATGTATGCTAGTTAGCAAAAATAGTAGTATTGAGGCAAAGTGCTGAAATAACTTCTTATGCCAGGTGTTGATCACATTTAATGTAACTCAGATTTTTTCAGCCATTAATTTCGTTATCATGGTTATGAAGGTCCTCTGTGAAGACCCCATGACAATACCTTTATTCTGTTAGCTTTGAGGCTGCTAAAAATAGAAGACTCTTCAGGTTTTGATTACAATTTGTAATGAAATCCATCTTTCAAAAGTAATCTACCAGCCTAATCCTCCAACCAGAGTTCTGATTTGCCATAGTGTTCATTGGTTTGCTCAGGCAAACAGCACCTCACTTCACATCTGTCTTAGTTACTTTATTGTCACTGAGACAAAATACCTAATGCCCAAGTTGAGAAAGGAAAGGTTTATTTCTTACAGTTTTTGGAGGTTTCAGTCCACACTCAGTTGGCTCCAAGACAGGTGGGTATGGCTGGACCGCCATTCATGCTGTCTGCAAACAGCAAGCTCGTACCAGCAAAGAGCAAGACACACCTTCTTCCTGCCGTTACATCACATCCTGGCTCCACCCCTATGTGGATGGCACACTGACACCATTAATCGAAGCACTAGACAATGAACCATCACAAATACACAATGCAAACTCATGAGGCCTGGGGGACACAGACATAAACCATGACAACATCTTTAACTATGGCAAATGCTTTCTGTATGAGTTTTCTTCTTACTGCCGACATATGATAACATTGGAACTCTGCAAGGTCACCTCCACTACTTGGACATCAGTTTTCCTTAAAAAAGCTTAGTAAGATTGAAAGTCAAAAGCTAGAACATTGTATATAAGCAGCTTTTTGGAGTGAAGTTGGCCAATGGGGAAAAAGAAGACAGAATCTTTCTATGACACACTACTTCTCTCAGTAAATGCACTCACACAAATGATTGGCTGTTTCATAGACAACTTGCAAATGCAACCACTTGTGTGGACTTTTCTCTATCATCAGTTGATTTTCTCGGTTATCTTCTTCCAAAATTTCACTCAATATAAAATATTATCACTAACTTATTATTATAAATATTCCGTATCTTATTTATAATTCTTTTTTGTTTTTTTTTTTTTTCTTTTTCTTTTTGAGATAGGGCCTTGCTGGATAGTCCAATGGTTCCTCCAGATCCCAGTGTCACTACAGGTTGGAACATTCGAGATGTCAACTCCAGCATCCTTTTCTTTTTTTCATTTGATACTCTGAAAATAGCAAGACAAAGAAAGTCCACATTTGGAGAAAATATAAGGAATACTTCATTTCCTTTAAGGGAAGCGATTTCTTAAACAACCCCCATATTAATATTTATAAGCACTTTCAATAAAGATAACATTGAAAATCTCTTGGGAGAGTTGTTACAAAATTATAGGTTACTGCTCATAGAAAAGCACTGAGAATGAGTTTATGGTAGACAAGTGATCATTTTTAATGGTTCTATAATCAACACAATAATCTACATGAAGATTTATTCCTTTTTCAATAGGAATTAAGTTGTGAGTGACACATAAAATGCAAATTTAGAAACTAAAAAGAACTCAGCCTCAGTTGTGTCTTAACTTTATTACCTAAGGCAAATAAGGCTCTCAGAGAGATGGAATGACTTTTGAAGATCCATACTTCCATTCCCCTGTTCAGAGATACAGAATCCAAAGCTAAGTCTATCAAATCAAAGACCTATGTCCATGTGTCACATGTGTCAACTTGCTTTCATGCTTCTTTACCTTGATATTTTTGAAATAAAAACAAGAAGAGAAACATTTTAACATAGAATTTAATAAAAAATGAGGAAATGAACATTAGACTTTGATTTTTAAGATTTTTAGATAAATAGCACATTAACTCTGTGTACTGCAAAGCACAAGATTGTGGATGTTAAATTATTTAATCTCCTGTGTTATCAGAAGACCAAGCTTTAAAACCATGGAGAACAAACATGTTATCAGGGTGTGAGATTTTTCTGGCTTCTGTTCCCCTGAAATATTTAGCCATTCTTTGTAACCCATCCTCATGCTCTCATTGATTGAAGGTTTCCAGAAATTCTGCCGTATGTTAGTAACAAGTCACAGTGATAAGGAAAACGCTAACAGATTCCTGCTTACCCGCACCTGTCCTCTAGTTACAATGTGAGACCTTAGCTATATTTCTGTATATTTTAATTCTTGCTTACTTATTTTTATTATTTAGTTTGCAATCCTTGAACCCAGGCCTTGATAACAAACTTGACCCACAGTCCTGTGTTTATGTTTATTTGGTGAGAGGGTCCATTTCAGCCTCTAAATTGCCCAGGCTGGACTCAAACTTGCAATCTTCCTACCTGAGCCTTTTACTCATTTTTCTTCTTAAAACCAAATTTTGTTTTTAATTTGAACTATAAACCACAGTAATGATGTAACAAATAGAAAAACAAATAAATGAAAAGAAGGAAATGACAGGAACTCACAACATAAAATTAATTACTAACATTTTGGACATTTTTCTATTCACATATATTATTCATTTTTACAGATATGAATTCTTACTATAGTGACAGTTTTTCTTCTGCTTCTTTGTTTTAAAAGATAAAGGAAATATCTTTCCTTTTAAGAACATCCTCCCATTCATATTAAGGATTATTTTTTGTTTGGATGAAAGAACCATTGTTATGTAGTGCTAACTTTTATCATTGGTGATAATCCATGTTCTAACCACTGTCTTTTGAAAACACAGCATATCTAATTTTCATTATTGTAGATAATGAATTATTCTCTTTGTTTTATCTTTAGCATCTGTCTCCATGTCTTGATTGTTTCTAGATAGGAAATAATAATGTATAGCTTTTATAGCCAATTTAGCAGTCACTTCTGATTAACTGAAACATTACACTGTTTATATATTATGCAATTAATTATCAATACATATTTTTTTTCTGGGTCCCTTTTTATTTCTGTGTGGTACTAGTGACTTAAACTTGGGCCTTAGCATGGTTACATCCCTAGCCAGTTGTAAAAAAAAAAAAAAAAAAAAAAGTTTCTTTATTTTAAAACAGGGTTTAACAAGTTGCTAAATTGCCAGGCTAGGCTAAAATTTAAGACGCTCTAACCTCACTCTCACAAAGTGCCGGGATTGTAAACATGTGACAGCACTCTTAGCTTGGTCTTTTTTTTTATATATATGTTTACTGAAGAAATCCTTTCGCTAGTAACAACAGAATTCAGTCAGCTCTACATCAGAAAAAAATATTTGTTCCTAGTATAAAATAAGACAAATTGTTAACAGCTGTAAATATTAGGGAATGATAGATCTGGTTTTATATTTAAATTTGTTCTAGGGGCTGGGGATTTAGCTTAGTGGCATAAGCGCCTGCATTGCAAGCGCGTGGTCATGAGTTCAATCCCTGGTACCGGTAGTATAAATAAATAAATAAATTTGTTCCAATTTCTTATATTAATTACTATGAATCAAAATTTCTATGATATGTCAGATTACTGGGTATTTTTGTCCCATTAAGGTGTTAACCTCTCTCTTTAAAATAATCATTTGTTCTTAATTATAATTAATAATATAAATTTTGTTTCATTTTAAAAAATTGTTGAGGCAGGGACAATACCTGCCTGGAAAGCATGAGGTCCTATGTTTGATTTCTAGTACCAAAAAATAAATGTCATAAATTCTTAAGCAGCACATCTAAGATATGAATAAAAGTTTTAAAATTCATAAATATATCCTGAAAAGATATAAAATATTGCAAGAATAGGTAACAAAGTGTACTTAATGTACGGTACTTTTGCACATATGCAGAGGGAAATTTTAGGGACTTCAAAATAATATAAACTGGATAATAATGAAATATCAGGATTATCACAAGTAAAACCCAAAAATAGACTCATAGGAACACAGTAGAAGAAAAAGGTGAGATAACTCATGAGAATGTACATATATTGACCCAAAACACAAAACACAAACATGTATTACATTAATTCCAACTGGCAAGTTGAGTAAATGCTGGAGAGACTCCTGTGAAGGTCAGGGCTACGCTTACTCAGAATAAGACCCTTTCTTTTGGCTCTGGTCTACATATGTTGCAGTATCTACACTGATCACACTTAGATTATGAAAATCATACTATATATCCTTGTCAAAAGGCTGACAATTTTCCTTTGTTTAGCCTTTATCATACACCCTCATGAGTGATTCAAAATGGCTTAATTTGTTCTGCAAAAAAGGATATTTGGAGTCAAGTGTAGACAAAGTATCTACAGCTTCATTTTATTTCTTGAGCCTCACATAATTTGTGTTTAATGTGGAAATAACATCAAACTGTTAGCCACTTAGATATTTTTAGTTCAATGTGCTGATATGTTTGAGACTGTTTTATAACTTTCAAAACTTTACAATCCTAGAACGTGTAGTCAGGATATTTACCACTGTGTTATTCATACTAAGCATACACAAGTATTAATCAATAAAAAGAAAATATATTAACAGTTCAAGATTTTAATGAATTATGTTGTACAAATCAATCAAGCAGTTGCTTTGATAAATCTAAATCTTTGCAATTTTTAAATTGTAAATGTGGTATTTGAGATTACACTCAGGGCCCTTGCACTAAGCTACACCCCCAGACTACCTTTTTTATTTTTAAAGTAGGATTTTAATGTCTCTAACTTGTTTAGATTAGGTTCAAACTTGTGTTCCTCCTGCCTCAGGCTCCCCAGAGTGCTTACAATACATGCATATGCCACCATAGTTTGAAAATCTTTACACATTTTGATATCACATGAGCACATCTTCAGTAACATGGCATACTCTAATTTAGTAAATGCTATCATGCATTAACCACAAGCATATATACATTGTTCTTAAGTTGACTGCTGTTCTGTTGTATTAGCTTCTCAAGAATATGAGACAAAGTCAAATATTTTATTTGTAGCCATGTGAGTTATTTCAGATGCAATGTAGGACATAATTTTCATGAGAAATAAAGCCTTTAAAGGTAGCATATGTAACAATATAAATAAATTATGTAAACTTAGAAACAAATGACAATCGCTAATGTTAGATTCTTACTGATCAGCCAGCATTTGCACATAAATTTGAACACATATTGTTATAATTTTTACTCAGACAATATTATTACACAAATGTCATGGTAATACTCATTGAACAAATAAGACAATTTGGTCTAAGAACTTATTTTTCCTCAAACCTGACAATATTTGTCAAATCTTGAATAGAGTTCAGAGACCTTAACAATTCAGAACCCTTGGTCTTAACAACTTAGCGCCATCCATTAATAATGTAACCAGGAAGCTCTCTGGGGAAGATGCCTCTCACAGAAGCCCCTGCTCTGACTCATCTCTCTGATCTTTTTAATGATTGCATGAGTCATCTATTCATCACAGCCGATGGAATATCTGAGGCACCAAATTTACAGCAGAGGGTTAATCTGGCTCAGGATTTCACAGGTGGAAATGGCATGGCTGATGATGGCAGGCAGAGAAGGGCTGTCCGAGCACAGGAGTCAGGAAGCAGAGAGAACAGAAGGAGCAGAAACAAGAATACACGCTTTCAGGCCACCCAGGACCTCCCGAGCCAACTCCTCCCACTAGGCCAGCTTCCTAATAGCACATTCGGCTGTGAATTGACTTAGTTATCAATACCATGTGACGTTTAAACCATAACCATGACCCATTTCTTTTGAGAATGGCATCTAGATTCCAGAGAGTGCTCTGTATTACCCTCTTTTCTCCTCAGTTTATGTATTTGATGGGCAGAAAATTAATGTGTCTGTCTTGAAATAAAATATTGATACTGGCCCCAGGAAATTCAGTTCTGGTTTGTTTTGATGAGGAAAACTAAAAGTCCTTCCCCTAAAGAGAAAAACCTCTGCCCAGGGAGAGACTCCCTATCCACTGTCTCATGGTATCCTCTTTTGCTCAATGAAATACCTTCAAGACACTAAGCCCCCTATGATAGACATTTGTGGTGACAATGAAATCCCACTGATTTTTCCAGGGTCTTTAACTAAAACTATGTCCTTTTACTAATCTCGAGTTTGCAAATGTTTTTGGCTTAAGTGGTAAGCAGTAAAAGTTTTAGCTTTGCCAGAGGGTGTACCAACTTTGGATTTGTTTATAGCACTTTTCTATATCTATGAATCATGATAGTACAGTTTGATTTCTAAAAACAAAGTACAAAGCACTGAATTAGTTTAGTGAGAAATAACAGAAATCATTTCTACTCCACCATTATATTTAATTTACAATCTGGCTTCGCGGTAAAAGTTATCACTTTTATCAGCATAAAATAGTATTTCGGATTCTTTTTGTCTTTTTCTGAAACACATTTATACCAATGCATTAAAAAAAAGTCAGTTATTTTCCCCTATGTTCAAATGCACAACCCTAAACTTTGAGAATATTGAATGATTTTAAGATCTCGGTATTGCTGAGAGGAAGAATGTACAATCCTTTTTTCTTTATCTCCAGTGTAAAATGAATCTCAGTTTTCTCTATTAATCAGCAATCACCCTTTATTCTTGGGAGAATCTGAGCCAACTTGGCATACACAAAAAGAGAATTGTTTTTGATTCCTGTAGCTGAGATGTTCAGAGGTAGGGCTGCCTTGAGGCACAGCTTGATGTCCAGGCAAAACTGACATCCAAGTGACATCTGAGACATCTGTTTTCTCACACCACAGCTCAGCTTGATTCATCTTCAGGCTTTGCTCAACAGACAAAAAACAAAACAAAACTAATTAAAGGCCATCAAGAATCTATTAAAATGGTTTGACATTTTCTCCAACAGGATTTTCAGGAAAATCTCATTGAATTCTAGTGTTTAAAATTGGATACCATTCCTAACTTATGCTAGGAGCATTTGAGTCAATCATTATTTCAAGTCTAGGTACATGACCCACTCCTTTCTTAAGCCAATTTCCCAAGACCATGAACTCTGAGACAAGGATCCTTATGGAAGCAATTACGTTGGTATTTCTAAGAGAACTGAGAAAGGAGGATAGGAGGGAAGAGAACCAAGGAAGAGTGATTTGAGCAGTGAAAAGAAAAAAATGCTTTCAATCTTCCTCAGAGAAAATGTTACTCTTATATTTTTAGATGATTGGTCACAGGAGATACGAATTCCTGACTTCTGTGCATTTCTGCATAAATGTAGTGCATCCCTGAAGCCTTGAGCTGCTTTGCATATAGACCTAAGAAACAAATGTGGAAGCTGGGCCGGGAGTACACAGAAAGTGGACAAGACTGGAGTGTCTTTGTTACTCACTACCTGCAAACCCTAAGCTCAAATGGTAGGTAGAGGTTTTACCCTAATGAAATTCAGAGTGCATTTCACCAGAATCTGGACTAAATTACTATTGTACATTGCACACTGAGAAACATCCATCCACTACATTCTCCAAATTCAACATGAAAATAAATGAAAAACATATTAAATATTGGGCAAGTAATAAGTTTCCCTTATCTATGTATTCCACGTTCACCAGGCTAACATTAATCGGTTTTCTTAAATGATATATATCACAACAACTGTTTACCCAATGTTTGCATAGTATTCAGTATAATAAATAATCTAGAGATGATTTAAAGTTCTTGTGAGAAAATACGTGTGAGTGTGTTATTTGAAATTCTATAATTTTTATATAAAGGCATTGAACATGCACAGATTTTGGTACTGGAAAGGGATCCTGAAAAGAACACCTCTCAGTTACTGAGTAATTACTGCAGTAGAAATCTTAGTTTTCTACTTTAAATGGTAGTGTTGATGAATTAAGCAGCTGTTGTGCAGTTGAATGAACATAAAACTTAAAGTACTGGGTTTAAACACCTATTTAGAGTGTAAATTTGGACAAATTAATCTTTATGCATCTTAATTCCTTGTCTTTAAAGTGAAAATTCAGACATTTTAATAATTGCAGGGAATTATTGATGAGATAATTAATGCAAAAAAGGGTTTCTAACTGTAATTTTAATGTGTATAAATTTTTAGTAGTTGGTAAATTTCTAAAGGACAAGACCTTATACTCCTGAGCTATTCTCAGGGTTTAACTTAATACCTACATTTAATTTAAAATTTCTGGAGATTTAATAAGGAAAATAGATTTGGCAGGTAAGAGTTTTGCTTTTGTAGTTATATGCTTTATATGCATGATTGTTTCTACCTTAATTACCATTTTTATGTATCTATTAATCTTTCCATCCTTTATACTGAGCAACATGAGGATTCTCAGGCAAACTGGCTTGGTGTCCTGTTTCAACTTTTATAAATTTTTATTTTGTTGAGTATAAATTCCAAAAAATCAAAGCAGTTCTGGGTTGTGTTTCTGACTACTTCAGAAAGTTAAGCTTATAGGTCTCTCAAAGATTTTTTAAAAACCTCTTAGTGCTTTTCAGAATTAAAAGTAACAACATTTTCTTTAGGAAAATTGGATTACACTAGTGAGTGGCAATGAACAGAGAGATAAACTACAAATAAAATTTTGACAATGTTATAGAAACTAATTGTCCAGACTTCAAACTGGGTTATTTTGGCCTATTATTTCAGCCCTTTGTTTCAATGTCCTTAGCTTTGAAAAGAAATAATAGCATCGGTCTCATGAGCTATGATGAGAAAAATGTTCTGCACCTATTAGAAGCACATTTCCTGATTATTGTTAACCTAAAATCTCAAATAACTAAGAACACTGTAGAGTATCCATGAACATTAACTATAAAATAGATTAGTATCTATTTGAGCAAAGGCAAATAAGAAATAAAAAATTATTTATGTCGCTCAGTATGATCTACAATCCTTACTGATATATTAGTGCTGTTCTTCACAAGTTACAAAAAATCTAAAATATGTATGAAACCAGAAAAGAACCCAAATAGCCAATCTTGATCACACATCATTACCATTTGGTCCACTAATGAAAATATGTTGATGCTGTTGAGTTCATCACATCACACTGCCCCTAAAGACTCTGTGTGTGTGTGTGTGTGTGTGTGTGTGTGTCTGCATGCCCACGGACACGGGATGGAAACTTTAAGCATGTGAGGTACGCTTTCTCCCAATGAGCTACATCCCAAGCCCAGCAAGAATAATATCTGACCTTCAATTACCAACTCTAGCGTAATCATTATTAAACTATAGGTGATAAGAACACCTACATCATTGGGTTGCTATGCAAAGTATACTTTTGGTATAGTATTTCGGTATTAATTCACATTCACTAACATTGTATTGTGAGTTTGTTGTTGTTAATCTTTTAATCTTGGTAATATGTAATTCCCAGCTTTCTTGTTTTCACTAAAGACATTTATTTATATGATTGGATTAGATCACAGGAAAACTAATGATTTAAAAATAATATAAAAATGAATTTTAATATTTTAAATGAAGTATCTACATTAGTATTTAGCATGGTAGAAGAATAGGAAAACACAATGAACCCATTAAAAAAAATGGACCAATAATATAAAGTCAATTTACATAACAAGAAATCTCAGTGACTGAAACTACATAAATAAAGCATGATTAATCAACCCCACTGGTAATCAGAAAAGATCAAACTAAGAACACAGTGATATTCCTTAATCAGGCTGTCAAATACTAGATAGCCATCAAGTATTACTAGATAGCCATCAAGTATTCAGTATTATGTAGTGAAATATTAACCTGATACAGGCATTTTGGAGACTACCTTAACAAGTTATAATATAATAAAATGTGTGTATTTACAGCACCGAGCAATTCTATTCCCCAGAAACGCACATATACAGGTTCAAAGAGAATTTTGCAGTGTTTACTGAAGACTGTGTGAAGAAGAAAGTTTGAAATAGTCTAATTGTGAAAAAAATTCACTGTGTGTTGTCTACATGACCTAGCTGATTTTCTGCCCCACTCTAGGCTTAGCCTGCCCATGTACACTGCTGTAATCTTTCTTTTCTTTGAATACAGATGACCTGAAGGCCAGAAGTTCCTTTTCAGATCGATAAGCCAAAACTTGTTGAACTAAACTGGCTGCCATAGTGATCACCAGGCAATCTCTAACTCTATTATATCACCTGCATATTAAATGGCTGTTGATAATAGATGACCATCAGAAAAACTCATAAAAGAAACAAAAATGTGATATGAGAAAATTCTTAAAAATCTCCTCTACTCCCAGAAAATACATGGCTATTTCTCAGCTGTGTTGGTCTATCCCATTCATGTATTTGATTCTATATATATAAACTTTCCATTCCTAGTGTGTAGAGAAGTTGATTTTTTAGTTCTGTCTCCTGCTTCTTCCTTTCCTGGCCAATAGTAGATTAAGCCTTCATAATCAATCAGAGATCAGTTTTGTTTTATTAGTTCTGCAATTCTGAAAAGGACAAAAAATTGGTAACATGTACCCTGGTTGTCATTCAGCCCACTGTATGTAGACTGTGCTTGTACTGCTTATCCAAACAGGATGAAACACAACACAAAAACACAACAGTCAGTGAAACTTTAAGTTTTCTTACTTGTAGATAGGCAGCAAAGATAGAAAAAAACCTAAGATTCACAATAATCTGGTATCAAAGGATCAGGAAATTTCCCAAATGCATAGTATTGTGAGCATATGACCTACATTTACTACAATGTAAAGACTATAAATCTGTCTCCCTGAGTTCATATCATCAGGACAATCTGACACAATGGTATCGAAGGACATTCACTGGAACATGGAGTAGTCTTATCTGACTATTTCTCCCTTGTCTCAGTATGTAATGTGTGCAGCACATTCAATAGCTATCCTTGAAATCTACAAACAACAAACAGGGGAGAACTAAACTGGTCCAAGGTCACTGAGAGGACTGTCCTATCCTGTCACCTGGACTAATATCATTGCTTTATTTCAAATGGAAATTACAACTAAAGTACAGATATATAGGGGAAAACAAAGTTTAATTAGAAAGTTGGATGATAGATTAGAATTTGAACTTAGGTAGTTGAAAGGGTCACACTCTAACATGGGGGGTCACATAAATGCTAAAGGCAAATTTCAAGAATTATATTGTGCATTGCGATCAAGGTAGCCATTATTTTTACCCTTTTATCACAGTTCCGTACTCTTTATGGCTGAAGAATGGCTTTGTTTTAAGGAAAGCTTTGTTTCTGTTTGCTGGGAGTCTCACCTATACATAATTTCATCTTTCCTGGAATTTAACTGATCACAGGATTAGGGCAATGGCTTCAGGCTTCTGATTGTGGCTGAGTCCCCCTGAAGACTCTTATTTATTTATTTAAAGAGAAAGAAACAAAAAAATGGAGAAAAAAGGGTAGAAATAATACAGAATTACAGAAAAATAAACAGTAAGAAATCACCAGTTGATAATTACATATTGTCATCTTAGAAATAGTTGTTCAGGTTACAAAATTAAAGTATGTAAAGTGACATTCAAATAGTGACACTGCCAAAAGTTCTGCTCAATGATCCAACAAAAACTTAGTAATGTGGTTATCAGTCCTACACACTTGTTTTTTTTTTAATCTTAAAGAGTAAGATTAAACACAATAAAACAGAACATAACAGTTCAAAAAGAAACAATTTAAAGAAATACAGATTTCAAAGGAAGTCCATTGGAGATCTTCACTGTCTATATTATTGTCTCTAGTTTTCTTCCAAATAGTTTAATTTCCTATTATCTTAAACTGAAACCCTGTATTACTTACATTATCTTACTATGACTGATCTTATTTGAATTACATTTGTTAGACCATGGTTTAGCCTTGGTTGATTTTATTCGAATTTGTTTTTTTGGTGTTTTTTTTTTTTTTTTTTTTTTTTTTTTTTTTTTTTTTTTATTTAAGAGGAAAAAGAGAAAAACACAAAACAAAACAAAGTGGTGTAAGGTTACACATAATACAGAACTACAAAAAAAAACATAACAGTAAGAAATCACCTATTAATAGATTACATATTATCATCTTGGAAATAGTTGCTCACATCACAATATCAAAGAATACAAAGTAGACATTCAAACAGAGAGACTGAAAACAGCTGTGTTCAATGATCCAAAAACATTAATAGACTCAGCTATTTAACACCCCTAAACACACTTGCTGTTATATCCGTTAGAGCTCTTTTTTTTTTCCTCCCTCTCTTTTTTACAACAAAATTTACACATTTTGGATTTTATTACTCCTTAGTTCTTATTACTTTTTTTTGGGGGGGGGATAAAGTCAAATATGGCAAAAAAAAAACTGTCAGTCAAAACCAAGGATAAACATAGCACATGATGTAGAACAGAGTACAAGGTTATTAACAACGGTTATCAACGTTGTCTCTTGTTTCCTTAAAAAGAATTGTGTATCTCATTAGATATTATAAAGTTGGACAAAACAGTAGAGAACAAGACCAATAAAACTTAGGCATTGTAAACATTACAGGACTTCCTAAGGAGACAATAGTCAAACCAGAATGGGCATCTTAGTGAATCTTATTGCCTTCAAAGTAGTTGCCTAACCTCAAACTTGATACTATCGCACAAAATGGAACAGAGTCTAATCAGTCAAAACAAGATCGTGGGAGTATTACAGGACTTCAAAACAAGTTAATAGGAAATCAAAAAGAGTTACTATTATATATCCTAATTTTTTTAATTTTTCCCTTAATTAAAATAAACATAAGAAATAACTAAATAATTTTTTAAAGAATAGTAGTTACCATAGTGTCTGTCTTTTTCCTTGAAATATTTGGATAAAACTTCATATTCTATAGCTTCAAATATTTCCATATCAAGAAGCCCAGAATAAAGCCTTTCTAATTAATAAGTGAAAATTTTATAAGGCTTCAAGGCCACATAATGGGGAATCATGATTACCACATATTTTTATATATTTGAATCATTACTTACATTAAGGAAACTATTCGGTATTCGTACATGCGATTGATTTATTTCACTTATGAGTATGGTCTCAAGCTGCGCCCATTTATTAATAAATATCTCAATGTGATCCTTCTTATAGCTGAATAATACTCCATTGTATAGAAATACCACAACTTTTTTATCCATTCCTCAGTTGATGGACACTTGGGTTGTTTCCAAGATTGGCGATTACAAATTGTGCTGCTATAAACATAGGTGCACATATATCACTGTGGTATGATGTTTTCAGTTCTTCTGGGAATATGCCTAGAAGTGGAATACCTGGAATAAATGGGATTTCCAATCCCAACTTTTTGAGAAATCTCCAGACAGACCTCCACAAAGGCTGTACCAGTCTACACTCCCACCAACAGTGCAGGAGAGTTCCTTTTTCCCCACAGCCTCTCCAGCATTTGTTGTTGTTGGTTTTCTTGATCCTGGCCATTCTTTCAGGAGTGAGATGGTATCTCAGTGTGGTTTTAATTTGCATTTCTCTAATGACCAATGATGATGAGCATTTTTTCATATATTTATTTGCCATTTGCATTTCTTCATCTGAGAATTGCGTATTCATCTCAGATGCCCATTTTTGGATTGGATCTTTGAATTTTGGAGGTCTGAGTTTTTTTAATTCTTTATGTGTTTTAGACAAGAGTTCCTTGTCTGAGAGAGAGTTCACTAAAATCTTTTCCCAGTTTGTGGGTTTTCTTTTCACTATGCTGGAGATTTCTTTTGACATGCAGAAACTTTTTAATAAGAAGTAGTCCCAGTTATTGATTCTGGGAAGTATTTCCCATGCGGTTTGAGTCCTGTTCATGAATTCTCTACCTACTCCTATGTCTCCAAGGTTTCTACCCAATTTGTATTCCAATAGATTTAGTGTTTCTGTTTAATATTCAGATCTTTGACCCATTTAGATTTTAATTTAGTACATGGTGATAGACATGGGTCTAGCTTTAGTTTTCTGCAAATGGAGAGCCAGTTTTTCCAGCACCATTTATTAAAGAGACTGTCGTTCTTCCAGTGAACCTGCTTGGCTCCTTTATCAAAGATAAGGTGGTTGAGTGTGTTTGTAGTTGTAATCTATTCCATTGATCTTCAGCTCTGTTTTGATTCCAATACCATGTTGATTTTACTACTGTTGCTTTGTAGTATAATTTCAAGTCAGGTATTGTGATGCCTCCTGCTTTGTCTTTGCTGCTTAGAATTGCCTTTGCGATTCTAGGTCTCTTCTGGTTCCAGATGAAATTTAGGAGTGATTTCTCTAGATCATAAGGTATGTTGATGGTATTTCTATTGGGATTGCATTGAATCTGCATAACAGTTTTGGGAGAATGGCCATCTTCACAATGTTTGTTCTTCCTAACCATGAGCAAGGGATGTCTTTCCATTTTCTGAGATCATCTTCAATTTCCTTTTTCAGTGTATTATAATTTTCACTGTATAAGTCTTTCACTTCTTTCGTAAGAGTAATTCCTAAATATTTCATTTTTTTGCTTGCTAATGTGAATAGTCCAGTTTCTCTTATTTCCCTCTCTGTGATTTTGTTGTTTGTGTATAGGAATGCTATTGATTTCTGAGTATTGATTTTGTATCCAGCCACATTACTGAATTTATTTATTGTATCTAAGAGTCTTTCAATGGAGTTTAGGGGGGTATTCTATGTAGAGTATCATGTCATCTGCAAACAATGATAACTTAACTTCTTCTTTTCCTAACTTTACCCCTTTTATTTCTCTTTCTTGCCTAATTGCTCTGGCTAGTACTTCCAGTACTATATTAAATAGGAGTAGTGATAAAGGACATCCTTGTCTTGTGCCTGATTTTAAAGTAAAGGCTTTCAATTTTTGGCCATTTAGTATGATGCTGGCTGTTGGTTTGTCATAAATGGCCTTTATTATATTGAGGTAAAGACCATCTATTACAATTTTCTGTAAAGTTTTTATCATTAATAAATGTTGCACCTTATCGAAGGCTTTTTCTGCATCTATAGAAATGATCATGTGATTCTTATTTTTGGCTTTATTGATATGGTGGATTACATTTATTGATTTGCGTATGTTGAACCATCCTTGCATTCCTGGGATGAATCCCACTTGGTCATGGTGTATAATCTTCTTGATGATTTGCTGCATCCTATTTGCCAATATTTTATTGAGGATTTTTGCATCTGTGTTAATTAGGGAGATTGATCTTTAGTTCTCTTTTTCAGTTGGGTCCTTCTCAGGTTTTGTTACTAGAGTAATATTTGCTTCCATGAATGACTTAGGAAGGATTGCTTCCCTTTCAATTTCATTGAATAGTTTGAGGAGTGTCGGCATTAGGTCTTCTTTGTATTTCTTGTAGAATTCTGCAGTGAATCCATCTGGGCCTGGGCTCTTCTTGGTGGGTAAGGACTTAATTACATTTTCAATTTCAGTAACAGAGATTGGGTTATTCAACAGTTTTACATCCTCTTGATCTAGCTTTGGCACTTCATATGCTTCTAAGAATCTGTCTATTTCTTCTGTGTTATCAAACTTTTGAGAGTAGAGGTTTTCGAAATAGGTGTTGATGATCTTCTGTATTTCTATTGGGTCTGTAGTGATTTATCCTTTTTCATTTCTTACTGCATGAATTTGAGCTTTTTCTTCCCTTTTTTTAATAAGGTTGGCTAGGGGCTAATCGATTTTATTTATTCTTTCAAAGAACCAACTCTTTGATTCGTTGATTCTTTGGATTGTTTTCTTAGTCTCTATTGCATTGATTTCTGCTCTGATTTTTATAATTTCCTCTCTTCTTTTGGCTTTGGGCTTGACTTGCTCTTCTTTTTCTAGCTGTTTGAGATGTAGCATCAAGTTATTTATTTGTATTCATTCTGTTTTCCTGATATGGGAACTCAGTGCAATAAATTTTCCTCTCAGGACAGCTTTCATTGCATCCCACAGATTCTGGTAAGTTGTATCTGCATTTTCATTTTCTTTTAGGTATTGTTTAATTTCTTCTTTAATTTCTTCTGTGACCCACTGATTACTCAAGAGTGTGTTATTCAGTTTCCATGTGTTTGTGTGATTTTTGCAGTATCTTTTATCATTAATTTCTAATTTCAGAGCGCTATGATCCGATAACATGCAAGGGATGATTTCAGCTCTTTTGCACTTGTTTAAATATGTTCTGTGAGCTAATATATGGTCTATTTTAGAAAATGATCCATGTACTGCTGAGAAGAATGTGTATTCTGATGTTGTTGAGTGGAACATTCTGTATATGTCTATCAAACCCATTTGTTCACAGGTATGATTCAGTTCTGTTATTTCTTTGCTCATTTTTTGACTGGTTGATCTGTCCCTTGGTGTCAATGGCGTATTAAGGTCTCCTGTTACAATTGTGTTACTGATAATTTGAATTTTCATTTCTGTTAATAATTGTTTTATATAATTGTGTGCTCTGGAGTTTGGTGCGTATATATTTAAGATAGTTATCTCTTCCTCTTGGAGTTTTCCCCTTACGAGTATGTAGTGACCTTCTTTATCCTTTATGGTCATTGTTGGTTTAAAGTTCACGTTGTCTGCAAACAGAATGGCTACTCCTGACTTTTTTTGGATTCCTGCTGCATGAAGAATTGTTTTCCATCCTTTGACTTTCAGTCTGTGAGTATCCTTCTGGGTTAGATGGGTTTCCTGTAAACCGCATATGGTTGGATTTTGTTTCTTGATCCATTCTGCTAGTCTGTTTCTTTTGATTGGTGCATTGAGACCATTTACATTAATGGTTATTACTCTTAAATGCTGGTTAATTGTAGGAATCTTATCTCTCTGCTGTTGCATCTTTATCTTTCTGTTCTGTTTAATTATTTGCTTTGCTTAGTGTTTTTTTCCTTTGTGTATCTAAACTGACTTTCAATATTTTTTGCAGGGTTGGTTTGGTGTTCATGAAGTTCTTCAGCTGTTCTTTGTCATGGAAGTATCGTATTTCACCATCTATTTTGAATGATAGTTTTGCAGGATATATCAGTCTAGGTTGGAAATCATTTTGCTTTAGTATCTGGAATATTTCACTCCATGCTCTTCTTGACTTTATTGTTTGTGATGAGAAGTCTGCTGTGATTCTGATAGGCTTTCCTTTATAAGTGATCTGTCTTTTCTCTCTGACAGCTTTTAATAATCTATTCTTGTGTTGAATTTCTGGGATGGTGATTATTATATGCCTGGGTGTAGTTTTATTTTGGTTATGACTATTTGGAGTTCTATATGCTTCACTGATCCTGATGTCAGTTTCTGATCTCATGCTTGGGAAATTTTCAGCTATTACTTCTCTAAATATCCTCTTGATATCCTTTATGTTGTCTCCTTCTTTTTCATTAATCCCTATCATTCTTATGTTATTCTTCTTTGCATCGTCTTGCAGTTGTTGAATTGTTGTTTCCTGATTCCTTGTTATTTTTAAAAGATCTTTCCTTTCCTGTTCACTAGCTGCAATCCTGTCTTCAAGGTCTGAAATTTTATCTTCACTTTCATTAAGGCGGTTTTTACAACTTTCAGTGGAGTTTTTTTATTTCCTGTATATCTCTGTGCATCTGCATTATGTATTCTGTTTGTTTCTTATATTGCTCGTCTAGGGATTCTATCTTTTTGTTTAGTTCCTCCAATTTTTTATCTGTGTTTTCTTTAGATATATTTAGAATCTCTTTCATTTCTTTTATCATTTCTTCTTTTATCTGGGAGATTATTTCGAGTTTGAATTTCTTTAAAGCTTCCTGGAGTTGCTTGTCAACTTCAGTAGCTATTGTGTCTGATATATGAGGTGGATGGGATATATTTTCTTCTAAATACATTCCTCCTAGGGTTTCCTGAGATGGGCTGGAGGTTTGAGGTTGTAATTTGATCTTTCGTTTTGTCATTTTCCTATATTTCTGTGTTTCAAGTGTTATTTGAAAGCTTCCTCAGGATCTGTTGAAAATCCCCTTCTATGTTTGCAGCTACTGAGACTCTGGCACCACCCTACCCCAAGCCATTGGGCCTGCAGAACCAATGGCCCTCCTCTGCTTGTTCAGAACTCCGCAGTTCCAGACAAGCTGGGCCTCAGGGACACTGTGCGCCCAGCTGCCCCTTGGAAGCTCCACAGCTCTTCAATCGCAGCCGGGTTAGGGTACTCACCACAGGCCGCAGTGCCTCAGGAGTCTGTGATCCCTCCCTGCTTGCAGAGATATCCACAGTCCTCCAGACAAAGGAAGGGGCTTCTGTAGGCACTCCAGATCCGCCCAGCTCCTCCTCTGCACACAGATGGCTAGGCGTGTCTGGGCTCGCGGGATAGTGTAGGCCCGCCCACCCGTTGGGAGCTCAGCAGACCTCCAAGTGCAGCCGGGATGGGGAGGCGGATGTAGTGATCTCTAACCTGCTGCTCCACTTCACTGTACCCGGAAGCCTGGGGGGTCCGGAACAGTCTGAGATTTGGGCAGAGTGTGCTGAGCACTTACCACAGGCTGAAGTGCCTCAGGAACCTGCGATCCCTCCCTGCTTGCAGAGATATTCAGTCCTCCAGACAAAGGAAGGGGCTTCTGCTAGCACTCCAGATCTGCCCAGCTCCTCCTCTGCACACCGATGGCTAGGCGTGTCTGGGCTCGGGGGATAGTGTAGGCCCGCCCACCCGTCGGGAGCTCAGCAGACCTCCAAGTGTAGCCAGGATGGGAAGGCTGATGTAGTGGTCTCTAACCCACTGCTCCACTTCACTGCACCCGGAAGTCACAGCGATTTTATTCGAATTTGGTATGCTTGATAGTATCACGTCTAAAAGTAGAGGCAACTACTCTGAAGATGACAAGTTATAAATGATATCCATACCAGTTTTGATTATTAACAACTTTCAAGTCCTACAATGTTTTCAAAGTTGTGTTTTTATAAAAATAACTATGTAATACTATGCTTAACTATATTAAAACTGATGATGTGGACAAGTCTATTGAAAATAACAAGAGAAAGCATAATAACTACAGTAGATCACCTAATATTGTGGTCTTATGTGTCTTTTTCTTTTTTCTTTTTTTTTTTTTTTTTTTTTTTTTGTCTTTTTTTTTCGTTTTTATCGGTACCGGGGATCGAACTCACGACCGCCTGCTTGCAAGGCAGGTGCTTATGCCGCTGAGCTAAATCCCCAGCCCCGTGTCTTTTTCAATGTATGTTTTTCCCTTAAGCCTCTTACATTGGTGTTCTCAGATTTGAAGGGGGACAAGATAATGTAAGTTCAAGGCTAATGGCCCTTGTGTGACAACTCCTAAACAGACACTTGCTAAATCACACACACATACCCACACACACACACACACACACACACACACACACACACAACACACACCTACACAGAGCTAAAAGATTTTTGATCCAAGGATTATAATAGAAAAAGATACAACATGAAGGTCAAGTTTTGTTCTGCATTTAGTTATCTATTTGGGCATCTATAGGCCCAAGCGAAGAGTCATAGTTTATAGAAAAGATGGTTTTTTAAGTCTCTTGCTATCCTAGAAGAAAACATAAATCCTTCTTTTGATGAGTGACAGACACAGGCCAGGATTCTGGCTATTCCTCATCCCTAGTTATGGTCTTTCTCTAAGCCATAACTAAGTCACCAGATGTCTCTAATTAGAACATTTAAATAAAATGTTGTTCATATAGTATATACTAACAGCAAATACCATGCATACAGTAATATGAAAATATCTCAAAATTATAATATCAAGCCAAAGATAGACAGAAATATTCTGCAATATAATGAATCCAGAAAAGCTTACAAACTCGCACTCAATATTTATTTGAGTGTGTGGCTCTGTTTCTAAGTAATCAAGGACAAATCATGTGATTTGTCTCTCTATGCTCTGATTTCTTCATATATATGTAAATGGAGACAATAATAATATCAACATCATAAAATTATTGTCTCGATTATATTAATTAATACATTTAATAAGCTTTGAAAGTGGGCAAACACAATGTAAGATTCCTGCTATAGCAGTGTGTGTTCATTTCATTCTACGGTTGTGGAAAGCTATGACAACTCATTAAACTCTGTCAGACACTGTCCATGAGTGGAAAGACCTTACTATGACCTCAAATCCCCCTTCCTCTGAGCTGAAACCCTGCAATGATGGATTCCATCTCTGGACACATGTTCATAGGTAATTACTGGATGTGAATCAGACAAAACTTGTTTTACATCACATCTGTAGACATAATATTCTGAATCCTGGTCTTGTCAACTTCCTTAAACCTTGCTATTGTCAATTTCCAGGCTATTCCCTTCTCTCTGCTTGCCTGATTTCCATATTACTTTCTGATTTGGTGGCCATGTGTTAACATGGTATAGTGTCTGTATAAATGAGCTTGCTAAAGATTTCTTTTCAGTTATCAAATATAAGCAATTATCAGTGCTGTTTATTATTAAAATCCTATGTTTACCAGTGAATAATTTTATCTTGGTATATAATATAATATAATAAGTAGCGTTTTCCTAGTAAAAATTATCATTGTCCTCTGAAATAAAATTTCAGAGATTCTTCCTCCTAAGTCAGTTCAATAATAAAAAAAATAACATGGTTATGCTGCACAGTGCAAAATATCTCTCTTTTTCTTACACTTTACTGAAAATGTAAAAATGTTTTTGATTCCTTCAAAGCATAAACCTGAATTAGTAATTTCATTCATTTAATGAAGAAAACTTAATATGTATTTATATATTTTAGACAAAATATTTCTGCAAATAAGTAAAAAATCTCCTACATTGTTGACGAGTTAACATCCAAATAATAAATCCATCAGAAGTTAAAAAATCACAAGCCAAATGCATTTAATATGGTTAACTTGAATGCTACAGCTCAGCAACGATTGGTCTTTAATGCATCAGTTGTTTACTTTGGTAGTCTCATTGCCAATGGGCAGTTGTAACTTTCCAGCATCTTGATAGAGTGTCATACTACCTAGAAATAAATTTCAAAATTTTAAATTAAAGTATGATTTGAACTGAATGTGCACCACTTCTTTATGATTGTAAAGCCAAAATTGCATGTCAAACCATCAAAAGTCAGAGTCCATTAATAAAGTAGTAATAGATCAATAGTTATGGATGATTCCTGCCAGGACCAGTGAGTTGGGCCAAGGCACAGAACATGCCCCAGCCTGGTGGAATGCTCTTCCTCCCCTGGGGGTCAGGCGGCAGTTTCCTGCCAGGATCAATGAGTCCAGCCGAGGTGCTGAACCCCATCAGAGCCTGGTGGAGCTCTCTCCTTCACTTGGAACAACACTTGAAGATCGAAAATACAGGAAAATGAAAAAATGAAAGACCAAAATGCAATTTCAAACATCCAGCACACCCCAAGAAAGCCTAGGAGCCATGTGCATAGAAGAAATTACATGCCACCTACCTGAAATAATGGTAACTGAAATAAAGAAACAACTCTGGGAAGCCTTAAAGGAATTAAAACTAGAAATAATCTCTCAGGTAAAAGAAGAAATGATAAAAGAAATGAAGGAGATGCTGAACATATCTAAAGAAGACACAGTTAAAAAACTGGAGGGACTAAACAAAAAGATAGAATCCCTGGATGGATAATATAAGAAACAAACAGAATATATAAAGCAGATGCAAAGAGATATACAGGAAATCAAAAACTCCATTGAAAGTTGTAAAAACCGCCGCAATGAATGTGAAGATAGAATCTCAGACCTCGAAGACAAGATTGCAGCCAGTGAAAAGGAAAGGAAAGATCTTTTAAAAATAACAAGAAATCAGGAAATAACAATTCAACACCTACAGGATGACACAAAGAGAAACAACATAAGGTTGATAGGGATAAATGAAAAGAAGGGGACAACATAAAGGATATCAAGCAGATATTTAGAGAAGTAGTAGCTGAAAATTTCCCAAACATGAGATTTGAAACTGATATCAACATCAATGAAGCATATAGAACTCCAAATAGCCATACCCAGAATAAAACTACACCCAGACATATAATAATGGACATCCCAGAAACTGAACAAAAGAATAGAATATTAAAAGCTGTCAGAGAGAAAAGACAGATCACCCATAAAGGAAAACCTATCAGACTCACAGCAGACTTCTCAGCACAAACAATAAAGTCAAGAAGAGCATGGAGTGAAGTATTTCAGATCCTAAAAGAAAATGATTTCCAACCTAGACTGATGTACCCTGCAAAAACTGTCCTTCAAAATCGATGGAGAAATAAGTTACTTCCATGACAAAGAGCAGCTGAAAAACTTCATGATCACCATGCAAACCCTGCAAAGAATACTGAAAGACAGCCTAGATACATTTAGGAAAATACCACTAAACAAAGCAGACAATTAAACAGAACAGTAAGATAAAGATGCAACAGGAGAAAGATAGCATGTCAACAATAAAACCTATGTAACAGTTATAACCATTAATGTAAATGGTCTCAATGCACCAATTAAAAGAAACAGACAGGCAGAATGGATTAAGAAACAAAATCCAACCATATGCTGTCTACAAGAAACCCATCTAATCCAAAAGGGCACTCACAGACTCAAAGTCAAAGGATTGAAAACAATACTTCATGCAACAGGAATGCAAAAAAAAAAAAAAAAAAAAAAAAAAAACAGGAGTAGTTATTCTGTTTTCAGACAATGTGAACTTCAAGCCAATAATGATCAGAAGGGATAAAGAAGGTCACTACATACAGTTAGGGGAAAACTCAAAAAGGAAGAGATAACTATCTTAAATATATATGCACCAAATTCCAGAGCACCCAGTTATGTAAAACAAGTACTAACAGAAATGAAAAACCAAACTAGCAGTAACACAATTCTAACAAGAGATCTTAACATACCATTGACACCAATGGACAGATAACCAGACAGAAAATCAGCAAAGAAATAAAAGAACTGAATCGTACCTGTGAACAAATGGATTTAACAGACATATACAGAGTACTCTACCCAACAACAACAGAATACACATACTTCTCAGCATGCATGGGTCATTCTCTAAAACAGACCATATATTAACTCATAGAACATATTTAAATAACTGCAAAGGGTTGAAATTATCCCTTGCATGCTATTTGACCATAGAACTATGAAATTAGAAATTAATGATAAAAGATACTGCAAAAATCTCACAAACACATGGAAACTGAATAACACACTCTTGAGTAATCAGTGGGTCACAGAGGAAATTAAGGAAGAAATTAAACAATACCTACAAACAAATGAAAACACAGATACAACTTACCAGAATCTGTGGGATGCAATGAGAGCAGTCCTCAGAGGAAAATTTATTGCACTGAGTTCCCACTTAAGGAAAACAGAATGAATATGAATAAATAACCTGATGTTACACTTCAAACATCTAGAAAAAGGAGCAAGTCAAGCCCAAAGACAAAAGAAGAGAAGAAATTATAAAAATCAGAGCAGAAATCAATGCAATAGAGACTAAAAAAAAAAATCCAAAAAATCAATGAATCAAAAGAGTTGGTTCTTTGAAAGAATAAATAAAATCAACAAGCCCCTAGTCAACCTTATTTTAAAAAGGGAAGAAAAAACTCAAATTCCTGCAATAAGGAATTAAAGAGGCGAAATCACTACAGATCCTATAGAAATACAGTAGATAATCAACACCTATTTCAAAAACCTCTACTCTCAAAGGTTTGATAACACAGAGAAAATAGACAGATTCCTAGAAGCACACGAAGTACCAAAGATAGATCATGAAGATGTAAAACTGCTGAATAACCCAATTTCTATTAATGAAATTGAAAACGTAATTAAATCTTTACCTACAAAGAAGAACCCAGGCACAGACAGATTCACTGCAGAATTCTACAAGAAATACAAAGAAGACCTAATGCCAACACTCCTCAAACTCTTCAATGAAATCGAAAGGCAAGGAACCCTTCCTAAATTGTTCCTAGAAGCAAATATTACTCTAGTAACAAAACCTGAGAAGGACCCAACTGAAAAAGAGAACTAAAGATCAATCTCCCTAATGAACACAGATGCAAAAATCCTCAATAAAATATTGGCAAATAGCATGCAGCAAATCATCAAGAAGATCATACACCATGACCAAGTGGGATTCATCCCAGGCATGCAGGGATGGTTCAATATACATAAATCAATAAATGTAATCCACCATATCAATAAAGCCAAAAGTAAGAATCACATGATCATTTCTATAGATGCAGAAAAAGCTTTTGATAAGGTCCAACATTCATTTATGGTAAGAACCTCGCAGAAAATTGGAATAGATGGTCTTTACCTCAATATAATAAAGGCTGTCTATGACAAATCAACAGCCAATAACATATTAAATGGCCAAAAATTGAAGGCCTTTACTTTAAAATCAGACACAAGACAGGATGTCCCTTATAACCGCTCCTATTTAATATAGTACTGTAAATACTAGCCAGAGCAATTAGACAAGAGAGAGAAATAAGAGGCGTAAAGATAGGAAAAGAAGAAGTTAAATTCTAATTAATTGCAGATGACGTGATACTCTGTATAGAAGATCCCCAAAACTCCATTGAAAGACTCCTAGATATAATAAATAAATTCAGTAATGTAGCTGGATATAAAATCAGTACTCAAAATCAATAGCATTCCTATACACTAACAACAAAGTCACAGAGAGAGAATTAAGAGAAGCCACACCCTTCACGCTACCAACTAAAAATATGAAATATTTAGGAATTATTCTTACAAAAGAAGTGAAAGACCAATACAGGGAAAATCATAATACACTGAAAAATGAAACTGAAGATGATCTCAGAAAATGGAAAGACATCCCTTGCTCATGGATAGGAAGAATAAATATTGTGAAAATGGCCATTTCCCAAAACTTTAATACAGATTCAATGCAATCCCGATAAAAATACCATCAACACACCTCATAGAACTTGAGAAATCACTCCTAAAATTCATCTGGAGTGAGAAGAGACCTAGAATAGCCAGGACAGTTCTAAGCAGCAAAGGCAAGGCAAGAGGTATCACAATCCCTGACTTGAAGTTATACTGCAAAGCAACTGTAGTAAAATCAACATGGTACTGGAACCAAAACAGAACCAAAAATCAGTGGAATAGATTAGAAGATACAACCACAACTACAAACACACTCAACCACCTTATCTTTGATAAAGGGGCCAAACATGCTCACTGGAAGAACGACAGTCTCTTTAATAAATGGTGTTGGAAAAACTGGCTCTCCTTTTGCCGAAAAATAAACTAGTCCCATGCCTATCACCATGTACTAAAATAAAATCTAATTGGATCAAAGATCTAAATATTAAAACAGAAACACTAAATCTATTGGAAGACAAATTGGGTAGAAACCTTGGAGACATAGGAGTAGGTAGAGAATTCATGAACAGGACTCAAACCACACGGTAAAATACTTCTCAGAGTCAAAAATTGGAATCACGTCTTATTAAAAAGTTTCTGCATGTCAAAAGAAATCTCCAGCATAGTGAAAAGAAAACCCACAAACTAGAAAAAAATCTTAGTGAACTTCCCCTCAGACAATGGACTTCTGTCTAAAACATATAAAGAATAAAAAAAAAAATGGGCAGACCCCCAAAATTCAAAGACCCAATCCAAAAACGGGCATTTGAGATGAATAAGCAATTTTCAGATGGAAAAATGCAAATAGCAAATAAATATATGAAAAAATGTTTTTCATCATTAGTCATTAGAGAAATGCAAATTAAAACCACACTGAGATTCCATCTCACTTCTGAAAGTAGGGCCAGGATCAAGAAATCCATTCACAACAAATGCTGGAGAGGCTGTGGGGAAAAAGGAACTCTTGCACTGTTGTTGGGAGTATAGACTAGTGCAACCCTTATGGAGGTCAGTCTGGAGATTTCCAAAAAGCTGGGATTGGAAGTCCCATTTTTTCCAGCTATTCTACTTCTAGGCATATTCCCAGAAGAACTGAAAGCATCATACAACAGTGATATATGTGCACCCATGTTTATAGCAGCACAATTTGTAAATGCCAGATCTTGGAAACATCTGAAGTGTCCATCAACTAAGGAATGGTTAAAAAAGTTGTGGTCTTTTTATGCAATGGAGTACTACTGAGCTATAAAGAACGATCATATTGAAATATTTACAAATAAATGGAATCTGCTTGAGACCATACTCATAAGTGAAATAAATAAAACTCACATGTATAAATACCAAATAGTTTCGCTAGTGTAAGAAATGATAAGAATACATAAAAGTATGTGGTAATCATGATTCCCAATCCTATTGGTTTGAAATCATATAATGTTTTCACTCATTAATTGCAATGGTTTTAACCTGGGTTGTTCGATTTTAATATCTGTGATAGTATGAATAGTTATTTTGAAGAAAACACATCATAAAAGCTAGTGCTGATTTAATATCATCTTGTTTTGAGGTCCCATCAAGCTGTCATACATCTAAGGCCTGGGGATTTAGCTTAGTGGCATAAGCACCTGCCTTGAAAGCAGGTGGTTGTGAGTTTGATCCCTGGTACTGATAAAAAGTTTTTTAAAAATTTTTTAAAAAGCTGTCGTACATCTGTTTCCACTGGTTTTAACATGTTGTATCTTACTATATTTGATTATATGTGATAGTATAAACAAAATTTTTATAGGCAAAGAGATAATATAGAAACTGTTGTTCGTTTTCTATTAGCTGATTCTAAATAACCTGTAATTCTTTCATTCTTTTGAATGCCTTCACATTTTCTTGATATGCTTGATGCTATAACATATGAAGTTATACTAAAATAACAAGGAAAGAGGCACTATGGTAACTACTATTATGTTAGATTATCTGATGGTGAAACACAGTGATGCTTCAATTGTTTGGTTCTGACCTGTATTGTTCTGTTACAATGTCCTCTTTTATCTCAATCTCCCCCCCCCTTTTTAAATTAATCTATTTCTTTCAATTAAGGGAAAACTAAATTAAAACATAGCGGGACATATTATAGTAACTTTTTTGTTTTCCTATTACCTTCATTTGAACCCCAGTATTGCTCTTCCCATCTTGCTCTGTCTGATTTTACTATGTTCTATTTTTTTTGATAGTATCAAGTTTGAGGGTATCGGCAACTACTTTGAAGGCAATGAGATTTACTATGATGCCCATTAGGGTTTGACTATTATCTTCTTTTGAAAAAGGTCTCCAGTGTAGGTTTTATTGGTCTTGTTCTGTACTGCTTTGATCTATTCTGTTATACCTGATGATATAGGCAACTCTTTTTAAAAATAGCAAGAGGCACAATGGTAACCATTTTTGATCACCTGGTATTCTATTTTTGCATAATGTACTATGTCCATCCATCTGTTCTAACCAACTCTGTTTTTTTTAGTCATGTTTGGTTTTATTCTCTTCAAAAAAAGTAATAAGAACTTTAGGAGTAAAAAAACCCAAAAAGTGTAATTGTTATTGTAAAAAAGAGAAGAAAGGAAGGTGGTCTAAGGGATATAACTGCATGTATGTTTGAGTGTGTAGGATGGAAAACCATATTTCTGAGCTTTTGTTAGATCATTAAACGGAACTGTCTGCAATCTCACTGTATGAATGTCCACTTTTTATGCTTTAATTTTATAATTTGGACAACTGTTTCTAAGATGGCAATGTGTAACCTATTAACTAGTGATTTCTTATTGTATGTTTATTTTCTTGAAATTCTGTATTATTTGTACCCTTTTACTGCTTTGTTTTTTATTTCCTTTCTTTTTTCTCTTTAAAAAAAGTAGTAAAAATAGGTTTTTATGTTGAAATATGGAATCTTAGGGTCAATAGAAACTACTCTAGGCATATTTTTTATTTCTTACATAACATAAAGTTGATTTACCACTAAGGTTACTATGTGTTATTAATTGAGTGCACATCAATGCAAAGCAGTTTTGTTGAACCCTGGATATCAACTTACCTGAGTCTGATGAGGAAAGACAGCCATGCAACACGAAATAATGTAACTAAGGCACACTGATTAGGCAGCAGTTAACAGTAGAAGCTAGTCCTCCATGGCTTCCTAGTGTGGATGAAATCTCAACCGCATGGATTACATTTGTAACATAGTTTAGGGATGCTGAAGGTGGCCTGTTTTGGGTTTTAGGCCCCAGCACACTGTGAATTGACTGAAACAATACTGAGACAGGAACAGAACACTCTTGTAGCGACTTCCCTGTATCTCAGGCTCTTGCACACCAAACCTTTTCTATAATCAGTCTTGAGAAGTTCAAGGGAAAAGAAGGTTGGGTTTGGTATGGCCCAGTTAAGTGCTCAATACAAGATGTAGATAATTACTAAGTTAAACTTAGGGGCTCTATAATGAACAAGAAAAAATACTGAGGACTTTTATATGAAAATATGACAAAATAGTTTAATGCAGTGATAATTATTGCTAAAAGCAGAGGTGAATCTTTGCAGTTTCCAGTTGGTTTTTCTTGAGTTTGGTCAATCCACAGCTCATTTTGTCTAGAAAGCACTAATTAGGAGTTTGGCATTAACATTCCAGGTCAAGATCTACTAACATGTCCTGGGGATAACATGAACATGATAATCAAAGAGCATGATAATCATTTCTGCCTCTTACAGAAGGAAATATGATGCATTCTTTTCTTGGTGACTTGTTTATGCATTTTGTCTATTTACTAATCGGATTGGATTTTGCTTGCTATTTTTCAGTGCATGAAATTTAACTTGTCGCTTTCATAACTTTAGTCACAAAGCCTTTCTCTAGTGTGTAAAAATTCCGAGTATAAAAAAATTAAAAACCAAAGGAGGCCAGGGATGTAGCTCAGCAGCACAGCACCTGTCCAGCAAACCTGAGGTCAAAAGTTTGATTCCCAGTACCCAAAACAAAACAAAAAAATTTCAGAGTGTAAGGACGCTGTGATACACGTTCACTAATTTACTATGCATTATAGATTTTTCTGACACCATATTATCTAGTGAACCATATTCTGTTTTTGTATTATTTGATGTACTCTTTGAAGTTTAAAAATCATTTTTATGCAATTAATTAGAAGTCAGATAATAATTATTAAACAAAAATACCAAATATTTATGAATAATGACATTTTAAGAAGTACATGGCTGATATTTTTGAATTCCATTTTTGAAACAATCTCAACAAGTTAACAACTGCTTTCATATTTCTGAGGCCTAACATGTGTATCAAACTGGAATGCATAGTGAATTTAGAAAAAAATGTGTCACCGATATATGAGGTGAGACTTTTCTATTAATACCTAAAATATGAAATATCTCAGTTCCAATCAATTGGGTATAGCATCTAGAACCAAAATCAACAACAGATCAATATTAAAACTTAAATATAATATATGTTACATTAAGATCAAAGTCTAAGTTGATGAAAGCATGTGGTTTAAAAATAAAAACAAAACAGCTAATACTTTCTGAGTAATATTAAGAACAATAAGTAACACATTGTAAAAAAAGTTTGGATTATTTTCCAAATAATAATGTTTTATGTTTAATTTACATACCAAGATATGGAAAGACATAAAGACAAAGAACTTAGGCTCTAATACCAAATGCTTGGAATAGGATTTGAACAGTAAAACTGTTATTGAATCTCTCTTTGCAGTAATTCCTTAAATTTAAAGGAAGGGTGAGGATGATACATAATTAGATGATTGGGTGTGAGGATTGACTGCGTTAACACTGATAAAGGACAAGGAAGAGTGAAAATGTTCAACAGGGACCCAAAATAATTATAAATGTCAAAAGTCGACATGAAGAACAAGGTAGAATGAGCATTTGCAATGAATATTACAATATTTGGTTACACTAGTTTTTCATAAATTTATTTCAAATACCTAAAATACATTAATGGAAGAAAACATGGTTAATTCTAAAGGGAGAAAATATCTTGTTATTAAAAAAGGCCAAAAGGGTTCAAAATGGACAATGAAGTGATCAGGTCAGCCACTACCTTATAACAGAAAATAATGAGTTATTTTAAGGGAATAGAAATTCAAGTTCTTTCACAGCATGAAAACTGCAGTTTTGAATGACAAAAAGGAGTTTGTGATTAAATAGTCTAGGTACTATTTATAGACATGGAGACTGAATCAAAGAAGGCAAATCTAAAGGCAATAATACTAATGAGGTAGGTATAATCATAAACAAGGGAGAAAAGAGTATCAGTTCAAACTAACTAGGGTCAGTCGGATTAGAAACTAAACTTCATTCAGCCCCTCTGAGCCTCCCTTTGGTCTTCAAGAAAAAAAATACACTGACAAAATAAACTCAAGTTACTTTTCTAATAACAAAAATGACCCCACATTGTGAACAAGTGTACTCCAACGAAAAGAGCATCACATCCTTACTGTGGGAATTCAGAGAGTAATGCAACAAAAATTTGACCTAACAAATAGCTATGAGAGACCAGATTGCATGCATTTGAAAGAGAGAGATTAAAAGCAGGCACAAGAAAAAGCAAACTCAAGCTAATAAACTGAAATGTCTGCTGGGAACTGCTTCACACAGGCTCATTTGAAGACTTGAGGAGTGTGAAATTTTCATCAGAAAGCTCCAAACTATATGAAACTGCCTCCTTCTAAGTTTATGCACAAATTTCATACCAAAGGGATTTTATTTACATCTGAGGAATACTTTTTTCTTTGACTCAGAGCCTTTCATCAAAGCAAAAGAGAGACCCATTACCTTGTCTACAGAGCATTACTTCTTTAAGGTCAGATTTTCAGATCTTTGCTCAAAAATGTGTAAAATTTAACAAGCAATGCAGATGTATGTGTGTTTATGTGGTTTTTCTGTATCACTGCATGGTAAATCAGAGCAGTGATTTTTAAATATTGCCTAAAAGAACATCCAGATCTCAATGAATTTTAGTGTAGTAGAGAAAGGCAGGGATGTCATCCTATCTGATCATCTCACTCTTATGAACCAGTACCTCAACTCTGTTCTTCTCACTGTGTTATGTTCTTTTCCCCAAGGAGCCAGTGCATATTTTTCTATATACTTCTTATAATTTCTTCATTTTAGTGATTAAGGCCCTTAGTATCAGCCCAGCCTTTACCTGAATGTACAGCTTTTTCATCCTGACCTCTTTCTACTCAATGGAATTGTGATTACACACACAACAAGAATGAAAGAACTTCAAGGTCATTATGAATCACATGAGCATCATTTTCATCTTACTGCCAAAACAGCCAAGTTGGAAGTCTACTGCATCCTCTTCTTCCTCAATTCTACCCTTGAAGAAATAAAAAGAGTGTCACATAGCAGGACACCACGCTGAAAGGGGCTCCTACAGGTCCATCTATCCCTCTGTTACTGTAGATCTGCCATCTTTGCACTCACTTTGAGGCTCATTTTAAAAGTTTCAATGATATTTATGTCCACAAAACTTTCTAACTCACATATTAGTGCTTTTTCTAAATTTTAGAATATAATCTACCTCTATAATAATATAATTTTAACCTGCACAGTTAAGGTGGTGAAAAGTGAGACCGTCATCAGCTTCTTTAATTATTTCTATGCCTAGAATCCCCACATTCCTTGTCTTTTTGTGATTCCTTGGACATTTTCACTCATACCTCATTATATGTCTGCTTTTATCTTACACTTTAAGCATCCTAATGGTGGGGCCAAATATTCACCAGTTTTGTAGCCCAAAAATCTAGTATTCCATTTTGTAAAAAGTAATAACTGAATACATATTTGCAGAATGAATAAATACATTTTTAACTAAAGAGACAGTTTAGCTTATATTAAGTAGATGCAATTTTAAAAGTCCAATAGATAAGTCAAAGAATTGCTTTAAAGAGATCTTAGTGTTTTATTTTTACTGATACCTGAGAGAAAATGGAATGATTTATGAAGATTTAAGTGTGTTACAAATTTTTGACATATAACCAGGAGAGAAAACCTTTTAAAAAAGACTAGATTACTTATATCCTCTCATTTCATCATATTACGTAGTTCAAAACAATACTCCTTGAACTCATCTATTATATCTAACAAAAGATGTAATATACTAGGACATGAAAAATTGTTGTGAGCTTTAATGTGTGTGAGGCTATAGTGAACATGGCATCTAGTGACAATTTTATTATATAAACTAACTCAATATCTACATCTTTAAGTTACTATTTATACAGTTAAGCCTGAACCAAAAATTTTAAATAGCTGAAGTAGTTGTGTACTGAATGGAGCTATAGGTATATAACAAAGTTGGTCACAGTGTAATTTCATTTCTTTATGTGTTGAAATCATTGCTGTTATCGTAGAGACAAAATGTTTCAGGATTGAGGAATAGTCTTCTGGATTTATTTTTAAAATAAGAAATTCTCTAAAAAATGTAATTAAATCAAGGACTAGGACGGTCTAACACATTTAAGACTAGAATCAACATGTTATGAACCCCACCACCACCTCAGATTAACCTTCTCCCTGCTATTCCCACATCATTAGATAACCTAAAATTTACACCAATGTGACAAGTTAGTGTTCCATTTAGCTTTGTTCTTTACAAGACGTATATCTGAAGAACTGATCTAGAATGGCATTTCTCATGCTGTATTCTAGTATAATTCCATTTTTGAGGGGAAAAGGAGTTTGTGATCAAATAGTCTAGGGAATATTTTTAGAGAAACTCCTTTACTGATGAACATTTTATGAATTTTAAAACGTACTGTGCATTATCTGTCTATCTCCAAAAGGGAATTAGAGAATGAAACATTTTCCAAATTTAATGAAAAACAGATTTTTAACACTGTAACATCTTGCAGGAATAGTGGTCTGTTAAGAACCTTTAGAAAAGTCTCATCTGTAACAATGGAAATGGAAGTAAAAGCAATAGTAATATTGTTAGTTGAAAAAACTGAGTTCAAAACTTGATTTCTTTAATGAAAAAATCAAATTTATGGTTTTATACTGATATGATTAAAGTCATTCAGTAGTATAAAAATTTTTCCTTTCCTGATACCGCATAGTAAAAACACTAATTTCCAATAATATCATGATATTTACTTATATGTAGTCTTGTAAGACACACAACATCTGTGTCCTGAAAGAATGTAGGAGCAGAGGAATTCTGGACACAATGAGCATACCTTAAATTGTACCTTGGTTTCTAAATACTGTTTCAAATTGAAATAAACACAGGAATATTGGAGAAACAGCTTGATTCTACTGTAAGTACAGCAAATCACTAAAAATAAATTATGTCTAAATGACACAAGAACTAGCTTGAAAAATCTCCCACTGACCAATCTCAAAAGCAAGATCTTCTAAATTAATAATGATAAGTTTTATTATGGCTAATTTTATACATCAACTAGAGTAGACCCCAGTATAATAAGACATTTATTTGAAATACTAGTGTAGGAGGAAAGGTAGTATGTCAGATTGTTTTATTTTTTTGAATGATATGAATATTTGATTTTTAGACTGAATAAAGTAGACAGCTTCTCGTTATTAGAAAGTGGACCTCATCAGTTGAAGCCTTGCATAGAACAAAATGGCAGACGGCCCACGAGGTAGAAGCAGACCTTTGGTCTGAATGCTTGAGCTGAACATTTTTATTGCTGGTCTTCAAAGTTGGCTGTTTTTGGTCTGGGTCACCTAGCTTCTGAGACAGAATTTGTACCTCTTGTTCTGATTTTCAGATTTTAGTACTCTGAAGAATATATGTAAGAAGTAAAAATTATGCAAAAAATTTCAGGAAAAAGGAAAGCTCTTTCTTATGATAGAATATCAACTAATAATTATTTTAAAATGAAGCAAAATACTGAATTCAGAGAAATCAGCATTCTGTCATTATCATAGTAAGAAGTTTATATAAGTGGTTTCATTTATTACTTATGGTTTAATTCATTGTATGTGAACCTATGAACAGCAGTTTGCTATAAGGTCACATGTAGAAGAATATTTTTACAGAAATAGTCTATTAAATGTTTAAGTGCAAAGCAGGTGATTTTTTTTCCTCCAAATTTTTTGAATTCCCAGCAATATTTTGACTGAATATTTAACTAAACAAGCTTACTTTTCACTGCAATCTCTAATTTTCAGTCATTAACTCTTTCCCTAACCAATTTTGATATACCACATGTTCTGTTGTAATTTTCACTTTTATATCACTTCAGAAAACTGTTATAGGAATAAAAGAATAAAATTAAGTATAAAATGTTGTAAAGAACTCACATTCCACTATTTTTGACACTGTTTTAGTGGTGATGTATAAATATTGCATTATTAACAACATGATGCACTGCATTTTACATTAATTTTAATAATTTAAAATTTCATATACCTAGTAAATGGACTAGAATCAACTAGTAGTTCATCAGAAATATTAGGAATCTTATAAGAAAGTTTCTCAAGTAACAGTTTCTGAATTTGGCAACTGTTCTCAATTTCAAATTTTTTACAATATTGAGTAAAAGCTTCAAAATAACTTCTTTTAGTGACTTTGTCTTTGTGAAAACCAATAAAATTGTAACTCAACAATTAAGAGGTTTTCTTATTCACTTTTATATCTCTCCTTTCCTATTCAATATAGGTAAGTTTTAACCATAAGTTGTAATGCAGAAGATAATTTTGACTAGAGATCAAAAATTAAACATTAAGTTAGTAGCTCAATTTTGGAAAGGTATACATCATTTACACATATGTACAATGTATATGTGTATGGGATATTAGTGAAATCAGATTTCCTGATATAATAAACATCTACTTCCAATTTTTTGATGCTGCAAACAAACATTGAATCACTCTTCCTACTGGAAAGATCTGGCCAAAATTCAAATTGCTAGATGATACCTTGATTTATGAAGATCATTTTCTCTGAAATAAAAAATCAAACACCAATGCATTGAAAATGAGCTCTCCAAAGTTAAAAAATGTGAAATAAAATTTCTTCCTAGAGAATTTTATTCTCTTCGACATTATTACAATAAATGTGTAAATAATTGTCAGAATTTAGTACTAAAGGTTACAAAAATCTGTTAGATCTGAGAATTTTAAAAAACTTATGCTAGATGAAATTAGAAACCTTTTATATTATTTCTCTGTGTCTGTCTCTGTCTCTCTTTTTATCTCTTTGTATAATATAAACGTATTATACATATAAATGAGATAGACATGAATTAAGTCCTTTAAAAATGTAGATCAAGAACTTCTGCTTCTCATGATTTAAGAATTATATCACTATTTCAGAAATTTAAGTTTTTCAAATTCAAATGTATCCATCTTAGAAATGCCATAAATGAAATTATTCATGCCAGTTATTAAAAGAACAAATTAATCTGAATTAATATGGCCCTAAAGTATAAATATAAACATTGTTGTCAAATATCACTAGTATTTTAATACAGAATGCTTTCTGAATTGCTAAAAGTTAAGAAAACCATGTAAAAGACAATCAGTTTTATAAAGAATATAAAATATGAGACAACTTTTTAGTTAATATAATTTTTTAAGTTTTCTATTTACTGATACATATTTGCACTGCAAAATGATTACCTTGCTTTTAGAGAGTTGGAACATACACATAACACATGATAATTCTTCTCTTCTTCCTCTTCCCTTTTTCCCTTCCCCTCTCCACCCATCTTTTGAGCTTCTTCCTTTTTGAAAGAAATAAATATGGGGTAACTTTAAATAGTGCTACTGTATAAAAATGGCTTATGTCAGCTAACTTTATGGATAAACTCACAATTATTATATTATTTCAATTAAGTCCTATAAAGATATTTGCTTTAGTTTGACTTTCTACATAGAATGACTTACTTGATATATAAAGATTTGAGAGTAAAGCTCTTCCATATATGAAAGTTTGAATGAATGATATATAATAATTACTTTTTAACATGGTGATAAAATTCTATGTCATATATTGACTTTTTAATTACACTAGATAAAGCTTCATCTGAAGATAATGTTTGAACAAAATCTGAAGAAGATGAAGAGATTGGTCATGAAGCTATCAGAAGAAAATCTTTACAGGAAGAGGGACTGTGTGGAAAGCCTGGCCTGGAGCATGCATGGGGCACTGGAAATAACTGCCAACAAGCTGGCACAACCACAGCGGGAAGAATAACAAAAGAGAAGTCGCACAGGTCTGTCTTGGAAATAAGAGGTCATTTCATGAAACCTTATAGATCATTTTGAGAATCTGGAATTTTACCTAAATGATTTAGGAAAATAATTCCAAGACAGTAATGAAATAACCTGATATATCTATATATCTATATCTATATCTATATCTATCTATCTATCTATCTATCTATCTATATATATATATATATATGTAATATGAGAAATCTAGGAGACAACTATGAGTTCATTCAATCCTGGCAAATTATACTGAGGGTTGATTTTCATGGTGAGAATTTCAAGTGTCAAGTTGTAGACATAATCCTGAAGTGTTTTTCAGTAGAGCAAATAAGATTGATCAAATGTGAAGTCAGCATCAAGTTAGGAATCAACCACAATTTGAAGTTCTTTAAGCTGAGCTACTGAAGTCTGAAATTTTCTTGTATTAAGTTGGAGAAAACTGAAGGACAATTTTATCAGGGAGAATGAAATCCAGCTTTCAGTGTACATTTATGATACCCATTGGACCACAAAAAAAAAAGATGCTAAATTGAGAGCTGGATTTCATATAAGACGTAGCAAGGACTAGATGAAATCTAAGTGATTTCTTAGCAAGAAAGTGACTTAGTATATAAAATAATCTAAGGACAAAGAGCCTAATTCATATGCCCTACAAATGTAATAGCAGATTTAAATACTTTCACCAGATCCATCAGGTCCTCTAATTGATGGCAATGACTGAAAATAAAGGCATAGCTTTGAAAGGAAAGTTGTTTTCCTTTATTTACAAGCTGCCATTCTTTTAGTGTGTAGAAAGAAATGGAAAATATTTAAGCTTCACAAAGAGAATAGCATACATAAAAATTCTGGGTACTGATTAAAGACCTGTATGCTTTTCTTTCAGGCACAATTATAGGCAATATCTAAACCTTTATTTGGCCAGTCTTACAGCAGAGCACACCCTACGCACCTGTACCTCTGAGGAAAATCTCTGGGAAGTCACAATCCTTCTCATGTTACACTCTCACACTCAAAGCCTTCCTTCTTAGGCTCTTTAAAATTTGGACAGAGGTGTATTATGTATCTCTGCTTGGAACTCTGTCTTGGTCTACTTTTTGCTGTTACAACAAAATATCAAGAATGAATGATTTATCAACAGATTCACTTCTTATTGTTCCAGAGGCTGAAAAGTTCCACGTACCAAGGTGCCAGCTTCTGGCGACAGCCTTCCTTCCGTGTGAGGACATGGTGAGAGGTATCAGTGGCAGCTGGTGCCCAACCCTCACTCTCCCCCTTACTTACAGTGCTATTAATCCCATCATAGGACTCCATTCTCATGGACTCATGGCCCTAATTTCTTCTCCAAGGCCTCCCTTCAAATTTCAAGAGCTTATCAATGTTAGGATTAACTTTGCAAAGCAAGAAATACAGTGGAATATATTCAAACCATAGAAGGCTCTTTGAGAGTAGGGGAAATTCCTGGAAAATACTTTCCAAATTCTTATGCAAACCTCGGGCTTTTCCACTGGAAGTTTTAAAGGCTTACCTGTTTCAGTTTTGGATTCCTTGATCAACTATTCCAACACCTGATAGTTCGGTTCTTCCTCCTAGTTCGCTTAAGCTCTAGGCCTTCTAAATTATCCTTTTACATATTTCATCAGAAAAGTCAGTCTCTTCTTCATCCAGCTTATATAAGTTTCATTTTTATCAATGTATGATCCTTTTGACATCTATTACAATTAATCTTTTAACATTAATTACAATTTTCTTAACATTGTTGATATTCAGGTATTTATATGCAAACTCTTATTAATACAATTTGTACAGAAAACAATCCTGGTTTTATAAGAATGAATTGATATCCACCATTAATTCCTTGATGGATGAATAAATGAAAGGATCACTGTATGAATGAAGAAATCACATCACATTCAGTGCATTCTTTTTTTCTGGTAACTCCTCTGACACCCTTGCCAAACAATTATCACTCACTGAGCAAACTGTGTTGTGGTGTAAATGGATCTTCATAAAACAAGTGTTAGAAACTTAATCTCTAACATTAAAAGGAATGAGTTCAGGCTCTTTCCCTCCTCCTCTGCGTGTCTGTCTGTCTGTACCTTCCTCTCTCTTCTTCTTTCCATGAGCGATGCAGTAAGAAAAGCCATGCTAGTAGCTTGTCCTTTAATCTTAGTCTTCCTAACTTTCAAAACAATGAGCCAATAAATTTCTTCTCACTATAAACTGCCCAATATTGGGCATTCTTTTACAGCAGCAAAAATAAACAAACTAAAACACTTAATGTCATAACTACAAAGTATGTGAATGTAACTCCAAATTAGCAATTTCACTGAACATTTTTTTGCTTGGTCAGTATTAAAATGACTAAAGAAAGTTCAATACACATTAAAATCTTTGTTTTAATGTACATGCCCTAAGCCTGATTTGAGAGACATAATACTGAAATCCATAAATTGCAATTCTATTTTGAATTTAGATATACAAAAATTTTTTATGAGTTTTCATGACAAGAAAAATATATTTAAGATTACTTCCCTTTAGTTAGTACGTTATCTTATACTTTATTTCATTGCTGCTCAGCTGTTGTTCATAATTATATTTTTAATATTCACATCAGGGCTCAAAGAACCAAAATGTTTTAGTTATGATAAATATAGCTCACTGATATTTGTGTGAAATTAAATGAAATGAAAATAGGTATCAAAATCAGGTTGTGTTTTATTCTCTTGAAGTTTCTAGCTGCTGATTTTTATTAAAGTTCCTAAGAGTGTCTAAATTTTAATTTATTCAGCTATAAAATTAATGTACATACCATTATTATGCAAGTCATTTAACTGGTAAAGATGAAATGATTATATATGATCATAACTTACCCTATTCTGTAGTACTAATTTTATTATAATGTTGAATGTTTTACAGTATTAGTGGAAAACAGTGAAGTCACCCTTTCCTAACAAGTAAACCATGCATTGGGAAGACTGTAGCCTTACATTTTCACCTTGCAGAAGAGTCCTCACTTCCTACCAAGCTTAATGACCAGATATTCACTGTTTTTGTGGTCTAAGGCCATTCTCTGAGCAAGTATTCTCGGACTCCTTCTTCCTGTTAATTAACTTAGATCACTGATGGTGAGCAAATCTTTCAGTGCCAACAACCCAGTGTGGCATGCATGCCATAGGTTTGCCACCCTAGTCTAGATTATATGATTGGTCAAAATGAAAGTTCATTAATCAAAGAAGGATGGTGTAGCAAGAACAACTTTGAAATTAAACCTGAAAAGGACCAAACCTGTAGTTTTTATGTGCTATTTCTTTAACTTTCAGCAAAGAATTAACTCCTGTTTCCTCAACTGGGTAATGAGTCTAGTGATACATTTTGCCTATGTTCTTAACATTATGAAGTCCACGTGAAAAAAGAATACATTTCCAAAACTGCCTCCAAACAGTAACAGGTACAGACAACAAGAGAGTACTATAGCCCAAGTAAACTCATCTAAGTCAACAGAAGGAATTCAATGGTTTCCCGGAAATTTAGCATCATTATGAAGAAGTGTATGAGTGCTTAACAGAGTTCCTCCAGAGATAAGATCTTTCATATGGTGCTCAATTAAAAAAAATGACAAAGAAGACAGAATGAGGAAGGAGATATCTTTAGTTGGGAAGATGCCTTGGTTATCGCTTATTGAAAAAATTTATTGGTCTAGAAATAAAATTATTCAACTACGTTATTATCTCCAATTTTCATTTGAAAATCAAGCAAAACATATATAGTAATAGTAGTCATTAATCCTTTTTATCCTGTATTTACAGTTCTAAAGAGCTACTGGTTTTATTACAGTGAAGTGAGATGGAACATGTGAATGATGTCTACTCTGTTGACAGGGACATGCTCCTGCAGTACTGCAAGTCACATGGTTTCTGGGCAATGCACATGCCCAAAACTCAGGTTGTTCACAGCCATACATACCACGGTTTATGCTTAATAGTGCAAAGTTTTTGCTTATTTGAAAGGGGAATACTGATTACAGATCAGGTATGCTATTTGTCAATGTGTATGAAACTTTTATGTGATAGATGCCTGCTTCAAACCTAATTATATATAATTCTAAAGATAGATCATCATATACTGCAAGGCTGGATTAACTGAGTGATTGAAGCTTGGAGGTCAACCTTAGTCAATGCCTGATTTAAAGTCCTTATCAGCTAAGAACTTACTCAGGGAGACTCCATGACAAAGATAAAGGCACTGACCAGGAAAGCCTTCAGGTAAAGAGGCAATCTAGGATAAGGAGAAAGAAATATCAGAGATGATATTAAAGTCATTGCCTAATAACTTGTTAAATGAAAACAGCAAACATTACTTGTTAAGCACATTTTCTAAAAGTCAAAATGAATTAATTTATGAAGTAAATGAGAACCAACACATCCTAGAAATTCTCTTATGAGAAATAAAGATAACAAATTCATATTCCTCCTGCCCTTAGGTAACCTAAGTGTTGACAGGAGTTAGAATTGATAGAGTCCATATAGGACTGCAGTGTAAATCTTAAAATTAGAGTCTTTTCATATTATAGACTATACACTATGACAAAGAAAGGAATGATGTTTTGTTGTTATAAAAATATTTTAAGAGAAAATATTATTTAAAAGAATACTTGGAGAATAACGAAACTGTAATTAGAAGGAAAAGAATATTAATTGCTGTATACTCCACACTTCAATGAATACCTACAAAACTTTTTGTGGAAAAAGTCTTAGTATTTCTTAGGTTTCTCCCTGGAAAACTGATATTTAACAAGAATAATTATTTGCATAGCAGCACAGCTATTACAAGGCAGAAAACTTTGAGTAGTTCTGTCCAAGGTACTTAAATGCATTTGTTTTGACATTTATTTAACTATTCAAATGATTATACTCTTCCCATTGCACCATCTAAACATAATTTTTATGATACAATATTCAGTAGAGTTAGATTTTATGACTAATTATTATAGTGAGTTTATTGTTCAACATAGACATTGAATGAATAATAAAAATATACATTTCTGTCAGTGAATAGAATATTTCTTTGTAAAAATTAGTTTTGATTCTCTTCCTTACATCTTAAGTAGCAAAGAATATTTAAAATATAACTTTTAGATTTATATATACAATAAATTAATCACCAATTGCATATTAACTGAGTTTATTTATAAATAATTCTGAAAAATTGTTTTCCTTAAACTATATTTCTGTACAGAGACTTCCATGAGCCAATTACCACACTGGTAGACTTCACTGTTAAAGTCTCCCACATTTTTTCTTGTGTTTATGACACATTATCTAAATGTATCATTTCAAAATTGAATGTGAAACTAACAAAGTAACCATGAGTCTCCCAACTTCTTATAAATACATTGTCCAGAAAACTTAAATTTGAATATTGAGGATTTTGATTTCTTTTCTTGGCCTCATTCTGCCTCCATTAAATACAAACATTAGCAACTCGTGCTAGCATCTCATTATAAACTCAACTTTCTGTCCAGTATTACCACGGTTTGGTGACTTTCAGTTTTATATTTGTCTTTATTTAATCTAGTAACTCTGAACTTTTCAATTTGAAAACATATTTCATGTTGTGTGGCTTATAGACTCATTTTGTGCTTTGTGTTACATATTGATAATATACACAAAATTTGAATAATTAATTGGTACATGATCATTAATATATGAATACAAGGGAAGAGCATGTGAATTCTCCAATCCACTTAATCTACTATCTTCATAGATTACCTAATGTTGTGGAGAATGTCCCCCTCTGGTAGACTTTATAGTTTATTGTAAAAGAAAGCAGAGACGGGCTTGTTTTCCCTTTGTAAATTACTTATCTGATACATATAAACACATGGCAAGGGATACACACTCATTCCTGTGTATTGAGACAGAGTTATTAGAAAATTAAGAAAGATTTAAAAATTAAGTAGTACATAAAATAGTTTACATGAAACTTTGAAGATCTTGAGAGATCTAATTAGATCAAGAGATATTCCCAGCAAATGTTCTTGGATTTTTATTGTTAAAAAGCTTAAGTATTCCCTTGTTAGATCCTTCCTCCTCTCCTCTTTATCTGTGTATTTTTCATAACTTAAGCTTTCATTTCCATTCTGTCATGTTTTATACATGTATTCCAGTGATTTACTTTGTGCACATTTATTAAAGAGTATTTTCATGGAAGATTCTATACATTTTCACAATAATGTACAAATAACTTGTTCTCTTCTTATTGATAGCACTATTTAACAAATAGTTCTAAAATTTAAAAAAAACAGTAGAATGTAAGATACAACTGTGGCTACCATGATTGAATTCCTATGGGAAAATCTGGTTTAAATTTTGAAGAAGAAATTAGGAATTTTTTGGGGGGGATTGTTGTCAAGCTAAAGATTAAAACAAAACTAAGATTTACTGAGTCACATTAATCTGAGGTCCTCTCAAAAACTGACTGAGAGATGATCTCAAAGATTCCAAAGATGGTTCTCTAGGAGTTATTTTTAAAAGGAGAAATAATGATCAGTACTAAGACCAACTGGGGTGTAAAACCATCAAGTTCTCCTAAAATGTGTGTAAAATATCTCTCAGTTATTTTATTTCAGATATCACAAGAAAAATCATCAATCCAATGATTTCTTTGATCCAGTGGCTAAAAGTTCACATAGATATTTTTAAATACCAGCACTTTGAGGTTACACCTGCTCTCATGCTCCTCGGGTCCATCTCCTTGCTTCCTTTATTCTTATTTGGGACAAGACTCAGATCATAAAGTTATTGGTTCAAATCATAACTTCATGTTAAGAACTGGAATTCTCAATGCGTGACTTAGAAGCATACATGCATTCTCTAAATCTAAAAATGAAATGAGATACATAGCCAGTATATACTGCAGCAGAGCCTCAAGAGATACTGATTCACTCAAGAAATCATTAAAGAAGCAAAATATTTAAGTTTAAGCATTTGAGAAATCTCTCTACTGCTTTCTAAAGTGGTTGTACAAATGTACATTCCCATCAACAAAATATGAAAGTTTCCATTTCCCCAAAATCTCATTAGCCTTTGTCCGTGAGTTTTATTCTCATTCCCTTGCTGATTTCTTTGGATGCACAAAACATGTTAACATGAGGAGATCCCGTTGATTGATTCTTTGAAATACTTTCTGAGCAGTTTGGTTTTTGTTCATGAATTCTGCCTACCCTGGTGTCCTTGAGATTTCTTCCTAATTTTTCTTGTTGTAAATTTAGTGTTTCTTAATATTTAGATCTTTAATCTGTTTTGACTTTGGTTTACTGCATAGTGATAGACATGAGTCTAGTTTAAGTCTTTGGCATGTGGAAGGCCAGTTTTTCTGGCATCACTTATTAAGAGGTTGCCTTTATTCCAGTGAATGTTTAGCCCCTTTGTCAAAAATAAGGTGGCCAATAGTGTTGTGGCTGTCTCTGTATCTTCTCTCTGTTCCAGTGATCTTCATATCTGTTTATTTGCCAGCATCGTGTTAGGATATCTTTCTTTTGAGCATATACTATTAGAAACTTTGTCAAAAATCACATGGCTGAAGGTACTTTAAATTATTTCTGCAGATTCTGGTTTATTCCATTGGTCAATATGTCTGTTTTTATACCAGTCCCATGCTATTTTTGCTACAATATCTTTGTAGTAAATTGAAATCTGGGATTATAATGCTTCTTGCCTTACTTTTATTGTCTAGAAATTTGTTGGCTACTTTGAATTTCTTCTGCCTACATATATATTTTAGAATTATTTTTTCTAGATCTATAAAGCAAAACTAAGTGTGATCTATAAAGCAAAACTAAGTGTGATCTATAAAGCAAAACTAAGTGTGATCTATAAAGCAAAACTAAGTGTGACGTGTGATAAATCAACACGTCATTTTTGTTAATATTGCCATTTTGACCATGTTAGTTCTGCCTATTCATGAACAGGGAATGTCATTTCATTTTCTAACATTTTCTTCAATCTCTTTCCAGAGCAATATGGATTTTGGTACAGAAATCCTTCATTTCCTTGGTTAGGTTAATTCCAAAGTGTTTGATTTTTTTTTTTCTTTGAAGCTATCATGAAGAGATTTTTTTTTTTAATTTCTCAATGCATTCATTCCTGGTGTATGGGAAAGTTAATGATTTTGTATGTTGACTTTGGTCTGGCTGTCACTTTGCTGTGTTTATTTATCAGTCTGAGAGTCATTTGATGGAGTTTTTGGATCTTCTGTATCAAGAATCATGTCATCTGCAATAAGAATTTTTTTGATTTCTTCCTTCCCTATTCAAATTTTGTTTTTCTTTCTCTTGCAGAAGTCCTGAAGCTAAAGTTTCAATTGCTAATTCAGTGGATATAGTGTAAGTAAATGTCCTTGGGATGTTACTGGCTTCAGTGAAAACACTATTTTGTCCAATTTGGTTGATTTCAGCATTGGGTTTGTCAGAAATGGCTTTCTCACTTTAAGGGTAAATCCTTTTATACCAACTGTTTGTTGTAATAACTCCACGCATTTTCCAATGAACCACAAAGACTGATAAACTACCGATGACAGTTAGGGTGGGATGAACTATGTGGGTCAAGGGAAAAGGAAGTGAAAATGAAGGGGACCCATATTAGAAAGAAGAGGAAGCAGAATGACAGTAACAAATGAAACAAAGAGAGGAAATCGAATTTTACCAATATTATTTTTATAATGAGTAGTAGGCTGGTGGATAAGAAGTTTGAGAGAATGTGGCGATAGATAGGAGAGGAGACACAGCGTAAGGTAAATGTGATTGTAGAATAAGGGAAAGAATGAGGTCAGAACCTGTGAATGTGCTGATAGCTTGTGTTTGATTCCTCTTTAAACAATTTTGGTGAGGTCGCCCTTAACTCAGTTCCTCATACTGAGTTGCAGACACCCATATCTTGTTTTTATAATGAAATTATGTGCTTTATTATCATAGTAGCTGGCTATGCATCTCAGTAGCTGCTCTGGAGAATACAGGAAGCAATCTTTGCATTCATTCACTAGATATAACAAACAACAAGATATTGTTTGGTGTCTAAATACAAATGGTTGCTCTGTGCTGCATTTTTGGGTTTTTATAGCTTTTAATTTAATGTTTTCTTTTGATTTTTCTTTTTTCTTTTAAAAGAATAAAAAAATACAGAAATTCAAAACAAGATGATAGAAAATTAATAATGGTTGTTATACTGCATACTGGTTTTTTGTTGTTGTTGTTTTGTTTGTTTGTTTTTGGTTCCAGGAATTAAACTCACAATCGTGTGCTTGCCAGCAGGCGCTTACACCATGGAGCTAAATCCCCAGCAATATACTGCATACTGTTATCTTCAAAATAGTTGCCCAGATTACCAGATTTAAGCATGTAAAATTCATCAAAAAATAGAAGCACTAACTTCCTTTCAATGAACTGATAAAATTAGTACTAAAATTATCTTAGCTATCATATCTGTGTATATATATATTTTTTTTTCTCCCTTCCTTTTTTTCTCCTTCCCAGCTTTTTTTTTCCCCTTTTGAGCAGTTAGTTTCCATTTCACCATATCGATTATACTTTTTGGATCTTTTCTACGCTCTCAGTTTCTTATACTGGGGAGACAATACAATGTTTACGCATGTGAGCCTCACTTATTTCACTTACGAATATGTCTCTAGCTGCATTCATATAAAAGCATTGAGTTTCTTTCTGTATAGATGCATAGTACTGCATTATGTAAAAATACCATATCTTTTTTATTTATTTCTAGGTTTATGGGCTCTTGGATTGTTTCCAAAATTTAGCTGTTACAAACTGCTATTATAAACATGGTTGCACATATATTGTTGTGTTATGATACATTCAGTTTTTCTGGAAAAATACCCAGAATGGAAATAGCTGGGTCAAATAGAAGGACTAATCTTAGCTTTTTGAGTAATCTTGAAACTGATTGCCACAATGGTTGCACCAATTTACACTTCCACAAAAGAAAACTAGAATAGCAAAGACAATTGTGAACAATAAAGGCAAAGCAGAAGGTTTCAAAATTCCTGGCCCTAAAACTACTATAATTAAATCAACATGGGACTGACAAAAATACAGATGTGAGGATCAGTGGAACAAAATACAAAATGCAGACACAACTACAAAAAAGTCAGCTACCTTATCTTTAACAAAGAAGTCAGACATGTTCACTGGGAGAAAGATAGCCTTGTTAATAAATGGTGCTGCAAAAACTGGATTTCCACATGCTGAAGATTAAAACTATACTCATTTCTATCATCATGCACTAAACCAAAGTCAAAATGAATCAAGGATCTAAATATTAAAACAGAAAACTCAATCTACGGAAAGCAAAGTAGTAGAAATATTAAAGACTTAAAGGTAAGCAAAGTGTTCATGAACAAAAGCCAAGTTGCACAGGAAGTACTTCAAAGGATCAACAATTGGAATCTCATTTTATTAAAAGTTTTTCACATCAAAAGAGATCACCAACAGAGTGAAAAGAAATCCTATAAATTGGGGAAAATTTTAGGTCAATTGTCCCTCAGACAAGGGACTTCTATTTAGAACATAAAAAGAATTGAAAAAAACCAGGCCCCCAAAATTCAAAGACTCAATCTAAAAATAAGCATACGATCTGAATACACACACTATGAAGAAGAAATACAAATGGTAAGCAAATACATGAAAAAAATGTTCATCATTGGTCGTTTGAAAAATGCAAGTTAAAACAAAACTGAGATATTGTCACACACCAGAAAGAATGACTCTCATCAAAAAACCATCCAATAACAAGTGCTGGTGGTACTGTTGAAGAAAAGGATTTCTTTTGATTTTTTTTTTTTTTTTTTTTTTGTAGAATTATCCCAACTCAGTACAAAGTAGCATGAAAGTTCACTTTTGCAACTTTGGGAAGATATTGAAAGTGAGTCAACAGGTGGTTTGGCTACAGATATCATATGGATCATGTTAGCCAAAGAAATTAGCAAGATATGGCAGATAGAGAAGTACACAGTGAAAACGTTAATTCAGATGAGGAAGAACACAGTAATGGAAATGAGTATTTGATTAGTCAATATGCTATAAAATACTAATGTGTGCCTGAAATATCTAATGTCAGAACTAGGTCAGAAAATGTTATCAGGTTCTTACAGGGATGAAAACTAGAGGGCAGCATGCCAACACTGTGATTCAGTGTTAGAAACTGTAATAGATGATATGCTATAAGAAATTTTGAAATACACTAGTGGCTATGTCACTTTTCTTTTGTTGCTGAGATGAAAAGAGCTGATGCCCAAAATTAAAAAAGAAAAGGTTTATTTAGCTCACAGTTTGTAGATATGTCAGTCCATAATAAGCTGGCTCCAAAGCAGAGGGGCAACAGTTCATGGTAGCAGATGACAGCAAAATCAGCAAGAGCAAGAAGCAGGTAGGAGTAAGCTTCTTTTTCTCCCTTAAATTGAATGTAGCATACAAGACTTATGGTGCATGAATCACTCACACCATCTCTGTGCCCTCCTCTTGAACAAGTTGAGGATATTTACAAAGTGAGGACCATGATTCCCAGCTGAGACCCTTAAACTTCAAAACTTCTCAAATTGACACAGTGAATCAAGCATTACAACAGCCTAATGCAGAAACAGCCACTCTAGGCCATGTTCTCTACGCCCTAGGCTGTAGCACTGTTGAGTTATTGTGAAGCTTCTAAATTTCTCAAGTTAACACAGTGTATCAACAATTACACCTAAAATGGAATGCAAGTATTCTATAGGCATCAATAGTAATACTCAAAAATATATTTGTAATGTCACCTATTTAAAATAAAAGCCTTCATAGGTGGATTTATCATTCCAGTCACCAGAATCTAAAAGAGTATTGGAGAAGCGACAGAGGCAGCATGGAGATTTACAGAATGATAGTAACATTCAAGAATTTTGGTTTCTACAAAAAGGCCCACCAAAAAAGAAAAAAAAAATCTGAAAATTTGGCCGCTATTCATTTATATTTTGAAAACATTGTTTTGAACTGTCAAGCAACTTATACATTATACAAACACATCTCAATTGATAAAAAAAACTGGCATCATTTCATGGTGGTTGAAGCTTCTGACAATATATGACAAGTAAAACATCAAAATATGGTATAAAAATCTGTCTCCTGTTGTATACAAAGACATTTTATACCTTGAATTTAGAAACTTCCTGTAAGTCAGCCATGATGTCTTTTTCATGCAGTGTTAAACCATATGATTTTGTGAACAAACTTGTTGCACATGTCTCAAAAAGTAACCCAAAGTCACATTGGTTCATTCATTATCCATTTATGTTACATTTGCAGCAAGAACACCAATTGATCAGTACAGGAACTGTTTATAAGAACAAAGCCAAGATTTCTGAAAAACTGTTGCAAGTTCACAATAGAGAAACACACAGTAAAACCTTTAGATTTCAGAGAGTCAAAACATTCACTTCTCATATGACAAAGTAAAACAAAGTAGCATGTTTTGAGACTTTCAAAATTATGCCATGATGATAGTAAGATTGATAATAAAGCTGAATGTGGTACTGCATGTTTGTAAGTCCAGCATTTTGGGAGTTGGAGCAAGAGGATCCTGTGAGTCAAGGTCAGTCTGTGCTACACAATGAGTTAGTCTGATCCAAACAGCAAGACCCTGTTTCCAAGTTAAACTGAAAAAAAAAAAAAAATGTTGACCTCGATGCCTCAACATAAATAAATCCAAAAATGGTCACATTTTACAACAAAAAAATGTGAACTAGATGTTGTTGACAATTTATGCCACAACTGTGATGTCACTCAAATCACAAAACAATGGCTGGGTTTCTCAACCCTAAACATATAAAGTATACAATAGTTTCATAGTTTACAAGGAAAATAACAAGCATGAAATGTCATGTAAAATTTCTTTAGAGGACTGGGACTGGAACTGAAAAATGATGTTACAGCAGAGAAAGTAAAGTATGAACTTGAAAAGAAAAAAGAAAAAAAAAACTTAAAAGAATTATGGAGCAGATAGGTGAACATGAAACATCCCAAGAACCTCCTCAGAAAGCAGGAAGATCAATAAGATGTCAAGTATGGCCTACCAAATAAACCAGGAAAATAGAATGCATACTATCAGTTAAGCAATATTTGTGTATAAAACATATCGTTCTCGTTTGTGAAATCTACCTGAATTATGAGAATTTTTGCCATAGTTTTATTTTGCCATAGTTTTTCTTTTTATTTGTATTTTCACTGTAATTAACATAGGGATCTATTTCGGCTGGTTGTTTGTTTATTTTTAGTAAGTTTGTTAGTAACTTTGTTTATTTTTAGTAAGTTTGTTTATTTTTGTTTATTTTTAGTAAGGAAACAAACAGTTCAGGTAGGAAATATTGATTTTTTTTTTTTTTTTTAATGTGCCAGGGATCAAGTTCAGGACCTTGCGCTTGCCAAGCAGGCACTTGAGCTGCTGAACTAAATCCCCGCCCCATCCCTTTTTTTTTCAGTTTTGTTTTGTTGATGTTTATTGTAAAGACTCAGTATCTAGCTGATCTTTTATTGTTTTAATATTCCATTTTCTTGTTAAGTGTGTATTGCACGATATAATAGCAAGCTCCTAACAAAAAAGCAATGCAGTAGAGGTGACAAATATGCCAAACAGGAGAGTAAAGTTAATCGCAGGTGCTATTATTGGAAGCAACACTTGTGTATGGAACATGCTGCTGTCCTGTGTGAAAACTGCCACAGATGTAATACTTGAAGCAGAGACTATTTCTGTGATAGAGTTTTGTTTAAAGTTTCATTGTGGTTCACACAGGAAGTTATTTCTGCTGTTGTGTTTCAGATCTTGTAACCAGATAAACAGTAGACATTAAAAATGTTTATTCTAAACACTTATTACATATTAAAAATGTAATATTTATTGTTATCCAATTTTCCTGTTAAGTGTACATTGTTTAACATAATAAAACTCATAAAATTAATAATTCATCAATAGAAATACTGCTAAAAAATAAACGTGGGCATTATACACTAACCATAGTGTGCTTTCCAAAAAACTTGCTGAGATGCCCCAGGGGCTACAGCAAAGGTTAATTTTTATTCAATTTTTTAATGTACATACTATTTTTCATATGTACGCTGGATGAAGGAAAAGGACAAAAAAGAAAGATAAAAGTAAAATGCAGGCAGGCAAGAAAAACCTAAAGCAGAGCAGAGCGCCAAAAAACTTCAGCACCCTCAAGGTCCTATTTACACAGCGGGCTCAATCAGCCAGTGAGCGGGTCCCAGGTAGGCGGATCTGGACTGCTTTCTGGTTCTGGCTCTTTCCTGTCACCTCCTTCCCCACAGAGCATCACTGAGTCAGCGCGGTGCCCTTGGTCCTCGGCTTCTCAGTGGGTTGCATAGCTCAGTCCTGCAGAGCTCCGAGCCCCCTCCTCCTCCCAGGCTCCGCTCAAGGCCTGCCTGTGAGAAGGGGGACTTTGGAGGATCCTTGAGTCTGTTTTCTCTGTAGGCTCTGTGCTGCTTAATTTTGGCTTCACGTTTGTAGGCGTGGCTAGCCTCAGGGTTTTGCCTTTATTTTAATAATCGAAAGAGGTGGACAGAGCAGCATCGTTGGGTTAGCAGCAGTCTCACACTGATTTCCATGAATCCTGCTGACTTTCCTTCCTTTCCCTGCACCACAAACTCTTTTGCAGTTACTTCTGCGCTTGCTGTCGGGTTTCGGTGCACAGGCAGTAAGCGGCATGCCCTCGGGCTCATTCTAGCTCTATGGCTGCTCTCAGGGAGTCTCCCTCTCTGATCTGCACAAATCCTCAATTCTTTGCCCATGAGGTGCCTTAGGGCTCGCATCACTCAGCAGTGTTTCCGCTGGAGGCCGGCTGGGGGTCTCCTCCGCGATTCAGGGGTACCAGGCGGAATCTCAGCAGTCAGGTGTGCTGAAGACTCCAGTAACCCCTGAGCTGTGGCTCTCTCAGGGCTCAAATCCAGGTCCCTAATCAGGTCCATTCCCTTGTTTTCAGCTTTCTTTTGGGCCTACGAGTGCTTTCCCAGCCAGGGATCCAGGGCTTTCAGGGAATAGCTGCTCCTGGGTTTCTTTTCCCGGTGAGAAGCGTGGAAGGTTAGGAGTCTGTCCCTCAGCCTGACTGACCACCTGTGCCGTGCTGACTTCTTCCTCGGCCCTTTAGCTCCTCCCGCGATCTGGGGTGTACAGGTCCTGTCCAGGGATGGCTCCACGTCCTTGTCTTCACCCCCTTGATGATGGATTCGGTTTGTTTCTCATCCAGGCTGTCCTCCCATGCCTGGTTTTCTTCACTTACTGTTTCTGAACACCTGCTTATCATCGGATCTGACTTCCAGGTTTCTGCTCCTACTGTGGGCTCCCGTCCTCACAGTGGGATTCCCTGATGCGGTCGTTGGATATTTGAAGGTGCGCGTCTGTTCTCTCAGCTTCTGCACCCCAACAGAATACACTCATTCATTGAGGCTGCTCCGAGGACACTCTGATGAGGGCTGGTTCAAAGCACGAGTGATGGAGTCAGATACATAAATCACGCACCCTGTTTTAGGCCCCACAATGAACTCAAAGTTCCATCAGCGGTTTGCAGAATGAGGCGCTTCAGCTCCTGACGTAAGAGGAAGACGGCGTCCGGATACAGGGTGATAGGAGACATCCTCACTAGGGGCATTCCTTAAGATTCTTCTTATAAGATCAAGCACTACTCTAACATCTGAATTAACTCGAGGACTCATCATTGATCTGACCTAACTTTTGATTATTATAGCAAGATAGATAACTATAATATTGACCAAATCTGTTTTGAAGCTAAGCCTTAGTCCTGAACCTTCCTACTCACGTTTTCTCCATTCCTTGGTGTTAAAATTCTCATAGTTTGAGGATATCCTGGTCATCTGGGGTTATGTTTCTTTACCCTCCTCTGGCATTGCACCAAGTGAATTTCTTGCATGTGTGTTCTCACGTTCTTCCTGTAGAAACCAACTGTCACACAACGTCTGCCCCGGATCAAGGCAGACATTTCATGAAGGAAGGAATTACTGTGAAGAATGGGCTTCCAGTATTTGCCTCAAAGAGTTTACATTAAAAGAATGGGCAAAATACTCCTCTAGTTTGGGATGAAATAACTGAAATAAAAATATTGGCCTTCAGGTCAGATTTTTTTTCTCCTGTCAATAACACCAACTGCTTGGAGATTCTTAAATGTTCTGAATTTTGAATGTATCTTTGCAGTCCAAGTATTTGTACACTACTTCTTAAAATAATAGATATGATCTGTGTCTGGGAGAAGTTTCTGAAGTAACTTCAGATGGTTTTGGAGACATTGGAAGAAATTAGGATTTTCAAAGTGAGATGGACTATAGTGTGAAACTGGCAAAGGAGAACTAGACTGATATAGTTAATGTGGTGGAATATCATAGACAGAAGTGCTCTGTTTGACTCTATGCAAACTTTTTTCTGATTATCTATGAAAATCCTAGGTATATCGTATGTCATATAATCACTTTTGATAGAAATAGAAATGCTGACAGAGATCCTAAAATGGTGGCTTGCTAGGGGATTGGGTGGAGAGTCGCTCTGGAGATATCATATTAGATGCTAGAATATAACAACATGGAGAGGGCCAGATGAATGGATAACGATTCTTATTAACCAAGATAGCGCGGCTGGAGGATTTAAAGTAGTGCTGAGACCGCGAAGGCTGATAATGGAAGGCTGCAAATCCCGTGCCTTTAATGCGGCAAACTGACCCATGGACCCAACAGGAAAAGCTGTGCTGGCTTTTGATGACTGCTGGAAATTGAGAACCAGGACCCCAAGAAGCATCCAGGACTGCCCCGCTGCATCAGAGGAGATTGTGAAATTATTTGGAGCTCCGAAGCCAAACGCTGTGCAGTTTTCTGACCATTCCATGCTGTGCCGGGAGCACTGTGAGGGCAAGTGGTGTGGTGTGCAGTAGACTCAAGAGGAAGACCTGCACCGAGCCCTGGTGAGTACTGGGGACTGGGTCCCGTGGCTGCTGGGGTTGGCCAGAGAACATCTTGGAACTGGGCAGAGCCCACCACCACGGGGACTTCAGTAACACAGAGAGTCTGGCGGAAGACATCTTAGAGTTGAGCAGAACCTGTGGGTTGGTGACAACACCGAGTCACCCATGTAGAGAGGTCTGGTGGAGGATATCTTGAAATTGGGCAGAGCCTGATGCCATGTTGGCTTCAGCGTCATACAGAGAACTAGTGGAAGACATCTTGGAATTGGGCAGACCCACTGTCCTGGTGCTTCAGGCACAGAGAGGTCTGGAAGAGAACAGCTGGGATTTGGGCAGAACCCTGTGCCACGGTGACATTAGTCAGCTGCTTCTGGCACAGAGAGAACTGGCAGGATCTGCTGGGGCTGAACCAAGCCTCTGCTTGGGGCCCAATAAGCAGATACAAAATAGTCGCAACTCTGTGACATCGAGAAAGTACAGCCTAATTTACAGATTGACTGGTACAGAGGCTGGAGGCTAGCCTGCACCATCCCTGCATCCCAGCCTACCCCAGATAACAGCAAATTGGGAAGGACAGCAAAAACTCAAGTCAGCATGCTTCTGAAAGGCCCTAAGCAATGCAGAGAGGGCCAGAGACCCCCAGGACACTCCAGTCTGAAAGAAACCAGAAACATGACAAGAGATTAAAAAAAAAAAAATCTCCAGCTGCCTAACATGAGAAAATAATCCCAGAAGAAGTAAACACTGAAGAGAACAAGCACAGTAACCATCCAATACTGGACACAGCATCAGCCAAAATTAAAAAAAAATACCTCCAAGACCTCATAGATGAATTTAAAGCTGTACTCCTGATCCAATGAGGCAAGATATAAAGAGATTAATTAAAGAAATGACAAGCCCCGCCCAAGAGAACACAGATGGAAGAACTGAGGAAATCAGAAAAGAAAGAGCAACTTCTGAAGAAGAATTTAAACATAACTTAGAATACATGAAACAGATCCAAAGAGATTACCAGGAAACTAAAAACTCCATTGAATATTGGCAAAATATCCTGACAGAAACTAAAGCCAGCCTTCTGAAACTTGAAGAGAGATTTATGACATATGATCGTGAAAGAAAAATCCTCTGAAAAATAACAAGGAACCAGAAAGAAACAATTCAAAGGCTAGAAGATGACAAAAAGATACATAACTTAAGAATAAAAAATGTGAGTGAGTAAGCAGGAGCAACCAAAAATGAAATACAAAGAACATTCACAGATATATTAAAGCAAAATTTCCCATGTATAGCAAAAAGAAATGATATCCAGATAAAAGAGGCATACAGAACACCAGCTACCTACAACCAAAACGGATCTATGCCTAGACATATAATAATCAAGATTCCAGAAATCCACCAAAAAAAAAAAAACCAGAATATTAAAAGCAGCCAGAGAAAAGAAGCAGATTACCTACAATGGGAAAATTATCAAAATAACAACAGACTTATCAACACAACCTCTTAAGTCAAGAAGGGAATGGGGAGAAATATTCCAAGTCCTGAAAGAAAATAATATGCAACCAAGACTCATATACCCATCAAAACTCTCTCTCAAAATTAATGGAGAAATAAGATGCTTCCAAGACAAGAAGGAACTGTGGGAGTTCGTGGTCACCAATCCAACCCTATAGAGAGTGCTGAAGGACATTCCAGAGAAAGAGAGGAAGGGATACCAGGATTCTAGCAACAGTGGCAGAAAGGCCTCAATGAACAGGGCAGATAGTGGAATGAGGGAATAAGGTGGACAAATTATAGCAGAAAAGTGGAGTAGCAGACATGAGGCAGAGACGGCTAGCTATAGTCTTTAGTATAGATAGCTCTGAAACACTATAAAAAAAGGCAGAGGTCATTGTTAATAGTGTATCAGGATTTAAAAGATGCAATAGTCTTATCACCATATTTAGTTTGAATTTAATTTGTTCTGGTCTGTGCACTCGTCAGATTTGAGGGCACAGACCTCTGACCCAAAAATAGCAGGTTATACTATAGTAACTATCCTTACTTTCCTATGAACTTAAACTGAAATCCTGTATTACTTACATTGCCTTACTATGACTGATCTTAACTGAATCTGATTCATAAGACCATGGGTTTGCCTTGGCTGATTTTATTTGAATTTGGTATGCTTGTTAGTATCAACCCTAAAAGTAGAGGCAACTACTCTGAAGATGACAAGATGTAAAGGATATCCATACTGGTATTAATTATTAACAGCTCTCAAATCCTACAATGCTTTCAAAGTTGTGTTTTTATAAAAATAGGTAATACTATGTTTAATTATATTAAGGCGATGATGTGGACAAATCTATTGAAAATAACAAGAGAAAACATAGTAACTATGGAAGATCACCTATATTGTGGTCTTATATGTCTTATCCATTGCATGTTTTTCTAGGAATTTGTTTTGCTGTCTTGTTACAACGTGTTTTTCCCTATAATACAGAGAGCATAGATATATATGCAGAAATTCACACGAGTTATTTTTTTTTTAATTATTTACGGGAACAGGTTATATAAGGCAAGATGTAATGAACAGATACTCTGAAGAAGAGACGCTAACAAACCCAATGCTAATTTTGTAGCAGCATGATATAAATTCTAGCAATACTATTGTTTGTTGATTAGAATGACATTGGCCTGGTCTCTTGAGTTCAATTTCAGCATATGCAGAGATGGGGACGGCTACCACGAAGAGAATGAGAGATGTGATGGTAGTTATTATTGTCTTCCCTAATGTTGGATCTTGAAGACCTAAAAAGCTTTCATCATCCTGTAATGATTTGATTAGTTCTATAATATGCAATAAGTATGTGAAGTGGGTGAAGATGGGGACAACTATTTGTAAGACACTAGAAACAGTTAGATAGACAGTGAAGATCTCAAGTGGACTTGCTTTGAAATCTATATTTCTTTAAATTGTTTTTTTAACTGTTTTGTTCTGTTTTGATATGTTTAATCTTACCCTTTTTGAGATGTAAAACAATGTGTAGGACTGATAACCGTATTATGAGTTCTTGTTCGATCATTGAGCAGAACTGTTTGCAGTGTCACTTTTTGAATGTCATTTGAAATACTTTAATTTTGTAACCTGAACAGCTATTTCTGAGATGACAATATGTAACTTATCAACAAGCGATTTCTTACCATTTGTTTTTCTGTAATTTTGTATTATTTTTACCCTTTTTTATCTCCATGATATTTTTGTTTCCTTTTCTTTAAATAAATTTAAAAAATTAAAAAAAAAAGAAATAGAAATGCTGTTAGTAGTTAGGATTTCACAAATATGGACAATTATTCTTTTAGATTTGAAAGTAAGTATATCCTTGGATATGGATATATCCATTGATATTTAGTACTAAATATTTGGTAAAGCTATTTCATTTTTAGAATAATTAAATATTGGTAGTAATTTCTGAAAAAGATGATAGAGGCAAAAAGACCAAAGTTAAACTGAACATTTTTTTGTTTCTTTTTAATAGTTTATGACCAGTAAAAATTCATTGCTAAATTATATTTAAATTTTGATCACTTTGATAAGTTATAAAAATGATAGTGAATTTCTTTATGCTCTTTGCGGTTATTACAGACATCCTATTTCCATTTTCTCTGGTTTAAAAATTTCATTTTCTCAGTTTAGTAAAAGTTTCTGTAATTAAAACAAGAATGAATTTCTATGTCCTTTGTGGTTATCAAAGGCATGCTATTTTCATTTTCTCAGCTTAGTAAAACCTTTTGGTTTCCTTAACTTGTTACTTTTATGAATTTTTAAAGCATTGGTTCATTAATAGTTGTTCTCATCAGTCATGAGAGCACTTTAGCTACAATTTCTTAGCTTCTTAATGGACTTCTGAAATGATAGTATCTTTGTGTTTCTGATAGCTTAGTAATTTGGAAATGAAATATTGCTTCAAAACAATATCATTTAAAAAATGACTTATTAAATTCATATTACCCTTGTATATTGAACCATCATTATTTCTAACGTTTTTTTGTGAATGCTTTTCAATTTAGTTGGCTTTATTTTAGTTAACCACATTTCCCATATCATTCTCTATATCACACTAGGAAAGCACAAACACTACATACATATATTCATACACATGTGCACACAGGCCATATACACTGTATTTAATTTAAAGAGAATGTCAATTGAAAGATTATTCAGTATAGAACAGAATATGAGTGTGGATTTTTCTATCAGACTAATCCAAGTTTAAATCCTACCATACTATTTATCAGCATGACCTAACCAGGTATTTTTAAAACTAAAACCTTCAGTATCTTATTTTAACATATTGAACTACTTCACAATTGGCTTCTGGAATTAGATGAAATAATGTTTTAGCTAAAACATTATTTAAGTACAGATTGAAAACAATTTTTTCCCTTGATGTGATTCTGTTTTTCTGTTGTTACTCCCATCATGAGCCAGAGATTGTTCAACTACTAGAATGAAATCACTCTTAAAATATGAGTTCATATGCATTTCTAAATAGCTCTCAGAAATGTGCTTTTCATATGGTAAATAAAATTAAAACAGATTGAGTAAAGTTAAATATATAAGCTTTAACTTTTATGAATTGAAAACATTACATTTGTTGAAAGTCCTACAATGTTTTTATTATATTATTTAATTTAAAATTTGCTCAATAGTGGTAAAAATGCCTAAAAACTGTTTTTTACTATTACTAGTTGAAGTATTAAAAGTATATACTTATATTAGTGCATTTATTACTATAATATACAAACATATATTAGTGCATTTATTACTATAATGCTTTTCTTAGTCCTCAAGCTAAAATATTTTTTAAATTGTTCCAGTTGTAAAACCTCATATTAAATATTCAGTCTATGAGTGGAAATGTGTCAACAAATAAAAGCTCTCTAAAGATATATTTCCATTATCTCTGTGGAAGACTACTAATCTCAAAACTCTTGGATTGTCATTCCAGAAAATTATTGTAATGTGTAGCTCCTGATAGTCTATGTCAACTATGAAAGTATATTTGCTGAACTTCATTTGCTAGAATTTTCCACAAAATGTATTGTTTATACAAATTAATGTTACAGAGCTAAAGCTGTGCATTTTTCATATTTTGAAACAAAGTTTTCATACAAATCAAATTGAGTGGTTTCAAGTTTTTTCCTGTGTTATTTGAAATGTTGAAACAACTCACTGTGAAATTCTCTGCCTCCAAAGCCTTTTTCTCTGGATGCGCGTCACTGTTGTTCTCACAGCTAATCCTGTCATGTCAATCTTGGATATTCCACATCACTGGTTGTTATTATCTTGTAATTTTAAAGGCATTACCAAATGCCTTCGGTCTTTATTTGAAGTTTGAGTTTTCTTAAGTTTACAAATGTGTTTATACCAGTTATTTTCTATTTTTATTTGTTTTACCATGAGTATATTGCTTTTCATTGCTTGTCTGTTAATAGAAATGAAAACACCAAAGAGCTGCTCAACTTTTTTCCACAGTTCATAAGCACTACACTTCTGAGAGGATGCGTGGGGAGAGTTCCCCCACATCAAGCAATTTTTCAGCAGATAATCACTTGTGTGTCCTCTGCTTCAGTTTCAACGTGTCTACCTGAAGCCTTCCTCTCCCAATGTCTCCTTCCTACCCATTTTGATGTCAGTTATGAGCTATAGGCTTTTGCCTATACTTCTAATCTACAAGATATGATTTGCATATCCTACTATTCTCTTAAAATTGATACAATCGCTTAACAAACCTAAAGGGAAACGATCTAAACATATCAGTTTATTAATAAAGACCCTAATAAAGGTAACAGATGGACAACCAAATAAAGAGGCACACAGACCTATCTTAAACATGTGCAGAACAATTATAGGCCCACACACAGACAAAATCACTTAGCATAAAGTCTATTTTAAAATATGTTGAATCTTTTAAGAAATGTAATTAATATTGTAGTAGTTGTAGGAAACAAAATTGTTGTACAGTTGTATATTCTCATAAAGGTGAGTCCACCACGTCTGGACCAAGAGTGGACATGGCAAAAGGTACCTCAATACCTACATAAAGGATTTTTCTGCTAGCAAATTTGTTCAGATGTTGGTTATTGCTATCAACTGGGAACTTAGCTGGCGTAATAGCAAAATATATCAGCATAACCCTTCCAAGTAGCCTCCCTATGTGTGGTATTTGGGGCTTCCCTGTAGCATACTGGTTAGATTTCAAGGCCAAGCACCACAAAAGAATCATGGAAAAGTTATGCTACATTTTATAATCTAACCTTGGAAAGTTTGAATTTCCATCAAAGTAACAAGGCTAACCAGATTATGAAGAAATAGCATATGTCTTATTTGTTAATGGGAGGAAAGTCAATGACTCATTATAAGAATATTTAGATTGGAAAGTACTGCTATAACCATTTCTGGAAATAATGGTCCATCGTACCTCTAGTTCAGTAAATAATGAGCTCTGAAAATATGATAGAATTCATACACATATCTTTCAATGAGCCAAAAGCATCTTTACTTCACTGAATATAGCATTTTAGTTCAAATGTTATTTTAATTTTCATCTTGATACTTTAAGAAATTAGGTCATGGTTGAAAACTATGCCATTTAAAAGCCATTAGGAAACATATATTCTAGAATTATAGAAAATGCATTTCAGCTTCTTATTAGCTTTTCCTGCGATGAATCACAAAGTGAATCAGTTTTATACTGGGAAGTCAGCATGGCTCAATAAACTAATCAATGAACTAAGGCCTGAGCATATGGTAAATACACTCTCCTCTCCCAAGATATTTTAAGCTTCATCAAAATTGTCCAAAACAGATGCGCATTCAGTTTTTTCATGCAAGACTAAAACCCACACTAGAAATGTTTTTTGTCAAACTCTAGAAGTTGTTGCAACACATTTTCATGCATTCTTGAATGTATGCTTTTTTTTAACTGTTCAACTAATTATCAAAGTATACTAGCATTGGTACAACTACAATTGGTTCTTAATGGTCATATATGTAGAAACAGTTATGATTTCCATTCTGTGTAATTTCACAGTTGCTTCTCTTTCTTGCTATACTACAATGCCTGTAATTCTATGACTGTTTCTGATCCCACACATCCGTAATTCAGCCTGCAAAGGACAATTATATATCTATATCTATATATTACATATGTTATATACAGTGTGTACACAGTAGTTAGAACACACATAATGCATCTATCATTTTAATATTTTAAAATATACATTTTGTACTGGTAAATATAGTCGTATTGTTCAACAACATATCTCTAGAACTTTTACATTTGCAAAACTGAAACTATATCCACTGAAAATTGCCCCATTTTCTGCTCTTTCAAGCTCCACACTGTTTTTATGTGTTTGACTCATCAAACCTTTTTTTCTATGAGTCAGATTCAACATACACATGACATTACGCATTTGTCTTTTTGTGACTGATTTATTTTACTTAGCACTAGGTCTTCAGAGTCTATTCATGTTTTAGAATTGTACTAGCATTCTTTCTTTTTAAGGTTGAGTAGTATTACAGTTGTATGTAACTCCTACTTTTCTTTATTCTTTCATTCTTTAATGGACATTTGAGTTGTTTCCATCTGTATAATTCTGTCAGGAACATGGATGAGAAAATACCTTATTGAGATTCTCTTTTCAATTATTTTAGTTATATGTGGATTACTGGATCATTGCAGAAATAATTGGAATTCAAATAATTTAAAACATTTGAACAGCAGCCTTTATTTGAAGATATCTATTCTTCCCCTTTCCTATCTGAAATCTTGTGCTAGAACACTGAACCTATGATGTTTATTTTTCAGCTATATGAATTAAACAATCAATCAAAATTTTAACCAAATCTTACATTTTTAATGATATATTGGGTAAGAATATTTTCTTCACCTTATAATCTAATGTCATTGACTATAATAACACTCATAATAATGCTTTAAACCAGAGGTCTGGTATGATGAGCTTTGATACAAAGAGAAGCAGTTTTGAAGAATCCTCAGCTGAGTAGATCTCTGGTCTTTTTCTTTCTTCCTTTCTCCCTCTGCCTGCCTAATTCTTCTTTCCTTTTGAATAATTTCTTCCCGTTTCACCATATCTCGTGTAAAATTTGGTTCTTATTTACACTTTCAGTTTCTTATGCCAGTGAGACAATGCTATATTTACAAGTGTGCCTGTTTTATTTAAGAGCATGATCTTAAGGTCTATTCATTTAGCAATAAATATCTCAAGTTTTTCCTGTCTTATGGCAGAGTAGTACTATATATATATATATATATATATATATATATATATTATATATAACTTTTTTATCCATTCCTCAGTAAATATGTGTTTGAATTGTTTCCAAGATTTAAGTATTACATCTGTGCTGCTATAAACATGCTCTTTATACCTATATAATCACAATATATAGTTTTCCAAGTGGTACCTGATGCACCATTGATCACAGGTGTTCAAAACATTTGTAGTGATTATGTGTAGTATATACTGCCAATGAGTTAAGAAAAATATGGTGTTTGTGTAGTGAGGTTTTTTTTCCTAGTAAAAATATAATCTTAAGGGAGTATTTTTGTGTAAAATAATTGAGTTCTCAAATACCCATTAAAGGATAATTAATATTACTTCTCATAGTCTCAAAACAGAGAGAAAGGAATATAAAAGTAAACATTGTCACAAATTTTTTGTACTATAGAATAGTGTCTTGGTTTTCACCAACAATTCCTTATGGTTAACTTGTAGTAATTTTTGTTGCAATGTAGTTGCTTGTCAGTCAAGCCCAGGATAAGGTTCCCTATGTTCCCTTTATTTTCATAATTTTCCTTTATTGTTTGTTTTCTCACAATTTATTCAAAGTCAGACATACATCGTAGTCATCATTGCTGCCGTACTAAAAAAGAGAGTAACAAACAGATCCAAGCTCTTGTCTTCACTCAGTCTTTCTTCCACTTGTCATAGTGTGTATGTTCTTGTGTGTGTGTGTGTGTGTGTGTGTGTGTGTGTGAGAGAGAGAGAGAGAGAGAGAGAGAGAGAGAGAGAGAGAGACAGACAGTCAGACAGACAGATTGACACAGACACACAGACAGAATCTTTTACCTTAGAAGAAATATGTCTAGAAACTAATTGTACCAATATGCTTAGCATTTTGCTTACCAGTGTCAGAGAAAATCGAGCAAGAGAGACAGAGTTCAAGCTACTTTGATGCACAGGTTGAGCTGGTCAATTGGCCCTGGCCCAGTCATGGCTATGTACACTGAAGCATGAGGTAGAGAGATCAGAATTATCAGGAGATGCTTTTAGTGCTTGATTTTTCATGCAGTAAAAAATAAATAGGTGACCATAAAGTAATGTCCTCAAATACTATCTGTGTATTTCCGTTTTTATGTCCGCAAGTTCCATGCTTTGTTTGATCTTCTGCTCTATGTCCCAGAAAAATGACTTCTGTGGATATGAGTACTACTCCCTTGTGTTCTGGTCTGCAGTGAGGATGGTCTGGGGTAGGAGAGAGCAGATGAGGGAGGTGATGCCACTGGTAGGTCTGTCTCACAGATTCTCCCCTCCGGGGTCCTTCAGCACCCTCAATGATGTGTTCTTCAACTGATCAGGAAGACATATCCGCTCTGGGTCCTTGTGATAATAGTAGTTCCTTATAGCTTTGCTCAACTGCTTCCTTTCTTTTGTTTTTAATCTCACCTCCTTTTTCTGTAAGTAGTTTCAAGATTCTGAAAACTCTTTGGGGATTTTTCTTACAGTTTTCTATGCTTCTGTAGTGTTCACTTTTTAAGCATGAGTTTAAAAAAAACTTCAAAAAATTGTTTTCAGTCTTGGGTCTAGAAAATAATGATGAATGTTTAAATCGTATAAAATAAGCAATACTTAATACTGTTTGGACAATTAAATACCTGTATCTTGTACTCTGAGTAACTTATTTAAAGATAGAAATATGCAATGATTGACCATTGTTACTCTCCTGTTGTCTTAAAATTTTGTTTTATTTTTTTCTTTAAAATAAAATATAATCTTGAGGCAAGAGTGAGTTTTCTAATATTCCTCACTCATGCTTGAGGAGTCAAAATCAAGGAAGGAAAGAAGGATTATTTCTGAGGTACAACTGATTTTGAATTCCCTTCTTATATGCTCTAAACCTGGAGTTCAGATTATAAATGCAAAATTTATAAGAAATGTCTTAAGTTTGATAAATGTAGTGTTATGTTAAGTAATCAAGTTCACTGGCTCTCTATTTTCTTCACCTATGAAAAGCCTAATATTAATCTTTCGCATTTCATAAGCCTCATGAATGGTCATGGGAAATCATTCATATTAAAATATAGGTATAATAAAATAATACACTAATACTGGTAATTATCACTAATCTAAGCTAGGTCTTCAACATTCACATATTTATGGTGCTAACGTTTTCAAATGATGAGCCTGGAAGAAAAATTGAAAGTTTATGAAAATAGTTTTTAAAATATTAAAAACTCAAGCCTTAGTGTGAGTATAAGTCAATTTCAGTAGTGATTTGAATCATTATGTGGATATTTAGGTTAAAATGTAGGGAATAAACATATCTACTCTATAACATTCAATAACATCTGCTATCTTACTCAGAGTATACAATGTTTAACAAGCTGTTTTTTGTGAATATTTGACATGCAATTTTTAATAACCGAAATGCACCTGTTGAAATACAGAGAAAAACACAAGAGGAATGTGAAAGGAGAATTAAATATTTATTCTAATGAAATTATTCATAAAGAGCTGCTTGGGTCTTAGTGCTATGAAAGATGTTGTTAAATGCAAGACTTTATATTGACAAAAACAGATTTAGTGAGGAAGCATGTTTTATATTGTCTCAAGGAGAGAAATCATTATTATAGTAATAATAATACTCTTTGATAAAAATCTTTTGGCAATGTTGGTGGTAGAGAGTACTACCTTAGTTTCTGGATTAGTCTACTTTATCTATTTCAAATAACATTGAAATAATTATAAATAAACATGTATTTTTATTAATGAAACAATTATAATAATTTTTTACCTATTTTAAAAAGAGGGCATACCTTCGATTACTAAATCTGTGAAAGATTTTGAGAGGAGGATGTACAGTGGAGAGAAATTAATTACATTACTTCAAGCGAAACCTTTTTACCTTTTTCTTTTAAGTTAAAAAATAAAATTGTATTTAAATGCAGTGAATTTTCACTAACACATGGAAGCTATTGTGAGGTAACTTCAGCAACTTCTTCCCAGAGAGCATCAGAGAGTAAATGCTTAGGAATTATGTGCTGTTTGATTCTGTTGTGCCTTCTGGAGTCTGGCAGTCACAGACCTGATACAAATGATGAATGTGGCCATACCCATTGCTGTGAATTTAGTTTGTCAACCCCTTTTCAAAAAAGTAGCACTCCATATTTTATTTGGATGTAAAGAGCACTTTTTAAAGGCACTTTTAGCATATATTCAACAGTGTTCCACTGGGGGAAAAAATCCACTTTGGACCTAACAAGTAAGGGATACATAGATGATACTATTATGCTATTACTGAATAACATGTTAGAGTGATTCTGAGTTAGACAGAAATATTTTAGGCAGGTGGGTAGGGCTAGATCCTTGAAGGAGCCAGTGCAGACTAGGTATCTTGTGAACTTGGATACAGTCACCTTCCTCTGTGAGCCAGACTTTGAGACAAAAGGCAAGACAAATGCAATCGCACCCTAAGTATAAACATCAGAAATTGATATTCTAAGTAGGTATGAATCACTTTGAGGAAGCCAGGAGTCACCATCTCAAAACCCTGTAGGAAGAGTCACTGGTCTTTAAGCATGCCCGTTTACCATGTGACTTGCATCAGCACTGTCTCTTAGTTTTACCAAACTGTTAAACTTTATGGTTGACCATAGTGCTGGGCCATCTCCTACCCACCTGTGAGTTCCCATTTTCCCATACTCTGGACCTGATTCATTTCAAGAGGGTTTTGCTCTTTAAAAGTCCCTACGAAAACCAGAGTCTTTAGCAACCCACTTGAGATCCCTTTTTTCTCTCTGTCAGACAGAAGCTTTATTTCTCTCAATAAGTATGCTCTGCTCTTAAAAAATAAAAAGCGAAGTTTTTGTTTTTCAGGTTCCCCAGTTCTCTTTTGAGAAAGAAACATCTTCTGCTGTTGGAATGTGGGTATTCACTTTAGGTTCCCTGATTTTGTGTAATTGAAAAATAAGAGTATTCACAGGGAAAGGTATAAAAATTCAGTTTTAGCCTAAGGAGAATTTGAAATGTTCTGAGTGAAAGCCCTAACTAATATACATTATTCTCAATTTACCTAAGGAAGAGTATCTGGGAGTTTAAATTAGGTTTAAATCACAAATTATTAGAATTATCCAGATATTCACAGCATTAGCAGCAAAAATCATATATAAATCTTATTTTTCTTCAGTTGACCATTAATCATTTAGTTTACTTCTCAAAACTGTCAAGAATAAACTTTTAAACATATTTCTTAATTTGAAAAATGTGAAATACTAATCAGGAATTAACTTCTATGCTGAAGTCATCATCACATATGCTCCAATAATGGAGTTACCTATATGAAAAATATCAGAAAGGACACATTTTAAGAGAATGTAACATGAAGCTTTATTTCATGATAAGTTACAGAGTTTACTTTGTACACAGGATCATGAATGTACAGAGCACACTGAAAAATTAGAGTATCTTTGTCATACACAAATGCTTCTCAAGAAGATAAAGCAAAAATTAAAAAAAATCATTACAAGCTTTAAAACTTTACTGACTACAGTTAATTGATGGAAATAATTTATATTACACCAATTTATTGAAATCCCAACTTTTTGCATTTTAAGTAAATCATGTTCCAAATATTGAGTTCAAAATCCATTGCTGATTATTGGTATTTCAGTTATTACAGTCATGACAATTCATGACTCAAAAGTTACAGGTACATTTCATTGTTCACCAATAAAACTTTACTTATTAAGACAAATATTCCTGAAAATTCCTGTATTCTTCTGGTCTCACAATAACTCTTTCTTTTCACAGTTCTCTCTCCCCTTCCCTTGGTCCCTAAGTATTCTAGATTAGAAGGATGAAGGAGGCTATTTGAAGAGAAAACTTTTGGATAAGTAGTGGATTTTATGACCTCATTTTACTAAATAGTAATAAGTCACAAGAACCACCTTGGGTGTATACTTTGAAATATTGTTCTTTTTTCATTCTTAGTACATAAGTCATTATTCAAAAGTGGTCATTTGATTTAAATACAACAGCAAGCAAGACTGTAATACACACAAAATTTCCTTTTATGGTTTGTGTTTGTTCAAATGCAGACAAGTGTAATTTACCACAGGACGTTGGCTTCCATGTGCACACCACGTCTCTTGGTTAACACTGTTTGCTGATCATAATTTTAGTGTCTGCCAATTTTCTTTTTTATTCCAAGTTATCTCCTCCCCTCCACTGAAAACTTTTATCACTGATATATCTATTTCCATTTCTCCTCATTTTCTATATCATGTCTTTAAATTTCTTATACCCAATATTGTACACCAAATAGATGAAACTTTTGAAGATTTAATAACTGCTCTTTATACTTAATTATTGACTCTTCTGAATTTATAGTATCATTGGGCTACCTGACATCTGTGTTCTCACCTCTTAACTATAAGTGTAGGTCTTTTCAGATTCAGTTATTATCTCAATATGAATAATTACTTTGAGTTAAAATGCAATTTTCATTTTTGTTCATATTCTTGTGCCTTTACTCAAACCTAATTTTTCAACTAGAAACTGTGATATCTATTTCTCTCACCCACAGACATATTGAATCCTCAAATTCATATTTTTAAATACATATTCTTCGGGACTGCTTTGCAGAATTATTCTTCTGCTCTTAAACTGTACAACTAATCCTCTTCTCTCTGCATGTATTCCTTCAGAATTCATCTTTATGTTATCTATTCTCTCTGGTACATTTTGTGCATAAAAAATACTCCATAAATATTTGAGTTGGGGTACCTCAGTTCTAAACTGCAAACATAGGGTAAGAAAAGCCAACTTTATATCTACTGGAAAAAATGTCAATATTGTTTGGAATTCCAACTGGAGTGTCTTTAATAAACATTCGTTAATTGTTTTGTGACTTTACAGTGGCCTGTCAGACTACTCTCTAACCTTAAGAAAGAAAGGATTGTTGACAGTAGCGTAACGCCACTATGTGTGGCCTTCATATGACGTAACAGTGATATTTGGATAAATGTGATAATATAAAGAATTACAGTTTGCTCAGGAATTATTTGCACAATGCTTCCAGTGGACTAATGACAAATCATTAAGTGGCTGGTACATTACTTGAACCCTAGTGATAACACTAATGAAATAATCATGAATGCAGTTTTTTTTTTTTTGCTACAGCAAATGTTTCAGGATTGGAGAAAACAGTGATACAGACATTTGCCAATTTTATGTATACATTCTTCATTTGTTTTGTGTTTATTCAAATAATGCTTGTCTGTTCCGACTTTACTCAGACCAGTCATTAGAATTATTTAGTCACAATGTACCGAATTGAAATACTATTTAATATGTACAAGTATGAGTGTGAGAGTTCTATCTGATGTTCTTTTTGATGCTGAATTATCATTAAGAATGCAACACTCCATTTTATCCTTCTTCTTAAGGAAAAGTACAGACTTCTTATCATTACAGTATATGTGGATATCCAACTATGTGAACACACTAGATGTAAAAACCCTGATAATTGCTTTCATATTTACAATAGTATACTTAAAATAGAGTTTATCAGGACTTAAAACTTAATGAAGTCTCTCCTTCACTTAAAATGAGATACATTCCATGAATTGTATAATTCTTAGCCTGACATAGAAACTTTATATTTAATTGGCTTTATTGGGGGAATTTTTATTCTTTTCCTGAAATCTCGAATAGTCTAAGTACTTCTTACTCCTAAAACAAGTTAACACTCTAGGCTTTCGCTTCAAGTATACATAATCTTGTTTGTGTAATTCAAGGATACATAAACTACTAATCTGTCGCTGTAAGTCAAAATAAAGTCACATCATTCACACTTCTCTATCTCAGTGCTTTCATATCCTAGTCATAGTTGTAATAAATGGATTTATGTGAATTAACGTTTTTCCAATGATTCTAAATGTCTGTTTCTCTGATCCTTTTCACTTTTATTACTTTGTGATTTATTCTAAAGGTTTGTTTTTTGCATTCAGCAAAAGTCCCACTAAAACCAATAAAACAAAACACACCTCACTTGAAAAGAAGAGGATTAAAAAATCTTTGCCAACAAGGAAAAACTATTACCTGAAACAAGAACAAGAATTAGCATGGATCCCCTCTGAGAATAAGTTCTTTTGATTCCTTGGAAAAAAATGTATTTTTACTTTTGCTTTATAGTAAGATTTGTATGCTTCTCTTTCTGATCCATAAATTCAGATAAAGCTGTTGAAAATACCAGTGACTTTGAAAATTAAATGCTTATTTTGATGGTATATACAAGAAACATATAGGAAAGTATCTATCATATTTTAATCAATTATATTTCCACATGTAAATATTGTCAACGTTTAAAATCAAGTTAATAAGACATCAATGAAAAAAATCAAGGCTGCTTATATCAAGCGTCTTTGAGAGCTTTAAAATTTAGTCATGCTCAGATAAAATTGAAAAAGTTCCCAAATCTAAAGTACTCCTTAATAATGAGCAGTTTAGAGCTTAAAACATGAAACTAGTCACAAAATAATTTAGTGAAGTATTTTACTTTTTATGAATATTTTCCATTTATTTCTAAATGGATGCTAGTATTTAAAATAGCCACCAATACTCAATGTTAAAAGCAACAATGTATGAGTAATCTCAAAATGAATATATACATGGCCAAATTTTATTTGACTCTCCACAAAGAATAGAGCACTCTTAATATTTTTCATTAAAGTTCAATTGTTCATTTGCTTTTTCTGCCTAAAGGTTTGTAAACAAATTGGAAAAATGACTAAGATTTATCTGAGGAACACAGTAAAATATATTTAGATTAAAATTAAAAAGAACTAAATGTTTAAAAATTATAACTATACCTGGACATTACCAGGCATGCACTAACTGTGTGGAGGAAATACAGCACTAAAACTCTAGCATCACATATGTATGTGATAGCATTTTTTCAAGCCTTAGTCCTTGATCATAAATTTGTCCTTGATCATAAATCTCTTAATCCAGATAATCATTCTTGGCAATAGAAACAGTTTTTGAAGTTGATCTCCAACCTGACACTGCTGAATCTTTGGAAGATTAAATTATGGTGGATGAAAACGGAATGCTTATGAACAACTGATATGCCAACTGATTTACAGGGCCATGGCATTGAAACTTAATGTTAATTCTTCTCTTCACAAGAGATATGTTGCAGCTATTAACACACCAGCTTTTCTTACCGAAACTTCCTTTGGCCTTTTTCTGCTGTCTGTTGAAAACTAGAATGCTCTCACACTCATGTTCTTTAAAGGTGACTGTAGCAAAATCTAACCTTAACATGATTCTGTGGCTTTTCTCATTTCCTATAAAAGATAATGTAATAATGTTGTAGAACAGGCTCAAACTCAAGAGATAGAAGAGACATATATTTGACATAAGCATAAAATAATTTGCTAAGTAAGTCTGATAAAAAAATAAGACTACATTCTCAATGAGCTTACGATTTAATTTGCCAGATATTTCTTTAACCACAAGAGTAAATGTCCCCTAATTATTAACTGAAGCACTGCTACAACTTTGTAGCACATGAAAAGAATGATCATTCTTTCTACTTTTAATCTTAGTGTTGATACATGTTACTATCCATACTTCATAAATGCCAAAAGGAAGAAAACAAAATGGATAAATGCAGCATTTTCTTTATCATTTTCCAAATTGCATTTTAAAAATCTGTCTGAAATCGTCTCTATCCAAGTGTGCAAATCCTCAAACTAAATGTAGCTGGAGTTTTCTTTCATATTGCATAAGGCAATCGACTGTATTAAATGACAAACAAAAATTCGTCAATTCATAAATCATGTGCTCTTCCCAACTACTGTGTTCAGTTATTCCATACTGTATTCATAAATCATGACATCGTGTTTTCCCTTATAAATCTATACAATTATATGTTATCAACTCAAAATAAAAATTAAATTAAGACAGAAATAAATTACTTTCTTCTTGGGACTAAAGCATCTTGGAAATAAATGCAAGGAAATAATGACTTTATCTTTTTAACAAGATATATGCTAAACCAGGTAGAAAAATAAAAAGGAACAAGAAACTGAAATTAAAAACATTTTAGGTAAAAAATTAGATATATTTTAGAAATCAGATTATATTTAAATAAAATATATACTCAATTACTTCAATTTTAAATTATGCATCATTATAAATCCCAAATCCTAATAGGGTGTAAGTAACATAAAGTAAAAGTAAAGCATGTAATAGTATTTAAATATACTGGATTTAACAATTCAAAAATTTCATGTAAATTTAGGTAAGCGAATCTACTATCTGGTATTTTATTTACCTCTGGAAGCCTAAAAATAATTACAATACTGTTTGTATTTTTACCATTGTATCTCTGCATTTTAAGTTTTAACCTCATGTTACTGAAGTACAACTGATTAAACTAGATATAATTAGAATTATAGATTTGGGCTAGAAGTAAATTTATAAGTAAAGATAGCCAACCCAATAAACCAGATTGAACAGAGCAAACGCTGTTGGGAAAAATATTCGCGAATAGGAGTCAATTTTGGCAATGCGTATGTGTATCCTCCCTTCCCTCCAGGACCCAGCTCTGCAGTCTTCGAAGCAGCAGAAGAAGCTGGCACAATCTTTGCCCTCCAAACACTGATAGCCGTAATCGTCCTCCCCTTGTGGCAGAGACATGCTATTCATCGGAATCAGAGTGGATCCAGCATGGAGACCGGGCGACACCTAAGTGAGGTAATAAGTGAATTTTTCAGGCACAGAGCAGAATAAAGGAAGGCTACTACCTCGCCATCAAGACAAGCTCTAGGAAGCGTATACTCAATCCTGATTTTCAAAAAGGAAGTCTTTTCAATTCTAATGTAGTTTCAGATAACAATTTACTTAGCAGCATGTAACATTCCCAAAGATCATGTGGAAAACGCCCCGGAAAATAAAATATATTTTATATCTTTAGAAAACTGGTGTGTTAAACTACTGTCAACTATGAATCTTATTCTAAAAGCAGAAAAATATTTCTATTATTTTTGCACTAAAATATTTACAGTACTATGAATATACTTTTTTTTCTGAATGTTACTTACTTTAGTGAAGACATCAATAATACAAATGGTTTAAGAAACTATGGGTAACAGAAAAATATGAGTTTAGAGTAGTGAATAGGTCAGAATTAGCATATTTTGGAGATATGTTGTGCAGATGTTTAAAATGCCATTTAGGGAAGAAGTGGTGTTCAAAATTCTGCTCATTCTACTAAGGTAGCTATCGTCATAGTTGGAATTATATTAGCACCTAATTTTTTGTGATAGCTATAAAGAGTAATTTCCTAAGTTATGGGGGAATAATCACTTTTCCTTCTTGCCTGGTAATAATAGCTACTATTATTAAGCTTATTTAAGAACATTAAGGAAAACACTTTAGAGTCAGACAAATGTAGTCTGAACTTCTAGCTTTGATTACTAGAGTTATTGAAACTTGAGTGGAAAATTTGATGGCTCTTTGCAACTGATATTGTGTAGTACAAAGTCTCAGAGGCAATAACACAGATTTGTTGATGTGCATTATCTCAATAATGCACATGAAACATCAGCAACAAATAAAGAAACAATTCAGTTTCCAGTAGCTCCTCCTTATTGTTACTGTTAGTATTATTTTTATTGTGATGCCTGACAACAAGACACAACAAAGTATAAAATGTATGACCAACCTAACAGACAATGCTAACAGAAAAAAATTGAGATTCATGGAAAAAAAATCTCTAAAAAAATGATCAAATCTTGGGATAAAATTGCAAGTAAAATATGCATGAAGTCTGCACTTTTGGTGATTTATCATCATTTATAAGTTCTTCACATTTCTAAGGTCATCAAAGTTATACATCTTACAATTATTAAAATCAGTGCTTTGATTAGCTTAACTTTGCACGTAATGTCAAGTCTATAAAAATTGTTTTTACTTGTCCTGAATTCTTTTTAAGGTCAATATTTATCTAATTTGTAGGTTCTAGATTTTGAAAAAAAAAATCTAAGAATGATGACAAACATTTCATGAAAAAAAATTAAAAACTCGGGCCAATAAGTAATGAAAATTAAATTGATTTTAAAAAAAGAAGCAAATAATAACATGTAGTAATATTGGAAAAAAGCAAAAGCATCAGAGGAGTGATATTAGTCATCTCTGAACCAAAATATATGCCTTGAGATAAGGATAACTGCCCTAAACACAACGAAATTCATTATAGCTCTTGCCTAGATATAAGTAAAAAGCAAAGACAGTTTATTATCAGACGTTAAGCCCAAATATTTTGAAGATACACTACGAATACTTGATTAGACTCTAAACTTTTAGTGAAGCACCAAAGTTATGTAAAAAAAAAAAACAGATTGATATGCTTTTCCTTGTTGTTTACTACTTAAATAACATCTTCATATGCTAATGAGAAAGAAAAGTAATTAATATGGAAGTTTGTCATTTGACAATTTTAAAGTTATTTGATAGAAAACACATTTCATATATCATGCAACACTGTCAAAAGTAAAATACCTTGTGCTTATCAGTTGTCTATAAAAGGGATGATTAAACACTAACATGCACAAAAAATGGAGAAATACTGCAAGTAGTTGATTTTAAAAACAGACTAATCTCTGGTGGTCAATATCCTGATGATTTTATTGCAATGACACTTTGAAAAATTTCCACTTCATTTCTGCCCCTTTTTTCTCCTCCAGAAAAATGAATTCATAAATTTGAAGAAACTACACTTCAATGAATCATGAAAGTGAATAGAAATAGACTGTATACATGCTGAGGAAAATTTCCAAAGATCTATACAATATCAATAAAACAAAATAATGGCAACACACAGACAAATCTCTGAATGATTAATGGAAAGAATATATAGATATGGGCTACATTTACTTGAATTGCAGCTCCACTACATAGGCTGCCTTCCAAAACAGCAAATATTGGAAAAGTAAAAATAAATCAGTTAAAGTAACATAAAAAATAACAACTTAACTGCATATCCTATAAGGGCTATTAAAATGACCAAAAATTATAAAACACATATCAGGGATTAAAAAAAAAAACAGATCAAAAGTGGGTATTGGTGATGAGTTCTCAATTTGCAAATTAAAATTTGTGATGAGCAGGGCTGGAGATTTAGCTCAGCGGCATAAGCACCTGCCTAGTAAGCAGGCGGTTGTGAGTTCGATCCCCGGTACCGATAAAAAGCTAAAAAAAAAAAAAATTGTGATGAACTTCTGAAACATCAAAGTTTGAAATAGCCTACTGGATAAAGTATATCCAAAGAAAACACATTTCAGAAAGCTGAGGAAATGGAAATGTGAGGCTGGAAAGAAGTCTTTCCTCTCAAAAACTTCAGACACGTCAAACAAAGGCAAGAAGAATGTACTATAAGTCAATTGAAGTGGAAGGTATAGCATTAGTTAAATGATCATTTCTGAATTAACAGGAACACTCTTTGAATTAGAAATAACTACGGTCCAAGCAGATAAGTTGGATAAGTTTTTATTTTTAATGTTGTTACTATAAGTTTTTATTTTTAATGTTGTTACTATTATTTGTTTGTTTTAGTCTTTTCTTATTGCCAAAACTCCATAATTTCTAAAGAAACAATAATAAGATCTTAGCAATAGCTCAAGGAAGATTAAGACTCCTTCCTGAAACTGATACTGGAATGCCAGAAATGCCCTCATTGTTCCAACATTTATCATTTAGAGACTCTGTGTGTGTACGTTTAGAAACCATGAATAGTTTGTTCCCCAATGATATGAGAATAGCACCTGACCAGTGAAAATTTGATAGACCTCCTGCAGGGCCTACAGTAAAATAATCAGAAACAACATCTGAGAACCAGCAAATGAAAAATGTGATGATTAACAGCTAGAATTCCTGACTCTAATAGTTCAAGAAATAAGAGAAAATTAATTCTGATAATTCGTCTACTTAGAAATACTTGAGGAGCTAATGCATTCAGTGAAGAGGAGAACAAAGACAGAACAGTTGGAAAATATACAATTCAGAAATTGAAAAGGTTATTGTAAATTTGAAAAAGCTCAGCAAGTTTTAAAAGAAAAATTTCAGGAATTTACCCATGATATAGAGAGAAAAATCATATAAATTTAAAAGATGATGTGAAAACCCAGAATGTATGCTTCATTTTAAAAAGTATTAAAACTCTTTAATAGTAATCTTAGAGAAGATAGAAATATATGAGACAAAATCTATAAAACTTCTAAAAATTAAAACAGGATTATTAAATAATAATGTAAAATATAATTTAAAAATACTTCAGAAATTTTTATATCATGACAAATATGAAAAAAATTTTCAGCAAAAAATTAAAATAGTTTAAAATAATAATCAGGCTACGTTAAAATTAGGCACAATAATAAGTTCAGATTTTAAAGTTTTAAATTTAACTAATATAGAAACTCAATAATTTAAGATACAGTTTAATATTTAATAGCTTAATTGTTATGAAATATTGAGAGAGAATGAGACCATAGGCAAACTACTTTTTCTTTTCTACCCATGAATCTTTCTGTTTTTCTGTTTCATACTTTTTGAAATTTGCTACAATGAGAATTAGAAGAACAATAAAGTAATCATTAGAAGAAAGTAAAAGCATAAATGGTTAAAATGTGATTAATTCTCTGAGTTGAGACCAACATGGCTAGAAAGGTAAGCTCATTTTAGATTTGTACATTATTACTGTTTATTTCTACTTCACATATATAGTAATACTATGTTAAAATTTGTTTTTTAATGAGAGTTTTACTCTCATTAATTTGGCTTTGTTTCAGCTGTAATGGTCTGTGGTACTTTCAGTGGGAAGACAATTAAAAGGCGTTACTTATAAGTCAAAATGAAAAAAAGAATTCTTGATTATATCCAAAGGATTCTCATAGGACCATTGTGACAACTGATATTAAATGATCACTCTATCTGTTGAAAACACTGCCCCCATGCACTGATGATTTGCAATTACTTATGCAATCTTTTGCTGAATTTTACATTTCATCAATTTGATTCTTGCTCAGAGCATTGCCAAATATAACTTCAGAGAATATTTTTTATAATTTGTGCAACACTAGATTTTCATTATTTTAATATGTACTCTGAAAGATAGATGAATGTTTATTCATGCAGGTAATACACTGACTGAAAAGAATATAAGTTTTTGTAGAGAAGAGCCTATGGTTGGGTAGCTGGGGAAAAAAAAACACAAACCTTCCACAGTATCTCCAATTTAGTATCTAGTATTTGCTCTCATATTTGCTTCTTTTTGTGCTGTTGCAATATTTGAAAATTTTATATCCTTCTCTCTTTATCATTTAAATGCACACTCTATTGTTTTTACTTATGTATGGAGACTATTGCAAACATTCCATCTTACTTACAAGTATGACTTACCAGTCTACATATGACAACGTTTAAATTCTTATCAGGTTACTACGGACTTGGCGCAATCTGGCCATAGAAAAGTAGTCTACTTTTCTATCCTCAACGTGGATTATTTTTTTTTCTTGTTTTCTTCTAAAATAGCTATGTCCGAAGTAGCTTTCTCCCATGATAGAATTGTACTTATTTGTATATTTCAGTACACTAGTCTCTTGTCACATGTGACTAGTAAACACTTGAAATATGTCTAGTTGTAGGAAGATTTAAATTTTAAATTTAGTTCAGTTTTTATTAATTTAAATAATCTAGCCATGTGCAACTAGTGTGTACTGCACAGACATCACAGGTGAGGCCATGCATCAGTTTCTTTATTCTTATTTGCAAGCTCAACTTCACTCAAACAGTTCTCTGTCTTCAATGTTATCCCTAACTTATGCTTTTGAATTTGTCAGTTTTCAAAGAACTTTTCAACACTGACAAATGTTCTCTAAAATTTTCTCTGCCAAACTTCCTCTGGAACCATCCGTTTACTTGCTTTGAACAAATTATTTATGCTTGAAATGAAAGGAAACCTTCCCCTCCACTGCAACCCACACAGCCATGTGCTGCTTTTCAACTTGTGAGCCCCTTAGATGAGAGCTTCACAGACTTTATTACGCGGGGTATCGAGAAGTTCTGCCATGCTGGACGTTAGCCATATGGCCTCAGGTGTTTTCCAGTAAGAACGGTTCTTCAGTAAAGATATTTTGTGTCCTCAGAAAATGTAAAATGTCATGAATCTTACTTATATTTACTGTATAAAATATTCTGCTCCAAAAAAGTATGATAAAGCATCCACCTCATTGCCAACTTTCTTATAACATTTTTATTAATTTCATGCCATTCATATTCTACTTTATTCTCTTATATTTGCATTTTTAATCTGTTTTTTAAAAACTAGATTTAAAGACCCAGGAATGTGGAAAATGCATTCCATTTCTTTATGTCTGCAAAGTACCTTGATCAGTGAGATATATTCTGTCATCTTATGTTTTCATCAAACTAAGAGACTAGAAGTAAGAAACACTGAAACACCTATTCACAATGGGAAGAGCAGGCTTCCCATGTAAGAATACCATGGTTTTCTGAGGTTTCTGATCTCCAGTGGGCTCAATAATTAAGTTTTAACATGACCTACTCTTAGGTGACAATGGTTTGTTACTACTATTGCCTTTCTGTGATCATTATCTATACCAGTTGATGACATGGCAATATAGTAACTTCTTAAGTTTTCTCAGAAACGAAAGTAGACACAATTACATTCAAATCATATTTAATTAATGGTAATAAAAACCATGTTATATAGGAATGAGGACCAATTCAAAAGCCATTGATATCCACAATAAAAAAGAAAAATAAATAAACAAAGAGGGGAAAAGGATAAAGCAAAAGGTGAGAAAGAGCCAAATATTTAATGTGAAGAGGAAGAAAGAAAATGTCTATATTAGTTAATGATTTTTTTCTTAAAGGGTTCATTAAAGCTAAAGATCTATTGCATTCAAATCTCATCTCTACTAAAGGAAACAAACCAGGGCATTCTAGGAATCTTAGTAAGCAGTTAGAGAAATCAAGAAGAGAATTTTAGTTTTGCTTAATAGCCAACATGATGATCTTTTATTGACTCTAGCCATGGTAATCTGTCATGGTCTCACTACTACCATAAATAATCACAAGAAAGGAAAGTGAATGCATGCTAGATTTTAAGTTAGTAATTTTGTACCTGGTCAGAAAAGAAAAGGGGAACATGGAAGGAAAAAGAAAGAGGCAGACAGCTGAAGAGGGAATGAAATCAAAGACAACCAAGAACAAGGACAGGGTGCTGACAGATGTTTAGGCTGCACATTTATACTCCTGATTGGAAACGGAGGCAATGTGGATTTCAAAAAGCCCAAAATAGAACACTTAAGCCAACAGCAAAGGGAGATGAGTGGTCTGTTCTTCACAAAAGTACCTTTGGGCTCAGACCTTGGACAGCGCCTCTGCATACTTCCTGCATGACTCCCACGGGCTCTGGGGAATGCACACCACCCTCGGGCCTTGGCCTGCATCTCTTCACGCTTCCTGCATGACTCCTGTGGGCACTGAGGAGCATCACGCCACACTCAGATCCTGGCCTACACCACTGCGTGCTTTCTGCACGACGCCGGCCCTGAGAAGCATGCACTGCCTTCAGACATTGGCCTGCACTGTGCTACCTGCGTGCCACGTGGACGTCCTAGCTGATGTAGCCCAGGACCCTATATGACTCTGCACCATGCTTCCCACTTGCCCAGCAGGCACATGGACCCAGGACTACTGCTGGCCCCTCGGGACACTCCCTACCTCCTGTACCTAATACAGCTGTTGATTTTCAGTTCCCACCTTTCGCCCACAACCATGGACTACAGTGGATTAACTGCCTAATCCAAAGATCTCAGCAGCTCCAGTCCTGGGGTGAGTATGCCCCTAAAATAGAGGTGTAAAGTGAGTACACAGGGCCAGTTAGCGCCCTCCAACTAACTGAAAGACCTTGGGGAGTCTGGCAAGAGTGTGGGTGGCTCCTTCCTACACACAGAAAACATCAGGCAGGGTGAGGAGTGTGCCAACAAGGACTCCCCCGACTTGAAGAAAATCACCAGGGCTTATGAGACACACAGGCACACAATAGGGACACAGTATGGCCTCAGCAGACACAAACACTACAGACAGGGAGATTTGGTGACCTGGACCAACCTGAAGATAAAGTAACAACAGGAACTAAAAGTTAACCTATATCAATACTGTTATGCTTGTCATCCTAGGAAGAATATAGGACTCACCCAATAGGCACTGCAAGGGAAAGTCAGATGACTGACCCACCTCTACATTGTGGGATCCAGAAATCGGACAAACATAAACCTTACAGTAGGACCCAAGATGCACACTACCAACAGTTGACACTAGTTTGATTGAAGAAACAAATGCTAACTCATTTGGCAAAAATGGCAAAACGAAAAAGCAAAATGTCTCAAACATGTAGTCCACCAGAAGCAAGTAGAGAAGACCTTAACATAGAGGACTTCAAAAGTAACACACCAGAAATCTCTGAAAAGATAACAAGTGAAATAAAAAAAAAAAAAAAACTCCATAAGGCTATAGAGGACATCAAATTAGAAGTACTCTCCCATATAAAGACAGAAATAACAACCTTAGTAAAGGAGTTGTTCAGTGCAGCTAAAGAAGAAATAAACAGAAAAAGTAGAGGAGCATGGGGAACTGATTGAAATCTTGGATGAATACAGAAAACAAGCAGAATTCATCAAAAAAACTCAAAGAGACAGCCAAGAAACAAAAAACTCTATTAAAAGCATGCAAAACAGTTTAAATGAAGCTGAGGTAGGATTATGGACCTTGAGGACAGAATCACAATTAGCAATCACGAAAGGATAGAACTTTTAAACATAACAAAGAAGCATGAAATGACAATCCAGCAGCTTCAAAATGATGCCAAGAGAAAAAAAAAAGATTAATAGACATCAGTGAAGATGCAGGAGTCAATGCAAATGACATACCTAAAATATTCACAGAAGAAATAGCAGAAAATTCCCCAAACATAGGGAAAAAATCTGATATGCAGATAAGTGAGGCATATAGATGCCCAGTAGACACAACCAAAATAACTCTACACCCAGACATATAGTAATTAAGATTTCAGACATACAGCATAAAAACAGAATACTAAAAGCTGTTAGAGAAAAGACACAACTCACCTATCACGAAAAGCCCATTAGAATCACAGCAGACTTTTCAGCACAAATCCTCAAGTCAAGAAGAGTGTGGAGTGGATATTTGGGTATTTCAAGCCCTGAAAGAAAACAGCTTTCAACCCAGACTGATGTACCCAGAAAAACTTTCTTTCAGATTTAATGGAGAAACAAGATACTTCCATGACAAAGAACAACTAAAGAAATTCAGGTCCACCAAACCAATCCTTGAAAGAGTATCAAAAGACATACATACTAGATAAAAATGACCACAATCTCCAAAACAACAACAGAAAGAAACCACCAGGTAGGACAAGCATTTAAACAAGGGGGGGGGGGAAGCAGACAGCAAACAACAGGAACAGAGCATGGCAAAGTTGAGCCAGTACATATCAATGATATCCTTAGGTGTAAATGGCCTCAATTCACCTATCAAAAGAAATAGGTTGACAGAATGAGTCATGAAACTTGATCTCATAATATGCTGTATACAAGAAACACATCTGACCCAAAGGGAAATACATAGATTAAGAGTCAGAGGATGAAAAACAGTATTCCATGCAACAGGAACCTAGAAAAAAGCAGAGATGACTATGCTATTTGCAGACAACATGAACTTCAAACTAAAATGACTAAAAGAGATAAAGAAGATCACTACATACTCATTAGTGGAAAAATCCAACAGGAAGAACTAACAATTATAAATATATATGCACCAAATACAAGAGCACCCAACTATATAAGGCAAATACAAATGGACATGAAAAACCAAATACACAAGAACATAATTATAACAGGGGACCTTAGAACCCCATTTTTACAAAGAGAAAGATCAACTAGACAAAAAAGTCAGCACAGAAATAATAAAACTGAATCACACCTGTGAGCAATTGGACTTAGCAGATGTTTATAGAGTGTTCCACCAAACCACATCAGAATACACATTCTTCTCAGCTGCACATGGGGCATTCTCCAAAATAGACCATATTTTATCCCATAAAACAAATTTAAGTGATCAGAGAGCACTGAAATTGGAACTTAATGGCAAAAGAAATTGCAAAACCTTCATAAATACATGGAAATTAAATAACAACCTTCTGAACAACCAGTTGGCCACAGATGAAATTAAAGAAGAAATAAGGCAATACCCAAAATTCAATGAAAATGTGAAAACAATGTAATGTAATCTGTGGCATGCAATGAAAGTGGTCTTAAGAGGGAAATATACAGCAATAAATTGTCATATCAAGAAAACAGAATGAACACAAATAAACAACCTAATGCTTTACCTCAAACTTCTGAAAAAAGAAGAGCAAGTTAAGTCCAAAGGTCATAAAAGAGAGAAATTGTAAAGATTAGAGCAGAAATCAATGCAGTTGAAACTAAAAAAAAATAATAATAATAATTAATGAATCAAAAAGCTGTTTTTTTGAGAGACTAAACAAAATTGGTAAACCTCTAGCTACCTTACCGAGAAAAACCCAAATCCACGCAATAAGGACTAAAAAGAGGGAAATTACTACAGATGCCATGGAAATTCAAAAGATCACTAATACCTACTTTGAAAATCTCTACTCACAGAGTGGAAAACACAGAGGGAATGGACAGATTTCTATCTGAAACATATCAACGACCAAAGCTCAACCAAAAAGATACAGCAATTTTGAATAACCCAGTATCAGCTATTGAAATTGAAAACATAATTTAAAAAATTACCAGCAAAGGAAAGCCCAGGTCCTGATGGATTTATGGCTGAATTTTACAAGAAATTTAGAGGAGATTTGTTGCCAATGCTCCTTAAACTCTTCAATAAAATCGAAAAGGCAGCAATCCTCCCTAAATCAAAACCAGAGAAAGACTCAGCCAAAAAGGAGAACTATATGCCAATCTCACTAATGACATTGATGCAAAGGTTCTCAATAAAATGCTGGCAAATAGAATGCAGCAAATCATCATGAAGATTATACATCACAACCAAGTGGTATTCTTTTCAGGAATGCAGGGGTGGTTAAATGTATGCAAGTAAATGTAATACACCACATCAATAGAGCCAAAAACAAAAACCACATGGTCATCTCAATAGATACAGAAAAAGCTTTTGATAAAGTCCACCACCAGTTCATGATATAGACCCTTCAGAAACTTGGAATACACAGTGTCTAACTCAATATTATAAAGGCCACCTATGACAAACTAACAGCCAGCATTATACTGAATGGACAAAAATTGAAAGCTTTCACTTCAAAATCAGGAACAAGACAAGTATGTCCACTATCACCACTCCTATTCAATATAGTTCTGGAAAGACAAGAGCAATCAGACAAGAGAGAGAAATAAAAGGAATAAAGATAGGAAAGGAAGAAGTTAAATTATCACTATTTGCAGATGACATAATACTCTATATAGAAGACCCAAAAAACTGCATTAAAAGACATCTTGAGGTAGTAAGCAAATTCAGCAGTGTAGCTGGATACCAAGTAAATGCTCAAAAGTCAATAGCATTCGTATACACAAGAAAAAACTAACAGAGAGAAATTATGGAAATACCAACCTTCACAATAGCATCTAAAACAATGAAATACTTAGGAATCAACCCAGCTAACAGTGAAAAAGATCTGTATGCTAAAAATTATATTACACCAAGAAAGGTGATTGAAGAGAATATCAGAAAATGGAAGGATATTCCTTGCTCTTGGATAGGAGGAACCAACATTTTGAAAAAGGCCATACACCCAAAACTATTATACAAATTTAACACAATCCCAATCAAAACGCCATTAACATACCTCACAGATCTAAAGAAAACACTCCTAAAATTCATTTGAAAACAGAAGAAACCTAGAATAGCAAAAGCAATTCTGGGCAACAAATGAATCAAAAAGCTGGTTTTTTGTTTGTTTGTTTGTTGTTTTTTTTTTGAGAGAATAAACAAAAAAGGCAGCATCTCAATTCCTGACTTGAAACTATACTACAAAGCCACAGTGATAAAATCAGCATAGTACTGGAAAAGAAATAGACCTGAGAATCAATGGAATAGATTAGAAGATATAAGCACAACTAAAAAGACACTCAGCCACCTGATATTTGACAAGGGGGCTAAATATGTTTTCTGGAAGAAGGATAGCCTCTTTAATAGATGATGTTGGAAAAACTGGCTTCCCACATGCCAAACACTTAATCTAGACCATGCCTATCACCATGCATACAAATAAAGTCTAGATAGATCAAAGACCTAAATATTAAAACAGAAACACTAAATCTACTGGAAGACAAGGTATGTAGAAGTTTTGGAGACATAGGAGTAGGCAGAGAATTCATGAACAAAATGCAAACTACCCAGGAAAAACCTCAAAGAATCAACAAATTGGACCTCACATTATTGAAGTTTCTGCACTTCAAAATACATCACCAATACAGTGAAAAGAAAATGGAAATTTTCTTTCCAAAGAATGGGAAAGAATTGTAGCCAGGAACTCCTCAGACAAGACCCTTACATCCAGAACATTTAAAGAACTGAGTATCATCAAGTCCCCCATATTCAAAGACCCTCTCCAAAAATGGGCATCTGAACACACAGTTCTCAGATGAAGATATACAAATGGAAAATAAATATATGATGAAATGTTCACCATCACTGGTCATTTGAGAAATGTAAATTAAAACAGCATTGAGATTTCATCTCACTCTGGAAAGAACAGTTTCCATCAAGAAATCAACAGATAACAAGGCGAGGCTGCAGGGAAAAAGGAACACTGTTCCACCGTTGGTGGGAGTGCAGACTGGCGCAGCCACTATGGAAATCACTATGGAGGATTCTCAGAAGACTAGGTTTGGAAGTTCCTTTCAATCCAGCTATTCTTCTACTGGGTGTTTTCCTAGAAAAACTGAGAAGGTCATGTCACAGTGATATATGTGCACCCCTGTTCATAGCAGCACAATTTGTAATAGCTAAATCTTGGAAACCAGATGCCCATCAACTGCAGAGTGGATGAAAAAGATGTGGTATTTTTATACAATGGAATATTACTCAGCTATAAAAAGGATGAATTTGAGGCCTTCATAGGTAAATGGAGACAAACGAGGCTATCCTCATTAGTGAAATAAGAATCATATTTATAAATATCACATATTGTCTTTAATATAAAAAATAATAAGAAAGGTAGGCATAATAAAACCTAAAGTGTGTAATTGCTATTGTTAAAAAGAGAGGAAAAGAAAGTGCTCTAAAGGATAAAACTGCTTGTATGTTTAAGTGTATAGGATTGATAATCATATTACTGTTTTTGTTGTATAGTCGAACAGAACTATTTGTAGTCTGACTGTTTGAACAGCCACTTTGTATGATTTACTTTTGTAACTTGAACAACTATTTCTAAGAGGACAATATGTAATATATCAATTAGTGATTTTTTACTGTTTATTTTTTGAAATTACATATTATTTATATCCATTTTCTCTTTCGCTTTTTTCTTTAAATAAAATTTAAAAGATAAATTTAAAAAAAATTTTAAAGTACATTCGGATTTACCTGATTAGCAAAAGCAAACAGTTAAACACTGAACCAAGCAGAAATTCAGGTTTGATAACTGATTCTGGTTTTGTTTTTTTCACCATTAATTGGTGATGAAAGCTCTCATAAATTATGTCACTGTACAACAGGACAAAAGAAGGCTAGAGAACTTGGCTTCGGATAGCTGTATATGTATGTTTGACACCCCCATAGTCAATTATAGTACTTTAAGTGGACTGCTGTAATTTGCCCCCCCTCGAACATTTTTTTTCACTGCACTGAGGTTGCACTAAATTCAGAACCTTCACACTGAGCTATTTTCCCACATTTTTCTTTCTTTCTTTCTTTCTTTCTTTCTTTCTTTCTTTCTTTCTTTCTTTCTTTCTTTCTTTGTACTGGAGATCGAACTCACAACCTCACACTTGCCAGGCAGGCATTTTGTGTTGCTGAGCTAAATTCCTAACCCTGACTTTTTTGTTTCTTTTATCTCTATTTCTTTTTATTATTTTACTTTGAGATCAAGTGCAATAAAATTACTAAACTGTCCAGGCTGGGCTCAAATTCGTGATTCTCCTGCCTCAGTCTCCAGGAAGGGTAGGATCATGGGCACGTGCCACATGCCTGGCTGTCACTTAACTTTTATTCTGTAATCTTACGTCTTTAGGTTTTTATTCTTTCTGGGCTTGATGCCAAATTTTGAAGCTTCTAAATATATACTTTTTTCTTAAGTAATTATTCTATAATAGAACGACAATTTTGGCATTCTTTTTGTATGCATTTAATTAAAAAGTACTGACTGACATAATTTTAAGTTTTGCACTGCAGTGTCTTAGATCTTGTAGGTGTGCCATTCAGGACTGTGGTTTAGAGGATGTGATCTGGGGCCAAACTGATCCACCCATGTCCTGACAGTAGCTATGTATTAGTTTTCTGTATCTCTGTTACGTAGCAGTGGGTCCTACATTATATACTATTCGAATGAAAGTAGAAAAGCCATCTGACAATGGCTATTGTCTCCCTTTTCCCGTTAGCTGTTTTTATTCTGAGTATTTCCAGTCACAGTTTCCAGGAGTACAGACTTGAGGACAAACTACAGCTGGGTAAATGATACAATGGAAAAATCCTGATAGCGTGCTTGAGTCTAATTAAAGGAAAACAGTACAAAACCTTTACTTAAAAAAACTTAAAATTTAATAATGGATATTAAAGTTGATCAATTTGTTCTCTAATGTGTTCCCTTGGGAATCATCCCAATTCTACAATTAAAGTGAAATGATGAGACATGGCTCTGATTTCTTAGCTGCAGTGATAATCTCAAAGCAAAATACTTCAAAGCATATATTTGGAGTACAATTTCTCTGAAAAAATGAGATATGTTTATATGTAAGGAAAGTTTTATAAGAGAAAGAGGGAAAAATCCACTGAATTCTAAAGCTTACTAAGTAGTAAAATGTAAAACTTCACACCTCGTTTTATGTGCGCTAGGCAGGTTTTTAAGCTTGCCTTTCATGTACAGCTGTTTTATACAATTTTCATTTATTTGAGTATTTTGTATCAAATCCTTTTGAAACATTTACTATAATTAGTGGTAAAGCATATTTTTTCTAATTTTAAAAAAATAAATGCCTGTTTTTTGAAATTCAAAGGATGAATATAGAGAAACGCTTACAGCCTGATTTCTGGCACCAAAAATGATGAGGCTCTGAGTCCTGAATCTTTCATTTATTAAATTGTCCTTGGGCAAATTCCAAAGCTGATTTTTATCATTTATACTCAGACACAAATGAAATCATGCATGTCACATGCTCAGAGTGCTACCTGGAGGACTCAGTACGTGTTAGATATTACTTTCCGGTTATCACAATTGCTATTATAAAAAGAAATTAAAAATAAATCAGCTGCTACTTAAGTGTATTAGAATCAATAAAATCTATTTTAATATATAAAGAACTGTGATAAAAATTAAGGTAGATATTATATAATTAGGAAGGGGAAGTAAAGTAGTACAAATAAAAAAATAATTGTATGGCTGTGATACTCTAAAATTAAAGAAGGATATTCATCTCTAGGAGTGAGTTAACTTTGTGAGCCACTGATTATTAAAAAGATCTTTGATGATATTTTAAGCACAAAGATTATATGACTTATGGAAAATGTCATAGTATAAGAAATCTTTCTTTACAAGGTACACCTAATAAGAGTGCTGGAGAAATACAAATATATTTTTCCTGACAATATTAAATTCTCCAGTTGCACTGAAATTTTATTTTCATTTGGCATAAGCCCTCAGCCACCATTTTTATCCTAAGCAAATACAACATGAATATTCAAAAACAGAAGTTTTAGGTAAATTGAATCTTATGCAATAGAAGTTTCGTAACATACCGAGGTCTTGTTTTTTATCTTCCTGTCTTTAGTAGTTTTCCCTTTTTTGTTGCTAGTAAAATAATGCAAGGTTCCATATTCCATTAAGGCAGCAAAAACAAAAATGAAACAAACGGAAACAAAGAGATCCATCGCAGTCACATAAGAAACCTTAGGTAACGACTTCCTGGCAATTGTACTTAGGGTTGTCATAGTCAAAACTGTAGTGATACCTGTAGAGAGAAGGGGAGAAAAAAAGATTAAGAATAATTTAACAGGCCGATTTTATTCTTCTATATGATTTGGCAACATTGGGAGCTGAAATAAATACTGGAAACAAAAGGATATAATTGCTAGTCATTTACAGAAAGAATCACTGGTAACCATGGCTACCCAACCTGAAATGCCTTCTTTGTGTCTGAATTTTAATCATTTAAATTACTATGGAGCACAGTGATTCCCAATACCCTTCCTGTCCTTCCTCTATACCAATGAAATTATCAACTTTTTAACCTGATCTGCGCTTGCCTGAAAAAAACAAGTTTGTCACCTTTTGTGCAGTGCAGTGTGACCACAGGCTAAGATGTGGTGAAGCGGAGTTACGGATTGGAAGCTATGTCTAAAAGATGGCCTTAAGGAGGTGGAGAATCCTTCTTCCTCTCCTCCTCATTCGCTGCTGGAATAAAATGATCAGAGCACCAGAATGCTCTGGTATTTTAGATGTTCAAATCACCAATGACTCAGCACAAAGCTACAGGAACCTGAATCCCTGATATCCTAAGGCACCTTATCACTTTGGTAATTACTTCTGAACTTGCAAGAAGGAAGTAAGTACCTTTGATCAAAATGAAGCAAAAGTGATTGGAGATCTTCTGCTGTATACAGTTATAGCATAAGGTTTTCCTATATGATAACGTGAATCTATTTTATCTCAAATTTAAGTGAGGAATAAAATCATGGCAAAAGAATATTTCAAAAACAGTATGTAAATATTTTTTATGAATAAGACTTCAGCACATGCAATTTAGATATGCCCAGGAGCCCCACCCCTGTGTATACTTGTTTTTGGAAATGTGTGGTTGTCTTCAACTACTGGCCTTCTTGCATCCTTATCATTATTCATCTCAAGTCTCCAAAATCACAGATGCATTTGGTATTTCTTCTTATTAAATTACCATAGTTTTCTTTCTTTATCTCAAAAAATATTGCCCAATAAACAGAATTACCTACACTCTTAAAAGTATTAAATGAAGTGCTTAATGATTCTCAATTGGGCCAGTATATATAGAATGGTGGCTTCCATAATGAAATAAAAAATAGGAAGACATACAGCATCAGTGACTTTGGTATGGTGAAGACAAAATCCATGACTCTATCTCACGACTCCATTGAAATATGGCCTAACAGTTTCTCTTCCATACTCATTTTTTTTTTTAGTTTCAACAGTTATTAAAATAAAAACAAAACAAAAAAACCCAACAACAATGCAATGCAGTTGAAATCAGAAGCAAACCTGTATTTAATCCCTAAATTCGCCACTTATTTCCTTTTTGATCTTAAAGTTCTTAACTTCTCTCATTGAAAAACTGACAGTCACATTTACTTATAATAAGTACACAGAAATGATTTAATTTACTTTTTTTGCTCTTACTTAGTTAATGAATTTAAATCTCCCTCTCTAATATTAGTAAGTTAAAGATATAATTTTCTAAGCAGTGTGTTAGTTGTATTTATATGTTAAATTTTTATGGAACTTCATTTTGTAATGTTTTCTAAATTCCTGTTTGTTTCACTCAAGAGTTATATGAGATCATTTTTTGAATTCAAAATATTTGAGACCATTATCAGTTATTTCTATCAACTTTTAACTTACTACTTCTGTTTTCAATAGAAAATATATCTAATATTCTAGTCATTCAAATTTTATTAAAATCTTGATTAATATTCAACATGCGCTTGAGAACGTATACACTGAAATTATGTGTGTGTTCAATAAATGTTAATCGTTCAACTAGTTGATAATTTCATTCAGATTTTCTACATCTTAATTAATCTTTTATTCTTGTAGTTGTAATGGAACAAGAATGTAAAATGTCCAGCTATGGTTACAGATTTATCTGTTTATTTCCATTATTTTTGACAATTTTTTCCTTTATTATTTCACAAACAAGGCTACATCTTAAAATTTTATATGTAGCAAATCTTAAAGAATACTAATGAATGCAAGGCTCCCGTGTCTCTCAACTTTCACACATTTTGAGGGAAAGAAATAAACTACAACATTTTCATAAGACAAAACAAGATTTATAGAACTATTTTTGGCTTCTCAATTATGTCCTGTCCTTACATCAAAATTCATGAAATTACTGTGTGTTTTAATTTTGTTAGCAACGGTTGCATTTAGAGCACTATTACATAACTGTTTTATAAGGCAAGAAAAACGGCAGTAGAGTTTAGCTTTCAGACTTTTCTGCTAAAATTTAATGACTATTATCATGTGATGAATTTCCTATTAAGATATCTCTGTAACTATGATAATGAAAAAACACTTATGATGTTTAAAGGATAACATAAGACACTTTTCTGTTATCATTCTTATTACATTTATGGTTTCCCTTGTTTAAGATGATTTTAAACTCTCAAGAAAAATGCATCTCCAAGGGTACCGTAAGATACTTCGGATTTACTGCTGACACCTTTACGTGTTTTAAAATTTACCTGATTCGATTCAGTTATCAGATATCTTAGGAACCACATGGAAAACTCCTCAATATTAAAAATAGAAAAGTTCTGAACTTTGATTTCTAAAGGCACAAATTCATGTCCTACATTGATCTTGGAAATCAATCAGATGATTAACAAGTTTTCTGAGTATCTATATGCAAATGTAGGTTATCATTGCTTTCAAATATATATGTAGCTATTAGCTACTTACTTTCATTTAGGATTTTATTATTGAAATAAATTGCTACAGGAGGAGAAATTCATTTTACTGAGGGTGAATTACAGTTTATTCATTTAATCAGTGTTATTTTGCAGACAACTCTGATACCCACAGATTAATTACACACTTTGTATATTACAAGAGCCAAGGAGCGTCTTGTTCTTTTCAGGGACCTGCTCTTTGGAACCGTTGTTTGTTCATTAGTAACATTGTAAGAGCAGAGGATTTGAAAGTCATCCAAACACACACCAGTAAATGAATGTAATTATTAGTTATTCAGCTAAAACCTAAATTAAATGTTGATGAAAAAGCAATCGAAAATACTGATCAATATAAGGAATTTTCTGAAGTTTTAAGTTCTTTGTCACACCATTGTGTGTGTGTGTGTGTGTGTGTGTGTATATATATGCAGATGCATAATCCTTTCAATTTAGTTTTGCGCTAATTTCTGTCCAAATTTGCTGGACTATTTCTAATATATGTATTTATAAACTTTTATTGCAATAAAATATTTTAAGTCCTATGCTATTATAGGAAAACGCTGCATGTCATACCCAGTGACGTTCTTGCAGGTACTGCATCTTTATTGATCCAAAAAGACACCCAGGAAAGAACGACTGTTAGAATACATGGAATGTAGGTCTGAATAGTGAAGTATCCCATTCGTCTACTCAGGTCAAAAAAAATTGTCATGATTACATAATCCCCTGAAAGAAAAATAATATGTTTCATTTTGGTTAGAAAATATATGAAATATATATTACAACTCATACATTTAAATATCAATGCTATCGAGTGCTAGCACAATTCACTTCTACATATTTTATCCTTACCTGAGATTGTGTGAGCGATTTCAGTTGAGTTTCTTAAACCTACAAATGCAAATTGATATAATCGCCAGTATTTAGGATCAGCTACTTCTACAGAAGGCTTTTTCCATTTATATTCAATTTCATTTTTAGGGTATCCATCTGTAGGAAAAATTTAAAAGAAAATATGCAGAGTCACAAGATCAAAAACAAGTACTGTTATAATAACATTTCATAAAGACAAACTCTTGGAAATTCTTCCCTTATCTGTTATTATAAAATATGATAAACATTAAAACTGTTTCATGAAATATGTATATATAATTTAAACAGTAATACTGTTTTGATTATTTTACGCTGATATGCTGATTTCAGATGTAACTTTTCTTGAAGCAACTAGAGGTTTGGGTTATGTCATTATTTTCATGTGTATCTATGTATCTTGGCTTTACAGAGATTGTATTCTGTTAGACTTCCACACCACAATGCTGTCAAAATCAAAGCATAAATTTACCATGTTTTTGAACTGTCCTCAGATTATAACTGAGTGTGAACTAAATTTTCAGGCTTCAAATTTTATGTGGATTTGGAGGCTAAAACTACTTTTTAAATTTGTGATCACCTACAGTTTTGGAAATATTTTAATAGCATGAAGTTTTAAATTATTTCAACAAAATGGTTAGTCTACATATTACAGAGTTCACTATGGCAAAAAACTGGATTTTTATATTCAAGTTATTTTGCTTTAATCGCTTTCTTGTGTTTCCTATTTTCCTCTTATTAAATATAAAGGATTTTAATTTTAGATTTCTAACATAAATTTTACAACTCAATACTCTTCTCAAATATTTGCTATTAAAGTAAATACTCTGCACCCAATCATTTTAAAACAAATTTTAATTTCAATGTAATAAATTTAAATTGCTTCCTCAAAACTGAGTATAATTTGAACCATCTTTTTATTCTTGATTTGTAAAAACATTTAAATTAAAATCTATTCTCACTTGTACTTTAATCTAAAATCAAGAAGCAAATGCGCTATTTGTAATTATTATACACAACAAATTAGAGCACAATCTATGTTCTTTAAAAATTGTGTTGAGTCTCATTTATTTGTATTTTTAAAGAAACAAGTTTTAAGGATAAAACTCCACGAAATAAAGTATTTTATCACTTACAGCTTGAAAATTCCAGTGGACAAGAATGTTCATCCATAGGAAAATTATGAAGTTGAAGGTAACATTCTGCGTTAATTGTCAATCTATATAGATGGAAAAATATTGAATAGATAAACAATTTCAATCATTAAAAATCTCTTGCTTATTTTTAAAATATGATTTTGGCCTACAATAACAAAGTATGACATATGAGAATACAGTAGTAATATGACAATTAGGATCCCACAATATTATATGAATATGAACATGAAAATTCTAACATTTTTCTGTCCAAAAAATTCAGCTATCTTTGTATACATTTCAAACTTATCTCTGGACTTACAATTTTAAAATTTACATCTAAAATATTCTTCTAGATTCTAAAAGTCTCTCTAACATGTACATTCATATACGCATACATGCAGAAGATAAACATGTTTGGCACAGTTAAGTGTGCTGATATTTTCTCTTAATGTATCATGAACATATTCCTATTAAGAATGATCCTTGATGTTCAGGTACAGTACATTGAGGAAATTAATTGAGTTCAAATCTTATACATCAATCTTTTCTTGGGATATTTTAATTTTAATTCAGTATTTTTTTTTTTTTTTGGTACAGGGAATTAAACTCAGGACTTTGCACTTGCCAGGCAGGCACTGTGCCACTGAGCTATATCCCTGGCCCTTAGTTCATTTTTAATAATCTCATTATAAAATTTTGTAACATGATATGTTCCTAGAGAAAACTCAATGGTTTACATTATTGGTTAAAAAGCATTAGTGAAACAACCTATTTTGCAGCTAGAAAAGAATTTTAAAAATTGGAGGGCTTTTTGTTATTGCTTTTCCTTAGCTGTAGACCTTTTCACAGTAGGAACTGTAAACTTTAAAAAATATTGCCAGAATATTTCACCATTTGTATTTTACCACTAGAAAAGAATATCGTGTTTCCTACATTGTAAGTTTGAAGAAGAAATCTCTAGAAGCTAGTCAAAAGTTAGTACAAATAAGCTACAGCAAATGCAAATTTTTAGAACAGTATTACCTTAAGGTATAAAGAACTCGTCCATCATTCCAAATTCTCAGCAGACGATTAGGAGTTGTTATCCAGTGTGCATCAGATTTTCTTGAGTTTCTGAAGAAAGTGTCAGGAATCCAAATTTTTCCAACCATATTACTATTAAGCATAAGCACTTTCATAGTACTGTTGAATTTCAGTCGACTGTCGAACCAAGTTTGAGCAAAAATTATATCTATTGTATATTCCTAAAAGATGCAAAGAATAATGCATTTTTATAGTTTCCTAAGGGTTGATTATTTAAGACTGAGACTCAGAACACCTATCAAACAATTTCACTTCAGGGCTCCCAGCAGAACCTTCCCACAGTGACTGTGTGAGAGGCAGTCATAGGAGCTATGGTGAAGAAGGAAGCAAGACATAAACCCTTCAAGAAGTTGTAGCTCAGACTGGGAGGACACAGAGCCCCACCAATCACGGTGAGAATCTAGGCGACTTGTGTGGACCTCAGAAGCAGCTGTATCTGAAAGTGCTAAATTAGGTACAGTAGTCTGCATGAGTACTGAAGTGCCTTGTTGCCTCCCGCCAGCATAGATCAAAAGTCGGATTGCTTCTCCACTACCTGTTCTGAGCAAGAGACACCTCAGGTTGCAGGAGAAACTTACCCCAGTATGAAAAGATAAAGTGGCCTCCACAGTAGTGGGCCAGCTCACAGTCCCTACAGCTATAAAGTAGGCACAGTAAACCATGGCTTGGTGGATTCTAAGATTGCAGATCCTTTTGAAAATATGGGGAAACCTTTTTTTTTTTTTTTCTTCTTTTGGACTCCTCCACCCAAATTATTTAGAGTATGGGGAATTTTCCTTTTTCCTTTGATTTTTCCCTTTAATTATTCATTTTAAATCTTATTTTAAATTTCTCACTTTTCTTCTTTTTCTTGTTTGAACTTTTCTGTTACATTTATTATTTCTACTATTTTCCTTCTAATCCTTATTAGGATTCTTTATTTCACATTTCTCTCCCCTCCATCCTTCACTGACTAATATTCAAACTTTTTGTCTTGCATTTTAACATCCTTTATCTGCTCTGGTTGATACATTGTATCAACTTGAGAACTTCAGAAGTTTAACCCAGACACTTAGCAGGGAACCAGGATGCTGACTTTGTAGATATCCTCATCCTGTGCAGGAGGAGATTGCAGAGACTTTGTGAGTGCTGCACCTGTCCTGGAAGGGAGGGATGGCCTATGTACAATATAAGATAGGAAAAGAGGCTTGCTCTTCCCTCTTTTGCTGGTTGCTGCCTTGAAGTGTTGCCCTGATGCCCTGCCACCCTGCCTTATAGCCAGCCAACTGTGGATTGAAACCTCTAAAAACTGTAAGTTAAATAAAGTTTTCTTTCCTTAATTTTTGGTGTTTGATATTTTGTCCCAGCAACAAGAGACAAGTAACTGAGACAACACCCTTCTATCTTTACTACAAAAACCATTAAACTAGGTAGTATTATGGTCTGTGTCTGGATGTGCCCCCAAAGCCCATGTGGTCATGGGAGATAGGCTTTGGGAGCGCTTGAATCTAGAGTTTGTGACTGGATCATTGTCCAGTGCTGGGGTTGGGTCGGTGAGTGCTGCACTAGAGCTAGGAGTGTAGCATTCAATCATAGTGAAGGGAAGAGGTTTGCTTCCTCATTGTACTCTTGCTGCTTTTTCTGTCTTCTGCTGCCCTGAGCTGTCGCCCCTGTGCCATGCCGCCCTGTCTCGGAGCCAACTGAGTACAGACTGAAACCGCCACAAAGTGCCAGCTAAACACACCTTTCCTCCCTTCATTTTGTCAACATGAATAGTTTCAATTTCACAATCAAAAGACACACATGAGCTGATAGATCAAGAAACACTATCTAACAATATATTGTATATTCAAAATGCATTTAATTTAAAAAAGAAATTCATAAATTAATTATACAAAGATGTAAAACAGTATTCCACACAATCAGAACTTGAAAAAAGCAGGAACAACTATCCTAATTTCATACAAAATTGATTTCATGCTAAAACTAATCATAAGAGCAAAATAGGCCCGCACCTACTGGATAAAATAACAAACAGAAAGTGGTAACAATTATAAATTTGCAAAAAACACTAGTACACACAACTTCATAAAACAAACAATACTACACAGATAACACTAACACAATAATGGGAGCGCTCTCAAATATACAGATCAATCTGACAAAATTCAAAAAGAAATATCAAACTTGAATAAGACCTTTGAAGAAATGGATGTACTAGATATCTATGGAATGTTACACCTAAGAACAAAATAATACATATTTTTCCCAGAAGAACAGCAGACTTTCTCCAAAACATACCACATGATATCCCATAAAGCTTAAGAAAATGCCAAAATATGAAGATTTTCTTGTGCATAGTATCAGAACACCATGCAATGAAATTAGAATGCAAAGGCAAAAGAAGTGACATAAGCCTTGCAAACACAAGGGAATTAAGCAAATCCTCTGAAATAGAGTCATAGAACAAATAAAAAAAGAAACTAGACAGCTGATAGAGTAATGCTCAAACGGTCATGCTGGTGCAACGTAACAGAACTTACAGGACACAATCAAAGAGTCCTAAGAGGGAAGTTTATATTGCAAATACCCATGTCAGAAAAACATAGTGAGGCTGGGGAGGAGAACAAGATATTTATGAAAATCTAAGACCTCCTGTGAGTCAATGCCCTATCTGGGCTTACTGGGGGAAAGCCAGATGCCAGCCTCTTCTGGCACTCAAGCAGTGTGGTAAGAGCCAATCCCCACCCCCACCCCACCAACCCAGCCCCATTATGCAACCAGTTGATCCAGAGAAACACAGGCTGTGATGAGAGCTTGTGGGGTAAAATACAATGCAATGCTTGTAGTTTTTAGTGTTCACTGACTTGTTAGCCCTGAAGCTGGTCTGATCATTTATTGAAAGAATAGCAATACACAGTGTAGCACATATGGGGGATCTCCTTCTCAAGGTGGTAGTCATTACTCATCCCCTATTATCTTGTTTTGAAATCCTGTATCATTCTCATTGTTTTGTTTGATTGGGTTTTATTCTGTTTTATGTTGTTGGATTTTATAGCTGATGGCATGTGCAGATGTTTTGATGGTAACATATATTACGGTAACCATTTTGGATTTACTATTACCTTGGTTTGAAGTCCTATATTGCATTCACTGTTTGTTTTTATTGGTTCTATTCTGCTCTGGTTTGCTGGTTTTACTATGTCTGAGGGTATGGGCAGCTGTTTTGAAGACAACAAGAGGCATTATGGTGACCATTGTTGATTTTCTGTTATCTTGTTTTGGACTCCTGTGTCACTTACACTGTTTTGTTTTAATTGGATTTACTGTTTTATTTTGCTTGATTTTATTCTCTTTGATTTTTTTTTTTTTCTTTTTTTTTGTCTTCCAGAGATGGGGTCTTGCTATGCAGTTCAGGCTGGCCTTGAGCTCACTTCATAGCCCAGGCTGGTCTCAAACTCACAATGATCCCTCTGCCTCAGCCTCCCAAGTGCTGGGATTACAGGCATGAGCCACCACACGCGGCTGAAATAAAATTTTAGAAAAAATTTTAAAAAGAAAAACAGAGAGAGCCCAAAGAATTGAACTAATGATGTACTTTAAAGTCCTACCAAAATAAGAACAATATAGAGGGAAACTTAATACACAACAGGAAATTATTCAATTTGGAGCAAAAATTAATGAAATTAAGTCAAACAAACAAAAAAAGAAAATGAAGAGAATCAATGATTCAAAAAGTTGCTTCTTTGAAAAACTAAATAAAATAAAACCCCAGCTGATTTGAAAAAAAGATCAAGCCAGCAAATAATCCAATTAGAAATAAAAGAATGAGGGGCTTGGGATTTAGCTCAGCGGCATAAGTGCCTGCCTTGCAAGCAGGCAGTCGTGAGTTCGATCCCTGGTACCAGTAAAAACGAAAAAGACAAAAAAAAAAAAAAAAAAAAAAAAAAAAAAAAAAAAAAAAAAAGAAATAAAAGAATGATTTCCCAATGGACATTGCTGAAATCCAGATCTTTGTAAACTATGAGTGACTATACTCTAATAAATTGAAAAACTCAGAATAGTCACATTCTTTGATACATATGCATTTCCAAAATCAAACAAAGTATAAAAATCCTGAATAATATAATAACAATGATACTGTGCTGTAATTTTAAAAAACAGATTAAGAAAATATCAGGTCCTGATTTAGACTGCTTAATTCTATAAGCATTTTACTGAAGTAGAAATAATGCAAATACTCCTCAACCTCTTTAATGAAATTGAAAGGGAATGGGTAATCTCTGTCATTCTTAGAAGCTAGAATTACCCTGATTTCAAAGACAAAAAAGGGGCCAACTACAAAAAAGTATCTCTTTAATAAACATAGATGCAGAAATCGTCAGCAAGATGTTGGCAAAATGAATGAAATAAATATTCAAAAAGACTATACACTGTGACAAAATAGGATTTAGTACAGAGATACAGGGATGATGTATTAAATGTAATACATCACATAAACAGAAAAAAGACAAAAATCATAGGAAGGACCACAGAAAAAGACATAGACTAAATCTAACACCAATTTATGATCTTAAAAAAACCTGAATAAAGTAGGTGTAGAAGGACCTTATCTCAATCTGATAAAAGCTATTTATAAAAAAAATAAGGAGCAACCCCATATTACACTGGGAAAAAAAATGGAAGGTTTCCCTTTAAAATCAAGAGCAATATAAGGATGTCCATTATTACCACTCATGTTCAGTATAGTTCTGAAAACAGCCATAGTAATCAGGGATAAGAAAGAAAAATGATACAAATATATAATGCATACACACACACACACACACACACACACACACATATATATGAAAGTAAGAATTCATGTTATGATTTTTGCAAATGGCACGATCCTCTATGTAGAAGGCCTCTAAAAATTTATCAACAAACTCCTAAAATTCTTAAGTTCAGTAGCTTAAAATGATAAAAAATCAAGATACAAAAATAAATAGTTTCCATACACAAATAATTAATTGAGAAAGACATTAGGAAAACAATGACATATGCAATAGCATGCAAAAATTAAATACTTAGAACTTAACCTAACAAAAGGAGTAAAGACTTCAATAACAAAAACTATATTATTCCTTGTTTCTGAGGAGGCAGAACCATCGTTGTCAAAACAGTCACAGTGCAAAACTAATATACAAATTTAATGCAATTCCAAAAAATGCCAAAAACATTTCTCACAGAACTAGAGAAAATCCTCTTGTAATTCATATGGATCCAGGAGAGAAGCAAAAGAGCAAAAGCAATTCTGGGTGATAAGAACAAATCAGAAGGCATCAGAATCCCAGACTTCAGTTCATACTACCGGCCACCTTGATGAAAACAGCATGGCAGGTTGGCAGTAAAGAGACATGTGAGTCAATGGGACTGAGCAGAGCGTGCAGAAGTAGGGTCAGGTACATTCAGCTATGTGACCTTCAAAAAAGAGGCCAAAAACACACACTGGAGGAAAGGCTGTATCTTTAACAAGTAGTGCTGGGGAAACGCTATCCACATGAGAAAGGCTGCCCATAGACACATATTATCTCTGTGTTCTAAGCTAACATCAAAGTGGATCAAACATCTAAATACTAAAAGAGAAACACTTTATCTGCTTGATGGTACACTATGTAAAACTCTTGATAACATGGATATAGATTCAGACTTTCTGCACAGAATCCCAGTTGTACAAGAAATAATAGCAAGGTTCATCAAATGTATACCCTTAAATTTAAAAGTTTCTGTATAGCAAAGGAAACAACAGAGTGAAAAGTTACAGAATGGAAATAAATTTGCACCAGCTATTCTTTAAACCGAAGACAAATGTTAAATGCCTACAAAATAAAATGCCCGATAAAAAATGAGCAACTTAATTGAACAGATACTTTTCAAACAAATAAATGCAAATAGCCAATAAATAATAGAAAAATATTGATAGCACTGGGATTAGAGAAATGGAAAGTGAAACACACTAAGAGTCCATTTTACTCCAGAAAAAATGAGTAACATATGCTGACGAGTTTTCAGGAATACAGGGACCATTCTGTATTTTTAGTAGAATGTAAACCACTCCAACCATTATGAAAATATGTATAGCAATTTGTCAAAAAGCTAAAACTAGAAATTTTATTTGTCTCAATTATGCCTCTTGTATGTGTCTGCTCAAAGAGTTAAACACATCATATTACAATTATACATGCATACTCATATTTATAGCCGCATAGTTTATCTTAGTGAAATCTTAGAAATACCATATACATGTCCATCAAAAGATAAATGAATAAAGAAAACATGGCATTTGTGCACAATGGAATGCGATACTGACAAAAGCAAGGATAAACTTGAGTCTCATAGCAAAATAGATCTACCTTGAGATCATAATATTAAATGAAATAAATCAGACATACAAGATTAAAGATCACATGGTTTCTTTTATATAAGAAAACTAAAATACAAGGACCAAAATAAAAGACAAGGAATTATGGAGACAAATCTTTGCAAATTGGAAGGAGACCATAAGATAGAAGGAGGGAAAAAGGAGGGAAAGAGGATAAAAATGTTACTAAGATGTTTATGCACATATACCACCCCATGCAGAACATCATCAGTCCATACTGCAGACATGTACTTAAAAGAACTGAGAAAAAAAGATGAAAAGTTTTCTAGTAAGAAGTATCCTCTTAATTTAAAATTAAAGATAAATATGCAGAGTACGTTCTTAGATACTTCATCTTTCCTGAAGTCTTGTAGTGGTTAATATTCCAAAGCCTTGTGAATAGCTAATCCTTAATAAAAGCTTCACTTCGATAAGAAGGTCATTAAGGCTCTGTCATTTGATAAGTAATTTTTAAAATCCCATTTTGTTTACTGTTTCATATTATTATAATACCTAGAAAATTATCAAACTATGTTTTCAGGCTTTTATTCGCTCAGAAGGACAAACACAAAAGCTTCTAAGATAAACATTTTGAGATAAAAAAGAGCAACCCTATGAACTGTGATTCAATGTACTTTATAAGCTTAGCTATTTTCTTGCAAGATAACAAGAAAAATAGTGTTAATGAATAAATATGCAAAGTATGCCATCTTGACTTCTAGTTTAATGAAATGGAACCATGACTGCTGAAAGTATGCGTTGCCATCCTTTAATTACACTGTCTATTTTGCAACTTTGTCCTATATTTCACATTTAAAGTATTAGCTTATTCAGTATTATAGACTTTCTAGTATTGGGAGAAAACTTCAGACAAAATGCAAGATTAATCTAGCAATTAATATACTTTCTCATTAAATTTTATTTGGTTATGACTTGCTAATCCTACCTTGGCATTAGTCTCTCCCCAAAATATATAATCACATATATAAAGACTGAATGATAGGCTCACTCATGTTTAGGACTAAATTAAATAACACAACTCTAGGGTCAAATGTAGGTCATTCACAGAACAAAGAGTTTGATTGTGGAAGTTCATAGATATCAGTTTTATTTGCTCAGTTGTCCTAAAAAGCATTAGCTTCACATGATAATTAGGATAAATAAAAATTTTAGTTATTGTATTTTTAAAACAGTAAAAATTAAGAAATAAAAGTTATATCAGCTGCTTAAATCAGTGAAGTACTAGCAACATTTAGAAAGAGATTCAAAGATATCCAAATTCAAAGCTAGTATAAGGAAGGAAATTATAAAGATCAGAACAAAAATCAATGAAATTGAGATTTTAAAAAAACACAGAATCAAAGAGTTGGCTCTTTGAGAGAATAAACAAAATAAGCAAACTTTTAACCAATCTAACCAAAAATAAAAAAGGAGAATAAAGACCTAAATTATTGCAATTAATAGTGAAATCATAATAGATGCTCAAAATTAAAAAGATTATTAACAACTACTTTTAAAACCTGTAGACCAATAAATTGGAAAATTCAGAAGACATGGGTAAATTCCTAGATATATATGAATTATGAAAGCTGAACCAAGATGATTTTGGGAAAAAAAAACTAAATAAACTAGTAAAATGAAATTGAGGCAGAAATAAATAAAAATAAAGCAAAACAAAAATAAAACAAAAGTACACTAAACTAACAATTAATAAAAGCCAAGTCTGAATGAATTCATGCTGAATTCTGCAAAAACTTCAGAGAAGATCAAATAGCAATACTTTTCGAGCTGTTTAATAAATGGAAAGAAAAAGAATGTCTCCTTGGAGACCTGGAATTTACCATTACCCTGTTTCCAAAATCAGGAGAGAGAGAGAGAGAGAGAGAGAGAGAGAGAGAGAGAGAGAGAGAGACAGAGACAGAGACAGAGCGCAAGAGAGACAAAGAGAGAGAACTATATACCAATCTGTTTGATAAAGACCATACCAGAACTATAGACCAATCCAAGTATAGATTGCAAAGAATACTGCACACAGATATGTGCACACAGACTTCAACAAACCATCACAAAGTCAACTAACTAGACTTCATCCTAGAGTGGAAGGGTGGCTCAGTATGTGCAAATCAATAAATGTAATACATTGCATAAGCAGAAGGAAAGACAAAAAATATCACATGAGCATCTTAATAGATACAGGACCAAATGCCTTTGACCAAATTCCAGCATCATTTTAAGCTGGAAATTTTGCAGAAAATATGTATAGTAGGACCTTAACTAAATCTTATAAAAGTTATTTATGAAAAATCTACTACATAATAGTATAGTAAATGGGGAAAACTGGAGAAATGCAAATTAAAACAGAGACTCCATTTTACCTCAGAAAAAGGCTAAAAATTATCAAGAAATCAATGAATAACAATGGTGTTAAGACTATGGGGAATAAAAGAGCCTTTTTACATTTTTGGTGGAAATTTAAATTAGTACAACCACTATGGAAATAAGTATGGAAATTCCTCAGTGATTTAAAATTAGAAGTTGCCTTTAACCCATCTATTAACTTTAAAGGTATTTTCCCAATGAGTTAAAGACATCATGTTCTGATACATGCATAACTATCTAGCAGCACAATTCTTAATAAATATATTTAGCTATAGAACATATAGGTATAGGCCTGTATAACCACCAAAAATGAATGAATAGAAGGAATGGGATATTTACACACAAGCAGGACTACACTGCCATAAAGAAAGATAAATGAGTCATTTGTGGGAAAATAGATGCACATAGAGACTACAAGTTTTAGTGAAATAAATTAGACCTCTAACCTTAAAATTTGTATGGTTTCTCTAGTATGAGAAACCTAGAGTATAAATAAAGAGCAACGTAAAAGAAAAGTATTAGGAAATAGATAGATCTTATCAATTTTGGATGGAGATGAAGAGATGGAAGGAGGGGAGAAGGGTGGATAAGAAAAAGAAAACAGAAATTAAGATGCATTATTTATATGTACCAACTCCACACACGGAATGCAAACATTGTGTACTACAAATATGTACTAATAAAAAAGGTGTAAAATTTTACAAAGAAAGAAAAAAATGTCCATGAATCCTGGATTCAGCTCCTAACACATATTTATACTTATGTATGAATATAAATTGCAAAAGACACATCTATATTTATGTCTCTATATGTCTGAATGTGAACTGAAAAACACATAATGTCATGTGTACTTATCAGTAAAATTTGTCAGCAAGAATTTTTTCAGTATTATAGTTACTTCACTTCTGTATTGATATACAAATAAGATTGAATATTAATAAAACAAAAAAAAGTTAAAGATGAATAGGAATAATAGTTATTATTTTCATCTAGAGGAAATTAAAAATGGCTCTCTGGTGAGCATTATCTATAACTAGAATCTTAAAGGATAAGGAGCATTCACATCGATACAGGGATTAACTGATAAATGGACGGGAGAGGGAGAGAGTAAAATGTAGGACATAAGAGGAAAATTAAATTATATAAACTATATATATTGAAAAAGTAGCCCAGTTTTTGTTATGTCATAAAATGCGTGTTCTTCCATCCAACGGGATATTCTACCTCTGGAAATTTTTTCAGATTTATCTAAAATCACCAGTTTCCAATAGCTGACTCTGGAACATGAGACCGTGCTAAACCACTGCACTGTTGAATTGAGAAGTACGATCAGAAAGTCCTAATCCTTTACTTGTTAATATTCCAAATCCTGCTTAAGACACATTTTCTAGTGGATTTCTATCAGCATTCTATAATTTCAAAAGGCGAAACATTAAATTTAGTATAACCACACAACAGCTAAACTCTGAAAATGACAAAGAAACAAAAGATGAGCTCTAATTCCCTAAGGTGGCAATCACAGCATGAAGAGGGTGCAGTCTTAGGAGATCTGCAAAGGAGCTACCTTTCCAGCTTTGTGTCAGCCAACCAATAAGACAGACGGAAAGATACATAAGAAAGCAGACAGGTCTATTTTGGGGGATTGGTTGATGTGCTGTTGTGTGTGCTGATAAGCGCAGAGCAGGCAGGTGGCTGGGGAGCCCAGGAAGAGGTGAGGCTTCTGCCTTGAGCACAGGCATTCTGCAAGCAGAGCCTTTCTTCCTTCAGGGGCTCAGTTTTGTCTTAATCTTGCATGTAACTAAATGAGGCCCACCCACATTATGGAGAGCAATTTGCTTCAGTCAAAAACTAAACTTATGTGTAAATCACATTTAAAAACACTACATTTACAGAAACATCTAGATTTGTGATTGACCAAATGTATGCGTATCATAGTCTAGCCAAGGTGACACATAAACACCATTGCAAGGCTATAACAAAAGGAAAGATCATTCACTGATTCAGAAAAATGTGAATCATTTTTAGAAATGAGAAAATGAGCAAATTTTGTGATAGGAAAAATATACCCACTCTTATATTTTCTATGTAAATCTATACTCTTGTCATCTTGTCCCATATCTTAACATAATTCCCAGTAAGTTTGCTTCATATTGCCTAATTGAGTTGAAGTAATATATTAATAATGTATTTTATAAACTTTAATTTTTTCTTTGTACTTTGAATTTTAGCAAGATATATATAAAATCTAGAAAAAAAGTTCCTACATTGAATACATAAGAACTGTTCAGAGGAATTCCAAGAAAATACAAACTCATCAAGTACTAGCTTTAGGGGTGTAAGAAGTAATTAAACTAACATAAGTGTATTCAACAGATATTTTAAACCTTCTTTAAGCACACTGTATACTGGTTGAAATTCAATATTGAGTTTATATTATAGTGAAACTTTTTTTCTAAAAGTATTAATACTAATTTGACAAATTTTAAATGTAGTGAGATACTATCATTTTAATGGTATTTGTGTTCTTACTATCACTCTGGAATAAACGAGCATATGAATGAAAATACAATCTGCATAGAATATGCTTTCTTGTGTAAAATGAATATGGCAGCAAATATATCCAAACTACACTTCTTTACTGGTAAGGAATTCTTCAAATTGGGCAGTTGCTATCAGACTATGACTAAAAACAACTGTTTTCCATTCACATAAGCAATGTTTGCTATAGTTTTGTTCAGTCTGAGATAGTTAGATAGTTATTCTATATTCTCGGTGGGAAAAGCATTTCTCATCCCTAGATACCACATATTCAAAACATATCTTGCTCCCTGACCTAGGTTATCAGAGCAGACCGTTATATTATTTGAAATGATATATTAGAAAGAGTCCATATAGCTCACATTATGTATTACATATAATTACTAATTTCTGAAATTCTTATCATTATTAACATTATCAGTGAAGAAGATGAAGTACTTTCCAAAGCTGTAGGTCAGCATATCACTAGGAGACCATTGGGCTGCTGTTGGAGGCCTCTGCTTCTCCCATTTATTTGAGTACCATAGTTCAGTTTCTATTGTGTATCACAAAGCTAGGTAATTCTAGATTTTTCAAGGCTTGACATAATTCACACAGTTCATATTACTGTACTTTTTTAGAATTTCCATTACAATGTCATAAGTAAATAATTTAAAGAAAATTTCTTTCACATTTTAACTAAACTACAGAGCAACTGATGATAATTCAAATATATTGCTAGTCTAAGACTTTAAATTTGCATAAGATGTTCACAGATTTTGCATTTGTAGACATAAGAATTACACACTGAATAAGGGATAAGGTAGCATCTTATAATTATTTACATAATTTTAAATAAGCTTTAGATAATGAGACTATCATAGAGTAAATGTAAAGCATATAGTATAGTACTAAACTATATATAGTGCAAAGCACATGGATTGGATAGAGTAAGGAAACCATATGAAATTTTTCACTGCAACTTACCAGACTATGATGCTGACCATGTTGCTTAAAAGTGCTCTTACTGGCTAAATATAGGCACAAGGCAAGATCACCATTATAATCTTCCCCAATCCTGTGACTCTGTGATCATCAGAACATCATACAGTTTTGGAAATTAACCAGTGCTGTAACTCTGAACAGAGAACATAAATTGTCTTCCAGAGATGCTTTCTCATAAAACTACTTCTATAATATCATTATTGTATTCTTTAATCCTACACAATGCCTTCCAAGTTTACAGTGATATGATTTAACTTAATGGTTGTGAAAACTAATTAATTTAGAATTCATGGATAAACGTTTTCAAAATTCTAATTGAGGGCCCTGATAAGGGTTCCCAAATCAGAAACTACTGGAGTGATTTCTGAGAAGTTGGATTTTTTTAAAGAAAAATATAGTAGCTTTCTTATATATATTTTGAGGTTATGAATGCTTAGTAAACTTTGATTTAAGACTCCGTACCTTCCCTATGATTTTTATACCTCTAGGTTTTAGACTAAAATCAAATAGACAAATAACAAAGCTAGGCATTATGGAATATAACTATAACCTTAGAATATGGAAGGCTAAGGCAGGAAAGTAAAAAGAGTCCAACTTGGACAATTTAATGACTTATAGAAATCCTGTCTCAAAATAAAAATTTTAAATTTAACATGGGATAGGGGGGGTAGCTCAGGGTAAAGACATTGAGTTCTATTCCCAGAATTAAGAATTATAAAAACAAAGTGGGGTGGGAGAGGCGGATAGAGGGACAGAGACAGAGACAGAAAGAGACAGGAGGAAGAAGGAAGAGGAGAGGAAAAACAGAGGAGGAGAAAGTTGAACTGGGGAAGGGAAGAAAGAAGCAAGGAAAAAAGAAAGTCTGCATACAAAGTAACTGAAACCTAATTGGAAAATTTTAGGACATTTAATATCCATCAATGCAAAAAAAATTCACTACTATTCTTAAAGTTAAATCCTGTAGGCTACCATCTCCCAATACTAGCACTCCATAGTAAACATCATATACGAATATGTGTGTATGCATTACATGTAAAGGAAGACTGCTTCATAATATTCAATGACTCCATGAAATTGTATGTAATTTTAGTTTCCAGTGTCCTATGGCAAAATGCTAAGTGCCTGAAGTTACTGCATTTGGCAAGGTGTGACTGTCTCCTGGTAATAGGATCAGGTGAATAAAAACGTCCTTTGACAGGTAGAAGCTCTGCAGCACACTTTGTCACCTCAGCATAGAAACGTCGGGAGCAAACAACAAGAGGAGAAGGAAGAAAGGGAAAGGGAGGAAGGGAAGGATTTGTTTGTGTGGTGTGTGTGGGGACAACCTATAGAATATCAGAAACAAATGCATCACCCATGGTGGAAAAATGAGTTCATTGCAATGCAAGAAACATGTAGAAGAAAAATTCTCTGAACAGTCACTTTCTCAATATGTTTCAGATCCTTTAAATTAGTGTTAAGTGTCTTGACAGTTTTGATAAAATTGAGACTGGTAAGACAAGAAAAAACAACCTTGAAATAAGTTGTAAACATTTTCAGATAGATTGTTTAACTGTTACTATCTCCCAGGTTTAACCATTGGTATTTGACCATTCCACTTAAGTGAATGAAAACCAATAAACTATTCCTGAAGAAAACTTTATTTGCATTTAGTATTTAATAATGATTATGACTTTTGCACTTCTACATATACTTTTGTTTTAAAGAGTTTTTGAGGTAGGCACAGTGCGCATGATTTAAGTTCCAGCTGTTGTAGGTGGACTGTAAATTTGAGCCCATCTGGGAAGTTTAGGAATTAAGGAGTCCTGTATCAAAATAAAAATGATAAGAAGTCTGGGGATATAACACATTGAAGCCTTGGCTTCAATCAATCATAAAAATAAAAATTAAAAATACATAAAAGATTTATTTTAAACTAGATTTTCTTCTTCCTTTAAAACTAATCTGAAAAATGTTATTTTTAAAAAAGTATTTCTATACTGACCAGCATAAATTTATTTGTTACTAAAATGACTCAGAGCTGTTAGTACTGCTGGCCTCTTATAGCACCAGCTGGTTTCCCAGGTCTGTTTGAATTACCCTCCTCGTAGTTCAATCCCCTGTTTTTTTTAAATTTGTATCTGTTACCAAAATGAATCAGAGATTGCCGCAATTAGAATATATGAAGCTTCAGAATTATATTCTAGGGATGCACGATATGCCACTTTTGTGATTTAAATGATGTGAATTAAATTCTATAAATGTGATTGGATTTTTCATTCTTGATCAGTTTTATGAATTGCTTATCTTTTCCCTTCATGCTCAAAGTTCCTGTACTGATAATGGTTTCATCTTGGACTATATACCAGTTAATAGTTACTACAATAAGGTCATGTTCAAATCATACCTTAAATGTTCAACTCTAGCTATGTTTGTACATACTACTTTGCAATTTAACCTCCTCTTAAATACATCGTGAACTTTCTAGAGTTCTCACTGATCTTGAAGATTTGTTAGAACCCTTGAATGTCTGCACTGACTAGCAGAATGTAAGTTGCTATGGGGATGTATGTCCTCAATATACTAAGTTAAAACATGTCTTCTCCCACAACCTGCAAAGTTAAGAGCTTAAAAATATACCCGTCCAGTCTAATAACCTCAACCAACATTTACTGTCTTTATTTTGATTGAAAATTTTTCCACTTATATTTGATCAGGGCACACACAGAATTGGACTACTTGTTCAAATTACTCTGATTTTTTCAGTAATTTATTGACTGAGTCATTTTTTCCATTTAATACACAATGTACTCTACTTTTGAGAGGGACATAAAGATCAGAGCTTATAGCTCTGGAACAAAGAAATGAAAATCATTTCCTATTGAAGAATGATGTTTTTGGTGCCACCAGTATTGTACTGAAATGCCATTTTATGTAGTCAAATATGAAGAACAATCATTTTATAACAAATCAAATTCGGGCTCACTTAACAAAAAGACAACAAGGCTCAGTGGTTTGCATCTGTAACTCCAGAGCTTTGAAAGACTGAGGCTGGAGAATAATAAGTTTGAATTCCACCGAGGCAAGTTAGTGAAAGTCTCTCCAAAAATACAAAACAAAATTTAGCTGGGAATATAGCTCCATATGAAAACTCCGGGTCCAATCCTCTGTACTTCCAAAAAAAAAAAAAAAAAAAAAAAAAAAAAAAAACCACACACATTTAAACTGGTATGTTAATTTTCTTCCTTCTAGACAAATAACTTAAAATGTGTTCCTAGTTAATGGGGAATAAAAAACAACTCCAAGCTTACTTAATTACTCATTATTTACTTGATTACACTTCCATTCAAAGCAGTTTTGTTCATTTTTTAAAAAGCAAATTCTAATTTTCTTGTATTGTTTAGTTAAAATAGTCTTCTGTATAAACTTCTTATCAACCCCTAGTATGATAATGCATTTCTTTAATAAACACTATCAATCATTCCAGTGGATTTTTGCATAAGTTTTAGCATTACTAGTTTCAATAGCAATTTCATTTAATTAACATTTGCAAAACTATCACTGCCCAAGGTTATAAATGTGTAATTCACCCCACTGGGAAAACTAAATCTTTACTACCATGAATCTTTTATAGAAAATCATTGTTGAGTCCTCCTGGTAGTCTACATGTCAGTGTATTTCCAGAATATTAATACAGCTTTGAATCCTGTTTCTCTTTACTTTAATGATGACCTTTTATATTTAAAAAATTAAGAACAATTAAAAGCAAACTTCCTTCATAAAAATCATGCAATTTAGAAAAATGTAGACTTTTCTCTATGTTCAATTGGTTTACTTTCTCTAGGCGTTGGTTACTTAAAATACTAAACAATATAAAATTATCCAAAAGAGAAAAATTAACATTTTTTAATGTACTACCTTAGGAAATTTCATATTTACATAATGTTCAAAATTCAGCATTATACCCACATTTATATAAAATGTTTTCTCGTTTTAAAAAACTCAACTGCTTGTATAGAAACTTATTTTATGCAGAGCCGATACTAAAACATTTATTACTTTTTTTTCTCTTTGTTTCCCTTGGTACTGTTTTTTCTTCATTTTCTGGTTAATCTTGCAATTTTACTTATTACCTCTGTTTTCTGTTCCTTAAGTGTATGTGTTAGTAAAGTCTGATATACATTTTTTTCTCTCTTACATCAAGGCTCCATCCCTTTCCTAGCCAATCTTACAGAGATTTTGCAAACTCTTGAGAGGGATTTGGCTCCTGATTCTTCTTTGAATATCAGTCCCTAATTTAAGACTAACTTCCAGGTCACTGTATGCAGACATCCCACCATCCTCTCAAAAAGCAATTTATTCATGGCCGATTCACATTCGTTTCCTTTATAGTGACAAAGACATCAGTTATGGTATGGCCAAATGCTGACACTGGAGCAATCAGTGAAGACAGCTGTGAAAGTTAAGGTCAGTCACAGAAAGATCCGGCTAAGGAAGAGAAAAACAGATGGAATGTGACCGTCATATAAGGAAGCTGACATAGGCAATAGGCATAGTGTAATGGTTCTTCAAGTCTAAAGTGATAAAGGTGAAAAATACAGAAATGATTTGATTCTTGTTATACTGCATAAATTGAGTAAGAAAAGTTGTAGATAATTCCCTTTAATGTCTTAGACGATGAATTGTGTTACACACAAAACTTCATAGGTTCAGCTGCTAATGATCAGTATCTCAGATATGACTGTGTTTGAAGATAGGGCTTAAAAAGAAAAGATTAATTTTAATTGAGGTGTTCAAGATGGATCCTAATCTATTCTGACTTTTGATGAGAAGAGAAAGTCTAGATAGGCCAAGTGACAAAACCAATGAGTGAGAAAAAGGCAACAGAATGCGAGAACATAGTGAGGATGTGCCCTCTTCAAGTCAGTGAAAGGCCCAGGAAAAAACCAAACCAGCCAACACTCTGAGCTTGGACTGATTGTCTCTATAATTGTGCAAAATAAATATCCAGTTCTTGCGTCTCAAAGTTACTGGTAATTTGTTACAGTAATCAGAGTCCAGTAATAGCATCAATGACCGAATCACAGGAGATTCATAGAGTAACACATTATTGAGCTCATTAAATGACACCTAATAGTTTGACTCACAGAAATGAGATTGTTAAGGTTTGAGTCAGATCATCATGATCTATTTGTTAAATAATATGTTCTGGTTATGTTAGTGTCATCAATTAATATCCTTCAAATAGTAATAAAACACTATGTGTAAAAGTAAGGCATGAATGCTACACTTAATCATTTTGTATCCTATATGGACCTCCCTTGACATTATTGCATAATCTTGCTGCTTCTCATTTCTCTCTCTCTCTCTTTCTCTCTCTCTCTCTCTCTTTCTCTCTCTCTCTCTCTCTCTCTCTCTCTCTCTCTCTCTCTCTCATCCTTATGTTATCAATCTACATTTTTTGAATTTGTATGACGTAATTGTTCACATTCATATTCTCACTCCGTACATACAATTTGGAATAACTGAATCATGCTATTTAGCATATGTATCTTCTCAAGTTCTTCATGAACTATATAATAAACTGTTGTAGAGTCATCCTGCAATGTTATAAAACAATAGAATTTATTCATCTTATTTAACTATATATTTTTTGCCCTTATAAGCTTATCTCATCCTCTTTCTCATCTACACACAGTCTCCAAAATTAGTGGTTCAAGAATTAAACCTGCATTTCTCCATACTCCCCAGCACTCTCAAACCAGTGTCTGACTGAGTGGCTTGCATCACTGCATGACGCACGGGTCTATTCTGGGCTATGCAGAATGCAGCTTGGGCATGGGAACAATTTTGAAGATGGAGACGATGTTCACTGAACTATTATGCTTTTCCTACATTTACCACTCCACTAAACTTACCAGTCGGAGAAAACCAACACCATCTGATTGCTAATGGTTATGGGCCCAATTTAGTCTATTTTTTGCTGAACTCTATGTACATTTGTAATTCATTATTATTCCTTCTTTATTCTCTCTAATGTCTAAAATTATAAAATGCCTCCTTCTGCTTTTTCTCCAACCTCTCTGACTTTCCGACGTGCTTCTTTCCTGTATTATTCTTCTTCCACCCGTATTTTACCTACCATCTGGTCCTCATGTCTGCACTGTTCTTAAGCTGAATATCCTCTTGGGTCATCTCAGAGATTCTTAAAGTTTTAAGGTACATTATACACCATTTTCTTCTTTTCCTCCTATACTCAGTCCCAATACTTCCTTGAACAACAAGGCTAACAGATGAATCACTGCTGGGTAGCACCTACTGAATGTGCCCTTTCTTAGTCACTTTGCTTGTCATCATGATAAAATACCAGATGACTGCAGCGTAAAGGAGAGGCCTATTTGGGCGCAGGTCTGGCAACCTTAAACTCAGAACTGCCATGGTGGAAGGGTATGGAAGGAGCAAAGCTGCTCATGGTGATCAGAAAGCAGAGACCCTAGAAATAAGACAGGTCTTTCCAAATCATGTCCCCCAGGTCTCCACTCTAGGCCACAGAATCTGAGAGCACATTTATTCCTGACCTCACAGATGAATTGATTCACTCATGTATATAGGGCCTTTGAAATGCAATCACCTTCAGAAAGCACTATCCAAGAACACATGAGATCTCAGGGGAACATTCCTGATGCAAACCATTAAGTATCTGAGCACACCCACCTGCATTACATATCCCACATAATGTCACTACTCTCTGCAAGATTTCTTCAAGTCCTTACCTTGGAGTCAGCCTAGGTCTAACACAGGAGTCACCAGATTCTGAAAAAGTCGCTTGATATTTCTTAATGTGCATCTATCTTTTCTGACTCAGTTGTCATTTTACATAGTACAGGAAAGTAACAGTCTGATTGTCTCCAGTTCAGCTGTCACCCTAGTAAGGAAAACCTCTAAGATCTATTGCCTGGAATAATGCAACCTCTGAACTGGTCTCTCTAATCTCAATCTTGGCACTTATATCTATCTCCTACATTATTACCAAAGTGATGTACTAAAAAAAGCATATAATAGCTGATGAAAATCTTCTGATTATTTCTGTTATCCCAAGAAATATAAAATTCGTACATCACAAAATATTCACGTTTCCTATTATAATATGTTGCAATACCATCCTAAATATGATTTTTATAATTCCTTCATATTCAGTTCCTCATCTTGCTGTTTACATTTTCTAGGCAATAAATTTCCTGGATATTTTCAGGCCATTTGATTTCTCTGCAGCTCTGGGCATTCTGCCTTTTCTACATATATGTCCCTTTCCATCACAGACTTGTCTTTCCCCCTAGGTCTACTGATCTTCTTTTTTCTAAATTTCTTCAGCCCCCTCCTTTTGACTGAGCAGGTGATATTTATTTATGCCTATCACAGTCATATCAAATACACTGCACTAGAAAAAAGGCTACTAGTTCAGCTATTAGGTAAGTGATATTTTAGCTCTGATTGCTCATCTAGCACAGAACATTACACATAGCAACTTAAATTCATTCAGAATCAGCTATCAGAAATGACTAAAGTATTCACTGTATTATGAAGCCAAATTTCTGAATCTCTGGATTTGTATCACTCACCATATTTATGGGATCGACTGGTCCAATACTATTTACATAAACATCCGTTTCTATTACTGTAGGCCTCACTGCAAAATAACAAAGCAGAAAATGGCAAGGTTATCATCAAAAGCCATCTTAAAGAAATCTTAGCTTTAGGTAAATCATAACAGGAATAGTTCAGTGTTTTAACAATAGAAGTTCCCTCATTATAAAATGCAGAAACATAAACTCATAAAAACACAAAACTTTCAATATGCAAATCAATCATATACTTAAAGCATATTTTAATTAATGTTTATGCTGAACATATTAAAATATCTAAATCACCCACCCAACATAAGGAAGTAAATTACACAAAATATTTGCTAATTCTTTCTAAATTTACTATAGAATTCTAGAATTAGAATTGTAATTCTTAGAGACTAACAGTACATAATTCTACTGAATGCTTTTCAGTTACTACTCAATGCTCAGCTTCACTTGAATAGAAGGAGAAACATCTGATTTGTAGTTTTTTACTGATTTCTAAGTTGTGAATTCTCTCATGAAGCCTTGTTTAAAGACAACAATGTCTTTAAATCACTAAATGCACATTTGAAAAATGTAAAAGAAGTATTTATTATAAGATAGTTTAAGCACCACTAGAATTTACACTGCAGCTATTAAGATTAAAGAACATAATGTATGTTACAAAATTATCCAAATCTGACTCATACCAGAAGTTCAGTGCATATCTGTGTAAACCTCCTTCCTTCCTCCCCTATTAATAATATTATTTTAGATTGTTGACGGTTGGCTCCAATGTCAAACAACCTTTATTTTTACAGACTATATTGTATAAGCATCCCTATGGATTGGGTAATTGTTCTTGTGCAACCACTGTTTGCTCTCTAGCTGAAAAAAAAAGTGTCTCAGTGGTACATACACTGTATTTTTAATTCTATCAAAATATATAACATTAATCAGTCTTTCAAATATTCACCAAATAACATAATTAAGATTTACCTACAACAGTATCATACCTGATGGTGACTTAGACTTGCTTCTCCCTTTATTTTCCCACATGTTTTATTGACTATGTCAACTAATGGATTCTACTTTGGCAGAATCACACATGCACATAAGATACTGTGATCATCCCCTCCGAGTGCTCCCTCACCCCCACGTTAGTTCCACATTTCAGGGTGAGGTTCAAGTATGTGTTTTGATCACATCCATCCCCCTTATTATCTGCTCTTACACACCCTCTCGCTCCCTCTTATCCCATTTTCTTATTAAATAATATTCTTCCTTCCACTTTCTCAACATTCTTTTTAGATTCACAGATTAGGCAACCGCGGGATATTTGCTCTTCTAAGTCTGTCTGAGCCCAACATGGTGATCTAGATAGATCCGTCTTACTGAAAACAAAATATTTTAGTCTTTTCTTCAATAAGATTTTTGGCTTTGTTTAAGGACATTGTCAAGACTAAGGACAGTTCATGCCCATGTTTTGTTGATTGTTATGTAAACATTTTCGTTTTACTCCCCTCATCATCACTATGAAGAAAGACCTAGAACTCAAGGGTTTTTTGTTTTGTTTTGTTTTGTTTTGCTTTGCTTCAGCAAATATTTGCTAGAGGGTTGGGTGTAAAGTGCTAACAAGCAAACATGATGACAAAAATCTCAAGAAAAAAAAATACTACCTCAGAGAATTTATAAAGAAAAAGCAAAGTAGATAAATTAGAAAAGCAGCACTTTGTAGATTGAAAGTTTCTCTGCTACTGTAGCAATATTTTGTTCATTTTTCTGTGTACATCTTTCTAAAATTTGTCTTTTTTTCTTTTCTGCCCTAGCACTTATCACTCTTAGTTCAGAAGCAATGACTGACCTGATAGGATGTACTTCTTCCTCTGACTTCGGAATCCAGGGATCTGAGTATCTCCCCAGCCCCTGTGTCTCTGCCTAACTTTCCTGGCATGTCCCTGTATGGCAAAATCTTCCACCTACCAAACCTCAATCAGAAATTTCATTACTTTGCAAAATCCTACTCATACAGATTTAAAATAGTACTTGTTTTTACCCTTTGCAGTGGAAAAAGTTATCTACGTTTTTACAAAAACAAGTATTATTTAGCTAGGTTTTTTAGGTTGTTTTTAATATATGTTATACATATTTTCTTAAAAAGCAAAATGAATAAAATATGTTAAAAAGTAGTAGCAGTATTTGGAATTAAATGTTTCTAAACCTATATATTACAGAAAAGTAATGCATCCTCCTAGTCAACAACTGGGTTTTGTAATTAGAAGTAGGTCATGTGACCTACAGAAGATTTTTATAATTTAACTTAGATTGATGACCTCTGAGACAAGTTGCTTTAATTATTTGCCATTTATTTCTGACTAGCTATAAATTGTAGCCATGAATACCACATAATTACGCTAATTATGGCTAGATTTGCAGAATGATTTTTTGGAAAGTCAATTAACAACAATGCAATAAGTTTTTTTCTTTTCAATTTAAGTATATTTATTGCCAGTTACAAGCAATGTAGCACACTTACATAATTAGATTTCTTTTCAATTATGGTGATAAATCAACAAATACTGACTTCCTGTATTTACTATGGCAACTGTTGGCTAAATAGTATTTTTACTGAGAGAAGTAAGTGATTCCTAGGGACATTCTATTTTCAGGACAGGCTTGTCCATTTACAAGGTGGAAACAGTTATAAGTCAGTTAGCCTGCTTTGCTAACATCCAAACTTTTTATCCAATCATAAAATGCAGTAAAAGTTGTTAGACAAATTAACTTCAGTCTTAGAGCATGAGCTCTTCATCACCATGGGCTCCGAGGTACTTTATGAGTAGCACACAGTGCCTAGGGATGGGAGTTAAGGAGAATCTCGTCAGAAAGTTCAAGGTAGAAAATTGCTATTAATAAAAAGACAATTTGCAAAAATTAAATATTTATTTACAAAATTGATTTTTTTTCACTTATTATGTACCCATTTTATTTTATTTTTGGGCATGCAGATGGAACTCGTGACCTTGTGCCTGACAGGCAGGAGCTGTGTGGCTGAATTATATCCCCAGCCCTGTACCCATTTTGTAACTTTAGGCTGCTGGCATTTGATCCAATCCTTTAATTTGCAGATGCAAAAGAGGAGAAAGATTAAATATGAAAGTAAGGAAATACTTAAGGTTAATTTTGAGACTATAGGTGGTAATTATATGCCTCAAAATATATGTGTAAGTGAAAAACAACAGAAATCGCTAACTGCTCGGTACTGAACAGTGACTCACTGCCACTTTGATTGACTTATAGTGGGAATAACACTTGTGGATAGAATTACTCAGGATTTTTTGGAAGGTGAGAAACACCCTTTTTCAGCCCAATGATTTGCTTAGACTATTTGTTTCACAGTGAGACTTCCATGATGTTCAAACAGAAGAACATCATCCTTCAGTTCAAAACTAGAAAAACACCCCAAAAGAGAAATGAGACTCCAGCTTTACCAAATGATGTCTTGAAAGTAAGAACAGATGATGTTTAATTCATCAGTACAAACAAAGATCAAAGACTTTCTTTGCAGCAGTGTAGCCTTGAGTGAGAAACCCATGTCCTGCCAAAGCAAATTACAGTTTTTATATATAGAAGGCAGGTAGAGATGACACTGGGGCATATTTCAAAGGGCCTTTTCTGTGCCATGATTCTAAGCACTTTCTTTAAGTACAATATAGAACATAAGTAGATAAACTTCCAGAGACAGTGAGCATATATTAAAAAAAAAAAAAAAAAAAACAGATTTAGAGCAATTTGAGCAACCACAAAATAAGAAAAGAAAAAAAAAAAAGTTAAATAGCAGAAGCAGTAAAACCAATACAAAGTTCATATTCCGCTCCAAGTGGCCAAGGGAACACTGAGAAAACTCAGTTCCATAAGTGGATAATTAGTTTGTTAGAAAACATAAATTAAAATATGTTTTAAAATATTTTCTTCAAATTGATACTAAATATTTTTTTCTTGAACTTCTCATTCCAATCTTTCTATGATGTATGAGCAAATAGTGTTTTGGTCATTTAAAAAAAATCACTTTAGGTCAATTATAAACTCCATTTCTGGAAAAAGTAATGTTTACAGATATTTCTTAATATCATTTTCAGAATATCATTTAAATAAGCAAACAGTCCCACTGGCCCAAAAATTACTGTCAGTGCACAGAAATGTTTGCTTTATGTTTTAAAACTACATTTCAATTAAAAAATAATTTTATGAAACTAAATATATTACAGTTTGCAAGAGGCCTGGGTAGAATTCCCAGAAGGAGAACAGCCCACTAATTCAAGTGCTTTTACACACAGATTGATTTTGTACTCTCTTCTAGTCTGTATCCAAATACAGATTTATTTGTACTAGGCTAGGAAGTTTTTCCAAAAATTCCTTTGAGGAGGAAGCTATCAAATTTCTTCAAAGGATTGTACCAATGTTTCATTTAACTGACACACTAGGAGAAATAATAGTCAAGTATTTTATCCTCCAAATATCTCATTCCAGTATATTTATCAGGACTATGCTTGCTCAGTGAAATGTGCTACAATCTCTCTTCCTCCATTATATGAAAAATATTATGTAATAGTTAAATTACTTATTTTTCTTTTTTTGTAGTATTATCATCGAAGAACAAAAATAATAATTATTTCCTAATTGGATGCTCAATCTGTAAATAATTATTGAGACAATTAGAAATTAGGCCTTTGTGTTCAATAGTACAGTAGTAACATATCAAGCTTATTTTCCTAGTTTTGATGGTTACACAATGATTATATGAGGTTAAAATAATAAAAGTGTGTTTATCGATCACGATGTGATTAAAATTGATAATAAATAGTTTTGAAATATTTATAAGTTAATTATTAAAAATGATCTGTAAAGAAGAAATACAATGAAATAATTAAAATTTTTCAAAATGAAAACAAAGTAAGCAACTATCAAAACTTGGTAAAAGAAACAAAAAAATTCATGCTATCCTTTATAAAATTAGTATTAATTAAAAGATTGAATTGAGATTAAATATTATGAGCCAGGCTTGGTAACTCACGCCTGGAATCCCAGCACTCAAGACACTAAGGCAGGTGGATCACTATATGTGATCACTGTAATCATTGTATGTAATTACTGTATGCAATCAGTAAATGTAACATACACTAACATCATCTACCACCTGTTACAATACGCTGAAAGGATACAATATCACTCTGTGGTGACGCTGTACAAATGCAAAACTTTACCCTAATGATAAGAATAACATATAACCTCAAATTCCGAGTCACTCAGCTTGGTATACTCTTTACAATCAGTAAGGACATAAAAGAAAAACTGAGAAACTATACCAGATAAAAAGAAGTAAAGAAACATGGCAACACATTGTATCTTTGGTAGAATACTTAACAGAAAACAAAGAACATTAGACACAAAATAAGATAAAGATCTGTCAATCAGTTAATAGTATTGCATCAAATTTATTTTCTGGCTCCTGTAAATATTCTGTAGTTATATATCATGCTAACCTTAAGGTTTACATTAAAGGATTACGAGATTGTATCTGTTACTTCTAAAATTTTGCTATATATACTCTTTATTTTACTAAGTCTGCAACTTATTTTGAAATGAAATGATTTTAGCGATCCACAAAAACATAAAATTAAACAGAAGGCAAACAGATTAATAAAATTAAACAAACTTTGAAAGACAATGAAATTTCAGATAACACTAACATTTGATAAAGCCAAATTTGGCTTCTATGACAACAAAAATAAAGTGGTAAAAGTACTTCAAGATCATTTCATAAATGAAGCAGCAGGTTACTAATAAAAGAAAATCTCAGATTTTAAAAATATCACAAATATTATAAAACAATTCAAAACTTTCTTTGACAAATTTAGAACAAATTTCTCATAAAGTTATTTCTCAAAATTGAAAAGTCCAAAGTTTTCATAAACATATTTAATTTTTTGAAGTCCCTAAAAGTAAAGTCTTTGCCAAAATATATTTCCAAATATTTAAGAAATAATAATGTCTATCTTAGAGATACTCATAAGCAGAAAGAGAAAATAACTGGTTTGTAGGTGCTGGCAAAATCTTAACTTCAAGATTACAGAAGACTTTACAGAGAATAAAATAACCAGTCAATATCTTCCATAAGCGTGGATACAGTGCTCTAAAACAAGATATCAAATTTATTCCAGTGATATTTTTATGCAGTGGTAGATCAGAATAAAGTGAAATTTTTAAAGGAATGAAAGGATAGTTTAAAATTTAATTGTTCTAAGATATTTATAGAATAAATAGCAATTTGAATAAAGAACAAAATATAATCCATGTGAATATGTCAATACATGCACAGAAAATATTTGATAAATCATGCCTGAGGTAGCTCCTCAGTAAAAAAGGAAAATATAACAAAGTATCTTTACAAAAGAAGTTCACAATAAACATCATACCTACTAGGAAAATATAGATTCTTTTCTCTGTTATCAGAAACAAGCCAAGACTATTCAACATTGTGTTTTAGTCTTAACCACAGCAATTTCATATGAGAAAATGTATAAGGGAAACAAAGTGATAATATGGCAATAAAAAGCAAAAATATTCATCATTTTCTGTCTTACATAATCTCAGAGAAATATATCAATACATTATTAAATTAATGAATTATGCAAGGGTACTGAGAACACAGTAAATATGCAAAATATCTATTATATTTATATATATTCAAAGCACCAAATTTTCTAATTTTTAAAAAATCCATTTACTCTTGATAGAAACTCCTAAACACATGAATTTTAATCAAGCTAATAATAACTCTTCAAGGAAAAGTAAATTTTAAAATTATATAGAGAAACACATAATGTTTATATGTTTGATGTGTTAAAAGATCAACATGGTAAAGAGTTTAGTTTCTCTGTGTTGTCTATCAACTTAATGCAAACTCAAGGAAAGTTTTTGTTTACATACATTAATTTGTTTTAAAGAGTTACAGTGGTTTAAGTTAGACAAGAAAGTTGAATATTGCATGATTTCCCTTATAGGAGTAACCCACGGGAAAAATATACTGTAAAATGAAGGGAAAATGGCAGAAACTAGGGAAGCACACATTTTAGAATTGAAGAAAGAGCACAAAGGAAAGATGAAGAGGGAGAGGGAAGGGAAAGACACAGAAATGTGCACAGTATCATCTGTGTGTATGTGTACACGTATAGAATGTTGTGTTTGCAGGTGTATATACTTATTGCCTAAACACTTAAAAAATCTCAATGGGAAAGTTCCAGTTTATTTTGGTGATAGAAGTTATATGTAATTTCAAAGGACCAAGCGTAACAATCTTGAACAAAGTTGATTTCCTTTGAGTAAATATATCATCAATATTTTAAATTCTGTGTCCATTAAAACAACATGGCCCTGGTGCCAAACAAGATGTCTCAGTTACTTTTAAGTTTTAGCTTTCTTATGTTGTATCTCTTAGTCCTTCAGAAAAGTTGCTCAAAATTTTGCTGTAGCACCTCTTATGATAGCAATATGATAAGATGATTGCATTAGAATTGTTTATATGCATAATTTCACTTTAGACTAAACTTTTCAGACAATGATTCCAGCTAATAATCCTCAAACCCAACAGGGTCTCTGACATACGTCAAATACTCAGAAAAACATGAGATAAATGATTAAATAATATGAGAGAAGGTATTTTCCTTAGTCAGCAATATCTTAGAACAGAAATTCTATCTTACCTCCAATGTCTGGGCGAAGTTTATTGTCATAACCTTGAAGCAACGAGTTGAGAATTTGTGTAATATCTCCTTCATGAATTTTTGGTGCCAAGACCCATGTTTTGTTCACTGTTAAATCTTCATCATCTTCATCATCAACTTTATCAACACTAAATAATTCAAAGAAAATTTTGAATGGCATAAAGTTAATCAAGCTGTGTATACAGAATACTTTAAGATTAGTATAATTGTATAAAGCAGTATAAGGGATGGAAAAACTTCAGAAATGTTACCGTCATTAAGACCGTGCTTTTATCCTGTGAACTATCCTGATATAATAATGCTCAGAAATTAGTAATTTAGTACAATAAACATAATGCACAATACTAAAATAATAAATTTTTACTATTCCCACAGCTACCATTAAAATTCATACAAATCTTGGACTAACCACGTAAATGCTGCATCATCTGCACAACCATACATGCTGACCCAAAATAATAAAAATCACAAGGTAAAGAATTAGAGAAAGAGTTACGATAGCCTACAAAAAATATTACGTAAATGTATGTATGTATAAAGGAATTTTAAAAAGATACATAAAAAGGCATCTAAAGGAAAGAAAAGCACTGTATGCACACATCCCGACTCCCCAGATAACGTTTCTGGCCACACCTCATCATTGAACAAGGGTAGGATTCACTTTCATCCTAAACTGTGATAGAAACATGCAGAAAATAGCCATTTACCTACAACACATCAAAAGCAACATTTTCTATATCACATATAAATAAACCAATCCTAAATTGAGGAAAGTAATTCCAGACTTACCAACATAGACAATTTTAGTAAATGTTTAATGCTCCAGTGGAAAAGAATCTAAAAGACAAAACACTAACACTGGTAAATCTCTAACACAGTTAATTATGTATATAATTAGTATATTTTAGAAACATGCTTCTTTCCAGCACTAACCCCAACAATGTCCCAAAATCTTTAGTTGATCTTTGTATACTTCCATTCAAAATTCTTTTGCTTTGGACCTAAGCATCTTAGTAAATGCAGACCTCTCTCCTTTATGAATATTTCTATAGTTTGAATCTTAAATGGCACCCCAAGGCCTCTGTGTCTGAGACTTAATCCCCACCCCGGGCACTCTTGGGACATCTAGTGGGAGGAAGTTAGATCACTTGAGAATGCCATAAATGGGACTGAGGCTCTGTTTCTTCTTCTCCCTTTGTTTCTAATCTGCCCTGACACAGCCTATACAGCCATGTGCTCCCCACCATGATGATCTTCCTGGCCGCTATTCTAAGAGGTACAGGGCCAGCTTAATGACAGGCAGAAGCCTCCAAACCTGGAGGCAAAATAAGTATTTTCTGCTAATAAGTTTAAATTTTTGTAGTCACAGAAAGCTGACTAGCACAAATATAACAGATTGAAATTTCATCTTAAAGAATATCTCCCTGCATGTCCATAATTCCATGAATAGTAATTATTAACAGGTAATGGGATGCATTTTTTTTTCCAGTGTCTATCTTCTCCTTCCAGTCAAGGGATTATAATTTACTCTGACTTCTAACTTGGTAGTACTCGTTCTTACAGGAGGGTTACATAGTTCTCTCTCCAGTTGAACTCAGGTGAGGCCCTGAGTTCACAATGACACAAAGCAGAAGACTTTGTGCCACTGAAGTTTACCAGATCTATTTTCCACTTGCAAGACAAGCATCCATATTCAGATGCTAATGAGTTATTGCACTTTCCTCATCAAAGTGACATGCACTGAGCCAAAACAGGACCACAATGGCAAGAAATCCAAGAGAAAACAAACTGCAATGATTGGAAGCCACTGAGGTTTGAGAGTAGTTCATTATCAAAGCATAGCCTGTTATATGTCAGGGAACAGCACCTGTGCAGTTCATTTTGCTTCCCTTTATTGTGTTTCATTTATTTACTGATTATTTTGTTAAATAATATGTGCCTCCATTTTTCTACTAAAAATATCAGTTTCTCCCATTAATGCCATCTCTGTTAAATAACCTTAAAATCTCAGCCAAAACAAAGTTAGCCCCCATTAAATGAAAAATATGCAAATAAATAGATTGTGTTTGTTACAAAATCTCAAGGCCTGTAGTCAGAAGTTAACTATCATATTCCAATACCTATGCTTCTTCCATTCTATTATATCCCAGTGCTTTACAGATGAGGAACCAATCTGAGAAGTTAACTTGACCAAGGTGACATTGGTAATAGGGTAGACTGAGGGTTCCAACGCCTACACTTCACAATGAAAACCTATCGTTTTCCATGTGAATGAAGTTTACAAATGAGCATAAAAGCTTTAAGGCCCAACTTCTATGGATGAATTAGATGTTACAAAATGTATAAAGATCAACTATGACCACACATGTAGTTAATATATTTTCACTTGAGTATTTGATTGTAGTAATTGATGTGCTGAATTTAACCGTGTAAATTGTATACTACTGAAATAGCATAACTCCATTCAATTTTTTATTATTTTTCTCTAAATAAAGTAAATAAGTACAATTATATATAAACTAAATATAAAAAATGCTGAAGTATTAAGAATCTCTGTGGGTGTACCATCGTGGAAAGTTTTCTTACCTAGTTAAGCTTTTGAGACATAGGTAGCAATCAAAATGTATATTTCCCAGCTTTAAAGAGTGAAATATCTGCAAGGTGGTTTGGTAGCAGGTTACTACACATATAAAGCAATTGTTTTGTTCTTGAAATATGATTGTACTCAAATGGAAGTTCCCAGAAAAAGCTTTCATTACTTTGTACAATAAAAATATCTTAGTAACCAGAAAACACAGGTTCATAGTATTTTCTATTTTATTCTGCTCAATTCACAGAGATAATATCAAAACTGACCTCAGTAATTTTACAAAAGTCATCTTTTCTCATTTTTGCCTGTAACAGGAAGGAAATTTCACTATAGTTAATTTGTGTATAATTTCTCTTTATGCTATGTAATTATCATCAAAATATTTATCAGTTACTTCTAATATTATATTGTTATTGGGTGATTAGAAAGGGCTTAATTAAAAAGCATAACTATTATAATATTTCTGAAATTGAGGTTTCTTTAGTAGGGATGGGGAAATACTTGTAACTTTTATGTGTTTTTATAGATATTTATTTGGGGGAAACATAGCTATGATTATTTTAAAATGTTGAGATTTTTCTGGATTTATATTGTTGTAGTCACTTTCCTCACTATGGGGACAAAACAGTGTATTTTGGCTCAGTTCATATTGTAACAGATTCGGTCTTTGCATGGTCAGTGGCATGGCTGAGGGCTGTGGATGGAGAAAAGCTGAGCACCTCGTGGAAAACAGGCAGAGCAGAGAGCAATACAGGGAGCCCAGAGGGAAATTCAAACTACCAAAGTCACACCTGCAGTGACACATGCTCCAGTGACCTGTCTGCGAAGTAGATCCCACCTCCCAACAGCAAGTGAGCTATACACCCCCACAACCCACTCACCTTTCAAAAGTCTTGCCTTGAGCACGTAAGGCTTCTAAGGAACATCCAGATATAAATCATAACTGTTCTCAGCACATTTTAAAAGTAACTTACATTAGTATAATTTTTACCTCAGTAGAAATACTTTTAGATTATTGATTATGCAATTTTACTAATTGTTTGTTATAATGATTGATGTCTTCAATGTTATTACTAGTCATTTTGCACCTACAATACACTGTGTTTCAGAATGTATGTGTTTGGTTTCTACCCCATACAATTTTTTTCATTTTAATCCATCCACATTAATTTCATGAATAAACAATTATATACTTATTTTACAACTGAGAACAAAAAATTCCACTATATGTTGCTAATGCTATTAAATAACATAACCAGGATTTAAGCATTGTGGACTTACTTTGAAAATGTTTTCTGTTTCCTTTGAAGTTTTCCCACGACCTTTACTGAACAATCCAGGTAGTTGGATTTTGTGTTTTACAAATCAAAGCAACATAACAACATTACATTACATCTAGATTGTGTGTAGCTAGAATGTTTAGTCTCTAGCTTGAGTTCTGAGTCTATGAACTAAAAACCTCAAGTCACGCCTCGTCTGATGAAACAATGAGTTTCTATTGTACTCAGTCGCCAGTACAATATTTTGACTCATTTATGGAAGATTGCCACATATGAAAAACGTGAAGTGACAGGGATGCGAAGACAAGTCACGTTGTATTCTGATTCTCGATGGCCATGTTTCAAATAAAGACTATACCATTTAAATGATGTAGAAACATATAGACAAGATTGCTTATCACAGAATTATATGACGGGACAACGTTAAACAATTAACGTGTGTCACAATAAAAAATAACCTAATTACAAAATAGAATATAAAGATTCTTTTCAACTAATAATAGTGAAGTCTGTTAGACCATGAAATTATGTTCACAAATTCATATTGCATGAAAATAGCATAAAACAATTGGTTTCGATCATTTATGTATAACCTTTAGAAAACAAAATAAAGTTTTTACTCTATGTGCGATAAGATGTGACATATAGAAAGTTTCCTTTCTCTCGCATTTTAATAGAATCCTACAATTTCCTGTATGCATTTTATAATACTATATTAAGATACGAAAAGAAATTCATTTGACAAGAACGCCTGCCAGTGAACTGCCTCTTCTTATATGCCAGAAACTGCTTGGCAATTAATATCTAATCATAGAAGATAAATAATTAAATACAATCTTCTCCGGAGAGAGGCAGAACAGTATAAGCTGTCAAGTAAATTTGCATAGCATCTCTGAATATTTGCCACTTGGTCCTCTGGCCTAGGGACATTAGCTGTCTGAGCACGCCGCCAGTACCGCAGTTCCACACTGAGTCTGCATAGACGCCTGCTGCCCCAAAAAGGTAGTAACTGAACCTGTAGGTTACATCAGTGTAAACTCACTCCATTGTCACCTGGGGAGGGCAACCTCAAAAGGGCACCTTCCTTAAGGACTTCCCCTGGCCCTGCCCAATGTTTCTTGGAAGGTGCTGGCACTCTGAGCCTCTCGTGATCCAAATTTCCTCTTCTCTGCTTTCGCAGGTGTCAGTCATTCAGTCTTACATAAAGCTGTTTTCATTGTAACCCTAATCCTTCTTCTCCCCTTCCACCTTTCCCAGACATGGCTTTCAAAAATCCCCACATGTCTAATCTCATCCTGGCATCAGCTTCTCAAAGGCTTCTGCTTTCCTTCCACAATTACAACTCTCAAACCTTAAAGAAAGTCGAGTCAATATAATTAATATTATTTCTTTTCATCTTACTAACCCTTTATTAACGACATTATACATACAAACTTCTCAGACTATAGGAGGCATTTCAAAAGAAACATTTTAATGACTGCACTGCTGTGATATAACAAATAAGAATTGTGAACTAATAACTAATAATTAATAGATCATTTAAATACTATTCCATACAGTTATGAAGGAAAGCCATCCTTATTGCTAAAGAAAAAATGCATGCCTATAGCAAGTCAATTATCACAAACCGTTTTTCATGATATTTACTAAAGTTTGCCCCAGACATTTCTGCTTCATACTCGTCGCCCTTGAATAATTTTTAATGGCACCTTCTCATTCATAAAATGGCCTACTTTGGATGATAAATTATATAGTCACCCTGTAGATAGTTCACGTAAAACGAGGCAAGTGCTCTGATTCTGACACATGAGGGAGCCTCTTCCATTAATCTGCAAAGGAAGCAGAGATGAAACCCAGAGCAGCTTAATGTAATGAGCTGCCTGAAGTTTTGACTAAACCCTGAAAGCATATTGGAAGATTGTTTGCCCCATAGTTTGAAAAAAAAATGTTATAAAGTGCAAAGGAAATACACTGATGAGATCATAGTTTATACCTGTTTAGAAGAAAAAAGAGAGGTACTGTTTCTTGCACTAAATATATATGGGGAAAAGTCACCGGGAAACAGATACAATAAATATTGTGTGAGCACTGTTACCACTTTGATACTTGTGAATTAGTTATCCACATGGGGGAAAAATTCAAACAGACTTCTTAAAAAGTTATCATCAAATGTATTTATCATTTTATTTGAGATTACCAGAATTTGATATTCTACAATTAGATATGACAAAATGTTATTAATGTTGGTAAACTAATTCAAAAAATCAGATGATAGTTAAATATACTTAGTAAAAACAATCTGAATTCTTGCCTTGTATGTTGAGAGAATAACTAAATATCTTCAGAAATCTTGTTTACCACTATTATAATTTTAAGGTCACTGAATGCAATTAATTAACTGGGTCATTTTGCTACTCCTACTATTTTAATATTAATAAATACAATTAGTGGATTGTTTATGTATTATTAACATTTTTTCACTTACTTGAGAAAAAGCATAGGTAATTAGTGTGAGAAAAACAGTCTTAAATTGAAATTTTAAATGTTTTACATCATGATCAAAAAGACATTTAAACTAAACTTTCTGATTGGATTTCCATAATTAGGTGTATGTAGTGACTACAAAGAGCCTACAAACTTTATATTGCTGTTCTTCAATCTGGATATCTCTAGAGACAAGACATTTGAAGCATGATCATATTAAAATCTGTCACATTACATAAATAAGGAGACTGGAATTCTGAAAATGTTATTAACAAAATTTTAATATCACATGTAAAAAATCCAGGTGTAGCAATGATCAAACTTACCACATGTACAGAGACCATCTTGTAGTTAAAAAATGCTGAGAGGTTGGGGTGGAAAAATGTTATTATGAAATGTTTTAGGGACCCTAAAACAATACATGGTAGTGTAACTATCAACTGTCTGTTAACAAAGTAACCAGTGAAGACAAAATCATCAACATTTCTCTCCTTTTCCAATGTTTGATGATCATAATGAACATGACACAGTGTTATAGTAGATGTGATACTGAGAATTATTACATTTTTCTAGATACATATGTATCCATAATTGATACAAAGATATTTGTAACTAAAAAATTTATTAACAGTCATATAATTCATTTGCCAATCTAATGAATAAGAATGGTATTTGTCACTCCATCACCTTCTATTGTAAATATCTCTTTGTTAACTAGAAGATTTGTAACTAGAGATTTGTAATAAGCTCTTTGTTAACTAGAACAATGCTCTATGAGTGACACTTATTGATATCTATTAGTCATTGTGTGAAATGCACTCCAGTTTGTATTTAAAGACTAATTTTAAAAACTAATAATATTTTATTAAACTACATAAAAAAACAATAAAGAGAGAAAAAATAAACTCCCAAACACTTTGATAAACAAATTTTGGAAAATTCAGAATGCATGCGGGGGCTTAGAGATGTCTGAGAGAGCTGGCAGAATGGGTGTTTCTGAGGTTAGACACTTGAGGCAAAGTAAAACCAATTAAAAATATAGAAGCACCGTTGTTTCTTTTTTAAAACAAGCTTTCTAAAAACAAAACAAAATGAAGTGAAAGCCAATTTGCTGAAGCAGAAAGAAGATAGGATAATGCAGCTATGTACACACAGAGCTGTTTTTTTGTGGCTGTTATTGTTTTGCATATTTGTTTGTTTGTTTTTATGGAGTTGGAGTCTCTCTGCACTGTGAGTGGCTCTATCTTGCCTACCTGGACATTTAGGTGATTTGGAGAGTCTGGAAAACACTGAATAACCAGCAAAAAGAAGAATATTTTTTAACGAGGGTTATGAGGAAGATTTGAAAAAAGAAAAACATTAACTTATACTTCATAAGCATGACTCACCTGTGACTATATTGATTTATTCAAAATTAATCTAACTGTCAAATATACATTTAATCAATATCATACTATTTTTAGACACATACTGCTCCAATTTTCTGAAAATGCTTACAAGCTAATGTGTATATGGTCAAAAAAAAAAGCAAGAAATTGGTCAAAATTATTTTCTTCTCAAGGTGGCAACAGCTTTTTGCCTTCCTGTAACAGATACCTAGTTTTATGGCCCTTTATATGATATGTGTGTCTAATTTGTCTTTGTCTAAAGACAATCCTTAGGCATGTGCTCTAAACTTATCTGCTTGTAGCCCCAGAACCCATCTCTTAGGTTAAATAGCTTTAGACGATGTAGAACCATGATCCCCAGGTCAAGACAGCCCTTCATTTCTGAAAGTAAAAAATTGTTAGTTTTTGTGGACTCCAGTTAATGTCTTAGTTTAAGAAGGAACATGCAATGATTTCTGCTGTCAAGATGCCAGGTCTTCCCATCCCCAGTCACCTCAGATACTTTGTTGTTCAATTTTTCTTTGGATCCCAGGGGATACTCTACAGGTAGTCATTTATATATTTGTTCATTTTATTTAGTTTGCTTAAATGTGGTTTTGCTGTTTAGTATAAAAACAATATTATCCTATAGAACTCCTTAGATAAGTATGGTTAGATAAGGGAAGACATATGTTCCTTGTTTTATTTTATATTGACAAGAAAACCAGAGAAAAGCCAGTGCCCTAATTCACCATTAATTGTCTCAGACCAGCATCTTGCAAACGTAGCTAATGGCAGAGCTAATGTTATATTCAGAGCTCTTCATCAGAGTGAATAGTCTTGTCTACCAGCTAACATTTCAAATGTGCAGGCTTTGTGAGCTGAAAATATAGTCTGGTGAGAACACTATTACTTAACTCTAATTTACATAAAAGCTTATTGAGCTCATGACTTAAACAAAGAACAGTTGGCCTTACTGTGTTTGAATGGATTATAAGATGTTCAATATTTTAAGTTCAATAATTACTGCATATATTAATTTCTTTTCTTTTACCTAATATCTTCTCTTCTTATTTTCTTTTCTTATTACCTACTCTGGCCCTCAGAAATATTTTAAGTAATATTTTTGTAATAATAGGAGATGATTAGATATAATAATTTTCCAGGGATGTCATTAAGCTGGATATGAAAACAATCATTAGGGAAATACAATACTGGATATCACTTTGTCCTCCTTTAGGCTCCCAATGTAGCTTCTTCTATATCACTATTTTGCACACGATTGTCACAGTTGCCTACAAGTCCCCCTTGCACTATTGAATATCATTTCTTTTTCACTGGTCAGTAATTAGTAAATTAATGTAGTTTGTCATCTCTCAGTTGTTTCAATATTCTTTGTGGAAACTTATGAATAAATTGATTTTTATATGTTTACATGATAATATCATAAAAGTACATACACTTTAAGTACTTTACATAAATATTACCATTTAGTCTTGCAATGCAGTCATTCTAAATTTTACAAATACATACGCATATACAAATGATTACATAAATACTCATTTCCATTCAGTTTCATTCTTGCTGCCTTTATTTATCCCTCTTTCCCTTCCCTCTTTTATCTATCTTCCTTTTCTCTTTTCTTCCACTATCTCCTACTCAGACTCATATATGTAATTATGGTTATGATATAAAAATTAGACAGTTTTGGATCCATGGGTATATTTGATTACTCCTTTGACATTATTTTGGGCAGATCAGTAATCCTGCCACAACTGAATTTATATTCTCCACAATAAAAGTTAATTTATTTTCAACAACAAAAAATCTTCTATTCCTGACTAAATAATATCTTTTACCAAAGGTTTTGACCTTTAAAATATTTTTAAATTACAATCATAAATTATTACAATTTTAAATTATTACTTTTTTTCTTCAAAGGGCTCTACACTTGGTGACATAACTCAATTTTAATAGGTAAAATCAATAGTAAATATTTAATTTTACCTTTGATAAATGTTAATGTATGACAGGTAAATATCAATACTAGAAAGAGACATGATTCTAAAAGTATGATGGATAAAACTCAGTAGGTTTCCAAGGACATTCTAAGCACTCATTAAATATTTTAACACTATAAGAAGTAGAATTAGAGAACTGGGCGTGGTGGCTCAGGACTGTAATACCAGCACTCTGGAGGCTGAGGCAGGAGGATCACTGAGCGTTCGAGACCAGCCTGGGCTACAAAGTGATCTCAAGGCCAGTCTGAACTGCATAGAGAGACCCTGACTCAAAAAGACAAATAATAATAATAATAATAAGAAGAAGAAGAAGAAGAAGAAGAAGAAGAAGGACAAGTAGGATTAGCGAAAAGTTCTTTATCATTCATTTGGGAATGTTTGGGGAATATATGATAGTAGGTTTGGAATGAAAAGACACATCATGTAGATGCACCAGCTCCCCATGATGCATATAATTATTATGTACTGAAAACAGGCACTAATAAAATAAAAGCTTAAAATATGTAGTACTGCGAAAACTTTAGATGGCAAGAGTAATTTCATTATAAGAAATTTCATTCCTAAGAAACAATGTGACCCTCCTTTGCTCAACATTAAGTTCAAGATGGACAATATTTTAAATTCAGTGATTATTATATATGTGAAAGTTTCTAATGTAGTAGCTCCCACAAGGAAGCAAATAGTATAGTCTACAACTATTAAGTGAATTTTTTTTTAAAAAACTGATGATAATTATACTAAGTTTTTGGTACAGTTTAAGTATGTCACCAAGTCTTGTCGGGACTAATGTTTTGCTCAGTCTCTTGAACTAGAAAACAATTTCCTTCAATTCAGGATTGCTTAATACAGTCCAGGCATGTAATCTTCAAGTAGCCACTAAAGGAGAAACTTCTGATGTGATGTATCATAAATTTAGTAAAAATGAAAAGAATTTATTCTCCCACAACAACCTTAGTAACAGACATTATGCTAAAGTTCCGAACACATTTTGGTTTCTTAGTGATATCCACAGTGTGGAAATTACCCATTTTTCTTTTCTAATAAAATCACAGGGCCTAGGAGAGTGCTTGGCCCAGAATGGGCATTCTACTATTACTTGTTTCAAGAATGCACGAAGAGCATGTGTCTTATAGCTAGGCGTGCTGATGGACTTCTAGAAGTGCAGATAACTGATGTGATAACAGGTTTAAATAACTTTCCTAATAGTCACTTTTGGTAGCTGACACAGGTAGATTTCATTACAATGTCTTTACTTACTGAAAAATTTCCTCCTGAGTCTCTCTATCACCACCTGGAGAATCTCTATAGTTATTACCAATATAAAAATTGGACAAATACTTTAAATATACAGATAAAGTTATATATTTTCATCCCCAAAAGACTTGTTAGATCATTCTTATTTCACTGAGATAAGCAATGCCTACCATGTACTCACAGTCCGGTCTCCCATCACCAACTCCTCTGCCCTTAAACTGCCCCTTAGCATGGTTAATACTTCACCTATTTCTAGTATTTTTTTCCCAGAACTTTCTGATAATATTAAATAAGGGACTATTTAATATTACAATTCCTTATGGCACAAAATTCCATAATTCCTTACCCAGTTAGCTTTTTCTGTAGTCTTAATCATATTCTAAAATATTACATGTAACTGCAGAAATACTTTTAGTCTCATTAAATTATAGCTGACTAGTTAGGCCTGCAGAACAAGAAAACTTTATGAAGAAAAACACAATATCATACTTTTTGCTTACTGTTGACTATTTACTCTTCTGAGTGTCAATGGCAAAGGGCAGAAGTGTTTTCTCTCACTAGTTTATTAATTTACCCCAAATGTTTAAAACATTATCTGTCATTCACAAGTTCAATGCATATGGGTTAAATAAATTTTAAAAATATGGCCCGATCTGTGAGCTATTGCTGAGGTTAAGTAGTAAGCCTGGTAGTATTTACTTACAGACCTCCTATACATTTCTATACGCATAATAGTCAAGCAACAAATTCAGGAAAGAAATGTATATCTATTTTTAAATTTCAGAGTGCAAAATATTATAATGTCAAAGTCCATAAGAATTACCTTTCCAAGAGTAACTATGAATCATGATATTATTTATACATGAAAGTCAAAAGATTTTTGAGGGACAAAAAGACAGTGGATTTTTTTTTTATTTAAAGGAAAAAAAACCCAAACAGTATGAGTACAAGTAGTACAGAATTACAAAAAAAAAAAAAAGGTAAGAAATCACTAGTAAATAGATTCCATATTGTCATCTTAGAAATAGTTGCTCAAGTTACAGAATTAAAGCATACAAAGTGGACATTCAAACAGTGAGACTGCAAAAAGTTGTGTTCAATGATCCAACAAAAACTTAGTAGTATAGTCATCTATCTTAACACACCTAAACACACTTGCATTTGTATCCTTTAGAAAACTTTTTTTTTCCTTTCTTTTTTACAACAAAATTTACACACTTTGGGTTTTGTTACTCCCATAGTTCTTATTACTTTTTTTGGAAGATAATAAAACCAAATATGACAAAACAAAGCACTCAGTCAAAACAAAGGATAGACATAGCACATGATGTAAAAACAGAATACAAGGTTATCAACAATGGTTACCATAGTGCCTCTTGCTTCATTAAAAAGAATTGCCTATATCATTAGGTATAATAAAACTGAACAGAACAAGACCAATAAAACCTAAACGTTGGAAACATTACAGGACTTCAAAAGAAGACAATAGTCAAGCCAGAATGGGCATCATAGTGAATCTTATTGCCTTCAAAGTAGTTGCCTATAACCTCAAATTGATATTATCAAACAAAACAGAAAAGAGTATAATCAGTCAAAACAAGACAGTGGGAATAATACAGGGCTTCAAATCAAGTTAATAGGAAATCAGAAAAGTTACTATAATATATCCTGCTAATTTTTAATTTTTCCCTTAATTAAAAAAATAATAAAAAATAAATAATTTTTTTTTATGAAAAGGGGGAGATTGAGATCAAAGAAGACACAACAACATAACAACACAGGTCAAAGCATGACAATTTCAGCAACCTAGAGCTTTACCACCAAATAACCCGACTTAATAGTAGTTACCATACTGTCTCTTTCCTTGAAATATTTGAATATAACTTCATATACTATAGCATCAAACATATGAACACAGTGTGAAACCATTCAAGAAGATGAAAAGTATTACAGGATATTTAGAACCAGCTAATAGAAAACAAACAATGGTTTCTATATTATTTGTTTGTCTATAAAAATTTTTGTTTATACTATCACATACAATAAAATCCAGAAATATATACATGATAAAACCAATGGAGACCGAAGAACAAGAGTTTGGTGGGACTTCAAAACAAGATGATACTAAGTCAGCACTAGCTTTTATGAATTTCCTCAAAATCGCTGTTCATTTCATCACAGGCAATAGTATCAAACAGCCAAGAATAAAGCCATTCCAATTAATGAGTGAAAACTTTATTAAGGCTTCAAAGCCACATAATGGGGAATCATGATTACCACACATTTTTATATATTTGAATTATTTCTTACAATAGGGAAACTATTTGGTATTCATACATGTGAGTTTGATTTATTTCACTTATGAGTATGGTCTCAAGCCACATCCATTTATTTATAATTATCTCAATGTGATCCTTCTTTATAGCTGAGTAGTACTCCATTGTATAAAAATACCACAACTTTTTTATCCATTCCTCAGTGGATGAACACTTGGGTTGTTTCCAAGATCTAGTGATTACAAATTGTGCTGCTATAAACATAGGTGCACATATATCACTATAGTAGGATGCTTTCAGTTCTTCTGGGAATATGCCTAGAAGTGGAATAGCTGGAACAAATGGGACTTCCAATCCCAGCTTTTTGAGAAATCTGCAAACTGACCTCCACAATGGTTGCACCAGTCTACACTCCCAGCAGCACTGCAGGAGAGTTCCTTTTTCCCCACAGCCTCTCCAGTATTTGCTGTTCATAGTTCTTTGATCCTGACCATTCTTTCAGGAGTGAGATGGAATCTCAGTGTGGTTTTAATTTGCATTTCTCTAGTGACTAATGATGATGAACGTTTTTTAAATGTATTTATTTGCCATTTGTATTTCTTAATCTGAGAAGTGTGTATTCATCTCAGATGCCCATTTTTGGATTGAATCTTTGAATTTTGGGGATCTGATTTTTTTTTTAATTCTTTATATGTTTTAGACAGAAGTCCTTTGTCTGAGGGAGTGTTCACTAAGATTTTTTTCCCAGTTTGTGGGTTTTCTTTTCACTATGCTGGAGATTTCTTTTGATGTGTAGAAACTTTTTAATAAGAGGTGGTTTCAGTTATTGATTCTGGGAAGTATTTCCCATGTGGTTTGAGTCCTGTCTATGAATTCTCTACCTATCCCTATGTCTTCAAGGTTTCTATCCAATTGGTCTTCCAATAGATTTAGTGTTTCAGTTTTAATATTCACATCTTTGATCCATTTAGATTTTAATTTATTACATGGGGATAGGTATAGTTTTAGTTTTTGGCATACGGAGAGCCAGTTTTTCCAACACCATTTATTAAAGAGACTGTCATTCTTCCAGTGAGCCTGTTTGGCTCCTTTATCAAATATAATGTGTTTGAGTGTTTTTGTAGTTGTGGTTGTATCTTCTAATCTATTCCATTGATCTTCGGCTCTGTTTTGATTCCAGTACCATGTTGATTTTATTACGGTTGCTTGTAGTATAACTTCAAGTCAGGGATTGTGATGCCTCCTGCCTTGCCTTTGTTGCTTAGAAATGTCTTTGCTATTCTAGGTCTCTTCTCACTCCAGATGAATTTTAGGAGTGATTTCTCTAGATCTATGAGGTATAATGATGGTATTTTTATTGGGATTGCATTGAATCTGCATAAGAGTTTTGGGAGAATGGCCATTTTCACAATATTTATTCTTCCTATCCATGAGCAAGGTCTTTCCATTTTCTGAGATGATCTTCAATTTCTTTTTTCAGTGTATTATAATTTTCCCTGTATGGGTCTTTCATTTCTTTTGTAAGAGTAATTCCTAAATATTTCATTTTTTTGGTTGCTAGTGTGAAGAGTGTGTCTTCTCTTCTCTCTCTGTGATTTTTGTTGTTAGTGTATAGGGATGCTATTGATTTTTGAGTATTGATTTTGTTTCCAGCTACATTACTGAATTTATTTATTATATCTAGGAGACTTTCAATGAAGTTTTTGGGATGTTCTATGTAAAGTAGCATGTCATCTGCAAATAATAATTTAACTTCTTTTCTATCTTTAGCCCACTTATTATTTCTAAGAGTCTTTCAATGGAGTTTAGGGGGTCTTCTATGTAGAGTATCATGTCATCTGCAAACAATGATAATTTAACTTCTTCTTTTTCTATCTTTACCCCTTTTATTTCTCTCTCTTGTCTTATTGCTCTGGCTAGTACTTCTAGTACTATATTAAATAGGAGTGGTGATAAAGGATATCCTGTCTTTTTCCTGATTTTAAAGTAAAGGCCTTCAATTTTTGGCCATTTAGTATGATACTGGCTGGTGGTTTGTCATAGATGGCCTTTATTATATTGAGGTAAAGACACTCTATTCCAATTTTCTGTAAAGTTCTTATCATGAATGAATGTTGGACCTTATCAAAGGGTTTTTCTGCATCTATAGAAATGATCATGTGATTCTTACTTTTGGCTTTATTGATGTGGTGGATTACATTTATTGATTTACATATGTTGAGCCATCCCTGCATGCCTGGGATGAATCCCACTTGGTCATGGTGTATAATCTTCTTGATGATTTGTTGCATCCTACTTGCCAATATTTTATTGAAGATTTTTGCATCTGTGTTCATTAGGGAGATTGGTCTATAGTTCTCTTTTTTAGTTGGGTCTTTCGCAGGTTTTGGTACTAGAGTAATATTCCCTTCCAGGAATGACTTAGGAAGGATTGCTTTCCTTTCAATTTCACTGAAGAGTTTGAGGAGTGTCAGCATTAGGTCTTCTTTGTATTTCTTGTAGAATTCTGCAGTGAATCCGTCTGGGCCCGGCCTCTTGTTTGTAGGTTTAAGGACCTATTTTGGGGTGTAAGGACTTAATTACATTTTCAATTTCATTAGTAGAAATTGGGTTATTCAGCAGTTTTATATCTTCTTGACCTACCTTTGGTACTTCACATGTTTCTAGGAATCTGTCTATTTGCTCTGTGTTATCAAACCTTTGAGAGTAGAGGTTTTCGAAATAGGTGTTGATGATCTTTTGTATTTCTATAGAGTCTGTAGTGATTTCACTTTTTTCATTTCTTATTGCATGAATTTGAGCTTTTACTTCCCTTTTTAAAATAAGGCTGGCTACGGGCTTATCAATTTTATTTATTCTTTCAAAGAACCAACTCTTTGATTCATTTATTCTTTGGATTGTTTTCTTAGTCTATATTGCATTGATTTCTGCTCTGATTTTTATAATTTCCTCACTTCTTTTGGCTTTGGGCTTAACTTGCTCTTCTTTTTCTTGCTGTTTGAGGTGTAGCATCAGATTATTTATTTGTATTCATTCTGTTTTCCTGATGTGGGAACTCAGTGCCATGAATTTTCCTCTGAGGACGGCTTTCATTGCATCGCACAGATTCCGGTAAGTTGTAGTTGTATTTTCATTTTCTAGTAAGTATTGTTTAATTTCTTCTTTAATTTCCCCTGACCCACTCATTACTCAAGAGTGTGTTATTCATTTTCCATATGTTTGTGGGATTTTTGCAATTTCTTTTATCATTAATTTCTCATTTCAAAGTGCTATGATCTGATAACATGCAAGGGATAATTTCAACTATTTTGCATTTAATTAAATATGTTCTGTGAGCTAATATATGGTCTGTTTTAGAGAATGACCCGTGTACTGTTGAGAAGACTGGGTATTCTGATGTTGTTGTATATGTACATTTACTCTGTAAATGTCTATCAAGTCCATTTGTGCACAGGTGTGATTCAGTTCTGTTATTTCTTTGTTGATTTTCTATCTGGTTGATCTGTCCTTTGGTGTCAGTGGTGTGTTGAGGTCTCCTGTTACAATTGTGTTACTCATAATTTGATTTTTTTCATTTCTGTTAATACTTATTTTATATAACTGGGTGCTCTGGAATTTGGTGCATATATATTTAAGATAGTTATCTCTTCATCTTGAAGTTTTCCTCTAACGAGTATTTAGTGACCTTCTTTGCCTCTTCTTATCAGTATTGGTTTAAAGTTCACATTGTCTGCAAACAGAATGGCTACTCTTGCTTTCTTGGGGTTCCTGTTCCATGAAGTATTGTTTTCCCTCCTTTGACTTTCAGTCTGTGAGTATACTTCTGGGTTAGATGGGTTTCTTGTAAACAGCACATGGTTGGATTTTGTTTCTTGATCCATTCTGCCAGTCTGTTTCTTTTAATTTGTGCATTGAGACCATTTGCATTAATGGTTATAACTGTTATATGTTGGTTTATTGCTGACACGTTATCTTTCTGTTGTTGCATCTTTATCTTTCTGTTCTGTTTAATTATCTGCTTTGCTTAGTGATTTTTTAATTTGTGTATCTAAACTGTCTTTCAATATTTTTTGCAGGGTTGGCTTGGTGATCATGAAGTTCTTCAGCTGTTCTTTGTCATGGAAGTATCTTATATCACAATCCATTTTGAAGGTTAGTTTTTCAGGGTACATCAGTCTAGGTTGGAAATCTTTTCCTTTAGGATCTGGAATACTTCACTCCATGCTCTTCTTGACTTTATTGTTTGTGCTGAGAAGTCTGCTCTGATTCTGAGAGGTTTTCCTTTATAAGTGATCTGTCTTTTCTCTCTGACAGCTTTTAATACTTTATTTTTGGATTGGATTTCTGAGATGGTGATTATTATATGTCTGGGTGTAGTTTTATTTTGGTTATGACTATTTGGAGTTCTATATGCTTCACTGAACCTGATGTCAGTTTCTGATCTCATGCTTGGGAAATTTTCAGCTATTATTTCTCTAAATATCCTCTTGATTCCTTTATGTCATCCCCTTCTTTTTCATTAATCCCTATCAATATTATGTTGTTTTTCTTTGCATCATCTTGCAGTTGTTGAATTGTTATTTCCCAATTCTTTGTTATTTTTAAAAGATCTTTCCTTTTCTATTCAATAGCTGCAGTCTTGTCTTCAAGGTCTGAAATTCTGTCTTCAATTTTATTGAGGCATCTTCTACAGCTTTCAGTGGAATTTTTGATTTCCTGTATATTCTATGCATCTGCTTTATGTGTTTGTTTGCTATTTATATTGCTCATCTAGGGATTCTATTTTTTTCTTTAGTTCCTCTAAGTTTTTAACTGTGTTTTCTTTAGATATATTCAGCATCTCTTTCATTTCTTTTATCATTCCTTCTTTTACCTGGGGAATTCCTTTAAAGCTTCCCAGAGTTGGTTGTTTATATCAGTTGCTATTATGTCCAATATTTGGGGTATAAGGCATGTAATTTCTTCTATATACATTGCTCCTAAGGTTTCTTTGGATGGAGGTTTGAGATTGTAATTTGGTCTTCTTTTTTTTTTTTTTTTTTTTTGTCATTTTCCTATATTTCTGCGTTTCAAGTGTTTCAAGGGTTATTCGAAAGTTTCCTCAGGGTCCATTGGAAATCCACTTCCATGCCCTCGGCTCCTGGGACTCTGGCACCAAGTTCCTCCAGGCTGCCCGGCCTCTGGAACTGGCATCACTCGCCTGCTTGCTTAGAACTCCACAGTCCTCCAAGCACATGGGGAGGTGGATGCAGGCACCCTAGACCTGCTTAGCTGTGCCAGTGCACCCAGAAGGTGCCAGCAGGGAAAGTGGGTGCCCACCTGCTTGCTTCGAACTCTACAGTTCTCCAAGACAGTGGATGTTTAAGCTCTTAAAAGTTGGAATATAAGCTATATCATCTTTAAGACTCCTAAAAGTGGGCCCCCTTGCTTGTGAAAGTAGCTATTCCATTCTTATTTGCATTTTCTGAAGCAGTTTTCCTGCGTGGCTTTACAAGGTATGATTAAAAACCATTATGGTGAATGGTGTTGATGAGTGCCATCCTATAGAAAGGCAGCACATAAAATAGGTTACAGTGTGCCTTTGTCAGCTTTATTCACTAGATCTGACACCTGTGACTTCTGCCTTTCTCCAAAGGCAAAATGATGATGAAAGATACACATTTTGAACTGATTAAGAATATCCAATAAGCCACTATTTTACAACTAAAGATACCCTGGAAAAAGACTTCACAATTGCTTCAGAAAATGACAAGAATGATGCCATAAGTGTGTTTTTTGAGGCAAATTAGTGACAACGTGCCATTGCTGTAAATTTTTTTAATTTCAAATCTCACCATATATTTTGATCAGATATCATATTTTACCTTCATATTATAGTTGCTAAATTCATTTGTATAAAGCTCCTTTCTAGAGTTGAAGCTCTGAATATTATTGCTCATAAAACCTTGTTGAGAAGTGATATAAATAAAACAGTAACAATCTAAAATCTGAATGAACTTTAAAGAGGATTTAAAACGAATGTCCATTGATTAAGTAATTATTTTATTTGTTTGATGGAAAATGGGACCCACTTGCTCTGAATACAGAAACAAATATTTAGAAATTTGAACAAAAGGGATGAAATTTAGACTCTTTGGTGAGTGTGGCCTACTGTGTACTTTCAATTTTTTCAGTGCTTCCCATAGATTGATCACACTGCAGAGTTAGTCTACCATAGAGTGTTCATACTGCTAAATTGCTCAATGTAATACTGTTATAAACTAGTCCAAAGTCTGACACATAGTAAAAGCATAAAGATCGAAAAATTACTGAGTAAGTGAATGAGTTGAAAAGAGTTTAAAGTGTATTATGTTAATTTTGAATAAAATTACAGTGAACTTAGAAAATAACTAAAATTACTGTACAGAATGAAAGAATTATGATCACTAACCTACATAAATTTAAATTCAAATTGTAGTTTCTTTGCTTTAATATATTAATATTAACAACATAAATAAAACAGAAGACAAAAAACTGCTTTCTTTCATAGTTGCAAAACAACATGTAATATGATTAAGAGAAAATGTAACAGAAAACTGTAAGTCTAATGTGAACAAAACCAAAAGAATGAATTGAAGACTATAAGGGTAGATAAATATAAAGATAAAATAAATATTTTACCATGAAACAATTATTGTTAACTCATTAATAAACTTTAAATTAGATCAGCTTTAATCAGAATCTTAAATTTTATATGCAACCTCTTAAAACAATTCTATTTAACAATCAGTATGACAATTTATAAGAAATTACTGAGAAAGAATTTTTAGCTGGAATTTGTCCTGTCAAACTAAAAGTTGCTATCATCTAAGCCTATTGTAGCAAGGCATTAAGAAATCAGAGAGAACAAGATAAAGCTTAGAAAAACAGATTCTAATTGTAAAGAAATTTTGAGTATGATGAAGGTGATTTATTCTTTTAAAAATGAAAGGATGAATTATACAATTAATTGATGTAAAATGTCCATTAAGTTACAAGAAATCACTATCAAATTCTTTTACAGACAAAACAAAAACTTCAAAAACAATAAACATCAAAATATAGTAGCCAAAGTATAAAATTATTGAAGAAGATACTGAAAATATATTTGACTTTTGGAGTGAGGAACCTAGTATAGACAACATGTAACCTAATTAGGGACAGAAATAAGTAACAAAAAATTTAAAATCATTTATGGATCACAATAGGTCACTTTAAATAACACCAGAGATAAAAGATTCACTGAAAGAAATTTACAGCATAACTGATATACAGAATTCAAGGGTAGGAGACAAACAAAATATGTGCTGCAATTTAAATTGTGACAAAAATATCAGCTATCACATTGCAACTTATTAAAAGATCCATCATATCCAATAATGGTGACAATATTGACAAATTACATCTTTATTATCATTAGTAGAACATGAAATATGCCTGTATATTCTTTTAAAACCTTGAAATAAAAGACATGCACATTTGTGTAACATCTATGCCCAAAAATAAAAGGCCCACACTGAAGTTAGAGACTAACTGTTGTGGAATAATTCCATAACTTACAAGACTTCCCCAATACAGATGCCTTACCTTGATTAAGAACATTAATATAGAAGATATCTGGGCTTTCAGTAGTGTTTCATTATTGTTCACAAAGAAGATTTGTGGATAACTCTTAAGCATACCAGACCTTGTTTATCGAATTAGATTACAATCAAGAATGTAAAACTCTATTAGCTAATAAGAAAGGAACAGAGCTATGCCATAGAATTTTTTAAACTAACACAGTAGCATATAACTAGTAAAAGGACAAAAAAATTATAAAACACTTTATTTTCTTTGATTATAGATTTGAACTACAAACTACTAATAAAACAATAGTTTTCCAATGTTTGGATTCATTTAGGTTTGAATTAATTTGCTGCAAAGTTTCCACTGTATTATTTAAAACACAATTTAGAGAGTTATGAAATGTATATGCAATATGGATCTCCATGGATAAGGAGAAGAGTCAGAGACTGTATATGTCTTTTGAGATCACTTTATTTGTTAACTGAAGAGAAAGGAAAATTGTTGTTATTGTTTTATTTTTTAAAAGATCACTGAGTACAAAGTACCTTAAAATGAACACCACATTTACTGTTTTCCCACTTTATAGAACCTGCCAGGACATAAACTACATTTATAAATGATACAACCCTTCATGACACTCATATTTTCTAAATCTTTAATGGCTTTATACATCAGATAAGTGCTTCAATTCTGCTAAAATTTTGCAAAGTGAAGATGTCATATTGAGGCTTATTAAATTATAAAGTATACTGATAATCCTTAAAAATGACAGAAATGGGAATTAGTACCACTGAATGCAAAATTGTATTCTTTTATTTTAGAATTGGGAATCTTAATGTAAGAGAAATATTTTCATTAACACGAGATCATTTTAAATTATTCATTTCAAAAGGGACATAATAAAAATAATTATTACAAAGATTACAACCAGTGTTTGTAATATACCCTAGATATGACAAATTGAGGTTTTTTAAATAAAATTTTTATTAAAGAAATCTTAGACATATGCTAATGCATCAAAGCAAAGAATTAATTTAGAGAATACAGATGTCTGAGAGGCACTTATCTTCAATCTAGCCAACAAGGTTATTTTGTGCTAGTTAACCTGGCTATTAAGTGAAAAAGACACTTTGTACTCAAGACACTATGACATGCTGGAAAATTACTCTCATAATATTTCACTCCTAGGAGGACTGAGAGATGATTCTGTTCCTGTACTGAAGCAACACACATTTTGGAAAATTGCAGGTGATGGTCTTAGAAATCTCCCCTCTGAGCCCCGCCTCACCAAATTAGCCCTGTGGCCAGGCCCTGTCACTGTAGCAGTCTTAAAGCTATCCAGGGAATCAAATCACATTTCTATCAGACTATATTAAAATATTTATATTAAACTCAATATGCAAATCATAGATTTTCTGATCTACACAGTCCAGTTAGAGTTTGGAGAGCAGAGATTATTTTTACTTCCCATGTGTTTACTTTTAGCAAATTTCTATTACTTCATTATTCTCTTTGGTCAAAAACTAGAAGCCATATTAAATTTCAGAACACATTTTCTTTGAAAGAAAATACTTAATATAACTCAGAATTTCAGTATTAAATTATGCACATTTTAATAGGATGTGTTTTTTTAAATACTACCTGTTACATGACAAGAATAAAAGAAATGACAAGAGGAAGAACAGGGAATTTACACACAATTCAGCCCTACTCTGCCAGAAAGACAAATGAGTCTTTTGTAGGAAAATGGATACACCTTGAGACCATAATGCAGGGTAAAATGAATCACACACATAAGCTTCAATAAGGAGAAAAATCAAAGATAGATAACAGGCAACAGAGAGCTAGATCTTTCTCAAATGGGAAGGGGACCAAGAGCTGGAGTCAGAGGCAAAGAGAAAAGAAATGAGAAAGAAATTAAGATGTGTCATCTACAAGTGTCAACTTCGCAGAAAGAAGCGAAACATTATGTACTTCAAATATTTATAACTAAATAACTACCAAACTATGAAACAAATCTCTGGTCACAATCAGGTTATTTGTCTCTTTCTGTGTCTTTCACACACTTTGACTAAAACAGCCTAAGACAGCTGAAAGCATATAATCATCTCCAGATTCACACTGGAACAACTACATAAGGTGGCCTCCTTTGTACTTCCCTGTACCTCTTCTACAATTCTGAGTAGCAGTTAAAGCATGATATTGTCTTTCTGTTAATAAATTGTCTGAATACAAACTACCAACTCACCAGGAGCAAGCCCTCAGCTCGCTATGTGATGTGCATCCAGCATACCTATTATATATAAGGTCTGTTTTTACTACACATGGGCCAGGACTTTGGCTTACTTATACTTGATCTCCAGATTCCAGGACCTCAGATAACACATAGTGAACACCGAACACATTTCTGAATGAAATGCAATAAATTTTGATTGAATGAATGAATATCTAAGACTATTTCCTGAAAAATGGAACTTCAGTTGGTTAAATCATTTTAGCACTGAGAGACTTAGATTTGGATACATGTAAAAATAGGAAAAAAATGTTTTATTCATCTTAATAAAAGTACAAAATAGAGTACAAAAACACAATGACCACTTCCTGTTGAAGAGACCTAGTCATAAGTCATCCATTATCTTGTTAGAGGGCTTTTTTTTCCTGAAAGAAAAATCTACCTTTAACTAATGGTCACTACAAGGTTATAGTGTGTTAGGTGTATCTTTACGTTATAAATTCAAACAGAATTTTACATAGTATCCTTACTCCTCCAGCTGGGGATTTAGCTCAGTGGCATAAGCGCCTACCTTGCAAGCACATGGTAGTGAGTTTGATCCCCCGTGCTGACAAAAAAAAAAAAAAAAAAGAAAGAAAGAAAGAAAGAAAGAAAGAAAAGAAAAATAGTCACTTCTCTATGGAATTTATCTATACAAAAAAATCCCTTCCTTTATTTTGCAATTTTTTGGTCTTCTTTTCTAGATCAAGTATTTCAAGATGTCAAACTTTCCCCTAAAATCATTATTGTAATACAAACTTTATATTCCAACATGTAAGTTATGGGTAAAGAAGATCTTTGCTACTTACTATGCTTCTATCAATGAAACAAGAATTATATTCACTTCCCTCCTCTCCCCTTTTCACTCTTCTATCTTAGTTACTTTCTTGCTGCTTAGACAAAACTCTAAAGAGGAAAAGCTTATTTTAGCTCATAGTTTGTATAAGTTTCAGTCCATATTCAGCTGGTTCCAAGGCAGTGCAGCATGAGAGAAGAGAAAGAGTTCATGGTAAGACAAGCAGGAAGCAGAGAGAGATGGAGGAGGGAGGGAGGGAGGTCCTTCCAAGCCACATTCCCTGGGATCACCTCCGCCAATCAGCTTTCATCTCCCAACATCACACTTAGCAATAAACTCATCACTGGCTAAATTAACTGAAAGATTCCACACACTGATGAGTGACTCATGCCCAAAGACCCTGAGCACATGAGGGCTTGGGAGGACATCTAGATCTAAACCATAACACCCTTCCTTCCTTTTCCTTTATGTTCCATCTCTTTTCTCCCTCCCTTCCTGCATTCCTCTTCTAGCTCCTCCTTTCTTTTCTTTCTCCTTCCCTCATTATTATTTCCTCCTTCCTTCTCTTCTTTTTTTTGTTTCGCTTTAGTAGTTGCATCTGATTTACAGTAATAACTTTGTTCACCAACACTTCTTTTTGTTAACAGGAAGCATTTGGATAAATTTTTACTTTGGAGAACTCCACATCAAGTAAGGAGCACAACCAGAATCCCAGAATAGTCATCTTCCTCGCATGAACACAAGCTCAGCCTTCTTCCCCCGAATTCTGAAACAAATTAAGCACCTCCACCTAAGAACCTCTGTATCTTGAATTTTTAGTGTTTTGATGTTTTTCAAAGCAGGTTATAAATACAGAAACATGAATTTAAGTTTTGGATCCACCATTTATCAGCAAGAAAGTGATTAATAAATTCCTAATGTCTCTGTGCCCCAGTTTTTCCATTTGTAAAATGGAGGGAATAATAATATCTAGGTTTATTCCACCTTATGTTTAGTTGGAAATTTGATGAGGATAACTTTCTAGGTATTTTGAAAGTACTTATTTCAGTCTTCTGGTATTGCTTATAAGAAATCACCTGGCTCTTTACTTCTCTTTTCTTGATTATGATCGGCTGTATCAGCACTGTCTTAGCTACTTTTCTTGATGCTGAGGTAAAATAGTCAACACCTAAGGTTAAAGAAGGAAAAGTTTATTTTGGCTGACAGTTTGTAGAGGTTTCAGCCCCTAATCAACTGGCACCAAAACAGAGTGAGATGACATAGAAGCATTATGGAGGAGAAAAAAATAGTTCATAGCATGAAAGGCAGAAGGCAGGAAACAGTAAAGGCAAGAAGCAGTAAGCCAAAGCAGTAGCTCTTTTTCGGTCCTTTGTAAGTCTATCCAAAATGCATACACTTAGGGCAGGTAGAACTTATATCCAAGTTGGGCTTTCCCATTATCCACATCTAGAATTATGCCAAATCAATAAGTGGACAAATTTAGCAATCATACACCCCTAATACCGGCATCACACACTTTAGGTTCAGCCACCTCTAAAAAAAGGCTCACTTACAACTGCATGAGGCTTTGGAGGAACATCTAGCACAAGCCATTACAAGCATCTTCTGTTCTCAAAAGCTTAAACTCTGTTTATCTTTGGAAAGCTGATGGTATGCTTACTTCTGTTAAGTAAAAGATGTTTTCCTTTCATCAATACCCTAGATTTAGATGGATAGGCTCCCTGGGGGTAATGCTTGGGTCTACTTCATTTATCACCTAAAACTTAGCTCACTGCATGCATTTAACATGCAATGGACATTTGATAAAAACTTGTTAAATACATGGTAGGTCCAAAGTTGAAAACATATTTAACAACACAAATATTAATGACGTACATTCAAATGTATTTAAAATGACTGACTTTTACAAGGATAAAAATATACTGTGATCTACTTTGATTTAACAGAATATCTGTTATTGTGTCTTTCCTTGCAGACAAAATGTTAAGGTCTGGTTCACTACACAAGTTTTCTTTCTTGGTCCTGAGACAATCTGGAAATGCAGGTGATAAATAAGGATGTTTTGCCTCAAAGATATGCCTGAAATCATTCCAGCGAGGAATGGTTGAGCTGAAATTAGAACTTAAAGCTGATGGTAAAGTACAAGATTCTCACTTGGTTCCTGTCCAAATGTGAGTTGCTTTCCTGAAGCTCACGTATTCCACCTGTGCTCATTTCTCCCTCTGTGCCCCAAGGCAGGCATTTATCACATGCGATCATCAATTTGTCAGGATCTCAGCAGACATTTTTCAATTATCCTTTGTCTCCCCTCGTTTGGACCCCCACTTATATATTTATGTTACTAAGCAAATTATATATATATATATATATATATATATATATATATGTAATGAGAATTATGTTATTTAATGTTCAAATAAAATAACTAACATTCCTTTTCTTGCTTAGTCAAATCTGTGCTTTGTAGTACAGAATGGAATGAAATTAAAAGAGAATATTCCTTGTTTTTATATCCTAAAAGACTCTATACACATGAGGCTTATCAATTATACACAGAAGGTTTGTATTTTAGCTTTTAAATCATTTTTTGTCTGAGTCTTTTGATATGTAATTATCTGGAGCATCAAAACATATTAATATTTTTCTCATGTTTATATGGGATATTATTAGAAAATTAAACCACAAATTTCAACATCTAAGAAGAAATCATTCATCTACTATCCCCGCAGTCAAAATATATTACTAAAGTTAGTTAAAATATCTTATTAAATATATATATAATAGAATATTTTAATTTGGGAAACTAAATCTTTATATTATTATTGTTTCTTAGAAGTTTTAAAAATAAAAAAATAATTTGTTTCTCAAAATACAACTTTGCAAAAAAAATACAACTTTGCAAATCAAAGTTTATTCAAGGTTAGTCTTTATGACAACTAAAATTTCAAGGTAATTTTTCAACTGTTTTTGAAGAGTTGATTATAGTTAAGACATTTTTCAACCCTATAAAAAAGTCAAAACAAGTTGAAGAAATATAGACCAAGCTGACAAGCTACCACGGAGCCCCCTGAGAATGAAACATAGGATCCATGTACAGCTTTTAGTTACAAGATCAATTTTCATAATTCAGCATTACAAAGATCAACATAATGTCTCTCCTTTATGCTCTTGATGGAAACAAACACAGGAACAAGATTTTTACCTGTGAGTAGGTTTAAGACATAATAGTTTCCAGTTTAGGAAGCCACAGCATAGATGACTTTAAAGATGTATTTTAGAAACCAGTTTAAGAGCACTATTGTTACAAACAGAACTATCTGTGGCTAGTTTTAAAATGCTTCTCTAAAACAAGGACAAAGAGAAAGGGAAAATATGAGTGTACGTGATTTCTACATGTTGAGCTCAGTTTTCTACAATTAAATATTAAAAGAGTAAGTTCAGCATGACTTTAGCTACTTTAAAAAGTCAAGATAAACTTTCATAACTGAGGAAGAAAGAGATAATTCTAACAGTAACACACAGATTTATTTCGGTATGTATATATTTCTTGCCTGGAATGATCCAGAATACCTATTATTATACTAAAATGAATTACTTATCAATTTAACTATACTATGCTCTCACTGCCTCACTGGTATGTATGGTAAAAACATACATGGAATTCATATTTATAATTTTTCATAAATACAAAGAAAATCTAATGAAGCAATCCTTGAGTCATTTTATGTTTCAGCTCAAAGCTTAAATGTAGTGAATGTGAAAACCAGAAGCAATCACTTGGTAGATGAAGCAACTCTGTCCAATGAGGTTAATGATACTTGACACATGAGATTGTGTGTGTTTAGACTGCTAAGGGAAAAGGGATAAATAAACTGCAGTATTTGAAAAAAAAGAGTCAAAATGTTGCTAGCAAGACAACTAGACTTTAACTCAAAACAGTTACTCCAGCTGCTGGTAATGCCAAAATTACTCACTTGGGATAGATACTGAAATTATAATAGTGATTCAAACAGTAATACTATCATGAAATGCAGACTTCCAGCAACATATTGATTGTACTTCCCTCAGCTTATAAGCAGAATTATATTCAATAATATAATTGTAAATGTGTACTTATGTAAAATAAGTTATATTTTCTTGAGTAGTATATCCCTCCTACTTACAATAACCAGGTGTTAATCAATATACATTTAAACCCTTCCTTTCTTTATTTTTTTGACATTGTCCAGGTGTGATACTTGAGCATTTCATTTTCCTAACAGAATGCTTCCAAAGTTTTATTGAAAGGTATTACAGCCCAGCCTTGTTCCTGTCAGACTGAAGGCTTGTGATTGGATATATCACACATATTCGGCCAACACAGTCACATAAACATACGTTTTATAAATTATTATTGGGCAACCAATTAAAATAAAATATTCAAAGCTAGTTCAAATAAAATACAAAGAATTATTTCCGATTTAAGCATAGCACATTTTCACCCTGAATGAGATTTTAGCCAAATGTATACTCTTTCTTGTAAAACTCGTTTATTCCAGCAAGTTATCAAAGAAAAAGAGAAAGCCAAGATTCATTTATAGAAAAGCAATATGCAAACCAGGCATGCCATATAATAAGAAGTTTGGGAAATAACTTCGTCTTTGAAATGCAGAATCATCTAGAAAGTTCATCGAAGCGTTCTTTTAAGCAATCGAGTACCAGTCATTTATAGTCTCCTAGATTCTCTCCCAGTACAGACCTTCACTACTTTACACTCTGTTTGAAGTCATAAAGCAATTGAATGGCCCTCTATATTTCAGAAAGCAACTAATTTCATACTGACAATGAACAGATCTAATCAGAAAATAAAATGATGGCAAATGTCTCTCAAGAATGCCAATTACTTATGATGATTTTCTTTTCCTGAAGACAGAGGGAAAGAGGTATATAAGCAAAACGTAGTTTAAGCCCTTGAATTTACTTACCAATTTCCTAAATGCAGGATCAATAACAAGAACATCAATCTCACCCCTTTACTTTGACTCCACAGAAGAAAGGAGGAGAAGAGAAGAGCTTCCCAAGAACCCATCTGGTCTCTTTTTCTGTTGAAGCTGCACTAGCTGAGAATCCAAACCAGCACTTTTCCTCCCACCTCAGAAGCAGCAGAGTAGGAGCCGGGCAAGTGTGGAAAGCTGTACACCTCCTCTCCAGGTAGGATGCGACTCCCAGCGGAACTGAACGGGAGCCAATCAGAGCGAGAGGATGATGGCATTAATTATCCCGAAAAGAGCTGGGCCAATCAGTGACCCGAAGAGGCGGGGCTTCCCCTACTAGAAATCGAGCCCAGTGGGGAAAAGGGCTCCGTTTTTCTACTAGAAAAATAAACCACTTCTCCCTTTCATCCACAGAGAAACATTTGAGTGGCTTTGACAGAGTCCCTCCGGGGAGCGGGAGGGCGGGGAGGCTGTCTCTCTCTTCCCGCCAGCCTTCGCTCTTGTTTCCAGGCACTGCCCCATTCCTGTCCTGTGCTTGGATTCTGTTTCTCTGTGGAGACCCAGGGAAAGCAAGCCGTGCCTGATTGGTTTTCCCCAGGCTCCTGAGGATTCTGTTAATCTGGGTTAATTATTGTCTGTTAACTTTAAAGATAGGGCGGGATCTCTTTTCTGTAGGCAGACCTAGTAGCTGACATAGTGCCCCGCACAAAGGAGCTCAGAAGATGTTTAACATATATTTGAATAAACGAGGGAATGAATGAATGAATGAATGAATGAATGAATGAGAGGGTTCCAGCGTTCTGTCCACCCACTCTACCTGCCCCGCCCCACCGTCGCCTCTACAGCAGCAGGATTTGCAGGACACTTTTCCCATCAAGAACTGAAACACGTCGCTAGGGAAGAATAGCAGGCGAGAAACGATCTCATTTTACAAACATAAGAAAAATCTGATTTTGGAAAGTCTGTTTTACCCTTAGGCATTGTGGGGATACTACATGAGTAATCTTTGCTCTCTTCGCCCTCCCTGATTGCCTTTGGGTTTGTGGAGCTCCAGTGTTTGGTACCTAACTTCAGAGGCTCTGCTTTGAGTTCCTACCGAATCCCCACAGTTGTCATAGCAACCAGAAAGCCTCTGGCAGCTGGAACAACTGCACTAGCATGAAGGCGGCGGTGGAGAGACAGGCTCCGTGCCCAGCCATCTTCTGCCTTTACGTCTCGCTAAATCCCTGTTTCCCACGGAAGTCACCTGTGCTTGGGGATCTTGGCTGTCCCATTAATCACTCCCAACCACCTGGAATTGCTAAGCCCCAGGGCTGACGTGAAATGTACCCCCTACTTACTTGAGAATATTTGTTTCCCAGCAAACATTTCGAGCCAGAAGTAAGTGTCTGCGCATGGCGGTAAGGAAACTGTTGCTATGCTGCCCGCTGAAATCACTTAGAGGAACCGAATGGGGGTAACAAGGTCACTGATTTTTTTTTTTTTTTTTCCATTTCTTGGTGGTGGAGATTGGAGTGCTGGACGTTTCTCTCGTTTATGTGATTTTCCACCCTTTTAATCACTAGTGAAAACAGGCATTGACCCTCTTTGTCTTCTTCCACTCAATATTAATTAGACAGTATTTTTCTCTTTTAGAAAGCATGTTAATCAGAGTAGTTTATGCCAAAAAGATTATAAACAGTTAAGGCTTTTCATAAAACATTTTGAACTCACTAAATTTAAATAAAAAGAGATAATATAAATTCAGATTGTTCTAGGATTTCTTTTTCTCCCCTCCACCCATTTCAATTAAGAACGTACTTTGGATAGTTATTTAACAGTTTCATTGGATGCACAAGTTAATTCACTGATCTGATTAGCCATGGAAGCAGGAATTAATTTACTGGAAGTATGTGGTGAATAACAAATACTTGTCCAGTTACCCCTTGCATTTTGCCAAGATTAGGCAATAGTTTCACAATATCAGTGGGAATATGATATTGCCTAATGTCACATCACATACTTAATAATCTTCTCATCAGGAATTCTCAACAAAGTTTTAATCGTACTCTTCTGAAAATGAAATTGAAACACGCTGAGAGCACTTAAAGAGAAATTAATGGAGAGGAAAGGTGAAGTATATATCCTTAGGTCGTAATACAGTGCCTAATAATTCTTATAAATAATAAAGGATTAGAAAAAGGAGAACATTCTCATATTTCCCTAAATCTGTTTTTATGCCAATTTTGTTCTGATTTTTCAACTTGTTTTCTTCTTTTTTTTCATGAAATGTTATCTGATTCTTTAGTTGTCTATCTGTATCTCTTTTTTTTTTTCATTTTGTAATGTATGTCTTCTCAGAACATGATTTTAATCTCCTGTTACAACTAGAAGCTACATAAAAGGTACTTAAACCCTCTGGAACCTCAAAAAATGGGTGATGACTTTGTATATTGGCAATATCTTGGCCCTAACATTCTTTCCCATTTGATTTCACAAAGGAGCTGTGTGTGTGAGTGTGTGTGTGTGTGTGAGTGTGTGTGTGTGTGTGTGTGTGTGTGTGTGTGTGTGTGTGTGTGTGTAAGTATGCATTTTGGGATCTATGTACTGTAAAATCTAAGTATAAACAAATTAAGTATGCTGAACTCAGTAGGCAAACTGCAATGTCTCATTGAAGAACACTCAAGGGGAAGTAGGTCAAGTGTCTTGTTCTACATTTTAAGACCAGAAGTTTGATAAGTAACTGTAGAAAGCTCTCTGACTTCCATCGTGACTGTGGTTTTTAGTTAAAGACAAATCAACTCCATGAGAATTTGAGTTTTCATTAGTCACAACTTATGTATGTGTATTAGAGCATGAGCTACTGGTATTTAGTGAATACACATTAGATTTATTGCAATATAACCTAAAAATGCACAAAGAACTATGGTATTCAAACTGTTAATAATTCCAAGAGCAGAAAGTGTTTCCATAAGAGTAAAGAGGATAGGTAAGCAGACTCAATCTCACGTGATTATTTGCTTGCACTCTTATTCAAACAACCCTTCCCTTCCTCTTTCTTTCTACTGACTGGGCCACTACCATTATCCAGGATTCTTATACCTAGTGGTAATAACTATCAACTCATAGAGCACACCAGCTTTCCTATTATCCCCCCAAATTATTCATGAATCATTTTAGAATAAGACACTTGGGATACTTAAAAATGCAGATTCATGGGCTTTATTCTAGATTGAATTAATTAGAATTATTTTAGCAAGAACTCCTGCAGGTTTTCATATCTCAGAGATTTGAGATTGGTTGTTCTGACATCATTTCACCAAACAAATAACAAGACTGTGAGATAATCATGTATATACAACTGTAGCCAGCAAAATGGAGATTCAGCCTGATTCATCCTTTACTGTCCATTCATTCAAAAATATCCATTATGAAACTGTGGCATTTGGCACTATTGCTGGCATTAGGAATACAATGATGAATGTGGCTTATTTCTTTGTGATCTGATTCCTTGTTTTATAAAATAAAGTATAAGAATTCTACTTAGCTTATAAAGTTGTTATAAAGATTAAATAAATGAACAAATGGAAGTCCATTAATATAGTGCATAGATAATACGCATTACCAAAAATGCTGATTATTGTTACTATCTCACAGAGGGAAGATCTCAGTCTAATTAATTCACTCCAGGCCCTACTACAGAACATTTCCAGAATATGAATTTAGATAAAAAGGACAGAAAGGATTGCTACCCTGATGTTTTCATCCAAATGTGGACATTGTCCTGATATCTGGTTTCTCTAAAGAGGACATTTTGCATTACATTCTTCTTCCCCTCATGTTCTCTCTCTCATCTTCAGGATCATAACTTGCTTTTCAATCATATCTCCTAACTCATCACATGCAACTGAATTAGCCTAGGAAGCTTTCCCATTTCTAATCTCTCCTTATCCTTTCTGATTAAGTTTAAGAGGTGTTGTTTTTTATCAAGAAGATTTTATTGATTGTTCATTGCATCCTAGTCCAAACTACAAGGCTATTCTAGTGAAAGACTTACTACTTTTTTTGAGTGCTGTGTATCACCAGCTATGGTTCTTAATAGTTTCATACTGTGAGTGAATACAGTTATCTACCTATCTGAAACAGATAATTCACTATGCATAATACACTATGCATCACATTTTCAGAAATTATCTGTTTGCCAATTATCCAAATTGTCAATTCTCTTTTTAAATTTTATATACTAATGATTAAGTCATTATTAGTAAATTATTTGATATGTTTATTTTATGTTCATATTTAACTAATAACTTATTCTCCTAGAATGAAACTTCATGAAGGTTGGGACCTTTTTTTTAATTCATGTTTTTTATCTCTGTTGTCCAAAACAATGGATGGTCAGTAATAAACATTCAGTACATACCTGTATAAGAATTCAGTGTAACAACTGTACGGATGAATAAATGAGCTTGGCTTGGTGCTTATACCTATAATCCCAGCACTCTTGAATTCTGTGGTAGAATGATCATAAGTTCAAGTCCACCTTGGGCAATTTAGAAATTTGTTGAGACCTTGTTTCAACATGTAAAAAAAAAAAGGGGGGGCTGTATGCATTACTCAGTGATAAGGTCCTGGGTTCAATCTCCACATAATAAACAAATGAATACCTTTAATTCTTTCATATAATTTGGAGCCCTTAATGGATCTCTATTTTTTTCCTCTCTTTTTTTTTTTTTTTTTTTGTTTTTGTTTTGGTTTTTGGTTTTTGGTTTTTGGTACCAGGGACAAAACTCACAATCGCGTGCTTGCAAGATGGGTGCTTTTGCTGATTAGCTAAATCCCTGATCCTGATCTCTGTTTCTTATCCCATATATCAGGTGTCCATTTGCAAATTCCAGACTTTGTTGTTTAACTTAATCCTACTCATCAGACCGTATTTTAACTATTTTATGGTGTATAGGTTACACAGAATCAAAATTAACAAATTTACTAATTTATTTTATGCAAACAGTTTATTTAAAACAGAGCTGAGGTTCATAGGGATTACAAATAACTGAAGTTAAGCACATTTTCTTTGTTAATGTGTTCAACCTTCTTAATCTTGCTCCTGGACTCCAGAAAATAACCAAGATGCATGCAGAAGAAAGTCTTGATCGTAGGCAGAAAAGGAGAAATCTGTAGCTTTTGATCTTTTGGTCCTAGTAAAAGTGATCTAAGAAACAGAAGCTACGGGCCCCTTGATCCCTAACTTAAAATACCAGTTTCTAGATTTCTCATGGCTACAATCTGGATGACAAGCACAATATTTATAATTATCATGTGATTTCTGAAAGTGAACATCTGTAACTAGGTTTTTCCTCTCTTTCTTTATTTCCGTAAGTTTTCTTCCTTTATTTCTGCACTCATGTGAAAATATGACTTCATGTCTAATATATATATATATATATATATATATATATATATATATATATGTAATTACATGTGTATAGTTATATGTATATATGTAAATATATGTATATATAAAGTATGTTAGTTTCCTGACTGTGTCTTCTATGCCCACAATTTCACTACCATTGATAGTCATGCTTTGCTTCTTCAACTCCCATCCACTCACTAAGCTCTTCCATGTGATTTTTGCATTTGTGACATTAATGATGCCATGTGCTACATCCATTAGTAGTTTCCAGCTTCACTTTGTATGATCTAATCTTCATCTTATCTGGATGACCATTTCCTGTCCTTCAAAACTTCCTAAATATTAAAATATTCCTATCTTACCCTCAACCCAAGTTCCATACTGTCCCTTTGGCAACCTCATCTATTCACAAATTCGTATATACTGTTGTAAAAATTTAAGTCTATCACCTCAGATAATATTGGAAGTCGAAAAACGTCTATCAAGTTTTAAACATATTTATAGAACTCATCCCAGCCAGATAATGAAACAAGAGAGCTCAATTTTTCTCTCAGATATATACTTTTTAATCTATCACTGAGCACTTTCATTATCTTCAAGTCTTCTTTTCGGTCTATACAGTTTAAATAGGCTGGAACAACCGTGGACTCATGTGTAAGACAGTGTGATCAAATCCAAGATCCTCTATACTATTCACTAACCATCTGTAGGTAGAAAGCTCACTTTGCTTTTAGTGGCTTTCTTCTTGTGTGAGCATTCCACCACTGTGACAAAATGTCTCAGCACAACTTAAAAGAGTTTCATTTTGAAAAACTTTGAAAGGTTTCTGTCCATGATCAGCTGGTTTATTTTTTGTATGTGTGATGAGGCACAAAGACCTCGGAGGAGAGTGTGTGGTGGAGCAGAACTGCTCATCTCACGGTGGGCAAGAAGAGGAAGCGCAGGAAGGAGGGGCTGAGACAAAATGTAGGTTCTGAGGTCACATTCCCACGCCCCACCCCCTCACTCAAGCCCCACCTCCTCACTCAAGCCCCACCCCCTTCACCCAAGCCCCACCCCCTCATCCTATTTCCACCCCTTCATCTACACCCCACCTCATAAGCGTTGATTCATCTTCCAACTCATTCAAGTGTTAATCCGTGGATGAGGTTAATGTCTTCATGATCCAGACACTTCCTCAAAGTCCATCAGTTAGATTTTGGGGGGCATTTTGTATTCAAACCTTAATAGTTTCTGTATGGCTTGTGTGAAAGTGACATGATTTAGTTTTTATAAAATACTTGGTATAGTGCTCAGCACACACTAAGTGCTGGGATAATTTTAACCATAAGAATTATTGTAATTATTGTTGTGCAAAACTTTTCTATATCCACATGTCAATCCAACTGGCCATCATATTTTAGATTGCTGGAATCACTTTCCATTTGCAAATTTTGTCTCTCATATTTATTCACTTTATAACTGCCAGAATCATTGAGGAAGAATGAGCTTCCTTTGATTTCATTTTGTCATGCCTTATCTTTACCCTGTAGTTTTGGAGATGATTTTTTTTTTTTTTTTCTGTACCAGGAATCAAACTCAGGACCTTGTGCTTGCCAGGCAGGGACTGTACCACATTCTACTTCTCCCTTTATTGCATTATTTCTTTGTCATTTTCAGTCTCAGCTTAATTTATACATCTTCAGAGAACCCCTGGTTCCTTGGTTAAAAGTTAACTTCTCAATTAGCACTCAGTACATTTCCTTCCTGACACTTGCTCTATTTTTAATGCACCAATTCCATTAATTTAAGAACTAATTACAGAACACCTGGATTTCAAGCACTCTTCTATAAATTAAAAATACCAAAATAAGCAAAACAGACATGTTATTATATTCTATCAAACTTTTTAGAAAATAAGTTATATTTTCATTCTTAGAAAAGTTGTATAATCATTAGTTTGATATCTATCTCTTGTTTTTTGTGTTTGTTTGTTTCCTATTTGAGACAGGATCTTGCTATGCAGTTCAGACTGGAATTAAACTCAGTATGTAGCTCAGGCTGGCTTCAAACTCATGTTGATCCTCCTGCTTCAGCCTCCTGAGTGCTGGAATCACAGGCATCCGCAACCACAATATCTGCCTCTTCTATGGAATGTCACTATTTTCTCAGTATCTACCATAAGATCATCATACTGCTTTTTACTTTTTTTAAATGATGATCATTATTCTTTAATTAATTAAGTTTATTGGTACATTTTAGGTATACATAATGATTACATTCATCATTAGGAAATTTGAACTTATACAGTCTATATTGTGATTCTTTGTGTTCCTCATTCCCCAGGCCTCCCTGAACTCTACCTTTCTGTACCCCCTTATTTACACAAGCTTTGTTACCATTGCTGATAAAGGATGAATTATCTTCAATATTTCCATATTATTATTTCTATAATTCTAAGTATTATACTCCTTTTTTGTCAGTGTCTCCCTATGTAGTTCAGGCTAGACTTGAGTTCATTATGTAGCCCAGGCTGGCCTCATACTCATGGCAATCCTCCTGCCTCAGCCTCCCAAGTGCTGGCATTATATACATGTGCCTCTGTGCCCTGCTATACTACATTTATTTTTGCTTAAATATTGTCTTTACAAAAATAAGACATTGAGATGAAATTTGCAGGTGTATTAGTCATTTTCCTCCGTCCTAGACACAGAACTTGACACCCACATTTTAAAGAAGAAAATATTTATGCTTTTTCACAGTTTATGGAGTTTCAGTCGTAGCCCGCTTACTCCAAGCCAAGGAGGGCAACAGCAGAGGAGAAGTTGCTAATATTATGTGTAGTGATGAAGCAGAAGCAGAGAGTGAGCCAATGGAGAAGCAGGAAGAAGAGGTGTTCTTTCCGGCTATGTCCCCAGGGACTCACTTCCTCAAACAAATCTTAGTGCGCTCATCTGCTGATGATTGCCACAACCCTAAAAGACCCCACATCTCATCTCCCAAAAGGCCCCACTCTGAGTGTATGTGGCTTTGGGTGGACATCCAAATGGAAACTGCAACAGGAAGACTGAGATAGCATTATTAGAAAACGTAATCAAAATGCCTACCATATAGTTTACCTTTATAACTGGTGAGGATCTGAATTCAGGAGAGTAAACCCGTATAAGCATCATGAGTTATATACTTAATTTAAACTTAGATTTAAAAAAGCATGTAGAGACAGTTAACATAAGTTTAAATTTTGCCTACATTAATCATTTCTGTGATCTTTAACAAACCATAACATCTCTCTGGCACCTCAAATTCTCAGTTGTAAAGTGGAGACACATTACATTGTGTTATGCTTATCAAAATTATGCTTATCAACAGAATTAGTGTAAAAAATAAACAAAATACATTTTTCATATTAAGTGCTCAGCATATTAATTAGTTAGCATATTTTTAAATTATTGACAGCAATATTAGTTATTATTGTTATTACTATTGATTATCTGTGCAAAATGACAGCTAACAAAGAACTCATGATAAATTAAGTGGTAGCCATTATATACTTCTCATTACTTGTTAAACATTGGCTATCTTCATTGATGTGGATAGCTTAGCATTTTAAATCATTCAATGGCCTTGATTGACAGTGGTTATTATAATTACTTTTCAAGTGATGAAAATGAAGAGTCAGACTTAGTAGCTTTCTCAGGACACACAGTAAATAAGGGGCAGAGCAGTATTTGAACTTAGTCAGTTTCAGTGCCTGTGCTTGGAACTGTTGCATAACAGTATCCTTAGTACGGCAGATGAAGTATGGCATTTTCTCTGAAGGATATTGTTTATATTTCTCCCAAGGCTGCTATGGTCCCTCTCAGCTTAACCAACAGAGTTATTTCACAGAGTATCTACCAGGACATCACTCTCCTGAAAACCTTCCATATTTCACATTAAATGTCCGTCCCATTAAAATGTCAAAAATGGGAAAGAATTTTTGAAGAATGACTACTTCAAAGGTATATAGTTCTGTTTAAAATATGAGATACTTACACAAAAGAGGTCCAGTACTTAAAAATTTATTGTAGCCTGACATTTAATGAAAACCCTCAAGGTTTTGATGGAGGTTTATTATGTAAATTACTCACTCACTTCATGTATAGCCTAATACATTTTATTTTTAAAATGCCTTGCTAGTCAGACTGGCATTGAAATAGTAGCCCCCAGGGCTTCTTTCAGTGGGTACTGTCTGGTATCTAACTCCCTACCCATCCAGTCTATAGGCTGTAAAATTTCTACTTATGTTGTTTTGACTAACTGCTAAAGAATAATACAGTTTCCTTTATTAATTCCAGTTGAAAAAAACAGCAAGAGACAGAGACACAGAGAGACAGCAAATTTTCTTCTGTTTACATATTTCTTCCTTCACTTGTCTCACTGCAGCTTTTGATCCACCAAATAACATAGCAAGTATGTATACATACCAGGAAGCCATTTACATTTCTCAGCGCTCCTCTTAGCCAAAAGAGTCACCAGAAGACTCACTTCTCTCCTTACCGACAGAAATCTGCAGAACCTGTCTGAGACAGTCTTCTAAGTGTGTTTTATCAGGTTATAATATTCCACTGTCAAAACACTTGATGTGAGTCAAAGCACTAAGCTATTCTGAGTATGATTTGCTCAGTCATGGAGATAAAAGTGTGTCTCTAGCAGTTTTGCTTTTCTGGTTGACTAAACCTTTGTTAAAAGTAACCTATAATGATAAAGTTGAAATATCTTTGGAACTTGAAAGTATTGATCAGGTCTATTGTATTCTGTGATCAAAAATGAGACTATTTTCTAGTTGGTCATATGTCCTTAGAACTGAAGTAGATGATCAATATTTAGTTTCATTGATGTTTACAGGAACAAAAGATATAGGTATGATAAAGGTATAGTTTGAGTTACCATAATAGAATCTCGGGCAGAAGATGTAGTTCCGTGACACAGCACCTGTCAAGCACAAGGTCCTGAGTTTGATTCATAGAATCAAACATATATATAATGTAGATCTTCCAAACAATACTCTGCTATCATGGTATCAACCAGTTTCTTTACTTACCCACCCCTGTTCTTACATCATGCACTCTTGGGTAGCTGACAAATCAGACGTGACAGCAGAGACAAATGTTACACATTAATTCAATAACAAAGATTCAGATTCTCAAAATATGAAGTGACATGGTGTCTAACATGTCTGTCCCAGAATCTAATATTTAACCCACAAAATAGCACCACTACTGAAGGCTATCAACTGGCCAATGGTAGAAGGATGATTAATGTGACCACTTCCAAGGATGTAACTTTATTGTGCAAGCTACTTGACTTCTCAAGAGCAGTTCATAAGAAACACCCGAGATTCCTTTTTCTCTATTTCTTCACTTCCAACTCTTTTTCTTGATGACCATGGTCATTTTGGACTTCCTAATAAGGGTGACTTCTTTTGAGCAAAAAGTGAAAGGTTCTCTGAGAAAAATCCAAATTACAATTTCTCCAAGAATATTAACACTTCAAAATTTGAGAATAAATTATTCTCAGTATATGTAGTATAAGAATATTTTACATTAAATATTTGACACATCCCATATCAATGCAGTAATTAACATTAGATTTAGACGTCTCTTTTTCTGAACTATGAGTGCACTACGTATGCAGTTAATTTATAGCAATTGACATTTTATATTGTGGTGCTTGTAATACATGGGAATAAGTCTATGGATGAGACATTCCCTTTTGACTTAATATTCTTAATAAAGCAAAAGTTAGAAAACTAATACTATTGAAAGTAATTTTTGCTGAACTATTTATACTTATCTACTTACCTATGATAAATAATAAAATTTAACTCATGAAGACACAATCTAGAATTAGAAACTTGGAAACAGATTTAAATGGAAAAGGTAGATATGCAAAGACCAATGTTGGGAAAGATTGATCATTAGAAACAGATGATTAAAAATTTTGCTACAAAGAAAGATCTTCAGGTTGGTTGCTTGTTGGCGGGTTGACCAAAGCTAGACTTGAAAAATCACCATGGGATATATTTGTCTGTATATGTAAGCTAGTGACAAAGAATTGGAGCATAGACAATCCCTGAAGTATGAGGCACATAAACCATGATAACAGAATAAAATGATGTAAATTCTATGTAAAAATTTTGCAGGTAAAATAGATGGAGAAAAAAATACTCTAAACCATCAAAGAAATTATAAATGCATGGGTTATACTTTGGGAATGAAATTTTATTTTGGAATAAATTGGTATTTCCATGAAGCAAGTAGTTCATTTAGAAGGTTCTTTCATTTTTCCTAAAGGTAACCATGAATTATTCTGCCCAAATCACTTGGAATGGTTGTAGAGTCCTGGAGTCATCTTCTGTAGTCTTCAACAACAAATTTACTGTTATCAATTTCCTCATTTAAAAGAAGTTTAACTTTAAGAATATTTTATATGTCTATATGTCTTTATAAACTTTGAGAGCCTAAATATTATTTGCTTTTGAGAAATATTTCCAAACATGAATTTTTAACAGAAAAACATAACGAAGCCTTTAAGTATATAAATTGCACTACACTCTACAATCTGATTTAGAGTTTCAGTAGCTGAAATTCTGAAATGTATGTTAAAGGATCTTAGGAAATTCTTATATGAAGTTTCTTTAGACTTGAATTTGAAACCACTAATATCAAATGTGATGGTGAAATTCAGTGAATATATATTTTATCAAAGAATACATGAGTGAATTAATTATTATTCCTTTAAATAGTCACATTTTTAGGGAAGATATTTTCTAGATTTTAGCAAGTATTAATATGACAGTACAATTATTCATACATCGGTGAGCTTCCTGATAGAATTCCTTGACCTCTTAAAGATAGATATGATACATAGCCTTTTAATTTTTATACAAGATACATACACACACATACACACACATGCATTTTAGTGTTCAAAGAATAGCTTCCATATATTTCTCATTAATTCAGAAAATATTTGATTATATATAAGCAGTTCCCTCATAGGCTAAGAATCAACATTCTAAGTATGCACATAGTCGTTGATTTGCATATTTACTGGCTTTTACTCTAAATCCACCGTAAACATCACTTAAATACAAATCCAAGCGGTTAATGTAAAATTATATGACCCTAAAATAAAAAAGATGCCGTGTGGTAATGCAACAAGGCCAAATGTTCTAGTTTTCCATATTAATTTACATATGAAATAGCCTCAAAGGTTTCCTTAGTTTTCATGATGGAATTTAAGAAGAGATTATTAACTTTATATAATTCTATCAGCTGTTTCTCTGAGTCAGTAACATTGCTGACATGGTAAAATCCTGACCACTTATTGCTGGCTGGCAGAGCACAGAGTGGTGCTTTTGATGTGTTTCACATTGCCTCACCCTTTACGGCAGCTATTGTCTGCATGGATTTAAATATGGTAAAAATAATTAGAATACAGTTTGAATTGATTAAAAGATATTCTTTTCAAGTCAAAAGCATGAGCCTGAGACTTCTACAAGATTCACATTTTGAAAATCTTGTGGTTGACATACGATAAGAATGAGTGCAAAGAACATCATTTAGGTTGATGAGTGTAGAGAACAGGGAGAATATATCTTATTGTAGTTAAAATTTGATGGGGATGGGTGTAAAGAACATCATTTCATATCATTAAATTGGATTAATTTGTAACTATTGAGGCATGGTCTACAAATGGTAAAACTTATTCTGGTTTGCAATTCTGTTGGTTTTGACAAATGTATACAGTTGCATAACCACTGCAACTTTGAGATTTGAAATGATTACATTTCTAGAAATTAGTGGTCTAATTTTGGTCCCTATAATCTTGCCTTTTGTCATTTAAATAGAAGTGTGTCATCTTATAAGTCTCTAACTTTAGATGTGAGCCTCTATTTCATTATATATTTATAATTATTAAGTATTTATAAGTTTTTAAGTGCAATTAAACAGCATTCTATTGGACGAATGTTCCTAATTTACTTAGGGTTCAAAAGAGGATCCACCCTTACCCTCTTTTCCGTTGCTCGTGTAACTGTGTGTTTACAGTTCTTCTTGAGGACATCTTCATTATTTCTTCTAAGTAGATTCCAAGAAGGACCATGGCTGGTTTTCATATAATATTACATACAGATATACATTACATAATATGTATGAACAATTAAACTGCTTTCCAAAGCTATTGTTCTACTGTGCATCCTGACAGCAATGTAAAATAGTTTCTAAATCCTCACTAACACTTGGCATTCCCATTTCTTAACCATGCTCATGTGTATGTAATAAAATCCTTATTTCACTTTTATTTGCATTGTAATGCTAGTAATGCTATTAAATTTCTTAGGCGTACTCATTTTTCATTCATATTTAATGGTAAGCAATCTCATCAAAGCTTTTCCTTTTTTAATAGTATCATTATTACTGAATTGAGTTCTTTATATACTCTGGAAACAACTCTTTTAATAGATAAGCCAAATGTTTTCTCCAGGGCTGTGTCTCATTTTTAAAATTTTCTTTCAAAGTGCCTTTTAAAGACCAAAATGTTTTGATGTTGATGAAGTTTGCTATCAGTTTGCTTATCTTTTATGATTTGTACTTTGTGAATGGGGCGTGGTGACAAGGGGTTGCTGTCGTCCACAACAGCCTCTGTCTTCAGACCCCGTTTAGGTGACTGCACTTTGGAGAAGAGCCCTCCCTGCTCTGCCTCCTTATGGATGACAAACTTCCCTCAGATTATGGGTTGGCTGTGGTTAAGAATTCCCTGACTCACAGTGACAGGAGACATCTGCCTGATGTATATGTAGAATTTTGGAATAACTCCTGGCAGCAATGAATCTTTCCTTTTATCTCAGTGTGAATATCTGTTACTTCTTCCCTGTTTAAGTGTTCTCTTTATGAGAGATGACCCCAAGGAAGCAGGAAGAACACAGAACTTACGATTCCTCCTCCATCGAATACCTCCTGTTTGCATGCACTACCAAATGCAGTTTTGATCCAAGTTTGGCCCTGCAATTCATCTTTCCTGTGAGAACAATCTGAATCTCAGTTGGGCAGAACTTCCCAGTAAATTAGATGTGTGTTCTTTACTTTCATACAACACAGACGAATAATGTGAACTCCCATTTGGTCTGCAGGTTACTGACACACTAACCTGAATTTAGCTGGCAATTATTTCTTAAACTTCTAATTGAATTTTTCTTATGCAGTTTTATGGTGATTTTCTTCCTCTTCTGTTCTGTGGTAAAAGTAAAGTGATCCTTGTGCCTTATTTGTCCTCTTTAAAAGTTAAACATTACTCATTAATCTTGTAACTTTAACTCTGTGATGAGCTCAAGAAAATCACTGATTTTGCAAATTCTTCACCTTTTCTTTGTTAATAAGCAGGGAGTGATATTCTGTGCAACTTTCTAAATCTTAGGTAGAAAAAAAAACTACACTTCAAAAAAAAAATGATTCAAAAATTGTAGAAAGGTAGGAATTGAAAGGACCAAAATCCATGTTAAAACACTACAGGTTTTATACAATTACACATTCAGCGTGTGTTGACATTATCTAATGGAGTAATCTGAAATCAAAGAGCATCCATTTATTTTAAATTTAATAAATTACAATTAATAAAATCATTTTCTAAATCTGACTACAAGCAAAGTCTATACTCCATGCTGAGATAAAAATTATATTAGACTATTTTAATTCTATAAATTCTACTTTACAAAGAGCCATTGACAAATGAAAATCTATGATGGTGGAGAACCATCTACAATACTAGGTAAATCCATTTAGGAAACTAAAGTTATTGAGACAAATAGCTTCATTGAGCAATTGAGCAATGAAATTAACCCATACAATATTGTATCTATCTCTACAAATCTCCCTATGGAGAGAAAAACTGGGACTAATAGTTAGAAAAATAAATTTTGTTCTTTTAAAAGAATTAATAAAAAGAAAAAAATGTTCCTGGAAACATGTTTTAGATTCTCTGTTCTTGTCCCTGTTTAGACATATGAGTATAAATCATTTATATAACTTCAGGAAGCCATTTGTATTCAGTACCAAAATTTGTAAAATGAAGACCAAAATAATATTATATACAGTTCAAATGACATGTAAATATTTGCAACATGTAATATGCTTTATTTTTTGTAAGAAACTTTGGACTTTTTTTCATTTTGGCATGATCATACATGTACAGAATACACTTTGATCGTATATGTGCTCAGATTTTAAAAATATACTACACTGTTGATAGGCACCTAGGCTATTTCCATAACTAAGCTTTTGTAAATTGTGCTGCAATAAATGTGGGTAACCAATTATCTCTGTAGTAGGCTGACTTAATTATTTTGTGACTACACGAGTGTTCAAGATAGATCAAACAATGGCTATTTTTAAGTTTTTTTGAGGAGTCTCCATATTGATATTTCATATAGCTTTGTGAACTCATAGTCCCACCAATGGGGTAGAACATTTCTTTTTTCTCTGCATCTTACCAGAATTGTTATTTTATCATTTTTTTCAATATTTTAGTTTATTAGTGCGTCTGTGTAGTACATAATGTTTACATTTCTTGTGTGAAGTTGGTACCTGTACATAACACATCTTAATTCTTTTTTCATCCCCTTTCCTTCTGCTCCCTTGTTCTTTGACCCATCCCTTGATTACCCCTCCCCCCAACTCTCTGTACAAGCTTGCATTGTATAAACTTTACGTTTCTTGTATGGAGTTGATATAGATACAGAAGATATCCAAATTCCTTTTTTCATGCTTTATTCTCTCCTTCCCTCACTTGATTCTTGATCCCCCGTACCTCTGATAATAGTCTATCTCCCTACTTCCTATTATCTGCCTTTCATTGTATTTTTTAAATTTTCATTCTAGGCATCTCATATAAGAGAAAAATGTGAAAATTAAGCTTGTGTGTTGATTTATTTCACTTAAAATTATGTTCTTAAGGTGCATCTATTTTTCTACAAAGTTTATCTTTCTTCATGGTAAACAAGTACTCTATAGTGTGTAAATAAAATATTTTCTCTATTCACCTGCTGATGAACATATAGGTCACTTATAAGATTTAAATACTATGAAGATTGTTGCTATATGTATGGGCATATATGCATCTCTGTAATATGAGGTCTTTAACTCTTTTAGGAACATATCTGGAAGGGGAATAGCGGGGTCAATTTATTATTTGTATTCTTGATTATAGCCATTTTTATTGAAGTGAGATGGAATCTCGCTGTAGCTTTTATTGACATCCCCTGGTAGATGAAGACGTTAAACATTTTTTCCTACATTTTTGGCCATTCAGACTTCTTTGAGATGTGTCTATTTATTTAATTTTCCAATTTAGTCAATTTCTTGTTTTGTTGCTTGGTTGGTTGGCTTTTTGGTGTGTAAATTATTTACATATTCTGAATATTAGTCATTGCAAGAATAGTTAGCAAAGATTTCTCCCCCGTTCTGTAGGCTATCTTGTCACTGTTTTCTTTGCTGAATAGGAACTTCTGAATTTGATGTCCCATTTGCTCATAACTCATTAGTCTATAATATACTTTCTATTGGAACCCTATTCAAGAAGTCTTTGTCTATGTTAGTGATTTTTACTGTTTATATTTTCTACTAGGAGATTCAAAGTTTCAATTCCTATGCTTAGGACTTTGGTGCACCCTGGATTGATTTTTGTAAAGAATGAGTGATAAGATTTATTTTCAATCTCCTACAAAAGTTATCCAGCATTATTAGTATTATTTGTTAAAGAGGCTATTTTCTCCAGTGTAATGTTGGCCTCTTTGGCAATTATTTATTTCAAGAAGACTAAAGTCACTTATGATAATTTTATAAAATGTCTGTTTTAACAATTTCTGGTATTTATTTTCTTAAATTTCCCATCTCTACCTCCCTACAAAATTAGAGCCCAGCCATTTTTCTCCATTCAGTTGCTCCATCTACATAAATATAAATTTATTGTTTAATTCCCAGATCAAAAACTTTTGATACCAGTCTCCTTTGTAAAGTTTATCATTATCTTATTCTTCTTGATAGTAAGATCAGGAAAATTAAAATAAAAACTGTGAATCCATGAAAAAGGAGCCAAAAAATCATGCATTTAATAAAGACCATAGAAAATGAATGTATAGATTCTTGGTGACATAAGCATCAATTTTCATTTATTTAAACAAAGGCCTGCTAATTCCACTAGCTCTTTGAATGCTTTTTTTTTTCCTAAAAATAATCATTATGTTTTTTAAAAATGTAAAAATTCTGGGCCAAGAAGAGTTAGTTTTCTTGTTCTGTAGGAATTCACAAAGCCTTATTTGGTCAGTGAATTATGAAGTGAGTTAATACTCAGTGTTAATTACTGAATCAATATCTTCATTTTGTTATGTTTCATTTATTTTGCTTCCTCACATTACTGTACAACTTAAAATTTTGTGGAATATATATCGGGAAATATATATTTATTAAAATAAGTAGTGGCTATTTTACAGTATCTTCTTTGCAACTACATTGTAGTTTGGGGATGCTGATTCAGCATCCATGTTTTGACTTTTTATCACAGTATCTTTTCATGGGCAGATGAAGGACTAGACTTCACAAGTGAAAAAAAGATTGAGACATAGCAAAGCAATTATATCTAAAAGAATCTTTGAAATATTTTATACTAGATTAGATAATATTTAATGTTAAATATAATATTCTAAAATATTTGAGTACAAAAATAAACTGTAAAAATTGTAAATATTTCAGTAAATCAGTTATAGCCTCCATTAAATGAACAATTTATTTTTAATAGGAACTATTTTGACTTTTTGCTGATTATTATTTAATTCCTTAAAAAGTGTTGCATTAAGTATTGTTATTCCTCTTCTATACATGTAGTGATGGAGATTTAGAGAAGCTGAATAATGTTCAAAGTTACACAAGATTAAATGGTAGAGGTGATATTTAAATACCATCTTAGTTCTAATGCCCACTGATTTCTACTACCCTTCAAAAGTTTCAAGATTTGCTTAATGCTAAGAGCTCGTTTGCTGCATTTAGGTAACATGATCCTGCTAAACATCAAAGGACACTGCACACTGCATATCATGGCTAGAAAGCACTGATTTCTTGAATTATAAAAGAAAATTGGAACTAGAATAGCCAAATAACTGAATAACTTTCCCCATCTACATTTAATTATATCATCTCAGTATTTTTTGTTCTAATTATTTTATTAGTTGTATAAGTTCATTGACAGAACTTTATGATTATTACTTAAATTCAATGTAACAGAACTTACTTTAAAAAAGCCCTAGTCCAAAATCACCAGAACTGAGCAGGCGTGAGCATGGCAGGCTACAGTAAGCAGCCCATGGCAGAAACTACCAAGTGTTTACTGGGACCCGCCCCATGCTGGGATCTGGAGTGCCTGAAAACCAAGCAACTCCTCCCGCCCTGGTGTGCTTGGGCTGACAATCAAACTTCACCCATACACCACCCCCCTACCCCTGTTAGCAAATGGGAGCCAGTGATCTGGACATCTCTTGAGAGGTTGACCATAGGCAATGTAGCAAATAGGGGGGAGTTCCTTCTACCATGTCTTTGAAGGCAAATACTTTTATCACTGTTTTGCTTTGTTCTAATTAATGGTGTTATTTTAGTCAGTTTTGTTTTGATGAACTTCAATATACATGAAAGTATGGACAGCTATTTTGAAAAGAATGAGAGAGTCTACAACACCCATTAGTGACTTCCCTATTGCCTGGAGTAGGGAAGATCTAAAATGCCTTCCTTGTTTGGTTTGGATCAGTTTATACTATGTTGTATTGTATGAATTCTCAGTATGTGAAGACATGGACAGCTGTTTGGAAGAAAGCAAGAGATAATATGATATATAGTGAAGATCTCAGGTTGTCTAGCTTTGAAATTTATATCTCTTACATTGCTTTCTTATGTCATATTTTATTCTATTTTGTCGTGTTTGATTTTGCCCCCTTTAAAATAAAAAAAGCCACCAGACCAAGTGTTTTATTACAACCTTTAATTTAAAAAGCTGTAGGCTTACTCAAAGACAAGATTAAATGATTACTCGGTTTTAGACATGAATGCAATTTATCAGGCATAGAAGTACTGGTAGCAAAGACTTCCACAGAGAAACACTCTAAAGAAAAAAATCCATCATATAAGCAAATATTAAGCCAGGATCACTGAAGCTGTAAGTCAATTTCTAGTAGTAAAATAAATGGTTGGTAATATGTCAAAGTTATTTCAAACTACCATTATATAACATAAAATAGAGAAATTCTGTCAAGTTGTAAGATATTGTGGTGGGACACTGTTTCCATGGGAACTTGCTATGAATTCTGATAATTTAAATATGCATTCAACTTCCTCTAGTACATGATTCACATGATATTTAGTAGTATATTATTAAATGGTTAGGTCCTGTGCTATTGTTGGTGACAATTTCCAGACATATCATTTGCCAACGAGGAAACTTCATTCTAAATTAAATAGAAAATCTTTTAGCGAAAGACACTTGAAATATCCATGTCCAGATACTTGTCTGAAATTGGTTCTTGGGGGAACACATGGCTCTGATAAAGATACCAAACACATAATTGTTTGCATTGAAACAGATCAACTACTATAGTAAGAAACAAATGAATACAAACATAAAATAATAGGGACCTTGAAATGAAACATGAACATTCTAGAATCTTCCAGAAAAAAGTAGAAAAGAACAATATTTTATTTATCATCAAGAAAAAGAATAATAGTGTGGGCCATACTTCTTTTTTTAAAAAAGGATGTATTATAGTTTGTTAATAAACCAAGATGAACTAGAAACTGATGACAAAAGTGACAACTCTTCAGTTTATTATATTTGTATAATAAATTCCTTACAGTTTTCATTAATTAATATATATTTTTAATGTTCAAACACTTTTTCAAGTTGGGAAATTTCTGAATTAAAACAAACCACTCAAGTACTGTTTCATATGAGGATACAAACCGTGTGGAAATTTCTGAAAGTATAATCAAGATTCTAATGTTCACAGTGATCAAAACCATGAATGGCAAACCTTCCTCAGAAATTTCCTGTCTTTAAAAGCCTTATTTTTTTGGGACATTCTGAACATCATCTTGGCATCTGCTTATGTATTCTGGAATTCACATTTACTACTTGTCTGCTAATTATGCTGAGAATTTAGAATATCTGTTTTATTCATTTTCCTATCCCCAGTGCTTACCATTAAGCCTAGAATACAGGAGGAACTCAACGTATTTGCTAAAATAAATTGAGGATAGTATGATGAAATAAAGACAAAAACAAAGGAAGACAACATGGATTTCATTCAGAGGAGTAAATCAAGAAAGAAGATTGATATTAAATTTTGACTTTGATATTAAAAAATGTTTTAGGACTGACTTACCTAATTTCAAAATGCAGAGCTTGAACCAAGTAATTTTTATATGTTTGGTTTATTAAAGAATTTTTTGCTGTTTTTCTTTAGTATAGAGACTTTTATCCAAAGAAACTTACCGTGAATCTCAATATACAAAATAATAGAATTAAATCTGACTTGGCTGAATCAAAGGCATGTTATAAAGCCCAACTTGTCCCATACACTTTAATTTTGTTATCCCACACCATTTAGCAAAAACAATTCTTAGTGAATCTTCCAAGAGATTTCCAAAAAGCATAGTTTTCTGAGAACTACCATTCTAACATATGATCACCAAGCAATGTTATAATTTACTTCTACAATGCTTCACAATTCTTCTGGGAATATGCCCAGAAGTGGATTAGCTGAGTCAAATGGGACCTTCAATACCAACTTTTTGAGGAAGCTCCAAACTGACTTTCATAGTGGTTGCACAAGTCTACACTCCCACCAACAGTGCAGGAGAGTTCCTTTTTCCCAGCAGCCTCTCCAGCATTTGTTGTTGGTAGTTTTCTTGATCATGGCCATTCTTTCTGGAGTGAAATGGAACCTTAGTGTTGTTTCAATTTGCATTTCTCTAATGAGCCAGTGCTCATTAGAGCTCATTAGATGCTGAACATTTTTTCATGTATTTATTTTCCATTTGTATTTCTTCATCTGAGAACTGTGTATTCATCAGAGATGGCCATTTTTGGATTGGGTCTTTGAGTTTTGGAGATCATATTTTTTTTTTTAATTCTTTATATGATCTAGACAGAAGTCCTTTGTTTGAGGGGACAGTTTATTAAGATTTTTTCCCAAATTTGGGTTTTCTTTTCACTATGCTGGAGATTTACTTTCAACATGTAGAAACTCTTTAATTAGATGTGATCCCACTTATTGATTCTATGAAGTATTTCCCACACAGTTTAATTCTTGTTCATTAATTCTCTACCTACTCCTATGTCTTCAAGACTTTATCTACTTTGTCTTTCAACAGATTTAGTATTTCTATTTTAATATTTAGCTCTTTGATCCATTAGACTTTAGTTTAGTACACCCATGTTTATAGCACCACAATTTGTGATAGCCAGATCTTGGGAATAACTTAAATGCCCATCAACTGAGGTATGAATAAAAAAGATGAGGTATTTTTATACAGTGGAGTACTACTCAGCTATTATGATGATCACATTGAAATATTTATAAAGAAATTAATGCAACTTGAGACCATACTTATAAGTGAAATAAATCAAACTCACATATATAAATACCTTATAGTCTCCCTGGTGTAAGAAATGGTAAAAGCTCACAAGATACAATAACCTCAGTAAATATAGTGAAAGGATAAAAATCTGCTCAAAGGGGAAAAATAATATCTCAAGGTGAAGGAGGAAAATGAAAAAGGAAGAGAAAAAGAAAAATATCAACACACTTAAGATGGCTAATATGATTGTGCTAGAAATTCTATAAGGTCTTGGAACAAAACAGTTAACGTTCATAGGATTGCAACAATTGTGCATGTTAATATCTGGTGATCTGAGGAACTCTTGAAGATCATTATGTAAAACAACAACCCTAGTTATGATCCTAGCACCTTGTTTTGAAGGCCTATATTGTCAGTGTTTTGGCTCTTTGCTATTGTTATTTGTCTTTTTTGTTTCAGGTTTTTATAGTAATTTGTTTTGTTTTGTTTTTCCCTCTAATACAGAAACGATAGGTACACATATGGAGACTTACACATGCGTAGAACTTCTCCTAAACAGTTTATGAGAATTGATGATATAACGCATGGTGAAATGAATAGCTACTTTTAAGAAAAATAGATATTAGGGTATCCATTACTGATTCCATATCATCATGTTGTGAAATTCAGTAATGCCATTATTCTTTGTTCATTCAGAATGATTTTAAGTTTCTTTTTTTATTGTTAATTTCAACATACATGAAGGTATGGGCAGCTATTTTGAAGAGAACAAGATACATTATGGCAGCCATTGTTGATTTCCCTATTGTCTGGTTTGAAGGCCTATAATGCCTGCATCATGCTATTCTGATCAGTTTAATACTACTTTGTTCTGTATGAATTCATTGTGTATGAAGATATACACAACTATTTAGAAGAAAACAAGAGACATTATGATAGCCAGTGATGATCTCCTGTTGTCTTGCTTTGAAATCTGTGTCATTTACACTGTTTTCTTCTGATCAGCCTTGTTATGTTTAGTTTTACCCTCTTTAAAATAAAATAAATAAAATGCTTCCCAAAAATCTCCTGTCCAAAGTAGAGCTTTTAAAATTTAATTGGAAGCTGTGGATTTAGCTCAGTGGCCTAAGTGCCTGCCTGGCAAGCACAAGGCTATGAGTTCAATCTCCAGTACAAAAAAAAAAAAAAAAAAGTTGATTGCAAGGCTGAGGCAGGAGAATCCTTGCGAGTTCAAGACCAGCCAGGGCTACAAAGTGAGCTTAAGGCCAGTCTGAACTGCATAGTGAGACATGTCTCAAAAAGACAAAAAAAAAAAAAATTGATTAGACAATGAGAACACTACACTTATTAGTGGATTTATTCTTTTCTCTGGATCCTCCCTTTTCTCTCTGCTTCCTGGTTTCCATGTGCCATTTCTGCCTTGGGGCTAACGAATTATACAGTGAATCTCTGAGAAATTTGAGCCAAAATAAATCTCTACATAAACTTTTAAATTACATTTGTTAAGTATTGTGTCTCAGTAATATGAAGGTGACTACTACAGGTTTTAGAATCACAAGTGGGCGTCTTTAACTGCACCTGATCATGTGGTTTACAAGACTTTAGATTTGGTTTGAGGAAAAGTTTAGTAAGACGTGGACACACCAGTTAGAGAAACCTCAGACCATCTTGATGTGTGATTCTAATTAGAGCTCAGACGATCAGAATGCTGAGAGAAAGTCAGACAGTAAAGGCCAGGCTCATCAGGCTTCATATAGGAATGGAGACTGTATTGGAAACTGGACTGGGCGCCATGCAGTTTTAATTGGTGAAGAACTTCCTTATATTTTAACCATGACCTAAGAGTTGATATGGGGCTAAATTTAAAAGTGGAGGACTAACTGATCTGCAGAAAATGTCAAGGCAGCCTGTGTTCAGGGTGTGGCATGGGTACTACTGGCTGCTTTTTGCCAGACTTGCAGTAAGAATCAGAAGAAAAAACACAGCTGAACAATTTGGGAAACTTACACCTTGACTGGAAAACAAGCACCTAGACAGCTGCCATGAGAACACAGCTGACAGAAACATGAGTGCTAAATAGAAGCTAAGTATTTTGAATCAAAATAATGGGAAAGATGGTTCGAAGGTATCAGAAGAACTGACCTGACTCCACATTTCACAGGTTCAAAGGTGCAAATGGCTAAATTCCTCTCAAAAACATTGCTATGGGAAAAAAGGCCCAGGGCACCTGGTTCATTTGTAGTCTCCTAATTAACTGTTTCCACAAGGCCAGGCAAGCAGACACTCAGAGGCAGCCATTGCCATGCTACAAAGAGGAGAAACTACCGGTCAATTTGCAACAGACCTTGGCCCCGTACTCTTGGTGCTGGTATTCCAGCATGTAGGATGGAAATATTATAGGGTAATGAACGCCTCCAATCAGATATCAGAGGAAGACCTGGAAGGTCAGAAAACATGTTCCTGAGAGGTCAGTGTAGAAAGAGTGAAGTTGAAAGTGGTATTCTGAGCTCACAAAGTTAGAGATTCCAAAATACGCAATGTGGGCTAAGGAAGGCTGCAGGCACTAAGAGGACCTGCCTAAGGGGGAGCAATGAGGGCTGCAACCACACTGCCACAAAGCCAGGGTTGGGAGCTAGCATGTCACTGTCATGTATCCCAGGAATTTCACATGATGCTTTCAAATTTAATGATTTCCCTGGTGGGTTTATATTTTGATTTGGTCCAATTCTTTTCTGACCCATATTCCTCCATTTTGGAATTGGAGTATTTATCTTGTAGCATTGTATGTTGGAAGTACACAATTTACTTTTTTGTTTTTACTGAGGTTCAATCACAGCTAAGAGTTTGTCTGTGTCTCAGACAGGGCATTGGACTTATACTTTTTAATATCACTGGAACTGGATTATTAAGACTTTGGTGACGCTTAGGCATTATTGCAGTATAAGATGCATCACACATGCATTTTCATAATCAGATGGATCTGAATGCTTTAGTAACCATGGGCAGAACAGTGTGGTTTAGATCTAGAATGACCTAAAATGTCTATGTTTGAAAGGTGAGGATTTTATAAGGTGATTAGATCATGGGATACTATACTTACCTGTTCATAGCTGAATGTGTTGCTAGGAGGTTGGACCTGGCTCCTGGTTGGACCTGGTTCCTCAGGGTGTGAGCTGGAAAGATGTGTCCTTAATTCTTCCCTTCTCTCTTTGCCTCCTTGATGCTGTGGAGTGAACATCCCACCTCTGCCGACCTCTTCTGTCATGCAGTTTCTGCCTTGGAGCCAACCTGCCACAAACTAAATCGTTTGAATACTGTGACTGAAAATAAATGTAAATTGTGCATGTCAGATAACATGCTTCAGTGAGAGAAACTAACACAAGCAATGACTTGTAAATAACTATGCGCACACACACACATATACTACATGCGTAAATTACCAGATACTTTATAATTAACGTGCCTTCACAGCGCCTTGCTCCTGGCCTGCCCCTTCTGTTATGATTGAGCTATTGACAGGCTTTTTCATATGGGTCTGTGTATATTTAAAACAAATAAAGTACTCAATAAAATATTGAAAAAAGTCTTATTTGGGAAAGTCTCAGAACTTTTAAAGAAAATTTTCTCTTACTACAATCCTGTCCTACTTCTTTTAAAGTGCCTTCCTTTTAATGACTAATGTAATTGTAATTATGAATAAAGTATATGAAAGGAGAAAGTTAATTAAAGGTGAAGGAATCTGTCTTGTGTGTTTTATTCTGAATTCTGTATTTTACTCATCAGTTGTTTTGAAAAGACAACTTTCTTAATCTAATATAATATGACCACACTCATACCAAAAGTAATGAATTAATGAGGGCAAGGAAAAATTGTACATAAATATTTCTTGTGAAAAATCTTTAAAATATTAATGAATAATTTAAAATTTTCTGCAATAGGGTTTTCATAACTAAAAATGTGATTGTTTTGCTTCATACTTGTGTTGTTATTTCTGCACGAAAATAGTCAAACATATATTGTTTTTCTCATACACTTTACATTAACCGTATGGCTTAATGACTATATAATAAACAATGACTATTGTTTATTTTTGTGAAAATATAAAATGACCAATCTTCCAAAGTTAAACACTAACAAAAAATAGAATAAAACATTTGTTTCTTTTCTTAGTTAGTAATTCAACCTTAACACAAATATTGTCATACGTATTTGTGAATAAATCTAACTAGTTTGATAGAGAAAATTTTATATATTTCTTCTGTGCATATAAATTCACTAAAATCATTTCTGTGTAATATAAAACCAGATGTAGTTCTTCCTTTGCTAGAGGCTGTATAAGCAGAAACCAAAAATTTGATTAAGGAATGTATCTTAAATCTTCTAAATGCTTCATTTGAGTCAGACATTGTTCTTATATTTTTAAGGGTATTAAACAGGAAGTAGTATAGAAATAGACTTAAGATGAAGCTACTGACAATGACATCCTAACTTTTGTCACAGTCAAAAATGTAGGATCACAAAGGCAGCACCACAGTTCTTGGTCGACTGCCTTTTAGGGATTCTAGGAACCAACAGACCTCCTCCCAAATGTGAGACTCAGAGCCACACTACTAATTACTGAACAAAAATTATGAAAGAAATAATTCATACAAGTCTTACTTCAATTAGATTATTTCTGATTTTAAATTTCACCTTTATTCACCAGTTGATAAGATTAATCCAGGATCCTAGGTCCAAAGATAGCTTGGAAATGTAGTTTTATCACAGTAGAGTGAGACAAAATTTATTTATTTATCTATTACTAAATTCCTAGAAAATCTTCATTTCACTCAGTGATTCCTCTTCTACGTATCTTTCTGAAAGTGACATCATAACACAGTGATATGTGTGTACCTTCTTCTAGCAGTAAATTTCAAGATACCTGAATCTTACAATTGCTGAATGGATAAAAAAAATGTGATATTTGTACACAGTTGGGTACAATTCTTCTTTGAAAATGGATATTTTAAAGATTGGGTTAAAAAGAAGGCTGAAGAAACCTGTATCTTTTCTCCACGCCTGTTCATAAATGGGAACAAATGCTATTCTGGTTAAAGGAATATTTGATAGCCCTGGGGGAAAAATATAAATCATAAGTAGGGCAGATATTTGGAAAAGTTCTCAGGAATATGCGATCTTTAGAATCAGGACATAAATAAACAAGGTTAAAGAAACTCACAACAATGCAAAATATAAACAAAAATAAATTGAATTACTACAATATTTGCTATAATTTCATGAACTTCCATAATCAGAGGAAAACAAAAATGAATGTCAGACAAAAGACCTATGACCAATCAGCAGAATAATTTATTTAATTATGCAAATTAGCATGAACTTAAATTTATTACAACAGCATAGCTTTCTAAAGTGTGGTGGGGTGTGCTGGCATTAAATGGTATGGAGAATAGAGCTTTCAGAAATTTGGAATTTTCCAGATAGTAAGTATTCTAAGATAAAAAGCTGATTTATTTTGGAAACTCTGGGACACTTATCTAGGCTTCCAGAACTCCTTTCTAAAAGAGATCTGTCAAATAACACTTTGCTTACACCAAAACAATGGTATGAATTATTTTCCCCTCTCCATCACCTCAACAGCAGGATGCGGGCTCATTTGAGAAATCAACTGACAATACTGTCATGAAAAACTACTTTAGATATCTATTCCAATCAACCTGAAGTTCATTCATTAATATAATTAATTTAGGTGATTTTCGAGGATAATTAATAGACTTAATGAGGATCAAAATGAGGTAACAACTAAATCTGGAAGAAAGAAAAATGGCAAAAAAAAAAAAAAAAAAAAAAAAGGAAAGGAAGGGAAAGAAAAGGAAAAGAAACAATTTTAGTCTCACAAAAGTTTCCGAGATTTTAATTCATAAAAAGAATGAAATTTTGTGAAACAACAGTATATTAAGCAGTACAATATGTTCATATTTTAAAATATAAAGTACATATACTCACTAGACTGATTTTAACTTAAATTTAAATGTATAATGTGACCAAAATTAGAAAGGTTGTATCTAAAGGAGATTTTGGATATCTGATGGGCTATCCAGAAAAAAAATAAAAATAAATGCAGAACATGCCACTGTTATTGCTATTTTCTATTGCTGTTTTGTTTTTGCTTCAAAGTTATAATTTTCCTGGAAATAGTTCTCAGGTTGAAAGAACCTACCAAATTCTAAGGAAATTGCTTCATTCTTTCCTTTAACTTTCATTTACTGACTGATAAAATTATAGAGATTTTAAGATAAAAAGAAGCTTGGAAGCTTCAAAAGATCAAGAAAGCAGGAACTTAAATAAATAAAGTTTTTCTACTAAAATTCTTTATCTTGCAACAACAAATATTTGAAATAAAATTATACCTTTTCATTTTTGAATGGCATTTACTTTCAATCCAGAACTGCATTTATATTATTACTTTAAATATGAGACAAAAAATATAGATATTTTCATTAAGAAATATAATCAAATATCAGTTTTTATTTCTTAGTTCATAGTTTAGAGAGCTTTGAAAGAATTCTTTGAGAACGAAAGGCAAAATTTTATAATATTAAATAATGATGGGTATGAATTATAAGAATTGATAGCTTTAAAATAAAACAATATCAATATTGGAATTATTTATATGTATAGTGGTAGACATTAAACTATCAATTACAATGCATTGTAGAAGAGATGACTACATAATAAAATTTGAAATTGATAACTAATATATTATGTAAATATAGTTTGTAGCTGGACTATAGTGACCATTTAATTATCTTTATAAATAAAGTTTAAAAAAGATACATGCTTAGTCTAGAAATTGGACAATCATTCAGCAAAATCTAACACGTATTTTGATTACAGTGAATAGTGAACTTAGATATTTAAAATTTGTCTAGTTAAAAATATCAATCAAAACCTTATGAAAAATTTCAGTCTTAGTGGTGATATGTTACATTCACTTTAATTAGCATCAAAATGTGGATAAGATTGATCTTTTCATTCAGTACTTTCTTAGAAATACTTTGATAAACACCTATATGTGAATGCATACACATACATATACATACTACAACTCATGAAAGGAAATAATTGCAATGCTTATTAAAAGCACTCTTATATGTATACTCTAAAAACAAGAGTTGCTGATATATTTTCAGAGATTGGGCAATGTATTACATAGAGTATATATATATAAAAAGTGACCAGACAAGAAAAAAATTGAAATAAAAAAGGGGGGGCTGGGGATTTAGCTCAGTAGCATAAGCACCTGCCTTGCAAGCAGGCAGTCATGAGTTCAATCCCCAGTACCGATAAAAAGAGAAAAAGGAAAAAAAAAAAAAAAAGTGACCAGACAAAATGATACAAAATCAATAACTTCTACATGACATAGATAAAATTAAAGAATTAAAATAGCAAATTTATGAAAACAAACCTTAAGAAAACCTAGAAATAAAACTTATAATTATATAATGTATATAAAAATTCTGGCACTTTAAATAAAAGTACATAGGAAATAAAAATACATTTAGACTACTGTATGTTCTGAGTTGGACGTCTTTATAAGATGTAAGTTCTTTTCAAATTAATTTTAAACATTAAACCTTAATCTCAAATGCATCAGTAGCAGAATATTTAAGAAGCTAAAGAATTTTTAAACAATATTGGCTTGGAAAATAAAAATGCACCAAATAAATAACTTTATATACAGTGCTCTCAAAGGAAATAAAAGATGCACCTGTGAATTTAAATGACACTCAGCTTGTTTTTTTTTGTTTGTTTGTTTTTTTCTTTTTACAATTTATAGCAGCCAAAAATAATTTCAGGTTTACTAATATTCTTTGCAAGTGAAGTCACAAAAAGGAAAGGAGACTTCAGGAAGGAAATTACAGGTAATTAAATCCCAAGCTATGCTAATAGTGAGAAATCAGCTAACATAACAGAAAGAATGTCAAATATAGCACGCATGCACGGATCGGAGAAATGTTGGGGGGAGGGGCTTCGACTTATGGACGCAGACAATATTCAACACACATAGAAAGAAGTTAAATGTGGACAGCAATACATTTGATAGCATTTTTAACATAGAAAAATTTCTTAAAACAAGGAAATATTCTGAGTAGTTAATGCAGTTCAAGGGAAAAAATGGTAGTATCACTAAACTACAAGAGAAAATAACTTTCTTTTTCTAGATAATACCAATATGGCAAAACTATAAACATAACAAGTGAAAAACTGACCTGAGATTAAATGAGAACAGCTAAGCCTGTATATGCAAAAGCACTCAGTGCAATGGAAGGTAACATGATAATGGCAATCTAGGTGTTGGGAAACATTCAGGTGAAGTGAAAGTCTGGGACTGATCCATGAAATAAAACACCTGTAATTAAACATTTAGGCTGAGAACTGAGAAATATATTTAAAATATATGCAAATGATAATGTACACACGAATACAAATACATTGCTTTTCTATAAACTTACTCTACTAGAAAAGGTTTTTCCTAACAAGGATTTGACTTACAAAAACAAAAGTATAATGGAGAGGCAGAAGATTGCTTTTCAGAGAATTAATTTCAATTACAGTATTTGTGTCACTCAGTCACAACCTGACAGATCTTGGGTGTCAACCAGCTTCTCCACATCATCTGTCACTTAATACACGCAGTCAACTCCCGATATCACCATTTGTCAACTCCAATAAACTGTGCCAGCTACTTAGCCACCAGTTTTCTCTATGGATTGGATTACCTCTATATTTTTATGGCAATTGGAAGGTTTTTAAATCCACATTTTCTTTCAATTTTTTTGTGCATTATTCTAACAAATATTAAATGCTGCTACCATTATATTGCATAGAATTAATATGTTTTTTGAATAATAACATATTGATAAATATGCATATACAATTACTAAGGGTTAATTGCAATGGTGGAAAATGCGGTGATGTCTCACACTCATTCACCTTTCTTTCTAAAAGCAAGAAAAGGCAACGATTTTATCCAGCAGACTGAAGAGCATTATTTGAGCAATCAGCTTGCTGAGTATTTCGTGAATCTTTTATAACAAGCTTTGATACTTGACTGGATACCTAAAGGGATCAGACGAAATAGCATTTAGAGTTGAGCGATTAGACAAGGCTATCTATATGCAGGAGTTTGTTGTGATTGTTTGTGAAAGGTGAGCAGAGAGGGAGAGTTCATAGCTGAGAAACAGTCTCTATGTGAAGGAACTAAGATCCTCTCCCTGACCAAAGTCTAGCCAGGATCCTCTGAGCCTCCTTTGCCACCATGCCTCAATTTTGACCTCTAAGGACAAATTCTAACAAAAGTTATGACAGGATAAGGCCACGTCCCTAAGGTGACTCAGCCTCCTTCACGGGCCTGAAAGAATCTAGGCTACCAAACCAATTTAGGATTGGCCCCAGCGAATCTCTGAGTAGAAGGCCTCAGTCTGAAGTCACTGTGGAAGGACAGAGTTACCTCAGATAACTGTAGCTGACAGAGCTGTCTGTTTAATCCCTACTTTTCCGTCTCTAATTACTAGCCTCTCTTTATCCCTGCCCACTCACTGACTCTTTAAAATCCCCAGTTGCTTCTGTTAAAACTTGAAATTGAGTTCACTTCCCTCTGGACTCTTTCCTTTCATATAGTAGCTACTACTGTTTAAAATCTGTTGCTACTTTTTAACTAGTGTCTGGCTTGGTTTATCTTTGACAGATGAGATAAAGCAAGGACAAACCTTAGGTTTTCTAATACAAAAAGCAGAAGTCCAATCGGGTGTCTTTGAAGGTATGACAGATCCTCAAATGCCTGCACATATCTTGAAAATTACCGAGGAAGGTTTCTACGTACTGATGTGAGGAATCTGACCCTTAGACTGATAATCTAAGACTCACCAGGAGTGAATCCTATCTTTGGTCAATGCCAAGAAAAAGGAAAATAATGCTTAAAAACATTTTCAAGAAGATAAATTTGTTTTGTCCTCTCTGAAAACACCTCAAGACCTGTTCTATTTTTATGGAATCAAATATTTTGCAAATAATACCTGATGTCATTATTTCTTAATATTGATTCAGGAAAGAAGAAAAATAATACATGATCGTTTTTAGAACTCAGCCTTTAGTTTCTATGTTTTAATCAGTTGGATTGCTAGTCTGTATATTCAAAAAAGTCTTTTTTTTTTTTTTTTTTTTTTTTTTACTGCTTTTGTGAGAGAAGTGGAGAACCTATATTTCTTTTGATAAAGTATCTGGAAATTTATGATTTTTTTGTTTTGCATTTCTCTCTTCCTAGCTTGTCTAAGAGAATGGAAGAAGGATTGTCCTCCAGTGTGAGAGTTTTAACTCTTCACAGTCTGGCAAAGAAGAAAAAAAATGACTAAAAAATTAACTTGAAAATGTGTTTATATTACTTGAATCTTGATTTCTACTTAGCTTTTTTCAGTACTCACTTCTGTCTTTGAATCTATAATCACATTTCTCACAGCTTCATTAACCTAGATTTTCAGTTTGCTATCTAACAAATTCCATGACTTTTACCACTTTTTGTTGTTCAATGTGACATAAGTAAGCATCCCTCTTCTTCTTTTTGAAAACATATTTCTCGTCTGAAAGATATTTTGATAGATTCTTTATTTTTTCCAAGTAAATAATATTATCACGCCGCAGTGTAAGTCACCTTGCTTAGATGATTATTTGTAAATGTCAAAATCTGAAGACCAGGCATTGAGGAAGGGAGACTAATTCTCTTATTTATTTGCTTTTCTGAAAAAGGAACCTTGAACATTACAAAACATTTCACACATTTGGGAACATAAAATATTTATTTTTAATTATTTGTACATGTTATTTAATAATCTTGTTTGTCATTAATGAAGGCAAATCTTGTACAAATTCTTGCTGAAGTGATAATAGTCAGTGTTCCTGTGCACAAAAGAAAGAGAAACATGTCAATTATTAGAATCAAATTTTAGATACTCATTTAGAATCAAATTTTAGATACTCATCCAGTGCCGTTAGGATTTTGGATGGATACAGATGTATTTAATCTGATTGAGTTTGCAATTTTGGTAGAGAAATAACATGTGAATACAAAACATAGGAATTCATAGTACTCTGCAATGAATAACTGATATTAAATAGATTAATAAGATAAAAATTATTTGGGACTTAGTGAAGGAACCAGTAGCTTAACAAGGAACTGAATCAATGTTCAAAAAATATAAAAACCTGCTGAGATTAAAAACAGCAATTGATCACTTTTGTTGATTAAGTCTATTTGAGATCCCAAATAGTGGGTTTTTTATTATTTTGATTGCATATATTTATAGAGTATATTGTTCTAAGTTCATATAAATAATGTATAGTGATCAAAACAGGAGGAGTCCATCTATTCTATCTCCTTCCATATGTATTTTAATTTTGATTAAAATATAATTGTTCATATTTTGGGAATATAGTATGATATTTCTACAAATATATACTGATAGAAGAAGAATAGTTAATATTTTTACTCCTTTATCATTTTTCACATTAGGAACCTTTGAACTCCTTTTTAGATCTTCATAAAATATATGATAGATTATTGTGAGTGCTCTGCAGAACACTAGGACTTGGAAACAGTAACTGTGCTTTGGCTCATTATCTAACTTGCCTCTAACATCTCTCTCCAAACCTTCTTAAACTCTAATTATCATTACTATACATCCCAATCAAGTTTTTTAGCCATGGAAGAGAGAAAAGTGTGGTGTTTCTTTTCCCTCATCTACTGTTCTCCTATTCCATTTTTCTGTAAGTAATAAGATATTGTTATTTTTAATTGCTGAATTATCGTTCATCATATACATGCACCACAGTTTTAATATCCATCATCTGTGAATGGGCGTACAGGTTAATTCTCATTTTATAGTTTTACATGTTGATAACAGATCTGAAGTTAAACATCGTGTTGACTCCTAGTTTGGTTGTGGCTGTTGTTGTTGTTTTAGTTTGTAGAGAACAGATATAGGAGGCTTATTCTAGTGATTCATTATAAAATAGGTAGAATGGAGGGGACAGAGAGCAGTCAGCAATAAACCAATTAAAGTATGTTACTCTTATTGCTGTGTGAAATTATTAAGGCCAAAATTAAAGTGGTAGCATCAATAAATGTGGCAGAAGTTTGTCAGAAATAGGGTATTTCCTGTCTAAAAATGGCAAACTGCATTATGAAGGAATTTGTAATTTAGAACTAATTAGAATCAAATTCTTTTTAGCTGACTTTTCATTTCTATGTGTCAGAAACTATTCAGAAAATTGAAATAAAATTTTTAGTAGCACCTCTTTTATAAATCCAGAAAATGATATTATAGTAGATAGGATGGCAATCCTTAACAGTTAACAATTAGAGTAAATCATGGTGCCTGGCATCTCCTAGACAGTAAGTATATGTTGAGCATTATATCAGGAAGATATCAGAAAACATTACATATATCATGTATCAGCCCCAATATACAAGTCATTTTTTTGCGTATATAGATATATTATTTGTGAGTAGCATTAAATATTGAGTATAATTAATACATACAAATATCCAAACCTATAGAGAATGATTAATTTACACTAGAAGGTTGCTAGTAATGTAGAACTGTAAGTTTTGATTAAAAAACTGTGCCCTCCCCCCCAAAAACTGTAACCCAAGGAAAGCAAGGGTTATTTTTATTACCTTAGTAGTGTAAGAATTCAAAATTATTCAAGTTTGCATGGGTTGTTTAGTCAAGTTACAAAATTCTTCAATGGCATAGTTACATATCTTATTACTTGAAAGTTGAAGAGAGAGAAAAGCTGAAAGTTATAGAGTGCCTATTCTGTTCTTGCACTAGACTAGACAGATACCATGATGCCAAATTGATTTTTTCAACAATACTGAAATCTAGATACTAATTAACATCATCATAATTCACAAATTTTAATTAACTATTCCTTGGAAGTATAACAGAATGGACTATATATGTCTTGTTTTTTAAGGATGAAAATATTAACAATTATTAAAATTTGTAACTTCATGTATGTATTTCAATATTCATAATATAATGCATATACACAAGCACTATCAGTTCCAAATAACTGTGTCAGTCATAAAAGGTTCCATTTTTATTGCAAAAAGAAAATCCAGTGGAATTGGGCCACCATTACATTTCTCTCTTGAGTTCCATGTACAACAAAGGTCAGCAAAGGAATGTTGCTCATTGTAGTCACTCGGAGACCTTGGCCAACAAAGATTCTGTCTCATCATGTCCCCAAGGTTATTGTGAAAAGGGAGTGAAATATGATGAACCATGCATTGAATTTTAAAGCTTCGATCCAGAAAAAAATTTCCATCTATTCCAAATCATTTGCACAGCCACATCAAATTTGGAAGCAAGAGAGCTAAATGTATGTGAATAGCCTTAATGAACAACCCAGAGAGGAGTGAATAATTTCTCAGATGAATTGAAAATTGTCCCTGTATGAAATTGGCTAAAATTAACTTTCCATACCTTCATACTTTATGATATTTTTATTCTTTATAATGTTTCAAACCTTTGTATTTCTCTCAAAAACTAGGTTTCTATGTTTTCTGGCTAACAGCCCAGCAATAAACAATTTATAATCAATGTGAGCAATACACTATGGACTTGTCTCTTTTCTGAAATTTTAAAGTTTTCCTTTTGGAAAAAAAGATGAATTAGATATTTAAACCTGGTATTTTTAAAAAATTTAAAAATCTTCAAAATGGGCAAAAATCACAAAGTATTTGAATTATTTGTTGAAAGAAAATTCTAAAAATGATGTGTTGAGATATTTCTTGTGAGTAACTAAATAAATAATCCCCAAATAATATGAAAATGACTAAATTTTATGAAAATATTTTAAATAGCTTGATAAAATGCTTGTTCCAAGTATCCATGGATTGTAAGTCATCACTTTATAGGATCATTGAACCTGTAAGGTGGATATGCAACCTCATGTTCTCAGCAACCAAAAGTCTCTAAACATTCAGAGCTTTCCAGAAATCTAGGAGGAGAGGTTAGCTCAATCAAACTGAATGTATTTCTTTAAATTTTATACCTCTTAAGTTTATAGGTCCACTGCATTTACCTTTTAAGATCTTAGACTTTCAACATTTTGAGTCACAAATTCAAATAATGTAACAATATTTAAGGTTGAAATTTGTAGGAAACACAGATTTCAAATCTTTCACAGAAAAGATAGTAAAAGTTTTGGACAACTTAAGTGATAACCATCTTTGAGACACAAAAGCCCTTTTCTAGGTCACTGGGGAAAGTTAGCTAATTAATTATATGAGAAAGTAAAAGGAATTTTCTTTCTGATTATACCAGCTCATAATCTCACATTGGTCTGAAAGACAAAAATTTATTTAAAAAGATTTATTTAGCCTACATGGTATATATATGACAAATGATAACATTAATATGGAATTAATGTGTTGGCCAACTATCATCTTACAAACACAGATGTGAAGCATGATAGGCTGATAGATAAAATAATAGATGATAGAGAGGTAGATGGATAGACAGATATAAAGACAGGCAGACAGTTGATCTGGAAAACTAGATATAAGCAGATAAATAGATACTCATACACATACTCATACACATAAATACATGTTTACTATTGTGATAGTCACTTTTTCATTACTATAAAAGTTATCTGAGAAAATCAAATTATATTAAGAAAAGTTTATTTCTGCTTCATAGTTTAAGAGGTTTCAGTTCATGGTGTGTTGGCCCTGATACCCTGGCTGGGCAAGGGGGTGGATCCTAAAAAGAGAACATAGAAGAGTAAAGCTGTTAACCATCAGGCCGGCAGTGGAAATAAAGAGGAAAAGGAAGGAACTGAGATCTACTGTCCTCTTCAAGGGCAGGATCCCAAGACCTGAAGACCTTTTACCGGGTCCCACCTCTTAACGGTTCACCACATGCCAGTAGCACTATGTTGGTGACCTAGGCTTTACCACAGGAGCTTCTGAGTTTCATTCTCAATCCAAACTCCAGGGGGTGTTTTCCAGCCTTGCTTTAAAATTCTTATTTATTTAATGAAAATAGCTAATTTATTGTAATGATTAAATAACATGAGTTAGTAAGTCATATAAGTATTCTTTTTCGTCTTCTTCATTGAAGTCCCCATTTTATGGTTATTCCATTATTCACTCATTTCACTGATTTTTTTGTTTTATCACATATCATCTTGGTTACTTTTCTCTTGTTCTGAGACAAAATACCCAACACTCAAAATTAAGAAAAAATGTTTATTTCGCTCACAGTTTGTGGAGGTTTCAGTCTGTAATCAGCTGGCTGCAAGGCAGAGCGGCATGGCACACCTGTTCAAGGTGGCAGAAGATAACAAAGCAACAAGAATAAAAGGGGAAAGAACAAGCCTCTTCTCCTCCCTTATATAGTAAGCAGGCTACCCCCCCCCCACACACACACACAGTGCCCCACGCCCTGCATGAAGAGCACTCATACCCCCTGTGTTCCCCTCTGGCACAAGCTGAGGATATTTACAAAGTAAAGACACTGGCTCCCTGCTAAGTGACTTAAACTTCTAAACTTCTCAAGTTGACACAATGTATCAACCATTAGACATATGAAATTCTAAGTACTATATAGGCACTGGAAAACCCTTGTATAATAAAGAAACAATGTACAACAATGTATATTGTTTTCAGTGGAAAAAAATTGTGATGTTCTGCCCTATGCTATGAGAACTAATTTTTTTAAGGGAAATTCTAAATAAGTGACTTTCTCCCTCTTTGATGAATGAAAAACTGATGGTCAATAACCATTCAGCTGAACTGAATCAGAGCAGCGCTGAGTAAAGGACCCACCTGAAGATGGCTACAAACATAAAAGGAGAACTGAAGAAGAAGTCAGCATTGTGGGTTCTCCTAAGAGTTGTTGTCTGGAGCTGTTGGTTTGCCTGGAGGAGCTTGTCAGGCTGGCCTCTCTGATATGCACTCAGCTATTGTCATCAGAGGAGCTCAGAACCCTGTTGTTGGTAATGGCCGCAGTTCACTTTGAAGGAGCTTGGTCCTTACTTTGAGCATCACTCCCTGGCTCTGGAGGGAAAAATGGGTGCTGTTCAGTGTTGGGAGCCGCAGCCCCGAGCCCGGTCGCCTCACTTGGCAGACGTGAGGCCTGTAGTAAAGAGTGAGGCCTGAGGTAGATTACCCCTCCCATCGAATATGTTAGTTTCCTGCTTACCGCGTAAACAACCCGCTCAACAATATAGTCTGCCTGGCAACTGATGATGTTAGCCAATCAGCTTGCCTTGCTTACTTTAACATGATTGGACACTGTACCCGTATATATACCGGTGCCACCCCTGGGAGGAAGAAGAAGCCAGATAGAAGCCCGGAAGTAGAAGCCCAGAAGGAGCCGCGGAGAGCGGACCGGTAGAGGCTTTGGGGCAGGCTGAAGCACAAAAGGAGCCGCGGGGAGCGGACCAGAGGAGGCTTCAGCTGGGAGAACCCAGGGCAGGCTGTACGGAGAAGGAAAATAAAAAGAAAAGGTTGTCCACTACCAGACTTTGTCGTGTGTCCTTCCTGCCGGCCGGGAGCGGACATCGACATTTGGAGGTCCGCACGGGGACTGATCACCCCCGAGACGTGACAGCGGACAACGCTCCAGTACAGAGCTGCGAGACAGGTGAGTTGGGGATAAGCCTGGGCTCTGGGTGGCGCGCACCTACAGGGCTTTTAGACTCCCCTCAGGCTCACGCGTAAGTGGCGGATTCCTTGGGCCTCACGCGGTGAGTAACATATTAAAAGATGGGAAACATGTTAGGTAGCAACACTAAGAGCGAGGGTGGTTGTGGAGAAAGCTCTCAAGAGCTTACAAAAGTACGCAGGGTATCTGAGCAGGCCCAGTCAGGGAGCTCCCGAGAGGTGTCTGTCAAGGGGAACAAGGATGCTAAGGAGGAGGACGGGGCTCTAGCCTCGGAGTCGTCTGACTCCGAGGACGAGGGAAAGTTGAATGGCAAGGAGGCCAAAGAGACCAGCTGTCAGGAGCCTAAGTCGCTCAATAAGGAGTCGCAGGGTTCTTTTCCAGCGTCACGCCGCGAATTGCGCTCTGCTCAACCTGGTCTGCGGAGGAGTAGAGAGCTCCTGAGTGCGCCCCGGCGCGAGAGGGAGGCGGTCCCTCGCCACGAGGCGGCCGCCTGGGAGCTCCCTCCCCTTTCGCCAGAACAGGAAGTGATGCACGGGCCCCCATTTTCCGCCCAATCACGGCCGCCGTCTTATGCTCCGCCGCCGGCGGGTCGGTATTTTTACAGGCGGCTTTGGCAGGGGGGACGCTTGTCTCATGAGGTACATCCACCTGGGATAGATAGTGGCCCCTACGAGATATTTCCTGTACAAGTAGCTATGGGCCAGGGACGCAATGTATGGGAGCCTTTTGAGATAAAGCAGATTAGAGAACTTAAAAATGCAGTTACAACCTTTGGGCCGACTGCGCCTTACACCATTGCCATGCTGGAGAATCTGTCTTCTGGGCCCCTCACCCCCGCGGACTGGATTCAGCTGGCAAAGGCCTGTCTGCCCTCGGGCAGTTACCTGGATTGGCGAGCCTGGTATGCAGAGTTCTCTGCCGAGCAGGCTGAGAAAAACGCCAATCGAGGAAACCGGGGGTGGAACAAGGAAATGCTTATGGGAGAAGGTCGGCACGCTGATGACCAGACCCAGTTCCCCGGCGCTGTCTATGAACAAATCAATGCCATAGGGCTCCGCGCCTGGAAACAGGTAAGTGGTGCCGGAACAGCCTCCTTGTGTCTTTCAAAAATAATTCAGGGTACCACAGAGCCATTTGTTGACTTTGTGGCCCGAATGCAAGATGCTGCCGATAAGATATTTCCTGATCCGGGAGTGGCTCAACCGCTGGTAAGACAGCTGATTTTTGAGCAATGTACAAAGGAGTGCAAGGCAGCGATAGCTCCTCATAAGAACAAGGACCTCAACGCCTGGATTAGGATATACAGAGAGATAGGGGGGCCGCTCTCCAACTCGGGAGTGGCTGCTCTCCTGGCCGCGGCTGTACAACAGAGGGGACCTCGCGGGTTAGAAGGGGAATGTAAGGCTAAAGGGTGTTTTGCCTGCGGGGAGCCAGGACACATTAAACGTCACTGCCCAAACAATACAGATGCTAGGCCTCGCCCTAGGAATGAAGAACCATATGTTTGTGGGCGATGCAAGAAGGGATCACACAAAGCTGAGGAGTGTAGGTCGGTCTTTGATGCTCAGGGCAACCGTATTTGTGGACAAGATGCTAGAGAGCCAAAAAACGGCCAGAGGGGGCCCCCTTCACAGGCGGGCCCCCGCCCCAGAGACAGGACAGCTCAGGGTGGCAGCCTTCAACAAGGGCCACCCCTGGGTCAGCAGGTGTGGACCTCAGTGTCGCCTCCAGACTTATACAGAAGGTCACCATTAGGACGGATGGCGTTAGGACCCTAAATGACATGCAAAAGCTATTGGGAGACATTAATTGGATTAGGCCATATTTACATATACCAAATTCAGATCTCAAACCCCTGTTCGACCTTCTGAAGGGAGACCCAGATATAGCCTCCCACAGGAGGCTCACTCCTGAGGCAAGAGCTGCCTTACAGAGAGTGGAAAAAGCCTTAGGTGGGGCTACCTTACACAGAATTGAACCAGGGCGATCCTTTGATGTCTGTTTGCTACAGACTAGTCTACAGCCTACAGCGGTGATTTGGCAGAAAGGACCACTACTGTGGATACACCCTAAGGTCTCACCTGCAAAAGTCATAGAGCATTACCCGGAGGCAGTCGCTTCATTGGCCCTTGAAGCGCATGATAGAGCTGTCCAACATTTTGGCTCAGGACCACAAGCCATCCGAGTACCCTATACCGCCAGCCAGATCAAGACCCTGGCTGCCTGCATAGATACATGGGCCATTCTGAGATGTGTTTTCCATGGGGATATAAACAATCAATACCCTAAAGACCCTATCTTGTCATTTGTCACTCAGCACCCTATAATTTTTCCAAAGGTTACTGCCTCTGAGCCATTAGTCCCAGCAACTACAATATATACAGATGGCTCCAAGACGGGGATAGGCGCCTATGTGATCCTAGGCAAGCTCCCGGTTACCATACAATTTGAACCAGATCGGCCTCAGGTGGTGGAACTGCAGATCGTTAAAATGATTCTTGAACGGTTCTCAGAAGCCATTAACATTGTCTCCGATTCTAGGTATGTGGTCAATGCTATGCAAGTGCTTGAGACTGCCAGTTTAATTAGATCCACTTCCACAGTGGCTGGACTGTTCCTGTCTATCCAGACATTGCTTCAGAACAGACACCATAAGGTCTTCACCACCCACATAAGAGCACATACATCCCTGCCAGGGCCTATGGCACAGGGGAATGCGGCTGCTGACACTGCCACTCGCCCGTTATGGATTTTTACCTTACTAACACCAATCGAGCGAGCCCGTGCCTTCCATGATAAATTTCATGTTAATGCCAGGACACTAGCAAACCATTTCCATGTTTCTAGAGCAGATGCACGAGATATCGTGCGACTATGTGACTCCTGTGCCACATACAAACCTGCCATACCGATGGGAGTAAACCCTCGAGGTTTGATCCCTGGTGATGTTTGGCAGATGGACATCACACATATACAGGAGTTTGGGACTCTTAAATATGTTCATGTTTCCACAGACACCTGTTCTCGCGTCATATTTGCAACAGCAGAAACAGGTGAAAAAGTGTCTAATGTGATCAATCATTGCCTGGCAGCTTGGGCCGCATGGGGCAAACCAAAAATATTAAAAACTGATAATGGACCAGCCTATATAGGCAAAGCTTTCAATGAGTTCTGCAAAATGATGGAGGTTCAATTAAAACATGGTATCCCATACAATCCCCAAGGTCAAGGAATCATTGAGAGGGCTCATAGAAGCCTCAAAGAAATTTTACAAAAACAAAAAGGGGGAGTAGGCCAAGGCCTGGCCCCAAAGGCACGATTATCCATGGCACTATTCACACACAATTTTTTAAATTTAAATAATGATAATCGCTCCCCAGCTGTGGAGCACTGCAACCCTTCCCCCAACCATAAAGGGTGGGTGAAGTGGAAAGATGTCCTGACAGGACAATGGATGGGCCCGGATCCAGTGGTCAGCTGGAACCGAGGCGCGGTTTGTGTTTTCCCACAGGAACCGGGACGAGAACCACTGTGGATACCGGAGAGACTGACACGGACAACAAAGCCCTCGACTAAAGATCAGACCTGCCCTACTGGAGATCCATCACAGACCAACCAACAAGATGAATAGAAATAGCGGTAGCCCGAAATGGACAAGAAGATCCTCAGGCATATGCATGGCTCGCTCGCCTAGCCTACGACCGAGTCTAGGGACGGTGAGCTTCCCACACTCCTCCTCTAAAAAATTATGATATAGCAGGGTAGATGAGTCAATGACGGGTAAGAGCGTGTGTCCCCAGCACGACTCGACCTAAGCCAGGCCCTACCCCATCCTGCACGTAAGCCGCTGGACTGTTAGATGCTGCCCAGGTCTAAATTTCTCTCCGAGGGGATTTCTTTACGGAGAGAGAATGAATGCAAGCTTGTGTGCATCCAGGTTCCGTCCAGTTTGTGCCTGGCCCTAGAAAAAGGACGAGGGCCTCAGGGCCTTGGCAGACCATGGGACGGCCGACCAGGGTCTAAGCCAAGGACCTACGGTGGGCCTACGCATAGGGCATAAGCCTCTGCACCCAGTCCAGGAAGGGCTACGATGCGCACATTCATAAAAAATAAAAAAGGGGGAGATGTTGGGAGCCGCAGCCCCGAGCCCGGTCGCCTCACTTGGCAGACGTGAGGCCTGTAGTAAAGAGTGAGGCCTGAGGTAGATTACCCCTCCCATCGAATATGTTAGTTTCCTGCTTACCGCGTAAACAACCCGCTCAACAATATAGTCTGCCTGGCAACTGATGATGTTAGCCAATCAGCTTGCCTTGCTTACTTTAACATGATTGGACACTGTACCCGTATATATACCGGTGCCACCCCTGGGCGGAAGAAGAAGCCAGATAGAAGCCCGGAAGTAGAAGCCCAGAAGGAGCCGCGGAGAGCGGACCGGTAGAGGCTTTGGGGCAGGCTGAAGCACAAAAGGAGCCGCGGGGAGCGGACCAGAGGAGGCTTCAGCTGGGAGAACCCAGGGCAGGCTGTACGGAGAAGGAAAATAAAAAGAAAAGGTTGTCCACTACCAGACTTTGTCGTGTGTCCTTCCTGCCGGCCGGGAGCGGACATCGACAGTTCAGTGTCCAGGAGAAGCCTGATATGTTGGCTTCCTGATATGGACTCAGCTGGTCTCATTGTTGAAAGAGCTCAGGACCTCATTATCACTGAGGATGGCTGTGGTAATTTTCAGGGGAGCCCTGGTCCTTATTTTGAGCACTGCTTCCTGGCTCTAGTGCAGAACCCTCAACCTACTGGCACAGATCCTTCATCCCACTAGCATAGACTTTCTAACTTCCACTGCTGACCTTTGGGCCTTCCCAGCACAAATCCATGAAATAGACTTAACATGAATCATTGTCTTGGGTTTTAGGCCTCCAGTTGGACTCATGGGGCATTGTCATAGTGTTACCGGCAGCTGAGCTATTAGAAAAATTATGGACAGTAATACAGGGATGGGCCATCAAGAAAGCTAGCACAGAGGATTAGATGTTTTGTGACCTTGGAGAAGACACACACCTCTTGCTGTGGGTCAGATCTCAGATACAAAGCAAATGCAACCACACCCTAAGAGTAAACATTAGAAATTGGGTATGGACCACCTAGAGAAGCCAGGAGTCACCATCCCAAACCCCTACAGGAAGAGTCACTGATCCATATGAATGACCACTTGCTATGGGATTTGCTTCTTTATTTGTTCCTAATTTGGTCAATTCTACCTGAACAGTTAACCTGAACTGGTTGATCATCATTCTGTCCCATCTTATGCCCATCTGCCTTGGGAGTTTCCAGTTTTCCCCACTTTAGATCTGCCTCACTTCCGGGTTTTTCTCTATAAAAATCCCTAGAAAAGACAGAATCTCTGGCAACCCACTGAGCACCCTTTCTATCTCTCTCTCAGACAGAAGTTTTCTTTCTCTCAATAAATATTTCTGTTCTTAACCTCTGCTGTTCCTAAAATTCATTCTTTGAGATTTTAGGGAACATGACCTTGTACTGAACACCTAGTAGGTCAGGAATTCTCTTCCCCTATATGAATGGGCTTTAGGTTTTCAACTAAACTCATGCAGATTTTTGCCATGGGATCCAGGCCTTCAACTAGATTTTCTAGATCTTTAGTGTGTGGACAGATTTTCTTTCCTTCTTTGTATTTAACTCCTTCAGTGATCATTATAAATAATATTATAAATCATATGTACTGTAATTGTCCTTGTAACCAGTGACCACATCATCTTCTCACCAAATTCTCAGTTTCTGCCTTTCAGAGCTACATAGACATAGGGTCACTTTAATGTTGAATGATGCCTAAACATCAATAGAATTATTATAAAAAACACATAGAAAGGAAAATTTTCTATATTTCTCCTCCTTTTCTTTTCATTTTATGGTCTAATATAACCAATTCTCTGTTGGTTATTGGTGGTACCCTGGGAGGATAGTCTGACTTATTATGGTTCTTTGTAAATTATGAAGATCAAATTATACCTGTATGTCAAATGACAAAAACACAATTCATTGTCATTTTCATAAAATAAAAGTGAGCTTTCAAACACTGCAGCAAATGTTTCCTTATTTTCAACGCAAGACTTGACATACTGAAGGGGAGACCTTGTCATTCCAGAACCGCAGTCTGAGGCCTGAAGCTCAAAAAGGGCCCGAGCCCTGTTCTTGCTATTCCTTACCTTTTCTTTAACTCCATGCCTTAGGTTGTTGATGTTGGAAGTAGCTGTGCAGTGAATAAAATAAAGTTGAACATACATAGACTGTAAAAGAGAACAGCATGGAGAATTTCTCTAGCGAGTCGGCGCTGATCATATTTTCTCTTACTGCAACAGGCTGATAATCTGCTCATTAGTATTAATGACTGTTTGGTAAATCGTAATCTTAGCTTTCCTGAGGGCAGCAGTCTAGACTTTTATAAATCTTATTCACAAAATGACTGCAATGGGAGATGTTCTAATCCTCTGTGGTCTTCATAATCTGACTCAGACATTCATTGTATCTTGCATTTCTAAAGCCACCAATTCAGACAGAAATCACTTTCTGCTTTGTTTCCTGTCATCCTAAGAAACAGGAATTGAGCAACATAATAATAATACAAGAAAATCAAAGTTTATAGAACTCAGTCACCAAATAACTATGGTTAGTTAAAATTACATTTAAAGAAAATCTCAGGTTATTGAGTCTTTGGTGAAAAAAAGAGTCATTAAATTAGTGTAGACTGAGTTTATTTTTCTCAAGCACAATCTCACTTACTCTTTAGATTTATTATTGAATAATGAAATTCTTAATTAGTATTGATTACTTTCCAGAAGACATGTCAATTGATTCTGAATCATGTTAGTCTCCTCCCTCTCTTCCTTGTCAAAGGAGATCATGTTATGATTCCTCTGTCTCATCTTGCAGGTTCAGGCTTCTATATTTTTATTCTTTCTCTGTTTATATAGTGCTTCCTTGAAAGAGTGTAAATCATTTTTTCTTCATTCTTCAGCTTAATCTTTCTTCTTTCTTTCTTTTTTTCTCTCTCTCTCTCGCTTTCTTTTTTTCTTTGAGATACAACACAGAATCTTAATGATACTTCTGCAAAGTACAAAGTACCCTGATGCTAAGTATCCTCTGCACCTGATGGATACTACCTATATTAAGGCAAAATCCCTTCATATTGAAACAAAAAGCAATATTCTTGTCTCAACCACTACATTCCATCTTACACAAGGGAAGATTATTCCTGATATCAAAACTAAGCCTCTGAGGCACTAAATAAATATTACTGTGACTGCTATTTTCTTGTAGGAAAACTTCCTTAACCTATTTATCTAGTCTGCACCAGATCATTACTAAAGCATGGGACCAGCCACACAGTCTGCAGGCAAATAAAATATGTAAAAGGTTCTAGAACAGGAAAAACCTATAAGGGCACAATGACAACATATAAGAATATTTCTATCTATTTTATTTTTTAATTAAGAGACGATTTCCTCTAGAATATAATATTCAAAATATGGACTAGTTAATGTGGTTATCATTTTTCTGAAACCTTGGGGCCAGATGTGTTTCAGTAACAAAATTTTTTTACATAAAAAATCCCCTAATATTATACTTTGTAGCATCCCTAATGGAATTTGGGGACTATTTAGTATTTAAACATTAGTATTTCAGAAAGGGATGTAAATATTCACAGAAATTAGTAAATAAAAGAATAATTGCATTTTAATTTGGGTCAGATTTTGCCTCCCAATGCACAGAGGTCAAGCCAGGTTTGATATTTTTACCACACAAATTCCAAGAAGCTTTTTGTTTCCAGAGATGTGGGGATTTTGTAATAGGAGATAAATTATTTTAGACTAACAGAAAACTTTTACTAATTTGTTACATTTTGCCAGGCACCATTGCTTATATAAAGCATATAGGTTTGGTTATATCATCATTACAGCCTTATAATAAGCATACTATTTTATGAGGAAAAGAGAGGTTAAATTCACACATTCAAAGTCACACAGAGTTTAATCAGATTTAACAAAGGCAATCTGGTACCAAAATCCACACCTTTAACAAGTGCATGGAAGTGGTTTTCTGTAAGTTACTGAAATGAAGAATGTTGAAAATGCATTAATAGAGGAAGAGAAATGAATGAAGAGTAGATTAGCCCAGAAAATATTCTAAGCCAGTGTGCACAAGGCATAGTGTGAACAATTTTATACAGCAGGTAATAAACTCAGGTGTCTTTTTTTGTCATTTACTTGGTTTCAAGTGGGTAAACTGGTGTTAGGATACAAAGTACAAAAGTCAGTAACCTTTCTTTTCAACATTTTAAATTTCATCTTCCCATGATTGATTCTAAGGGAAATATTTCTACACAACTGGATAAATGTATAATTTGCTAAGAAATGTGTTTTATTTGTAGGCAGGAGACACCATCAAAGAAATGATAATCGACTCATACAAATGAATGAAGTACAAGAAAACTAACATTTCTAACGAGAAGGAAAGAGAATAGGAAAAAGAAAAAATTCTTGGTGGAATTTGTCTTTCTTTCTTTCTTTTTGAAAATGCACAGGTGGGACTCTGGGCCTCCTCTATTCTAGGCAGATGTTTTAGCACTGACCTACATCCTCAGCTCCACAATAAATTCCTGAGGAACAAAGATAGATAATAAGATAGAAAAGATCAGAAGAAGAAGAGAAATAGTCTGATGTAAAATTTTAACTTAGCATAATTAGAATTGAAGCGGTACTTCAAAAACAACAGCATGAGTAAGAGAAATGTACTAAAATTTAAAAACATGTTATAATATGCTGTAGAATGAAAGGATTTTGCCCTAGATAGGTCACTACAGCAGTGAGAGGCAGGACCAAGGGACATTTACCTTGAAAGCATTTTCCCCGCCCCTAGGCAATTTAACTGTAGAGAGAAATGAATTCCAATCTGCTATTTGGGCACCAGCAATGCCCCTTTAGGCACCACCCCAGACCAAAGCTATATGTATATCCCCCACACCACGTGTCCTGCCCAAAAACCAGGCCCCCAGCAGTCATGGCGTTTCTCTCCACATCCTTAAAATAAAGGCCACTTTATTTTATATTCTGCCTTCTAAAATCCTATAAAATCAACTTCTTAGAATTAAAAATATTGATAAGACATGATATCAAATCCTGCTGAAGGAAGTTCTTTACTCAAATGTTAATTTGATAGATTCTATAATATATAAATTCAGTCTAATTTCTAGCATAATATTTTCTGATGACAAGTAATAACTACTGAAATATAACAATCTAAAAATACTGTATTATCATTTCTCAATATTTTCCTAGTTGTATTTTCTGGTGTCTTATCAAGAGAAAAATAAATAAGAAATAAAAGTGAAAGAGGCAAAAATATCATTCCTCATAGTTTTTTCATTAGACAGTATATTGGATAATTCAAAGTTACTAATGAAATACTGTTAATGATATTTTATATTAATAAATTAAAATAATAATCTACTATAAAACATAATGAAAACAAATCTCATTTAAAAAAAACGTAACAATAAAATTTGAGACATATGCTGAACCAAAAGTATAAAGTTTTAGCAGGACACAAACTCAAATATTCTACAAATAAAATCTTTATTTAAATTGTTTTAAAACTTGAAATATTTCTCAAAAACTGTCATTAGCAGACTCAAATACAAAGATCACACTGAGAAATTTGTAGTTCTCAGAATTCTAATAGGGTCACCAATTATTATTACCTACTAGTAATCAGAAGTTTGTGCACACCTTCCCTGAAGTGTGAGTAGAATTTGTAGCTTGCTTTTAACCAAAAGAGTATGGCAAAGAAAAATGAATTTGCAGATATGATAAAGCACCTAGTCAGCTGACACTGGATTAATCAGAAAAAGGATGGACTTGTTCCTACCTTAGTAAAGGGGGTCCCTGTTATAAAAAGTTCAGAGTTTACATGAAAGAAGAGACAAAACATCAGAGATGCTCCTGCTGGCCTTGAAGAAATGAACTTTCTGGTTTTAAAATGATATGAGAGGGCCATATGGCAGGAAACTACCTGAGGCCTTGGGACCTAATAATGACCTTGATGATTTTACTTTTTTTTTTTTTTTTTTTTTTTGGCTGTGTATAGTGGGCCTTATTGATGGTGCATAGTGAGCCAGGGGTCCTAAACCCTCCCTTTCTCCAGAGGGCCTGGTGTGGAAGCTGGGAGGCGGGGAGATTCTCTTCACTGGGGCTGAGTGGGGCAATGACTTCTGCGACGAGGCCTCCCTGCCCCTCCATGGTCTCACCTGGGGCCAGGTGATGGGGCCATGTACTCCTTGAAGGCCATGTGGACCATGAGCTCCACCACCCTATTGGTAGAGCCAAACTCATTTGCATACCAGGAAGTGAGCCTGACAAAGTGGTCATTGAAGGTGATGCCAGCCCTCCTCGAAGGGGAAGAGTGGGTGTCACTGTTGAAGTCACTGAACACAACTTGGTCCTGGGTATAGTCCAGGATGCCTTTGAGGGGCCCATCTGATGCCTACTTCACCACTTTCTTGATGTCAACATATTTGGCTGCTTTCTCCAAGTGCCAGGTCAGATCCATGACCTAGGTGTGGTCACACGTAAGGCCATGCCATTGAACTCTGGGATGACCTTGCCCATGGCTTTGGCAGCACCAGTGGACTTGGAAATATGTTCTGGCAGTTCCCTAGTGGTCATGACACAGCTTCCTAGAGGGACCATCCACAATGCCAAGGTTGTGGTGAAAGACATTGGTGAGTGGAGCTGAGCAGTTGATGGTGCAGGAAGCACAATCTTGAGGGAGTTGTCTTACTTCTGGTGATTCACTTCCCTAAGGAACATGGGCACATAGGCAGAAGCAGCAGAGATAATGACCCCTTTGGTGCAACCCGTCAAATGAGCCCTGACCTTCTCCATGGAAGTGAAGACACCATGGACTCCACGACAGTGTCGCCCGCTGGCTGTTGTCAGTATCTTGCTCCTGGAAGATGGAGATGGCCTTTCCACTGGTGATGAGCTTCCTGTGCTCAGCTTTGATGGTGCTGTGAAAACTTGCCATGGGTGAAATCATACTGGAGCATGATAGTCACAACATACACTTTGCCAGAGATGAAAGCATCCCTGGCAAACAGGCACCCAACACAGCCAAATCTGTACTCTCCCATCTGCACCCTATCTTGCCTGATGCTGTACTGGAGAAGCTGTGGTCTGTCCAGCATGCAGGAGCAGAGAACTGACAATTTTACTTTGGAATGGGTGTTACACACTCTTTTAACCTGTCTGTAAGGTTTATCCTTGTGTGCATTACTTTCATAATGTGTTTTCTGTGCACTTAAGAGACAAAGACAGAGATAAGAAAAGCTTCAGGAGATTGCAAGGCCCCTCAGAGGAGATAAAGCTAGGGAGTTGTTTTTATGGGATTGGGTTAGGGATGGAGACTAGGTGAGTGGACGGTCATCAGGTAGGGAGAGGACTGAGGGACCTTTTGAAGCAAGGGGTAGAGACTACCTAAGTGGATGGTGTTGGGGGAGAGATTCTAGGACCTTTGGCACGTGAGTGAAAGGGAAGACAGAAAGTTTGTAGTTTGGGGACCAGAAGTCAAGCACCAGGAGTTAGTGTAGGAGAGATATGCTATTGTTTAGGGCTCAGCGGCTTGATAGACTGGCCCCATACTGAGCCTAGCAGAGTCCCATAATAGTCCATCAAATAAGATATTGAGTGTTTTCTTTTTGAGATACTCAATGCTAATAGATATTAAATGAAAACAAGGAGGGTTCAAAGATAAACTGGAAAATGGTAGAAAAAAGACTCTGGGTATAAAACACGTAGTATATATGATAGTTATTCAGTTCATAATCAATTTAGTATTCAGAGTCCTAACGAGAGGTGTTGGCAAGCTCTGGAGAGATTATACCTGTGACACATTGAACTGTGGAACAACACCTTCAAATTATTTTCCAGCATTTTTCTGACTGGATTTTTCCTCTGATAAGTTTTCCATTTATTTCTTTCCAGAAATCATAGCACTGAATGAGAAACTAACTTAGACTCTGTGTGGTCCAGTGATTTTACACACTCTATTGAAAGAAAGAGGCAAAGAGTCCCAACTTAGACACAATGATTCTCAAGTGAGAAAAAAGGTCAAAAGGCAGAGTAACAAAAGATAATTGTATGGAAGCACCCAGCAAGAAAAATTTTTTCAGAGAGCTATCACACTTAAAATCTAATTTTATCCTTAAACAGCCCTGCAGAAGGAGAGCTAGGGCTTACTATTCTTGCATTTCAAAGGAGTACCTGAGGTAACAGGTTAAGTGGCCTGGCTATCTGGCAATGCAGTGTAGTTAGTGACCTTTGTCTACAACATCATGTGAAGACTAAGGGGTTTCAGAAATTTTGATGACCAAAACACCTTTTGGTGGTTTTTGAGAGTTTAAAAGATTTTTATATTTTCTAAGCTTTTATCTCTTTTGCCATTAACTTCAATTTTTTTTTTCTGCTCCAAAGATTTTCTGACAGTAGTTATCTCTACAAGGACAGAATTTCAAGAGATTTTACTTTTATCCTCTCTTTCTCTTTCTCTCTCTCTCTCTCTCTCTCTCTCTCTCTCTCTCTCTCTCTCTCTGTCTTTTTCTTTACAATAAGTATGCGATGTATACATGTGCTCTGAAAATTATAATGGTTATGCATTTTTAACATTTTAATGTAATATTAAAGTTTTTTGCTAATTAAACATGTTTAAAATGTATAATGTAGGACTAGGGATTTAGCTCAGCGGCGTAAGTGCCTGCCTGCCAAGTGTGTGACCGTGACTTCGATTCCCGGTACCAAAAAAAAAAAAAAAAAAAAAAGTATAATGCAAACCAAAATAAATTTAAGTAACACTGTATTTATATCTAAGGCCAGAGTAAACATTTTAAAAACATAATAAGAAATAGCTTAGCACACACATTACAAATATAGACTTTGAAATCCAACTTTGGTGTTCATAATCCGGCTCTATAGTACTAGATAATGCTCAAAAGCCAGGGACTCTGATGCATGCTTAGATAACCAAAAGGATTGCAAGTGTGAGGTCAGCATGACAAATCAGCAATGCCCTCTCTCGGAATTTCAAAAAAGACAAAAATTAAAAAGGCTGCAGATACACTCCTGAGTATAATAAGAATTACTCCAAAGAAATCATCAATAAACCTTTGCTATTATTAGTGATGAAAAAAGTTAGGCAAAATGGTTAAGGCACAAACCTTAGCATTGCTAAAACCTATACCACAAAACTGGCATAACCTTTATTGCATCTATGACCCTCAATAGAGTGCCTGTTTACAGTAAGTCTCAGTGTGTCTCATATGCAAAAGAAGAATTCAATACCGTGCTTATGAAGTTCATCAAACAGTAATGTTTAGTTTTCATTAGATTGCTGACAGCTATAAATTTTTAATTATTATTGTCATAATTGGTAACTACAACTCTTAATTTTCCATGTGACATGATGACATTTATACTAGTAATTATTTTTTGCATTACCCTCACTAAATTATTGTCTGAATCAAGATCAACAAATTAATTCAAAGTTGCCTGAAATATAAACCTAGTCTTACCAGCATCAGTAATAAGAATATTAGAGAGGAAACAATTTCCTGGGGGACCATCATAGGAAGATAGTGTCTTATATATACACTGACGATAAATATCACTCTTTTCCAGTGGATTTTTCACCAAGAAGTGTAATTCATTTATCAATTTCAGAATCACATACTAAGAGTAACTAGAATCGGCTTCTCTAGTACACTAGTCATCACGTGCTGTTTCCTTCCTTCAACAAATATTTACCATACCTCATACTATGTGGAGCACTATTCTTGGGTCTGGAAATGAAAACATGTTGACAATAAGCATTATTGGCAAGTTCACTTTTCTTGTCAAGCGTAGAATAGAATAAATAATGAATATATAATTAAAATAGTTTAATACATTTTAGATACAACAAAAAACAATATCATAGTAATTGGGAGGTGATTAGAATGAAAGGAAATGTACCATATAAAGTAGTCAGAAAGACTACACTGAAAGACTAGTTTGCATTGAAAGACTGCTTTTAATGCAGTTATATTGGACAAAAGTTCTGAAGGACAAAAGGAGCAATACCTGTAAGACCCAAGACAAAAGACAGCTGAAACCAGAACAAAATACCATGAATACTGTGTCCAATGTGACTGAAATGGCATGCAGGACAAACAGAAAGGCTGGCAATGCTTTGATTCTGTAGCCTCATGGAATTGGTCAACGCTCAAGGTAAAAATCTTGCGTGAGAGCAGCTGTAAGAACAGTTTGCTGTAAGTGGAGTGGCTAGAGTCTGTGGAACCTGTGCCAGCTGTGACCTTATAAAGCTGTAGGGTTGGGATCTCTCCATATCAAGAGCATCCACACATGTAGCTCAAATCTTGGAGATTGGTACTTCATAACTAAAGACATTAGCTATTTTTCTTTGCCGACACTTTATTCTCAGAAACATGTATTCTTTTAAAACTAAGTAAATGTATATCTAAATGCATAATGATCTCTCAAATATTTTATTTGAAAATGTTTGAAAATATATATGGGAGTGATTTGTTTCAGAAAGAAAAGAGGGAGAAATTTTGTTCACCCTTCTTTCCCTAACAATCTCAGGATTGTACAATAAATACAGTGATGCCTCAGTTATTGAATGGCTGGAAGCTCAAACTTTGAACTACTTGAACAGCAAAATTTGAAAAAAAAAAAAAAGCTTTGCTCACTGTTTCAATGTTTATGCATTAGCAGATCTGAAAATCTGACTTGAATAAACCTCGATGGGACTGAGTCACGTGATGCACCACTATCCAGATGCAAAGCTTCTGGATCGGCGCCACTTGTCCAGACAAAATATCATGCTTGCGTTAGTGTGTTAAAACATCTGTCAGTGTGCTTTATTCTTTCTCTGCATTATTTGCATAAAATATAACATAACCATGGCTCGAAAGAAAGTTAGTGGTACTGATTTAGGGGAATTTAACTCCCACCTACTATACGTCTTGTAGGAGTTCGTGTTCTCTAAAATCGAAGAATGAATTTTAGAAACATTGGAGGTTAAGAACAGAATATATTTACTGAGAGAAAGAAAGCTTCTGTCTGAGAGAGACAGAAGGGATCTCATTCAGGTGATCAAAGACTGTCTTTTCAAGGGACTTTTTTAGAGTAAAATCATAGGGTGAGATGGGTTCAGAGAGGAGAAAACTGGAAACTCACAAGGCAGAAGGGCATAAGGCGGGGCAGAACTATTGTTAACCAGTAAGATGAATTGCTCAGATAAAATTGATTAAATTGGGGACAGATGGGGAAGCAAGTCATGTAGAAAGTGGCATTCTTACAGAGTACTGACTCTTCCTGTAGGGGGTTGGCAGCAGGTGACTCCTGACTTTCTCAGGGTGATAGAGAATATCAGTTCACAGGATATGGATGCATTTGTTTGATTATTATTATTATTTTTTTTTTTTTGTCTTGAAGTCTGGCCCACAGCAGGTTTCAACTGTGTCTCCTATAGTTACCAGGCACCTGGGGTTCTGCACTGGCTCCTTTGAAGACCTAGCCCTGTCTTACTGCCTGTAATATTTCTAGCTAACTCAGCTGCTTATAAAAGTACCAGCACTAAAGTTAAGAGGAAAACTGAGAATCATGACAGAGTTAAAGAAAGAAATCATTGTGAAATTTGTTAGTCCTCGAAAAAGGAATTTAAGTGTAACTTTTGGGCCTCAATAGAAATTATTTGGTTTTCCATTATTTCTTTTGAAAAAAAATATGTTTAGTTTTCAAAAATTTTTTTTGTTTGTTTGAACTGGAGTGAACTGAGTTCGACAACCAAGGTATCCCTGTATAGAATTTAAAATACTGCATTAAATTGTCATTCTTATATTAGGGATTAAAATATTTCCTTAAGCCATTCTAAAATCTTAAATTTAACTTTAGATAAATATGTTTACCTGGAATTCTCTAAGAACAGCTAAAGAAACATAAGGATATGCTTTTTTGTCTTTTCTGATCTAATCACATATGTCATTTAAAATGACAATGAAGTGTTACAGCATTACCGCAAAAAGAATACAGGGTGTTTATTGAAATGTGAAGGAAGAGGACAATAATGGGCTTATATCCTCCTCCCCACATTTTCTAAATCTCCAAACTCCTTCCCATCAGAGGCTTTGACTCGGATATATACTGCAAATCAGAAACACTCAGCCTCAGATATTGTTTTGATTGCTGGTAATCTCCTGTTTCACTGCTTTATTATAAGCTAATAAATTTATTTTTTGACTTATACAGAAACAGCAGGAACTAATACTTTTGCAATCCTTTGCTATTGGACATATGCCATAATTAAAGTTCCAGCATGTAAAAGCAACTGGCAAACATAACCAAATGCTTTTACTCATTTTTCCATATATAATACTGAACTTTACATTTTACCTTTCCTTAGCAATTAGATTTGGCAATTTGGTACATTTTTTGCTTGCCAATGGAAATGAAAACTGTTATGTGAACTGACCTGTAAGTATCTCTCATATGAAACTTGTCTCCATGGTCAAATTGGTGCAAAGTAACAGTGAACCCCTGAGATCAATTTATTGAAGAAAGGAGAATCCTAAACACCTAGTCATCTGGTGGAAAGGCACTGACTGATGAAAAACAACTATTTATTAAATTCATGTGAGCATGTGTGTAAGGTAACAAAAGCAAAAATAATTTGAAAGTACTGCATTTTCACATCTTTAGAAGTAAGAGCAAAGGAAACTCAAGATGAAATTGCTGACCCTTAGCATCAATGGTAAGTCAGCATCTGCATGCAAATATTCTTTAAATCTTGTATTTCCCTTGGAACTTCAAATTTCTTCATCTAATCTCTGTAGGACACGAATATTATAATAAGCACAGAGCACTGAGTTCTATGAATATACAATATATGTCCACAAACAAAAGTAAAGATCTCCTTTCCAATTATTCATTGAAACTTAACAAGTACAGAGTATTGCAGCAGATGGGGAGATGTTTCCTGAAAAACAAAGAAACTTTCTTAGATCTTAAGGACCATAGAAACAACTTAAGAAAAATTCTTGCATGAACTATATAACTTCAAAATTCTGTAGAGTTGTGGTTTTTTAAATCCATTTTACATCAAAAAGTAAATGTATGAATTTCTAAAAATAAATTTTATATTAAAAAATTTTTAAATTAGACTTAAAAACTTAAATGATAACATTGCATTTAAAAATATCATTAGTATGAGGGCTGGGGATTTAGCTCAGCGGCATAAGCACCTCCTTGCAAACAGGCAGTCGTGAGTTCGATCCCTGGTACCGATTAAAAAAACCAAATTAATATCATTAATATTAATATGCAATTATTTTACAAATATTTTTGTTATAAGCTCTAAATGACCAAGTGATTAAATTGTCTCTTCAACAAAAGTACAACTAAGTAAAGTTTTCATTATTAAATGAGAAATCTCAGAGTTACTATGGTAAAAAAAATTACCTCGTTTATTGCTAAATGATTTAGCTTGGTAAGCATTCATTGTGGACTTATTGGGAAGCCTCTTTCTCAGAATTCTCCAAAGTTATAACTTTATTGTAATTTCCAAATAAAAAAATAAATCCAGGATACTGTGCATGTGTATGCAAACATAAATGCATATATATATATATATATATATATATAAAACTTTAATATAATCATTTTATGAAATAAAATTTATACAGAAATATAAATAGAAACTATATAACCTAATGAATTTGCAGACATAAAGCATCCTTATGTAGCCAAATAAAATAAAACATTAGCATCTAAAATCCTTTCTTCAACCCTACTTAATTTTAAAATGAACTATAAATACTTTAACATATGGATTAGTTTTGCCAACTTTTATACTAAAGTAGTGATATTATATTTATCCATAAAATTGGATTTGATTTTGTTTATGAAAAGTTTTTGCCCTACTATAAATTATTGAACAATTATGGTGGTGGTCTAATGTGGTGGAAGGCCAGAGAGGGAACTTTTACCATGCTTAATACTTCCTGCTTCTTCTTCAGCTCTAATTGCAACTCCCTTCCTGTTTGCATGCACAGAGAATTCCAACGGGCTCCTCACACATCATCGGTAAATGCCCCATGAGCCACTTCAATCAGTGGTCTTATAACCCTCTGCCTCTCTGTGTCTGGTTGAAGGAGACAGCCCAGCTGCAATGGGTTGTGTGCTCCTTTCCACATCCTCAACTCAATAAATCTGTTCATTTTGTACTTTTTGCTCCTCTATTGCACCAGAATACTCTAATAGCTTATTCTTTATCTGAACACTGCTATATGATGTTCACTTCCTGACTGTATCACAATAATTTTGTCTACTCTGGTGTGTATTGGGGTATTCAGCATGTTTAAGTACTACTAAATAAATACTGTTATTTCTGTTTTTAAAAATATTCTTACAAAGTTAAACACATGTACTTTATAAGTACTCTTAAAAACTATGAAAAACTTATGTATGATATAAAATATACGCAAGTGCACACAAGTTTTTCAGATAGTATGATGGATCATGAAAATAATCAATATTTGCACACAATTAAATTACAATTCTATTTTAAATGTTTTTTTAGAGAGTTTTAACAAAGAATTGTAAAACTTCTCCAAGACACTCAACTTAGAAACTGCCTGACAGTTTAAGGGCTTGTTCTGACATCTTATTCATAAATGTTATATTATGCATGATATGTGTAGAATTAGTTTTTGTACTTTGAGCAATTGTAAGGAATCCAAGGACATGTATCATGATAAAAGAGAAATTGAATGGTTAAACCATTAAATATATGTGACAAGGAGTAAAACTACTCCTGTACGTTATCCATTGTACTCTTTGGCTGACTGCCAATGGTGTTCAATCAGACAGAGAATTCTTACAAAACGAGCTGTTTCTGAATTAAAAGACCTGTCTATGGTTCTGGACAAAAACAAAAATGTCAGTTGATATGGTCCAAGGCTTTCAACCAGCTAAAATTACTTTTCCTTTGTAATTCAGATAAAACTCCTATCTCCCCTTGCAGTCGGCGGGACACTTAAGACCCTTCCTTTATCTTCAAGTGCTTGGTTGTCTGATGCAGACTGAGTGGAGAAACTTTTTCGCCACATCATTCCTGGCCCCATGTATTTCTTGCTTTAGGCTAAATAGGCTCTATCAAAATATTTTGATTAAACAAAAGTATGTTTAACTTAGAAGGAAGTTAAGTTACAAGCTGATGCATCCATTCTACTTTTAAATTTTTATTGAATTGAATGATGCTATAAATTCAATAATGATATTTCTTCTTTATATTCGCTACTTTAGGAAATCTGTTATATAGTTAATGATATACCATGTCTATAAGTATTGTTTTCTTTTGTTGTTGTTGTTTTTGTCTTAGTACCAGGAATCCAACTCATGACCTCACACTTGCCAGGCAGGCACCCGTGCCACTAAGCTATCCACCCCTCCACCTGTATTGTTTTCTTTAAAGTAGTTCAAGCCCAAAATTCCAAACTCAGGACTCCTGTGGGAATGTAGTCCTGTGTAAACTCAAAGATTGGAAACTCCCAGAATTATTTACTAAATATTTGGAGCAAATTAATTCTAAAAACTTTCTGTGAGGTTGAAATAATTTACTGAAATCAAATCTCAGTTCTGCCATTATTTTAGCTGATGAATTATCTAAGCTCTCTTTTTATATAAGGAAAGGAAACAATGTTAGGACCTACAATATAGGTTGGAAGTGAGTAAAATACCTAGCTAGTCACTTTTACAAAGAAAGCACAATGTAAAATTATAATTATTATCAAATGTTTCAGAAAGAGAATGCATGAGCCTTATCTGTGAAATTCCAAACAAAAAGAAAATCTGAGAAATGTGGAAGCAGGAAGGTTTTGAATGCTAACTCTAAATTTGATCCTGTGGAGCTTTAAATTATTACATAATCCTCCTAGACTTCTTTTCCTAATCTGTAAAAATAGTTATTCCTAATTTGAAGCATTACTCTAGGGATTCAGTGATATTAATAGATACATATTCTACCAAGTACATATAATCTTCTAATAATTAAGAGCATTATTTATTCTTTCATTTTTTTTTAGCTGAAGTTTTTTAAATAGCCTAAAGGCACTTGATGGGGGTAAAATCATTAGTAATCAAGGAATTGGTAGATTAGAGGTAGAGAAGTAAATAAATTACAGTCCTAAACATGCCACATTTTATCTGATACTCCTGCTCAACAAGCCAACAACAACAAAAAATATCACATAATGTGAGACCTTCAAAACAATGAAATCATATGCACAAATAAAATATGACACTTCATCCTTGAGAGTTTTTCACCACTGCAAGATTTACCTTTAGATCCAGCCAAAAAAAAAAAAAAAAAAAAAAAAGATGGATATGCCTCAGGCTGGCAAGACTCACAAATGTGAGGCAAGGCCAAAATAAACGTCAGGCAATGACTTGGCTTAAATTCCTGTTCCTTCAGAAAATACAGTTGAAAACATTATTTAATCATCTTGTTACTGGCAACTGAGTTAGATAGAAATATTATATGCAGTCAGACAGGGCTAGGTCCTATAATGAGCCAGTGCAGAAGCCCAGATACCTTGCACCTGTGGGGGAGATAGATACCTCCTGCTGTGGGCCAGGCCTCAAGACAAAAGATTAAACAACTGCATCCATATTCCAAGGACTGATATTCTAAGTAGGTCTATATCACCTTGAGGAATCCAAGAGTCACTATTCCAAACCCCTAAGGGAAGAGGCACTGCTTTTTGAACCTGCTGCTTGCTACACTTGTTTCCATTGGTGCCTGATTTAGTCAATTTTACTGAGCAATTAATCTTATTGGTTAACCATAGTTCTGTCCCACCTCATGCCCACCTTGCAATTTCCCAGCTTTTCCCCATCTTGCACCCGTCTCACTTTTACATCATAAAATTCCTTAGAAAAGACAAGAGGTTCCCCGCCCCACCTGCTCTGGGCCCCTTCTGTCTCTCTCTGATAGAAGCTTTCTTTCTCTCAATAAATTTATTGTTCTCTTAACTCCATTGTTCCTAAAATTCACTCTTTGATTGTAGAGAACATGGACTCATACTGAACATATAATAGGTTGGGAGTTTCATTGCCCTGCATCAATCCAACTGTTTTCTTTGCTGATATTTGCATTTGTTGTAAAATGAGTAAGTTGGAGCAAGACAAAACATAATGATAATTCCAAAAAAATTCATTCATTTATGCTACAATAAAGTTGTTGGCTTAAAAAAATTCTTAGCCATGTTCCAGTCACTGAAACAGAATACCCAACACATAAAATTTAAAGAAAGAAAGAAAGATTTTTTTTGGCTCAGAGTTTCAGTCCACGATCATGGAGCTCCAAGGCTGAAAGGCCATGGTAGAGAGGACAGCTGCTCAACCCATCGTAGCCAGGAAGCAGATAGAGAAAGGAGGAACCAGATGCAAGAATGCACCCTTCCAAGTTATACTTCCAAAGACTGGCTGCCAATCACTCTATACTTCTTAACAGCATATGAGTTCACTAAGAAATGAATCCATAGATGACGATTGTAGCTACTCTGGATTCATTCATCTTTCCAACATGAGACTTTGAGGGTACACTTTAGATCTAAATCATAGCAAATATATTTCTGGGAATTTTATATACACAATTGTTCATTGATTACTTGCAATGTTGAGAGAGTGAGAAAGCTAAACATACTGATAAATGCTCCCTAAAATCATCAAATCCAGCACTCTTGTGCAAGTGAAAGACAAGCATGACCCAGTACACACTATTCTGTATATTTCAAAAATGTAACTGAAAAAACAAGTACTGATTTTTTTAAATGTATGATGAGTGAGTGAATTAATAATGATAAACAAAGAGCAAAAACATTGTTTTTCTGACTTATTTTTAAAACCATTAATGGCAATGGTCATGGTGGTGTGTACCTGTGATCCTAGCACTCAAGAACCTGAGGTAGGAGGATTACCACGAGTTCAAGGCCAGCCTGCACTATATAGTGAGACCTTGTCTCTAAATAAGTAAATAAATAAATAAATGACATCTTTTCTTAAGGGAGAAATAGAGCAATAGAAACTACATTAAGGCACTCACATTTTTAGTTTTGCATAATATGAAACCTTTATGTATATGCAATATTCACACAATATTTTTGAAATATTTATTACTAAGTCTACTTGCTCTTGATTATATTGAGGCTGAAGTTCAATTGAGGTAAAATATAAGAACTTGAGTTTCTTGATTGTAACATAAAGACAAAGCAATTTGTAATTTCAGACTGCTCTAACTCTTGCATTCAAAAATTTCATGCCTCTACGTTCCCTAGGGTTAAACCCTGTTAGGGACCACGGTAACCCATGGTTGAATGTTGTCTAAGAGTCATCCCATCTTGGCTCTTCTTCATTAGATTTAGGAACAGTCATGTCTAGTTCATGATAAAACCCAGCATACAACTTTTACTTTCTGATACTAGCAAAATCATCATATTTGAATGGTGTGTCCAGAAACAGTCTACCCAATCCTAGGTGGATGCACTCCAAATTTCAACTCTGGAATGCTGAGGATGTGAAATAACTTCAGTGTCTGAAATGTTTCCTATTAGTAGTAAAGTTTTAACAATGATCCTTCTCTGTCATTTTTAGATATCATTTTATGATATATGTATTAATGCTCTTTTTGTAAGTGACTGTCCCTTCATATTAAGGTGTGAGAACTCATTTATCTCTCTCAGATACATCCCCTTCCATTGTTTCATGCTACAACTATTTTATGATTATTCCAAAATCTTTTAATTTTTTTTTAATTTTTAAAAGAAAAAAAGGATTGAAACAAACTGTTAAAGAGAAAAGACAGAAACTCGTCTATCAAGGAAAGCCCATTAGAATCATGGCAGACTTTTCAGCACAAACCCTCAAGTCAAGATGAGCGTGGAATGAAGTATTTCAATCCTTGAAAGAAAACAACTTTCAACCTAGTTTGATGTACCTTGCAAAACTTTCTTTCAAATTTGAAGGAGAAATAAGATAGTTCCATAACAAAACAACTGAAGACATTCATGTTTGCTAAGCAAACCATAGAAAGAGTACTTAAAGACATATTAGAGACAAAAATGACCACAGTTCCCCATACAACAACAGAAAGAAATCACTGTGTCATTCAAGCAATTAAACAAGGGGGAAAATCAGGAAACCAACAACAGGATAAAAAACATGACAAAGTACATGCCAATTATATCCTTTAACATTCCCAAATCCTTAGAAGTAGCTCACACCATTATAAGGAAATTTGGACTCTGAAGAACTTATTTAAACCCACAAAGAATGAACTTTTTATCTCCTCCCACCCACTATAATCAAATATATATTCCCTATGCTTTCCTAGTTTATCTAGTGTTGTTAAGTATTATAAGCGGAGTTTACAAAATCATAAATTTTATGATTTCATTTTTCGTTTTATGAGCTATATTTGATTGGCCCACTGAGTTTTGTTCATTCATCATCCTAAATGGCACTCAAACTTATTTATGCATTTATGAATGCATTTCCCATATTTAATTAAGGTAATATTTTTTTCTAGCACCACTACATGAATCACCTAAACTGATGTCACAATTTTTTCTTTCCCTCCCTCATTTTTCCATTAATCCACCTTAGTCAGAATGATTCTAATGTGAAAATATGAAAATTGAACGCTTGCTGTCAACCCAAAGTACTTAGAACAATACACACTTCATAATTAACTTACAGAACACTATGACTTGACATTTGCTTATCTCTTCAACATAAATATCTCATCACTTTAGCAATTTATGCTCCACCTACTGCACAGTGCTCTCGTACCTAGCAACACCCAAGCTATACTCATAATACTTCACATCATTGTGTTCCCCATCAAACTCCTACTCATTACTCAGTAATGTCCGTGTCTCAAGGAGCCATTTCCTGTACACTGTTCTCTAACATCATCTACTTGCAGGTCAGACTCATGAGCACCAAGGGAGAAAGTCTGTCACTAAGCCGACAGTGACAAAGTGATTAAAATGACTGCCTAGGTTTACTGTTCATTGGATGAAAATGAAAATCCAAAAAGAACTTTGCAATCTAAATTATATTTCACCGTAAGAGAATATTTGAATAAATAGGTCATCATTTTATTTAACACAAAAAGTAGTAGTCTTTAAATGATCAGTTAAAATGAATCAAATATTATCAAAACCAGGATAAGAAGAAAAAATGAAAAACTATATAAATAGATTGTAATAAAGGAGGCAATTTACAACTATTATCAATATTTTAACTGAGTTTGAATTTCAGGTTCAATATTTATTACCTTGATAAAATAACTTAAATTGTCTGAATTTCAGTGTTCTTAACTGAAGAAAAGTCATAAAGATAATATTTTTAACATAAGGTTATGATAAATAAAAGAGTTCATGCATTAAAAGTGCTAATAACACTGTCTACAACATGTAAGTATTCAATAAATATTAGCAATGATAATTTTAAGTTGGGTAAAATTCTGTTAATGAGAGTAATTTAGAACATTCCAAAACCTTTAAAAATTAAGAAAAACCAACATCTCAAAACAAATATTTTCTGGAGCAATTGAAGAGTTACATAAGTCATTTCTTTCACAGAAGATATTTAGTATTATAAATAAAATCAACCATCATTTTGTAGCTTTTATTCCTACAGTAGTCAATCGGTGAAGAAAAATACACTAACAATTTTAGTCAGGCTCTATCTGGATAAGGATTATTAAAACCTCTAAAAATCTACCTTTTTATTGTGTAAAATGTATGGTTTTTGGTTTTTTCTTGTTGTTGTTTTTGGTTTTTTGCGCTGGGATTGAACTCACGACCTCATGAATGCCAGGAAGACACTTATGCCATTGAACTAAACCCAGGCCCTTGATTTTTAACAAACTTTGATTTTAAGAAACTGTCATCCACTATAACAATAATAGCAGTTCTCCTGGAAAACATTAGTTTCAAAATAGAATGTTTATAAAATCAAAAATTATTTTTGTTTTATACAAAAATGGTTTCTGATGAGCTATCCAAACTTCAATAGTCATTCGTAAAAATGTACTTGATTATTTGCTTTATAATTTAAAAGCTCAATAGTACATTCTGATTAATAAATACGAGCTGCAATTATGACCACTTTTTACTATGATATGTAGAATCTGCTTGCACAAATGTAACTTCATCTCCTCCCATCTCACCCTCTGTGATTTCACTGACTTAAATAATCTATTTTTCTCCCTAATTTTTAGCTGCTGAGTATTCTGTGAGTAATGCTGTTACTCCCATAAAGTTTCTCCTCATGCTTCCAGCCTTCTGTTCAACCTCACCTTTTAGAATACAAACTTGACCAAATTTCAGGAAGAAGTTTCCTCCTGTCTTTTCCATATTCACCTTTATTTCGTTCGTGTCCCATTTAAAACACTATTTTAACAATTTTTTATTTTGACATTTTTTGTTGGTTATTCACTTTGTATTTTTGTTTATTTTTCCCACTTTTGCAGTGCTGAGAAAAGAAATTAGGCCCTTTCACATGCTAATCTGGAGCTCCACTAAAGCAGAAATCAGGAGGTGAGGGGATATAGCTCAGTGATGCAGCACAAGCCTGGCAAACATGAGGTCCTCAGTTCAATTCTCAGGACTCCCCCAGAAATCAGAGAAAACCAATCTTAATTCTGCCCTGAACTCCTCTCCTTAAGCCTATGAGGTTACAGATAAGGTAGACAACCATATTCCTGTAAACAGAGTCCTGTGATATCTTGTTCCCACTGAGATCCGCTTTCCTTCAAGGCTGACCTCTGCTCTGTTCCTGATAAGATTCCTGTAACATCCCCTATCATCCATACATCCAGGTTTATTACATCCTGTCCCCAAGATTCAAAAGGTTACAAAACTATTACTGTGTGAATAACTGCCTTTGTCTGTAACCCCACCTGCTTTCCTGCCTCTAAACAGGCTGATTCCAGGTCACCTATAAAAAACTTGGAACTTCTGTTTGGCACTAAGTCTTTCGTATAGAAGTCCAGCTGATTCACGTGCACTTAATAGAATTCTCCTGCTTCCTAGCAGTCACCCCATTTCTTAAATTCTGCAACACTACTATAAAGCTACAACCCAATCCTAATTTTTTCTTTCTGTAAAGAAGTTAAACCACAAGAAGGGCAGGATAATTTCCACCTCTTTCAGTATTTTCCCTTTAGAAGTTGGCAAGTTACTAATCTGTTTTCTCATTCCTACAATGAAAGGAGGCAATGTAGATTACAGAAAACAAGATTATGGCCTATTCCCTTCATAAATGTTTGTCATTTTTAAAAATGTCCAACCTAATTAAATGGATAAATACTGAAAGAAATCTAGCAGTAACAAAGAAGTACTTATAGTAACACATGAGAAAAATTATTTCAAATTTTAGAAGCAGTTAAGGGATATCCCAAATTCACATCAGTAGACTTGAGTACATATAACGTAAAACTTTTATGTATCCAAAGCAGCGAAAAGCAAAAATTGGAAACAAAATAACATGGGAAAAATTTTGGAACACAAATGATAGGTAAAACATAAATTTTATAAATATTCTTGCAGATTCATATTGTTAAGAAGAGCTCAATTATATTAAGTGTGATGAGTAATAGACTACAAATAAAATTCATATAAAACATGCAATTAAACATTTTATAGGTTATATGTTTGAGATACTGCATTTTGTTTTCCATACATTGTTTTATTTCATTCCTTAACTGGTTTATTTCATTCCTTAAATGGTTATGTATGTACACACACACACACACACACACACACACACACACACATATATATAAAACTACCTATATATATATATAACCACCTATATATATAACCACATGTGTGTGTGTGTGTATACTTATAAACACATTTCATAGAGGAGGATTTCAAGGAATAGAGAAGCTAATTAATTTGCTCATCATTACACTTCTTAGCAGTGGAGGTAGATTCAATGCTAAACATTCTGAAAAATGAAAGGTTTACATTGTCAACAACTCTGGTATATTAACAATTCCCATAGAGAGTTGTATAAATACAATTTCACAAATAATTGCGAAATGTACCTGTTGTTTCTGATCACTTTGACACATTCCTTTAAAATCCCAAGCCTTGCTAAATACAATTGTTCATATATTCTATCCATGACTCAATGCAACTGAACACAATATTTCTATCAGCTTTATACCCAAGACAAAATTTTTTCCTCTTAAAAGCAAAATGCATTTTCTTTACTCCCAAGACATTCTCTCACTTACTTTTACTTATTATAATGAAGTATCAAAGAGCATTTATACTCTTAATATTCAATTTTTTCATTATTGTTTCCTAAATTCATTCATCTGGCTTTGATCTTTTTATTCTTTAGCAAGCATTCATGTAATGTTTCCCAGTGACTTTCATATGGCTACATCCAGTGGTTAACTTTTAGTTTTCTTAATATTAGGTCACTCTATGGCATTAATCAGACATGAACAATCTTGTTCCTTCATGAAAGTTATACATACTCTTGACATCAGGACATCATGCTTTTTTTGTTTGTTTGTTTTTGGAAAAGAACAAAACCAAATGAGAGTAAACAAAATGGAGTGAGTCAAAACAAAAAGATGCTCATAGTACATGACTTAAAACCAAAATACAAGGTGAACAACAGTAGTTACCATAATGGTTCTTGTTATCTTCAGTAGAATTGCCTATATCATCTGGCATAATAAAATTGAACATAACAGTACAGAAAAAAATCAATAAAAACAAAAAATTGGAGACATTATAGAGCTCCAAAAGAAGATAACAGTCAAACCTGAATGGGTATCATAGTGAATCTTATTGTCTTCAGAGTAGTTGCCGACACCCTCAAAGTTGATACTATAAAAAAAAAAAAATGATTTGAGTTAAGCCAGTCAAAACAAGACAGTGATAAAATAAAACAGATTCACATAAAATCAGTCAAAACAAGACAGTGAAAGCAATACAGGGTTTCAAATTAAGTTAAAAGGAAATCAAAAACGGTTATCATAGTATATCCTGCTATCTTGGAATAGCTGTCCATGCCATCAAATCTAGTACAAGTAGCCAAACTGGAACAGAATATAACCAAACTAAACAGAGCAATGAAAACAATATGGGCTTCAAATTATGATAGAAGATTACCAATGTTCTCTGACTTCCCTTTTTAGACAGTTCCTCTTCTTTCACCTTCCCAAGGTGAATTGTACATTTTGTATTCCACTAACTCCTTTAGTTTTTAGATTAGGGAAGCCACCCGCTATTTATCTACATGATTCTGAGCATTTTTACTCTAGAGCATGATCTCAAATTGTATCTGTTTACCTACAAGAGCCTCAAGCTTTTCCTTCCTTATAGCTGAGTAGTTCTCCATTGCATAAAAGTGTTATGTCTTTCCAACCAATCTGCAGCTGATAGGGGAGTTACCCCCACTTTTTTCTGGTTCCCTGCCACATAAAACATTATTTTTTCCTCTTAGTCTTTCAGTTTATAATCCCTCTTTGAGGTTAATTATGTTTCTTATATAAAGTATCTTGATGGACCCTATCTTCTGATCCACTCTTCCTGTGTTTCTTTTGTTAGTGTATCGAGGCCATCTATAGTAGTGATTATGGCCATCCCTTTCTGCACCATCTTTGCCATGCTATTTTTCTGCCATTTTTCCCCTTCATTCCACTGTCTGCTCAGTTCAGTGAGCCCTCTCTGCCTTTTTCTCATGCTCCTTTTTCTCTCTCTCTAGGAATTCCTTCAGTATTTTTTGTAGGGTTAAATTGGTGGTCATGAATTCCCCCAGTTCCTCTTTGTCATGGAAGCATCTTGTTTCTCCACTAATTTTGAAATAGTTTTTCAGGGTACATCAATCTGGATTGGAGGTTATTTTCTTTCAGGGCTTGAAATACATCGCTCCAAACTTTTCTTGATTTAGTGGTTTGTGTTGAGAAGTCTGTCATAATTCTGATGGGTTTTTCTTTATAGGTGGTCTTTTTCTTTTCTCTGACAGCTTTTAATATTCTGTTCTTCTGTTGAATTCCTGGAATCTTGATTATTATATGTCTGAGTGTAGATTTATTTTGGTTGTAGCTGGCTGGCATTCTGTATGCCTCATGTATCTGAATATCATTTCCTTTTTTCCTGTGCTTGGGAAGTTTTCTTTAATTATTTCTGTAAGTAGGCTTTGTATTTCATTTGTGTTTACCCCTGATACTTCACTCACATTTTTTATTCTAAAGTTATTGATCCTCTTGTCATATATTGCCTTTGTATTGTTCCTTCCTGGTTCCTTGTTATTTTTAAGAGATCTTTCCTTTCCCAACCGAAAGTTGCAAACCTGTCTTCAAGATTTGATGATAGTCTATCTTTAGTTACTTTCAAGCAGTTTTGCCAGCTTTTAATGGAGTTTTTAACTTCCTGGTAATCTCTTTGAACCCGTTTTATGTATTCTAATTTTTTTTTTATATTCTTCATTGAAAGTTTCCCTCCTTTTCCTATGCTCCTCTATTCTCCCATCTTTGTCTTTTTGAGAAGTGCTTGGCATTCATTTATTATTTTTCTTATATCTTCCTATATTTGTAATAGTATTTCTGTTTTAAGTTGCTTTATAGTTTCATAAAGTTGTTTCTTTATATCAGTTGCTGTTGCTTCACAAACTGCAGGTGTGCACCTCCCAATATCTTCTGTGTTTACCTCTCCTGGGCCAGTACTGCTTGGGTTGGAGGTTGGAGACGGCCTTTTGTTTCTTCCTCTTGTCATATGCCTTCTTTCTTTCAGACAAGTGGGTAGTGGGGTCTCTGGCACTTACTGTGTTGGTTGTAATTCCTAAGAAGCTTGCTGGCTAGGGATTGCTGCTTTCCCCAATCTGCAGGTGACTACTGGAGTATAAGCAGGAGTGGGGAAGGCTGTCCCCTCCCTTCTGAGCTGGTTAACCACTGGGGCTCTTCACCATGTTAGTGTGTACCTTGTGGTCGGGGCCAGTTAGGGAGAGCTTTAGGTAAACCTTGGCCTTGGTTATTGGACTGAGCACAGGGCAGGACTCAGTCTAAGCAATTCTCACCAATCTTCTCTGTGCTAGGAGGGCCTGAGTGGAGGCAGCTGCAGTTCTGGTTCCAGACTTATCCTGCTTGACTCCAAAATGACACCCAGCCAATCACCCAGTTGCACAGAAGGACCAATTCCCCCACACTCACCATCAGCCAGTGCAGTTCTCCCATCTACTGTTCCCCTCCACCACCACCTTTCCGCCAAGGCCTTTGGGCTGCCATACTTCAGCTTCACTGTGAATGTGCATCTCCAAATTCCATTGGTGCTTTTCACACAGTGGGACTGGCTCCTGTGAAAGTGCCTCTGGCTACTGTATTTTCTCTCTGCGGGCTTCAATTCTCACTTTAGTTTCTTCCTGGGTTGTGGGCATCCATTTGTTTCCTTCTGGTCTTCTCCAGAATGTTATATTCCAGCATCTGGGATGTTTCTTTCATAGAGGCTTTAAACTTTGCTGCTTACTGTCCACCATCTTCCCAGAGTCCCCCTGCTCTTTGTTTTTCCACTACCATCTAAACTGTTCCATTTCTTTTGCTTTTGTTGGCTGTGCCATTTGCATTATTCTCCTATTGTTTCAGTTTAGAGATTTTATGTTCATCAAATGTAGTCTCTTGAAGACACCATTAAGTCTCATCTATATACTGACAACACTCAAATTGATATTTCCATTTTAGTCACATGTAACTATCTTCATTTTTGATCATTCTATCTAGACAGCCAATATTTTAAAAATTCAACATATATATCTCAAACAATCATACTATTTTCCTTTATCTCTCAAAGGAAAATTTATTCTTCACTTGTTCAAAAATTATTTCTTTTGTTTCACCTGTGATAGTTTCAACTTCTATGTCTTCAAGTTCATAAAGCACTATTCTGCTATGTTTAATCTGCCATTAATCCTATTTAGTGTATTTTTCATGGTAGTCACTAAAATTTCTATTTCTTTAAAAGTTACTTCTGTGTATCCATTTCCCTATTTCAACATATGTGGTATAGCTTAACATTCTCAGTGTCATCCTATGCAAATTCAAAAATAAGACAATTTTTATTTGCTGATTATTATTCACATTGTAGATTATGCTTTCTTAAAATAAGTAATATTTGATTGAATATCAGACATCAGGAATTTTATCCTGATGAGTACTGGGTATTTTTACACTTCTTTAAATACACTTAAGTTTTGTTCTAGGAGGCAATTGTTACTGGAAAGGAGCTTGATCATTTCAGGTTTTTATTTTATGGTGTTTAAGTAGGTTTGAGTAGGGATGAAATTCAGGCTAAATTGATCTTCAACACTGAAGCAATATTTTCTGAGTTTTCTATGCAATAGCTTACAAACTGTGAGGTTGTATAGTCTGTCTTGAAAGAACAAGTACTTATTCCAGTATCTTTGCTCTGACGGGAATTTTCAGTAACACACAAGGGATATCGTCTCCACAGTTCTCTCTTTCTGTACCACTATCTCTTCTCAGTACTCTGCCTATCAACTAGAGTGGCCTTGATTTTCCTGGACTGAGTTCTATTTCCTCCACTCAGTGAATGCACCTGGCTCTGATCCCTTGCCCTTCCACACTGCAGCCTGGAAATTCTTTCAAAACTGTAGTAGTCACATCAATTCCATCCGTCTCTCAAGGACCACAGTCTTCTCTTGCCCAGTGTCTACAGTCCTCAGAATGTCATTTCATGTCTTTTGTCTAGGTTATCTTGGGACAGCTGCTTTTCAATAGTAAGAACTAAACTGTTTCTCCATTTTGAAAGCAGGCATAAACTTAATCATGTTTATTTAAATAATAAAAAGAAAGAAGACATAATTTTTTCATATATAGCCAACTAGAATGCATGTATTCCTTAGTGGCATTTTTACTTCTTATGTAAGTTGTCTTTTTAAACTGTTTCTTTTAACTTAATTGCTATGCTTTACTCTTTTTTAATGTTTTTTAAAATTTTATTTAAAAGGAAAAAGAGAAAAAACAAGACAAAACAAAGCGGTGTAAGGGTACAAGTAATACAGAACTACAAAAGAAAAAAAAAAGTAAGAAATCACCAGTTAATAGATTACACATTATCATCTTAGAGATAGTTGCTCAAGTCACAGTATCAAAACATACACAGTGGACATCCAAACAGTGAGACTGCAAACAGTTGTGCTCATGATCCAACCAAAAACATTAATATGGTCATCTATTTAGCACCCCTTAACACACTTGCAGTTGTATCATTTAGAGCACTTTTTCCCCTCTTTTTTACAACAAAATTTACACATTTTGGGTTTTATTACTCCTTAGTTCTTATTACTTTTTTTGGAAGAGAATATTTGACTTTATGCTTTACTCTTAATATGCTGGTATCATTTAAACTTTGTTAATATTAAGTTTAAATTGAATAAATTATAATGAATGGAAAGTAAAACTACTATAATGTTTGCCTTTATTGGATAGACCAATTTCACTTGCTCCTTAGGAATATAAAATAAATGGACTATGGCTTGCTACCTTAGATATTTAGATGGAGAAAGTGATCATTTAAGTTTCACCAAGAAATAAATCTTGTTACTTCAATTTAAATGTCTAATGCTTAATGACACTTGGGTAATTTATCAAAATCATATCCAATTTAAATTATTTTGTAAAATTCCTACAGACATAGTTATGGACAAATATGAAAAAGGATGATTAATTTTCAATCAGAAACAGTACTACCATGTCTTATATAATTTGGAATTCTATTGACTTAGAAAGAAACTAAAAATGACTTAATATAATTTCCTTATTCTTATGTAAACCCATGTGAAAATTATAAGAAGATTAAGTAATAGAGGCAATGCAGACAATAAAAGAAAATGAAAGTTAATGATCCATTTTGATTGGTGTTGTCAGGACAAAATGAATATTTGATGAACTGAAAATAGATGTGCTTCATGAGAATTTAATAGGAAATCTATTCAATCTAGCACAGAAATTCAAATCAGCATATCTTATAACTTAAATAAGTTACTTAAAATCTTCAAACAGAAATATCCTTGCCTGAAGAATGACAATATTAATATAGATCTACCAATATGACATGAAACTAAATGACAATATACATTATAGAATTTTACACATTCATATTTGTAGCCATTTCACATTTAAATATTCCATTATCTTTTTGTGATCTAAATCATTAACAAAAACATTATGAGTTGTGCAAGTCAGAAAGCGTACATTTATTAATTTTGATATTAATTTTTAAGTAAGAAAAAAGTTATCTGATAGGTATAGTTTCAAAAGTTTCCACTTTCAAGGAATGTTAACAAACACGTGCTGTTCTAGTTTGAAACTTCTTTTACCAGTTTAAGAATTATCAGCAAACCTCAAATATTCTGTGCAATATTTTGAAGATTATTTCATCATGCTACATTTTAAGTTTGTGATAGTTAATTGTAGTGCCAACTTGAGTAAGTAATGCCTGGCTAACAGTCTGAGTTAGTTCTGGGTATCTGGGTGATTGGCTTACTGAAGAAAGAAGACTCACTCTGGTGTAGGTGATGCCACCCTGTACACTTATAGTCTAGATGGAATGAAAATAAAAAGGAGGTCTTCCTTCTGCTTTCCAGAGGAGTTCCAGTCTTTGTAATCACCTTTGGACACCAATCTTCCAGTGCAGACTCTTCAGTCTTCCAACACTGACTTTTTCTTCCCCACCACTGACTTTTGAGGCTTGTAGCTTGCCCTGCTCAGCCTTCTAGCGCAGACACATGAGCCTCCTGAAACTGACTCACATGGGACTCTCAGTGACTGCCAGAACAACTTTTAACTGGATTCTTCAGATCCCCAGTTTGTGGGCTGGTCCTTTTTCATTCTTCCACACATGACTCTACAGGCATTCATTTTGAGTGTCTCTTGTAGATTTTTAAAAAATATATTTTGTACTAAATCTGTCCCTCCAGTGAACCCTCACTGATTCAGATTTTGGTACAAAAGTGACTCTAGAGGGCCAGGGATTTAGTTCAGTGGCATAAACTCCTGTGTGGCAAGCCAAGCACAAGGTCATGAGTTCAATTCCCAGATAAATTTCCTTAAATGCTTTACTGATTCCTGGGGTGCCTTGGTCTCTCCTCTGATAATGTGTGGAGTGCTGATAGTTTGTGGTGTGAACTGGTGAAAATAGCATCCAGTGCACATCGATTCGATTAGCTGAACTTATCTCAAAGAAATTAGTGACTCTACATACAATACTTCTGAATAGATTGGGCAGGATTGCAAGTATGATGCTGACTGGTTGCTCTTAGCATTTCTAGACAAACTAGTATAGAAATATAATGAAGTCCAAACATGCATACGTATTTAAAGACTTCAGTAAAGGAAAGAAAAGGACTCAAAGATTCAAGTAACCAGCTCCAAACACACATGAAAAATCTAAAATTTCTGAGTGTGTCCTGCAGGATAGTTTTTGTTAATAGATGCAGGACTCAGATTATAGACACCCAAACACAAACTCTAATAGTTTGATTGTCTGAAATATAACTTCTGTATGACATATATTTCCTTGTTTGAGCAGATTAATCCATCTTTTGGTACCTGACATACAAATATAAATCCTTTCTTCTCTATGTCTAATCATTAGGCTCAACAGAAACAATGAGATTTCAGATAGAAAGTTTAGTAATACATCTTCACTGTCTTATTTCAGGGTCATATTAACTCTCTAGTCTAGTGCCATAAATTAGTTTTCAGGGACCTTGATCATCTTTTTCTTCTAAAAGGTGTCACATTAATCCATGATGTTGATGATATTATGTGATACGGCCAAGTGATAAGGAGGAAGCAGTTGCTCTGGACTTGTTATAAAGCATTTGCAAGACAGAGGATGGGATATAAATCCAAGTAAAATTCAAAGTCCCTCTACCTCAGTGAATTTCTATGAGTCCAACGTGTGGGGGCAAGCAGACTTATCCCTACTAAGGTAAAAGATAAATTGCTTTATTTTTCCCTCAAACCAAAAAAGAAGCATAATGCTTAGTTGGTCTATTTGGATTTTAGAGGCAACACCTTTCTCACTTAGCTATTTTATTCCAGCTCATTTAATGGAGTGACTCAGAAAGCTGCTAAATTTGAGTGGGAGTCAGAACAAGAGAAGGTCCTGTAATAGGTGCAGTCTGCAGTGCAGGCTGCTCTGTCAACAGGGCCACATGATTCAGTAAATCTGATGGTACTTGAAGAGTCCGTGGGAGATAGGGGTGCTTTTAGGAGTCTCTGGCAGGCCTCCCTAGGTGAATCCCAGTACAGGTCTTGAGGAATTTGAACCAAAGTTCTGCTATCCACTACAGACAGTTAGTCTCCTATTGGAAAGCAGGTCCTGGAATGCTATTGGGTCTTGATGGAAACTGAATGTTTGACCATGGGACACCAAGTTATCATGCAAACTGAATTACCCATTATGAACTTGGTATTATGTGATCCACAAATCATAAATTTGAACATACACAGGAACAGTCCATCATTAAATGAAAGTGATTATATATATATATATATATATATATATATATATATGATCACACCTGAACAGTTCCAGAAAGTACATATAAAGTTCAATTTAGAAATTATTTCCCCTACACATAATGCTTTAACCCAACTATCACTCATGGACCTACAAATGCCTTATATACTGTTATAGTATGTCACACAGTGTGGCTCAGTCCAAGGAACACATTTCATACTCAAAGAACTGAGGCAATGGGCTCCTGTTCACCGAATTCTTTGGTCTTACCATAATCCTCACAATCCAGAAGCAACTGAAGTGCTGGAAAAATGCTGTGATATTTATAAGATGCAGTTATGGCACCAATAACGTAGTATTACCTTGCAAGGATAGTTAACATTTTTCAAAAGATTGCATCTATTATGTGGTAACAGGTATCCCATTGTCAGAACTCATGGGAACAGGAATCAAGGGAAGAATTTGGAATGGTACAATTCACTGATACCCCTACGGACCCACTACCACAATTTTTGTTTTCTGTCTCCAAGATCTTAGGCTCTTATTGTCAAGAAGTTTAGTACCAGAATGGAGAAAGATTGTATCAGAAGGCACAACAAAGATTCCATTAAATTCAAACTTAAAACTTCCCCCTGAGCATTTTGGTTTCATCATTCCTCTGCTTAAAAAGTTTTGTCAGGGGCGATTGATCCAGTGTATCAGGGACATAGTTAAAAAATTAGAGGAACACTGCAAAAAGATGGAAACCCTGAATGAACAATATAAGAAACAAATAATGCATGAAGCAGATTCCAAGAAATATACAGGAAAACAAAACTTTCATTGAAATTTGGCAAAACAACTTCAACAAAAGTGAAGAGAGAATTCCAGACCTCAAAGACAAGACTGCAGCTAGTGAACAGGAAGGAAAGGTCTTTTAAAAATAAAAAAGAATCAAGAAATAACAATTCAACAGCTGTAAGATGATGCAAAGGTAAACAACATAAGATTGATAGGAATAAGTGAAAAAGAAGGGGACAATGAAAATGATACCAAGAGGCTATTTACAGAAATAATAGCTGAAAATTTTGCAAACATGAGAATGGAAAGTGACATATGGATCAATGAATCATGTGAAACTCCAAATAGCCATAACCAAAATATTAGACACAGATATATAATAATCACCACCTAGAAATTCAACATAAGAACAGAATATTAAAAGCTGTTAAAAAAGATGGATCACTTGTAAAGGAAAACCTATCAGAATCACAGCAGAATTCTCACTACAAACGAAGTCAAGAAGAGCATAGAGTGAAGAATTTTCAGATACTAAAGTAAAACAACTTCCAACCCAGGCTGATGTACCCTGAAAAACTGTCCTTCAAAATGGATGGAGAAATAAGATACTTCCATGACAAAGAACAGCTGAAGAACTTCATGATCACCAAACCAACCCTGCAAAGAATACTGAAAGACATTCTAAATGCGCATAGGAAAAAAAAAAAAACCACTAAAAAGGCAGAGTGGAAAGGTAAAGAAGCAAGAGCAGAAAGATAATATGTCAAAACTAAACCAATATACAACAGTTATAACTTTTGATGCAAATGGCCTCAATTCACCAATTAAAAGACACAGACTTGCAGAATAGATCAAGAAACAACCACCAACTATATGCTATCTACAAGAAACCCATCTAAACCAAAACTAAACTCACAGACTGAAAGTCAAAAGATGGAAAACAATACTTCATGCCACAGAAACCCACCAAAAGTGGGGGTAGCTATTCTCTTTGCAGACAATGTGAACTTCAAACCAAGAATGATCTGAACAGATAAAGAGGGTCAATACATATCAATTAAGGGAAAACTTCAAAAGCAAGACATAGCCATGTTAAATATATATGCACCAAATTTGGGAGCAGCCAGCTATATTAAACAAGTATTAACAGAAGTGAAAAATTAAATAAGGAATAGCATAATTATAACAGGAGATATTAACTCAACATTGACATAAAGGAACAAACCAACCAGACAGAAAATCAGCAAAGAAATACAGAACTGAATCACACCTGTGAACAAATGAACTTGATGGATATATACAGAGTGTTCCACTCAGCAACATCATAATATACATTCTTCTCAGCAGTACATGGGACATTCTCTAAAATAGACCACATAATAGCCCACAGAACATACTTAAGTAAATGCAAAAGAATAAAAATTTATCCCATACATGTTATCAGATCATAGCACAATGAAACTAGAAATGGATGATAAAAGAAACCTTAAAAACCCCCAAAACACATGGAAGTTTGAATAATACACTCCTGAGTAATCAGTGGGTCACAGGGGAAATTAAAGAAGAAATTAAACAATGTATCTATAAGCAAATGAAAATACAAATATACATTACTGGAATTTATGGGATGCAGTGAAAGAAGTCCTCAGAGAAAAATTTATTACAGTGAATTCCCACATCAGGAAAACAGGGCAAACACAAATGAGCAACCTGATGCTACATCTCAAACACCTAGAAAAAGAAGAGCAAGTCAAGCCCAAAGCCAAAAGAAGGGAGGAAATTATAAAGGTCAGAGCAGAAATCAATGCAATAGAGACTAAAAAACAAAATACAAAGAATAAATGAAACAGAGATTTGTTCTTTGAAAGAATAAATAAAATTGATAAGCTCCTAGCCAAAATTATTTTAAAAAGGAATGAAAAAACTGAAATTCATGCAATAATGAATGAAAAGGGTAAAATCACTACAGACTCTGTAGAAATACAGAAGAACATCAACACCTATTTCAAAAACCTCTATTCCCATAGGTTTGATAACACAGGAGAAATGGACAGATTCCTAGAAATCTAAAATAGAAATATGAAATACCAAGCCTGGGTCAAGAGATTTAAAACTGCTGAATAACCCAATTTCTATTAATTAAATTTAAAATGTAATTAAATCCTTACCAACAGAGAAGAGCCCAGGCCCAGACGGATTTCTACAGGAAATTCATGCAAGACTTCTCAAACTCTTCAACAAAATTGAAAGGGAAGCAATTCTTCCTAAGTCATTCCTGGCAGCAAATATTATTCTAGCACCCCTCTGAGAAAGACCCAACTAAAAAAGAGAACGACCAGCCAATCTCCCTAATGAACATAAATGCAAAAATTCTCAATAAAATATTGGCAAATAGAATTCAGCAAATCATCAAAAAGATTATACACCACAACCAAGTAGGATTCATTCCAGGAATGTGGGGATTCTTCAACATATGTAAATCAATAAATGTAATCCATCAAATCAATAGAGCCAAAAATAAGAATCACACGATAATTTCTATAGATGCAGAAAAGCTTTTGATAAAGACTAACACTCATTCAAGATAAAAACCTTACACAGAATTGGAATAGATGCTCTTTACCTCAATATAATAAAGGCCATCTATGATAAACCAACAGCCAGGATCATATTAAATGATCAAAAACTGAAAATTTTTACTATAAAATCAGGAACAAGACAAGAATGTCAATTATCACCACTTCTATTCAACATAGTGTTGGAAATATTATCCAGAGCAATTACACAAGAGAAAGAAAAGAGTAAGTATAGGAAAAGAAGAAGTTAAATTATCATCATTTTCAGATGACATGATACTCTATATATAAGACCCCCAAAACTCCACTGAAAGACACCTAGGTATAGTAAGTAAATTCAATAATGTATCTGGATACAAAGTCAGCACCCAAAAATCAATAGCATTCCTATACACTAACAACAAAATCACACAGAGAAAAATCAGAGAAGCCACACCCTTCACAATAGCTTCCAAAAAAATGAAATACTTAGGAATAAATCTAACAAAAAAAGTAAAAGATCTATTCAGGGAAAATTATAATACTTTGAAAAGAAATTGAAGAGAACCTCAGAAAATGGAAAGACATCCCTTGTTCATAGATAGGAAAAATAAATATTGCAAAAATGGCCATTCTCCCTAAATGGTTATACATATTTAATCCAATTCCAATCAAAATACCATTAGCATATCTCATAGATCTAGAGAAATCACTCCTAAAGTTCATCTGAAACCAGAAGAAACCTACAATAGTAAAGGCAATTCTAAGCAACAAAGGCAAGGCAGGATGCATCACAACCCCTGACAGAAGTTATACTAAAAAGCTACTGTAATAAATTGGTATTGGAATAAAAGCAAACCTGAAGATCAATGGAATAGATTAGAAGATACAACTACAAACACACTCAACCACCTTATCTTTGATAAAGGGGACAAATATGTCCACTGGAAGAATGATAGTCTCTTCAAGAAACGGTGCTGGAGAAACTGGTTCTCCATGTGCCAAAAACTAAAATTAGACCCATACCTATCACCATGTACTAACCTAATGTCTAAATGGATCAAATATTTGAATATTAAAACAGAAACACTCAATCTGTTGGAAGACAAAGTAGATAGAAATCGTGAAGATATAGGGGTAGGTAAAGAATTCATGAACAAGACTCAAACCACATTGGGAAAACTTCCCAGAATCAATAACTGGGACCACATCTTAGTAAAGATTGTCTTTATATTAAAAGGAATTTCCAGCATAGTGAAAAAAAAACACAAATTGAGAAAAAATCTTGGTGAACTGTCCCTCAGACAAAGGATGTCTGTCTAGAACATATAAAGAATTTTAAAAAATCAGACACCTGAAATTCAAAGACCCAATCCAAAAATGAACATCTGAGATAAATACACAGTGGTCAGATGAAGGAATACAAATGGCAAATAAATACATGAAAAAATGTTCATCATCATTGGTCATTAGAGAAATACAAATTACAATCACACTGAGATTCCATCTCACTCAGAAAGAATAGCCAGGATAAAAAAAAGCTACCAACAACAAATGCTGGAGAGGTTGCGGGGGAAAAATAAACTCTTCTGCACTGTTGGTGGGAGTGCAGGCTGGTGAAACCACTGTGGAGGTCAATCTGGAGATTCCTCAAAAAACTTGGATTGGAAATCCCATTTGACCCAGCTATTCCACTTCTGGGCATATTCCCAGAAGAACTGAAAACATCATATCACAGTGATATATGTGCACCCATGTTTATAGCAGCACAATTTGTAATAGCCAGATCTTGGAAACAACCTAAGTGCCCATCAATTGAGGAATGGATAAAAAAGATGTGGCATTTTTATACAATGGAGTATTACTCAGGTATAGAGTGATCACATTGAGATATTTATAAATAAATGGATGCAACTTGAGACCTTAATCATGAGTGAAATAAATCAAATTCACATGAGTAAATACTATATAGTCTCCCTAGTGTAAGAAATGGTTAGAGTATATAAGATTTTATGTTAATCATGGTTTCTCATTATATTGCTTTGAAGTCTTATAATGTTTTCATTCACTGGTTGGAATGGTTTTATTCTGTTTTATTTGATTTTATTATGTGTGATTGTATGAACAGCTATTTTGAAGAAAATAAGACATTATGGCACCCATTGCTGATTTACCATCATCTTGCTTTGAAGTCCTGCTATGCTTTTTTTTCTGTTTCAATTGGTTCTATCTTGTTCTTTCTTATTAGATTTTAATATATGTGATAGTATAAGCAAATTTTTAAGAAAAATGAGATAGTATCCATCGTTCATTTTCTCTTATTTAGTTTTAAATGTCATGTAATACTTTCATTCTCTTGATTGGTTTTATGCTATTTTGTTATGTTTGTTATTATTGTGTGTGAACATATGCTCAACTATTTCAAAGAAAAGAGACATTGCATTAACTACTGTTGATATCTGGTTGTCTTGTTGTGTTGCAGAGATTGTCTCTTCTGATTTGCTTTGTTCTGTTCTTTTTTGTTTCATTCTCTTTAAAATAAAAAAACAAAATAAAAGCAACATATTAATCTGTGAAGATGTTTCTTGGGGATATGATAGGCTAGGAAATCTGAAGGGAATCATAACATAGTAACTAGATTCTATGTAAAAAAATTAAGGAAAAACAAGAGGGAAAGAATTGATGTCTCTGAAAGCTTCCTCTCCCTGGGAAAATGCACAAAATAATAAATAGCAGTAAAATAAAGGGTGTGAAAATGATTTAACTAATTTTTCCATAGTTGTACAAAACATCAAACACTTAGCAACTTAAGGAGAAGTTTATTTTGGTGCCAGGGTTCAGTCAGTGGTGAGCTGTTCGCAAGGTAGAAAAAGAGTGGCAGAAATGACAGAAAAAAGAGGTGCTCAACATGTGGTAGCCAGGAAGCAGAGAAAATTAGGAAAGAGCCAGGATCTCCTCTCAGAAATCCACCTAGACAGAGGTTCCACCTATTGACAGTACATTCAGCTACTCAAGTCATCAATGGTTGAGTTCCTTGATGAGTTAGTGGTCTCTTGTTCGAACCACCTTTGACTCCCATAAAAATCTTGGAGTAACCAGTGTTATTATGAGCTCACAAATTTAAGCTGGAACCCAAATTATTGTGTTGTATTTTTTTTTTTTTTTGTACTAGGGCTCGAACTCATGATCTTTCACTGACCACACAGGTGCTTATACTACTGCGCAAAGTCTCTAACCCTCATTGGAGATTTAAGGCAAACTTAGCTGTAAGCTCCTGTGAAAAAAATTCAAAAGAAAGTTAAACACTCTCAACCTACAATATCAAACAGTAAACATTACCATTCCAAAGGGGACAAGAAAAAAAATAGGAGGATAGAAGAATGGGATCAAAGCAATCCCAAAACTCAGCTGGGCAAACATTAAAATCTACGGTTCCAAGCACTTTTAACCTCACACCCACAGCTTCATATATTGCCATGTCAGAGGTACACTGTCTAGCTTATAAGGTATTCTTCTGAATTATTGTTGGAATCCTCCCCCTGACTCCACAACTCTTGCACTCTGCATAAATGTAAATCCAGCAACATGTGACTTATAGCAAGGTCTGCTGCCAGCTAGAGCAGTAGCTCAGAACTTTCCCATCTTGATGATAGTTGCAAAGACCTCCATGTGCTCAGGTTCCTAGCATGGTAAAGTGAATTACATGGAGTTAGTTAGTTAGACACATCCTCTCCAACAGACTAAATCTGGCTTTTTTGCTATATTCAAAACAAAGTCATTTTGCCTTATACTGTTAAGTTTGCCAAGCTATCTTTCCTTACCGCCAAGTTTCCCTCAAGCTTCTTTCCTGTTGTCTACCTATAGAGTCTGGTTTCTTTTAAATGCTAGGTTTTGTTTGTTTGTTTGTTTGTTTATTTTTTGATTAACCAAGTTTTCCTCTGCTTCAACTTTACAGGACTCAACATTACTGAGCACAACCTTACTCAAGCTTTTTTTCTAGCCAAACTCAAAATATCTTAAATCATTCAGCTGAGTCATTTGTTTTTGATTCTCAAGACAGAATTGGCTAAACTACCCCAACAATGCCCAAACCACAGCCTCAACATTAGACTGTTTCAAAATTTCCTCTGACACATTAATTAGTCTACTTCTTTTAACCTGAGTTCCCTTCAAAATCTTAGAATAAGATGAAATGCACACATTTTTTTGCCAGAACATAACTCACATGGCCTGGTTGTTCCTAATTTAAGCCTCCTGAGCTCAGTCTTTGCATCCACTTTTTCATCAACATTTTGGTCTTCTGAGCTCTAACTAAAATCTCTGTCAAGCTTAGATTATAACACTCTAAGGCTACTTCTTCAGTTTGCATTTCCAGATTTTCCAAGAACCTCTCACAAGCCAGTTCCAAAAACTTTTGAATTACATAGTGGGGTAGCATCACAGAAAAGACCCAATTACTGGTAAAATCTTTCTTAGTTACTTTTCCCTGCTTGAGATACAATACCCAACATTCACAGCTTAAAGGACAAAAAGTTTATTTTGGCTTCATTTGTGGATGATTCTGCCCATAGTTGTTGATTCCAAGGCCTGGCAATGGAGAAACTACTCATGGCATTGGAGCACAAACAAAGTGAGAGATTGAGGGAGGAAGGAGAGACCTCTCCAAGCCATGCTCACAGTGACCCCTCTCCTTTAACCAAACTGCTCCCAAATCACATTCAGTTATAAAATCATCAATGGACTAATCCATTGATTGGTATCATCCCTCTATGACACATTCACCTCCCTAAAGCCCTAATTTATGAACACATGAGGTTTGGGGGAGCATCTAGATATAAACCATAACAACAAGGAATTGAAATTCCCTTAAACGCTTAAGATAATGGAGCATAAGATAAACAATTAAAATGATGGTATAAAAATATTTGGAAATTAAAGGACTGGAACACATACATTTTAGGAAACTAATGAGTTCAAAACATTGAAAGGAAAGAAAAAGTGAGTCAGAAAAATTTAGAGATGTAAGGCACAAATACTGAAATCAAAATATCAGTGGATTAAACTGTAGATTAGATACAACTAAAAGTGTGAGGAATTGAGAGATAAACATAAGAAAATTGCAATGCAATAGAGATTAAAACATTATAAAGGCAAAAAGTAATCCATAGAAAGGGCAAAATGAAATAGTCTATCATACACAATCACAATATGAGAAAGAGTTAGAGAAAACAAAGAACTGATATTTAGACACATGATTGCATATTCTGTACAATAACAAAATACATAAATTCCTAGACACAGAATATAAGAATGTTTAAAATCTAAATTCAACAAATGTATAAAATAGAAAAGATTAAGCAAAAAAATCAACAAAAGGAAATCCGACTCCAAATCAGAAAATGTATGCATAAACACAAGTTGAAGACATTTTCTGATGAAAAAGTGTAAGAGTACAATTACATCTTTTGAAAATGTAATTCCTATGGAATTATATTAAAAGACATTTTACAGAAAGTAATAAAGTGAAGAAATTAGAGGAGAAATATGTAAGATTACAGAAAAAATATGTATCCATGAAGATAGAATGCATAAGAAAGTAGATAATGTAAGCTCAACATAAAAAATGAAAATATTGAATATGACAAAAGAAAACTAGGTGATACAGAAAAACAAAGTGTGTGGGGAGAAAAATGAAGAAAAATGAGGCCCATACGAATCAAAATAATATGAAAGTAGAAATAATTTATGTTTAAAAATTCAAAAATAGATGTGACTTAGCAATTATGAACAAATGTACATGATACATTCAAAATATTCAGCTTCATATTACAATGCAACTAAATGAAATATAATTCTATATGTTTCTCACCTAAATTGTGTCATGAAAACAAAAATAGATAAAACTATGGAAAAATAATAAAGTTGGTAGCATGTCATCAATCAAGGAACAAAATCATAAAATTTGAATAATCGTGTTAGCAAATTTGTTTAAAAATTGTATGTTGATTAATTCATCAATCATTTTAAGAAGATGTGAGCTTACCACATATTTTCATTGCTGAATTAGCAGCAAAGTAAAACCAAATCTATATTCAACTAACTTCAACATCTTTAGATAAGTTAGAAATCAATAAGAAGTATAAGTTAAAATTTTCCATTAATGGGGCTGGAGATATAGCTCAGCAGCATAAGCACCTGCCTTGCAAACAGGCAGTCGTGAGTTCAATCCCCAGTACCGGAAAAAAGAAAAAAAAACTTTCCATTAATTTGTCAATTTTTTAAAACACATATTTTATAATTGACAGTAAAGAAAACAGTGGAAGATTAAAAATTAATTATAATTGAGTAATTAGGTAACATTCAAAGTATATATGGGATGCACTAACAGCAATATATAAGAAACTAGAAATCTTTTAAACCAGAGAATTCAATATTTAAATAAAAATGGTAGTGAAAACAAAACAAAATTTTGATAATATATTAAAAAACAATGAAGAGTACAGAAATTAACAAGAAGTTTGTGTGTGTCTGTGTGAGCATTTATGCATATGAATTAGGGTCATCACCAAAGCCAAAAGTTAGTTATACTTAGAAAAATTTAATAAATTGCTAGACTTCCATTGTAATAGCTATAGTAATAGAATTCTCATTTATGATTTTATTATGTGGACACAAGATTGTCCAGAAAAATTGCTACTCTTTTTAGCCTTTCTGGCAGCTAGTTTTAACCATGTGATTAAATTCTGTGCAATGAGATGAAATAAATTTTCCTTCTAAGACAGCTGTCATGTGTCATGTCTGTCTTTATCCTTATGCTTTCCTGCTTGCTGGATGGGCACATGATGACTTGGGATGATGAAGCATTTTACTCCATCAAATGCTTTTGAGAGTAAATACTGATAATAGGCTACAATGAAAACAATTCCAGTACCCTTGTATGGCAAAGGCTCTATATCAGCCATTGTCCTCCTGTTTTTAAACCTAAACAAAAGTCAACTAATATATTTCTGTCTTAGAAGTGAACACATAGGAGAGATTTTGTGGGAAGAAAAGTCTCCTCAAACAGTTGTTTTTTCTGATTAAAAATAAAGTGAATGATTAATTTAGAATTCTGGCAGAGCTGAGGTTGAAGTGTTGATCAAAAAAAAAAACAAATAAAATAATGATTTCAAAGAAAAGTCTATTGGAAAATATGCTAGCATTGACAGAAAATGTTAAGTACCCCTTAGTGGTGATAATGTATAAAGTTGTACCTATTTTTCAGGTGGTATAACTTTTCCCTAGTGTGATTTACTTGTTCAGCATAAGTGGAAAGAAGGCAGAGAGTCACAAACACACAGATTTGTGTGTGATGAAATTATTAAGGAAAAAAAATGTGGCAAAATTTGAGAGGTATGCAATAGAATTCTTAAAAATAAATACAGCATAAGATTTAGATCAGTATTAAGAAACGGAGGAGTGCTGGGGTCAGGAGCCATGAGTCTGAATGAAGTTTAAGAATTTTATAAGCATATTCATTGGGAAGATATGTGGAGAGGTTGAAGACTGTCATACGACTATGAGAAGGTTGAATTCAAGACCTTCTGACTTCGCAAGTGATCAGTGCTCACCCTAAAGAACTTACGCAACCTCAACATGAGAGAAAAGTTGGACAAATTGCACCATGTACAGACACATAAAAGAAATACATTTCATAACGAAGTTCTAGTATTTCAGAGAAAAACTGAAGTGATCTTCAGAGAGGCTGCTCTGAATGTTTGTACAAAAGGGCTTCTCAGGATAATTGGAGCTGTTACTGCAGAAATAATTATTCTAGAGATTCACTTGAACATACAGAACACTGATAAAAATAGAGCATCCTTCACTAGAAAAACTTTTGTTCTATGAATTCGTAGACTTATTAAAATTGAATGTTTCTCATGTACTCTTTTAGGGGAAAATTGTCCTGTTAACTATCTAAATTCTTACTATCTAATCTCTGTTTGATATCAAAAACAGGGATTCAAAAACATCTGTATAAGAAAGAAATCCATCTAGCTGGCTATTTAACACTGTTCCTTTCAATTTCGAATGTTTTTATTCTAAGTATTTTACAAAGTACTATTAATAAACCTTAGAAAATATTTTAAAATTTCTCCGTGTCACCATTTAATATAGTTGACAGCCTCAGTGACTTCCTGCTGGCTTCAGTCAAAAGAACTTTTCTGCCCCTTCACACATTTTCTAGTCATTTCTCTTTGATTCTTCATTTTGGCTATTTTTAAAAAGACAATCTTGACAAAACTTTAAAAGATAGAAAAAAAAATCTATGTCTCTGAAGTTTTTTCATGCAAAACAGCTTGCTGGACTTCAACAATTGCATATGTAAGGAGTCATTTCCAAAAAGTGATGTTTAATGTACAGAAGTGGTCAGGCTTGGCTGAGATTGTTACTATTGAGAGATATCTACATCTGTTTTGTATTTCCCTGGTGGAGCTTATTAGCATTGCCAAGTGATTTAAATTGGATATGTTAGGGGCATAAATTAAATGGTTGAAAGTCTTCAGACAAAGGGAGTTCATAAATTGTTATATGTGATTGTGGAAGTTAATTTCATTCCAAGTGGAATTTGAATGTTTGAAACAGACATAAACTTTAGCCTTATCATTTTCATTAAAGATAAAGTAGAAAAAACACAACAGTCCTAAAAGCATGGGTCATGAAGGACTATAGACTTTTAAGAGTTCTTAACGATCTGATATTAAAATGAACTTTGGAAATCTTTAGGCTGTTAGGCTTAGAAATATTGGGCAGGACTTAAAAGATGTACTGTAACCAGACTCAAAATTAAATGCTATAATTAAATAGGTATTGCTCTATGGACCATAAACATAGTAATTTATTTAAGTTTTAAGGAGCCCCGGAAACTAATTGGGAAAATATTGAAAGAATACACTGATATATCTACAGGTAAAGCTGTGTCTTAAAGGCTAGAAGGGCTTGCAGCAGGCCAAGATACGAGGCAGTATATGCACTTTATCAGGAAGAGGAACAACATTTCAGAGAAGGGAGACACATGACCCATTTAAGTCAGGGAAACAGTAAGTTGCAGATACAGGAGAAAGAACTGGAAGGAAGTATAGAGGAATAAGGGAAATAAAATAAACATATAACTTAGGACATGGTCACATTATGAATGGACGATGCTTAGAATTGCTTTCCTTGTGAAATGATTAGGTATGACAGGGTACTCTGAGATGACCAGATTTGGATTTTAGGAAAATCACTGGTAAAACAGAGGGGGTCGATGGAAATGGAAAGAATGGAGAACATTTTATTGAAAAAATTCATAAAACAAAGGAGAGATGGGGATCTAAAAGTAGAGGCAGTGAACAGTGCCTTCACTGGCGTGAAGCAGTGAACAAAATATGAAAAATGTCAAGGACCACTATAGAAAAGGAAACTCTGATTTTCTTTTAGCGAGATGTGAAGGGCTTGTTGATGAGAGTTGATGAGGAATTGAGTGTGAACATGAAAAAGAGCAAAGCCATCAGTGAGTGCAGGTGCTCTTAGACCAGTGATGTGGGAGAGTATCAGATCATCAGGGCCTGTGACCCTTGTCTGAGTGGGGGCTTCTGCAGCTCCTCTATGTTTATGGTGAGTTTTTCATGCATGTGAAGATGTTGAAACACGTCTTCACAAAGACTTTCAAGTGCTATTCACTTTGAGGGAGCTTCTGAACATTTAACAAAATGAAGTAAATGAAAACAATAAAATTAATTGGCCAGATACACTAAATGTAAAAATGCTCAAGGATCCTGACCATAAATGACATGTTGCCAGGCAAACCGATATTGTCAAATCCAGACACTGACTCTAACAGAGCTAGTTTGTGAATGTTATTTTTGCTGCCATTCACACTAAAATTATCAACACAAATATTTCTAAAACATTCACCTGAATGTGAAATGCTGAGGACTGGCCACAACTTATAGAGCACATTTCCAAAAACGTGGTAAAAAAAAACAAAAATCTTGTGAAAGATCCAGAAATGTTCTGCAATGTTTCCTGTAAACCCTGAATTATCAAATTTACTACTGATCACCTTAAAAATGGACATTTGGGGGTGATTTGTAAATTAGAAATCTCCTGTAATCAATATCAAGGTTTATTGACCTGAAGTGAGAATGGAAAGGACACTATTATAACTGCTGTAACTTTCTTCACAAAACAACAGCTTATGTTGTCATGATTTTTGTGCATTGTAAACTCTGAAATTGAGAAAAATAAGGCTCCTCTCAGGATACCAACTCTCTGAGAGAAGATATTCCATCGTAATTCCACACACTCAAGGGAAGCACAGATGTTCTGACTTATTAGTGTTTTTATTTAAGTGATTTGTGTTTCTGTAACTTAAAAATGCTTTTTATGTACTGGAAATATTTCTCATTATACTGTAAGATGATATTAGTGGCTGTATAACAGAACACTACATCATTGTAATATTGCTTGTTTCCAAGTTTCCTTGACCCCCATATACATTTGCAATTAAATCAGGAAGTCCTAGTAAAAGGCTATTTTTAAGAAGGAAAATATTTTAATACCACTACATTTAAAATCATTTCCAATAATACAACTCAATAAATTTGCTTTATTGAAGATGAGCAGTTTATTTTACTTGCATGAAAGAACAAATGGCAGATACGTTATCTTACTCAGGGCTTAGATAAATCAGTGAAATACAGGATATTTCCTATATCCTAACTTTTAAAGGTCAAGTACAAGGCATAACAGTTACAGTAAATAGTAATTTGAGTTCTATTTTTGCTTGTTTTCACATTTATTTATTTATTTATTTATTTAGTGATATTGAAGACTAAAACTAGAGTCTTACCCATGCTAAACAAATGATGTAAAATTGAGCTATACCTTATCCCTGTACTGTGGGATGTTTGTTTGTTTGTTTGTTTGTTTGTTTGTTTTTCACACAGGTTCTAAGTTGCCCAGGCTGCCCTCAAACTTGCCATCCTTCTGCCTGGCATCTTTAGGAGCTCAGGTTAATACTGTGTTGCCACTTTCAGCTGAGTTTTAACTTGACTTAAACATATCGATATTTCCTGTATATCCCTGGAGACATGTTCCCCTGCTTGGTGTATATATGAGTAGGGTTAGATATTCAGTTTGGAAGCAGTCACAAAGACTACAAAATGGATAGCAGTATAACCATAAATGTACACAGGCAAAACCTCATGCTCTCAGGAGATAACTCTGTGGTATAATAATGGTATAATTGGTGTCTAATTTCCTTCATCTCTCCATGTTGGTGTGGAGAGGCCAGTTAATGTGCCACATCCTGCCTGTTAGTAAATTGCACATTATAGAAATACATGCTTCATAGTTTCTTACTAAAATTATGAATTGACCCATGAAAAAATTCTTTATATAGTGTTTATCAAAGAAAATCCAACAAATACTATAAATGTCAATCCTTTATAATAAAAATTTAACTGAGGAGAGATGAAGAAAAGGCACAACTTTAGAAGAAAACAAAGGAGTAGGTCTGGACTGGACCCAGATGGGCTACAAGGGGGCCTGATGAGAATGAAGACCTTTGCATCAGAAAGATCCAAGAGTGAAGTGGGAAATGTCAGGCAAGTTGCTTGTGGAACTTCATTCCCAAATCACAACCTTTGAGCTGTGGCCAAACAACCATCTGATGATGAAATCTGTCTCCAAACACAAAGGATCATGTACATTTGGGCAGCAATCTTGTGATCAAAGAGAGACAGAAAGTGTTCTCATTTGCTGTAGAATGAATATAGCAATCCCTCCAATTCATAGGTTAAAACTTAATGGTCAATGTAATGGTGTTTGGGAGTAAGAACCCTTAGTGAGGGGATAGCTCATGAATGTGGAACTCCTAGGAATGTAACATAATTAGCAATCTTATAAAAATAATGCTAGAAAATTTTCTTGTCCTATGTGTTATGTGAAGACATACTGAGGAGACCAAATAACATTGTCATATCAAGATCATGCATATATACCAGTTCCAAAGATTAACACAATTATTATGTATTGCAGTCATACTAATATAAATAAAATTAGAAATTATTTAATTATGAAATGTAAGAGGTGTACTATTTATAGTCTTTTACCTTAAGAAGCTTAAGAGTTTTACAAATATGCAGAAGTTACAGATTCTATGAAATTCATGGAGTATATAATAATGACTATAAACTGCTTTAAATACACTGAGGTATTAAAAGGAAGAGGTGACCATTAGGAGGTCAATTGGAATGTGATATGGCAAAAATGAATGTTTTCTCTCATTCTAATATAGTGATATAAAGATGGGAAAAATTCAATCCATTCCATCTGAAAGAACTTTCAAGATTTTACCTATGATTGACAATTGTATCCATACCTATTATATGATTCAGAACTAAAAATATTTTCTTCAACAGAGCAGTAACTGTTCCTTCTATAAGTGGCAGATTCTTAACAACCAATAGATGCACTGACGCATGAAATCAGGACAATCATAATGCTGGTTTGCACAAAGAACTAGTTTATAAGCAGGAGCCCTCCTATCTCAAATCTTTAGCACATTATGTGACTATAGGCAGTCCTAAGAAAGAAAGCAAGTTTTCATGAAGAGTTTATTTGTTGTACAAATAACAAGAACAAAGGGAAGGATAGATATTTATGTAATGTAGGCTTAATTGTAGCAATATTCAGGGACCAGAATATTGTGATATGCTTGCATATCTTTTTTAAGGGGGTAAAATTTGGTTGGGCACTGAAAATATTTATATTTCTAAGGATGAACTTCTGTTGGGATTCTGTGGTCAACAAGCAGTCCTTTCAATTTAAAATGCCTATTTTGAAATATTAAAAATGATATTCAGATTATATTCGTGTTACGTTTCATCAGATGTAGGTGATATTTTATCTCTGAAATTTGTTTATTGACTTTTAGATTTGAATCTGAGAGGAGTAAAAATATTTATTTTTATTTCTAGCATTTTGAAACATTGAGGTGTTTATTTTATGAAGCCCCTAAATTTTGAGATGATGTAAAAGACCCTGGTTTTGAGTATATTGTTAATTGCATGATTAGTAAAATTCTTTTTAAGAGATAAATTCAATGTGTCATATACATTTCTTAGTCAGCTCAAGAATATAATATATAGTGAATAAGTGAATTTATAGGCAGCCATGGTTATTTTTTCAGAAGTTTGGTAACATAAATCACTTTTCTTGACTTACATTCTGCAAATGTTATGTAACAATTAACTTCTTTGTGCATTGCTGTAAAAATATATCTGCTTTCATCTCATTACATTTAACCTGAATCAACAGCTAGATTCAGTACAACTGTGAAATTTTATCTTGTCTACAGAAAAAGACATCAGATTCTAATGGAAATATTTGCAATAATATTTGAATAAAATGGCAAGTAGGCAACATGTGGGTGCCTCCATGTGGGTGCTTGCTGTTCTGAGAGCCACTTGTTTCCCAGTCAACAGAGCGCTGTGTTCTTCTTAATGAAGCCCAAGAGTGCTGTGCTGTTGCCCTATAATTTTCTGGACAGAGTGAGCTGTTGCCTGTGCCAAGAGAGAAACACACACTCCATTATCTTTTCAATAGGCCTTAAAATTATTTGTTTAAAAAGCTTTCCCACTGTCACTTTTAAAAGTGTTTGCAAAGTGATTGTTATAGATCACGCCATCTCATTACAATTTCAGAGCCGTCGCACATCTTTTCCTCCCTTGTATTTCAGTAAAAAATGAACTTGAAGCTTAAATGTCAACTATTTATTTCCTAAGAATTGTTCCCTCTTTATCGATCAAAATTTTAGTTCACAAATGTTCTCTTCTCAAGCTTCAATTATTTACTTGTCATCCTCCTGAGAGCACTTCATAGGATATTTTCTGAATGACAGATTGAATGCTTGATTGTTGCCTTTACTACTCATAAAATGATCACCTTAGAGCTCAAGGAATATATTTAGTAAAAAATTTCATTGTTGATGCCTTTTAGCTTAAAGAATGCTGCAAATCTGGGTTACTCTTTGTCACAGTTTTCCAGCGTAAATTTCTAAAATATTTCCTTATCTAATTCAATAAGCAATTTTATTATTTCGAGAAGTCTTACAGAGACTTAGGTGTGATAAGCATATAAACAAATTACAATTTTTAAAATTTTAGTCCATACTTCTCAGTCGACTCTTCATTTTAGATCTTGTAACGAGGGGCTGGAGATTTAGCTCAGCGGCATAAGCGCCTGCCTTGCAAGCAGGCAGTCGTGAGTTTGATCCCCGGTACTGATAAAAAGGAAAAAGTAAAAAAAAAAAAAAAAAAAGATCATTTTAATGACTAATGAGCAAAACCAATCTGAGAGAGTATGAATTCCAAATTTATATAATGTACAATACATATCATTCCAATATGTAGTTTTTTAATGTGGAATATATAAAGGTTTGGTCCCAGGGTAGTATTTTTGGGAGATGCTGTGGATCATCAAAAATGAGAATTCATGGGGTATCTTCTGATTACTGAAACTGGAATTACAAGGGATGGTGTGGGGACCACAGCCTGCTCTCTCTTTCTGATTCCTGGCTCATGACATATTTCTATGATGTGCATTTCCACCATCAGGTGCATCCTCATCACAAATGAGCTCTTCAGTCTTTTTTTTTAACCTGCAAGCCATGAAACAAACAATCGTTTTCAATTAACAAATTATTTTTAATAATTATTTTTAATCTCAGGTATTTTGTTGTAAAGAACTGAAAATGATGCACTGACATTGTCTTTTGTTTTCTTACTATACAAATTCTATTTTCCATAATCATTCTTATTCTACCAGTCTTTCACAACATGGCAGATAAAAATTCCTGTCCTTTGAAAGAGTTAACATATATAATGTCTAACCATTTTTTTTTTCTATGACAGTCTACATCCCTGGCCTGGAAGAGTATCTTCACATCCACCTGCCCGAAACAGGAATAGCAGGGAGATATCAAGAAATGAGTTGAGATATAAGTGAAATACATTTTTCACTGCATAATTTTTTTTAATTTTAAAAAAGAACTATTCAATATAATTAAGCTTTTTTTTTTTAAATTTTGTGAACTACTTGGATCAGATTCTATATCTACAGCAAGTGAACGTGTTCTGACAAATTTAGTGGGATGTTTCCCGGTATCCACCCCACCATATTTTGGGCATTCTTTCCCTCAGGAAGGAGTCATGCCATTAAAACCTTCATTTTTCAGACTCCTATGCATGTGAACATCTGCATTTGATTTAGACTCAGCCACAAGACATGGTAAGTGAAAACTAAGAGAGAGGAAAGAAACTCATCTGTCTGCTCTTAATTCTAGGAATGAAGACACAGAATTTTCTGTTTTAGCAGTAGCAGAGATGCCTCTCTTCGAGTCACAAGACTTGCAGGTTAGTACAGTTTTGCTTATTTGGACTATGGCTAACACATACCATTATGCTTGTGCATTTAGATGCAATACAGAGATGCCTGATTAAAAGGCTGATGTGGTAATAGTACAATCGTTTGTCGTGGCATATTCTTATAAACTCCAGCTTAACACCACATTTTCTGATAGTTGTTACAGAGCACATCTTTGAAAGATTTTACTAAACTATACCTTCTTTCTGCAAATTTTAGTGAATTTGTATGCAGTTTATGATCTGTAGGAAAGTCTTTCCCTATGAAACAGTTGGTAACAAACATTGGAAATACATTAGGTTCCTAAGGAAATGGAAATTTTTGAATTAGTGACCTGATTCAGTTTTGAGTTTAGAATGTTCATACTAGCATTAGAAGATTAAACCATAGTTAGTTCATGATGTTCAATGGCCTAAAGATGACCTAAATTACTATATTAAACTGGTTGAAATTATAGAAAAGAAATTTATATCCTGAATTTGAATCCATATTCTGTCATCTATTAACTATGTGATCCATCACCAACTGTGTTACTTATAGCCTTAGTTTTTAATATATAATAGTATTTTCTCTAGCTTTTAAAAAATATAAAATATATAAAATGAATCAATGCAGAATCTACCAAAATACATATACACACTTCTGAAAAAGAAAAAAGTAGTGTGTGTTTTTATATCGGATGTTCTTATCCTTGTATGGCGTACCCTAAAGGACTGTATATCACTGGATCTTAAGGAAGAATTGAAAATGATGTGCAGTAATCTCAACAACATAGATACCCAAGCAACAGTTTACCAGTAACAAATGTCTGGAAGCTAATGGCCACCACTATGAATATCTCTTGTAATTGCAGAGAACAAAAGTAACTTGTTTTAATCTCATGATATCTCAGTAAATTTAGTATTAAAATACTAATTTTCCTTTTCCTAATGTATGTATACATGTTTTGGCTGACTCTGTATTTACAGAGACTAGAAAGATGTTTGATATGGAGCGTTATGAATTTTAAAAATAGCATCATCATTATTGCTACTATTATTGCTATTGTGGTTGTTGCTTTTCAAAAACTGTTAAGTTTAAAATTTTGCCTTATATGCTTGTTAAGAAATCAGCCTGTTACTAGCAAAAGACACCAGACACCATAGGCAGAGAAAAAAATGAGAATTTATTACTCTCAGCAACATCAATTTCCAGAATCACATTTAGTCCATATCCCAAATCTCAATTCCTATTGTCAACAAAAAGAGATTAAGCAGGAATATACATAGACAATGAATTACACTATAGGGAGGAATCCTTAAGCTTGGGGTATGAGAATATATGTAATGCAGTATAATTACCTAGCAGAGATACTGTTTTTGTCATATTAGATTAGGGATAACCAGACTTTGCTAAATATCTTTATCTTCCAATATTATTGCTCAAAATAGTTCAAAAGATAATCTGTAAAATCCACTCAGTGCCTTTGCTGATAGGATGAGTAGAAATGTGAGACATCTAAAATAATTGTTTCCAAAAGGTTTGCTCTTTGTTCTTAAACTATCTTGATTTCTGCTGAGTTCTTCCACAAGTGTAGACTACTTTAACGGATTACACTGATAAATCTGACAGCTCAGATTATATCTTTTCAATTTGTCTCATGTGGCATTTAATTGAGGCTACTATTGATGGGATATGTATAAATACTTTGCTCCATATATGAAACATGAAACTATTTAAAATTTCAGTGCACAAATAAGACATCTATTCAGTGCAATTAAGTTTAAAAGCATTGATTTTGATTTTGCTTTAGAAAATTGCAAATTTTAAATTGATAAAATCATAATTTTAGGAAAAAATACAAGGCTATGAAAGATAATCATCTTTTATGCTATGGTTGAAATCCAGTGCCATAATTTCAGATCTAGAAGTTCCCTGTAATTACTATATGCTCTTCATACATTTTATTAAATAAATATATTTTTATATTCCAATTAATTCATTTCAAAACTAGAAAATTATGTAACTGATGCATCATTTAATGGATGGTCCTTGACTTTGAAATTCCATATATTAAAATACAGCTTTAAGCACTTCAGTTAGCTGTGTTCCATAGAAGTTACCAGAATTCAGAACAAGTATATAAAAACAAAAAGGAGATTCAAAAATACAGAGGACAGAGTGAGAACATCTAGTCTATATCTAATTTTCTTTCCAGAAAGAGTGAAGAGACAATATGATAAAAAAGTAAGAATGCTATTTTTAAAAATGGCTTGGAGTTTTCTAAGACTGACAGAATGATTTTCAGATTTAAAAATTACAGTAACTTTTTATGAAAAATGATGAAAAAGAGGGGTAACACCGTAGACTAATAAAAAAACAAACACTGTGTGTGAGAAATTCAAAAGTTCAGTGATTGACATGGGAACTTGCAATGATTAAAGATAATTAAAGATGACTTTGAAACGGACACAGTCCAGGTCAGTGAAAAAGCTATGAACAGTGCTTGGCCCCTTTATAAACAGCTGGCCATGCAACACAGCTTCCTGCTAATGCAGGGCCCAACTGTGGGCTAGCTGACAGTGGCACACAAACAGGTCATGGTGTGAAGCCCAGTCTTGCTCAAATGTGCTTATAAAGTTCTATGAAATTTTGTCCAAAAAGTGCTCAAAAGAAAATTACATCAAAATATTATACATTATTATTGAGTGTTTCAGTTCTACTCTTCTTAAAATATTAGCTGGAGCTCAATCATTTTTAAAGTATTAAGAACTAAAGTTTGATATGGAAATTACAATAATGTATCTTAATAATAACAAGTCACTAACAGTGACATTCCATGTAAACAGAACTTCATTCTTCTAAGCAGAAAGTAAAATTATATGAGCTTGTTTTCACAAAGTGGTATTGTTTCTTAAAACATGCTAATCAGCTTAATTTATATTAAATATTAGATATGATCATGATGGCTGAATCAAAATTTCCCACATGGCAGTAAAACTACTGAAATTATAACCTTTGAATAAATCAGCATCAAAACACAAAGTAGGTAATTAGTGATACAAATTAGTATTGATTATAAGTGGCAAAGTCTAGCTCTTGAAAAAAGAATGCTTTTAATCTTGTCAATTACTTATCTCAGACTCCAAGGCTATTGTCTTCTGCTATTCTCTGATAGAAATAAAATTGCATTACTTTTCATAAGTTACACATGAATTATTTCTCTGGATATGGTTGTGATCTAGCATGTATTTATGAGGATAAAAATAAATAATAGAGATAGATATTCTACTTCCATTCTTCATTCTCAGCAGAGACTCTTAATTTCAACATATGTTCCAATTACAGTCTGGTTTGATTATTTCTTAATCTTCTTAGTTTGGTTTTGCTCCCACATTGAACCCCAATTACCAATCATGGCCCACCTGCTGAACTTCCAGTGCCTGCATGTGTCTGGAGGAACCATTTCTGTATGGGTCACTGTGAATGCAAAAGGCCTGTTATCCTTGTATAGATCAAGTACAATTCACTTTGAAAATGAGTGTACATAGCAAAATTTATTTTTAGGAAGGTTTTATATGTTAATATTCTGCAGACAAATAAATGTTGACAATTTAATTAGAAACAAATAAATTACCCTTAAGTAATTTGTTTCAAATAGAAAGGGCAATTGTTTATGAATGTTGACTAGAAGCTATTTTATTTTACTTTTTATTGTATACAACTTCAAATTTACTTTCACTGTTTGAGTTTCTCAAAATAAAAGCAATGTTTTCTGAGTGCAGGGCACAAGGTTTTTAGGTGTATGTGGAACCTTTGCCTGTCTTCTCTGAGCCCCGACTCTGCAGCACAGTCTAACACCTGTTTATCTTTTTATTCAGGATAGTAAGAGAATTGGGTCAAACTGTTTCTATCAAATAATTTTACTCAGGCAGTTGAACTGAGTTACACATGCAGTGAGTTCTGCTATTGCATTATCACATGGGAGAAGTCCAAAGCACAGCTCATGTCTTTCCTGGAAGTTCAGGGGATTTCATGCTTCATTTTTATTGAATGTGGTACGATTCTCATTCTCTGAGTTCATTCTGTGCTTCAGTTTTTGGAATTTATTCTTTCTCTTATTCAAAGGAATCCTAGCAGGCTGGGGACATAGCTTAGGAGAGAAGGACCTGCCTGGCAAGAACAAGGCCATGAGTTTGATTCCTAAAAAATACCTAAATAAAATTTAGAAACAACTAAATTAAAACAAAGGAATTTAACTGATACATAGTTAAATGGCAGATAGAATATGATAGAATAAGATATTTAACCTTAATTTCCACATTTTGTAAAATTGTCTATAAGAGTGATGAAGTTTAATGCAACTATTGGATAAAATAGCAGAATGTCAAAAGACAGCTAGCAGTATGCGGTGAAGTTTAAAAAAAAATAATTAGAAGATTGCAGACGTTTTTCTCCTGATGTGCAGACTGAGGTGCCCAGACTAATAGAATGGACTTGGAAGTGGGCAGCATCACTCCTGTACAGAACTATTGTGAACTTTTTCGGCAGATGAGACTTGTAGCCAGCCTTGTGTAACTGGTAGCATTAACTTTTACCTGTTGACACACTGCTGGGTTTCTCCATTTAGTTGGTACTTTATATATATTTTAATTTTCAGGTAAGGTTAGCTGTGGAACAATTTAAGGACGATTCAAACTCAATATCTTTCAATTATTCATTAATATCTTTTCATTATTCTGTGCCTTAAGAAAAGCTTGAGAAATTTTCATGGCTTCCTGGAAGAAATATGAGTTCAATTGTCCATAAGTGTGAGTATTTCACATAAACAAAGCTCAAATAATTTCCAAGGTGTTACTGATGAAAGAAAGTAAACTTTTTAAAAATTACTGCTTTCTCTGATTTCTTAAACTAAGAATATTTGATGTAATTCCACATTTTCTCAAGGGACATCTGTAAGGGACTAGGTACTGTTTATACTAATTCTATCTAGATTTATAATTTTCTAGTGATCTATCTGTACCTGAACATCTCTAATCATGAATCTGAGGGTTACAAAGCTATTCAAGTCAACAGTGCAAGGAATCTTCACTGTATGCTCTCATTATTTGAATCTTATTGCCTTGTAAACATTTTCTTTGGTTTCACAATTTAAAGCAGAGGTAGGATTCGAACTTCACACAAAGCCCTTGGAAGCCTTAGTGTCTCCTTTAGGGCTCTTTTGGAGCAAAGGTAAAATGAATGTTTCCATTTACGGCACACTTTCTTTTAAATGGTTTTGAGAAAAATGGACACTGAACTGACTGATACCAGGGAAACAAGTTCAATGCTACCGATACATTTAGCATTTTGCTGGCTATTATTTCATCACATGTGAATTTGGAGCAACTAATACCCACTTCATTATTTAAGGTAATCATATTTCCCTCCAGACAAATATTGAAATCATGTCGTTGTAATTTTTAAAAATTTTAATTAAAATTATAGCCTGAGGATGACATTTATAATATCCTCATGTTCACAATTGATTACAACTTTATGGAATATAAAAAGTAAAATGGCCTTGATATTTTCACTTAAATTCCTATACTATGTGAAAACTGACTTAAAATATAAATTTATGTTTAAGGTTGTTTCTTCTGTAACAACTGTTGTCTAAACTAAATGTTACTATTAAACAGAGTCCTCCAAAGAGAAGGAGATTATAAAGAGCCCATAAACAGGTTTTGTAATAAAAATATATATAAACACAACTGTAGAACAGAACAATGAGGATTTTAAAAAACTCTTGTTACTCTTTTTATTTTTTTTTGTCTGTTTTTTTTTTTTTTTTTGTATTGAGTATCATACTCATGACCTAGCACTTGCCAGGCAGATGCTTATGCAACTGAGCTAAATCTCCGGCCACTTACTGTTTGCTATTTTGAATTATCTTACTTTTAATCTAAGTTAACTTTTTTCTTTCTAAGTACCTAGGATTGAACTCATGACCTTGCACTTGCCAGGCAGACGCTTATATGGCTGAGCTAAATCCTCAGCCCTCAGTGGATTTTAAGTGTGAAAAAGGATGAGACTTACTCTACAAATAAATTGCTATGTTGATAAAACTCTTTGTCTTTATATCTTTTTTGATATGCAAAAACATTTTATTTATATGAGAAGTAAGCGCATTAAACCAAAGAGAAATTCATTTTTTTATTTTAAAAAAGATAAAGCATTAAGATAAAAGAGGACATAACAAAACAGATCAGAACAGAACTTTTACACAACATAGTGTTTCACAAGACAACACGACATAACAGTGGCTACCACAGTGTCTCTTTCCTTGAAATATTTGAGTATACCTTCATACACTATAGTATCAAACATAACAACATAATATAAAACCATTCAAGAGAATGAAAGTATTACAGGGTATTCAAAACCAACTAACAGAAAATAAACAATGGTTACTATATTCTCTCCTTGTCTATAAAAAATTTTTGTTTATAATATCACACATAATAAAATCCAATAAGATACAACAGGATAAAACCTATGGATACAGAAGAACAAAACCATGGTAGCACTTTAAAACAAGATGGTATTAAATCAGCACTAGTGATTATAATGTCTTATTTTCTTCAAAATAGTTGTTCATACCATCACAGACAATAAAATCAAACAAACAAGAATAAAACCATTCCAACTAAAGAATGAAAACATTATAAGGCTTCAAAGCAATATAATGGGGATCCATGATTACCAAATACTTTTATATATTCTTACCATTTCTTACGCAAGGGAGACTATACGGTTTTTATACATCTGAGTTTGATTTATTTTGCTTATGAGTATGGTCTCAAGCTGTGTCCATGTATTTACAAATATCTCAATGTGATCATTCTTTATAGCTGAGTAGTACTTCCTAGTATAAAAATACCATAATTATTTTTATCCATTCCTCAGTTGATGGACACTTAAGTTGTTTCAAATATATGGCTATTACAAATTATGCTGCTATAAATATAATATATATTTGCATAATGAGTAATGATGATGAACATTTTTTCATGTATTTATTTGCCATTTGTATTTATTCATCCGAGAACTGTGAATTCATCTCAGATGCCCATTTTTGGATTGGGTCTTTGAGTTTTGGGGGTCTGATTTTTTAAAATTCTTTGTATGTTTTAGACAGAAGTCCTTTTTCTGAGGGACAGTTCACTAAGATTTTTTCCCAGTTTGTGAGTTTTCCTTATACAATGCTGGAGATTTCTTTTGACATGCAGAAACTTTTTAATAAGACGTGATCCCAGTTATTAATTCTGGGAAGTATTTCCCATGTGGTTTGAGTCTTGTTCATGAATTTTCTACCTACCCCTATGTCTTCAAGATTTTTACCCAATTTGTCTTCCAATAGATTTAGTGTTTCTGTTTTAATGTATAAATATTAGATCCATTTAGATTTTAATTTAGTACATGGTGATAAGCATGGGTCTAGTTTTAGTTTTTGGCATATGGAGAGCCAGTTTTTCCAGCACCATTTATTAAAGCGACTGTCGTTCTTCCAGTGAAAATTTTTGGCCCCTTTATCAAAGATAAGGTGGTTGAGTGTGTTTGTAGTTGTGGTTGTATCTTCTAATCTATTCCACTGATCTTCAGCTCTGTTTTGATTCCAGTACCATGTTGATTTAACTACAGTTGCTTTGTAGTATAACTTCAAGTCAGGGATTGTGATGCCTCCTGCCTTGCCTTTGCTGCTTAGAACTGTCTTTGCTATTCTGGGTCTCTTCTCACTCCAGAGGAATTTTAGGAGTGATTTCTCGAGATCTATGAGGTATGTTGATGATATTTTTATTGGGATTGCATTGAATCTGTATAACAGTTTTGGGAGAATGGCCATTTTTACAATATTTATTCTTCCTATCCATGAGCAAGGGATGTCTTTCCATTTTCTGAGATCATCTTCAATTTCATTTTTCAGTGCATTATAATTTTCCCTGCATAGGTCTTTCACTTCTTTTGTGAGAGTAATTCCTAAATATACCACTTTTTTTGTTGCTAGTGTGAAGGGTGTGGCTTCTCTTATTTCTCTCTCTGGGATTTTGTTGCTAGTGTATATCCTCTTCGATTTCTTTTTCAGGGTGTTATAATTTTCCCTGTATAGATCTTTCACTTCTTTTGTGAGATTTGTTCCTAAGTATTTCATTTTTTTTAGAATGCTAGTGTGAAGGGTGTGGCTTCACTGATTTCTCTCTCAGTGATTTTGTTGTTAGTGCATAGGGATGCTATTGAATTTTGAGTATTGGTTTTGTATCCAGCTATATTGCTGAATTTATTTATTATATCTATGAGATGTTCAATGAAGTTTTGTGGGTTTTCTATGTAGAGTAGCAGGTCATATGTAAATAATGATAATTTAACTTACTCATTTCCTATTGTTAGCCCATTCATTTTTCTGTTTTGTCTTATTGCTCTGGCTAGTATTTCCAGTACTATATTGAATAGGAGTGATGATAAGGGACATCCTTGTTTTGTGCCTGATTTTGAGGTAAAGGCCTTCAGTTTTTAGCCTTTTAATATGATTTTGGCTGTTGGTCCTTCATAGATGGCCTTTATCATACTGAGGTAAAGACCATCTATTCCAATTTTTTGTAAGGTTCTTATGCATGAATGTAGGATCTTGTTAAAACATTTTTCTGCATCTATAGAAATGATTATGTGCTTATTTTTGACTTTATTTATATGATGGATTACATTTACTGATTTATGTATGAAGAACCATCCCTACGTGCCTTGTATGAATCCCACTTGGTCATGGTGTATAATATTCTTGATGATTTGCTGCATTCTATTTGCCAATATTTTAATGAGGATTTTTGCATCTGTGTTCATAAGGGAGATTGGCCTGTAGTTCTCTTTTTTAGTTGGGTCTTTTTCAGGTTTTGTTACTAGAGTAATATATTCTTCCAGGAATGACTTAGGAAGGATTGCTTCCCTTTCAATTTTATTGAAGAATTTGAGGAGTGTCAGCATTAAGTCTGCTTTGTATTTCATGTAGAATTCCACAATGAATCTGTCTGGGCCTGGACTTTTCTTTGTAGATATGGACTCACATTTTACATATTAATTACATTTTCAATTTCATTAATAGAAATTGGGTTTTTCAGCAGTTTTACATCTTCTTGACCTAGCTTTGGTACTTCATATGTTTCTAGGAGTCTGCCCATTTCTTCTGTGTTATCAACCTATGAGAGTAAAGGTTTTTGAAATAGGTGTTGATGTTCTTCTGTATTTCTACAAAGTCTGTAGTGATTCACTTTTTCCATTTCTTGTTGCATGAATTTGAGCTTTTTCTTCCCTTTTTAAAATAATGTTGGCTAGGGGCTTATCAATTTTATTTATCTTTTAAAGAACGAACTCTTTGATTCATTGATTTTTTGGATTGTTTTCTTAGTCTCTAAAGCATTGATTTCTGCTCTGATTTTTATAATTTCTTCCCTTCTTTTGGCTTTAGACTTGACTTGCTCTTCTTTTTCTATATGTTTGAGGTGTAACATCAGGTTATTTATTTGTATTCGTTCTGTTTTCCTGATGTGGGAACTCAGTGCAACAAGTTTCCCTCTGAGGACTGCTTTCATTGCATTCCACAGATTCTGGTAAGTTGTATTTGTATTTTCATTTGCTTGTAGGTACTGTTTAATTTCTTCTTTAATTTCCCCTGTGCCCCACTGATTGCTCAAGAGTGTGTTATTTAATTTCCATGTGTTTGTGGGACTTTTGCAGTTTCTTTTATCATTAACTTCTAGTTTCATGGTGCTATGATCTGATAACATGCATGGTATAATTTCAACTCTTTTGCATTTATTTAAATATGTTCTGTGGGCTAATATATGGTCTATTTTAGAGGATGTCCCATGTATTGCTGAGAATGTGTATTCTGATTTTTTTGGATGGAATATTCTGTATATGTCTATCAACTCCATTTGTTCATAAGTTTGACTCGGTTATGTTATTTCTTTGCGGATTTTCTGTCTGGTTGATCTGTCCCTTGGTGTCAATGATGTTAAGGTCTCCTGCTGTAGTTGTGTTATTGCTTATTTGATTTTTCATGTCTATTAATACTTGCTTTGTATAACCTGGTGCTAGGAATTTGATGCATATATATTTAAGAAGGTTATCTCTTCCTCTTGAAGATTTCTCCTAACCAGTATGTAATGACCTTCTTTATCTGTTCAGATCATTCTTGAAGTTCACATTGTCTGCAAACAGAATAGTTACCCCAACTTTTTTTTTTTGGTTCCTGTTGTATGAAGTATTGTTTTCTATCCTTTGAATTTTAGTCTGCAAGTTTCCTTTTGTCTTAGATAGGTTTCTTGTAGACAGCACATGGTTAGGTGTTGTTTCTTGATCCATTCTGCTAGTCTGTTTCTTTTAATTGGTGCATTGAGACCATTTACATTAATGGTTATAACTGTTATATATTGGTTTATTGCTGACGTAATCTTTCTGCTGTTGCATCTTCATCTTTCTGTTCTGTTTAATTGTCTGCTTTGGTTGGAGTTTTTTTCTAAGTGTATCTAAACTGTCTTTCTGTATTCTTTGCAGGGTTGGCCTGGTGATCATGAAGTTTTTCAGCTGTTCTTTGTCATGGAAGTATCTTATTTCTCCATCCATTTTGAAGGACAGTTCTGCAGGGTAAATCAGTCTATGTTGGAAATCATTTTCCTTTAGTATTTGAAATACTTCACCCCATGCCCTTCTTGAATTCATTGTTTGTGTTGGGAAGTCTGCTGTAATTCTGATAGATTTTCCCTTATAGATGATCTGTCTTTTGTCTCTAATAGCTTTTAATATTCTTTTCTTTTGGTAGATTTCTGGGATTGTGACTATTATATTTCTGGGTGTAGTTTTATTTTGGTCATGATTATTTGGAGTTGTTTATGCTTCATTGATTCTAATGTTTCCATTCTCATGTTTGGGACATTTTCAGCTACTCTTTCTGTAAATAGCCTTTTGATATAATTTGTGTTGTCTCCTTCTTTTTCATTTATCCCTATCAATATTATGTTGTTTTTCTTTGCATCATCTTGCAGCTATTGAATTGTTATTTTCTGATTCTTTGTTATTTATAAAAAATCTTTCCTTTCTTGTTCACAGACTGCAATTTTGTCTTTGGTGAGTTCTGAAATTCTGTCTTCACTTTCGTTAAGTTGGTTTTGACAACTTTCAATGGCATTTTTGATTTCCTGTATATCTCTTTACATCTGCTTCATGTATTCTGTTTGTTATATTGTTCATCCAGGGATTATATCTTTTGGGTTTGTCCCTCTAATTTTTTAACTGTGTCTTCTTTAGATGTGTTCAGCATCTCTGTTATTACTTTTAGCATTTCTTCTTTTACCTGGGAGATTATTTCTAGTTTGAATTTCTTTGAAGCTTCCTGGATATGCTTATTTCAGTTGTATTATTTTAGGTATTTTAGTTGTATGACATGTATTTTCTTCTATGTACATAGCTCCTAAGCTTTCTTAGAATGGGCTGGAGATTTGAGATTGCATTTTGGTCTTTTGCATTGTCATTTTCCTATATTTTCCTGTTTCAAGTGTTGTTCCAGGGCTTCCCATGGGACTCTGGCTGCCCAGTTCCCAAGATTGAGAGAGGGTAACTGGGGGTGGCGCAGGCAGGCTGAAAACCTGCAGGAGCTGGAGTTGGTCAAGTGTGGCGGGAAGCTGTGCAGTTCCTTGACCACTGGGAGTGATGACATTAAACTCCCAGGGCTTGGGATGGTGCATAGACACTCACCTCTGGCCGCCTAGTTCCCTGGACTGAGAGAGGGTCACTGAGGGTGGTGTGGGCAGGCCCAAGACCTGAAGAGCCAGTTGAGTGTGGCGGGAAGCTGTGCAGTTCCTTGACCACTGGGAGCAGTGATCTTAAACTCCCAGGGCTTGGGATGGTGCACAGACACTCACCTCTGGCTACCCAGTACCCTGGATTGAGCAAGAAATTCATTTAAATAATATTGCATTAAATGAAGAAAATGATTCAAACAAAAAGCTGTCAGACTTCCAGGTTTACAGATATAATGATGGACTTGATACTATCTAAAGAAAAAAATCTGATTTATTTTATTCAGTAATTTTATGTAAATGTGACACTTTAAGTATATGACATAACTAATTTTTGGAGTGAACATATATTTTCCAAAGAACCACTGCCTTGATGTGTTTAATATATGTAAATTAGTCATTAATGCTTCCTCTAAAATATTTCAGAAGTTTTCATATTTTTCTATCACTCTATATCTTCTCATTTTAAAAAGAAGTTTAAGGAACTGACATTTAAACCTACTAATAAAAAATAGCATGTTATATTCAAAAATAAAAAAAGAACCACATTTACAATAAATTTTATTTTCCTGAAGATTCCCCCAATGGAGTACAAAATTCTTATAATTTTCAGAACAAATCTGTTTAAATCAATTTTAGTATGTACAAAAAGATAATGTGTAGAATTCATTTGTCTATGATTTGTGATGATCTTTTTAAACATTAAATATAAAGAGATGTTCAATAAAGAGATTTACATATGTAAAAGTTATTGGCTTTACCCAGTTACAGCAAGATCAGAAATTATAAATATTGTTAACTCCTAGATTTTCTTAACTTATAGAATGCAATATATAATGTTATCCAGAAAACTTCAAATTTCATATAAGCTATTCAAAGCTTAATGTTGGTGCCTCATCATACATTTTCTATATGTATACTTAAAAATTAACTAGCAGCAAGGGGAAACATTTTATTTCTTTTCCTTTTGCAAATTAGCAAGAAAGATAAAATATTTTAAATTTTTTCCTGCATATCACTTCCAAAGGGAATATTTCAAGGAAGTCCACATTATTCTATTTGGAGGATGTGAAGACATGTCTGTATTCACTCAGGAAAATCTTGAAAACCAATAGAATATCAATATCCTTATTATCAAATGTGTTGCAGATATCCAGGATCAATAAAAATCATGAATTTATTCAGGAAAGGAAAAGTTTAATGCAGGGCCATTGTTTCTCAACAATCGAATTTCATAAACTTCATGAAAGATACTCAGCTTTCTCCAATGCAGTATAATTTGTTGTATTCTAGCAGCAAGTCTTTTAAAATGAGGCACAAAGAAGGAAAGTTTCACACTCATTAAACTAGCTCAATACTTACAGTCCAAAATGACATTTATTTGTGATCAACTTAGACTGATTTCTATAAATAATAACTTAAAACAAAATATTTGATGGGCTCAATATGTAATGAATATATAATCTTTAAAGTGAATGTATATGTGTTTCATGAAAACTAAATATTATCTAACTGCTATCAAAACTAGAAAAGTAAGAAATAATAGAATAAAATACAGTGCAAAGTATTTATTTTTCATGTGCTTAATCAAATTAATTATTTTAATACATGATTACATATGGACCAAAATGAAAAATGCAGTATACTTTCACAGAGAACTAAAATCACAAAAATAGATTCATGGTTGATGCACAGGGTACTTTTCCTAGTTTTGTTATTTAGAAGAGCACAATTTGATGGGTGTCCTCAAAAAATATAAATTTGAACTAAAGCAGAAAAAAATTCCAGTTTTTTAAAAAATTACTTTGCCAAGAATAAGTTAGAATAATATATAGAAATTCTAGCCTTCCCTAACTTTATTAATCCCACAATAATTATGATTAATATAGGTGCATCAGTGGGTAAACTGCTTAGAACATTGACTAAAAAGGAATGAGCTCTCAGAACAGTTTCAATTCAAGAAGTAAAGATTGAATCTTAGAAATGAATATAGATTACATTTGCAAATTATTGCTCAGATATTTAATTTTAACAAGAAAAAGAACATAAACTTTATTACATTCCTAAGGCATGCAACTACTAGAATCCCAGATAATAATTTTTAAAAGAGCTTTTGCAAACCTTTGAGACATCTGGAATTCAAAGAAAGTTCTTTCTTATCTTACTAAGCAGAATCACAAGATCTTTCTGAACTTAATGGCTGAGAACTGTTAATACATTAGAACAATGTATTCATATGGAAAGAATATTACTAATCATATGTATAACTCAAGCACAACTCTAACATTTGTTATCCATCTATTGAAAGAGCTATTCGATTGACTGAGTTCACTGCAAGTTTTACAGGAACCACATTTGTGATTGGATCTATCAATAAATTAAATGCTTTAAACTAAAAATTTATCTGAATTTCTCAAAATATTCTTTCATATGATCTGGGAACTACACACACACACAAAGATAAGACCTTACTAAACATTCTTTGGGACTATCACTATATATTGAAATGTGTTTTATTGGCAATATTAGGTGATGTTATGTGTTAAATACAGTACTGATGGATCTGAGATAAAGTACAAATTATCATTATAAATTGTTGTTTATATAAAAAATGCAACTTTAAAAATTCAACTAAAGAAGAGACAAAGTGATCTAAATATGTTCCTTCATAAGAACTCTAATAATAATGTTATAAATTTATAAGGAATAAATTTTGAATAATTTATTATGGTCAAAGGCCTTTCACATAAATATTCTCTATTTTAGTCATAATACTTATAGTAAGAGAAGCAAACTCATAAGTCCTTCTAATTTGTTCACTATTTTAGTATAGGAGAAAGGAAGCTGCTTCGTTGGATTTACTTAGCAATGCATTCAGTTTTCTCACGGCATCCATTCATTGAAGTTTCATCTCCCTTTTATCCTCTTAGAATTTCATGAAGATGTGAAGGAAAATGTTGATATCTTTAACCAACTTTTGAAAGGAAAGTTCTATCAATATTAAATATTTTATTAAGCATGACTTTCATTTTAAAACACAATTTTTAAAATAATTATTTAATAATTTATCCTGCTTACATGGCACAAGTAGTTTGGTACAGAGCCCACAGTTCCCAAACACACAGATGTTAAGAATGAACTGCAGCCGTCACCAGCTTCAGCTTTCTCCGTCTGTACCCTCACAGGTAAGCAGCAGGAAAGCAACAGGTCCCCATGGGCCTCACTGATAAAGAGTAGTATGGTAACTGGGCTGCAGTAGGGGCGCTCAGGATTCCCTTGAAATTCTAATGATTTTAACAGAAGGAAAATATGTAAATGCATATAGGAGTGTAAGAAGACTAGGAACAATAATAACCTCTTTAGTATTAATGTGTCCTCAGATTTTAAACAAAGTAACGAACATGCCTTTGATTCATAGACCCGTGTCAGAGGGCATTAAGCCTAGAACGTTGATGCAGATGCTAGTAGATGTGAGCAAAAGGTGACTTAAGCCATTTCCTGTCCCCCTGACTGGCAGGTTGACAGCCATGACCAAGTGTATTATTTGTAGAGCTTTGGTGCTGTTCTGAAATTCATGATAACATGATGGCAAAGTTTAGTTTTCTAAAACAGGAATATAGACACACTCTCTCTCTCTGTCTCTCTGTGTCTGTCTCTCTCTCTGTCTCTCCTTCCCTCCTTCTCTCCTCTCCATATATATTTATATTTTTAGAAATATATCATCTTGCTAAATATATTTTCCAATAAAAAAGAGTAAAATAGCAGCTTCTGTGTTATTTTTCAAATGAATAATACTCTTTTTAAAGAACAGTGTTAGAGCTATGACTCAAAGGAGCTTATATACTCAAACGTGAGCTAAATTTGAAATAGAGGAATCCCTGAAACGATTTCTTGAGGTTATGCTGATGCTATTAAAAATAATGGAAATTTTAAAATTATTAAAGTTATATTATTTTCAATTTCATAAAAAAATAGGAACATGAATAGCAGAACAGAGCAAAACAGCACTACCTCAGCGTGTTATCGTAGCTCATTAAACCACTCAACACTAAATTAATTTACATCTCTAATTTACTTATAAGAATGAGAGTTTAATTTTCCACTAAATTCTGTGAATGTGATATGTGTAATTTTTAAGGCCTACATCCACAGATACAGAACACATCTATATTAGCAGGTACAGAACCCAAGGTAAAATGTGTTAAAGTATTTGCAATATGATTTTGAAATGATCTATCTATATATGTACAAGTATTTGTCTATATTTTGAAATACCATAACTCTATGCCATTGTAAAACTCCATAAAATAAGTTATTTTTACTTTTATAAGTGATAGAGACCTATGTTAATAAAATAAAAGTGTGTCTTCTGAAAATTGGACGCAGTGATACATTCTTATCTTTAGTTCAGGTTTTTAAATGGCTTACAGAAAAGTGAGTAATCATAGCACTTCTGCTTCTACAACTTTAATCCTTCACCATGAGATGCCTTGTTTTTGTGCAACAAAAACAAACATGCCTTTTGATTTATCAAAATTTTGAGAAAATTGACCACATAAAATATATCAAAGTTGGAAAAATAATGGAAAATTCTGAAAGTCACTGAGAAACTGAGACATCAGAATGTCATTAGGCTAAAATAAGATTTTAATGAGTGAAACGAAAAATTCCAATTGTTTCTAAGCGTAACAATAACAGCAGCTTTTCTGGTAAATCTACTATAAACACTCATAAAAACAGTTGCCTTAAATGTAGTCACAATCCTTTCCCCAGGGTTCAGATGAATCTTCGGTTTTCCTACAGAAACTGTTATTTACAACTACGTTTACATATGTACATATTTATAACTGATAGACACTAAAGGAGCAGTGCAGAATTTAAAAATATTTTTAAAGTGTTTAATAACATATACCATAAAAAGCATTTTCCTTGCTTGCCTTCGGGCACTAATACTTCCATATACTAAGGCACACATATCTAGGCTATATCAAGGAGCTGTGCTCTATATAAATGTGTAAGAAAATAGGGTATCTTCTATTCCAATGTATGCATAGAGTGAACATTTTAAAACTACTTAGATAACAAAAAATATTCATGGAAAGGGAATTAAAGAAATGCATTTATTGGCTCAGGTAACAATTTTATTAAGGATTATGGATTATTTTTGTGAGGGAATTTTTAATGCCAAAACTGTCTTTACAGGAGACTTGGTTAATCAGATGCATTTGTGACCTTAGTATTAATACAATCATGCACAACACATAATATTTTCACACTTAAAGAAAATAGAAAAATTGAGAGGCAAAGGAAAACAATTTTTGTTAACATTTTGCTTTTTTCCATAAGATACTCTTTTTATTGATTTTGTGAACATACTTATTTTTGCACTATAATCAAATACTGTACAAAATTGCAAGAAATGCTACTATTTGACTACTTATGTTGCTACAAAAACATCATTAAGGTGCGTTTATTATTACAAGTTAACTAATAACTGCTAATGTACACGTCAATTAAAAGTATTTTAGGTTTGCCATAAAACTTTGAATCCAGGCAAGTATTTGTTAATTTTTACTAGCATATTTCAGGGACATAAGGAACATTTTTAAATATTAAAATAAAAACAAATTTTACTATTAATTCATAGTTGTATAAAATTGTGGCTTCTCATTTATTTGTGTGTGTGAATGTGTTTCAGTGTGTGTGCAAAGATTGTCCACAATCTGTTGGTGATGTTTGAAGTTCATGGTTTAAAAATGCTCATCTCTTACCAAAACCTTTTCTGGTATACAAAGCTGTTGTAAATTTGAGTCAGTGAAATTTAAAGTTGCAGTTTACAAAAGCAGATACATATTAATTCTTTTCTTAAAGAGCTGCTTTCAAATCAGAAAAATGTGCCAACTAACTACCCTTTCCTTTTTAATTAGTGGCTTCTGAGTCCTGATGAAAAGAAGCCTTAAGGCAGAATTTGCAGTAAACAGGAAAGAAGAGAATCTTATAAGTGCTCATCTGTAGTCTGGGACACCTATTAATTCTCAGCAATTGGAGTTTTTGGCACAATTTTCTAATCCAATATGAATGTTGCTCAACAGCAACCAAACTGGGTAATTTTTCAGTCTCCAGCACCAAAATGAAGAAAGAAAGAAAGAAGAAAGAAAGAAAGAAAGAAAGAAAGAAAGAAAGAAAGAAAGAAAGAAAGGAAGGAAGGAAAGGAGGAAAGGAAAGAAATAATTTAGCTGATAAATTTTAGTACAACACATACCTGGAAAGAGTAAGACACATTTACTCTTTATTTTTAATTTTAGGTAGCTTGAAGTGAATGAAGTAAGTCGCAGAATTTCAATTATTTTCAAATGAATTCTGAAGCTAAAAATATACTGACCATGACAGTCCAGTAGTTATTAAATTGTAGGCATAATTAACATCTTGTCAGGGTGACTCATAATTACTTGAGTTTGTCATGCTATAATATGTACAAGGCTATAGATATTCTACAGAGTAATTAAAAGCTGATTTTGAATCTCTAGTTTTTCTTTTTATGTACGTCAAGCTTCCAATTATAATAGCAGGGATTCTGAGCACTCATGAGGGGAAGTGATGTTGCAGATATGAGATTCTGCGGAGAATTTATCTTTACCGACATTATCTTCTATTATAATTAACCAACAGTAAAAAATACTCCAAAATCAAACATTCCATAAAGGATTATATAGAATCTCAAATTTCATTATTATTAGAAGAATAGGAAATAAATCAGGTCTTCTGAAAACCACTATAAACCATGTCCTTGGTAAATCTTTAAAAAAGGCAATGGCTCTTTTTAGTTTAGGGTGTTTCTGCTCACATTTCTGTAAATTAGCAAATGCATACCTCTGTGAAAGGTCTACTGATACGCTATATCACTATATACATACTGTACATACTGATTGACAAATTAGCAGTTATTAGTCAACTGTACATAGCAAAACAAACCAAGTTTAAGGTCACTAAATATCCCAAAGATAACCTATGTCTAGATTTAAGGACTGACCCCTAATACAGGCTCCCTGTTTAAATATGTAGCCCAGTAAACTAAATTAAATGTACCAAACAAAACTGGGAAAACTATTCTGGACATTCTATCAATTTTGCTAACACTGTTGAAGGTTTTCTTGGCTTCAGCTGGCTTGTTTTCCGGCTTCTTATTGGGTTCTGGCGTGGTGGCACTCTTGGAAATGGTGGAGAGGACTGGGTCTTTTGAAAGATTCGGGGCGTAATTGGCAACAGCCACTGCATAAGCATTATTCTGTATCATGACAGATGCTTTCTCTTTTTTCTGTTAAAAAACAGAAGAATTAATAAAGCATAGGTTGAACCTACTATCCATCATCTTCCAAACTCCAGTTCAAATTCTGAAAGAGTACTCTGATACTCCCATGCATTAGAAAGAAAGAAAATTGGAAAATAAACATGAAATTATTAAATCTTAAAACCATTAAAACATAAGGTGAAGAAATTCCCAGGGCAAAACCAATGGCACTGTTTACCTGGAGAATTATGCTTGTTGTTATCAACATAAAGAGTAACAAGAAATATAATTTTAATAAATAATACAACTACTTTTATTTTATGGCTCACTTAAATATTTGTTGAATTAATGAGTGAATTGTAGACATTTTTTTAACAAGAAGAATGATAAACTAACATGAATGATCCCAAATTTCTACTTGGTAGTAGGATTCCACTCCACCTCATATCAAAACTACAGTAAGGCTTTGCTTAGATAGTAAGAAATTGTAACTTTATATACATCATCAAGTGAAGAATACTCAAACTACCTAGAGGAAATGAAGTATAAACTCTCAGGTTTTTGTCTAAGTGATTCCCAGTCTGTTTCACTTTATAATCACCATTTGGTTGCCATCAGCTTCTGCCTGGATCATTATTATTTCTTGTCTGGACCAAATAATTCTGTTTGGTTCTTTTCTTGTTTGGCTTGAACATGTGCGGTCATTAGACACACTAGAGCCACAAGGATATTTTTAAGAAACACATTACATCATATCACTTTTACTCTTTAAACTTTTTAAATAGTATCTCATGGAAGTTACAATAAAAATGACATTTTTTTTACCATTGATTTCTTTTTTATATTATGTGCAAGATCTACTGAAATAACTAATTTTATGATAATTTCCATTGTTTGATGCCCTTGCCATTTATATAAGGTACCCAGCCTGGAATGCTTTCTTGTCATTTCATTTTTCACACAGCCTCTTCCTTCTCATATTTTAGTTTGGTTTAAAAGTTATTTGTTCAGAAAAGGCTACTCTAATTGCTACAACTCTTTATTAACCTTGGCTGCTCTTTAAAATATCCAAACTTTTCTCCAGTGTGGTAGTTTTTGAAAGGTGTAAATTCTTTCTTATTCATGTGATTGTTTGATTGATATCTTCTTTTTCTTTAGGTCCTAAACTTTTTGAAGGCTTGTACCACTTCTATATTAACAATTAGTATAAGTCCTTCCACAAAGCAGACACAGACGAGACTACTTAGTGAAACCTACTAATATGAATAATACTTATGAGTTTCAACCTAATAAGAGTCTACAGTTAGTTATCTAAATGCAAATAAAATTAAACCAACAATGAATTTTTAAAAATCGTGATTAGTGTAAAGTCACAGATTCACAAGACAACTTAGAAAAGAATTGCTTGCACTAGGTATTCTAATTACAAATACTCAAAATAAACAAAAAAGAAAGGATCTGAAAACAGGCTTGGATTCCGTATCTTTCACTGAAATAAGTTTATTCATTTCCTGTTTTCCCTACTGACAAGACATCCTTCCAGACCTGGCCGCAGGATAAAGCGATGAGGAAGTACCATTTGTTACTTTGTGCAACTATAAAATGTCTTTTCTTCATCATGGTGATATAGCTCTCCTCTGATGAATGGAGGAGGAGTGTGTGCCTGATTTAAAACAAGAAAAAGACAAACACAGATGCCTAACCCTGGAAAGTGTCAGATCGAGTGGTCAGCCCCAGGTGCCATCTCCACCTCACTACTGAGAAAGAGGTAAATATAACTTTAATCTTAGGTATAATTTCAGAAATGGGAGCTAGTGAAGATTTGAATCCTGACCAGCCCTGGCTACTAAATGACTGAAAAATCATTAAAATTAATGTGTCTGACTTCCAAACTTCTGTGGTTTAGTTGTTCTGTAGGACTTTTGTCACAGTAAGGTATTTTTACTAACATTCTTCCTGCACCTCCAACAAATACCCTTCAATTACACACCTTTATGTTAAGGTATAATACACATGTTTATGGAAGTAGAGCAGAGTAACTGGCTGAGCAGATATTCTGACAGGAAGCTACCGGGGCTACACAGCCTGAAGGGCTTCATCAGCAGGTACAACTCAAAGATTAGCGCCACCTATTGGCAGGCTAGTGGGTTATGTTTCATCTAACACTAGCTTCTATAAGAAACTGTATTAAAAATGGTTTCCAATATATATTTATAGGGTTTGTTGATTTAGATTAAAACATCATCTTATTCTGTTCATTTTTCAAAATGTGTCTTAAACAACTGAATATAACTGGAAACTTCAGAGAAGTGTCAACATTAAACAAAGCAATGGGTTTGGCTTCAGAGTGATCCCTGCAACTTGGAAACTATCCTTTGGGGAAGAGTAGCAATCAAAGTGCAGGTGCCATCTGTTGTATCTGCAGTCAATAAATCAGTGTTGGCACCTGGAACTTCTCATCAGTTCACTGAATGAAGGGCAGAGGATCCCTGCGGTGCCATATCTCCTGAACTCCTGGGCAACACACAGCAAAGCATTTCCGACTGAGAATCTAATAAAGTTTTTTTTTAAGCAGAAAATAATTCCCCTTAGTTACTTGAAAATAATAATGATTGATCTATATTAAAGCAAACTGTGTTCTTGTGTAAAGCTGTGTATATAGAACAAAGATGCTCTTGTATATTTATAACAAACTTCTAATGCTAAGCTTTTCTAAAGCAGTGTACCAGAAAAGTATTCACAATGTATTTACTGGTGTTCCCTGTAAGTCATGGTACTATTTAGTTACTCTATTCTATAATTTGACAAGTCATAGTGCTAGTAAAAGTACCAAAGAATTAAACCATTACTAGGAGACACTACCTTGACCCAGTAACTACTAACTTTCAAAAGAACTGAGCTGAGAGTTTTCCATGTTATTATGGAAAACTATTTGAACATAATGTGGGCTTTGGTTCAAGCAATCTTATCAGCCAAATGAATAAATAGACCACATGACTTTGACCTCTCTAAACTGTTTTTATTTTATTTACTGTAGCCCTTGCCTTATATTCAAATCCATTAAGAGAAATAGTACAAAGAATCCTATTATGTTAGCTATTCAAGAGTATTCACTGGCATGAGGTAATTTTTAATATTCTATAATTTTTATTTCTTTTGAGAATTAAAATAGTTCTAGCAGTTCTAATACCTAATTTACTACAGCAAATTTTGATCTAATGTGACAGGTATTTTGAAACACGTACATATACTATCTTGTACCACGCAGAGTGAAAGACTAGGAGAAAAAAAGCAAAACCAGATTGGGTTCCTAAAATGTTAACAATTAACATTAAAAGTTAAAAGTGCAGTTCACATGAAAAAGGCATATTGACAATGTTTTTTTCTATTGATTTTAAGCAAGTCATAGTTTTATATACCTAAAAATGGATAACTAATAAAGTATTTCTACAAAATCATTGTTTCAATTTATTTGATCATCTTCATGTAATAAAAATATATAAACTCTCCAGATATATACTCAACTTAAATGCTCAGTCACTTCCTGCCCAAATATGTACATTACCCTGGAGTTTCTAACCTGTAAATGATACCACAATTCAGCGAGGAGCTGGAAGTCAATCTCACATTGGTCCTCAAGTCAGATACATTTTTGTTTCTTCCCATTAGCAGCCTAGTACTGTGTCACACCTACTGAGATATCACTTTCTAATGTGCTCATTAAGCAGCCACCCCTTCCATGGCATCCTGGCACCTGACTTTATAGCATATACCTGCATTTTCTTCTCCTTTCACTTAATATGTTCACGAAGACACAAAATGTATTCTGTGTAACTCTTAGTAAGGGTACTGACAAAAAATAGACTCAAAAATAATTCCATAATGATAAATGAATTACAGTTGCTTCAATGGTTACTGTGGTAAGCAACTGTATATAGAAACTATGAAATATAACAAAAGATATTTCATAGAGTAGGATACATATGCTGTTAGAATGATAGAAAAATAATTCAATAGCTTGTTTGAAATTGTACTATGTAATTGTCCACCAAAACGTCAAATTTACCACCTAGAAATGTGAAAGACTGGAAACTAATATAAGAAATTTGACCTAAAAACAATGCCATGGGAGTTATTTTGCTTGTGGTTGGGAACTATATAAGCAAAATGGAGAGTAAGAAAGGAACTTATAAGCAAAATCACTAAATGATGTGTTTTTAAGATACTTTTGGGAGAGAAAGTAAATTATGCTGTTATATAATTTGTTGACATTTCAATTGTCAGTGAAATAGGATGAAAAGAGACTGTAACCCATATCAATTAGTTTTCTAGTTTTTAAATAATATTTTGTAAATTTCAGAATTTACAAAATGGTTTCAATTTATTATATTATTATAGTCATCCAATATACATTTAAAATGTCAAGCTGGACAACCACACTACAGAAATCAAAATGTCATAGACCATGGTGGGAAACCAACCGTGGTTTTGAGGGAGATAAAGTGCTTACTACTTGAACAAATAAAATTGACTAAAACACAGATATCTATAAGTGATTTCAACTGTGAGGTGAATGAAAACAACAATTACATGACTTTAAATTTGGAGATTTCAGAGATTTCCCCCTACAAAAAGGAAACAGGGATCTCATCAAACATTGAATATAACAAACTTTGGAGAAAATCCCAGATCTCCAAAATGAAAGCATATGCTCTTTCTACCACATCAGGTTGCCTTTTTGCAATCATCGTGGCTACTAGAAAGCCCACCTGCTTGTAAAACAACAACATGCTCCCTGACTGTGTAATGCTACTATTAATGTCTGCTAACCATCCTGACTAAGAAAAGTGATACTTACAGAAGATTGTTTGAAGGTTAAACAGTCCATCCACTTCTCTAAGTACTCTAAAGTCTTTCCTTGGGTTAAATTGGGCCATGAGAAAGCTATACACTTGAACCATATTAGTTTAGCTCCTTGAAGAATTGCCTTCAATGAGTTGTATTTTAATATAATGCCTTCAGCTTTTATTGAAGGGGACTACAAGAAACATCAATATGAAATCCATTACTGCCTTTATTGGCAAAAAATTTGACATCACTTGCTACAGCACCCAGCTTTCACTAGTATAAAATTCACATGGCATTTTGATTTAAAAGATCAGTGTCAGCACAATAAAAGCTTTTCACTAATATTCATTCTTTTATTAAAGAAAAATTACTTTCCCCCTCCTCATGTGTTATATTATCACCAAGTAGCTTTTCATTCGAAGCTCAACTACTATAGTTGTGGTCTGCAGTTAATGTGCTAGTCAAAAGGTGAACACATTTGAGTCTATTTCCTTATAATAATATCCTATTTCTATAATATTTAATTATAAATTAAGTTCATACATTTTTTTTGTAAACTCTTTGAAATTTTTTTGGAGCGTGGTTGGATATTTAAAATGCAAATTAAGTAAATATATAACACTGCAAATGGAGGTTTTCTACAAAGTAAGGAGCCACTCACAAAACAATGGCACATTCCAAAATTTGGATATATGTTGCTGTGTCTGGTTCTTAAGTAATCTATTATCCAAGTTTTTTTATGCTTTCCTTAGCCAGTTTAGATTTGTCTCGGATTTAGAAATAAAAGAATTAAAATGAATTAAAAATAAAATTTTAATCTACAGCTCAAATAAGCTATGTTAGATACTCTGCTAGGTAACAGCAGATACAATGATTAATAAGATAAAGCTTTTATTCTCTTAGAGATTGTAACTTCGTGGTAGTCAAGAAGTTATTTATAATAAAACTAAAATTGAATGTGATGATCAAAAGGAATTTGTGCCCATTTCTGTGGAAATACAATGTGGGAGTAAATTATGTCTTGAAATTATTGAATGTAAATAAAGTCACATAGATATTAAAATATAAGTAGAAGTTTGCTATTTAAGAAAGGAAATACAATATTATTGTAATAGAAATCAGCATGTCTAATGTCATGGAGATAAAAATAGGAGTGCTTCAGGAAATAATTGTAGCTTGTTATATTTAGCAGAAACTATTAGGTGTCTTCAATATATGTGTACTGCTTATTGAATGTTTTTGATAAAGTTATTATACTTGATAATTCCTCAACTCTAAAGTACAAATATTCCGAGGTATGGAGGTAAGTACATAATAAATTTAAAATGATATCTTCACTATCCATCCTGTAAATAAGTATATGAGAAAACTACATAGTGCCCCACATTAGCTTAGCTTTTTGAAAAACTGCCTTCAATAACTGACTGAAGAGTAGCCTGAAGCAGATGTGCATGCCTGAAATTCCAGCACTCAGGAGGATGAGGCAGAAGAATCACTGCAGGATCAAGACCGGTCTGGCTCCAAAATGAGTTCAAGGGCAGTCTGAACTGCATAGTAAAACCCTATCTCAAAAAGACAAAAAAGAAAAGAACAATAATTCACTGAAGAACTATGTCTCAAATGATTCGTGTTTTAAAAGGTTAACTATGGGAGCATTACAGAAAATAGATTAGAAGAAGAAGATGTGATTGGAGATAAGAAGTACTTAAGTTATAAAAATAACAAGAGATCATGAAGACTTGATGTAAGGCTTGTAAGAAGGAGATGAGTGAGATTTAATGTTAGACTTTGAGAAATATTTCCAAAATGATGACACGTGAGATTATGTCATGCTTCTCACTCAAGCACAGATTGCTGATGAAGTTTTTAGACACTGGTAGGGTGAAGTTATAAAATCAAATGAAAATCATTTTGTGTATCTGTTATTTCTTCTGTCATTTCTTTTAAAAGATATGTACAGATTAAGGTGTGGTAATTAGATGGAATTTTCTAAGGAAGAGGTTACATAGCATGATCCTAAAATTTATAAGAAAGTTATATGTCTAGTTATAGATGATCCTGGATATTAAAACAAAAATGTGGGTTATAAATTTTGATGTGGCAATACTTCACCCCTTTATATAATATTCATTGTGCACTTAAAATAGGCAAATCACTGTGAAAAGGTTCTGTAGAACAATGATACAATAAGATAAACATGATTATCATTTTCATGATGCATGAAGGAGTTGAGACACAGTGATGTAATCAGAGACAAAAAATCTATTGCAAGAGAGTAGGGTAGGCCAGGATATTTAAGTATATTGGAGATTTAATTATTTTGAGGTATCTGGTATTCAGAAATTTTCCAAAGACATGATATTTGAGTTGAGAATGAGTAGCTATATTCTGGACGGCAAATGATGGACCCTGTGTTTAGTGTTGTAGATTTTCTTGCAAATACTGTCAGTAAGCCATATAAATTGAAAACCACAGAGTGAAACAAAAACAAAAACAGCATTAAGGAAAAATGAAATGACTGTCTCTGGAAAAATATGAGCATAATGCTAGAGAAACAGAATCAATTCGGAACTCTGGAAAAGAATCTCAAGCATAGAAAGAATCTTAGCACCTGTTAGGATGGGAGAGGAGGAAGTTGTTGGGGCCTGATTCAAAGAAAAGAGAAAAAGTGGCTGATCTTAATGTTAAATTAAGGAGCATAACAGCTAAAAGTTTCAGTGAAAATTCTTTAAGAAAAATGGAAAATCATTATCTGGTCTTAAAACATGAAGGTTATTGGTTCACGTCAATTACAGGACAGTAAAAGGAAAGAAAATTCAACAATAAGCTGAAAATTGAACTTAAAGTGAGAAGATAACACTTTAAACAATTCTTTTCAATTGGTTAAATGGAGAAAAAGAGATAAAACCTGATGATGGCAGAAGGAAACGATGTAGGATCTGGAAAGTAATTTTGCTTTTTGGCCAATTAAGAATATTAAGAATCTGTACAGGTTAAAAAGAAGGAGACAGTTTAAAAGGAAAAGATGGCTTTGAAGATATAAGAGAAGAAAATAGTATTTGATAGAATAATTTTTATGAAAGTAAGAGAAGAAAAGAATTTTAAGCGAGGGTGGAAGAGATAGCCTTGGGCTAGGAAAGAACACTGGGAATGAAGGAAGGTTCCAGAAGTACTCACGGGTTGTATAGACAGTTTTTTTTTTGTGTGGAAGGGTATTAAAAACTTGGAATTGAGTCATTCGATCCAGCACTACATTTTTAGAATACTAATTCTGTTGTCCAATTTCACAACTGAGACTAAATTTACAATAAGTCTCTGTCCCAGGTCAGAACAAAAAGTAAACTTTTCTTTTAATCTAGGACTCAAAAGTAGTTTGAACACAAATGAATGGATTTTGAAATTTATTTGTAAAAATTAACTTTAAATATCATCAAAGTACAATCTGCAGATAAACTGTAAACTGTGGAATCCACCTACAATATGTTGAATACTTATTTCTAAATATACAATATCAATATGCATCTCTGAGTAATTATTCTTACTATACAAATAAATGACATTTTATGAGTTTTTAAACAAATGTCATGTATTCTGTATTGGCCGAAAACTCAACTGCATCTAGATTGTATTAGCTTCAAAAGAAAGGATTTGTTATAGACAGAATGGTATAAAAGGACACAGAAAAGCCCCATCAACAAAAATTCTATATTTCAAGAAAATTATTATTTTTTACTAAACCCAAGAAAAAATAATTATAAGTAGCAGGTGTCACTGAAATATCCTTTAAGCTGATAGGCTACTTTATGGCACTTTCTTATATTTCCTTTTAGTTCTACAGATCTTTTATTTTAAGAATGTTTATTCTAAGCTATGTGCTCAGCGACATTAGCTACAGAAAAGTTAAGGGGAATGGGTATCATTACTGATACAATGTTTTATTTAGCTCTACAGTGGAACTAAAATACCCTAAACAATGTTAGGTGCTGTCCTAAAAATTAGAATGGAGCATCATTGTCTTCGACATGGATTTACTTTAGCAACTTATGATTTCACTCTTGGAAAAAATTAAATACAGTATTTGTCAGTACAAAGTTCTTGCTCTTAACACACATTATTAAAAATTTGATTTTTTGCATTTATAGATATCTTTGTCAAATTCAAGGGTTGAAATAGCATATCATTCAATAGCCCGAGTCACAATGACAATGTGTAATTGGTGCCACCTAGCCCTGAAAATTATATATCAAAAAGACTTTTATATGAACATTTACACCAAAAAACAGTTTAAGTTATCAATTGTTACATATTCAAAATAGTATAAAATATGTGGATAACCATTATAGCTTAAAAATAACTGCATAGATAAAACAAAAATTTGTACACTAAATGGGAAATTAAAAACATAAATCAGTCATACAATGTCATGGAAATAGCTAAATAGTTAAATAGAAATTAAGCACTGATCAGATTCTTTCTGGTATTTATTTGTTGTCTTAGGTGAGACATAATTTAAAAATGAAATACACCATCCCTTTCTTTAAACTTTCTATAGTTTGTGCAATTAAGGAAAGAGAGGAGATCTTCAAAATATAATATTCACTGTTTTGTGGTTAAACTGCAACATGATCATAGAAGTGAACAGTTACATATAAACAAGAAAAATCATATCAACAAGTTACTCTTAATGTAATAAAAATTAAGTAGGAAAGTTGTAAGATGGTGTCTCTAAGCAGAAGTCTGCATTATGATTAAGAATATTGTGGATCTCATTTTGATATATCCAAAGTTTTCTGCTAAGGAAGACACTGATTTGCAGAAAAAGCATAAGACTACTGCTATGTCAATGGGCAAAGTTCTCACCAGGTTCAGGACTTGAACTCTTACAATGGACATCAAAATTTTTATTCACTTTTCTATTCATACTACTTGAACAATTTAAAATTCCTAGGTATGCTAGTACCTATATATTTATTGCATATGAAAATGCAATCTGGGCTTTTACAAACAAGCAGCAGGAGCAGGGCCAGGTGAAGAGTACTCAACAATAGATGGAGCATGGTATTATGTAATAAGTGGAGACAATGCCCAGTTTCTTTTCACAATCTATCATAATGCAGTCTGGTAGTTTAAGAATATAAAGTTAATAACAGTGAACTTGAGCTTGTAAATAACTTTACTCAGCTTCAGATTCTTCATCAGTAAAAATTGAGAGTAAGAAGTAGTCCTAGTGATAAGGTTACTGTAAAAACTACTTGGGGGAGTACTATTCAGCTATAAAAAAAGATCACATTGAGGCTTTTGTAGGTAAATGGATGCAACTTGAGACCATACCCATAAGTGAAATAAATCAAACTTGCATGTGTAAATACAGTATTGTCTCCCTGGTATAAGAAACTGAAAGAGAATATAAAATCCAAAATCTTCAATAAATTTTGTGAAAGGGTAAGAAACTGCTCAAAAGAGAAAAATAACTCAGATAGGAAAAGAAGAAAAGAAAGAAGGGGAAAGAAAAAAGATATACATTTAAGATAGCTAAGATGATTGTACTACTAATTCTATTAGTTCTTGGAAAAAACAGCTAACATAGGATTAGATCAATTCTGCATATCTATAGTGGTAATCTGAGTAACTCTTTTGAAGATAACTATGCAAAATTAACAACCTGTGTTAAGTTCCTACCACTTTGTCATTGTTTGGGGATTTTTTTGTTATCCTTGTTTATTTGTTGCTTTTGTTTCTTGTTTTTCTTGTTTTGTTTTGTTTTTCCCTCTTTAAAACAAAAGACACTATTTGAGTGATCACATGAAGCACAACAGACACTGAAAAGTGGCTTCAGCAAGTATTGCTACTATAATCACTCCTAAGGGATTTCAAGAAAGAACACACTTTAAAAAACTAACAGAACACTTGCTCCTATACATCTATATGCATTTTCATGACGTCAGACTTTAGCAACACGTATTCTGTAAGTTGGAGGTCCCAGGGATTTCATTAACTAAGATGAGAAGGGCATTTTCACTCACCTTGTCATTCACTACACTTTTCCCATCCCACGCCCATCCTCTTTTGGTGAAGTAATTAACAGTTGCAAATTCAATTAGGGCAGAGAACACAAATGCATAACAAACAGCAATAAACCAATCCATGGCAGTGGCATAAGCCACTTTAGGGAGAGAATTCCGAGCACTGATGCTTAGAGTTGTCATTGTTAGAACCGTGGTTACTCCTGAAAAAAAGAAAAGAAATTCGAACATCAACAGATGCCACAGGACAGAAATAAAGGTAGCTATTCCCTTTTTTCTTCTCTTTTCCTTTCTTTGTTCTCTCACCTTTTCACTTCCTTCCCTTCCTCTGTAGCTCCCTTTATGTCCCTCCCTCTCTCCCTTCCCACGTCCTTCCTCTCTTCATTCAAAGCTGCTTTCAGTGCTCCATTCACTTAAAAAATGGAAGGAGACAGTGCAAAGTTAATTGCTATAACTTGTTATCATATTTCTTTAAGTAATGACTCCGGAAATGCCTTCGGTTTTCAATTTTTATTCTGTATGAATCACTTCTCTATTTAAGTATTGTTGAGGTTTAAAAGACTGGTGAATCTGAAGTAGAATTACTTATGAGGAAAAGCACTTTAAATTGACTCATTGTTCAATAATATTAACTTTTAAAATTTTACACAAAATCTTATGTTAATTTGTTCATCATTTGCTTGTGTCATACTAAGCAATGAGCCATCCATCCACACCAGAAATCACAGTGGAACTGTGATTAAGAATTTCTTAATTAAGTGTGGCTATGTAACTCTGTGTTGTTCAGCCCCATGAGAGCATTTTTTTCATAATGCGGCTGGGAATCTGTAAGAATTAAAGAAATCCATTACACACAAAACTTTTTGTGCCGGGGCTCGAACTCACAATCTCACGTTTGCCAAGGAGGCACTTACACCACTGAGCCAAACCCCTGGCCCCCAAACAAAACTTTTAAAATATCAACCTATGATTTACAATTAGAAATAATCTAGCTTTTCTTGTCTCTGTCTCTGTCTCTGTCTCTCTCTCTCTCTCTCTCTCTCTCTCTCTCTCTCTCTCTCTCTCTCTCTCTGGTACTGGGAATCAAATGCACAAACTCATGCTTGCAACTATATCCTCAGCCTGAATATCACAAGTCTTAAGAAACAAGAAGTCCCTAACTCAGGGAGTAAATTACACTATCACCACCCCTCATGACTACAATCACATGTTTTATTAAAGTTGTAATAAAAGCTTAATTATGGATATGGCAGATGCATTAAACAATGAAATTGTTAAAGAATGTTCATTTATATCATGGAGGTTTTGGTGCTCCAGTTTTCACTTTTCCTTAGTAAAAAGCATCTTTTTTCTTATCTAAAACAGAATTAGTAATTCAAAATAATTACAGTTCTATTTGAGTATGAATGAAAGTATTTAGAATCTGATGGTAGTACAAACATAAGGTAGAAAAAATCTGGTTCACTTACTGCTGAAGCATTATTAAATAACACAAACAAATAAATTGGGTTTGTAGGAAACAATACGAAAAATGTTAGCCTAGTATTTATAATGATTCTACAGAATAAGTAGAATATGACATGTATACCTATATATAAATGTGTTCATAGGTAAATATATATATGGTTTAAGAAACAAAAATGATAACTTAGTGTAAGAAATAAAGTTCTTAATTTCACTTGCTGCTAGGAAACAAAAAGCAATATTTATTTTTTTTGGGGGGGTGGTTATCAGAGACCAAACATGACCGCATGCTTGCTGGTGTTGCTGAGCTAAATCCCTTGGCTCAGTGAATTGTTTGAAGAAATCACTCTCATGATCAAAATATCAACAAAACTTTGAAAGACTGGTACTGTCCTGATATTGACAATGTGAGACACTGGACTTCCTCTTTTTTTGTTTGTTTTGTTTTGTTTTCATTGTTGTTTGTTTTGGTTTGTTTTGCTTTTTTTTGTATAAGGATTAGAACTTATGACCTTGTGCTTGCCAGGCCAGTACTGTATCACTGAGCTATAACCTGGCACTAAACTTCCTCTTTGAATAATTACAAATTGGAATATTAGACAAGAAACGGATGCCTTATCCAAAATCTCTTACATTTAGTACTTGGTACACTTGGAGTTAATTTTTGCATGCAGTGTTGAGGCAGAGGTCTGAAGTTATTCTTTTGCTTGTGGATAGCCAGGTGTTCCAGCACAATTGATTGAAAAGTTTTATTATCCACTAACTGATTTTAGAATCTTTGTTGAAGTCCATTTGGCTATACTTATCTAGGTTTATTTCTGGAAACTAAATTTGATGCCATTGATCTAAATATCTACCTTTACACAAGTTTTGCTCTTTTTTTGATAATTGTAGCTTTATATTTTTTTGATAATTGTAGCTTTAGTTAAGTTTCAAAGTCAGTATGATTGAATCTTTTCTTATTCTTTAACACTGTTATTCTTTTCCAAGATTGATTTGGCTGTTCTCAGTTCCTGACATTTCTACACAATTTCATGACTAGATTGCACAAACTTAAAAAAACTGGAAATTATGTTTTATATTGAAACTGAATCTGCAGATTGTTTTGAGTGATGCAGCTATCTTAAATGTATTAAGTGTTTTGATCTTTAAATATGGGATATCCTTCCATTTATTTACAGACTTTTTGTTTCATTCAGCATCATTCTGTTGTTTTCAGTGTCTACAAGGGTTTTTTCTTTATCTCCTAAATTGAATTTACGTATAGGCATTTTTGTTTGCATGATAATATGAAGTAAAAAATTCTTCTCCAACTGTAGTTTGGTGATGTCCAAAGTATATTTTTTTGCATTCACTTTATATCTGGCAATTTGCTGATACTCTTTATCATCTCAATTTTCATGCACTTTAATAAGGGGATTTCTATACATAAAATCACATCATCTGCAAAGAGATTATTACTTTTCCACTTTATATACCTCTACTTTTTTCTTTCTTTCCTGATTTCCATGGCGTTCTCTCTTTGCCCTTAATTCTCACTATCAGTCTTTCTAAAGAAGCCAGCAATAGTCATGCCGCAGCCTGCATGTTAGGGAGTCTTGAAATTTCCTCTCCTAGATTAAATAGTCAGACACTCTTAATCTTAATCTCTTACAAAATCTCAGCACATGGACAGCATGTAGACAATCTTCCTGCCAATGTAATGCATTTGGTTTACTTTAAAATCTTTTATCTTAAAGTATTTTCTTGTTTTTCTTTATCTTAAAACATAGTTTCTTGAATTTAATCTTAAATTTTTCCCTGTTTTTTTCTTTTTTCAAATTAGCACATGAAAATATACATATTTATTGAGCAGCATGTGATGTTAGTGAAGCATGTAACACTTCGGTTTACTAATCTCCCTTGTGATTCATTACTCAAATTATAGCTATTTAGAAGTTCTTTTTAATTTCTAAATATTTGAAGATTTTCAAATTTTTTTTCCTTTTACTACTTTCTAATCTCATATTTTGGTTCAAGAACACATCTTTTGGTACTTAAGTATTTAAGTCATTGAGACTTATTTTGTGGCCTAAACCTTTGTCTTTCTGGAGAATGTTCCATGTACACTTGAGAAGAATGTGTATTCTGCCTTTGTTGGTGGAGTGTGTTAGTTTTTGTTAGTGTTTTACACTCTGTTTAAGTTTTCCGAGTCTTGCTGATTTGTCTAGTTCTATTGTTGAAAGAGGGACGTTGAACTCTTTATCTAATATTATTGGATTATTAATGTTTTATCTTATTTTTGTCAGTTTAGATTCATGTATTTTGATGCTTCTTTATTAGGTACAAATGTGTTTATAATTTTATATACTTAACAAATTGACTTTTCTATCATAATGTAATTCTTTCTTTACCCCTCCTATAGTATTTTACAATATTTTATGTTATGATGAAGATATTCTAGCTCTCTTTTGGTCATTGATGGTATGGAATATTTTTCCAGTGTTTTATTTTCAACTTACCTGTGTCTTTGTTGCTTTGAGCTCTCCATTTGAGCTAATTGATTCTATAAGTTTGTGTTTGTAGTTTGCAGCCACTGACACTCTGTGCTGTTAGCGCTATAGTGATACATGAAACTAAACAAGTCTAATCCTTGCCAAGTAGCTCCATGTGCAATTTGGGATAAGATTTCAGCATTTACCCAAGCAGTTTAAAATCAGTATTCACACTCAAGATCACCTAGAGCTGAGAACTGTAAGTGTTTCCTGTGCATAACCACAGGGACAATTGTAGACTTGTAGACAATAGAGTAAGGTCAGATCAGTGCTTTGAAAATTTTTTAGGTGCAACTCATTCCCTAGCCTTTCCTTTCAATGATTTGATAGTCCATTGCTTGCCACAAATAGCCACTGCCTAGGGCAGAACACGCTTCAACATTTTGTATAAATACCTCCATTCAATGCTCCCCAGGTTCTGACTTTCATGGCGCGGGAATTCTGAATAAGTCAAAATAAACACAAGCCTTTTTAGAGGGTCTTCCATGGAGCCACTGTACAGATCAAGCAATGGTGTTTTGAATGAAAACTGTTTCTCTTTATTCTGATACCAAGACAACAGGCTGTTATTGCTATCTCCATGGCTACCAGTTAGCAGGGGATGAGATACGAGACCAGGGTATATTTTATCCCACTCCCAGCTTATTTTTCTTGGCAAGATTCAGCCACTGTTTTTGAATATGCACCCAGTGTTGCTGTAAACTGTTGTCTAAAGTTCTAAAAAGTTAACTCAACGGTTTTTGCCAGTTTGTATAAGATTTTTATGAAAGGTTGGGATTTCAGAATTCTACACTCCACCATTTTTTCTGACAGTGCTTTTCCTAACGTTTAGGATGGGTATCAGACGCAGCATTTCTACTTCTGGATAGAATGGAAGCATGTGGAACACTGAGTTATGGCGTGGCTAAGTCCCCAGTGGTCCCACATTCAGATTGCCTAAGCTTGAATGCCATTATGATTTCGGTCAGGCTACATGACTGTTTTCCATTATTTCTCATCTAAAGAATAGAAACAAAAGTATTTATTTCAGAGCTGAAACTTGTAGCACCCTTAGAAACCTGACCCACTGTAAACACATGAGTATCATCTGCTCATTTTCACTTCACTACAACATTCTCAGAAATCTACCTTTCTGAAATAATACACAAGGCTCTTTATATGAACACTATACACTGTACAAAGTAAAAAGAGTGTCAAACTGTAATATTCATTGATAAGAAGGTAGAAAATTTATTAGATTACCTATATTAAGAATATGACAAGGAAAAGCAGAGCTATACATGAACAAAAGTAGGTCTACTGTTTAAAAATTGTTAAGAAAATGTTTCCTAATTCAGGTTTTAATGAGAATATATATACTTGGATTTGTATACCAATACATGTGTATATGAAATAATTTAGTTTATAAAACTAGGACATTCAACAAGTTACCAGTTGAGTAGGAATATAGTATCACAATTGTATGTGAAAATTAAAGGGCCGAGGATTTAGCTCAGTGGTATAAACACCTGCCTGCCAATCACGAGGTTGTAAGTTTGATCTCCAGTACATTCCCCCCCTACCCCTGAAAAAAGTTAAAAATGTATTGTGGCTAAGTTTTATTGTTTTATATTTTGTAGTATTTTGAAACAAAAATACCAGAAAAATAAAAATATATAATTCTCTCAGGATGCAATCTGAGAGGGTAACACTAGCCACCTATAGGAATTAATACTAAAAAGACTTTTTTTTTTCCATTTTTATTTGCAGTGAGCCTATTTTAATTTTGTGGTAAGAAAAACAAAATTTTAATTTATAAAGGTATATATGACAGCACTTATCATTTCCAATTTAAGTGTGAATTCATGGCTGCAATAGTGTTGATTATTTTTTTAATGTTTAAATACCCTTTAATAAAATACAAGTTCGTGTCAGAAAATCATAAATTGAGTTATGTTTCACAATCTATATTTGTAGCTTAAATTTAGACCAAGGTCTATTTATTCAAGCAGAAATGAGGGTTTGGCAATTTCGACATGAATCTAGTATGAGGCTATTTTTCATCATATTCAAATATTCCCCATATCTAAATTTTGTTTTCTTTCCCCTGATTCTGGAAAATTGAGAACGGCATTGCTAAATTTATCACTAGGTCCCTTTGCCCTACCCTGTATCCATCTTTCCTTTTATTTCATTTCAATAAAAGAATAAAATTCTTATTTGCCAGCTCTTTTGCCTACTAGTTCAGTCTCATTACAGTGCACTCAAAAAGATCTCAGCATCGATTCACAGGTGTGCACTTTACTTATCCGGCAAGCTCAGAAACCTTCCAGCGCTGCCTTCCCACACTGACAGTTTTCTCTGCATCACATGGCAGATGATTGTTCATTTAACACGTCTTTAGCAGGCAGTTTCTTCCCTCAGTGCTTCCATGTGACCAGCACCAGGTCTCTGGGCGGCTTGGTTCTTCTCATTAAATAATGAGGCAGGTACCTAAAAGTGCTGATCAGTCCCCCCTGCACGGTCAATATCTAACATATGGATTTTTTATACTATGGCTTAATTTTATATAATACCATTACGAGGGGTAGATGCCAACAACCTTATCTAATTAATTGATATTTCAAATCCTATTTGAGTAAATGGTGTTTAGGAAGCCAGAGTGTCATGTTGAACCACACACTGAATCAAGGTGAGGAGGGATGATGTCAGCTTGGGACTGACACTGTGGGCGTCAGGCCCAGGTGTCTAAGTTCTGGTTTAGTGATCTCAAGGGATTGTCCTGGCCTCTTTTTGCAGCCAGTTTTTTATTTGTAAAGCAGAGATTAAGCAGTGCTTCCTAATAGCATTGTTATTAGGAACAAAAGGCTTATCACTAGAAAGCTGTGCCTCTTTGTTAAAAAAGAAATACTTCAGTAAGTGAGCAAAAATGCAAAGCTAAAAGCAAACTAAATAAGTGTAAAAAAAGACAGAATGAAATTCTCTTGCATACCTTTGCTCTACCAAATGCCATGTGTCAGTGCAGGAACTGAAGCATGGAGTATAAGTTAGCAAAGACAAGCTCCAGAAATCATACACAAAACTGCAATACAGCGAATGTAAGATTGTTTGATACCACCTGCTGGTTACAGCTAGAAATGGCAGGAACCAAAGACACCCTGTACTTGTCCTCTAAGTTTTCTTTTCAGCACAACTGACAGATCAATACTCAACTCTTAACAAACAAACAAACAATTTTATAGGTCTACGTGCATGATAAAAGGTTGAAATTTTGCCTTCTAAGTATCCTAAATCTGAATAATAGAAGCTTTGAAACTTCTATATGTAAAGAATAATTTTGATACCAATCGTTATCATGAGACTAGTTAGCCAGTGTTCTACTAATTTAAAATATGTGACAACATAGAAAAATTGTGATCTGGAAAAAATGTCTAAAAGGCTATGTACAGTGTGGGCAACACTGTTGAGGTGATGAGAAACTGTTTTTAGAGTTGTGGCATGGATTTAGTATATCTCAAACTCACACTTCCTCTTCCCAAATCCTTTTCTTTCAGGATTCTTTACTCAGTGAAAGATTCCACAATGCATAAGTACTGTGTGCTAACCGATTGCGCAACAGGAGCCTTTGATTCCACAATGTAAATGATGACATTTTCATATTTCAGGTTGAAACGCAGAGACATAAATATTTTGTCAGCCTGCGTAACCATGCATTGTGTTTGCTTTAACTGGAATTTGTCCTCTGTCATTCATTCCAACACATACATCATTACATTGTCGAATCTTTCACTGCGAAAAAGACTTCTGTAGGAAAAGGATTTGGAAGTTGATATGAGTGTTACATACACTGAATCCATGACATAACTCACATAAGCAAAAAGAACAATTTCTCCTTTGCTCAGTTGTGGCACGCACACTGTAGATAGCTTTTCAGACATTTCTTTCTTCTATTCCTTCGTTTAATAAATTATTATTTATTGTCTGCTGAGTATCAGTTTTACAGGCACTATATGGCACACAATCAATGAACATAACAGAAGGATTTCTGCCTTTGGGAGTACATATACTTTTCCCTTTGCCACATACACAGCTCAGGTTGTATAGTTTGTGGGGCTTTTTCTCTGGGGGCATTCACAACTTTCTCTCACATACCCCTATCATGTCTGGTCTTTTTCAAATTGTCTATTGGCTTTCCCAGTTGTATACTCCAATAAGCCACATTAATTAGAGCCTATATGTTTTCTCTCCAAAATCAAAAAGTTGCTTAATAGAAGATAGGAGCTCATGATACAGTTTTTGAAATAATAAATAATACTGTATGACACTCCAACAATAATCAATAATGTATGAACGTTTATTAATATAATTGCAGGAAACCTGTGCTTTATTTTTGTGAAGCAAATCTGCATATCATAGTACTCTGTGCTTAGTATGATGGCAATGTAAACAGAATATGAGCAAAGACAGATACATTTTCTAAGAGAGAGTAAAAAGAAAGAATGAAAAATTACTTAACATTGCAATTAGGCAATATCTGTAAAACCTTCATGTGATAATCTACTTAGACTGTAAGACTGGGTAAGATATCCATTAAGAAATAAGGGGAACAGTTAAAGGGTTCAACAGAGAAGCAGAAATCATGATGGCGCAGAAAATAGTATAAGCATAACCCCGGGTTTAAGGAGAATTGGAAGAAACAGGAAAAAGGTTGGATGTCAGAAAATTGAGATTTAAAAAGGAGACGTGATGTAAACGAAGGAGGGATACAGTATTGAAGACCTATTTGGTTATGAAGGCAAAAAAGGTGATTTCAAATTCAATAACTGGTCAATACAGGGTTAAACAGGACAGCAACAAGACTTGATTATTTTTGGCTTAAAATATGACTTTTGGGTATCTAGTAAGTCTTTTTGCTTTTTTTTTTCCTCTAGTTCCTCCCTCCCAAGATTTTCTCTGCCTTAGTTTATTGCATTGTCAGTCTATGAGTAAATGTGGGGAGGTTTTGTTGGTGGTGGTACTGCCATTTGTTTAAAATACAGCCTTCTTTGTATTCTCTGAGCCTTCTTTATCTGTAGTTTGGTATCTGTCATTAATATTTGGCGAGTTTACAGTCATTGTTGTCCCAAATATATTTTTGGCTTTATGCCTACTTTCTTCTCTTTCTGATGTTTCAACCATAAACATGTTATATCTGTTGCAATTGTACCACAGTTCATGGATTGTTTTCCTTTGTTCAGTTGCTATTTTTTCCACTTGAATTTCAATTTGAGAAGTTTATTATGACTTAAATAGAAGTTTACTCTTTCCTTAGCGGTGCTGCACTTATGTATGAGCCCATTAAATGCACTCTCTATTTCTGTTATTGCATTATTTGTTTCTATAATTCATTTGGATTATTTCTTAGTGTGTATCTTTCTACCAGCATTATACATCTAATGCATGTTGTTTTATTTTCTGTTAAATCACTGATGTCATTATGATTAATCATATTTTAAATTCCTTGTTTGATAATTCCAACACATATATCCTCCATCTCTTCTGAATATGTTTTTATATCTCCTTTTGTTATGTGTTTTAGTTTTTATTATAAGTTGATACTATTCATTTGAGTAAGAGGAACTGATATAAATATACAAGTAATGTAGGATTTATGTTAAATTTTAGAACTTTTCTTAAATGTTATTTGTGTTTAATGCTTGTTGTAGTTACACATAATGCAAGAATCCATTTTCTTTAACATTCTCATTACCTCTCCCTCTAAAATATCATGTTCATATTATTCCTGTGAATATGTATCTTGCATTTTTTCCTACTGTAAGCTTCTGTTACCTAATTAGAGCACAGTGAATGCTGTGGTAGCAGGTTAAGGGAGCAGGACTGTGTTTATAGTCTCCTTCTTGCATCTTAGTCTTCCAGTGGACCTGGGTCTCATGCTGTCATCTTTACAAGTATCTTTTTATTTACCTATTCCCTTATATACCTAACGCATTCCCAGTATAGTCCTTTGCAGGCATGAGCCTAACAGCTGTATGTTTCCTTCCTCTTACTTCCCTTACATAAATCAGTCAGGCTAGCACACTAGATGGGGTAAGACCCAGGCCAAGTGTCTGACAACCTTGTGCTTTCCAGACAAGCACTTACAATGCTGGGCTAAACCCCGGCCAGGGCCTTAATTTTAAAGTGTGCATTTTAAAATAACTCCCTATGCTATTAGTCAGATACTCAGTATTTTCGTTTTTCTGGATTTTAAAAAAATTTTATTTTGGTAGTTGGATTTGACAAATAATCAGAAAAACTAGGTTATAGCTTATTAAAGTAGTGAATCAATATACTGTATGCAACATTTTGGAACTGCATATAAACAAATATCACTGTGTTCCTTTCAAGTGAAAGGACTTTAAAACTGACTTTGAAAGTGTATAGAAATGAATACTACTGCAATGTCTGAAGTTCATTATAATACCACTACCTAGTAACATGCTATAAAAAGGAAAATTAAAGAAATCAAATGAAGGATTTAATTAAAATGCATCTGATTTATTCAGCCAGGTTGCCTAATACCCCAAAGTACTTAGCCCTAACTGACTTGATTATATTTTAGAAATATCAATCACTTGAAGAGTTTAGCCTGGGTGTTTTTAATGTTTCCCCCATAGGCACAAATAAAATCATACTAGAAGCAAGATTTACTTACTTAAAAGTAAGAAGAAAACATATTCAGTAATATTATACAACTTAATTTAATATCTATGTACACTATTAATCAACAAATGTAAAAAGGCATTGTTTCAGACTAAAATTTATTCTTGACCATTACTAATATAAACATGCATCTAAAGATATACACACAGATATTCTGGATCCTAGAGCCTCAAGCTGTGAGAATGAAAGAGTATTTCAGTGTCTGGAATAAGTTCTTCCTATGTAATCAGTCAGGACATGACATATTTCTATAACATAGCATCACAATACGTTGTAATTGTTTCTTACCTCCTGAATTAATAGCTTACTTCCTGAAACAGCCTGTACCCTAGCTGATGGTAGGAATCATCTCTTTGTTGTTTGGCATTGTAAGTGTAAGGCCTAACATAGTCCATTTGAATGTAATTTTAGACAGAATGAATGTAATATATGTAGCAAGAGCACATATTTTATCCATATTTAAATAATAATGAATGGATATGGTTGTACATGTGCATGCATTTGAGATTAAGCACAGAAAGCTTGAAAATAAATATTCTTTTTTATACAGAATTCAGTGTCTAGCAAAAAAAAAATAACAACTAAGAAAGGATCTGAAATTGAATCCATGGTCATTCTGCAAGAGTTCTGAAACATCTTGTGTGCTCATAATACAATAAACTAAGGAATAAAGACTATGCTCTCAGGTGAGCAGTTAGGATACACTGAAAGGTTTATTTCCCTTCCTGTTTCTCATTTATCACTTGTAGTATGAGATATTCAAGTTTAGGATGACCTTGTATGACAGACACAGCTTTCTCTTTCTTACTTTTTGGCCATTTGTAAGGTACAGCTTACGATCTTGAAGTTCAAGAAAGCTAACCAATATTTATCTCCATACTAGCAAATGGGAAAAATGGGGAGGGGCACCTGTGTTTAATTTAAGGTCATATGTTTGAGACTTAAGACGCAAACTAAAATTGTATTCCTATATTTCACTTGTATCTTTTTAAATAAACTCTTGATTTGACGCATGCAGATAGAACTGAGTCTTCTACAACTCTCTAAGTTTACACAAGATAGCTAATTCTCTTTGGAAGATTGATTATTTAGGGACTAGTTGTGTCAATTAAATTAAACTTGGACAGAATAAATGAGAATGCTTTGTATTTACCCTCAAAAGTTCAAACAACCTAAAAAAAATAGCATACTACATGCACTGTCCTTACAAAAGGCATTCAAATATCTTTGCTAGGTTAAATACAGCTTCTAGATAGCTCTTCACCCTTGCTTTCAAACAGATTGGCCCTTTGTAAATCGAAATTCTGGAACTATATTATCCTAAGGATATTTTATCTTTTGACCCCTCCTCTTTCATTCCTTTTCACACTAGTCATTTAATTGTTGATAGATTACAAGGGATATCTCTGTTCTCTTAATTTTGCCATTCTCACTCAATAATATTATTTTCTTTTTCCAGCTTGCTCCCATAGGATGGGTATATTCTAGGTTCTATCTTATGAACTCTGGAGCCAAGTGTTTGCATCTAAATGTCTCCACAGCAACACCACAAAAATCTTCAAGCTTTTTATATGATTTTTACTTACTCATTAAAAGCAAAACAAGAGAAATTTGTAGAAAGTAGAGAAATTTTTCTCACACGAGGAGAATAAATAATGGAAGAGGAAATGAAAATATTGAAGAAAAATGGAAATAGAGCTTTTGTAAATGGGCAGAGAATCAAAAGTTACAGAAGTGTGTAAGAATGGGAGTGGTAAAAAAGAAAAAAATAAGAAATATATATATATATATATTTTTTCCCTGATGAATATGATCATTGTTTAGTGCATACATGTACTAATAAAAGAGCAATATCCACATAAAATTAAAGGTAATAAAATATACATCCTATCATTAGAAAAAAAAATGCATGCAGCCTGTTATATACCAGTCACCTTGTCAGCATGAATTATATTCTTAAAGAGAATAATCCTATTTGAAGATAGAGATAACTGACAACCTAGTTATACAGATAACATAAAATATGACAAAAAAGTAAATGTCACTGTAAAACTACCTGTGCGATATCTAGCAGAGACTGGATTTAAAGAAGTCTTTTTTTTGAGGAAACAATTCATAAAAGGGACTAGAAGTAACCAAGGAGTGTGTTCAATGTGTAATTAAGACACTTGCCTAGATTGTGCACAGCTTAACACAAAAGGATGTTTACAACAAGCAATGTTAGGGAGATTCCACGAGAGTCTGTTAAACCACACAAAGGCCTTAATCAATGCCCTGTGATGCAGAGCTCACCAAAGATTTCATACAGCAGAGGGGTAACTTGATTTGAGTTTTAGAGATCCCTATTGTTACCATGTACAGAAAATTTTGGAAGAGGCTAAAGTTAGAATCAAGGAAACCAGGAATACCTTTTGCAGTATATCAAAAAATTGTCTTATTGAAATCTCATATTTAAAAATGTTTACAACTTAATGTATAGTTAAAATAGAAACCTATCACAATTTCCATAATTATAATAAAGAGCATTGCCTTCTGTAGTCCGTTCAACAGAAACCCAGGAGTACTCTGTCATGTGTGTAGTTCACGCAGACTCCATGTGTGCCACATATTTTCTATCCCTAGTATCCTGAGGTACACAATTTGCTTTCCACTAAAGTGCACTGCCTGATTTCAAGCCTTCTTATCTGGATGATGTCCACTGTCTCTTATCCTGTATCCATTCTTCTCCCATTTCAATCTACTTTATGTGACACTCACCAAAATTGTCCACCTCAACATAAGACCTGCCTGATTTACTTCCTTGCTTGAAATCCCTTCTCAATATTTGCCAGTGACATCAGCATGTGACAAAAGGCTGAACATGAACTGAACTCGTATGCAGTCACTTTAAAAACAAACCAATTCCTTGTCTGAGATGTAGAGGTCAATAACTTCTTGTTCTCCATATACCTTACGTTACTTTTGGATATCATGCATCCTGTGTTCATAAGGTGACCTTTATCATAACACGAATTTACAAAGCCTGATGAGATTCTTTTTACCTTATAGACTTCTCTAACTTCCTCTGAAACATCCACTTCTTTCTCCTTTTTAGTCATTAATTCATTTTGAACTATTTCTTTCTTAGCCTCTGTGATCCCTTACTCTGTGTGTCTGTCTCATGCCTGCATGGGATGAGCAGCTTGTGGGTTTGTGATCTTTTAAAAGATGCTGCCTCATATTCCAGTGATGGTAATTCAAGTACTCATTATTGGTGGGATCCACCAATTTAGTGGATGATGCCTAAAGATTCTGTAAGATGGGATACACGATTTAAGAATATTATAAACTAGAGATTTAATCACAGCATTGTGTTTAAAATTGTGTAAACTGGTGCCTTTTGCAAATTATTCTCATATTGTTACATTATTCCATGGAGACTAATAAAAGTACCATCTAGGAGCATTTACTATACACCATTTCCTATTTTAAAACTTTTCACATAATCATTTATATAATCATCATAATAACTTGGTAAATTAGGTATTAAATCCTTACGTCCAGATAAGGATATTGAAGCTAAGTGAAATTTAACGTTTTACCTAAGACCACACAGCTAGCAGATATTAAAGTTGAAATTTAATCTGGGCAGTCTGACTATATCTTCTGCATTACTTAGCACTAAATTATCCAATAAATGGAATTTCCTTTTTAAGGCACATATATGTTCTATCATATATTTTTCAATATTATTGTCTCAACCCTTGGATTTGACTGGTACAGTAAGAACTATTAAGATTTTAAAATTCTACCATATAATAAAGAGTTTAAAATGCTTGAGAAATGCTTATGTCTAGAAAGAAATGAGCTCTAATATCAGGAAGGGGTTTAGATTCTGCTTTTGCCACAGTAGATATGTGAGGCTGCTAAGTTTCAGGCCCTTCCTTACAAAAATGATACTTTGCTGGGTTGTTGGAAGAATATATATCTATCTATATCTGTATCTGCATCTATATCCATATCCATATTTCCAGCATCTTCTCCTCTTTTTCTTCATTCTGAGACTCAGTCACTTTATCTCTAAAATAAGTTAAAACATGCATTCGTGACATCAATGCTGATATACTAACATTACTGGATTAAGAAACACCTAAAACATTTGGAAGGCACACTGTTGGGTAGTCTGTGTGGGCTGTGGAGTGTGGCCTTGGGAACTGTGTATGAGCCCTCAGGTTTCTTTCTGGCACTCTTCTGCAGGCCTGCTTCCTGCTGCTGTGAACTAAGCAGCTTCGCTCCACTGCACTCTCCCAACATGATCTTTCTGTCGTGGAGCCCCCTGATAATGGACTGAATTCACTGAAGCCATTAGCAGAAGTAAAACTCTCTTCTTCTAAAATCCAGGTGCTGGTGTTGTGTCTCAGCAATGAGAAAGCTGACTAATCTCCATAGCATTTACAAATTTTCACATACTGAATAACACATATGCATTCCCTATGCATAACTTGTGTATTAAAGAGTTCTAGAGCTTCCCTGTTTTTATTTTTGTCTGTTTATTAGCCCCCTCCCCATAAGTTGTGAATAAAGATGCTAAGATTCCAAACTTAGGATGCAAGAGTCCCATCTAGTGGTAGTTGAAGAAAAGTCAAAGGCAATTTAGGGATTACACTGCTTCATGGATGCCAAGAAAGCTGTGGGCAATTTTGTTTTAGTCATTCATTACTCACCATGAGAAAAAAAATCATTGCAGTTCCTAAGAACACAAAAAGGCTAGATTTGCTTTCACTCTTTAAATAAAGTACAAAATATTTTTCAAATAGATTCTTATAATTCTGGCCTCATTAAACTCATCATCTTTTGTTTCTATATTCCTAAAACGATATGATTTGACCTCATAATAAGGCATAATTCCATAGCTTGTTGCTATCAAAATGATTCAGCAGTGTCATTATACCTTAAGACAAATCTGTGGCAAGAATAAACTATCAACTCTCTGTTCCTTGTGTGGTTTAAAAAAAGAATGCCCCCAAAGGTCTCATATGCTCTTGGGCAGGTCTTTAAAAGGTGACTGAACAATCGAAACACATAGCTGACTTACTGTTAGGAGGTGGGGTCTGTTTGAGAAAGAGATGATCTAGAAAATTCTCTCTCTCTCTCTCTCTCTCTCTCTCTCTCTCTCTCTCTCTCTCTCTCTCTCTCTCTCCTAACTTCCCTCTCTACTTTTTTGGTGAGCAGCTTTCCTCTCCTCATCTCTTATACTATACCATTTCTGCGTTTAAGCCAACGGAACATAGACTGAAACTTTTGCAACTGTAAACTAAAATAAATTTCTCTTCCTTTAAATTGTAGATATTGAGTGTTTTGTCCCAGTGATGAGGAGAGTGATTAAGACAGATTCTTTATTCTAGAAGGTCAATCTTGTCTGAGTACTTCTATGTATCACAGTAATATTTCCATTTAATGAGTTGAAAAGAATGTATTTGCTGTGGAAACAAGATAGTAAAAGAACAGGATACCATAAAGAATCCTATCCTGTGTAAACTCCCATTGTTATAAAATCTTTTTTCTATTTCAGTCTTATAAATTGCATTGCTACAAAATGCAGGGTGACTGTTCAAATGTTAATAGTTTTGATGACTTCTTATAAGTCCCTTAGATGAGTTAACTGGAGAGATACTATGTTATTTGTGATTGTTAGCGAGTTTTTATCACAAAAAGTCAATGAACTGGAAATTATTTCTTTGAAATAGTGGAGCATGTTGGGACACATTCAAAAATAAACTGCTTTTCTAAAGTGTTGAAATACTAATAATACATATGTTCAAAATTTTGCTATAATGAAAGTAAATATTTTACTGCTTCATGATGATTTAAAGTGGAAGAACTAACTATATTACTTCCACAATCACATTATAGTCACTATTTTTTCCATTCTGATTTCAATATTTAAGTGAAATAAACAGAAACTATATTTGCAAAATGTCAAATTAAAACAAAAAATAAGAAAAATAAAGTCTAGCACTCTTTCTTTCTCATATATTCTATATATAAGATTATGAAGTTTTCACATAAGTTTCAACAAAATATATCATTGGAGACATAAGATTATAGAATGTAATAAAAAACAGTAAATCAATTTCTTCACCTTAGCATATACTGAAGTTTGTAATGACTAAGGCGATCCTATTATAAGTAACTATACTTAAGAAGAACTGGAATAGTCAAATAAATTTTGCTTCACAAATCCTAAATATGACTTTGAAATCATTTTTCTTAGGCTACTTGCTGCGCCATAATCAGGTGGTTGTAACCTGTTACAGGACGAGGTACTGAAAACACCACAATAAGCAGCTATCAACAGCTAACAGTCAATCAGGAAAGTTAAAATCTAAGTATTTAGCTCACATTTTGATCTACATTTACTAAACCTGATTTACATATAAACATTGCCCATGTATGAAGCAATTTGCCAAGATATTTCTACTTCAGTCTCTAAAGGAAAAAAAAGGAAATAAGGAAAAATAATTTGGTTGGTAAAAAGTACTAGAAAGAGAAGAACAATAAAGTCAGAATTTTTTTCAGAATTAAATAAATTTGACATGCCTGATGCTGCATATGCTATATAGACGGGCCCTATAAATATCTTTTGTTTTTGTCCTTGTTGTTACAACATAGATTTCAGTACAAAAACAGGAGTGGCTCGTATGTCTTAAGTGATCATAAGTATATTAACGTGATATTTATATGTCCTTATCAAATGCTCAAAATTTTAAGGTATCATTTACAAAACTATATAATATGCTTTAACACTCTCCATGTTTTCACTATAATCAGCTTTTTACTCACATCTTGTATTCCTAAAAATACTGCTCAGCCTACCTTGGACCTAGCAAGGCTGTCTAATTTTCCCTGCCACCGCTTATTAATGTACTTTGCTTCAGTCACTTCCCTAATTGGCGGTGGGATGACTGGGACGAGGCTCTGACAGCAACAGGGAGAAGAGTGGCTGCTGGGCTGGCAGGTTGCATCTGATTAGCGTGCGCTGCCTTGTGCCAAAGTCAATTTGGGTTGCCAGGTGCACCTCCTGTTAGTGCTCTGGAGCCCATACTTTCAGGACGACAGACATCAGGAATGAGTTTTGCTGAAATTATTTCTACCTTGTGCAGACTTTTGCTCATTAGTTTTTTTTATTCTACTACCACACGGGCATTCTTCTTCTACTGTTACCTTCTTGCTAATTTCCAAAAAAACAAAAACAAACAAACAAACAAACAAAAAACTATTTATGTCTTCTCCTAACATTACCTCAACTCTTTACCCTTGACCTTTTGGCACTGAAGGCTTTCCCATTTTTTTCTGTCTTTGACCTTGCATGCTTTGCCCAGAATTTGTGTGATGTTCTTTCTCATCTCCAGATGTCTTAATCCATGGCTAAAACTTTACATGCCTACACGGACTAGAGAAGGAAATTAAATAGTAAGTAAGGTGAGCAACTGGCCGGTAAAAGTCACTGTAAGCTAAAGATTGCAAATCTAGACAGAACCATCTTCAGTCTCAGCCAAGAGTTTTTACTTAAGAATGTGCGTCCTCATTTTATCAAATCATCCAATTGTCTCAATAAATGGAAGATGTTAGCATAAATAGATATAGAACACATGCATAAATATTTACTATATGGAATGAGATATATACCTATGGTAATCTCCTCCTTCATCTATCTAGTGAGCTAGCTACCCAGGTATCAGCACCCTTCATGCCCCATGCAATTTGGTGATATTCAGTAGGTAGCCAGATATAGAAAATATAAGTAGTCTTATACTACAGAGGTCCCCAATCCCAAAGGCCAGAGACCAGTAGTCAGTGGCCTGTTAGGAACTTGTGCACAGAGCAGGAAGCAGGAAGTAAGTCGTGGGCAAGCAAGCCAAGTGTCACCAGAAGATGCAGTTGCTCCTCATCACTCCATGCCTGCCTGAGTGCCGCCTCCTGTCAGATCAGCAGACACAATAAACTCACACAGGAGCTGGAACCCTACTTTGAACTGTGCCTGTGAAGTACCTAGATTGCAAACACTTTATGAAAATTTAACATAATAATAAAAGAAATGAAGTGCCCAGTGAACATAATTTGTTTGAATCATCCCAAAACTACTACAGCCAACCTTTCCCCTGAAAGTGGTTTTGGGAGCCCTCAAAACTACTTCAGTGTCAGAGTGACAGGATCTTTGTGGACTGCATTCCCTTTAAATTTCATTCTGGGATTATCTGTTGAAAATGTAATATACTATAATCTACAGATGATTTTAGTTATGGGAGGGACTGAAATCACTTTTACTTACCCAGCGTACGCTAATATTTATTGAGAACATATTATGTGGCAGATACTCTTATAAGGCCTATGTTTCTAAATAAAAGACACAAAGAAAAAGCCATCTTAAAATTTGAACTCGACTTGAGAAGAAAAAAACTATTATATATTTTCTATAACATCATAGAAATGACACGTGATGGAGAAAATGTGGATTAGATGCAGGGAAGCAGAAGAGACAGAAAGAAGGAACAGATTGCAGTATTAAGAAAGGTATCCAGGGAAACCTCTTTGAGAAGATAACAACTGGGAAATGTCCTGTGAGGCAAAGAAGTGAGCCACATGGATATCTGAAGAAAGAGATGCCAGAATGAGGAAAGAGATAACACTAATATCTAAATGTCTGGCATACTCAAGGATAAAAGGCAGCCAGTGAAGACATGGGAGAAGGAGGGATGGGAAAAACAACAGAAGGTGAATCTGGTGAGATCGTGTATGAGATCTAGCTGATTTCTAATGGGCCTTTGGCTGTTCCCTGGATGTGAAAAAATAAATAGTTTGGAGCACAGATGTGCCAAAATTTGAGTTACATTTTTAGAAGACTGCTCTGTCTGTCATATTAGCGAAATGCACCAAAGTGGCGGCAAGAGGTATTTAAAGTCTAATGCATTGTTTGGGACTAAATTTTTGTGTCCGCACCCACAAAGGATTCATTTGTTGAAGCACTGTAACTCCTAATGTGACTGTCTTTTGGGATGGAGCCTCTACAGAAGTAATTAAGGTTATGAAAGCCCTGATCCAAAAAAATTAGTGTCTTTATATTAAACACATTAGCTTATTTTTTTCTGAACACACACACACACACACACACACACACACACACACACACACACGCACACGAGACACAATGTGAACACACAGCAAGAAGGTGATCATATAAATTTCAGGAATAGAGTCCTCACCAGAAATTGACTCTTTTAATCTTGATCATGGATTCCCAGATTTTAGACTACAGGAAAATAAATTTCTGATGTTGAGGTTACTTTTTTGCAACAGGAAGCCAAGCAGACTAAGACGCATAGTAATCTATTAAAAAAGCTTGACAGTGGCTCATTCTAGGTTAGAGTATAAGTAAAGCTACAGTGGAGTAGGTTTTGAGGACAGAAGAACTGAAAGATCTCTTCTCTGCATCCTGAGTTTGTGTGTAGTCATCCAAGTGAAGACGTAGAGAAGACAGCTGGATGTGTGTATGTGGAGTTCAGGGGAAAGGCCTGGACGAGAGCTGTACATTTGGTAATTCTCACATATAAATGATAAATCATGATACAGGCTGTGATTACCAAGAGAGAGAATATAAATAGCAAAAGAAGCATCTGACATTTAAGAGGTCTGGGAAATAATAACCAATACTAAGAATACACAGAAAGATAAATCAAGAGAGTCTGGCTTTGTAGAAAACCAAATGAAGAAACTAATTTCAGAACATTTCTTCTCATCCAGGGAAGGGATGTACTCTATCAAAGGCCACTGTTAGGTGAAGTAAAGTGGTTTCAGAATTAGTTTTCAGATTTAGCAATATGGAGCACCATAGCAGAAGTGGTTTTGGTGGAGTAGTAGAGGCAGAAGTCTGACACAGTGAGTTCAATTGGCAGAGGAGAAAAATTGGGAGCAAGAAAAAAGACAAACTCTTTCAAATAAATCTTAAAAAGAGAACTACTAAATGAGCCCCTATCTAGGGCATCAGTGGAGTCAACAGAGTTTAATTTTGTTAATGCTATATTTGTATTTTTACTAGAATGACAAAGTATCAAAAACACTTGATGACAGAGAGAGGATGAGGACTGCTATGATAGTATTCCTCAAAGGCAGAAAAGGATGCATTGAAATGCCAGATGGAATTGTTAGCAATGTACAGAAGCAGTTAGATGAAGAATGTTGAAAGAAGCCTCTGACTCTCCTTCCATCTAGTGGAGTTCCCCTCTTCCCCTTCAAGGTGGGCTCAACATGACAGCACACACTGACTTGAAGAATGGTCTATGACACAAGCTGTGCTACTGAAAATGTATCTGGCCAGGATCTTGGTAACATGGATGAGCCTGTGCACCAGGTCTAACCACCTCAACCTAGTTGAGGTCCATTTATGAAATTTCAGCAAGAGATGAATATCTAACATGGTAGTTGGATGTGCTTTCATAAGCTCATCATTAATAAGAATGAAGTTCTTATTAGAACAGATATGAGACAACTTGACTTAAACTGAATTTCACTACAATTAAAGAAACTTTCACTAAGACTGAACCCACCCTGGTATATTTCACTTAAAAGAATGCCAGGGAATCTGAAATTATCTCCAGACAAAACTAAACACTGATGATATTATTATGTCCAATGGACCTGGAGTCTAGGTGTCCCCAGACCACCTTAGCAGGATTGTCTCACTGAAGTAGAATGAGAAAGAGGAGGCAGAGAAGACCAATGTGAAGACAAAGGGATTTATGATATTTATGATAGCTGTTGCAAGGGAAAACCCCACACAGCCACTCCAGTGTGTTGAGGGGGCTGCTCAGAACTGTGGTACTGCTAAGTGCAGGGCAACAATCTGGTTTTTATGGGGCAGGGTACCTATCTCACGTCTCTTTTCCACTCTTCCTTTTGGAAATCTTTACCTGATTTGCTATTTGGAAAAGAACATTTGTTACACTAGGTGCTTGTAATGGGAATCCACAGAAGGGCTGTAAAAGGAAGTTTTTAACTGCAGTCTGTACCTGGCTGTGTGCTAAGATGCAGAGACTGGCTCCTTTTTTGCCTAAAGGGCCAACCTTTCTGGGGTAATTCTAAAGAACGGTCCCTCCTGTCCCGACAGTGTAATGTCAAAGAAGCTGGATTCCTGCCCAAATGTGTCCTCTCCAGAGGTTCACAGAGTTCATAGCTACTAAAATAGGCCAGTTTGTAAAGTGATTACTGTTGTTCAAATTAAAAGAAGGTCTGACCATTTTATATATGTGTCATAACAGGAACAGTATCATGTATCAGGTAATAAACAGCAACAATAATAGCAAATACTCACATGTCATTTACCTGCTGGCAAGAATCCTACTAAGTGCTCCATAGATGTATAAATATGATTGTGTGTACACATGTGCAGTGATGTGTTATGTAGAGAGATTGTTGAGGGGGACTTTGGGAACACCCATTTTATGGAAAATAGAAAGGAAGCAATTTTCTGTTCTTACCTACCTCTTCCTGTTTCTTAGAACAGGAATGGCATGGCTGGAATACTGACAATCTAAGAAGCACAACCTAAAGCTAAGAATATCAAAACAGAAGAGGAAAGATTGCATGTCCAACGCCCACACTGCTGCTATTCTAACCTTAATCACTACTTAGAGGAAAAAGCCCTTCCTGTATTCAAGTTGCTTTATTGGGTGCTATGATATTAAAAGTCAAATTGACGAAGAGAAAATACATGGAATTAAGGAGTAAAATGATCAGTCTAAGAATGTTCTTTCAGAATTTTTATTATTTCACCACTTATAAAACATACAGCTAGAGTCCTAGCATAAGCCTCGAGATTTGTACCCAATGAAGTGTTCGAATATGCTGTTATTTTTCATACAACACTTAACATCATAATTAATGTGTGTTATTCGCTTTCATTTTTAATAGAAAAATAATCTGTTATCTATTGATTATAAATTAAGACACAAATCCAAAGACAGAATGCAGATATGCTCATCCAACTCTGAAACAATTTACTTTCAAATATAGGGACAAAATAATTTGCAAGTTACTGACACTTATCTCTTCAAATATAGGGACAATAATTTGCAAGTTACTGACACTTATTTCTGACTTACATGAAGATCTGAGGAATATTAAGCAACTTATGGACTACAAACCACAGTTCATAGAATAAGCTGTCACAAAATGAGGTTTGTATATTGTGAATGCATCACATGCCCTCAAGAGTCTTGAAAACATGACATCCAAAGAACAGGTTAAAAGATTGTGCAAGTGTTCTCTTGTTTGCCAACTGAGAGCTAATACCTTTCCACGAATGCAGTGGTTTCTGCCTTTTTATTCAAGGATGTTTCAAGAGCTGCTAGAACATTGCTGAGAAATAAGTGTCTGTAAGTACTTGCTGTTGGATGAACAGGGCATAAGGACTCGGAGGAACGCCAAGGAGCTATGCTATCATGGCAAAACACAAGGACAGGCATTTTGAAAGACATCAGGCTAGTTCTTCCTGACTATGAAATAAATGCAGTATATACTAAAGATGAATAGATAAAATCCCACATAATGGAGGAAAGTCTCTAATATCAAAGGATACACATAATTTCAGCTTCTCTGCCTACTCTTGTATGTCCTATTTTCTTATGATATTCACAGTGGGAGCCCCAGAAAAATGTTAAAAGTTGAAAATTAGACATCTATCTCCCAGAGTTTAATAATTTCTTAACCATAGGAATTTTTTCGTTGTTTTACTTGGATGGCTTACCTAAGGCCTTAGGCCAGGGGAGGCAGAGATGACTTAATGATCTCTCACCAGGGAAAGAGCCTATGTATCTGACTGCGATTTAAAGGGATGAATTTAGAGAGGGCAGAAACAGCCTGTGTAACTGCTGCATATCAGATGATGTGCACACACGTGGGGAAAGTGGTCAGTCAGATGGAGGTTTAGAGCCAGGAGGCTGGTAGCTTACAAATCCCACTCCAGGATGGTCTTAGCATTGGGATCTTCTAGTCATTCCCAACTCACATATGAGTTATTTAACCACAATTCTATTTACACAAGCCTTACACAGGATAACTGTAGGGATTATATTCAGAGTGCTGTCACTCCCCTAGAGCCTCAATTTACATGCAGATGTGACATTTAGATCCTTAGAACCATATTGTAATTAATTTATATAATATTTGTATGCTCAATGTAGTATTGATTTTTAATTTTATATGCCAAAATTATCGCCAATCTCTAAAAGCTTTTTTTACGTATTTATACTTAAATCTGGCAGCCTTGACACTAATCTTTTGTTGATACAAAGTTAAGCATCTATACATCTATTTATCTCTCCTCTATGCTTCACCAAGAATTTCCTATTAGCTCTTTTAAAATGTACACCTATCTAATTTATGGTAATATTTCATTTTCTTTATATCCTTGGTTGAAAAAATAATGGCAATATGACAATATTTCATTCAATATTTCATTTCATTTTCTCCAAATCCTTTATTGAAAAAATAATGCATTATTTTAATTTATCATATATTTATATATACATTTGATTCATTTTGGAGTATCACTTCAGTCCCAATTTATTTTGTTTTTCATAATTATATGATAATTACATAAAAGCTTTGTATTAGTTATAAACTGAAAACTATGCAACATTAATTTTCAAGTCATATTAATGAAAATTTTTTTATATTTTAAATCATGCCATATTTCATTTTTCTTTGAATTGAGAAATTGCAAACTTTGAAATATGTATCTGAGAAGATTTTTCTGAATTCAAATTCTGGGAAACTTTGGGTAAGACAATTCAATGTAATTTTTTGCAACTCATGATTTGCAAAATTATTTTACTTCAAGGAAATTCACATAACATAAAATTAAAGACTACAATTCATAGAATTTATGTATTCACTATGCTATGAAACCACCACCTCTCTCTGGTTTCAAAACTCTTCCATCAATGCAGGGGAACACCTGCATTAATTAATTATTCCTTGTTTCCTTTCCATTGACAACTAACAAATTGCTGTGTGTATAAATTTCCCTGTCCTGGATAATAAGGATCTAGGGATGAATAATATTCCACTAAAAGTGTACACTACATTTTGTATATTCACTACTGTTGGTAGAAATTCGGGTTTTTACCCACGTTATAACTCTTAACAAGAAGGCTTTTACAAGCATCCATGTGCATGTTTGAGTGTAAAAATATGTTTCAATTACTCTTGCAAATATACTCAAAGGTACAATTTACTGAAAACTCTGGTCATTCTTTAGCATTGGAAGGCAAAGCAAAACTCTTGTTCATAGCGTATACACTAATTTAAAATCCCCACCAGCAACACATCAGAGTTTTGTTCTCTTTTTCCTACACAACATATTTTTTTCTTTTAAAGTTTATTAAAGCCATCCAAGGAGGACATAAAACATACGTGGTTGTGGTTTGGATTTGAATTTCTTAACAATCACAAATGTTGCATGTTATTTTGATCCTTGTCATTTATATTTTTCTCAGCCATTTGAACATGGTGTTAATTCTTGTATAAATGCTTGATAGAAATCACCACTGAAGTAATTTTGTTCCAGTCTTTTCTTTGTTACAAAGCTTTTGATTACTTATTAAATCTCTTATTAAGCAACTGTTGAGATTCTTTATTTCTTTGTTATTTAGCCTTATTAATTTTTGTTTTTTCTGAAAATTTGTCCATTTTACCAAAATTACCAGATTTGTTGATACACAATTGTTGCATTATTTTCATATAATTCTTTTACATTCTGTAAGGCTGAGAGCAAAATCTCCACTTCAATTCCTGATTTTAATTTTTGCATCTTTTCTCTTTGTCTTAGTCTAGTTTAAAGTTGCAGGGATTTGCTGACATTTTCAAAGAGCCAACTTTTGGATTTGTTTATTCTTACTCTTGTTTTCCTATTTTCTACTTTATTTCTGTTCTACACTTTATTATTTTCATCCCCCTACTGAGTTTGTTTTTACAGCAGCTTATTCTTCTATTTCATGAATCTATAAATATAAGTTATTTATTTTAAGATCTTCCTTCTTTTTTAATGTAGGTATTTATTGCTATCAATTTTCTGCTGAGCACTGTTCTCACTGAATTCCGCAAGATTTGGAGTGCTGTATTTCTATTTTCATTTGTCTCAAAGTGTTTCCTGTTCTCCTAAGAGACTTTTTATTTAACTACTTGATTGACAGAGAGTGTTGTTTGATTTCACACATTGGTATAGTTTTCAGGTTCCGTTCTTTTCCTGAATACTAGCTTAATTGCACTAGGTCGAGAGAATTTATATGACTCCAGTCTCTCTGAATCTATTAAGATATTTCATAACTTAAAATCCTGCAAAATGTTCAATGTACACTTGAAAAGAAAATGTAATGGCTTTTCTTGCTTGCGATATTTCCCTTCAATTTCACTTCTATGTAGGATTTATTGGTCAGCATTTTCACTGCTGCAATATTAGTTTCCATAGTTGTGCTCAAATCTTTGTTAATGTCCATTGCTCACATTTCCTACTTAATCGCTTCATACGTTTAACATATCTTCCTCTTACACATATAATCTTTGCAGTTTTAAACACGCATAAATGTACATATCATTGTCTTGTTTTCTTGTACTCATGATAGTGGAAACACAAGTATTAGCCCTTAGAATTGAACATATTTCTACGTCCCAAGTTGTTTCTTTAATGAATTTAATAGTGAGGATTTGCCCAATTACTGTTACCCCTCAACATAGTTATTTTTCAATTTATTAAACATACATTTGTCTAGCACTTACATTTCAACAATGTCTGTGGTATTATGCATGCCACAAGATGAACATCTACAAAACACCGTAAGAAAAAACCACAAAGGGAACTTAGAACACTTAGGTACATAATTGGGTTAAGAGATGTATGAATTAATATATCATATTTAATTCATACTGAAGACATTTATCAACTTACATTAAAGATTGTTATTCTGTTGAAATGGTCAGTGGAATTCTAATAAAAGAACTAAGCATAGTTGTTAAATATAATTTCAGAATTTTTTTCTGGTATCATGAAATGAACCCAGAGTCTTTGTATTGAGCGACATCTCCAGGCATTTTTAATTACTATTGTTTTTATTTTTGTTTAGTTTGAGAAAAGGTTTCGCTAAGTCGCTAATTTACCCAGGTTGTGATCAAATTTTCAGGGGTTCTGCCTCAGCCTCCTAGAGACTGAGATTACAAGTGTATATCACTATGTCAGCCCATGTGTTATTTCTTAAATACATAGCTTAACAAAAGACCATATATAATGAATGTCATTTACTTTTGCATAATTAAATAATGGTTAATGAGAATATTAATTTCTTGTTCAATGAGCAAAAATATTGAGTAAGACCTATTTAAAAATGATCAATACATGGAATACCATGTAATCTATGTCAATTGTTCTGTAAAGAAACAGAATGACTTGATCATAAGCATGTACATTAGTACAAAGTATGCCTGATAAGTAAAAATAAATAAAAATTAATAGTTATAAATTATATATGATTTTGTAGGTATACTTTGATTTAAAAATTATCCTTGAAATATTTATATTTTTATATACAGATGCATGCACTTCAAAAGCAATTTGATGTTCTTATTTCCTGATCTATTGCCTCCTCTTCTTCCTAACTTTTCCCAATGTTGTGTTCACTTAGTTCTTTCTAAAACTTTCTTATAAAATCTAATCTGTAAAATGTTGTTTTTTTTAGGGCTGGACTCAGTGACAGAATACTGGTTTAGCTTACTCAGGGTCTTGGATTTGATTTGAAGCACAGATAAAAGTAGATATTATGGCATAACCAACTTCATAAGCAAAATAATAAGTAAATGAATATATGTAAAACATTTAGTTTGTGGCTTGCCATAAAGTTGCCACTCATGTTATTTAAATGGTCATTTCAATAATTCTATAATAATTAGGTTTACAATAATAATGAATGAGATGTATATTCAGTTATCTTTATCATTCTTTTTTTCAAAAGATTGTATATACTCAATATCTTCCATATCATGTTCTCCATTCTGAATTGAGTGCGTGTTACTCCAAATCAACTTTTCTCCTTTTATTAACTCGTATCAGTAACTTTCATCTAGTCAAATCCATTCAATGTATTTGTATTTCTGTCTCCTCGCTGTCTCCAATATCTACATCTATATCTATTTCTCTGTCTCTGTCAATATCTATGTCTATGTCTGTATCTAATTCTGTCTATAACCACATCTATATCTAGCCCAATATTCATATATAGGTCCAGATAGGGATCTATCTAAAATTTCTCTCTGTGTTATACTGAGATTGTGTTCTCTCATATTTTCCAAATCCTGTCAATTTAATAGTTAAGGATTCTGTCCTCTGATCCTTCCTCCTTTTTTGTAAGTTGTAGATACCTAACTTCTCATGCTGGAAGCACTGATTGCTATATTGATTAACAGCCACTGCTATTCTTCTGTTTTACATGTACTTAGGTATATTGGTCAACTGAAGATCAAATTGGTATTTTAAGGAATTTTAGAATTCATGTAACTCAAAAATCTCTAATTTTCTCATTTTTTCCTTTTGCTTTTCTTAATGGCAATAGTGTTCACTTCAGGAGTCCAAAAACTTTCCTAAACTTCATCATGAATTATTCCTTTTTTTCTAAAGTTGCTCCACATGATCAAGAAACCCACTGGTCCTCTCTTCCAAGAATCTTATCTTCAGTTTCCTTTGCTGTCTCTGTCATCTTTAGGAATAGCATCCTTATATCTTATCTAGACTGCTTCAGTAGCCTTCAACATTTCTGCCTGTCTTTGGTCATTTCTATATTCTAACTCTGCTTCCACAAATAAGCCAGTAAGATCCTATTAGTAGTAATAGGAATATTTAGGCCAGATAATGTCTAGAGATCTACTATACAACATAGTGCCTAATTTAATGGTAGTATGTGCTACGACTTAAATTGTGTTAGAATAGCAGAACTCATCTACTAATTACACATACAATTAATATAAAGAACATGAGAAGAAACATTGGGCAGTAATGGAAAGGTATTGGTAGTGGTGTTGGTTTCATTAGTGTATACTAATCCCCAAATTAATTGAGTTATGTTTGTTAAATACATTTGACTTTTTACATGTCAACCTACAAATTAGTTATTTAAAAAATAATAGCTAAGAATTTTGTAGCATTTATTAAATAACAAACATTATTCTGAGAGTTTTACCTATAGGATGGCCTCAAAATACTCTAGTGACTTACATTTTCTAAAAGTTTAAGTTACATTTCAACAACTCACCTAAAAAGCCTTTTTCATCTTTGCCTCAGACTATTTTTATGGGTATCTCCACTGATTCTGAAATGATTGCCACAGAGCTTAGCATGTTCTTTCATCCAGCCATGTCACTGAATAATTTGTTTTTGACTGGGATTCTTGTCCACTAACCTGTTTTAGAAACTCCTAGTCATCCTTCAAGACTCAGCTCAAAATTTAACTCAGCTACCTTCCCAATGAGATGATGTATATTGTCATTTTCTATAACTCACATATGCCTCTTCTATTACATGTTGTCTTTTATTATCATTCTTTCTTTTTACTCTGTTACTATCCATAAAACTAAGCTATTTGGATGTAGGAACTATGTTTCATTTGTATCTGCATCCCTAGGTCCTGGCACAGTACCTGAAAAACTACATTTTTAGTAAAACCTTCTAAATGAATTGGTGGGCTAAACACAGAATAATAACCTACTTTCTTCCAAAATGTGCATGATCTAATTCACTTATCTCCTCAAAAGTAACTAAATTCCTTTCCATGAATTTAATCATGAAAAAAATTTTGCTATTAGATACACTAATAACCTCTCTATTACTTAAATTACAATTAAAATCAAAACAAAACAACAACAACAACAAAATGCAACCAAAATCTTAAAAAATGATATTCCAGATGCTAATTTTAAAAACTGACTTCCCTTCATTGGTTTAATCAAGCAAACCAGACACATGAATGGAAGAGAATGAGTTCTCTCTCTTAGCTTTCTTCTCTATCAAACTTAAAACACTAATATCATCCTTTTAACCTAAAAGCAAAAGAGAAATAAGCCTAGGTCTAAAAACATGATACAGTTAGACTTTCCATTAAGGAAATTCCCCTTAAGCTAATGCGGAGGCAAATGTTAACAAGAAGAATGATTTAACAGGAATAAAAGAGTGAATTTATTGCCAGGCTATTTAAGTACAGTTTACATTTTTTGTATTAATAGTGTGGCAGGGACTCTGTATTGCACATCTCTGAGCCTCAGTTTCCTTATCAATAAAGTAAAATCAATCCTCCCTGACCTGTACATTACAAAGTTTTGATGTGAGAATCAAGAGAGAGAATGCCTTTGAAACTGTGCTTTGAAACATGATGTGCTTCCCTATGACATGTGCAGCTAATTCACTCACCAAATACGGTTCTTGCAGGCACAGATTCTCTGTTAAGCCAGAATGACACTTGGGAGAGAATGACAGTCATGATGCAGGGTAGATAGGTCTGAATCACAAAATATCCAATTTTTCTTTTCAAGTGGAAATGAGCTGTCATTACAGTATATTCACCTGGAGGAAAAATTTTAAAAGCTTAAGGAACTGTAATAGTCAATAGTTGGAACATTTTGGAAAAGGAAGAGATTAAAGAAAGAAGTCTTTGATAAAAAAATCACATACCTATCATCAGAACTATACCGATTTAAAGCATCTCATTAGCATAGCAAGAGCATTTAGAAGAGAGCACTCATAATATCAAGAAACTAGCTCTGATGTCCCATGATAAGACATTTGTGTATCTTTTTTCAGTCACTGCTCCTAACCAACAGGTTTTAGAATTCATAAAGGCCCTCTGCCAGCAGATTATCTTATTTGTTTTGGCCCCTGGTTCACAGGGACACAAACTTTAAACCTCTGCTATGACTGATCAACTCGATTCTCCTTTGCTCTTTAAAGTTTTGATCTCTGGCCTCATTTCCAGCACAGAATTTCTGGCCCAGATTTTCCACATTTAACCCTGTTACCAACTCTGCATTTTTCTCTGCTGTATGTCCGCTCTAATTTGTTTCAGTCCATTCTATCTGATTCTCCTTATCTACCTTCCTTTTTTTCTCCCAGGGTTTTAATTATAGCCAGATGTAAGATAATTAGCCCACACAGCTGTTTCTTTCTTAGATGGCACTGGCCCTTAGAGAGGGAATAAGCTTTTCCACACAGGCCAGTAGTAATTATCCATAAATCAAGAGTTGAATAATCATGAATTGTCTAGAAGAGGGGGGAAAGAACAGAAAACTAGGCAAAGTGTTATCACTTGTTTGAAGGTAAATTTTAATACCAACTCATACAAGAAAATATACGTTTAAATATGTGATGTATTTAGGTCCATGTTACTCAAACTTTGACACATATGAATCCTCTTGAATCTTGATAAAACACATATTCTGGTTCATCAAGGGGTATAAAGCAAAATTCTTAATATCAGAAAACCTCCCCTGCAGTCTATTTGACTAGTTTCCAGATCTTAAAACAAAATGTTTTAAATCATGCAACATATTTTCAATGACTTTATATTCTGCAAACTTGTTTTACTAACCTGTACTGGATTTAATCGTCTCTTTCCCAATTGATTGGCCTAGTAGATCATACTGATTTAGCCTGGAGCCATCAGGAGCAACCTGTACTGAATCAGATGCATTGTAAGTCCATATATAAGTGACTTCAGAGGTGGTATATGCATCTGTCAAAATCAGAAAAGAAAAATTGTAAACACTTAACTAAGAACTGACAACCGAATGCAATGGCAAAGTTTGTTTACTCATACATTCAATTTACTATAATCTTAATATTTATAAGCAAAATTTTAGAATTTAGAATTTTAAGGCAAAAAATGTGTCCTTAGAATTTACAAATTCAATACAAGTTATATGATGGGAAACAAGAGAGATAATCGTGCATCTGAGAATATTCATTGTAACTTCTTGGAAATATGAACAGCAAACTTTTCTTTAACATCTATAAAAAATGCTGTGTTCTCAGATGGGTACAACATCAGTCCTGACATAGTAGATGAAACTAAGTTATTAATGTTCTATGTCTAGTCAAATAGTTTATTTAGAAATAGTAATCATTCATGAAATAAATATCATAATCTAAATTTATATTGCTTTCTGAACGTGAAAGTAACTTAGTTTCAAGTTAAATGACTTAGTAATCATGATGTAATATATTTTATTAGAAGATTAAGAATTTCAGAAAATGTTCAAAGTAATTAACGCTCATGGGCTGGGAATTACTTCAGCAGCATAAGTACCTGTGTGGCAAGCACAAGGTCATGAGTTCGATCCCCAGTACAAAAATAAAGTTAGTACTCATGAATATCACTCAAAATACTCTCTCGGACTTAGAAAGAGAGAAAACATAGGGCAGACATAACTGTCATTTATTGGGCCAAAAATGGAGAACTAAGCAGAAGTGAGAAGACTCCACAGCTAGAATATAGGTGAGGTGCTCTATCTGGCCTTAGACTTTCTCTGTCCTGGTCTTTCTCTTGTCCTTATGGGCCCTGTGGGAGAACAGGTAAGCTCTTCACATAAGTAGTCTCTCTATAGTTGAAAAAAAAAAAACATAATTTCTGCTATTCTTTTAACCTTTTGTATAACATCTATGCAGTTTTTTTGCTCATATAAATGATTAGAAATGTTAATTACTCCTGATGCCTGTATTGGTATCACAACCATATTCTCAGTGATTGCATAAACCAACTTATTTGCCATCAATAAATTGCATCACTTAGTATCATTATACTGGAGTGATACTTGCACTGAAATTGTTTCAAGACCTTGATGATAAATAAATTTTCATTCAAGCATGGGTAAAAATACATAGAACGTTTAAGAATTTGTCTCTTATTTCCTGTGTAAACTTTTAATGACATAGTTCAATGTTATTTATTTTTTAACATAGCTACTAAATGTTTATATCAGTGAAATAGCATTTTATTTATGCATGTATTTACCTATATCCACAAGCAAATTATATATCATGTGAAACCTTTGATATAGGTCCCTTTAAAAAGTGTATATATATATATATATGCAAATTTATTTATATAAGTGTATATACCGTAAGTAAATGCATATGCTTTTATAGCAGGTAACTATACAGTTTCATATTAATATAATTCATATATGAAACAATATAGTTTTATATTAAATAATTCTAATCATCCAAAGGCCTAAATTGTTTATTACTAATTTCAATTAATTACTAATAATTCATCTGAGAAGATGAAATGATGACTTAGTATTGCAGCTCACTAAAACTTATTTGAAGATCATCAAGTGATTTCTTTTGTTCTGCCCATGGATATCTGTACTGGCTCCTTTTCAACAAAATTAGAAACACTTAAAAATCCAACAGATCAAAAGATGCATTGTACATGTCAGTTTACATTAGTCTTCACCATAATCCCCAGCTATGAACCTTAAATTACTCACTTCCAAAAGTAATTGTAATTACATTGTTCTTGAATTTTGATGTTAACTTTAAGCATAAATAAGAGAAAGGAAAGACTTTAAACATAATAACATTCTTAAAAAATTAGTGAGCTACTAATGGGAGGGACTGTGATTCATCTCTATCAGTAATTCTCTGTTTTTTCTTCTTAGATGAGTAAACACAGTATTTCAACGTAAACAGAAGATACAGAATACAGAAACATGGGGACGTACCCAAGAATATATTGCAAAAAAGAAAGATCATCATTCTTTTTTAAAAAGCAATTACAGTGAATCAGTTAGGAATCTACTGTTTCATTTCTTAGATTTTGGATCTGATGAATGCACAAAAAAGAGTTATAAAGTGCACACTGGTGGGTCTGTGCATGCATGTGTACACACAAACACACACACACTTACACACTTACACACAGGCATGTGCACACATACATGAAGATAAACCAGGAGGCCATCAGCTTTGTTTTTAGTGAGAGTAAAGCAGGAGGATAACAGTTATTTTTTTTTACAAAATTCACTAAAAACTGTACTTACAAATTAGGTCATTACTAAACAGATTTATTTAATTTTGTAAAATAATCTGAGTATTATACTGAATTATACATGGGCATACTAACTCTTAATGTTGGGCAATCAAAAAAATACTCTCAAGCCACTTTTTACTAACAGTCCTATAAGATAATATGCAATGTTTTGGGGGTGCATTCACAGTATGGTGTAATCTTTACTTCAATCCAGGAAGTTTAAAACTGTGTAAAACAAGACAAAAAAATAAAGATATGAGATGAGAAAAAATCAACAAATCAAGGCTGAATTTAAAATTTTAAACACAATTGAGGCTTCTCCTATTTGAGGACAATGATAAAGTAATACAAATTCAATCATTTTTAAGGATAGGAAGGACCTCTATGTGAAAGAGGAATAAATAACTACAACAAAAGCAATCAAAGCTGCTTCTTTCAAACATTGTTTCAAATCATGTGAAGGTATGACTTTGTCCATGTATCTGTTAGTCCATACTTTCAACAATAGGCACTCAGCACCAACTACTAGCAAGAACAAGTAGGAGCACATGCAAATTGTTTGTTCAATGTATCAGAATACATATATGAAGAATGTAAAATAATTGACAATTATTTAACAGGGAATGCCTAACTGAAATTATATGTTGACCATATGATTTCTGGATTGAGAAAACTACTATTCTGTAGTTGAGCTATATGAGATGTTTAAATAAATTTAAAGTAAATATTTTTAAATATTATTTCATGTTCAACACTGATACAACACATCATTTATATTTGATGATAGTCATAATAACAATGCCTTGTGCAAGGCAAAATGCCTTTCCTTCCTATATCACTACTGCATCTTGGGTAAATTCCTTTCGTGATATTAAGGTTTTTCAACTTCTTTTTGATGACACTTATGCAATGCAAATCAGTTTTTCTCTGCTGCATCTGCTGTGGTTTTCTCAGCATCGTGTTTACATTGTATGCCATGATTGACTAACTTAAATAATGTTGGGACAAATGCCATAATTGAGATGATGGTTTCCATGACAGTAAAGAAAGGCATGTGGTTAAACGAAAAGGAGGCTCCAAAGAAAACTGAGAGGTGACACTTTTTGTAAGAATGCACAAGGCAAACAAGACTGAACCCAGTCCACAAAACTATGGTCATCAAAATAGGTAGAGGCTTTGGTATTCGTATTTTTGTCCTTCTTTTCTTTTCTGGATACATCCTATGGAAAGACGCTTTTCAGTAATACATACTTTTTAATCAGGTGAGAGCACTGCATTTCTATTCAACAGAAAAAAAAAAATAAGTCCAAAACTGCCAGAATTTACAAAGACAGAGTTGCTAGCAGAGCACAATTTCTGAAAAGACCAAGCAAGGGCATATGCTCACACAAGAGCAAAGCTGCTTAGCAGGGTTCATGAATTTAATTTTCAGCCTGCCTAGGGAGATGATGTGACCTTCGTCCTTTCCCATTACTGCAGAATGTGCATGCTTCTGCTTGACATACAAGACATAACCCAGTGACCTAAAGAATGGCCAAAGGCACAGAGCTTTTCTGAAATGCTCTGTATACACAGAAGGTGCCTGCATGCAGCAGTCTAATGACATCATATCCTTGAAATTTAAGGGGGAAAAATCCCTCTTAGTAGACACATCGTATAGAAGGCAACTGTACAATTTCAGCTTCTGTGACGGCTTTCTCCAGAAGGCTAAATACAAATCACAAAATCTATTTTTTATAGTTCCTTCTTAGTTGATGAAAAAAAGTTTATTTTATATGTTCTATGTTTTTTGAAAAAGATGGTAAATTATGGTCCTGACCTTAAGGGAGATCTAGGTCTATATTTACATGTGTAAAAAAAAAAAAAATCAGGTACTCTTTCCTAGCAGTAGAAGAAGTAATAATTTAAATGCCACAATCAAAATATGTGAGAGTAATTTAGGGTTAGCAAATTAGTTCCTTCAGTGTAATTAGCATGTCTTTTACTTCTATAGTTTACCGAGCAAGTACAGCATTAAGCATTCCATAATGTGAGAAACAGTTACACCCCAGAGCGAGGCTGCTGCCTATTCCTGATGTTAACTCAAAACATGCACTTTACCCCTTATACTTACAGCTGCCAAATTTCAGAGGACACGAATGAGCATCCATTGGAAAATCCTCCAAGTGCATTGGACATTCAGCTTGAACTGTAAGCCTACAAGTCAAAATGCCACTCTGTGTTTAAATAAATTTACAATTCAAGAAAAATAATTTGTCTGTGTTTCAACAAAATTAATGATGAAGTAAAACTTTTGTTAGAGTATCATATTGGGAAGTTGGCATTTAACAAAAGTCCATTCACATTTAGGAAGGTTTTTATGAATATGCTGGGTTATACTAAATCTGAACATAAATAACAAGTAATTAGAGATGAATTTTACATAACCATTTCATACTCTGTTGTTTATTAAGAAGTAAAGAAATCATTCACTATTTTTGAAGGACTATTTCCCCTTAACCCAATATTAATGTATAAAACTTTCAAAAAATTTAAAACTCTATTATAAAGAGATTGACATGTTCCCTATTATTTTGTTGAGAACCACATAGTAAAGTTGATAACAATTCGGTATTGGTTCAGCAGACTTCTCCTCAACAGTATGTCAACTATCAATGAGTATCACATACAATATATAAATATAAATATGAAACACAGAAATAGATGTAAGTATATACATAAATGTGAGATACTAAAGGTATCTTACTGAGAATAAATTGTTGGCTAAATGATAGGCACAAGTTCTTAATGTTAGATACATTTCTTCCATATTGTTTCTAAATAAAACAAGGGTGACACAAATAGCAATCATAGACAAGATACTCATTTTCATCTTTTTCAATTATTCCATTTTATACAAAGGCAATCTAAACAAAGTGAACACTAAGTGAAACACACAGAGAATTCTGTTCTTACTGGGCACAGCACATGTGACCAAAGGTTAATCGTAGTTTCTATGCTTCTAGGACAGAATTTACATAGAGATCTCTGCAATGTTTTTTAAAATTCTGTATGTTCTTCACCTATAATTTGCTTACATCCTGAATTTCCAACCATTGTCTTAATCTATAGGAACAAATGATCAAAGTGTAAAGGGTCCTGCATCTTAATGTTCTGCAAGACTCAGAGAAAGGCAGAAAGAATAGGCCACACTTGCATCACTTCCCTTTTAGGTAATGACCGTATAATAGTAAACCCTCAAGGGTTTATTTTTTTTTTTTCTTTAAAGAACAGAATTACTATAGAGTTGTACTGCTGCTACTATGAAATACTTTTCATAATGGCAAACCAGCAGGTAAATTTAGTTTGAAATGACAATGTATCAAAGGCATGCCATGCAGGTTCTGTTTATATATAGCTAATAACAGTCTTCTTGCTTTAAATTCTTTATTAAACATTAACTTTTTATTCTACAACATTGACTAGATTTGTGTGTTTTTCATTCTTAATACAAGGAGCTTACTTTAAAATATTAATAGCCAAAATGGAATAGTGGTTATGATCAACAATAGTTTACTTCTTTCAGTAGTTCCATTAAAGTTTGAATAATATGAAATCAATAAACAAGAAAACTTTCAATAACAAAATGACAAGTTCATATGGATAGATCTAGTGCATATGTTTATGGTATCCAATTCACTTATAAGCCTTAATGAAAATTCAGTTTTCTTTCTAGAGTAACTGTATAAGGGGAAGATCAAAATATTAGTAAGACCTTGCTTAAGAAGCAAGGTCTATTTGATGGTATATTAAAGATAATTTGATGGTATATTTGATGGTATATTAAAGATAAAATTATATGCTGATGTAAACATTCAAATTATGATATTAAAATAGTACTCGATTACAATGTGTAATGGTCAGTAAACAAGTGATCATAGTTAAGTCTTAAGCTTTAAACCACTAAGATAAAAATCAAATTCATAGTACTCTTTAGTTTTTTTTTTTACATAGCTAAGTATTTTCAAAGCATATTATGAATATATAATTAGGTTGGCTGTTAGTTTAATGCATTGATTTTTCAGTATCATACACAGCATGTCAGATATAAAAACATACCTCATTGTATATAGCAGAGTTCCATCATCCTGGATTCGAAGTAGTTTATTTGGCATTGTCATATTATGAGCTACGGATTTCTTTCCATTGTGAAAGAAGGTATCCGGAGTCCAGATTTTGCTGGCCATTAAATTATTAAGCCGAAGGATATTCATAGGACCTTTGAATTTTAAACGCTCATCTTTCCATCTTTGTCGAAAAAAAACATCTATTGTATATTCCTAAAACATAAAATAGCACTATTAGAAAATAATAAATAGCTTTTATATACTAAGACTCTATACAATTTCAAACAAACTAATACTCTACTTTTGAGACAGCTATATTGAGAGGATTAAATTTTACATCAGAATTATTCTTTCAGGTTATTAATAAATAGTACTATTGGGATAAAGTCTGCATATATCCACAATTAGCTATATATTTTTATGAAAAGCAAAAATAATTTACTGTCTCGACTTCAGGTGAACAAGATCTAAGACAAGCAGCTTTACTACAATCTATAGTTTAAAATTGCTTAAAAAGGGTATATGCTTTTGGCAGGGTCTAGGTGGGTTGTTTTAGTTTATCCCAAGGAAAAAAATATCAGCAGGTAATCTCTCTTGTAGCATAAATAAATAAATAAGCAAATAAACATTTAGAAAGGAAGAAAGGGATACAACTTCTAAGCACATCCTACTATATGAGTCATCATTTTCTGTTATCAGAAAAACTGTAGAATATATTTCTTTTTTAATCCTATAATTAGTGAGATACAGCATTAGTTGAATATGTTTTGAGATGATTATTTCCATAAAGTTTATATATGAAATTAGTTATGAAGTAATTTGATCACTCAAAGAATGAATATTTTGGAAATAAAATTCCTCATAATTATTTTGCTGTACAACTTCCAGAGAGACACTCTTTACTCTATATTAAGAGGCTGCATGCATTTTACATGAGACATACAACTTACAAAGGCGAAAATCTATTAGGTGTTAAATTTTTTTTAGTGTGTGTTTGTGTAATCATTTGTTTTATAAATAATTAAAACATCTGAATTATAAAATTGAGATTGGAAATTCTGAAGCTTCAAGCTCAAAATCACATTCTTTACATGTTTCAAAATAAATAACTGGGCAATTGCTAATTTTACTAAGCCAAAATTATGCTATAGAAAAGTTAGATTAATAAAAGGGTAATGTAATAATGAAATATTACTCTCATGATTTTTTTTTCTTTTTTCCGGTACCGGGGATCGAACTCATGACCACCTGCTTGCAAGGCAGGTGCTTATGCCGCTGAGCTAAATCCCCAGCCCCAGGTAAATTATTCTCAATGACTCGTCAAAATTTGAAGGAATGATGGTAAGAAGTACAGATTCTAATGCCATATATGTAGGAGGTAAACAGTTGCCTTGGGCTGCACTCTTAATTGCTAGAAGTTTTCACAACCCAAAACACCCTCATTCCTGATGGCTTGACTACTCATTTTTAATGTCCAATTTCATCTAAATGGAATTGCAAAAATGAATTTATGCAAATTTTTCCAATAATACAGCCTCAAATTCCAACATAATGTGTATACATTTGGATTTATTTTTCCAGGCCATTTAAAGATGTTTAAAAAACTATTCACAAAAAACCTCAAATTCAAATATTTGCTTCTTGTAAAGTCAGCAAATGTCTTATCTGCTTAAGAGGTTATTGGTATGACAATCATTTCCTACAGGACTATCACAGAGGAAATACTTCAACTTTACACCTTTTTGGTTGATCTCTTCTCAAAAATAGTTTTGAAGGACATTGTTTGTCTTCATGGTTCACAGGGTCCCCTATGTGTCCTGTCAGTCTATACAACATGGTCTGTATCTTTTTCTCCCTCCTACAAAGGCAGACTCATGTCATGCCACAGGCAATTTTAGCAACCCACATTTCTTCTGATTCCTCAAAATAAGGCAAGTTCTCCACCTGCCTGGGCTGGAAATTCTACTCACAACCATCAACTCAGTTCCTTAAGTATTTGGGAAGAGAAAAAATATCTCTGTATCTTTATAAAGCTCTCTGTTACTGAAAAATCATTTCTATTGCAATGACGTTTGCCTTTTTGCCTCACAGCCACTTTGTACGTCTTTAAGAAAAGAAACATGGCTTTTATTTGTGGTTATTTCATTTCAAGATATATAAAACAGTATAAGGACTATTACAGACACTTTAGAAAAATCATGTAGGAGAAATATTATCACAGAGATTATCAGAGCCCTACATCCTCTGTTTATCTCTCCTCAATTACTTTTCCAGTTCCCTGAGGAAAGAGTTACTTTAAATTTGGTGTTTATCAGTTCTACACCTGAACTTACAAATTTACTACGTAAAAATGTACTTAGTGGCATGTTTTAAACATTTATATAGATGATATCGCACCGTCTACCCACAATTGCATTTTTCAGTAACTTTATTGAGATTTATTCCTGTTAATATATCCAGCGTCTCCATTCATTTTCACTTTTACACTGCGTTCTACTGGAAAACTATTTCACAATGTGGTCATCTTTTTAGCTTCTTCTTAAATATCTTCTATCTTTCCGGTCTGTCATTGCCACAAACAATACCGCTATGTACATATTTGCGCAAAGGTATGAGAAATACTTTAGATCAGAGATTAGCAAACTTTTTCTTAACTACTAGATAACAAATATTTTAGGAGATTTGGTCTTTATGGGTAGTGTCACTGCTACTGAACTCTGCCAGCATAGTGTAAAAGCAACCAGAAACTGTACATAAGTGAATGTTTGTACACAAAAATGAACAGCTGACAGGATTTGGTTTTTTAGTCGAAAGAGAGCTGAACACAGCCCTAGACTAAATTTACTAGTGAAATCACTGGAATCTGTTATATATCCACATGAAAATATCAAGATATTTTGCACTGAAATACCACTATGTATGTAAATTAATATTCTCAATAGCATGCAGTATACTTCCTTGTCTACAGCTTGGTACTGTAGGAACAAAATATTTCGCATCAGCCATTAGAATCAGTACAAAATTATTCATAGCATTAGCATGCAGATTTCTCTGCTAACTTTTAAAACGTAATACATTTTTATGTTTACTAATATTTCATTTTATGAATTATCTTATTTTTTATTTACTTATTCCCTTTCAGGTTTCCTATGTTTTCTTATTGAGTGATGATAATAATTTATATATTATATATACTATTACTTCCTCATAGGATATATAGCTCAATAACAATGCCCACACATATATAAAAAGTATATTCCTTTACTTTACAGAGATTTAAATGTAGTGTTGCTCACGTTTAGGCTTTTCATCAACTATATTTACTGTGAATCATATAACAGTCCAATTTTCTTCCTTTCCTAATGGAATTTTAGTTGTATTAGCACTAATTATCGATTGATCCATTCCTCATACAAATATACAATGCCATTTGTATAGCGTATCTAGTGGTTATAGAATTATGGTTCAATATTTAGTGTATGTGCTGTTAAAGTCACCACATAGCTTAATTTTTTATTTCTGCTTTTCAAGTATTTGTCTATCTGGCAACCAATTTCAAATTCTTGAATGCAGTTGTGTGATTTTCCATTCACTGTATTTCCCCTATTATTCAATTTAAAATGATTTATAATATCAAGTATGAATTTTCTTTACATTGGAGACATTGTGGTCTGTGCTTCTAATCCATTGTTTTCTAATCCATCTGTGTTTTCTAATCCATTGACTTCTTTTATTTATTTACTCTTTACCACTAATCCCTATATTTTCAACAGTGCTTGTAAGACATGAATTCTTTAAAATTAAAATTTATTTTTAAAATTAATTTTATTGATACAATTTAGATATACATAGTGATCATATTCAACATAAGGAATTTGTGCCTGTATGACATACCTTAGTTGTTCTTTTTTCCCCTAAAGAGATGAGTCCTTTTTGTGCCCTCTTCCCCTCCTTATTTGCAAAATTTTGTTTCCATTTTATCCTGTTTTTCTCATTTTTAAATTTTCTCTTCCATCCCTCTCCTCATCAACTTCCCTTTCCTTTTGAACAATTACTTTCTATTTCACAATATCTATTATACATTTTGGTTCTTATTTATACTTTCAGTTTCTCACACCAGAAAGATAATGTAATATTAATATTAATGCTTATGTTTCCAATTTATTTCACCTAAGGGTATGAACGCAAGTTCTATCGAGTTAGCTATAAGTTTAGCCTTATTTATGGTTGAGTGTACACCACTGTATAAAAAAAAAACATTTATTTTATCCATTCACCATTGATGGGCATTTGGGTTGTTTGCAAGATTTAGCTATTACAAACTGTGTCGCTATCAACATGGATGCACATATAGGGTTGTGGTATGATGCTTTGATTACTGTGGGAAAAGCTATGTCAAATAGATCCTCAAGCTTTAGTTTTTTGAGGAATCTCTGCACTGTACCAGTCTACACTCCCATAAACAGTGGAGAAGTGTTCCTTTTTCCTCACAGGCCCACCAGCATTTGTAATTAATTGATTTGTTGATAATAGCCATTTTTTCTGGCTTGAAATGAAATCTTAGCATTGTTTTAATTTGCATCTCTCAAATGGCCAGTGATGATGAACATTTTTTCATGTATTTATTTGCTGTTTGTACTTCTGAGAGTGTCTATTCATTTCACGTGCCCATTTTTGGATTGAGCCTTTAAATTTGGGGATTCTGGCCTTTTTTCAATTTTTTATATGTTCTAGATATTAGTCCTCACTCTGAAAAACAACTGGCTTAAGATTTTTCCCTACTCTTCAGGCTATCTTTTCACTGCGTTGGTGATCTTTTTCATTGTGCAAAAGTTTTTTAATAAGAGATCAAGTTATTGATTCTTTGTAGTATTTCCTGTAAGGTTAGGGTTTGGTCAAAGGCTATTAGAAAAATGGAAAAACATCCTTTGTTCTTGGGTAGGAAGAACCAACATAGTAAAAATGGCCAAACTCCCAAAATTGCTACACAATTCCTACTAAAATACCATTAGCATATCTTACAGAACTAGAGAAAACGTTCCTAAAATTCATTTAGAACCAGAAAAGATCTAGAATAGCAAAAACAATTCTGGACAACAAAGGTAAGGCAGGAGACATCAAAATCCTTGATTTAAAAATTCTTACAAGACTTTTTATTATTGAATCTAGCTATCTCAATCTTTTTATAGTAATTCAGCCCATTTACATGTATTGTGATCACTAATATTGAATACATTCTTAGACTATATGGTTTTTAATGGTGACAGTAAAATGATGCATGCAAAAGAAACAACACATAGATTTTAGATGATTAATTGATAAAAACAAATAGGGGAAGAACTCAAGAAAATTAAGAGGACCCATAACAGAACAAGCACAATTTAACAAATCCAGTACACAAAGTGGATTAAAAGAAATGTTTAATGTCAAAAAGAACTTAAGAAAAATACAAAGATTAAGAAGGTGAAATTGTACTAAAAGACAATGAAATCTTAGTAATGGAGAACACCAAAGCCAGAATTCAAGGAGTTGAAGAGCAAACAGACTTCATGTAGGAAAGGACAAATTAGTCTTTGCTCATTATCAAATATGTAAATGCTAGTAAGTGAAATTAGAGTTTAACTGGTAAAATCTAGACACTGGCTAATATTATCCAATGCTACATTAAAAAAGTCAGTCATTTAGAATTACAACCACTCATTGTTAACTTTGAAGTCATGAGGCTGGTGTTGCTGGATCCCACCCAGACTCAGGCCAATCATAGGTGAATTTGCTCATGCCTCTGTGGATTAGATGGCCATTGGCTCTTATAGTCTACCATCCTGTCAAGATACTTGGCTCTAAGTGTTCCTCATCCTCCTCCAGAGTGCACTGAGCCAACAGAAACAACTGCTTCACACTAGTTCTAAGTGAGAGAAAACTAAAAGTGTTTTTGAATAAGTAGTTTGAAGACAAATTTCAATGAAAGTCATGTGAATTTAATCTCTGAGAGTCAAGCACATTATAATTTGTAAAATATTGCTATAATCAACTTCACTGCACCTAAATGAAGAGTTAACCTGTATGCAGAAGGAGAATATTCATTTAGTTTAGATACTGGTTTTCAAATTTTTCCCTATATAACCAATTAGAATAAACTACTGGAATTACTATTATATTTTTTTAAATGTAAAAATGAATGAAGCTTTGGTAAATGATAATTATAAGATCTCTTATATAAGATAATATGATATTGGTATTCTCATTCTGTCCACATTTAAACCAAAATCATTTTTGCAAGGTATACTATGGGATAACTATGAACAATAATAGGGAACAATTGATGAACAGATGCTTTATTTATTTGCTTGTAGAAACTGTGACTATGTCCATTTAGGTAATTCATAATACCTAGTGTTTTAATGAGTTGTTACTATGCTGTTCCTGCACCAAATATATCCAATATAAGGTCAGGAAAATAATTAAGACATTTATTTATGCCTGTTTTGACACCGTATTTACTAGTTTTTAAAAGTAAATGGGCAATACAAAGACTAATTGTACCAAGTTTTGATTAATCTAACTCTAGTAAAAAAAAAAAGGAAAAACATTAATATATTATGGAAGAATACATTAGTAATCACATACAAGTGAAAAGACTATCACTTCTATGCCTAATATGGGCTGTTCACTAGCAATGTTAAGAATAATAAACTCAAAAAAGCTTCTGAAAAAGCTTTTTTTTAATTATCAAAGTGTTTGTTTGAAAAATAGGTTTATATCCATTGTTTTTAATGATAAGCTTCATTTTGAGCACTGATTAATGATAGTCTAAGGTCAATCCAAAGAGCAAATCATTTTAAAATTAAACTAAACACCCAAAGTGTGCAGACAAACAATGCAAAATTGGACAGGTTTTTGAAATGAGTATCATAATTCAGTGACCAATAGAAAATGAAGAACTTGTTAAATTTGAACTTCCAATTTTTTTTCCACTACCACAGTCATTAGAACATATGTTAAATAATATGAATTAGAATCAGATTTTTGAACTTCTATGTGAAAATATAGGAAAAATATTAAACATAACAAACTAAATTTCAAAATACTAATTATTAAATTTTATTCTAACAATTCAAGTGAAGGCAAAATGCATTTTATTATTACTTCATGAAAAAATATTTATTTCAACCTTATCACTTTTCTCTTAAATGATATTTTCCTTTATCTTATAATATTATACAATAATACATACACATGTAAACATGTAAAAACAAATATATGGGTATTTTTATGTGCTTTACTTCCTCATTTAAAATAACAAGGAAAGGAGCTGTTTCAATCAAGTGAAATTTATGATATTTTTAGCAAGCATACAATTTTAAAAGTAAATTATTTGCATGAGATTTTCTTGAACACTTCTAAAATGTATATTCTTGGTATCTGAAAGAATACTCTGGGAAAAGTTTCCTTAATTTCAAATGTTTCAGAGTATATACTAATATAGTAATTATTTGCTTTGTGTTTTACTAGAAAATTGCTCCCCTAAAATAACCAAACAGTGTAACTTCATAAAATTTAAGACAGCCCCACAATTGGAGATTCTAAAAGAAAAAGCAATATATAATGAATAATGTGTCAGAGAACACAGACACACTAAAGTACAATTTAGCAAAAACAAAATATCTGCAAAATATCAACTACTGTACAGTCTATTTACAGGAAAAGTAAGATTCTTGGGTGATAATAAATAGTTGAAGATCCAAGATTTGAAACACTCTTTATGAGAAATTTAATGCAAATTTCTTCTATTTCTTTATAGATGTGGTCATAGACAAACTCAGTGAATTTCCTGTTTTCAAATGTGTTAGGGGCAGAACTCAAATAAAGATGGCATTTCCGGTCTAGTGTTCTACTCACCACTAAAAATCTGCGTTTATACAATGAATTCCTTCAGTGTTGCTCAATAATTTGTTCTGCAAGCAAGCAAATCACTCTTTTTTGCACAACCTATTATATAAACATGATTCCAGTGATACCATAACTTAGAGAATACAACGTATTCTTCATTGTAGAATTACATTAATTACGCTTCAGTGCTTGTAGCCAAATACTGAAGACTTATTTTTCCTCACTAAAACACACCCAAATTGCAGGACTGATCTTAGAGTGATCTCTCATGTACTATCATTGAGTAAGTGTATTTAAAAGTAGTAAATTTTATTAGGCCCTTTTCGCTAATAAAGAGTAATCTCGCCTGAGTAAATCCCAATCAGTGCTTCTTCTAAAATGAAGAAAAACATAGTTTATGAAGCAGGTAAGTAGCAATTAAACAAGCTACGTTCTTGGACTAGATAAGAATAGTTAGGCTCAACATCTTGCAGTTGGTGCTTAAAGGGAGATAAAACAACAAGATGTTAGTATTGAAAACCTCGCAAAACATTGGGCACTTTAAACACATTATCAGCAGAGGGTCAATAAAACCAATTAGTAGAAGAAAATAAATCTCTGTTATACAAAAATGCTCAAATGAAAACTGTACACATAGCTACTGCATATCCTAACTATTGTGAAGGTAAGATGTTTGGCCTTCCCATTTAACTAGAAGGCAGGCAAGTTTCACTAGTAAATTAGAAACTGATCTAGAGATTAAGATTTTAATAGCATAATATTAAAGCATATCTAATAAAAGTATTCAAAATAATAGAGAAAGTCAGAATTAGTGATATAATTTGTTGTATTTAAATTTCTAACAACTTCATTAAATATAGTAAGTTACCCCACTTCCTAGGTGTGGACTATTTCAAAATTCATATCAAAAAATTTGTTTTAATGACAAATTTTCAGTGTAAACTTTGTTTTCAGATACTGTTCTGTTTTCATTGTGCCATACATAAATATAATCATTGAAGGCCAGCCATCAAAGTGAAATGTTCTTCTGGCATAGACCAACAAAGGGACACTTGTCGAGGATTACTCACATTTACAGAAAGTATCAAACAGCAGGGCTAACACTGGCATTTTAAATTTTTGGAAAGGCTACTCTTTTCAAGAAGTAGTGTTAGACAAATGAAATATTTGCATGCAAAAAACAGAAAGAAGAAAAGAAACAAACAACTTGGCCATTTGCTTACACTGTACACAAAAATCAACTGTAAGCTTAAGACCTGCACCTGCAAACCTATCGACCAAGTTATAGGGGAAAAACTATTGCCCTTTGTATTGGCAATGAGCTTCTAAATAGCAAATACTGAAGTACCACAACAGCAATAACTCTGGCAACAGAAACAAAAATAAACAAATGGGACTTACCTAACTATAATTAAACAGTCAATAAAGAAAAGACAACTTTGAGAAGCAGAAATACAAATTCAAGCACATAAAGACAAAATGTTTGGTTTTAAAATAGACAAGGGGGGCTGGGAGTACTGGTGCACTGCTGTAATCCCAGAAGTCAGGTAAGAGGATCATTGTGAGTTTGAAGCCAGCCTGGGCTACACAGTGAAACTCTGTCTCAAAAGACAAAAAAAAAAAAAAAAAAAAAAAATAGACACTTCTCCAAAAAAACAATAAAAATGGTCTTTAAAAATTTGCTCAAAGCACTAATTGTAAGAAAAACCCAAATAAAACCACAAAGAGATACAACCGTATAAGAATTAGAATGCGTATAGTAAAAATGGTAGGCTCAGTGGTAACCCCAGCACTCTGAAAGTTGAGACTGGAGGATCTCAAGCTATAAGCCAATCCAAGTCATCTGTGATTTAGAGACCACTGAAGGAAGAAGGGGCAGGGGAGAGGTGAGAAGGGAAGGAGAGCAGGATGGAGGGAAGGAGGGGAGGGGAAAGACAAAAAGAGAAAAGGTGTGGGGGAAGGTAGGTCTAGGGATACAGCTCAGTGCAGAAGTCCTGATAGTAACACGCACACACACACACACACACACACACACACAAGATAAATGTTGACAAGTATGTGAAGAAAAACCTTACACACTATGATGTGCATGTAACACATATGATAAGAATGTAAACTGACGTAGCCTTAGCACAGGGATTTTTTGAAAGAATAAAAATAGGAATTCCATAGGACCCAGCAATACTTCTGCTTGGTACACATCCGAAGGAAATCAGACCAATGCCTCACAGAGGTATCTGCATGCCCATGCTCCTTGTAACACTCTCCACAATAATCAAGACACAGAAGTGACCTAAGCATCCACTGACAGGTGGATAAAGAAATTGTGTGTGTAAATAGTTTCAGTCTTTAAAAAAAAGGAAATACTTCGAAATAAATAGTTTAGTAGTATTTTTCAGCTTTAAAAAGGGTCTAATGCCATTTTTGATAGCATAGATATGCTGGAGAATATTATGTATGCTAACTGACAGAAAGCTAGACATAGAAAATACTGTATAACCTCACCTGTGTATGGAATTTTTAAAAAGTTATAATATTAGAAACAATTAAATGTTGGACTCTAGAGACAGGAAGGAGGATATAGGGAGAAGTAGGTCAAAGGGCATAGTGACAAAACTGTAAACATTAAGTGTATGGGTAGGTATAGAGATACAAGCTACAACATGAGGACCCCAGGTAAAATATTGTGTTTTTTTATAGGGAATTTTCTAAGAGAGGATCTTAAGTGTTCTTACTGCAAACAAAAATTAACTTCCAAAGATGATAGACGTGTTAACTTGCTTGAGTATATCAACCACTTCTCTGAAAGTATACTGAAATACATAGTACTTTATCAATACATATATATCAAGAAAATATCTTCTTTCCACATTTACAATTGACTCAAATACAAAATCAAACAATAAAGCAATGATAAGCCAAAGAATATGAAATAGATGCTAAGTGTTTCTTTTAAATTAGGTAAATCTGGACACCTAACTTTGGGGAGATTATTTATTTTCTCATTTCATATGACTTACCTGAAAAAAATGCTAATAATAATGGAAAGGAACTGCTAGAATTTTTGTAAAGATGGAACAAGAAATATATGTAAAGATTTTAGAAAATATTTGCACACCAAAAAGATAGCTTAGCATAAATCCCCAAAAAGAATCTTTCTCCCTCCTTTAATACCAACCACAAGCTGAGGGCAACAAAAAGATCCTTGGAAAGAAATCACAAGACTTCCCCATGAAAGATCCAGAATTTACATACAACACAATCAGCACTGATGTCAAGAAGAACCTACTAACATAATTAAGCTAGTGAAAAGATGTTGCCCCCTTTTTCTAATTTCTGTTTTTCTGACTTAACTGCTAAAGACCCAAAAAGCGAAGACAAAGTTTAGATTGTGCCGTGTCACTCATAGGACATTCTGCAACCATGAACCAGGCTGGAAAAGTTCTTCTATCTTACTTCTCCAGCATTATCTTCAGTAATTCCCCTACCATAAACAGATTTAAACACCACACACACACACACACACATACACACACACACACACACACACACACACACACACACACACACACACTGCTGCAGTGACACTAGCTGACACATAGGCAACCTCTGATGGGTCACTCTCTATCACCTCCAAAAGTCATTTTCCTTACCAGCTCCCTGCATCTGGCTGGCATCTACTCCACACTGAAAACAAGGGTCATAATTTTCTCCCTGAATGCCATGTCACCAGCACCTAACAAACTGCAACATGGAACACGTACAATAATTAGTCCATAGATGATTGAGGAAGGGAGTCATTAGACATTTAATGTATTAGCAAGAATTCTGAGCAACAAAGTAATGGGACATAAGGAGAGACAGATGGCAGAAAAACTCTCAGATGTCTTAGGGTAAACACTCTTCTGTATGGAATAGCCTAATCCTTCCACTCACAGGTGTGAAATGTCTTTGCGTGTATCTCTGTAGGTGTGCATATCTGTGTATGTGAATCAGCATGCTTTGTATGTCTATTAAACTAGTCACAGTAAGCTTTTCTTCTGTATAATAGTTACATTTTTAAGAATGTAACTATTTGATATGTGTACACACATATCAAAAAAAAAAACACTAAGCTACGCTCAAATGAAAATTTAAAACCATAAATTTCTGATACCATAATATTTTTCCATGGATCTTTTTTGGTATGTGCATAGGAAGAGACCTGATTGTGAGTATCTTCCAGTTCCTTTTCTTACAAAACCCTTTCTAGTTTATGCTAAAATATTCTTTTTTCTACTATCTAGCTAATCAATACTTCTTTGTCTTTCTCAGCTATCTTTTATCCTAGAAAACTTTGCAAACAGTAGATCTTCCACCCATATGCCCTCAGAAACCATATACATCTATAAATACTTTAGCAAACGCATTTTCAGGTTGTTTTAAATAGATGATTTTTCTTAGCTGTTCTTGACTTTACAGGGAACAACTAGAGGACAGCCACTGGGCACAGCCAGACACTTAGCTCCAATACTGTGACACACACGCGCCACATACTTAGTAAATCTTGTTAAAATGCACAGACACTGATGCCTTCTAGAAGCTGAGAGTAACAAAGCGAGGCATGTGAAGATTTTCTATAATTCAGCGTGCAACTCATGAAGTACGAACACTGTGAAGTGGCACACAAGGAAAAGAAGGATTAGAAATTTGAAGGAACCTAAAAAGACATTAGAGAAATAAAATTTGAGCTTGGCCTTGAATGCATAAAAGATCTCCAGTTGGCAAAGGAGGTGGGAAGCATAATAAGAACAGGAACAAACATGTGCAAGGCCAGGGAGCTGTTAAAGTAATGGCCCATTCTGAGAACAGTGAGAAATTCAATGCAATCTTTAAAAATAAAAGCCTCACAGAGAGTTATAATGTCTTATAAATGCCGCCCTCCGTCTCGCCTCTTTCCTCAACTGTATTGCTTAAATATGTTGCCCCCACTCTTTATCTGCCTCTCCACCTCCCACGTGCCTCCACCTACAGCAATCTCCTTGCTTTTATCTCTACCAGCAAAACACGGCCTTGTTCTTAATCTAATGACACATTTAAACATTTTTCTTTGTTTTCCCATAATGTAGCACATGGTTATTGTCTCCTTACTTTTGCAATGTTCTCCTGTATTCATAGTTTTAAAACTGCATTCGCCCAGAGTTATGGGAAATGAATGGGAAAATTCTAATGAAAGATTCTGAGACCTCGTCTGCCAACCAATCTTCAGGTTGCCGTATATCCTAAAATGTACAGGAGTAACATCAGTGAGTATGATCTATTATTCTTAAATGAGGCATTCTGAAAACTTAAAACTTTGGGCTTGGAGCCTGGGATAACTGCTTACAATATGTGCAGTTTTTATTTTAAAAATAACTTTATGTTCAGAAATCATGGTTGTTTGATATGTTGTTTATACAAGTATGACAATGTAAGGCAATGCCACTCTCTCCCTAGAAAACTGGGACACCTAAGACATATTCACAAATTAAGGTCCTAGAGGACGGTAGTGTGTGGAGTTGATCAACTTCTGTCTGCCCTCTTTGCTGAACTGTTATTCCACTCCCCAGATGAGGTTTTTTGTTTAGTTTTGGTTTTATTTGTTTTGTTTTTGTTGCACTGTGCCATTGGGTTACATCTCCAGCCCAAGGTGAGGTTTTACTTTGAGCCATACCTGTGGATTCGTGCATTACCAAATAAACTCTATGAGCTTCATCTATAGAATCTCCTTACGACAGAGGGCTACGTTGCAGACTTCTGACTACTGCGAATCATTGCCTCTGATACGGTATAAAACTGATGGTTTTTGACATTTGTAATTAAGGATCAAAGCACAGTCTATTTCAGTGATGGAAATCATCACTCATTTTGACAAATAAACATGATTGGTCTTCACCAGGCTACACTGAGTTATTTTTAAGTTTCTTGCTGTTGTTTAAGTATTGGCGTTACAAAATTTCTGCAAAAGTATGAGGAAACTTTCATTCCAATTTCTTTTTTTTACACAATTTTATATTTGCCTGCGGTTTCAATTATCAGCAGACAGCCTCCAGCCATGTCCACTGTAATCCTCTTCTGAGCTACAGATCTATGCCTTCTACCTTGATGTCTCCAATTAAATACACATTAGTTTAATAAATCTAAAACCACAAATATTCAGCAATCAAGCAACAAAATGAAGACAAACTTTCACTCCTGTGTTCCACAGGCCTTTGAAAGATACCACTTCTCACTGAATACGTCAAAGCCTTTCTTCTATATGTCGTGTTCAACATCTACGGTGAACAGATTATTGAACCCAGACAATTCCTCCACATGGAAATACTTCAATCTTTTCTTGTCTCTCAGCCTTCAGTAACTCTACTCCAACACAGTCCACAATCATCTCTTGGTCTGGAATATGATTTTTCTGGCAAACATTTTTTTGTTACATCATCTACTACACATTTTTGGACTACTGAAAATCTAACTCTCTATATATAGTCCTAACCCTTCAACAATCTTATAATAAATTTTTTTTGCCATATTTAGATGAAGTAAAACACTTAAATTTTTAAAATGCAGCCTGCCAGGCCCTCAATTAGCAACAGTGAGGCCACTGATTTTGGAAGGTGCTCAAGTAGTTTAATACAAATTCAAGTTCACCCAACACAGATGTGTATACATCACATTTTGAAGAAAAGTTTTTACAGATTCTAGGCACAGACTGAAAAATGGTTACTTAATGAATGAATGAATGTTATCTGATTATCTAATTCTTAAACTTCTTAAATATCAAGAACCATTCAGTGGCCAACTTCTGTATACTAGCTCTAAAGGGAGTAAATGTTACTACTTTACTTGAGATATACAGTGTTTGATAGTTTTATAGTGTGTTTCCTCAGCTAACCACATTTGCAAATGAAAACCTCTGATAAAGGATAGCAGATAAGTTCTGTGTAAATTTCTAACCAGATATTAAGATCTAAAAACTCCCTGACTCTATGATGAGATTAACTACTGAGCTAACAGTATCCATGGTTTCTGAGGATTCTAAGACATAAATACTCTCTATGTTTTCATAGAGAGACAAAAATAAGGAAAAGGAGACTAATATATGTAATAGACCAAGGTTACACTCATTTGACTGCCTGTTCCTTAATAGACTAAGCTAAACTCTGGGATAGAAATCCCAGTGTTACTTCAAAAGTTCCCATTGTTCAAGTTCAAACTCTAACAGTCATCAAAAGTAATCATTTGAGCTGAAGTGCAATAATTTAGTAGTTGTATCACTTATCCCTGAAGAATATGGGTACACAGTGAAAATTTCTACTAATGTAGGAAAATGCACCCTACCCAGAAACACAGGAGAAAAAAAAAGACACGTAAGTTTGAAACTGCTATAATGCACACAGCTACTGCAAACTTTGTCAATTGCCAGCTACTACTGCATTCTAAAGTTTAATTACCTTCTTGCTCATGAATTTTTTAAGTGTTGAAATAAAAAATTTTGTAACTTAATTGTAGACACTGCAATTAGAATCTTTAATCGTAATTTAGATTGGTAACTTTCTTCAGGCAATTTCATGGGTTAATGATTCTGAGATGGCTGTGTGTGCTGGTGTGTGTTGGGAGCAGGGATTGTGGCTGCATGTGTATGTGTGAGTGTATGTGTGAGCACACGTGTGTGTAGGTGCATGTGAGGGGGAAAGTGTTTGTTCTTTCGGTTCTTAATTCTTTTTGCTATGCTGCTTTTTTCTCTTAGGCTAATGTCACAACAAATCCACATCACTGAGCTGAACAGGGGAACTTAAGAGTTTAGAATTTACTATGCACCTGCATAGAAATGAATGCATCAACCTTGTTTCTCAAAGCATAATTAAATGTATTTTTTCAGTAATAAATGGCTTTTGAGGTACATTAATTAGTTGTCTCCTTATCCTTCCTTATTTGTGGGTAATAATACGGATGTGCCTTCTCTTCTCATCCTCATCATATCTGTATTTATAGTGTTACAGACAAGAGCATGTACTAAACAAGAAAAAGAATTCCTCATACATTCCAGCAAAAGTTACATCAAGATTAAAAGAATGTATTTCAGTCATTATGAAGGCTGAACCATTTATAATTATAATTTTTTAATTGAGCTTCCTATTCCCGGGTAGACTGTAATTAGTTATATAATTATATGTTCATGTGTGTTATAAGTGTACAAGGGTTACCCAACATTGACATTCATCAGTTCCCCTTTCTTCTGTAATCTTAGAGAAAATATCAAACCAAACAGTCAATTAATCAAATTATTTCCTGGTCCTCATTTTTAAGTCTTCTCTATGTCATGTTGTGTATTCTGTGATCAGTATACTTCCTCTAAAAATCCATCCTCTTTCCAGATACTGATCACAACATAGACAGGTGGAGAGGATTAGTCAAGTACTTTATTCCTGTTGGTGCAAAAAATCATAATACATTTGGCCAAAAATTTTGACTCGATTTTTTTCTATAATCTTCACATAAAAAAGACATCTTTTTAAAAAATGTTTTGGTATTTTTGGTAAAATCATTGAATGTGTTAAAAAATTCAATGCATTCATTATTACTACTAATATCTGTAACAGGCACACACAAATCTTTATCATTACAAACTTATTGATATTTTGGGAAGATGTACAATTTACCTTTCTGGTTTGGCTGATAACAAGACAACAAAAGTAATCACATAAGCACCATCATTATATTACATGTTATTAATTTTTCAGTGTAATGCTTCATAAAATTCTGACTGTACGCACAATTCTATGCAGAAGTTTGAGATTTATGATCACCGTACCTTCCTACTACTTGGAAGGAGCTACTAAGACAAGTTGTACAAAGATGAAGATAATTTACTAAGAAAAGATTATTTTTGAAGCCTAGAGAATAACATTTGGGCTACACAAAATTGCTAAATATGTCTTTCATATCACTTCAAAGTCCTGTCAACTTAATTGATCTACAGAAAAAAAAAAAAAAAAAAAGCAGAGTAATATTTTAGATCAGGGCCTGGTAGTGTAACTCAAAGGTAGAGTACTTGTCTAGCATGTGGGTCCTCTTAACCTCCCCAAAAAGAAAGACAGACAGACCAAACTGTAAGCTAAAGCAAGTGAAAAAGAAGGGTTTTGTTAACACGGTGTTGTTGTTGTTTTTTTTTTTTTTTCCAGAATTGTGCCTAGCACCCAGGATGAGGTACAATCCTTATTGGGAAATATTTGAATAGCAGAAAAGTACAGAAAATAATATGACCAGCTTTTATCATAACAAACATTTTTGCTACATTGGCTTCAGTTTTTTTTTTTTTAATAAAATAGCAATTTAATGTGGGACTGCACATTCCTCTGGCATCCAAAACTCTTCCCCATTCCCATGTCTGTTGTTGTTTTGTTTTGTCTTGTTATAGCTACAGAATATAGCTAGAAATCACACTGCACAATCTTTCAGCAACCTGCTTTTTTTTTTTTTTCCAACTCATTTCTGGGTCTGTAAAATTTGTCTGTAACTCTAAGATGACTTCTTAACCCCATAGTACCTCACATTTTCAGCCACCCAGGTCAATATAATGAAAGAATTATGAAGTGAGAGTGCTTCCAATGGAAGAAAAGCAGATTTTTGACTAAAAAATGTCATTTTTGCTTCTTAATGGAAAGGAGTTCCTGCAAAATCAAATAATAATATGTGTAAGTGCAAGTAACAAAAAAAAATCTTTATTTTGCTTGTTTATCAAAGAGGAAAATATCTAAGCTTGCAAAGTTGTCTCTTGAGTTGCCAGCGAAAGGTAAGAAGCTGGGGAGAGATGACTTGTTAAAGAATGACTAAGCTGACTCCGTGAGGAAGATGTTTACAGAGACACTGAGCCATGAAGTGGAGTATGCTGGAGTGATGAATGAATTTATGAGACACAACCTGGCCAAGGAAGTAGAGGTATCAAGGTACAAGCAATAGGCATATAAGGGAAGCCAAAGACAGCCAAGTGCCACATGAAGGATTTGACAGACTATAGTAAGGTACTCGTGATTAGAACGTAAAGTCAACAAAAATATCTATTACAGATCATGACAAGGAACATGAGAAATGGACTGATTTTTAAATTTTCTAACACATCAAATACAGTCCCCTCTACTACCCGTCTCATTTTAAAGAAAAATAATCAAACACCAATTGTAAAGATCAAGAATATCAGTGGTCTAACTTTCCTTATGCTGAGTTATCGGTGCCTTCTATTGATACAGACTGCCCAACAAGGCATTCCATTTGCTCAGTGCCATTTAGAATACTATCGTTCATAACAACCACCGTGACCACATTCTGTAGGAAGCACTTGTCTATGAAATACATAAACTTACAGAAGTCCAAGGAGGTGCCTGAATACTAGAAAATTATTCTCAGTAATATGACTATTGGCATTGACATTTTAATTCTTTACCACACTGCTGCTAGGTAGACAAGTTTTGAGAAGAACCTAGAGAATAAAAGATTAATCTGAAGCTCAAACTGCTATCATAATCCAGACAGCAAACATATTAGCATCCTTAATTCTCTGTATTTGCACAGAGTAGATAGGACATGAAACAGACACGTGGTTCTACAATAAAAATAATTTTTATTCTAAATTAACCCCCATTTCCTATTATATGAGTAAAAGATTCTCTAGTAAACAACTCACCATATCTGTATCTGAGACAGGGCCAAAACTGGTCACGTAGATGTTAGTGAAGACTTCAGTAATGCTGTCTAATATGAGAAGAAGAAATCAAATATAAATTTTATGTGGTGAGAGCCAAGAGAAAGGAAGAGTTGAGTATATAATATGGTTAGAAACCTGGGAAATAAATTTAAGAGTATTGGTGTTACTTTAGTGCAACTCTTATAACCAACAAAAATGTTTAACTGAAAGTATTAACACATTCTTATTTGAAAATTATACCTGATTATAACTTACTTTTTAAAAATAAATTGCTCAGTATGAACTATTGTGAGTAGTCAAATAAGTATATCGCTACTATTGATGATAAATTATATTTATAATTATATATTATAATATATATTATAACTATAATATATATTATAATTATATTTAATATAATTCTAAACATAATGTTTAAAACTTTTAGATGTCATCTCACACTGATAGGATTTATAATTTGTAAAACAATATACCTTTTTCATATAGCACAAAACAAATTTTTAATCATTATAATATAGTTCATATTGATATAAAAGTCCTTTATTAATCAGCAATGTAACAATAAAAGAAAAAATCTTTCATTAATCACAGTGGATTACTTCAAAAGGGCTTGCCTTTAATTGTATTTACGACTGCTTGGAATGTTAACATTGACATGAATTGGATGCTAAAATTACATACTTTATTAACTGTAAGATGACTAACTCAATTGCTTTACTAACCAGAAAATTTAAATCTTTTGTTCAAAATAAAATGAACATTTGCAGTGAAGAAAAAGATAAGGATGTAAAAATGAAAATCCTTTAAAATTTTAATAATATATATCTATACTTACATTTAATTGATTTCTATTATGATGAACCAAATGTCTTACCTATTGCCAAATTTGTAATTCCACACAAACAATCTTAGGAAATATTACAGCTGAGTTTACAAATATCAAAGAGATTAAACCATGTCTAGGATACTGAAAATGGTTAGGCAAACAGTGAAAGGTAAAAATAACTTTTTAAAAGTTCTTGCTGTTTAAAGGACTTCAAATATAGTAATTTGTCTAAAAAATCTACATGATGGAGTCTGTCACATCCCCCATGCAGCTATACAGAGGAGACTAAGTCAGCGGGCTTCATTCTACACCTACTAGAGTGCAGGATGGCAGGTTTTTAGAGTAATCTGGCTTCCAGTCTTCAGGCTAAACCAAAACACAACAATGAAGATAAATTTGAAACTTGAAGTAGCTTCTTTTTAACTACATATTCCTATTCACCAGGACAACCTGTCCCAAATATATTGCTAGAGTGAGCCAAATAAATATTTTTATTTGACTTAATTTTATATACTATTTCATACTTAAAACTGTATTATAAAATTATATTGCAAGCTACTTGGAAAGAAATATTTGTTTGTTCACTTATCTGTAGGTCCCATGTACCATGCCTGGGTCAGCCTCTTCAACCTGAAGCTTATGCAACCCTTCAGGACCCATGCTCAGAAGACCCTTGTGCTCAGTTCAATGTTCTGTTCCTGTGCTCTTCAAATTCTTTATCATTTTTTAAAACAAAAGCCCTATATTTTTACTTTGGACCAGGTTTCAGACATTAAATTATATATTCTGATCCTGAATTTAATATGGTATTAGAAAAAAGTCCACAAATGTGACTTAATTTCATCTTTTATTCATAACAAATCAATCATGCTATTATAATAATAAACAATTGAATAAAATTTCAATCATTGCAGATATCGACATAATATTCCAGAGAGGAGAACTTAAAATGTGAAGACAGTTCTCACTCTAAAACAGGTAAGTGAAATTATTCTCCTTAGAGTAGCAAAGTTAAAAGAAATGACAAAAACTGATGATGCTAAGAATATGAATAACGACCTCTATATGTGAAATAGCCAAAAAGGTAAAGGGCGTCTAATGGCCACTGCGAAGTGTCAGCTAAAAACTGGAACAAGAAAATAAGGTTAGCATCAAAAATCACGGCAGCAAGTTTAACACCTAAAGATGTCAAGTTTAGATACATATAGCTACCTAAAGATAAGACGTGATGTCGTGATTCACCGACTTTATAACACCTATAGCTAAAGAAAAGAATGCACGTGTTGGAATGGACCTTCTCCTGCCAAGGATGCACAGAACAAAGGGGGACCACCGTGTCATTAATGCCCATGAATATCAAGTCAGTATCTGAGCCTGGGAAAGGGATTCTTGGTGTTAAGATTTTGAAGATTTCATTCTGGACAATCACACTGAGCTGTCATTCATCAACATGGGTTGGTGAAGTATTTCACTATGATGACAAATATTTAGTAACTCTAAGGCAAATTTTCAGAGCTTTATTTCAAAGAGCAATATTTAATTTCGATTTGGCTTTCCATGAGGTAAGAGAAAAGAAGGGAACAGCAGGAAAAGGAAATATGGACAGAATTACATGAACAGAAGCTATTTGTAGTTATTGAGACACTGACTTATGAAAGACAGTCTATTGTATCTTCTGAATATGTTTTATTTTCTCACGTGAATTTAGAAGAGGATGGCAGTGTGTCCTGTGTGCATGATAAAATATTCTGATTCATTCGATACATGAATTTCCACACAGAGTAAAGAAAGGGACCTGTAATTGATGGCAACTGTAGTCCATGCATTTTAGAAATCGTTAGTCACTTCCTTAAACTCTAATAACACTTAGTGGGCACACTAACTGCAGTCTTGACTCAGTCTCTCACATGAGCTCTTATTCTTTTCTTTGCTGTTCTTGGTTGTTTCTCTACCTTTAAGTCTCAATTTAAAAGTTCTCTCCTCAGAGCAGGGGATTAGTGTTTCCCTTTTCTAATGTAAGTACCTGTCTTGATTACCTTTCTTTCCTTGATAGGACAAAATACCTGATGCCCAAAATGAAAGAAGGAAAGGTTTATTTAGCTTACAGTTTGTGAGAGTTTCAGTCCATACTTAGCTGGCTCTAAGGCAGGGTGGCAACAGTTACCAAAGCCAACAAGATCAAAAAAAGAAATGAAGAGCATAGCTCCTTCCTTCCTTTCTATTATAAGCTGGCTATCTGACCCAGGACCATTTATCTCATTTCATCTCTGACAGTTTATTCTGAAAAGATTTTTAGAATATGCCACTAGTTTTATGTGGTAATTTATTTCTACTTGTTTGTGTTTGGTCTATGTACCCAAGCAGAGCTCCATCTACTTAAAGCAAAGAGCCAATGTCATTTCTGTTCATTGTTACATTACAAGCCTTAATCTATAGTCTGTCGTGTATTAGGTGTTATGTATTTGAAAAAAATAAATCATTTATTGTTAAAGTTCTTGTATAACAATTATCTTTTTCTGAAATATTTATTAACATTAAAAATGGCTTTGTATAATTGTCATCGTTCATAAGAAGAAGACACGTCATTTGTGAAGGCAGAGCCTCAATTTTTCCCTTAACAAAGGCAAGTTGAAACTTTAGGTCACAGGAGCCTATTGAAGTAACAAAGTTGAACAAAGAACAATGTAGTTGAAGAAAGCATTGGTGCAGGAGACATCAAAGTTGCATTCTGAACAGTAAACAGCTCTTAGCTGAACAACCACCCTGGGATATCTCCAAATATTTAGTTATCAGCTTAGTACTTGGATTTAGAAAGATCAGAGAAATAATATGTAAAAGTAAGAGTATTGTCTGTATAAATTTCTTCAAACGCAAAACATCACAAGTCTGCTAACAAGTGCTTTAGGAGAACAAAGAAATTCATGTGACAAATATACTTCAGAGTTATCAACAAAGTCTGAATGTGGACTACAATTGGAAAGAGAGCAGGGGTAATAATCACATATAATAACCTGGAAAGGAACATAATGCATTTCTCAAATTCTCTTTCTTTAAACTTATACGTGATCAATTTTGAAAAAAAATCTTAAGATTTTGAAAAGGTTTAAGAAATCTTATTACTCTCTTTACTTTTATGAACCTCTAAAATGCCTACCTTTTCCCCCCAAAAAAGACCTGGAGAGATATCCAAATTGAACATATACATAATCTCAAGATTGGTGAAAATTAACAAAAGCTATTCTTAAATGAATAATGTTGCTTGTAAAGCATATTTACAAATACCTTTGAAAAACTATGAAAGGACAGATAAAGCATGACACTAAGAATCATTTAAAACAGATACAGTATTTGAAAATACAGTAAGTAAAGAAAAATCTTTGCTATAGATAGATAGAAAGGAAAACTACTAAATCTATAATAGAATAGCAATCTGCTCTTCCTCGTATACTATATGTAGATCCTTGGAGAAGCAACTTAAAATAAGATCCCTAAGTAAGTTTCACACTTGTATGATTTTCGTAAGTGTTGATAAGCATTCTCTAAGCCAACAAGCATAGGGAGAATATTCAGGACAGGGAAAATCCTAGATGCAAAGATGAAGTGCCCCAAATTACTGAATTTGTTGCTTGAACATGATTAGCATGTGTACATGGGGAAGTACCAGGTTGAAAATAATGGTAGATACTGCATCCAGCTGGACCCAGTATGCCAAAGTCATGAAAATATTGTCACTTATTTTACGGCAGCAAGGAATTCCCTGTTGGACTTTGAATTGGAGAAAAGCTGACAGTGCGTTTGTCGTTAGGAATGTTATGCTAAATTTGTAACAGCGGGAAAGCTATGGAGGACTCAGTGTCCAGAATGGAAACTGTGCAACTGTTAAAAACCATGGGAGAGGACAAGACAGAGCCTGGGAAGAGGCAAGGATCAAAGGAGGATCTGTTTCATCTTTTCTTACAATATTCCTGAAATGATATTTTGCTTGATTATTAGAGGATCTTGAGAGCCTAGAAAATGGGCCATTTTAGTAGAACTGTGCACAGACACACAAAAAAATGAAAGGGTTGAGGATTGAGAAGTAAATGAATGGTAAGAAGATGAAGAACGCACGTGGAAATTATGCTGTGGAAAAGCCTGTCAACTGCACATTTTCCTTCCATTTCTCGGTATCTATCATACCAGGTGGATGTGGGGGAGAAAGGACAAGCAAAAAATGAATAGAAAAAAGTGGAAACAAGTTTAGCCTTCCTTGTCCTTTGTTTCCAGGATGCCATACATTGAGCAACCTTCCTCTTTCACACCCTGCTACCATCGTGTTTCCCCCTCTAGAGAGCTGACCATGGACTGAGAACTCTGAAACTGTAAGCCAAGCAAACAAAACAAACTGTTTTTGCTTTAAACTGTATCAGGTGTCTGTCTGTCTGTCTCTTTGTTTTGATACAAGGTCTCACAGTACATATAAACTTCAGACTGGCCTCAAACTCACTATGTAGCCCAGGCTGTCCTCAAACCCCCAGCTACCCTTCTGCCTCAGTCCCCTTCCGGGATTACAGGCAGGGACCAGCTCACCAGGCGCTGCTATCAGGGTTGTTATCCCAGCGTTAGGAAAGCAGACTAATACAGATGTGAGACCCCCGGAAGATAACTGTGCCCTGAGTCATATGCAGCTTCATAAACGAGTTTCTAAATACACAGTTATCTATCTTTATCTTTGTTTTGAAAGAAAGAAGTTTGACTTACTGTGTTAACTCACCATCAGTAATTGTATTAAACAGTGGTGGGAATGGGGAGATTATATTCATTGTTATTTTCTAAAACTTCAAATTAATGAAGGCACAGTGAGTGTAGCACTTCCCCGAGTGAGCTCACCACACCAATGAGAAGAAAACTGGGCCTCCCTGGTTTCTTTGTACGTAGTGGAGACTGGAAATCTTGGGAGTGATCATCTTTCTGTTCAGTTCTCATCTATAGGATTTTCTTTGGATGAACACTTAAGGCCACAATTTTTTATAGATATTCTTTTCCAAATATCTCTGATTTTTTAACAGTATTACTTTTCCAGGAATTTGAGAATCTAAACAGGCAGCTGTTGGAAAGTTAGAAAATTTGGACTAATTTTCCACTTTATAAATACTGCATTTATAACAAATAAGGAAATTAACATGGGATGAAGTGTTTTTTTTGTTTTTTTTTTTTTTTTTTCTTTTTTCCACGTGCAAGGCTAATCAGGAAATTTCTAGTCTTTTAGCTAGGGGAATTTTTAAAACAAGTAAATATAGTGCCATTTTATCATTGCTGTTACTATCATTGCTTTTGCTTAATCTCCTCAATGAAGTACATTTGATTCATTTCATGTTAAATGGCAACTACTCCAAATCTTTCTCTGTATCCGTGTTCCATTTATTTACTGCATTTATTGTTTTATGTGTGTATCTACTAATGCAGTAGACATAAGTCATGGATGGCTATGAAAGTTAAATTTCAATTAAATAAAATTAAAAATTTAGTCCCCAGTCACCCTAGTCACATTTTGTCCATATGTCAAAATGAGTACCACAAATGAATATTTTCATTATTGCAGGCAGCTCTGTAAGAAAGCACTAGTCTGTATTTCAACACTAGAATTTAAATTCCATGAAATGGAAATATTTCTTTGCTTAAAAAAAGTAAAACCACAGCAAAAAATTAAAAAGAAAAGAAATCCTTGACATTTTCTTTGATCTTAGTAAGCACTTGTTAAATACATGAATAAATAAATTCTTGCTCTTGGCTTACAGTCATTTAAAGTACATATAATCTCTGATACTATGGGAGATATTATGAAAAAATAAAGCAATATACAAATAACCAAATGTAGTCTATGAATCTATGTAACAAGAGAACATGCCTGTAAATACTTTCTTCACTTGATCTACAGGGCATAAAAATCTCAGTTTTATTGAACTTTACCAGTTGCTTCTCTGAATTTGTCAAATCTGTCCCTTCAGCCAATTAATATTGGATTGTTCCAAATTTATTTTTGGTTGTCTTTGTTTACACTTACTTCTTTGATGATTTGTTTTGTTTCGTCAAGAACTCTTACATTTCTATGGTTAGGCCTGAAATCCATACTTCTGTATCCAGCTAACTATTAGGTATCTCCATCTGACTGCACAGAAGATTTTCAAAGTCACCATCTCCCAAAGAAGCCTGAATTTCTTCCCCAAATTAACTGCTCTTGTATACTGTCCCATTTTATCTTGTTATTTAATCCATCTGCCCACAACACTTGGCTTTATCCAGAATGTGTTTCTCTTCAATAGACAAATTTCTCTCAAAAAATAGCTACACTCCAAATATCTCACACATTTTTTCTTGTTGTCATTTTTCTCAACTCAAAACCTTTACAATGTGCTACATCTCAATTAATGTGCTACATACTCGATTCATAGTTGCCATAGCCTTGAAGAGGGTGATACTAAATGACAGATTCTGGTGATAAAGGGAATCTGACAAAGGATGTCTACCTAGAACATATAAAGAATTTCATTTTTAAAAAATTCTGACACAGGGTTCCCCTAAGTCACTGAGTTACCCATGTTTGGCTTTAACTGTCAGTACCCTGAAGTTTTCATATTACCCCACCAATATGCCCATCTTATTGTTACCACGCTTAAAGCTCTGTTTGTTGTTGTTGTTGTTGTTGTTGTTGTTGTTGTTGTTTGTTTTGTTTTGTTTTGTTTTTCTCTCTGGAAACAGGGTTTCCATTCAGTTGTCCCTATGGTCTCTTTTTTAAGTATCAGTAACAGATTTATTGAGATATAATTTATACAATATGAAATTCAAACTTTAAAAGTATGCAGTTCAGTAGCTTTTCATACACCACAAAGTTGTATAATGTTACTAAAATCTAAACTTAGACCATTTTTTATTTCATTTATTTATTTTATATTTTAAAGAAATAAACAATAAAAACAATGTTACAGAATTTCAAATCAGTCTAATAGATTATTAACAATGTTTATTATATTGCATATTGTTATTTTTAAAGTAGTTGTTCAGATCACACAATATAGGCATGAAAATTTGATCAAACAATAGAAGCAAAACTCTTCATTGGACTAAAACAAATCAGTAGTATAACTATCTTAGTTCACTTTTGTAGTATATATGATATATACATATTTTTCTTTTCCTTTCCTTCTTCTTTCCTTTCACATCCCAGCTGTTCTTTCCTTGAGCATTTTCTTCTCATTTCACAATATCTAATGTACATTTTGGATCTTATTGTTTCAGTTTATTACACTAGGGAGACAGTGTCACTTAAACATAAAAGTCTGCTTTATATCACTTATGATTGTGGTCTCTACTTGCATCCATTTACCTATAAAAGCCTCCAGTTTATCCTTCTTTATAGTGCGTAATACCATTGCATGAAAAGACCACATCACTTTTATCTACTCCTCAAATGATGGGCATTTGAGGTGTTTCCAAGATTTAGCAATTACAGATTGTGCTGGTGTAAACATGGGTGCACATGTTATGATGTATTCAGTTCTTCTGGGAAAAAAAAAAAACCCAGAATGGAAATAGCTGGGTTGAATAAGATCTCTAATTCTAGTTTTGTGAGGAATCTCCACACTGATTTCCACAGTTGTTGTATAAGTCCTCACTCCCACCAGCAGTGCAGAAGGGTTTCTTTTTCCCCACAACCCCAACAGCATTTGTTATTGTCTGATTGCTTGATGATAGTCATTCTTTCTGGGATGATATGGACCATCAGCATTGCATTTCTTGAATGAGCAATGATGTTGAACATTTTTTTGTGTATTTATTTCCCATTTGTATTTCTTCATCTGAGAAGACTATATTTATCTCAGATGCCCATTTTTGGATTTGGTCTTTGAATTTTGGAGGCCTGATTTTTTTTTTCAATTCTTTATATGTTCTAATCAGATGTCATTTGTCAGATTCTCTTTATCACCAGAATCTATCATTTAGTGTCACACACTGTATCCTTCCTATTCAAGGCTATGACAACTATTAATTGAGCTTGTTTTTCTATAAGCTTCCCTGTTCTGTGAATTTCATTATATGCAATCCCTTCAATTCCTAGTTTTAGAGAATTTTTGTGATGAATGGATATTACATCTTTTCACGTTTTTTCTCCATTTAATAAAATGATAGCACTTTCGCCTTATTCTGTTCACACAGTGTATTGCATCAATATATTTTTAGATGATAAAATTTAAATTCCTTCAAAAAATCTCATTTAGTTTGGTGTCTAATATAACAATGTTGCTTGACTGGATTTTCTAGAATTTTTTGAGCATTCTTTTTCAATAGCCATAAGAGATATTAAACAATGGGTTTTGGATTTAATATTTTTCTCTGGTTGGCATCAGGATGATGCTATGTTAAAAGAATGATCTGGGAAGCGTCTTCTGCATTTCTATTTTTTTAGAAGTATTTATGAAGGGTGAGTGCTAAGTCTTCTTTACCTGTGTGGTAAAATCCATGAATGAAGTTACCTGGGCTTAGGTACTGCTTTTGTAGGAAATGCCTTATAACTAATTTAATCTATTTATTTAGGGAAATCTATTCAGACTTTCTATTCTTTGATTAGGTACTATTAGTCATATGTTTTTCCTGCAATTTGTCTTCACCTACGCTTTGAATCTGTTGTCATAAAAATGCTCATGGTAGCCCTTGCAGTATGATCAGTATTAAAGACTCTCCATTTTAAGATATGTGATTCTTCCTGTGTTTTCCTGGCCACTCTAAAGTCTGTCAGTTTTGTTGATCTGTATCAGAGATCCAAATTTTGATCTATCATTTTCCATTTTCTATTCTCAACTCTAATATTATCTTGCTTTTTTGTTTTGCTCATTTTAGGCGTAGTTTGCTTTTCTCTATGCAGTGTGATAAGGTAGAAATTGTAGCTGTCGATTTGATGTCTTACTTCTTTTTAAATATAAACTGTTGCAGCTTTAAATTTCTGTGAAAATGGTGCTTTCACTGCATCCTATTAAATTTTGTGATACTATGTCTTCATGTTCACTAACATCAAAGCCTTTTAAAATTCTCTTTGTGAATTTCTCTTTGAGCTACTGCTCTTTTGAGTGCATGATGGATTTATACATGTTTGTTGAAATACCAAATTTGTTTCATTTTTACTTCAAATTTTAATGTTTTGTATTTGAAGAATTATAGTTTATAATTCTAATCTTCTTAAATTTATTGAACTTGATGCTTTGGTAGGTTATATAATTTACCTTGGAGAGTGTTAGACACACATGCATGAGAAAAATTTGGATTCTGTCATTTTTGTGTAGACTTACTTACAGATGTCCGTCAGGTGTGACTAATTTACAGTTAATATGCTACTAGTCGTCCTGCCATTATTGAATGTGAATTACTCTAGGACTTCTACTGTTTTGCTGAATATCTATGCCTCCATTCAACTTTTATTTTCCTATTTTTATATGTCATGTCTTTTGCCTTTTCTTTTTGTAGCTTAGATTATTTTCAGGTATATCATTTTAATTCCTTTGTCATTTCTTGTTCTGTATTTTGTGTTATTTCCTTAATAGTCACCTTGCCGATTATAAACTAAATGTCTAAAGTAATCTAAGTTGAACTAATAACAATTTAAGTTTAATAGTGAATAAAATTTATTCAATTTACAATTTTTTCCATACATCAGGCATGGAATTTGTGTCATGTAATGATGTGTTTATGTATCCCAAGCTCACCAACACATGCATGTACCTCTCTTGAATAGAACAGAAAAATAGTTTTAAATTGTTGATTATATTCAATTATATTATTACCTTTAGGAATATTCTTTATGATTTAAACTTCTTTCCAATGTCTTTACTTTAGGATAAAAGAGTATTTTCAGTGTTTCTTAAGTGCATATCTGCTAGTGAGAATGCCTTAATTTATCCTTTATGGTTGATAGGTAGTTTTGTGAGTACAGCAATGTTGACTAATGGATTTTTTTCTTCAGTAACTTGACAATTTCATTCATTCATTTTGGTCTAATGAGCACCTGTTTATGAACTGAAGAGCCTTGTACATGATAAGTAATCCTTTCAAGATTTTGAATCTTTCTTTAGTTTAAGTGTGGCTTTCAAATTTTCCTTTAATTTTACCAATTTTGCTGCATTTTTAGATTAATATTTTGGATCAGAATTGGAAATTTTCTATAAGTTTTAAATACCATTACTTTTTCTTCTCTTCTAATGGGATTTCCATATGTGAATGTTACTGTGCTTTATGTCTTATAATTGCTTGAATCAATTTTTTTTTTATTGGTACCAGGGATTGAACTCATGACAGCCTGCTTGCAAGGCAGGTTCTTATGCCGCTGAGCTAAATTCCCAGCCCCTTGAGTCAATTTTGAATTTTTATTTTTTCTCCCACCTATTGCTTATAATAGTTGAAATTAAATATATCAGCTATTATAAAGTTTATTTATTCTTCTGGACGATCAAATTTGGAAAAATTTTTTTTTCATTCCATTTATTTTTGAAACCAAAATTGCTGTGTAGCTTTTAAAAAAAATTATATGTAGCTTTTTGTCTATATTCTTTTCATGAGCTATTTTTAAATTTTACTTCTTAAGATATTTTTTCTTTAATTTATTGAGCAAACTTATAAAAGTTTATGTTATCCATAGACTGATTCATGTTTACTCTATGTATGTAGTATATTCCCCTGTTTCCTTGTATGGGCGATGACTTTTAATAGAAAACTCAAAATTTTAAATATTATGGTATGATAACTCTAAAGATTGCAGAATTTTTCACTCTCTAGGATACAAGGATGTATGAGTTTGTGTGTGCTTGTGTGTACGTGTGTATATGGGGAGGACTCTATGCATAAATATGTGTACATGTGTGTGTTGCTATTTGATACTATTGCTATTTTTGGTTGAGTGATCTCATGAGATTATTTCTTTAATGTTTGTGTTCTTTGTCTTTTGAATCTGCTAAAGTCCCTGCTCAAAGAGCTTAATTGTCAGGTTATGATTATGCAGTGATTTCTAAATGCCTTAGACCAGAACATCTCCTACCCTTTACTTAAAGGCTTGGAATTGCAGGAGGAGGAGTGGGGTGAGTGTCCTACATTCTAATGCACTTTGTAACTGTGTCTTCATCTTCACTTCCTGCTTATGTGGGGTTTCAGAGCTACATTAAGGTGAAAGATTATGGGCTTCTCAGGTACTCTCTTCCAAATATATTCAACAGTTATGCACTTGTGCCTAGTCAATTAGAGTTTTCTGAAACATATTATCAGTTTTTAAGAGCTTTTATTATTATATGAGTCCAGTTTTTCCTTGTAAGTGTTTTGCCTAGCTTATAGCATCCCTATTTATAGTGTCCACAGCACTAACACTACAAAATAGTCACTCGGTTTTTTTTTTTTTTTTTTTTTTTCAACACATGCCCTGGGAATAGTCCAGTCTACATAGAGCAAGCAGAGTCAAATCAAATGAAGACAAGACCTGAAAAGTGATATAAAACTCCCATAGTAGCAATTCAGCAGGGCTTTGGGGGAATTTCCAATCCCATTATGCTCTATCTAGTTGTTCCCAGGCTGCTTTCCAGAGTTAGAAAACCGCTAGACTGTTGGTTTTTAAGTTGAGTATGGAAGAACAGAAAAAGACAAGAAATAATGAAAAATAAAATACAAATCAGAAAACTCAATGTGCTTACTGATATTTAGCCATTTTTCTTATAAATATCCCTTGAATTTTTGGGAATTTCCAGTTAATTTCCAGAATTCTGTGAATGTTATTTATATAATTTGTGCCCCTTCACTTACTATTATGGAGGAGCAGATTTTAAGGAATCTTTACTGTGCTGGTAGGGAACAGCTTTTCCAGTCTCTTCTTAATTCAGAAGTCAGAATGTGCTACATTTCATGAAACTCTAGCACGGCTCTTTATGCCAATAAAGGTAAAATCTATATAATCCTTAGATTCATAGAAAACATGGCACATCGAGGCTTTTTTGCTCAATGATTATGTGACTTTTTCTATTTTGTTTCCTGCCATTTTTCTAACTTTTGCACCACTGATATCCTGGTGTTCAGCAAATAGTCTTGCTCTTTGTGGATGTTATGTCCATGTGCATGTATCCGCATTTTAGCATCAGTACAGTACATGAGAGACACACATGTACACTTGTCCCTTTTACTTAATCATTAAGTAAGCTGCCTTCCTAATAGACCTTCCTCTTTCACTTATTCATTACAAGGGGACAGGCAGAAACGATGTAGGGCAACAACAATCAAGGAAGAGATCAGAGAGAGACAAGCCCCCACTTGAGGGGTCAGAAAAACACTAGTTCTCAGTAAAAGGAGCCAGCGATAAGAGCTCCTGGGCTTTCAGCTCTGAAGTCCCCTATCACCTCAGGGTAGCTGTCTATCCTTTCTTTTTCCTCTTTTTCCCCAAATAAAACATCCTTTGTTATACTAAACTTTTCCTATTTTTAGTTCTTTAATGGTGCCAGGATCTCTGGGAGTCGCGTTTTCAGCAGAGCAGCGGTGTGGTGTGACATGACATGGTGAGCGTCCCACTCCTGGATGTAACTATATGAGAAAGATACATTAAATAGCTAGAAAATCACATAGTTTGAATGGAGATACATCAAGGGATAGATTTTACCAGCACAAAGAAACTATTCAAAGATTTTGACATGAAAATAATTGGATTACATAATAAAATGAAATAAAGTACAATAAAAGATCAGAGAAGGAATAGGAGAATAGCACAGGTAGATTTAGAGAAAAAGCTACAGTGAAATCATGTGTACTTCATAATTACGTGGTTTTGGACCAGCAATTTAACCTGTGAAATATAAATCATATACCTACCTTCTACTTTTTGATAGGTTTGCTATCAACATTAAATGAATTTTCAAAATTATTTAAAGTAGGCAAACAGAGAGTAATATAAAAGTACTACTTATTTCAATATCTAACTGAGAAGTTACACTATGGAATCCTTGGCTATACTACTGAATCCTTGATTCAACTAAATAACAACTGGTCGAATTACCAAACTTTCATGCAACTAAGTTTCTTCATCTCTAAAAAGACACAATAAAAACCACTTTAGATTCATGTGAAGATTAAGGGCTTCCATGAATACAGAACAATGCCAGAAGATACCACAATATTAACTATTAGTTTTATTGAGCTATTATTATTATTAATAATGCTATTATTATTATTACTATTGAAACTGGATATGTATCTGGAGTTTGAGAATTTGATGATCTAGGTCAGACAAAGAAAGAAAAGATCCTACAGCACGAATTTTTAAAGCACTTAGAAAATAAGATGGGAATTAGTGCAGGAAAGAGGATCCAGAGAGGTAGTAGAAGAAAATACAGTGTCCTAAACACTTAGGATTAGAGTGTTATAAAGGCAATTTACACTTCCAGGAAGAAAGGAGCACAGCCAAAACTGCTGAGAAAACGCGCTGGGTACAGAGATCTGCAGTCATTCACAGAAGAGACAATCTGTGCCCAAGCCACCTGGAGGGAGAGAAGTGAGCAAAGACAAAATGGCTAGAGTGATTTTAATTAAAGAAACCTTGAGAAGATGGCCGTGAATGGGAAGAGGATTCTAGCAAAAGATCAGCTAGGAAAACAGAGACAGCACTGATGCTTTGTTTGTTTGTTCGTTTGTTTTTCTTGCTGAAGGTTAGATAGTTGAGTGCTGGTAATGTAGTTGAGAGGGTTGGGGAAGGCTGAGAAAGAGACTGAAAGAACGAATATCACTGACAAAACATGACCACTGAGTAAGCACTCCAGAACCTCATTAAGGACAACTGACGATAGGTATCTGAAGACAAGGAGGAGGTGAACGGCCTTGATTATACTAGAAATAAAATCACAAATCTACAGTTTTTAACCCTCACCACAAGGGTCAAGGATGTACAATGGGGAAAGAAGAATGGTGTTCTCAATCAATGGAGTCAGAAAGGCCTGCTACTCATGTGTCGAATGAAACTCGAGCCTTTATAACCCTTTACATTAAACAGCTAATTTTAATTGTGATGGCTAATCTTAATTGTTTACTGGATTAGAAGACAACCAGAGAGGTGACCTAATCAAGGAGGCACTACACTCTTCAGCGGATTAATCCAAGGATGTGTATGGTCAAATGTGCTCCTATGAGACAGGCCCATTTGGAAGAGGTTAGTTGCTGGAGAGGAGCCTTTAAAGGCCACATCTTTCACTAGGGCTCTCTCCCGTGCTCTGCACTGGTCATCGTGAAGTGAGCTGCTTTACTTCATCTCACCCTTCTGCCATACTATTCCTCCCTCGCATCCAATTGACCATGAGCTGAAACATCTGAAACCATCAGACAATTCTGAGATATACGCAATCATTTCTCACTCTAAGAAAAACAAAAATGACAACAGTTACAGATATAGGAAAGACTATATTCAACAGAGCTAACCATCCAAGCAAAGAGCTGTGCTCTTTCCATTCCTATAATTTAGATATTAACAACGATGCCAAAAAGAATAGAAATTTGCAATACTCAGAATACATCAAGCAGTAGCTGACAGCCCCTTAAGAAGTTAGAATGCTAACAACTTTCTTCCACACGTATCATAACCAGAATGTTACATGCAATTTTTAAGACAAGTTAGTTATTACTGTGTTCTGCTTTATTCTTTCAGCAATAACAAAGACATTTGCTTCCTACGATGACTCCTACAAGTGCATTTGTCATCAAATTTTTTTAATGCCAACAAACACTAAGTAACTTCTGTGAATATGGTACTTAGTGTTCCCTACTGAAAACTGCTGCAAATGTTAAATTTGAAAATAAGTTTTCTATGTTTTATTACAAAGGAGTTGCTATATTTTACCTAATATCTTACTCCTAATAAACACTCAGGACACATAGGATTAAAAAGATAACAAAAGACAATGCTGCATTTGGATGGCCAACGGAGTGCCAAAAAATGGGAGAAGAATCAATGACAATAACAAAACCAGTGTATATTTTGTTTTGGCTTTCATCATTTTTCACTACACTTCTAAGTTTTAGTTTTGATGCATTGTAATGATATGAAAAGTTAAGGCTCCTCATACTTTGAAAAGTTTTAAACTTCATGTATTCTGCTGTTGTAGTTTTATTTGTATTTTATTCGAATTTACAGCAATGCACTGGTTTTAGAAAGGTATCCTATTTTGGCTTTCTGAACAATAAAACCTGTATTCTTACTCTATGACTTCTATTTGCCATGGTACTGAAGTCCAAGAGAAAGAAAATTGTCAAGAGAAAGAATAAAAGTCATACAGTGGGGAAAAGAAGAAGTGAAAATTTCTGTTTGTTGATAGTGCCATCCTGCATACACAGAACAGTAAAGACCATAAACGTAAGCACCATAAAACTGCTAGAACTGGTACATTCAGGAATGTGACAGATAATGAAATTAACGTAAACAAATCAATAGCATTTCTATTCATTAACAGTGAACTATCCAAAAAGGCAATCAAAATGATCCTAATTACAGTGGCATCAAAAGAAAAATAACTAAGGAGTTCAAAACTTCAAATAGTGCAAAGAAAGTGAGGATAATAGCACAAATAAATAGAAAATCATGCTTTGCTCATGAATTGAGGGAAAAAATGTTGTTAAAATATTTACCCTATCCAAATCAAAATGCAGTGTAATTGCTGCCAACTTTCCAAATTTGAGGGGAAAAGGTCTTAAAAATCTTATGAAACTACAAAGTAGCCCAAGTAGTCAAAATCATCTTGACCAAAGAATAAAGCCAATGGTATCACGTGACCTAATTTAAATTATATTGTAAAGCTGTAGAAACCAAAACACAAAATATGTAGTAGACACTAGATAGAAACTGATTCATTAGCTAATGGAAAAAGAGAGCACTTAGAAGTGTACAAGCAACTGAGTTTCAATGCAAGTTCCAAGAGGACCAAATGGGGAAAGAGCAATCTGATTAAGAGATAATGTTTGAAAACCTGACTACCTATATGCGAATCTAAATTTGACTCCTTATACCAGATTCATTTCAAATGGATTAACAAATTAAGTAGAGGACTTTAATCTATACAGCTATTAAATGAATACACAGGGAGAAACTTCTCAACATTGGATAGGGCTATTTTTTTCTTTTGTTTGTTTTGTTTTGTTGGTACCGGGAATTGAACTCATGAGTTTGAGTTTTCCAGGCAGGCACTTACCCTGCTGAGCTAAATCCTCCACCCAGGACTATTTTTTTTTAGATATGAAACCAAAAACACAAACAACAAAAGCAAAAATGCACAAATTGCATTAAACTAAAAAGCTTCAGCAGAGCACATTAAGCAGTCAATAGTGAAGAGACAATTACAAAATGACAGAAGATATTTGCAAATGATATACGACAAGAGACTTATACCCAAAATATGTATGAATGTCAAACTATTCAAACACAGTAGTTTTATTAACAAAAAAACAAGTAAAGGACATGGATAGACATTTTTCAAAGCTATACAAATGATCATCAGATACATGAAAAATACTCAACATCAGTAATCATTGGGGGAAGATAACTTAAAATATCCTCTCTTACCTACTGAAAGAGATCACACTCAGAAAAACAATGATAGCATATTCTTCCTAATATGTGCAATCTAAAAAAGATGATAAGAATGCAGGAAGGAGGCTATTACAGACAAGAGGAGATAGAGAAGGAAGAAGTAATAATAGATAATAGGGAATGTGAATATGACCAAATATATTATATATGGTACTTTGAAACCCCCCAAACTGTGAAAATAGATGGGAGGGTGGGAAACAGGGACTGATGTGGAATGATCAAAGAAAGATATCTGCACATAGAAATCTGTCAAAATGAAGTCATTAACCTATAACTAATATGCACTGATAAAAGGTGAAAATAGATGAAAGGTAACAAGTGTTGATGAAAACGTACAGAAAAATGAACTGTTGAATTCTATTGGTAAGACTGTAAATTAGTACAATCGTTCAAGAAAATAGAATGAAAGTTGCTCAAAAAATGAAAATGATCATAATAATGTTTCACTTGAATATATACAAAAAGAAATCAAAATGGTGAAGAGATGGATGTCTTCACTCCTGTATTTATTTTGGCACAATAGGCAAGACACAGAAATCTACCTAAGTCTTCACTAATGCATACCGAGAGCGAGAATGGAAAACTACTAGGCGGAAAAGCTGATTAAAGCCTGAAACTTGTGACAACAAAATGAATTCCAGGAGACCTTGAAAGAAACCAAGCACAAACATATAAATATCGCATGATCTCACTTATGAGTTTCAATCTAAACAGTTGATAGTACGTAATAAAGAACAGATTGGTGATTACAAGACTGAAAGGCGGGAGGAGTGAGGAGGAAAGGGGGAAGTGCTGATGTAAGTGTGGTAAGTTTTACTTACACAGAAAGAAACTGTACATTAGTTCTGGTATCCACAGCAAGGTTACTCTAGTAGTAATGTTTTATATGTTAAAAAGTACTAAAAGAGTAGGTTTTGAATGTTCTCAACACCAAAAATTCTGTGAAGTAATGGATAAGATAATTGGGCCTGTTTGTTTATTCCTCAATGTATGCATTGAAAAGGTGTTGTATCCAAACAATGTCTTTAGGTTTGTCAATTAAATTTTTTTTAAAAAAAGAATGCCTTAAGGCCACTGGTGGCAGACTATCTAGAGACTGCGCCCAAACTGTACCTCCAAATCCACTTACTTATCACAAATGTCAACATTCCAATTAATAGTGAGGCTTTAGTTTAGAAAAAAAACCAACCCATACATTAACATCTTTTGTCATAAAAGAAAAACACAAAACCAGAGCTTTCAGGAATACGACGACACTTCTTCATTAAAAGGTGAAGGTTTGTATTTGGTATGATCTTTGCTGTTGTGTCTGTCCTGATAATCTGTCAGACCTTGCCTGGGTGACTTGGCTCCTATGCCAACCAAGAGGGCTATGGATTCCTACTTAGGCACACAGGCTGCAGGTTTGCTACCACTATTTAAGGCTTATGACAGAACAAAATGCCTTTGAAAACAAAGCTAGAGATGTCCCATCACAATATTCTTTGGGTGTGACAAATAAATTTGACTTTGAAATCATTACAGGGTCTAAATATTTCCCAAAAATTTGGCGGATGTATGGTTCTTACAATAATTACCTGAGTAAAATATTTGAAGTGCTTTCTATCTCTTTGAAACGTCTTTCTCCAACATATGATGATCCATTTTGCATTGATGAGGGAAGTGAAGCTACCTCCCTCTCCATTACTAGGAAGGAAATCCACAAGGAAAGTCAAGAAGAGACTAAATGCACATTGATTTTTGTCAATTTAGAGGGACCATTTGGTTCACTCAACAAATATCTACCAAGGGCTTACTAAGTATAACTCAGAGACATCCACTCTTACAGACTAGAGAGAGAATGTTTCTAAAGGGAGACTATAGGCTGTAACATAAGCAATTTACATCCCTCAAGGTAATGTTTCACCAAGCAATTGCACACACTCTTCTGGGACTCTGAAGAGGAAAAAAATATTTTCAAAGATATCAGTTCTATTATAAACTAGGTTCTCCTAGAAGGAGTCTGTAATGAGTTCGCTCAACCAAGGCTGTTAAAGAGGGCACCCAGAACACATGGAGTATGTTAGGATATGAAAAGTCCGAAGTTTATTCAGAGTATCAACCAGTGTAGATCCGGTTAGTATCAGTTTGTTAGTAATTTGTAGCTCAGCCCACAGTTGTTTCCAAAGGCACTCATAAAAACCAAATTAATAAAAGATATATAGCAATTTAAACATAAAAACTATTTATATAAATTTATATCTTGCTCCCAATATTTATGTTAATGAGACATAATTCTTACAGCTAATATGTAACAGGGATAAAACTAGTTTTCTTAAGATAATGGATTCACAAATCAACACACATTGTAAACTCTTAGGTACTATAAGATGACAATACAAAATAATTTCATTCATTTTGGAAACTGCACCTTGATAATTTTTCATTTTCCTTTTGCCCAACTTCTACTATCATTCCTACATCCCCTGCTCATCCTAATGTACTAGAAAACACAATTCTTATATATTACTAATTAAAGGATTGGAAAATCTTACTGTATTAATTTTCCTTATTATCAAGGGCAAATAAAAGTACGCCAATTGACTTTTTATGGTATTTTCACCACCCCAGCATAATATCACTGTTAGTAATATTTTTGTTTGCATTACAAATTAATTTTAATTCCTTCTGTAATATTTTTGGAGGAAAATCATTTCAATGTAAGAGAAATATCATTTTTGAAAATACCACCCAAACAATGTTTAGTGTGTATATATAAGTAATGGCTTTTGAATATTCAAAATTCTGCCTTTTTTATTTTTAATCTCAGTAAAAAGCACCATCAATCACCAAGGCAGTTGTCAAGTGTAAGGATTGTTAACATGTGTGTAGATGAGCACTTGCTTGGGATCAAACCTAAACTCCTGCACATGCTAAATGTGCATTCTGTCAATGAGCTATACATCCAGTCCCTCCACCTGAACTTCTAATTTATATTCCACATTATAATTTTACTTTATTTTTTGGATGTGCTTTCTATATATTTCTTGAATTTTTGTTTCTTCAACATTCTTATTATCAATAGTGAAGAAATCTTGTGCCAGACACCTGGTCTAGAATAGGCCTACACTTCCTGGTGTGCCTAGGGAGAGGTGGAGGCTGATTTTACCAGCCCTAGGCGGGATAACAAATGAAGTGTCTCATGTTAAGTAAAGGTAGGAAATGAAAAATAATCTCTTGGGGCTCATGAGGAAGAGAGGAAAAAGAGACACCATGCAGTCCAGGCAATGTCATACAACATATATTCTACTAAGATGGCATTCTTTTAGAGAGTGGCAAATTTAAGTAAAAGTTTCTTCATGTCATTTAATGATGCCATTGTGATTGTCATACTTAAATATGACCTAAAGTATTCTTAGTGAGGCTTCACAATTGTAATCTGTTAACATTCTACAGGGATTCAACTTCTAAAGCTACCATGATGGATATGAAAATAACAGTTCTCTGATCATATTGTATATATATTTCAAGGTGCTTGATATCTAATTAAAACAATTAATTTCCCAGATTTTCAACAACTGAGTTATAGAGGCCAAAGCTAAAAATGTGAATGAGGGAAAAGGACAGCCATTATTTTGACTCTGACCCTCCAATATAAAGAAGGACCCAGGACATGAGGAGACTTTTACTGCTTTGATAAGTCTCCCCACATCCTGAACACAGAGATTGTTGGACTCCAGAGGCCAAGAGACAACCACTGTATACTATGCTGAATGAAGGTTACCAGTCATGCTTACACAGAAAGCCTCATGGCCAAACAGGACCGTGCCCATCCTGGTGGCTGACACTGACAGAAAAGCTGAGAGGCTCTGCGTATGGTTTCCAAAGTAAAGCTTGAGGAGCCTTGACTGACCTTGATAGATGGCAAGAGGTTAATTTTGATTAACATAGGTCTTACTTTAACATGGTCTTGAACACCCAAAAAAATTGATAACCAAAACTATATTAAAATAATAATAATAATAATAATAATAATAATAATAACAATAATATAGGATGAACATTAAAAAGAGTCTAAAATAACTGACTTCTGCTGACAGTTTCTAGCTACAAATAGAAGCCAGCTAGTTACAATTACTATTCTAATCCCTTACAAATAGTGTCTGGAAGTAATTCCTTTCTCAGTCTGCCTTTCCATTCTGGTGCTCATGCTTTGGTTAGACATGCTTTAATCTCTCGGTAAAGTTTTTTCATTCTTGCCTAAGAATGCCAAACTATTAGTGATCATGCAATGGAACCAACAATAAAAATGTAGGGATCTACTACCACTACACAATGTCCACCCAAGAGGTGTCATGCTTCATATAGCATCTATATATTTATTCCAGGTAATTATGCTGCTCTGTGGGAAATATATTCCAAGGTCTAGGCAGTAAAAGAGATGTCTCAGGACCCCCTGCAAAGTTCATGAGATTCATGGAAATTCACTACCTTGTCATAGGATTCTTCTTTCTATAGTGTCCACTCTCCTCTTTTTTATTCACCTCATATTTATTATGGTGCTAATTATCTATTCCAAAGATTTATCCCCAACAGATTGAGGCCATTTCATAGTGTTATTAAGGACCATAGCACTATGTTTCTCTTTCTTCAGTCCAGGATCCTCTCCGCTGTTCCTGACAGCCATCCTGTCTAATCAGCAGGAAGCAGGTAAGAAACAGATACACTGTCCATTTTCTTTCTCTAACCATGAAGTCTGGGATGAAGGAATCTGACCACTGACATCCTGCTCTAAGAAGCACTTTTAATGCCTTCCCCCTGCTGTGCTTTTATGCCTGCTGTAGACATAACATCACGAGTTGATGAGGCCCAAAAGGCCAGCTACACTAAAATTCACAATCACTGTTCAGTCTTGCTCTTGACAAACAACAAGCAACTCCTTGTACATCATCAAGTCCAGTCCTGAGTGAATATCTGCAACTCATACGTCCTTCTGGACTTTTTTTTGTCTAGCTCCCTCTTTCATGCCCATGACCCTATAAAAGATCTTTTAATGAATACATAGTCTGGTCTCTAGTGCCAGCGTGGTCACCCTTAGGATTTTTTAATGAAATTAATCTGTCCTGTTGAACTTATAACCTTGCTTCATTTCTTATTTTGTTCTAACAAATTACCTCTGAAAGAGTCTTTAAAATTTTCCTGATTCTAATGTTGACAATTCCTAGAATTTTGGTGTTTTTTCTCTGAATAAAATCTTCTCAATGACCCTATTTTTCCTAGAGCAGATTGTTGAAGATCTTGGCTGGCATCTAAAGTCTTTCAAGATATGTCAGTCCAAACACAAGTGCAGGGTGCCAGAAGAGGGACACCTGTTCTATCCCTTCCTATCAATGTTAGAACCCAAGCAAGTCACAACAGGGCAGCCCCTCTCTTTTATGTCACCACAACTGAAGTAAACTATTTGGAATGGCTCAGAGCCCAGAAGAAATGCCAACAGTACAATAGGGTCCCAAGTAAAGTCAACAGGATGGACAGGCAAGATGAGTGGTCCCAAAGTCCAAAGTAACAATAAAAATATGAGCCAACAGGTGACCAAGGCCTTCACAAGACCGTCAGCCAGCTTGGGAAGAATTCATAAGCAGCCCTTTTATTTCAACTATTTTTTTTCTTCTTTTGCTTTTTCATAGTCTGTTTTTTGTTCTTTTTCTTTCATTTTTGTTCATTATTTTTCTTTCTATCTTACAATCTTTTTTCTCCCTTTCTTAGACAGTTGGGGGAGAACTCCAACCATAGAAAATTAATCCCATCTTCACACCTAAAGACTAAGTTCAGATAATCCCTCAAGTTCTCCTTTACTCTTTCTTTTCTACCCCTTTCTCTAGGTTCCCAAACTTTGCAGGATCAGGATCATCCTTTGTCTTCCAGAGAGAGAGAGAGAGACAGAGAGAGAGAGAGAAAGAGAGAGAGAGAGAGAGAACCAGGGACTGAGCTGGTTCAAGATATCAACATCCCACTCTTAATTTATTCAGGAATGTAGCGTCTTGTAGCGGACACAAATCAAGAATCTCCTATACACAGAATACATTCCTGAAGAACAGACTTTTCCTAGAGAGGTATTGATACTAGTGATATATCTACCTACTACAAAAGCCCACAAGGATCATAACAGCAAACAAACTAATTTTTTTTAAATAGAAAATGTTAAAACACAAAAGCAAACTGCAACTTCAGACCTCCCACCTACCCAGAAGTCTAGGTGACATCGACACAGAAGAAACTGAATCATGCACACCTGAAATTTCTAAAATGATAGCAGTCAAAATAAAGAAACAAATCCAATACTCTATAGAGGAAATCAGATCATAATTAAGCTCTCAGGCAAAAAAAGATTTGTAAACATTTATAAAGGAATTGCTCAGGAAGTCTAGAGTATAGATAGATAAAAAAATTGATGATGATAGGAAGAAGAAAGAATGATCAACTATAGAAAGGAAATGCAATACATGAAACAGTTTAAAACTTATTCAGGAAATTAACAATTATGTTGAAAACTGAAAAACTGCTTGAAAGAAATTGAAGAAAGGTTTTCAGACCCTATAGACAGGGTCTTAGCTAGCCAACATGAAAGGAAAGATTTCCTGAAAATAAAAAAAAGATCAGGACATATCAATTCAACCACTGCAAAACGATGCAAAGAAAAATAATATAAGGATAATTGGTGTGAATGAAAAAAATCAGGAGTCAATACAAATGACATAAAAAAATACTAATTGTAGAAGTAATAGAGAAAATTTCCCAAGCACAGGAAAAGAAACTGACAAAACAGGTAAGTGAGGCATCTAGAACTCCATTAGCCACAACCAAAACAAATCTATACCTTGACATATAATAATCAAGATCCTAGATAGTCAGCATAAAAACAGAGATATTAAAAGCTTTTAGAAAAAAAAACAGATCACCTATAAAATAAAGCCCTTCAGAATTATGATAAAGTTCTCATCACAAATCTTCAAGTCAAGAAGATCCTGGAGTGATATCTCAAGTCCTGAAAAGAAAATTTTCAACTCAGACTTATATACTCTGCAAAACTATCTTTCAAAATTAATGGAGAAATAAGATACTTCCTTGACAAACAACTGAAGAAATTCATGATCATCAAACCAGTACTACAAAGGGTACTGCAAGACATTCTAGACTGAGACAAAAATAGCCACAGTTCCAAAAACAACAGTAGAAAGAAAGAAACCACAAGGCATGGCAAACAATAATCAGCGGGAAAAAGTAGGAAACCAACAGTAGGAAATCATGTGACAAAGACAGGCCAATACATATTGGTTATTTCCATCAATGTAAGTGGATCAATTCTCCAATCAAAAGAAATAGATGTCAGAATGGATCAAAAAACAAGACCCAACAGTATGCTGTATACATGAAACACTTTTAACTCAAAAAGAATTTCATAGACTAAGAATCAAAGGATGGAAAACAATACTCCATGCAACAGGAACCCAGAAAAAAGCAGGAGTAGATATTCTGTTTGTAGACAGTGTGAACCTCAATGCAACAATGATTAAAAGACATAAAGAAGTCTGTTACATATCTGTTGTGGGAAAAATGCACCAAATATGAGAGTGTCCAACTCTGTAGGACAAATATTAATAGATGTGAAAAATCAAATAACCAATGATACAATTATAATGGGAGAACTTAATACTCCATTGTCACAGAGAGACAAATCAACCAGACAAAAAATCAGCACATGAACTAAACCTATGAGCAAATGGACTTAGTAGACACTCACAGAGTGATCCACCAAACAGCAGCACAATACATTCTTAGCTACCTGGAGGACAGTCTGTGAAACAAATCATATACTAGTGTATAGAACATACCCAAGTAAAAGCAAAGAAATTGAAATTATTCCATGAATATAAGCTGACTATAGTGCAATAAGATTGGAAATTAATTACAAAAGAAACCACAAAAAACTCCATAAGCATAAGGAAATTAAATAAAACACTTGTGAACAACCAATGAATCATAGATAAAACTAAAGAAATTAAACAATATTTATCATCAAACAAAAAATGCAAATACAATTTATTGGAACCTGTGGAATGCAATGAATGCAACCCTAAAAGGGAAATTTGTGGTGGTGAATTCTCGTATTGGGAGAACAGAATGAGCACAAATAAACAACCTAATGTTGCATCTCAAGCTCCTATAGAAAAAAAAAAAAAAAAAGAGCAAGCCAAGCCCAAAGCACATACAAGGGAGGCAATCATAAAGATCAGAGCAAAAGTTAACACAATGGAAGCTAACAAAACAATATAAAGTATTAATAAATCAAGAGGATCATTCTTTGAAAGAATAAATAAAATTGGTAACTCCATAGACAACCTGATCAATAAAAAGAAAGTAAAACACAAGTCATGCAATAAAGAATAAAAAGGGTGAAACCACTACAGATCCTGTAGAAATTCTGAATATCATCAATAGCTAGTTTGAAAATCTTCATTCGCATAGGATACAAAACACAGAAGAAAGGGATAGATACCTAGAAACGTATGAATTACCTAAGCTGAATCAAGGAGATATAAAAATGCTGAATAACCCAATATCGGTTAATAAAATTGAAAATGTAATTAAAACATACCAACAAAAAGAATTCCTTGTCCTGATGGATTAACAGCTGAATTTTCCCGGGAGAGAATATATAATGCCAACACAACTAAAATTCTTTAATGAAATTGAAAGGAAGCAGTTCTCCCTAACTCATTCCTAGAGGCAAGTATCACCCTAATACAAAAAAAAAAAAAAAGACTTAATTGAAAAACAGAATGAGAGGCAGATCTCTCTAATGAACAAAGATGAAAAACTCCTCAGTAAAATGCTAACAAACAGAATGCAGCAAATAATCAAGATTATACATCATGACCAAGTGGGATTCATCCCCAAAATTCTGGAATGATTCACCATACAGAAGTCAAAAAATATAATAAACCATATTAACAGAGCAAAAAATAAAAATTACACAATCATCTTGATAGATGCAGAAAGCTTTTGATATAGTCCAACACTCATTCATGACAAAAAAAAAAACATGCAGAAAATTGAAATAGATGGTCTTTACGTCAATTTGATAGAACTTATTTATGACAAAGTAAGTCAACGTCAAACTAAATGTTAAAAAACACAAAACTTTCACTCTAAAATCAGGAACAAGACAAGAATATCCGCAATCACCATTCCTTTTCAGGATAACTCTGAAAACATTAACCAGAACAGTTACACAAGAGACAGAAATAAAAGGACTAAGGATTGAAAAACAGAAAGTTAAACCATTATCATTCACAGATCACATGAAACTCTACATAGAAGGCCCCAAACACTCCACCAAAACACTTTTGGAATTAGTAGTCAAATTCAGTAGCACAGTTGGCTATAAAGTCAACACTTAAAAATCAGTGCCTGTACACAAACAATAAACTCACCGAGGGAGAAATTAGAGAAATGACACAAAATACAATTCACAAAAATGAAATACTTAAAAATCAGTCCAAAAAAGGAAATAAAATTATAGCACTCTGGAAAAAGAGATTGAAGTGGATGTTAGAAAATGGAAAGATATTCCTTGCTTATGGACAGAAAGAACCAACATTTTGAAAACAGCCATACTCCCAAAACTCATAAAGATTTAATGTGATCCTGATCAGAATACCAGTAGAGTATATCACAGATCTAAGAAAAATAACCTTAAAATTAATTTTCAATCAGAAGAGACCTAGAATAGCAAAGGGAATTCCATGCATGAAACAAAGCTAAGGCAAGAGGCATCACAGTACATGACTGGAAATTTCTACAATGCCACTGTGATAAAATCAGCATGGTACTTGCAAAAAAATGGACCTGAAGATGAGTAGAACAGATTAGAAGATGCAGACACAACTACAAAGACAGTCATCTTCGCTTTAACAAAGGGGAAAAACATATTTAATGGAACAGAGGCACCCTCTTTAAATGGTACTGGACAACCTGACTTACCACATGCCAAAGACTAAAACTAGACCTATGTTTATCAGCATGCACGAAAATAAGAGAAAATGGATCAAAGATCTGAATTTTAAAAGAGAAACACCAAATCTACTAGAAGAGAAACTAGGTAGAAATCTTGAAGACATAGGGGTAAGTAGACAGTTATGAACAAAAACCAAAATTGCACAGGAAATATTTCAAAGAATCAGCTGGGATATCATCTTATAAAAAGCTTTTGTAAAAAATGAAAGCCCCAACAGAGTAAAAAAAAAAAAAAACCCATGTAGTGGGAAAAATTTTAGCCAACTGTACATCAGACAAGGGGCTTAGATCTAGAATATATAAAGTATTGAAAAAAATCAGTCCGCCAAATACAAAGACCCAATCCAAAAGCGGGCATCTGAAATGAATACACACTTCTCAGATGAAACACAAATGGCAAATAAACCTATAAAAAAAGTTCAACATCATTGGCCACTTGAGGAAGGCAAGTTAAAACAACACTGAAATTCCATCTCACCCCAGATGGAATGGATATCATCAAAACATCAACAAATAACAAATTCTAGGAGCTGTGGGGGAAAGGAACCCGTCTCCACTGTTGGTGATAGTACAGGCTGATACAACGATTGTGGAAATCTGCAGAGCTTCCACAAAAATCTAGAATTAGAGGTCCCATTCAACCCAGCCATTCTCCTTCTGCATAGTTTCCCAGAAGAATTAAAAACATCACTCTACAGCAATATAAGTATACTCATGTTTACAGCAGCACAATTTATAATAGCTAAATCTTGAAAAAAAAACCACAATGGTTATAAAAAATGTGGTATTTTTATGTAATGGAATACTACTCTGATATATAGAAGTATATACTTGAAGCTTTTACAGATTATGAATGCAACTAGAGACCACACTCCTAAATGAAATAAATCAACTTTGCATGTGTAGACATCACACTGTCTCCCTAGTGTAAGAAACTGAAAAGTAATTAAGATCCACAATGTACAATAGATATTGTGAAAGGGAAAATAATTGCTCAAAAGAAAGAACAACCGAGATAGGTGAAAGGAGAAAAAAAGTAAAAGAAAAGATACATATATATATAAAACAAAAGATAGCTAAGTTATACTACTGCTTTCTTTCAGTTCACTGAAAACAAATGGTTTGTGCTTATAGTTTGATCAGTTATGCTACCTATATCTTGTGATCTGAGTAACTATTTTAAAGCTAACAATGAACAATATATTAACCATTGTTAATTGTCTATTATCTTATTCTGAAATTCTGTATTACTGTTTTATTGTTTCTTTTTCTCTTTAAAATAAAAAGACATGCCAGTCCACACTGACATCTTGACCTAGAGCCATTCTGAACTGTGCATCTTAACCGCACTAAATTTCCATGCCATTCTCCTTCTTACCTTTTGTCTTAGTTCTTGCTCATATTTCTGTGCACAATCTTCATTCATTTCATTTTGGTTCTTTAAAAATTCAGCTCAAATAATACTTCCCTTGAGAGATTTCTGTGCCATTTTGGGGACACTTATTCTCTCTGTCCCTCTCAGGAATTTTTACTTAGACAATCACAGATAATCTCAGAATTATGCACAGCAAAATCCTAAAAACTTTATTTCAGCTATATTGAAATGTTTTCCCTATTTCAAATCCAATTTTATGACCAATCACAACTGTAATAAAATACCTTTTAAAAACACAACCAGGAAAAGCGTTTTCATTTACTTTGAGACCAAGTATGGAGTAATGCCAGCATAATCAAATCATATGGACTTACTATCCATCTCTCATGGGACAGCTTTATGCCACGCATATTGTTAGATACAATAATGTAGAAGTAACAACAACTATTTCAGTAGTCCCTTTAAGTAGTCAGTGCTTGCTCTGAAAAATTTTAACATATTTTAACTTTGAAGGTATCCTCTACTAAATAGATGATCTGGAAATATATCAAATATATATGTTTTATTTTAATGTTGAATTATCTAAAATTTAAATCAAAAAAATTATACATTATTCTCATGAATCTGCAACTTTCAAAGAAGACAGCATATAAAAGATACTGAGAAACTGATAATGAATTTCCTTCCTTTTGTCTGTTTTTCCTCTATCAAAAAAAAAGCACTTAGTGACTATTTTACTATACCATATACTCAGATAAAAGACAAAGAACATGGTACGTACGTGAGGAAAAGAAGTAAAAGATTCCAGTAACCAAATCAACCCCATAAAATATGCATAATTGTTAAAAATAAACAAAATTGATAAGGGATGCTTTAGGGATACAAAAGAGAGGTAATAAGTAAAGAGAAAGTGATCCTGAACTCAAAATTGGGGAATCAGAGAAGTCTACTTGGAAACAGGTCTTAGGCCACCCTTATGTCTGTAGTACATTTTGGTGTTTTTTTTTTCTGCTATAGGAAAATAAAAAAACACTCTACTCATTTTTTTTATGACCGCATATTTGCAGATTTAAAATAGAGAAAGATAAAGAGAAAAATTAGTAACTTCCAAGCATATCAGTATCTTATGATAGGTCACTTTGATGAAAATCTAACAGATTCTGCGTTTTCATTTTGTTCTAAATCTGCCCCCAAATTTAATTATGTTTGTTTTTCATATCAATGAAATATTTTTATCTTAAATATTTACCTCTGAAAAAAGAAAGTGAGATGTTATAAATTTTGACACACAAAGGTTTTAAAGTTGGAATATCTGGGAAGATATATTAATGAGTAATAATATTCAAGACTTATGTATGTAAAACTGGCCTTCAAGGAAAATTTTTACATACTATGTTTAAAGTAAAACAAAAAAAATAGATTTACTAGATACTGGGCTAAAATATATCTTTATTTTTTCTGTATGATCATATCTCATACAAAATATTATAATATAAATTTTCAAATTGTTTTATTGGTTTTTCATTTGTAATTTAGACTTCATCCCTTTTCCTCCTCTGCCCCAATACAGTGTTAGAAAAAATGAGATTTTTCTCCCCGTGGCTTACACTTAACTTCCTCAGTGTTTCTTACAAAAGTCTTTGTTATATAAACTTGTAAACTGATACATTTGGGATTTTACCAGAAAAAGATCCCCACCTGTTCACCCTTGCTTGCTCCTGCCTTTTTGGTAGTCTTCTAAACTGCTGGTTCAGGTCTCCAGGTAGCTTTAAAAGACGGCTGTGATACAACCCCAGCTCATAGATCAAAGAGATTCACCTCATGTTTGCTTTCACTGAATTCAGGATGTAGAACTGTGAGGCTTTTACTGTAAAGGCAGAGAATCACTATAAATGAGGCTTTGCATCGCCTGCAGTAAAACACATCCAGTTTGTAGTCTCACAGACAGTCGTGGCTAAATCAGGGTACTCCATTTATGCCCTGGCGTTCCTCACTCACAGCTTTTCTACTTGGCTCTGGCACCATAGCTCTGAACTCTATTTACAACAGTTGAGCCTCAACAGTTTGCTTATAACTCACAGATTATGAAGGAAAAAAAAATCAGAAAGATTAAGTAAGCTACATAATTTATTTTTCCTTTGGTCTTCCAAGATATAATAATATTTGTTTCTCTCCTCAGTGTAAAATTTTTTATGTATCTCTTCTGTAAATGTTCACAGGAACATAAAGCCAATATAGAAATGAAATGCCTCATTTTTTTGAAAGCATGGAGGCAATCCTTAGCTCCTGAGGATGTGCCACCACATAAAGAGCAGGACTGAGACCCATTTTTGCCCTTGCAAGACAGACGTTAGGTAGACATTTGGGGGTTAGTTATTTTATCATTGTTCATCTCATCTGCTGTATACTATTTATTTCTGTGTGTCTGTTGGTATCACATCACTTGCAAAGATATTAAAAAGTAAGCCTGTTTTTGGCAACTAAGAAGTCTGTGGGCATCCACAATGATCTGTACAATGGCTATCATAAAATGCCTGAACCAGAATTTTTTTTTTATTTTAAAAAGATTAAGATAAAAGAGGACATAACAAAACAGATCAGAACAAAACAATTTAAGCAAAATAGTGTTGCTTAAAGAAAACCTGACACAACAGCAGCTATCATAGTGTCTCTTTCCTTGAAATATTTGACTATTCTTCATACACTATAGTATCAAACATAACAAAATAGTATAAAACCATTTGAGAGAATGAAAGGATTACAGGGTATTCAAAACCAACTAACAGAAAAGAAACAATGGTTACTAAATTATCTCCGTGTCCATAAAAAATTTTGTTTATACTATCACACATAATAAAACTCAATAAGATACAACATGATAAAACTGATGGAGATAGAAGAACTAAAGCTTGGTAGAACTTCAAAACAAGATGGTATTAAATCAGCACTAGCTATTATAATGTCATGGTTTCTTCAAAATAGCTGTTCATACCATCACAGACAATAAAATCAAACAATCCAGAATAAAACCATTGCAACTAATGAATGAAAACATTATAATACTCCAAAGCAATATAATGGAGAATCATGATTACCACATACTTTTATGTATTCTTACCATTTCTTACACTAGGGAGACTATGTGGTATTTGTACATGTGAGTTTGATTTATTTCGCTTATGAGTATGGTCTCAAGCTGTGTCCATTTATTTATAAATATCTCAATGTGATCATTCTTTATAGCTGAATAGTACTCCATTGTATAAAAATACCACAACTTTTTTTTATCCATTCCTCAGTTGATGGACACTTTACGTTGTTTCCAAGATTTGGCTATTACAAATTGTGCTGCTATAAACATGAGTGTGCATATATCACTGTGCTATGATGTTTTCAGTTTTTCTGTGAATATGCCTAGAAGTGGAATAGCTGGATCAAATGAGACTTCGAATCCCAGCTTTTTGAGAAATCTCCAGACATTTTAACAAAGGAGAGATTAGAGCCAGACTTAGCCTCCACAGTAAAAAATATAAGGTTTCTGTTTTACTCCTCATGTTTCTCTTTCCCCTAGGCAAAACTGTCCCCATGTCCCTCAGTGTTTCATCTATTGCAATTTTACCATAGCGCCAATTTTTGTATAAGACATTTTCAATAATTTCTGTGGAGGAATAAAGAAGTGTGAATGTGTTTAGTGTTATTTCTTAAGTGTGTAAACCAAGAAGCCAACATTTTAAAAATAAAAACAATCATATTTATTACAATCCTTCTGATGTTAAGCCAAAACCTTGTAATTATTCTTGAATTTTCTTCTTTAATAACCATATAGAATCCACCAAGAAACCTGTTACCTCTGTCAGCAAAATACATCCCCAGTCCTACCATTTTTCAAGGAGTCACCTGCCACAATCCTGCCCTCATCAATCCACCATCTGAGAAGGCGCAGGTCTCCCAGATTCCATCTGTGTCCTGAGACAACCTACTCTCATTAGAGCACAGAAAACCAAGTCAGGCCACGGCTCTGCTCAGAATCCTGCTGCAGATTCCCATTCCACTCAGAAGCAAACTTCACACCTCTCATAATGGGCAGCGCGGGCCTGAGTGATCTGAGTCATCCTCTGCTTGCTTATGAGGCTCTGTCTCCTGTACCCTCACCGCCCATCATGCTGACCTCCTTTCCTGAGGCATGCTCTCACCACACCCCTGCACACTGACTGCAGTGCGTGTCATCCCAGAATAAAAGCCTTGTTCCTGTCATCCTTACAGTGCCTTCTTCAACCTTCAAGTCCTGCTCGAAATGTCACCATCTCAAGGAAACAAACAGGAACAGCCCCATGAAAAATGCATCTGATTCCGTTTCCTCACCACTCATCTTATTTTACTTTTACTGGTTGACTTTTAATTTTCTTCAAGGAATTAACCTCTTTTATACTATATATTTTACCTCTGCACCGTGTTCATTGCTCGGCTCCATTCATGAAGACATAAATTCACTATGTCAGGAGCTTGTTTTGATTACTGATGGAGATCACTAAATTAGAACAATCGTTGACACCTAACTTCATACACAACACAGTTTACATAATTAAATTTATGAAAAATGAATCCAAGTACTACTTTTTTAATGATTATACAATACATGCAGTGCTTTATCAAGCAAATCATTTTATCTCCTTTCATAAACTCTGTGAGGTAGGTGGTAATGTTCTTGGCTAATACAGAAACACATATTTTAAAATCTGTAACTTGTTTAAGGTTGCAGAGTATGTAAATGGCAAAACCGGGATTGAAACTCATATCCAAGCCTGAAGCTTGGATGTTGTCCACTATCACAAGTTGAAAGTAGCAGCTTGTTTTCACTCTATAGTTCTGCATAATCATGAATCTATGTTGAGTAGGAAAGGATTGCAGCTTTCTGGAGTGAGAAGCAGAAAGTAATTATCAAGACTTAGACTCTTCCAGGGTATCATCTTAATTTAGAAAACAATTTGCAACATGACATTAGCCCATAATTTCTATAGATAAAAGCAAGGGAACCTGAGTGAATTTCAATTTGTTAGCCTTGTAATTTACTTCATCATATCCTCATTTTCAATTCTCCCCTAGGGATTACTTCTAAGTTTTTCTAATAGTTGACCTCTGAGTTTTTGACGCCCAACTGGCATGAAACCCTAACTGTTTGGAAACTGTGAATGTTAAAGTTAAGTAGGTGATTTTTAAAGTACACACAGTCAAGCTTCTGGCGTTTTTTATTTTGGTTTTTGTTTTTGAATCATGCAAACCAACGCACCAGCTGATCCTCAGCAATTCTCACTGGTTCTTCTTGAAACCTGAAGCCTAGAATATCATGCAAATCCTGTTTAATGAAGCACGGGAGTCTTTTAACCCCTTTGCTCATGGTGCCAGTGGCTCTATTTGCCCCTTTCTTTTACATATAACCTTATTTCAAGTTTGAGTTGTCTTCCAGTGGGATGGGAATTTGTCCCCATGTGTGTCATACCTACCTTCATCTGTGTCTTACATTATAAACTTCCATGGAAGAAAGACCTGGTTATAATTATGCACAGTGACTTTCTACAGTGCTTACAGGAGACATGAACTGAGGAGACTCTTAACATGTACATTCTGATAAAAATACCCTCGTCTACTCCCTGCTGAGGCACCCTCCTCCCACTCCCACACTTCACTTTCTTTCTCATTTGGCTGGTGAGTCATATCAGTGCTGGAAATTTATATCGAATGTTTCAATTCTCATGTCTTGCTTTCTTTTTTTGCCAGTATTTTCTTAACCTGAATAATCCTTGTAGCCCAACTGTTCATGTCTTGTGGTATAAGCACAGTGGAAGACAGAGGGAGTCAACAGACTTTGAGCATCTTAATGCACTAAATAATATTTTTTAGGTTTAAGCATCCATCATGCTTTAAACATACTCCAGCAGGCTGTCTTTCTAAACGGTGCCTTAGATAGCAGTTATCCCTCCCTCAGCAAGCTTAGGGAAGAGATAATACATCCTTCGGGGTCAAGATATGCTCCATTTCCCTCCATCAAGTCTTTTAACTGCAAATAAGTTTTTATAAGTGGATTGTCAAATTTCTTTTTAAATTAAAATTATTATTAAATGAAAGAAAACAAGATAAGTTTGCCATGTGTACAAAACATTCACTAAGTAAATTCACTAGACTACCTGCAGAGTAGCTCATTTAAATATGTAGGTGTTTTTTATTTTTCTTTCACAAAGATCCTCCTAGGGACAAGGACTCCCAAATAAACAAGGTTATGCTCAGAAGAGAACATAATTATTACTGGAAGAAAATGCACTACATCCTTACCTTCTATAAATTTTCTATCTTGCTTTCATTTACTTATCATTTTCTCTATTACTTTAAGCTATCATTGGATTAATTTAAAAGATTCTTTTTTTTTCTTTCATTCCAGGAATTGAACTCACTACCTCGAGCTTGCCAGGTGAGCACTTTAATGCTGCTGAGCTAAATCCCCAGCAACAGAAAGATTCTTTCTAAACACAAGCCCTATTAGATTCTCGGACCATTTGAAACAAAATGTGATTTTCAAAACTTTTATTTACATTTTTATTCATTATTCTCATAAGGACTCTGGTTTATTATTTATTTTAAGAGGCGTGTGGACTCACTTCCACTTCCATAGAAATTATAGAAAGGTGACATGTCTTGCTTCACATAAGGTACTGACAACACACCCTCTTGATCATTAGTTGGATAACAAAACTCAGTGCCCTCACCCACATTAATCCTCATGGAAAAAACTCCACTTCCTTCCAAATTCACCCCATAAACTCCCAACATCAATTTTTCCAATCATTTCTCTTTTTTTTTCTCCTCACAGTTTTATAATTCTGAGAGTCTTCAAAATTCAAAATCAGTATTCTCTTGCTCTGTTTATAATCTCTTCTCCCAGGACTTCAAATCTTATCCTGATGTCCAATTTGTCTTTGTGAATGTGCCACAGTCAATCCCCTTATCAATTTTTTTTTTTTTTTTTGGTTTTCTCTCACTCTCAAGGACCAGATACCAAAGAAAAGAAATATATTTGCAATTTTCAGCAGCTATGGCAAACTCACTGAGCACAAAACAACACTGCACTTCAGCATTCCAAATTTAAGATATCAAACAGTTCCTCTCTGTGATGTCTACCAAGCAATTACCTGCCAGCTATATTAGAAAGTATGCCTTTGAGAAATGTAAGGTTTGTAAATGAAAATCAATTCCAACGTTCATGTGAATCTGGGGACTGCAGAACTTGTCACAAGGCAAACAGGAACTAAACTCATAGCTTCAAGGTCCTGCTAGTCTACTGTTTGAATTGGACAGAAGGAAGAAGGCACACATTCGCTGCCCTCTGAAGATCTGGCCAACGTTAGAGAGAGAATTCCCTCATGCCTTTTGTTTTCGTGGACATTTTCCTCCCTAGGGGGGAAATAACTGAGATAACACCCCTGGCTCATTCACCCCTTAGTCATATTTCCTTTGAGACAGGAGTAGGCATTTAGCGACAATTGAAAAAAGAGTTGAATATGATCATCTTTGCCATTTTGGGGGATGTTTAGGATCATTCAGTACTGTTCTTTTCTTGCCTTCTGTGATAAGCACACAAGGGCTCCTAGGGATGGTTTTTCCAGGCTGTCCTGAAGGAAACTGGCTTTCTGGTTGCACACATGTAAGGCAGGCGCTGGCACTCTTCACATGAAAGCCTCTATGACCACAGGCTAGGCCACATTCTCCAACTAGTCTTGTTGGGAATCAGATTGAGGTTCTGATCTACAGAAGTTTCCCTTTTAATGTCTAGTTTTTATTTGGATGGAGATTTCAAAGAGGAATAAAAGGATCTTAAACAGGTCCCATACAGCCAATATGGAGCAGTTAGGCACAGCTTTCACTCAGGACTAGTGGAGCAAAAGGACTGCAATTTGAGTTACACTCTCTGTACAATCTTAGGCAAATAATTTAACCTCTTAGTGCCTGTTTCCTTAGCATGAGGACCTAAAGATTTCTAAGCACTGTTTTGGAATCTGGGGATACACAGTGAACCAACAGACAAAAACCTCTCGTTCATAGGGTTTTCGTTGAGTAAAAAGAAATAACCCTGTGACATAACATCAGAATGAGGACTATAGGCATAGCATGTGGCACTGCCTTCAAGTGCAGTAAGCACTGAAGAGATGATGATCTTTACTTAAGGGCAGCAAGACTATTTTAAACTGAACAACTCTTGCTACTAATGCAACTCTTATTCTGTGATTGTCTCTGAGCTTCAGGTTAGCCCATAATGCAAGAATAATTTTCAAGTGAAAATATTTTACACCTTACCTAGCAAACGCTGCACTCAGTTTCTTAGGGGATATTGTTATTTAATCTGCTATGTTGTGTCAGAAACAACTAGTTTCTGCCTTTGAAAGGACAAGGATTTCATTTTGGTTTTGATTTGTGTTGCAATATTCAGATAAAAGTGCTTTGTATAGTATATCATATTTTAGCTGCATTTTAGTATGCAATATTGAATTTTTTTCTCTTTTCTTCTTTGCAATGGTAGGCCACTGTTAAATTATTAAAATTCTGAAGTCAATAAGAATGTTGTCAGAATTGGAACCTCTTTAAGAATATCTGAATTACTATCTCAAAGGCATGCATAGGATAATTAGGGATTCTGGGCTCACATGTACACTGAGTTGATTCTAAGACAGAAATGGCTACAGAGAACATTCTTGTTCCTAGGGCCGCAGTTCCAGAGCAGCCAATCTAGACTTACTCTCAGACTGAACCTCTCTGCGAAGTCTTCTGTCACAAAGTCCTCTTATTTACATGTCTTGCTGTTTATTTATCTAATGTACTTGTTACAATTTGTCCCTTTGGATCCTACCTATCTGTGACCAGTCCATTTACCTCTTCCACATTAATACTGTATATATAAGAAATGATGAATTATTTTCACGGGTAATCAATATGAAACACAGTTCATTTCTTCTGTCACTCATGCAGCCATCATAAACATATGCCTGTTATTTACCAAATATTGCATTCTACAACTTTATCATCATTTAAAACAGAAGAACAAAATGCGCAGAGTTTAAATGTTACTTTATGCAGGTCATAAAAATAATAAGTAGCAGAGTCATTAATCAAAATATTTTCCTTCTGGCCCAAAGTTTTTCAAACTATAGGCATTGGTATGTAAAGTTTTATCAAAAACGCCCAAATTATGTTTTATATGCTATTGCAAATCACTTACTTCCTAGGTAAAATGACAGTGTTAGTCTAAAACCTTATGAGATCTAACATTTTGCAACATGTTATATCCATTTATGTTGTAAAGTTTAATGAAAATTACTCACATCAAATTTTAAAACAAGATGCTCTTAACCTAAATCTCCTGTTTTCCAAAAAGATTAAATTCAACAAGGAAGGACTCCCTCACTGAATGGCTTCTATTTTTACATTATAATAACGGGTGAATCTGAAAGTGTAGAAGTCTTAAAGCTGCAGGACATCTATTTATATCTTTGAAAAGAGAAGGATGGGAAGAAGCAAATGAGCTGGAGTAAACAGGATCCCTCTTTGGTTCTATTATCAGGAAGCAATGAAGAAGCCATATTTTCTGGCTTTTGGGGAATATGACTTATTCAAGAAATTCAAAACTAATAATATAACATTTCTAAAAATTTACTTAGCATTTTATTATGATAATGATATTACAAGTGCATGCTTAGTATAGTATAGTTAGTATAAACAAATTTATGCTAACTGCGCACAATATTATATCAACTATAGTTCATTCAAGCCAAGCAAACAAGCAAAAACACATAAATTTAAAATTACTGTTTTATAAAGTAGAAGTAAATTGGTATTTCATTGATGAGAAAAGAATAGTTTATAAATAGAAGCAGCCTTGTGAATATTTAGATCAAACCATCATTAAAGTAAAGCATTAGTAAATAAAATATTTAGGATTATGTCTGTAAGCTTTTCATGACTGGTTGTAAGTGGTTGTCATATGGTTATTGGTCATTAGTAACAGAGAAATTAAAGTCTCAGCAGACTTACATGCAGGAATCCAATGATTTGCAAAAGGACAGGAATGGTTAGATTAAGTGACTGACTCAGTTATTAAATGTTTTCTGAGTGATGCTTCATATAAAATGCTGTACTGAATTCAGTAGGTATAGAGTAATCAACAAGATTTAAAACACACGGTAAAAAAATCCAAAATCTGCACAAGAAACTGAAGCATACACAGTAATGGCCATAATAGAGATCTTTCCTAGTTACATAAAAATCAGTCACTTTCATGCCTTTGCCTAAGTGAACAACTGCTATGACTTGGATCTGGAATGTTCCCATGGGCCCACACATTAGGACACTTTAACATTTGGTGCCTCATTAAGTAACCTGTACCTTACTCTCTCTTCTTTTTTTGTCCTGAATGAACAGTTAAATAGACATCCCTTGCCATGTGTTCCCACTATGATGTGCCCCCTTACCACAGTCCTAAAAGCAGTAAGGTCAATAGACCATAAACCAGAACTTCTAAAAGTGTGAGCAACAGAAATGTTTCTTCAAGCTTACTTATCTTAAACAACTATGACAGTAACTGAAAGCTAACGCAACAACCTGGGTTTTTCTATTCTTCTCATCTTACAGTGAGATAAACAAGTTATATTTCTACTACTTAAAAAGCCATGTCCCAAATCACCTGTTTTAGAAAAATGAATAAAGCAGACATGAATAGAAGAGGTAATCATGGCTGGTAGTATACATCAGTGACAGAGCTATTGTCAAACATGCATTACAAAATTACATGAATAACAATGACAACAAATGCATGATCCGGGAGGACTGCAGAATGTCAGGAATGAATGAAAAAACGTTTTCAGTAGATCCCAAAGGAGATGATTGGCAAGGAGAGTGTTAAGAGTGAGTGTAAGTATCTAATTGGTAAATATAATGATACGTAGCTACATGTTTCTACCTGTAGAACAAAGATAAGAAGCTAGAAAAACATTGCAGTGTCAGAAGACTGTAGCTGAACTCCTGTTAAAGGATGGAACCACCAAAACTGAAATTAGAGCAAGAGGTATCTACATGATTTAAATTAAAGGAAGAGGTTACCACAGAGAAAAGAAAGAAATGCACCAAACGAAAAACAAGAGAACAAGAAAATGGTCAATTTGAGAATATGTAATGACTTATGAAAACATTAAAGAATAATCTATCAATTAAATGCTCACAAAATAAAGTTTATTGTATGGAATGGACAATCATTTAGCCCTTTATGTATAAAGTTTGTATTTGTAGACTATTTCATAAGATATTTAATAACAATACAAGAACATTTAAAACCATTTAGAGTTATGGTTTTAAATGGCACTTATTCATTACAGGCAAGAGTAATAAAAATAAAATTAAACATCATGAATGTATTTATAATTCATTTTAAAATCATTTTTGACTATGTAACTTTATTTATATTAATAACTTTGAGCTTTAACTGAAATAAAAAATTGTTGAGTATAATTCAATATTTCCATAACATTTTGAAGAGGTAAAATACTCCACATAATGATTTAAAATGACAATGCCCATAGCAATCTTGTCACATAAAAAATGAAATTAAATGTCTTCATTTCTTGCAGAAAGTTTAAAACTGAAATTTTATAGGTCAAATGTCACAAAAATGTCATACTTGATAGTTAGCGTGTTGCCACCTCTGTGAAATATCTTCTTCTACATAATTGAGACACAAGCAAGACTCCAAGCCTTTGAGTAAGAAACATCTGAGTTATGCACTAATAATTTTGGGACTCTATGATCATTGCTTAACTTGTATTGCTTCAAATTTTTCATCTGTTAAGTAGGGGTTCATAATATCCAAATTATAATATTTTACTTTATTTTTATTTTAAAGTGAATAAAATCAAACAAAACAAAACAGGATAAAGCCAATCAGAATGGAACAATGAAAATGATACAGGATTTCAAAACAAAATAACAAGAAATCGATAATAGCTACCATATTATTTCTGGTTTTCTTCAAAGTAGCTATCCATATTATCCTGCTTTGAAATCCTGTGTCACTTGCATTGTCTTTTTTTTTTCTGATCTGCTTGGTTATGTTTTGTTTTACCCTCTTTAAAATTAAACAATTGGCTAAAGGACATTTCAGAGAAAGAGAGGAAGGGATACCAGGATTCCAACAACAGTGACAGGGAGGCCTCAATGAACGGGGCAGAAGGTGGAATGAGGGAGTAGTTGGACAAATTATAGCAGTAAAGTGGAGTAGCAGACATGAGGCAGAGATGGTAAGCTATAATCTTTATATAAATAGCTTGGATATACTATAAAAAAAGGCAGAGGTCATTGTTAATAGTGTATCAGGATTTAAAAGACACAGTAGTCTTATCGTTCTGTTTAGTTTGAATTTATTTTGTTCCGGTCTGTCCACTCATATCAGATTTGAGGGCACAGACATCTGACACAAAAATAGCAGGTTATACCATGGTAACTATCCTTAATTTCCTATTAACTTAAACTGAAACCCTGTATTACTTACATTGTCTTACTATGACTGATCTTATTTGAATCTGATTTGTTAGACCGTGGTTTTAAACTGTTTATGGGAACAGATTATATAATGTAAGATGTAGTGAACAGATACTCTGAAGAAGAGACCCTAAGAAACCCAGTGCTAATTCTGTAGCATTATGATATAAAATCTAGCAATACTATTATTCACTGTTCAGAATGACATTGGTCTAGTCTCTGACATTCAATTTCAGTATACATAAGAGAAGAACAGCTACTATGAAGAGAACGAGAGACACTATGGTAGTCATTAGTGTCTTCCCCAATGTCAGATCTTGAAGACCTAAAAAGCCTTCATCATCATCCTTCATCATCACTAATGACTACACTATGGTAGTCATTAGTGTCTTACCCAATGTCAGGTTGAAGACCTAAAAGCCTTCATCATCCTGTAATGATTTGATTAGTTCTATAATATGCAGTATGTATTCAATGTGTGTGAAAATGGGGACAACTATTTGGAAGAAACTACAGACAATAAGATAGACAGTGAAGATCTCCAGTGGACTTGCTTTGAAATCTGTATTTCTTTATTTTTTTTTTCTTTTTGAACTGTTTTGTTCTATTTTGAAAGGTTTAATCTTACTGTCTTTAAGATAAAAAACAAATGTGTAGGACTGATAACCATATTACTAACTTTTGTTGGATCATTGAGCAGAACTGTTGGCAGTGTCACTATTTAAACGTCACTTTGTATGCTTCAATTTTGTAACCTGAACAACTATTTCTAAGATGACAATATGTAACTTATCAAATGGTGATTTCTGTTTATTTTTCGTAATTCTGTATTATTTCTGTTTTTTTTTCTGTTTCTTTCTCTTTAAATAAATAAATAAATAAATAAATTGTCTAGTATATCAGTGTTGGTAAAAGTCTTAATAGGTCTCTACTATATAACACTTCTAATCACTTTTAAACATTTTCTTTTCTAAAATTTGAAAAAACGGTATGTAATTATTACTAGAAACCTAATACAAACTCTCAATTTATATATGGGAGATGACACATTTTAAAGTTTAAATTTCTTAAGAAGGCCTGAAAAAACTCGACTGTCATTTACTTGCCTGCTAAGGTTTTCTTAGAAACACCTTATTCCCTCATTAGGTTCTGTTCTTCAACAGAGGTAATCCTGAAACATAGCAATTTCCTTTCTTTTAATTGTAATGTATGACAAGAAGTGTCACGTTATTCACGGGCTCTATAGAGAGTTCTACGACAAAGTCTTTTAGGAAGAGTCCCATAAAAGAAAAGTTTGATCACAGGGCACCATAGGATAAGAACTTACATGAATATTATCAAACTCTATGAATTCTCATAATAAACATTATCTCACGTACTACTTCTAAAGAATCTCTCATTTTAACTCATTTTCTAAATTGTGAACAACACTGTATCTTACATTACATTGACAAAGTCAAACAGCAAGTGGGAAGGTAGTCACTAATGAACACCTACCACTTACCGAGTACTTTAGTAAGAACATTACACACATAGTTTCATTTAATCTTTTTAACCTTGTCATGAATGTTATCTATTCTCTACCTATTTTATAGTTTTTATTTATTTTTTAGATTAAAAAATTAAAAATTTAGAGAAAATACCTAATAACACGTGCTCAAACCAGCATATAAACATGTTTAGTAGAATTCAAAGTCTCATCCTTATCCAAAGGATACTATACTGTCTCATAACATTAAAACAAGTGAAAATGAATCACTCTTAACCCGATATATGTAGGAAAAGGATTCTTGCATCCAATAGGCCTTTGGACCTTTCGCCTACACGCAGCTTTCTCTATTTTACAAACCATATTTTTCAGTATTATTTATAATCTTATTACAATGAAAATTTAAGTGACTGATTACATCACTCTATCATTAATTCCACAAATAAGTAGCAGTTGATTAGAATGAACTACAGTTGTAGTTAACTTCCTAGACCAACTATTCTTGTGTTCTTTCATTAGTTTTCTTGCATGAAATAACAGCAAAAGCTCTGATTCAAATCCAGTAAGGAATCAAACCGGCAGAGTAAGAATCAGAGAGTCTGGCTTTTGTTTACAATGTTCTGAAATACTTTCTACAAAATATCTTGCTTTTTGTCTCTTCATATCTAAACCCAATCCAAATTTGTGATAAATGATGATGAGAATCTCTAAACAAATAAAACAGTAGGGCTGCATATTGTTTTCCTCTTTCACATGTATTAATTTGGTAGCTAGTCATCAGACAACTGTAATAAAGAATAATGTGACAGAGATATACACATTCTCACTTGCTGTCTTTGTGGGGCCTTGTGAAACACTTTTTGAAGAAATTTTGGCCAAAGAAGCATGAAACAGGTATACCATACAGAATGCCAACTCACAGAATGACAAAGGACAACCAATTGGTTTCTAATTCTTTTTTTTTTTTTTATTTGTAAAATGCAGAACTGTCAATTTATCACCTCATGGGACTTACAGTGAGCACCAAACTATAAGGAACATGCTACCATTGATCTTAGCCCCTTTTCTTGACTCTGAGACAAAACACTGGACATTGCAATTTTAAAGACTGAGAAGAGGTTTAGTTTGGCTCATCGTTTCAGAGGTCTCAGGCCATACTTCTTAGCTGGCCCCGGGGTGGGAGGGACAACAAAGTAGGAGAGCTTGGTAGGGGAAAGTTGTTTACATCATGGTGACTGCAAAGCCAGAGAGGGAAGGGAGGAAGTGGACGGGAGGAAGTGCCCTGCTAGGTCACACCCTGAGGGACCCCTGCCCTTTCCAACAGGCCTGGCCTCCTAAAGCACATTCAGCTGCCGAGCTCAACAGATGAAACCACTGAGGAGTACAGTGCCCATGACCAATCACCTTCCTAAAGCCCCAGCTCCAAACACAAGAGATGTTCAAGGGGTATTCTTGAACTACATCATAACAGCACCATACCTGGAACTCAAAACATGTAAGTATGTTTTCTGATACTTGATACATCTGAAAACTTTTAGATGATCTAAATAAAACTAATAGTTTTTTTTTTCTTTTAATAATACTGACACAGACATACATTTTAGGCCTATGCTACTCAGAAATATGAAATATTTTTAGTTTGTTTATTTATTTCTACCATATGCAGTCAGTGGCTCTTACAGAGATTTTATTTTGTTGCTAAAAATGCAGTGACAGACAACTTTGTTCGTGATCACTGCTCACATGGACTGAAGTTCAGTGAGTCCAGTGAATTAATCCATCTCACTACATTAAACTCAAGCTCATTCTAGTGATTCTAATTTTATGTGCTTCTGAATTTAAGGTTCAGCATGGCAACTGAACCCATCTATCATCATTCTTTTTGAAAAGGATGACTCATAGCTACCAGTGTCAGAAGTCTAAACCACTAAAATTTAGAAATAAAATTGATTGTTAAATGCCAAGAATGAATCTAAAAACCCAAATAAGTAGCTATTCAAAGTACAGATGTGGCTGTGCATTTTTATGTATGTGACTGTCTTATTCACAGACATAATCAATTAACCACTAGGGAATTCAGGTGCTGCTTGACAGGCGCTAAGGACACAACAGCAAGCCAGGAAGAAATAAACTGTCTCTGCTTCTTTCCCATATAATCTACTTTCCTTGGCAATTACTGTCACCCAGTTGTAAGATTTTAGGCTCACACTTCAAAGACTCTTCTTTTAAACATCTGTAATCAGCTGTCTTCACAGCCTGAATGGCAAAGCTTTTATTCCTGGTAGCTGAGAAAAAAATCTTTTGGAGGTATAGCAAATTAATTGAAGAACAAAAGGTTAATAATTAACTTAAAAAGCACAACATGTATGTTATACAAAACAGCATAGTTGTGGAATTACATATTTTAAAATGAGATATAACCTGTGTCATCAGTAAATCACTACTGAAAATGACCTGTACGTGAGAAATGGGTCCTTCTTGCTAAGTGTGTTAGTCATTAAGTCACTTGCCAAGTGTTTTCAGTTCTTGAATTTTTGAGTAAATGATAGGGTTGCACTTTTCTCATCGAATTTAGGCACATCAGTGTGACCTCTTTTCAACAACAGAATGTGATCAGAAGTGAGATTCTGTCAGACCTAGCAGAAGCTTTGAGTGACAGTATACACCTGGCCACTTGTAACCCCAGCTCCCTGGAGAGTGATGAGAAATTATTTAGATGGCAGGAGACCATCTGATTGAGACTTTTTGTGGTAGTCACACGTAAGAGAGTCCATCCTCACACACCTGTCTAATCTCAGTGGATATTGTTAGAGCAAAGGGGATGAGAGTGAAGTAAAACTAGACATCTGTCCCTGCAGTGCAAGCCAATTCACCGGGGAACACACACCAAAAACAGATCTTTATGAGACTGAGACAGCCTAGAAGAATGGAGTCCAAGGCCTCTCTTGGAGGTTACTGAAGAAACCGCTAAGCAGCTTCATCTTCATAATGATCAATATTATTGTACAAATTCACTATTTTCCCTTTTAATTAAAAAAGGTACAAATAAAGTACTATGAGAGAAAGGAAGACACCATCATTTCAAGCCTGAAACAAAGACAGATGACTCCGTCTAGTGTTTGGGCATCAGAATCAAGAACACCTGCTGAAATTGAGATAATGAGACAAAACTAAATCTAACTAAATTTTGAGGATTTCTCAAATTTGTTATTTCACAAATCCTCCAATTGATTCCTTCATACTTTTAAAGAAAAAAAAATTTTTAGGCCCAGAGAATGCTGCACAGTAATGCTCTGGGGTGTTTTGCTTAAGCTGCAAAATCTTTGGTTGTTTCAATTTGAATGAGAATTAGCTAGCAATTAGAAATTTTTAACTGCCCATAAAAAAGCCATATTTCCAAAAGCTTTTAAAAATAACTGGAATATCTGGCAACTGTGATCTTCAAACATTCATGAGTCAAAAATTAGAGTGAACTAACTCCCCTTTACATAGAGTATATTCTCCAGTGCTTCAGACTTGGTAATACTGAGCACTTTCCTCTGTGTGTTCTGTCTATAGAGCTCCTGTGTACTGGTTTTTGAATCTTATGCCACACACACCGGATTATACTCTGGGAAATGTAGAAAAAGGAAGTCTGTGAAGAACATACATAAAAGAACTATATAATCAAATTAATTAAATGGTAGAAATCTGGTAATTTGAAAAGAAGAAAGGACTAGGTCATACATCCAAATATTTCTCGTGAAACATTCATTGGTCAGGTATAATTTGACTAATGAATGTGAGCTGAATGAAATCTCCCGTGAAATGTAATGTAAATTACTGTCATCAGGAATTTCATATATAACCCAGGTCTACCGGGAAGACACAAACCCATATTTTTGCTGGAAATATCTTGATTTCTAAATGTTTCAAAGTAATTATTTATTTAAAAACAAAAGCAAGCCAATAGAGAAGATTGATACCTATGGATTAGGGGCTAAAAGGATTAGAGTTAGGAGTATAAGTAAAGAGGATTTAAACGAATTATTCACAGATATGTTTTAGCTCCTGAAACTTGACAGATGCTGATAACATTAACCATCCAAATGCAACACAAGAGTTTCAGGCGGTGAAATTATGAGTTTAATACCTAGACGTTACATTTGAGAAATTAATTTACAAAAAGAGATAGGTTTTCATTTGGCTATTCATTTATTCAACGAATACTATAATTACTATATATCTCCTAGAAACATACATGGTGTTATGGATAGAACAATAGATAAGTAAAAAATCTGTGCCTTTTAAGATTTTGGATTCACAAAACAGAATGTTAAAGGTATGCCAAATATAGTAATAGTTGATTTACTATGGGGGTAAGGAGTCATTCATCAAAAACGTCTAGAAAGTAGTGATAATTAAGCCACAACCTGAAGAAAGGAAAATGTCTGCCCAGTAGAAATAGCAGCTTGTACAAGGGCCCACAGGCTATGAAAGCCAGATGTAATACAAAATAAAATTGAAATAAGGTCAGTAAATCTGTACCACCACAAAAGTGAACAATGATGAGTATTAGAGTTGAGGTCTGCAAAGTGAACTGAAGCCAACAGCGGTCTGAGTTACTTTGCATACTGAATTCAATCCTGAAAGCCATGTTTGGTCATAGATTGGAACTTCCCTAGGCAACTAACAAGCACATTTCTATCTGAAAATAATGTAGGGACCAGAGATTGAAAGTTTTCAATTAGGTACATAAAAGTTAATGTTTGAGGTTATAGAATGAAGTGAAAATTGCTCTAGAAAAACATTAAAGTGAATAGCAAGGGAGTTATAAGTTCATAGCTTTGAGGCAAAGCCACATTAAAGAAGAGAGAAAATGAAGCTGAACCCAAAATGCAAACGATGGAGGAAGGCAGACAGACAGCAGGGCCAGCAGTGTGTTTCAGGAGGAAGGAGATCCAGGCTGTCAGACAGATCCAGGAAATTCAAGAGTGTAGCTCGCAAAAGACGTTACTATTCACATCACAGATACACAAATGCCTCTGGAGTAAATGTGTGGGGTGGGTGTGTACAGGAAGATTTAGAAATACTCTGTAGTAAGTGCAAGCTTCATACATTGATTAGTGTCATTATGTTAGCAATCGCGTCACCAAATTTTATTCAATTTTCAGAGAAGCTCTTAATTCAAATTTTCATGCAATGGGTTTTTGTTCGAGCTTAATTGCTAAGGGTCAGAAAACCTAGCCAGTCTTTGTAGACTTGCAGGATGGACAGATTTTAGTGGCTAAGAAGCTTTATTCTGCCTGCTTGTATTCAGCAACATGCTCTGTCTCTGTATTTGTCTGCAATGAAGTAAAAAATTGGTTTTAGAGTTCTGTTCCAAGAGCCTTATTTTCTACCCTATTTACTTTGAAACAAGCCACAAAAAAGATGGCAGAAATTTTAGATGGAAGGAACACTGTAGGTCATTGACCATAAGCATCTCATTGTTATATTTGGGAAACTGAGGCACAGATATTGGCTAGACAAAGTTCACACAGCTTTAATAAAAAGGGAAGCATTTCACATAGATAATTTTTTGTTTTTAATTCTTGTACACTGTTTTTATATCATAGCCTCCTTTGATCAAAATAAAACTCTCCAGGTTTATAATCTAGTCTTTGTTAGACATTCTATAATATTGTTTTAAAACTCACTTCATGTCTTGCCAAAGAAAATTTGAAACATCTTTAAAAGGACATTCATTCACTCAAGGAGCCCTATTATTTGTCAGTCTCTTCACTTGTGGCACACTCTTATTTACCGTGATACATACCATATTTGGAAATTAATTTTTTATAATCCATTATTTCTGCATGTTTGAGTTACAGTCTTTGTGTCAAGTTTATTTTCCTACAAATAGTTCATTACAATGTGCAACAAATTTTTGTCATAGCAAGCACTACTATAGCATTTTCTCAGACTATTTTTAATATGTACAGATTATTTAGTGTGATATAATTAAACTGTACTCAGTTGTATTAACAAATTATATTTAACACTATTTAGTATATCTATGTAAATTAATAGCCAGTCTAACTGTAACCAGCGATTTTGCAAAAGTCTATCATACGGAATAAATGAATTTATGTTTGTACTGTTGAAAGAGCATGATCACTACCAAATTTTAGGAAAAAAATTATGAATGCCGAATTGTCAAAAAAATGATATAATATTAATAGTAATAGTATTTAATGAGAATATAGAGTAGCTTATCTTTTTGCATCATATGCCTCTTGGATGTGCCATAAGGCAGCCTTAGCTGAACACTTCCTTGCTGCCCGAAACATGGATTAAGGACGAGCAGCATTGGCATCACCAAGGTGCTTATTAGAATGCAACATCTATCGATCCCCAGTACCGATAAAAAGGAAAAAGACAAAAAAAAAAAAAAAAAATGCAACATCTAGAGCTTTGAGTAGACATCATGAGTCAAAATCTGCATTTAGCAGTCACCATTCAGGTGACTCATGTGCACATCGTATAGAGGAGGAAACTGAGACAAGCAGAGGTTTAGCAATTTTCTATCATAGCATGAATAAATACAGCGCATACTGCCAGTAGCCTATTCATTATTCAAGGCATCCTCCTTCTTTCTAATAAAATTCCAGTTTTATGTAAGCCAGAAATGTGTACAACCTCAGGGAAGATGCTCGTGGTTCCAGTTGCATATCTAGCTGGAAAATCAGCACCAAGTGCTGAGAAGTCATGGTTCCAGTTGCATATCTAGCTGGAAAATCAGCACCAAGTGCTGAGAAGTCATAGTTTTCTGATGAAAGGAAAAGGTCAGTTTCTTCAAGCTAATTATGGAAAAGATAACTGTAGCTAGAGTAGAAATCCTGGGACCAAGAGAGTAAAAAGTAAGAATACAAATGCACATTAAAGTTGAAAAAAATAAAAATTTTGAGAGTTTTATCCCATCATTTGAGAAGAACCAATACTGGGAGTCCCTTATCTCTTGACTTTTTGTTTATGGGAAAATGTGAAAATGGATCAAGTCACCAGAGATGAATTTGTATTCTCATCAGGCAAGCTTTCCTATTTGATGAAGGCTACCATAATATCCTTCCTTCTCCTATTTCTGAGTTTCTTAGCTCCTTGTTGGCACTAAATTTGCATTATAAAAAAGACATTAAAGAATATTATATCTCCTAATAATATCTTCAGACAAAAGCAAAGAAGTGTCACGTCATCCTTTCTAAGTGAGTGGGGGGAAATACAAAGATGACAGGCCATAAAACAGTTCCCTAAAGGAGAAAATTTTGATGAGGAGACAGTTGCTTTCTGTCAAGAACTTCCATATCTACTCACTTAAACATGCACTACCTAATGTCCTTATCCCTTGATAGATTTTGCTTAATATCCAGAGTATTCTAAGACAGCACAATAAAGGCTGAAATTGCAGCTGTCCTCTGATGCAACTGGTGGTAGTCAGGAATCAGGAAGAGAGAGAGAGTGAGAGAGAGGGAAAGAGACAGAGACAGAGACAGAGAGACAGACACAGAGACAGAGGCAGAGACAGAGATAGAGGGAGATTCCTGTATTGGAAACTGTCACCAAAAATGAGGAAGACCAGACTGGATGTGATAACAGCTGAAGGGGAATGACAATGGCAAGCAGGGTTAGTTTAACAGACCTGTCTCCTCTAAACGTCTCCATCCTGAGTCAGCAACTGGATCCCCTGGGACTGCATCATCCTGCATTTCACAGATAGTAACGCAAATCCCAAGTGACCCTCCCTGCTAAAGTTATGAGTCATACCATCAATTTGGTGACAGACTACCTGGGAAGTTAAAAGAAATGAAAGTTAAAAAGGAATTCTGCTACCACAATATTCTCCTCACTACTACAACTGTCTCACTGTAAAGAATTCAGCTACTGTTTTTTTTTCCTGAGGTGTATATTTGAAGTCAGTCTTTCATACTCAATCTATTTTAAATGGTGATATACTTTAACATAAACACTATGAATGATAGGGATCTTTATACAGATTTCTTGCTACTATGCCAAAGCTACTCCAAATGATAAAAATGACAATTAGTTTTGATCTTTAGCTATGAAGGGAATTGAGTGTTGTCTTACTAAAATTCTAATAACTATGTCCTTAGGAGTGACTCTAAATTATTTGCTCTCATAACATTTTCACCACCTAAGCTCATCCCTTTTGTTTCTTATTGTAATAAAGTTATTCTTATGGGAATCTGTCAAACAATTCTTTTGCTTTTTCCCAAACATAATCATCAGTTTCACATATTTTGCTTTGACAATTACCTTACGTGTCCCAGATAATTAATTAAATTTGCACTCCTACTGTATTACCCTCTACTCAGCCTAAACATCAGCCTTGCAATTCCATTTTCTCATAACTAAGACTTCTGTCTTGGTATGCAAATTTTAATCATCGTTACAAACCCAGCTAACATTTTAGTCCAGTAGGCCATTTGTTGAGAATTTCAAGAGTTTCCCTATATAATCAGCACTATAACAATTCTTTGACTATGGCTGACTTGCTTAATTTTGTTGCAATTACTTCTAAAAAGTTCATGTAATTAAACAATTTGGGCTGTCTGCCTCCAAAAATGTGGCTAGTGACCTACCATCTTTTGTTTCAAATTTTAAAATCTCATAAGTAATTAAGAGTAAACAGGAAGCATTTCATAACTTTCTAAGTCTCCCATGACATCTGTCTTTCTCCTCTGACCTCCTCTTCCAACTCAAGTCTGGAGTTCTCTACCGTTCTCATAACCATTAACACGCATCTTTCTGAAAGAACTTGACCCTATTTCTGCTTCAAGGAACACAAAACACCTTACACAATACCTAAGAGAACACTTTAGGTACCACTAAAGATGTATCTGAATGGTTCAGGAAACATTTATAGTTTTTATCCTTTCTTCTGTCTTTCTTAATGTGGTGATTTAACTCTAAGCCTCTACTCATAGATAAAATCTATTTTATTTCTCATTATACCACATTCCTGAAAAAGTCATAATACGTATTAGACTTAATTAAAAATCTCCACAAATAGCTGAAAACCGAATAATCTTATTTTTGACATGTTACCTGAATATTATTATGAATATCATTTGAACAGCTACCTGAAAAAAGAAAAATTTATCTTTTATTATTTTGAAAACAAGTTAGTTTAACTAAATGTTTCTTCTAAAATCACTAAAATGTTTCTACTTAGAAGGTATGACACCAGATACGTTTCTGAAACATTTGCATTTATTGAATTAAAAAGCAGATGACAAAAAGCTGCTGACATCCCAAACATTAATAAAAATATTAATAAATAAAAGATGCTCTTTGAGTACTAGTCTTTAAGTTTTGTGTGAAACAATGTTTTAAATGGTGAAGTAAATTAGAAGGAAGGCGAAAAACATGAAGTAAATTGAATTCATCTCAAATTAAGATGGAAATGAATCATTTTCTACATGTTATTTTGTGAGTTTAAAAAATTATAAATTAGCTGGACGTGGTGGCTCATGCCTGTAATTCCAGCACTTGGGAGGCTGAGGCAGGAGGATCTTTGAGAGTTCGAGACCAGCCTGGGCTACAAAGTGAGCTCAAGGCCAGCCTGAACTGCATAGTGAGAATCTGTCTCAAAAAGACAAAAAAAAAAAAAAAGTTATAAATTAAATATACAAAGATATCAAAACCACAACCTTAATGGCAATTATTAAAAGTGCAAAATCAAATGGGAAATTTAATGAATCTCTACCTCATGAGAAAATGATATTCCTAAATTAATAGGCTTCTACATTAAATGTTTGATAATTAAGTATTAACTTTATTCTTATCAGAACTTATTTGTAAATGATGAGATCTGTAACTCTAGGAATAAGGGTTTTTCAAGTTAAAAATATACTTCTGGAATTCTAAATTGTGTCAAATATTAAAAATTCAAATACAAACTTACTATACCTTACATTATTCCTTGCATCATTTTTTTTTCAATTTTGTACTGAATACATGGACATTTCTTCTTTACCATGAAACTCAAATTAAGATAAGATAGAAATAAAAGATAACTCAGGAGAACCCAGAATTGTAACTGGAATGCATGTTACTGTCTCTGGGAATACCGCCTATAAGAACAAACTCAGTGTCCCACTCCAAACCCAGAAAGACCTGCTTTCTGACCATTTCCTCTGGAGGGGATGCCATGATCCTTAGCTTCAAAGCAAATGTGCTAGAAATGACTCTTCCATTTATGATTAAAGACTTCTGTTTCAATAAAGAAAATATATTGAGCCGAGGATTTAGCTCAGCGGCATAAGCACCTGCCTGGCAAGTGCGAGGTCGTATGTTTGATCCCCGGCACAAATATATAGTACAAGATATATATATATATATATATATATATATATATATATATATATATATGAGATTATATTTATTCTTAATTAAGAAGTGAAAGAAGAATCCGATGTCCATTACACACAAAAGACAGAAAGAGCCAAAATATAGTATGACATGAATTTATATATAGACTGGGTCTTGTTCATCACAGTGGTTTCAGCATTTCAAATAGTACCCAGCAAGTATTCAGTGCTTCATAAGAAGTATTTTAATGACTGGATCATATCTATAGATACCAAAACTTGGCTAACTGCAGTTACATGTTCTGAACAAAAAGATTATTTTTATTTATATATTTATTTGTTTACAAGCCTATATTTCTCCCTATGAAGCACGCATGGTAATGTTTTAAATTATTTTGATAATGATACTGGGCTCATCTTATATGCCCTGTGAAGATCAGCATCATACCTTTGTATCATCCAGCAGGCCGAGTATATCATATGCCTTCGATGCATACGTTTAGGAAAAAAATGCTAGAATAATTTCACTTGTCTCATCCTGTGTTAATACACTGAGCAGTAATTAATAGCTGACTGGCTAAGCTGTTCATCTGGCAGGCTCCACTGCCAATATAGATTTGTACAATATGATCAAACTGTGGTAATAAAAAAAAATGAACACTAAAATAAATAGATTGGCTGAGCCTATGATTCAATCTATCCACTGGGTATTAAGGTGGTATATGATACAGGTGGGTATGGTAGGGGGAGTCCCTGCACCTGAGCTTAGGTGCTAGATGAAAAAAATCCAGTGAGGATATCTTGTGCCTTAAAGAGCCAAAAATAGCAATTCTTCAAAGTGATCACAGAGAGTAGGAGCTTTCTAGAAATAACAGGAGAAATCACAGACAACTACTAACTGAAAGGTTTTCAGTGAAGACAAAGCCCTCCTGTTAGCTGATTAAAACATGAGGACTATTTCCTGATATTACCTTCAGTTCTGCCTGATGTTTGCTCTATGGGGAGAGCCACCATCTAATTCAATTCAAGTCAGTGCTGTCTTACACCCAATCTGCTTTCCCCATAAAATAATCACAAGCTATATATTTAGTTAAAATAACAAACTGAGAAAAATATCTGATAAACTACCTCAATCTAGCCATTTCTGGAGACGCCTGTGTTGGTTATGACTCTGCTTCAGGGACTGAGCTACCAACACACAAAGTCCCTGAGGTGCACACAAATGCTAAGACCTCTTCAGGTTACACACTGCTATAATGAAAAGTATCCCAAAATCTATACGGAACATTTCCACTTCAACCTGGGATGCACCATGATGAAGCTCATCAGTACACTATTTTCATACCAGATGATGAGATTAGGAAAGCACCCCATAAAATCGGAAGAACCAAATGAAAACCGTGTGTAGGGTTACCCTGCCATCCTTCCACAGAAAGCCAGCGGTTTCTGCTTTCTATGTGTCACATGTACCACTGATTGAACAATTAATAAGTCACTTGATATCAGTGATGTAAATTTTTATCAAGTGCTATTTATACAGCTAAGTGAAATCTCCCCAATTTATTTCCATTTTCTCTTACATTAAATCTCAAAAGTGAATTCCTAGTGAACTTTAGGCAGGCTTCAGTGAGTGGGTCTGGTGATGAACATGAAAAAGCACTGAAATCTTATGGCTAACTTATTCTATCCTACGACACAGGCTCTTTGTTAAATCCGAGGAGTCTGAATCAGCTAAGAAAAAGATTAGATAGATTCTCAGCTGCCTCACACTTTTGCAAAACCATCAGCACTAAGTTGCCTGTATGTGGAGAAAGCCAAACATAACATCTCCTCAAACCAGAGATCCTAAATTTTGGAGTTTACTCTGCCCCCATCTGAGACCAGAAATACTAACTCACCTCAGATTCCTCCTCTCTGCTCATCTTGCCCCCCAACTTGCCTCTTAACTTTCTGTCACCTTCTCAACACTATATGTCCATAGAATGTAAGCTATTCCAGGAGTGTTCTTTCCCTCTGGATGTCTCTGGCAGCCCTCATCTTCAATACAACTATGATGAAACCCTCCATAAGTAAAAGGCACAATTTTTACCTTTAAAGTGCTTGGTACAGCCCATTCAGGCTGGTGAGTATGTTTCCAACTTTATGTCTTCTATAATTATCATCAGTGAATCACTGTGTATAGTTTTTATTGTGTATTTGCTTAATGAGAAAACTCATTTGAAGAATTGATGACCCTGAATTGTTAAATGGAAGCAATCCTGAATGATGACAAATTTGTTATCCTTCATTTGGTATTTGTTTGGTTTTCATACATTGTGTAGACCTATAAAGGTTTATCTTCAAAATGAGACTAAATGAATAGGGAACACACAAATGTCTTTCTTATGTGCTCCAAATTTATTATTTTTAAAGAATGGCTTTTATAAATTAAGTGTTATACTGGAGTTTGTCCTCTTTGCATTTGTAGTAAAAGTAATGATAAGACCAACAATAATGATAATGATATCTACATTTATTAAACTTCTACCTTCTTTGCTAAATACTGTATCAAGAATTTAAATGTAAAAAATAAATGAACACCTAACAAATCAATGTCATATACTTTTTGCTTTTATTTTGCAAATAGAGAAACAAAAAGAGTTTGTGTAACAACAGAATTTAAAATCCAAAGCAGACACTGACCTTAGCCATTACTTTATAAGGTAGTAGATATTAAAGTCAAATGCCTTAAGTTCTGAGAGGTCATTCTTTTACATAATAATTTTTGCCAAGTGAATATCATATATTTTCATTTTATAAATTTGAGAGTAATGATGTTAACATGCATCTCTTTATAGCCTGATGATCAATATCCAAAAATGAAGTAAAGGTTGACCTTCAGGCCCTAAGTTTATGATCTGGTCTTGCATTTTTCATGGCTTTAGGCACAAACCTGTTTCAAGGTATGCAATATGAACACTACAGTAAAACATTCTTTCTATACAACTTCCTGGAAACAGTTTTTCAAAATGTACTTATGCATAGTTTTGAATCTAGATTTTCAAGACTAAATCTATAATTTAATACCAAGCCTTATGATTTCTGAGAACTATCACGGTTGCATTGCTGATTTTAGCTGTCATAAATATACGAGGCCTGTCTGCACATTCCCTAATACTGGCCCCAAAAGCAAATTTTGCTTCCTGTTTCAATTAACAGTTTGAAAGCCTCTGTGTAAAAGTAGATTCCCATGGGTGGTCTCTAAAACTGTTAGTTCCAAAAACTAACTTGAAGACAAAAAAAGAAAAAACTTGATTTATTTATTGTGGAGTCTAATTTTAATATATGGCTTTGGAATATCAGATTTCAAGGCACTCTCATCACAGGTTCCCCATTTTACAAACAAGTAAACCTACCAAAAGCATAAAACTTACCAAAACTTACTTGATGTTTGTCAAATACTACGTCCTAAGAGGCTATTTTACTTTCATAAATCTCTTTGTTCTTCCTAACCATATTCATATATATCAATTTTACATACTTAAGAGTCTAATGCATTTATTTTAATTTATTTCTGCAAGACAAAAATAGAATAGAGTCCGCCTTCCCATTTCATAGATGATAAAACTACAAATGGGACAAAAGAATCACATAAATCATAAATTTAGAATCACGCTTAATACAAGTCAGGAGTTTGAGTAACTGGTTGAATAATTTTTCCAAATCATCCAAACACCGTCAAACAACCCCCCCCCCCCGCCAAAAAAAAAGTCAACCAAAAACATGTTAACAGTGAAAGGCAAATTTGGTACTTAAATTTTAATCGTTTCATTGATTTTGAAGACAATGTAAATTCTACGTGTGATTGTTTTCCTGCTGGCATATTAAAAAAATAATCAACATAAAATTTAATAGGCGCCATTCTACACGGTTAGAGTTGATACAGCAACAAACCATCAACAGTCAAAATTTCCAAACTCACAGAGCCTACATTTGTCTCAAAAAGAGACAAAGAAATGAGCAATTAATATGCCAGTAATACACAAGTGATTTTGTATATTAAAAGATATAGCTAAGAAAAAAACAGAAAAAATGAAGCTGGATAAGGAGGGTCATGATTTCTGGGGATGGAGTGACTGTACTATTTATTAAGTTGGTCAGAATAAGGATCACTGGAAAAGGAGGATCAGTAGATATTCTAGCAAAGAGGCAATACTCAGGGAAAAAGCCCCACAAATGATCCTGGTGTGTTTGAAGAGTAGGAAGGAAGCCAGTCTTACTGAAGCAATGTTAACTTGCAAGAGACTTGTGCAAGTTAAGGTCAAAGAAAGAATGAGAAGACAGACCCTGCAGGGCTTTGGGGACGACCACAAGAAATCCTATTTGGAGTGAATAAGACAGCATTGCCAGGTTTCGAGTGAATCAGTGTGTGCTAACCTACATTTTTAAAGGATCTGTTATTAATAATCATCGTTAATCATATGTTATTAATATTTTAAAATTTTATAATCTGATGTTATATAACTTTTGTCATATATCTGAATCCTGATATATTCTCTCCCTTAAGAATGAAATATGATTCTCATTTTCTCAAAGAAAATAACAAATTTCAGGAAGTATAACTTCTTTGACCTGTGATCTAGTAAGTAGTAGAATCATGAAAGGAAAAAATAAATAACTTAAGAGTTAAAGACCGCTTCTTCTTTCCTAATTACGCATTAATTATTGAGATTACTTACCCAGATTAGCCATCAATAGATGGTCATTTTGTTATATTAAAATGGAATTGAGTTTAATCTCATTTTTCACTTACTATTAAATTGTGGGATAGAATAATAGAAGTGATTTCCTGAGCTTTCTATTACATACATACAGTCAGGCTAAGCATTTGGATGCAGAAGATGCTCTCAACTATTTAAATTTGCAACAGTATATTTTGAAAGTTTTTCAAAAAGTTTTTTTAAACTTTATTATTTCTTAACTACAATATGACACTATGATAAATTTACTCTATGTATCATATTTATCAAGACAATGATAAGATTACAAATGTGCATCAAGAGAAGCATATTAAAAAGTCACACCCTGCTAGGCACAAGAGCTAGGATTTTACCTAAATCTTTACAGTGTAAAGCCAGGTTCTCTCACTGAGCCATGCTGTCTTTCTGCAGCATGATACTCTACATGTCACTCAACATTCCTAATTAAAAGGTCAGCCAGACATGAGTAATCCCACTTTCCAGATGATTAACTGATCATAGAAAAGTTAACCAAGCAATCAACATCTATTTTATGGCCATTATATGCAAATCAATATTTAGTTGCTGAAATCACAGATGATTTATGATGCAGTATCTTGCCTCAGTAAGCTTAAAATCTTAAGTAACAAGAGACACATAAAAATGTAATAAGTAATAAAAGATAAACATAGTAAGTCCCAAATGAGATAGAGAGCCAACAACTGCTACAGAAATTCAGTACAGAGAAAACTGAATCTGGATGCTTCTTTTCAGTTAAGAAAGATCTTAATAAAAGGACTAGTGTTAAGATGATTTATGCATAAAAGATATGTTTTCAATTGGGAGAACACAGGAGAAACAATTATTCCAGAGAATAATGTGGACAAAAGCTGGAAGAGTAGACTGGATTATTTAGAGAAAAAGAAGAGGGATGAGGATGTGGCTCTGCAGCACAAGTGCAAAATCATGAGTTCAATTCCCGGCACAAAAAAAAATAAAAAATAAAAATAAAAATAAATAAATAAAGAAAGAGAGAGAAAGAAGAGATATATTTCAAATGTAAAATGGATGGGAGTTGATGTGAACTGGGAAATGAAGCCAGGGAAGTAGGTTTTGCAAGTTCTTCTTTAATCGGGATATTAAGGGAAGAGGAAAGGAATCGATACATGTTGAATTGCTAATCTGGAGCACAAGCTTTGTGTACTGTACTTTTGTTTGTGTAATCTTCTCAGTAACTATATAGAGCATAAAAGTAAATATGCCATGGTCATTTCCAATCAGAGCAAACAGACATCTTGTAGCCAGGGCACAGCTTTGTGTGTAGGAACGGAGTACAACTCTACTCAAGATCTACCTGCTCCCCAGCCTACGTTCCTTTCACTGTTCTTCACCGCCATCCTCCAGCAGCAACGCAGAGCCACCCTCGGTACTTTATTCAGGAAGAGTGAGTACTGTACGAAAGCAACGTGCAGCTAAATGGCTAATCAGGCTACGGGATATTAACGTACATTCAGCATCAGAGGATTGGAGAAGGAACACAGGGAGCCGAGAAAGCCACTTAGTATGTTATATAAGCTTAATGTAAAAGACTCTTAAAAAGAAACATGAAAAGATCAGTGAGACTACCCATCTCCTGAAACGGGTACTGTAGTTTCTACAACTAAGCCAGGTGACAAATATTTCCTCAAAAAATGAAAGTCCAAGGTCTAGATTGAATGTTTGATGATTTGAGACTTTATTTATTTCAAAATAATAAAATGTATATAAAAACAGATATGATCTAGTGTAATATATAATTTAAATCATCAATATAATATAAATTATGATAGCTATATTCTAGGCTTTCTTCGTTTACAGGATTTTGCCAACATTTCATCTGCTAGCATGGAGAGCAATTTTGTATTTCATGCTTATTACACACATTAAGTTACTAAGGAGGTGCTGTGTTCCTTTTGAATTTTTCTTATAGAAAGTAGTGTATACTAACAAGCTGAATTTTCCACTAAAAATATGTGCCATAACTGTGAACATTATTCCTTCCTGGGACTGCTCACTTAAAATGTAATGTACCACCCAAGGATTCAAGTCAAAATTTGAGAGCAATTAAATGACATATTATTTAACAACAAACTCAGTGTTCTTAGTACTGGAAAATTCAAATGGTATAACTTCCAAAGATAGACAGACAGATAGATAGATAGATAGATAGATAGATAGATAGACAGACAGATAGATAGAAAGAATTAACAGCCATCTGTATTTTTCAAAGTAATTATTTACATCAATATTCAGGCACGTACTCAATACACATCCCTTTAAGCAATTTAGTATCGCAAAGTCACCAAACCTGGCAACCACCAGGCTGACTGCATAAATCATTGATCTACACCAAATGGTCATTCAACTCCTGTTAGTATTTATAAATTGTCAAACTAAATATCTTATTACACAAATGTACATTTATAATATGTAGTCTTGTAATTAAGGTACTTGATTAAACAAATATTATATATTCATATATTCATGCTAGAATTTATGAGAAACAACATTTTGACTCAGAATCTCTCCAGGAATTGCACGCCTACCCTATTTTTTACCTACCTCTTTAGCATCACCTGGCAATGTTAAAGGATGATAAAGTTTAACATTATTAGCCAGGGATAATTTGCTTTTGTTTCATTACTAAAAATATACTTTTTTTCTAAGTTAAAAATGAATCTTTAATTTTGAACTCAAATGGTACCACAACCTAGTAATTTAGGCTTATAACCAATGTACATCTAAAATATATTTGCAAGTTTCAAGAAGGTAAACTTCTGTAATACTTCAGAAATCCAACTTTTCATGTAGAAAGACACATTATTATATAACGCTAAAAAATGTATTTGTTGAAATACAACCTAGATATTCTTTTATATTTATAAATCTTATTTGCATATCTAATGAGAACAATCATCTGTAAAATATTATGAAAATTACTAAACATACTACGCAAGTATATTTGCTCAATAATGTTACATTTTTAACATACTCTAAAAGAGAAAAACTTAATCATTAGACGTAAGTTAATTTGAAAGCTGTGCCTAAAATATCTGTGTTCCCTATGAACTTAGGCATTCTATAAAAGATGCATTAAATACATTATATATACGGAAAAAGGAATCACAGATAACATTTATTAAATATACCTTACTTTCTGTTTTTTATGATATTTAGTACATAGCAATGCATTGGTGGATAAAAAGCATTTAAAAATGAATATTAACCTTAACTTTTACAAAGTATTATTCTGTGAGAGTTTTTTAAGGAAAAGTGTTTTTACCTCCCAGGCCTGGTCTAAGCCGATTATCGTAACCATCCAGAAGTCGGTCTAGAATTCTTGTGAAGATGGTAATATTATTTTTAGCCTCATCTTCTTGGATGTTAGCCAGGACCAACCTAAACAGATAATTGCACAAGCTGATACATACACATATGTGTGTTTTGCAAGTGCCAACACACTCTTCTTCCTTGCTTGGAATGTAAGGTCCCTTAAGCTAGTAGTACAACTCATTTTCTCCTTTTTCATTTCTGTAAATGTCTACAGGGAAAGTAATCCTGGTGTAGTAAATAACAGAGTATCAGGAGTTTGATGATGAAGCTAGTTACTATTTCTACAAGTTAGCATTCTACGTGGATGATTCTTTTTCTAAAGTCTATTCTCTAGAATAGATAATGATCATGGATTATCACATGTAGAAATGATTAGTAATGTTATTTCACAGTGCAATAATCAAGGGAACTCCAAAATAATTCTTCAATGTTCTAAATGTTAATCAGGAAATAAATTGCCTGGTGGAGTGTTCCGAATGCCTCTATCTTCCTCATAAATATCTTTCTGATTCTCTTTATATCTTGTGCTCTTTAAACCAAGATTATTTCCTTTGGTATACCTCCACCCAATGGCCAAGTGCAATATAGACATCAGGGAAACTCCACTGGCCCTGTGCCAGCTCCGTAGCTGAAGGGGGGGCGGGGTAGAGAGCTTTCAGCCACACACTCTGCTGTAGAAAGCTTTGCAGGCTGGTCCCTCACGTTTGGTGCCAGAGAGCAGTAAGGAACAACGTAAAGATTAACACAGCCCACTATACTTTTTTTGGTGGAAAAATTGTAGGAAGAACTAATGGTCTTAAAATATCATGTTGAGAAACAGTGCTATTCTCTATTATTTCTCCATCATAAAGCCAGAGACCTGATTTTGTGACATCCAGCAATTTGGTGCAGAAGGAACTGGATGTATAAAACAGAATGTTTCCTTTCACTGTCAGTATTTTTTTTTGTCTCAGAATGATTCAGAGATTTAAATTACTGCCCCCAAAAAGGAATCATTTATATAATAGAATAAAATACTGGCATGAGCATTACCGGTCAAATATAGAACACAAACCTAGTAGAAAAGAATGTAGTTAAGCATTAAGATTTTTAAGCCTTTTTGATTGATCATAGATTGTTCATGTCTCTCAAATCAAAGATCAAAGGTAATTACATTCTGATCAAAGTGTATTGTGTAACACAGCATTAACAGAATTCACCTGCATTTAAATGAAAACAGAGCTAGTAGCCAAAAATACTCATCACACAGCAAAAATTTGGTAATCAACTTTAAACAAGCATTATTCAAAGAATAAATATTAAAACAGTAATATGAACATAAGACATTTTCAAGTTATATAAGTAAATCAGTTCATACATTCTAGCCTCAAAAGTTTCAAGACAATGTACATAACCCAATTTTTAAACGAATCACTGATAATCACAAAGTTTCCCATAGAAATTTTCAAGTTCGTAGTTGCTTTCAATAGTCAATACTAAGATGTTAAATGAGATATGTTACAGTCTGATGCAGTTTTTATAAATGGATTTTAATTCCAGAAGATGCTTTCACACTTTTACCATTATTTGAACAGGAGCATAAAAATTACAGGGAATTAAATGAAAAAATTTAAACAATAGTTACAAAAGCATTTTTATAAACTTGGTTATTAATTCCTTTTATATCATAAAGGTAGTAAACAAAAACCTTCACAGGTAATTAAAAATCAGACAAAAATTACAAATAAGATGAACTTATTTAAAGCAATAAAATTAATTTCAAGTTTTTAGTTACACATCCGAAGTAAGAGCTCCCTGGGGTGGTAACATTTGAATAATAGCTGATCTCTAAATTAATGATATGAAAACCTGATGAATAAATCAAACTTTTGTTTTATTTTGTGATTGTGAAGTTGTATACTACCTCCACCTAGAGGTTTAAGACTTGACATGTCATTTGAGGTTTCTATAGTGACTAAAAGAGCCAAAACCATTTTTAAAAAGAAAGAAAAAAAATTAAGTTACCTCTCAAATCTGTTGTACCTTTCTCACCTTAAGAAAAATTTGGCTTCGTTACTGAATTGTAGGATTATGGTAAGTGCATAAAACTTAACCACTGCGGTTCCATGTGGGAATTTGCCAATGAAAGCATAATCTTTCCTTCAGTGAATCAATTTTGTACGAAAAATGTTTCTATTTACTTTTGCATTTGATCGCTTAAAAACAAGAAGCAGTGAACTTTCTTTTACAGTCTGCCACTTCATTCTTCACTTTCCTAGTACAATTCTTCAAAACACCCTGATTTTCACAAACCACAGCTGCATTGATGGCATCCAAAAACCACAACTTCGCCCTGAATTAAAAGAATCAAACACCATTGAGTGTCTCACCTGGCTGGATCCCACACCAAGAAAACAAGAAGAAGCGACTGCACGTTGGAGAGGTACAATGTCGTCTTCATCATCCCTCCTTGCAAAGCCATGGAAGAAAAACAGCATATATTTAAAACTGCTTCCAGTCCCACCACCCAAGTAATCCAAAAGAATGCGATTTCATCTGGGAATTGGAGTTAAAGCTACGTAAATGACTTCTTTGGACTGAGTGTAGGGCGTGATGATGGACGGAGGATGATTTCTTTCACATGCCACGGTGACCAGGGAATCAGTCCATTTGCTCTGCCAGGAACCCCCCCCCCCCCAACTCCACCATCAACAAATCCTGTTTTGTGCACACATGAAATAATACCAGACTCCAACCTGACAGACAAACTGGACAAGGGAATAAGCTGAAGAGCAGAGCGGAGGCGAGGAGAGCTAGGTACTACACATCACCGCCCCCTCCACCAGGACCACCCCCGCAAGCACAGCGCCAACAGCCGGGGGCCATCAGCTCACTTTTTCAATGATTATTTTTTCATGCCAGTGAATCGCGATCCTCACGTCTTACTTCCTTCAGGATAAATCAAATCAAAATCTCCCTGCCCATCCACGGGTGCCCAAGACCACGTCTTGGAGGCAGCGCGGCTGGGATCAAGTGCTGCGAAACGATGCGTTTGACAGCTGCTCGGGAGCCAAAGACCACAATAAGCGAAGAGCGTGAGGCTCCGGATCCACCGCGGCCAGGCAGGCTCCGCGGAGATCCGCGTGCAAAGTTGGAGACTGTAAACGAGCCAGCCAGGCGCTTGGCTCTGGTTGTAATAGTTGCAAATATGCTTCAGCGATGAGTATTGAGGTTATTTTGTAAAGAAGCTGGGGAGGACAGGGGGACCTGAACCTCCCAGGCTACCCGGGAGCTCCCAGAGTGGGTGGGGGGAGAGGAGACGTGCACGCCAGGCGCAGGCAGCCCTCGGAGCCAACGCGTGCGACCCTACCTGAAGCAGCAAGCGGGATTCGATGTTTCCGTGCCTTTGCCCTGATCGTGAGGAGCTAGAAAACTTAGAGAGAGAGAGAGAGAGAGAGAGAGAGAGAGAGAGAGAGAGAGAGAGAGAGAGAGAGAGAGAGACTGAGACTGCAGCAACCAGCTAGGAGCAACGCGCTGGAGGAAGCCGGAGGGAGCGCGAGGAGGAGCGGCGGCTGCAGCGCAGGGAGTAGCGAGCGGCGAAGGCGTCTGTAGTGGCGATGACGGGTAGAGGCGGAGGAGGAGGAGGAGACGAGGAGGAGGAGAGGAGGAGACGAGGAGGAGGAGAGGAGGAGAGGAGGAGACGAGGAGGAGGAGAGGAGGAGGGGGAAGCCAGGGCAGGAGCTGGAGGAGGGGGCGGAGGAGCGGTGCGCGCAAACGACAGCGGGCACGAGCTCGGAGCCTGGAGCCTGGAGGAGGAGGAGCCAGGCTGGGGAGGAGGATAAAGAGGTTCTCGGGAACGCAGGAGCCCCCACCCCCTCACTCCGGATAAAGACAGCCGCCCTCCCTGCACCTGCAGCGGCGCAGCCCGGGTGCGCCCCGAGCGCGCTCCCTGCGCCCACGCTGAGCCGGAGGAGCGGAGCCCACCCGTGGCCGGGCTGCTCCCTCCAGCCTCTGAGGGCTCTGAGGGCTGCGGGTGGAGGCTGAGCTGAGTTGTGAATGCAACGTGTCTGTGATTGCCTAGATTCTCAGGGCCGCGCCCGGCCAGTTGGCCCCAGGATCCCCCCGCGGTACGGCGCTGAGGCTGCCTGGAAGCCGCGCCGAGGTTCCACTCCCGCAGGAGAGCGAGGCTAATCACGCCTTTCCTTAGTCATCAGCGCAAACACGCAGGACCAAGTTGCGTGGAATCAGACAGCAGGAAGTTTCTTTGATTGCGTGAGCCCTCCCACTACACCACTCTTTCCTCCGCACTCATGCAGTCGGGACCAATCTCCCCTCCGAGCTCAGCGGACTGGAGACCTGCGCGAGGCTGTAAGGAAAGCCCTTTGCAGCGCACACACCTTGAGGCACCTCCCTCTCGCTTTCAGCAATCCCTTTCCCCAACCGCTTTGCCCAGACCTCCTCCTTACAGAGTGATTCAACTCCATCATCAACTCTAAAAGTTTACATTACCCCGGGCAAAAAGGGACCTGCTGTGCCTCTACTTCCAAAGCGGTTCATTCCCCAGGGGGCAAAATGTAGCCAGGCTTGAGGTTTCCCCCCGTTAGGGCTTTTTGCTTGTAAGAAACTGGTAATTCTAGTCTCATTCCCCCCTTTTTCAGCAGTGTGAGTTTGTTCTGTGTGATTTCCCTTTTTTATCTGAGGCTATAAAAAATCCAAACATGCAACCTGAGCCTTGGGCAAGAAAGAGAGAGAGAGAGAGAGAGAGAGAGAGAGAGAGAGAGATTTTTGCACTACATATCAAAGTCATGCATATTCTGCTAAGGCAAAGCCGAGCCCTTTTTTGTCTCTTCTAGAAGTTGTTGTAAACATTAGACACTTTAAGAGGAACAAACAATAAAATAAAAAAAGAAAAGTATACTGTTTCTATCATTTTACCTTGAGTATGTGCCAACACGTCAATTTTGTCAGCTATGCACCAAAAATTTAGATGTTTTTCAGGATGATGCAGTTTTTATATAAAAGCAACCACTCTTACTCTATAATAAATTTTAGCTCTGATTTGAAGATTTGTGATCCAAGTAAAACCTTTACATAGTAAATATATCAGGCTGTGCTTTATACACTATTAGCTATCATTTTGTGAATGAGCATTAAATATGCTACCACCTAAACAAATATTTGCTCTCTTATTTAGTTGGGGTTCTGAAGAACAGAATACCAGCCAGCTTTCTCCTCCATCATTAATATTCCTTTCCTGACTTTCCTCATTGTAGAGTCTAATTGAAATTCACAAAGATAAAAAGCATACCATTTAAAACCATGCAACCAGGGAGTTTTAACGTCTTATATTTGGCTAGAGCACTTCATTTCATACTGTATTTTCCTAGTCTGTATCTCTGAGTACGTAAAATTGCTTATATGCTGATAATGGAAGTTGAACAGGGCATAATTTCTTCCCGTTCTTAATTGTTGTATGGTTCACAAAGTTTCTATTGCATGAATGTTATAATTTTTATAGATATCTTCATATATTATTTTCATTCCTACATTATGGTCTTTTTCCTGGATACTGTTTTTAATTGCTTTATTGCAAAATTGTAACAAATGGAACGATTTTTTAAAAAATCAGTTTTCCTATTTGTAACTTTATTAAATTTGAAATCTAATTGAAATAGGATCTACTTACATGGAACTTAGTAGAGTCCAAGCTATACTGGATGATTTGCACCTTTTGCTTTTATTTCAAAAAGTATATAACTGATGTAGGGAAGCAACCTGATTTTTATGCTGTTTAATATACTTTACAGGCCAGAAGCAGGTGGGTAGTCTGAGTAACTAGAGGATAACAACATGCAATATAGTCACAACAGTGAGTCTCCTACTGCCCTATCACTGTTTTGTGCTGTTTCATGTTACTGTTCTGTTAACTCCCTTTAAAATAAATAAATAAAAAGGTATAAGCTAGAAGCTGCACATATACCCTATAAGCTGCACATTTACTGATTAAGTTTAACGCACCATACAGACTAGCTTTTAAACGTCATTATAAAATCCTAAAATTTTATGTTTCTGAATGAAATATTTTTGGTTTTTACTGAGGTTGGGTAGCTATGATTTAAATGTCAAAGTGCATTGAAGAAAACAAGTCAGAATAACTGATTGCAGGCAGTGAACCACTACTTTACTTCTGTGGCTGTATTGATATAGTGTTTTACTATGTTATTAATTCAGTCAGCTTTCTTTCAAAATTTAGAGGATTATCCAACTTCACCACAGGAGGGACAAATCCACCCTGCTGTCCTCAACTCTGTTGTGGAGTACAGTTCAACTGCCTGAGATCTGAGGTTGTGGGTGGTGCCTAAGCTTTCTCTATACTCAGTTTAAATCACATCCTAGGCAAATAATACTGAAGATGTGATAGTACTTAGTGGCAGCAAATTCATTTCTACCAGGTCAGGACAGTGTAAAACCTTCTGTGTGAGTCTATTTGATATACTTGCCCACAAATTGGATTTGGAAAGTCATGCGTCTCCACCCAAACTCTCACATTACTAAGAAAATTTCCATATAAGGACTAAGAGTAAAAGGAGGCTGGAGAATTAAGGGGTTTTGGTTTTTTCTGATATTTTCTTATTCCTTTTATCCTACATTATTTTACAGTTTTATATTTTTTTCTAAAACCATTCATGTTTTTGAATGCATATTTAATGGAGCTTCTTCCATTTTAAGGGCCATAGGGAAATATTACTACATGTAACTTAAAGGGCCTCACAAATCTTTGAGCTTTTATAATATCTATCTATCTATCTATCTATCTATCTATCTATCTATCTATCTATATACATTTATATATGGATATATATATATGTACATTTATATATGGATATATATATGATAATATGAATTTTTAAGAAAATAGATTTGAATATGGATTATAATATACAGATGTGTGTATGTGGTGTATCTGTATGAGCACATGAAAAAATAAAAATAGATGAGTATGTTAATAAGAATACCATTTAAGTGATACATTTCTACAAAATTAATTTGTTTTTACTACTACCCAGCTTGATTGTAATGATTTTTACATACTTTGAAGAAAACTGTCAGAATTATTTCAACAAGATTCTGCCATAACTGAAATTTTTTAAATATTGGTATATAATAAATTTGTATACACTCCAAGTACATACTTTTTATGTAATTATTTATTCAAATGAGAGCTGTTTATATATAAGTTTAAAAAAAAGTTAGGAACTAAACTAAAGCAGATTATTGTGCTTTCACAAAATTAAATGCTATCTGATACTGCCTCTTGCTGAGTGTCTAGCTGATTTCCAAATGTGCTTGGAGTATAAACCTCATTATCCAAACAAGCAAGCAAGTAAACAAACAAAAACAAACAAACAAACAAAAGCAAAACTGGATCAAATATGCTTTTGAGAATTTTAAAATCAAAATCATGGCTTGATCAAGCTCTATTTTTTTCTCTAAGCTCAAATTAAATGGATGCTTAGACCAGCTGGAAAGTAGGACTAACTAGTGTTATAAACAAATAATCTCAAAACTATTCACTTGCATTAATGTATCTAGGTCACATTTCATTAGAGCTAAATATATCATGTATACTAGGTAAGTAGCTATGCACACTACCTTCTTCAAATAGAGTAACTGTTTTAAAAACAATTTTTAGAAATCTTTGTTCAAATTACAAACTTATCAAGCATTTAGGATATCGTTGAGGTTTTTGATACTTTAAAATTTAACTGTTTACACTATCACATGCATGCATAATCATTTGAAAGGAATTTCTTTTGTCTTCCTTTTATGAAATGATTGATAAAATTTATTCTCAGACCATACAATTATTTCCTAAAACAATGATAAAGCTCAGTGATTCAAATAAAAAATATACTATGCATTTTGTTGATGATACACTACTACATGATCAGCAGCTTTTGTCTAAGATATGTCTCATTAATGGCAATCATAATCAAGAAAATAACAAACATAAATCTATAATGTCTTCATTTGTATAACAAATTACATCTTAAACATGTTGTATATATTATTTCTTTTAATCTTCAAAGGCAACAATTAGACTATCACTATTCCCATTTGTTTGATGAGAAATTTCTAGCTCAAGATTTCTCATTGATAGTAAGTAATAAATCCAAGCAATATGGCTCCAGAGTTTGCATTTTTAACTACTTTGCCATTTGTAATAATACCTCAAAGGGCAAAATTATATGTAAGAAGCCAGCAATTTTACTAAGAAAAAATCAGTGGACAAAAAGGGTCTAGGAACGAATTGGAGCTCATTTTCAAGGTCAGCAGTACCTCAGCTCACAAACCTAATTTGTCCTACAGCTTTGATTAAAGGGCCATGTGTCTGTTTGTGTGGAGAAGATGGCTGTAGTCATGTTTGTCACCCAATGCAAAGTTTGCAAACAAACAAAAAGGTACCAACCACTTCTGTTTGTGAACCAAGCTGTTTGCAGATAAAAGTGTTTGTGAATCAAGTTGCTACTGTATTTCAGGGAGGATCAAATAGACTTCAGCTGAAGAATTCTTGTAATATTATTTACACCATCAAACTCTCCCATTCTGAGAAGAAAAGGAGACTAGACTGAGAAGAAGTAAGTAAGAATATAATAAGGCTATGAGTACTTCATGGTCACTCCCAGACAAGGTACAGAAAACAGAAATCAATTATTGCTAAGAAACTGAATAATTCCATGGCAAATTAATTATGGATATCAAGTGATTTTAAATATAGATCAGTTTTCCTTTGTAGAGATTCTTTGTATTTGCCAGAGAGGCTTGCTCATGGATGCTCAATAAATAATTACTGATTTTGTAGAGTTAAGTACTTTAGAATGCAAAATTTGGAAAGTTATTCTTGAATTAAATATGATCAGACTGTGGGTGGGTAGTCTCAGCGATAGCATATGGCAGAAATTCCAAAAGTGTTAGCTCAAAACTCATTGTCCATCTATATGGATGTCTTTCTTTCTAAATTCTCTTTTCTGGTATTCTCTCACTTACACCTTCCCCTGAACCAATTCCTGAAAACAAGGAGCCATCCTGGACTCTTTTCTCAGCACCCATCAGGGCCACAAAAATACACTTAATAGTGATTTTAATAACAGTACCTCCGTCCTATCCATTATATGAGTCTTCTCTCCATTACCAATTCCTTAGCCTTAGCCTTAGTTTTATCCTAACAGGACTACTGCAGTATCAGCAAGCAATACTGTATCTAGTCTCTCTGTCTCTCATCCCTCCTTCCCACAGGCCAACAGAGTCTTGGTAAGTGAATTTTGGTAGCATCACATGTGTGCACACAAATACACACACTTGCGTGCACACACACACAAACTGCACTGGTTTGTCAAGAATCATCCATCTTTCTCTTTCCCCAACAAATATAACTCTGCACGTTTTCATAATCAATGATCTCATTATCTGCTGTCTCCGGGATCCCACTTTCATACTTATCTACCTTGATAAACATTTTATAATTTAGTCCTAGAAACCATACTTAAGCAACTTTAAATAAAAGTGACCATATCGTATTTTTTTTTTTACCACAGCAAAAGTGACCACAGTTTAATTTAACATTAAATTTGGAATATTCAACTGAACTTAGCATTTTGCTGTCTATCTTGGTCATTTTGAGTTGCTACAACAAAATACCACTTATTGGGACGCTTTCAAACAACATTATTTTCTATAGTTCTGGGTCCTGGAAGGCCAACAGCGCAGTATTTGAATATGCAGTGTAGAGTGAGAGACCACTTGTGGTTCATAGATGGTACCTTCCTACAGTGTCTTCACATAGCTTTACAAAACTGAGCTATTTCTCTAGTGCCTCCTTAAGGACATTAATTTCATTTACTTGGGCTCTACCCTTATGATCTGAGCCCCAAGCATAGAGGGCCAACTGTCTAGTATCCTAGAAGCTAGATATTCAACCTATGAATATGAGAGACATACAAACATTTAGATCATAATACTTACCCTATTGTATTATGAGTACTTAAAAGGCAAAGATTTCACTGGAACTAAATTTACCTTTCATGTGTGTAAACAGAGCTAAGGGTATATAATGGTACAGGAAATGCTTGGGAAGTAAATAAAATAATGAACAAGTGAGTCAACAAATTAATGAAACAAGAAAAGAAAGGAGCATCAATATGTATCTGAAAGTATATCTGTATGCATATATGTGTGTGTAAGTATGTGTGTATCTATGTATCTATGCTTGTAACTCCATAGGAAATGAGGTGCAACAGCTGTGATTCAGACTCTGGTTTTTATTTTAAAATGATTTAAAATGTATATCAGTATATTGGTACATGCCTGCGCTACATAATACTTACATTCATCGTGGGGAGTCAGTATACGTACATAACGCATCTTAATTTCTTCTACTTTGCTGTCCACTTCTTTCCTTTCTTCTTCCCTCCAACAACTTGTCCTTTTCCCATTTGATTTTCCATTGATTTTACACACATGAAAGGTAAATGAAAAAAAAGATAAAACAAAATCTCATGACAAGACAATTGAAGAATAACAATAGTTAACACATTGTGTATTGTTATCTTTATAGTAGCTACTCAGAGTACAAGATATAAAAAATTCTCCAATCAATATTAGCACAAATCTTCCTTTTATATGAACTAAGAGATACTAATTGTATAACTAACATGTATTTTTTCTCCTTTTTTCCTTCTTTTTTGTTCTTCTTTCCTCATTCTAGTTCCTTTTTCCTTTTAAACAATGTCTTCCCATTTCACAATATCTATTTTACATTTTAGACCTTATTTATTCTTTTAATTTGTCACATCAGGGAGATGATGCGATGTTTGCACATGTGAGTTTATTTCACTTATGAGTATGGTCTCAAGTTGCACTTATTACTTATATAAAAGTCTGAAGTTTCTTTATTTATGGCTGAGTAGTACTCCACTGTATAAAAATATCACATCTCTTTTATCCATTTCTCAAGTGATAGGCATTTGGGTTGTTTCCAAGATTTAGCTAATACAAATTGTGCTTTTATAAACATGAGTCACATTGCTGTGATATGATGTTTTAATTCTTCTGGGAAAAACCCAGCCAAGAAATAGCTGTGTCAAATGGGACCTCTAATCCTAGCTTTTTGGGGAATCTCCATACTGATTTCCAATATTTTTCTGTTTCATATTATCAATTTTTAAATTTTTTCTTTAAATTACTTGTAGGTTGGTTTCTCCTTTAAAAACATCAGATAATGTTTATGCATGTACATCTCAAGGTACAGACTCTAATTCTAAAAACCTAGGTTCAAATCCTAATCCTACTGCTGACTCATATGCAATCTTGAATAAATTCTTAGGCCGCATGTTGTCTTAGATTTTTTAGGCTCAGAATAAAAACAAGTGAAAAACCTACTTCATGTGGCTAGCCTGAGTGCTCTGTGAGTGAATACATATAGAACAACTGTATCATAGGCAGCAGTACATATTTTTGTTACATTACTGAAATTTCCTAAAGCTATAAGATCACTGCCTCTACATTTATGAGATATAGTTGTACCCTCAGCCCTGGAATATATTGAATTGTTTTACACTTAATTTATCCTGTGAATTTGTTTCCACCTCTCTTTCCCACACACATTCAGGCCCCTACCTGTGCTGAGTAATCCATCAGAGCCCAGCACACCAACCCACATTCTTTTTGATTTAGTTATTTTTTATTTCTCATGAGTGCATTGTTTTCCTCATCCTTTCATTTTCAGCATTTCCCCTGCCCTCTTTTTAGTGTACTATGTCCTTTTTATTTTACCAGCCCAGCCTACATTTCCATCTTTTGTTAGTTCTGAGTGTCCTCCTTTCCTCATTCATATTCATATATAATGTAAGTCTGCATTGTGTAAATGCTTGTCATTTGGCATAGTGAAGCATGTGTGTTTTTGAGTACATAAACCAATGGCAAGGTATTTCTCTAGGCCCACTGAAGGATCCATGTTGGTGCTGCATGGATGTGGGCCTTCCTGTCTATGTTTTTTTATATAGATGCCTAAGATCTCTGATAAAGTAATAGTATGAAACCCATCTAACATATCATACTGACACATTGCTTTAATTAAACTGAAAATGTGACTTTTATCTTTAAATTGTCTAAGGGAATTGCCACTTGTTGGATATTTTGGTTGGTTTGGTTTGGTTTGGTTTGGTTTGGTTTGGTTTGGTTAATAAGTTCCACATCTGTAGAATCTAGAAACCCCAACTCACTTGCTAATATTGGGACTTCCAGCTGTCCCCTCCTACTCATACCCTCATGTGAATGATAGTTAGATGTTTTTTCTTATTTTCTGTAACTTCTGGGATAGCCACTATCTTCAAGATACTCAGTTGGAAGAGCAACATATCAGAAATTTTTTCAACATGAGTTAAAAAGATGAAATTTTAAAAGATGCTAATAACAAACATTAGCGAATCTCACCAGCCTAGATACATAAGCTTGGTTAATTTCTTCACTCTCCTTGAACTTACAGATGCCAATGGAATTTGCTCTTATTTAAACAATGAGGCTTTTCCAGAAGGCAACTGGATGAGTATGTTGTTGGTAGTTTTCTTGATCTTGGCCCTTCTTTCTTGAGTGAGATGGAATCTCAGTGGGGTTTTAATTTGCATTTCTCTAATGACCAATTATGCTGAGCAGTTTTTCATGTATTTATTTGCTTTTTGTATTTCTTCATCTGAGAATTGTGTATTCATCTCAGATGCCCATTTTTGGATTGGATCTTTGAATTTGGGGGTCTGAATTTTTTTAATTCTTTATATGTTTTAGACAGAAGTCCTTTGTCTGAAGGATAGTTCACTAAGATTTTTTTCCCAGTTTGTGGATTTTCTTTTCACTATGCTGGAGATTTCTTTTGATGTGTAGAAACTTTTTAATAAGAAATGATCCCAGTTATTGATTCTGGGAAGTATTTCCCGTGCGGGTTGAGTCCTGTTCAGGAATTCTCTACCTACCCCTATGTCTTCAAGGTTTTTACCCAGTTTGCCTTCCAATAGATTTAGTGTTTCTGTTTTAATATTCAGATCTTTGATCCATTTAGATTTTAATGTAGTACATGGTGAGAGGTATGGGTCTAATTTTAGTTTTCGGCATATGGAGAGCCAGTTTTTCCAGCACCATTTATTAAAGACATTGTCGTTCTTCCAGTGAACATATTTGGCCCCTTCATCAAAGATAAGGTGGTTGAGTGTGTTTGTAGTTGTGGTTGTTTCTTCTAATGTATTCCATTTGTCTTCAGCTCTGTTTTTATTCCAGTACCATACTGATTTTACTACAGTGGCTTTGTAGTATAACTTCAAGTCAGAGATTGTGATACCTCCTGCCTTGCCTTTGCTGCTTAGAACAGTCTTTGCTATTCTAGGTCACTTCTGGTTCCAGATGAACTTTAGGAGTGATTTCTCTAGATCTATGAGGTATGTTGATGGTATTTTCATTGGGATTGCATTGAATCTGTATAACAGCTTTGGGAGAATGGCCATGTTCACAATATTTATTCTTCCTATACATGAGCAAGGGATGTCTTTCCATTTTCTGAGATCCTCTTCAATTTCTTTTTTCAGGGTATTATAATTTTCCTTGTATAGATCTTTCACTTCTTTCATGAGATTAATTCATAAGTATTTCAATTTTTTTGGATGCTAGTGTAAAGGGTGTGGCTTCTGTTATTTCTTTCTCAGTGATTTTGTTGCTAGTGTATAGAAATGCTATTGACTTTTAAGTATTGATTTTGTATCCACCTACATTGTTGAATTTATTTATCATATCCAGGAGACTTTCAATGGAGTTTTGTGCATCTTTCTATGTAGAAGAGCATGTCATCTGCAAATAATGATAATTTAACTTCCTCTTTTCCTATCCTTACCCCTTTTATTTCTCTCTCCTGTCTAATTGGTTTGGCTAGTATTTTCAGTACTATATTAATTAGGAGTGGCGATAAGGGACATCTTTGTCTTGTGCCTGATTTTAAGGTAAAGGCCTTCAGTTTTTGGCCACTTAATATGATACTGGCTGTTGTTTTGTCATAGATGGCCTTTATCATATTGAGGTAAAGACCATCTATTCCAATTTTCTGTAAGGTTCTTATCATGAATGAATGTTGAACCTTATCAAGAGTTTTTTTGCACCCATAGAAATGATCATATGATTCTCATTTATGGCTTTATTGCTACAGTGTATTACATTTATTGATTTATGTATGTTGAAGCATCCCTGCATGCCTGGGATGAATCCCACTTGGTCATGGTGTGTAATCTTCTTGATGATTTGCTGCATCCTAATTGTCAATATTTTATTGAGGATTTTTGCATCTGTGTTCAATAGGGAGATTGGTCTGTAGTTCTCTTTTTTTAGTTGGACCTTTCTCAGGTTTTGGTAGTAGAGTGATATTTGCTAGGAATGACTTAGGAAGGATTGCTTCTCTTTCCATTTCACTGAAGAGTTTGAGGAGTGTCAGCATTAAGTCTTCTTTGTATTTCTTGGAGAATCTGCAGTGAATCCGTATTGGACCTGGGCTTTTCTTTGTAGGTAGGGACTTAATTACATTTTCAATTTCATTAATAGAAATTGGGTTATTCAGCAGTTTTACCTCTTCTTGACCTAGCTTTGGTACTTCATATGTTTCTAGCAATCTGTCCAATTCTTCTGTGTTACCGAACCTATGAGAGTAGAGGTTTTTGACATAGGTGTTGATGATCTTCTGTATTTCTATAGAGTCTGTAGTGATTTTGCCTTTTTCATTCCTTATTGCATGAATTTAAGATTTTTCTTTCCTTTTTTAATAAGGTTGGCTAGGGGCTTATCAATTTTATTATTTCAAAGAACCAACTCTTTGACTCATTAATTCTTTGGATTGTTTTCTTAGTCTCTATTGCATTAACTTCTGCTCTGATTTTTATAATTTCTTCCTTTCTTTTGGCTTTAGGCTTGACTTGCTCTCCTTTTTCTAGATGTTCGAGGTGTAGCATCAGGTTGTTTATTTGTATTCATTCTGTTTTCCTGATTTGGGAATTCAGTGTAATAAATTTTCCTCTGAGGACCGCTTTCATTGCATCCCACAGATTCAAATAAGTTGTATTTGTACTTTTGTTTGCTTGTAGGTATTATTAAATTTCTTCTTCAATTTCCCCTGTGACCCACTGATTGTTCAAGAGTGTGCTATTCAATTTCCATGTGTTTGTGGGACTTTTGTAGTTTCTTTTTATCATTAATTTCTAGTTTCATGGCACTATGATCCGATAGCGTGCATGGGATAATTTTGACTCTTTTGCATTTCTTTAAATATGTTCTGTGTGCAAGTATATGGTCTATTTTAGAGAATGTCTCATGTACTGCTGAGAATGATATATATTCTGATGTTGGATGAAAAACTCTGTATATGTTTATCAAGTCCATTTTTCATATGTGTGATTCAGTTCTGTTATTTCTTTGCTGATTTTCTATCTGGATGATCTGTCCCTTGGTGTCAATGGTGTGTTATGGTCTCCTGTTATAATTCTATTATTGCCTATTTGATTTTTCATGTCTATTAATACTTGCTTTCTATAACTAGGTGCTGTGGAATTTGGTCTATATATATTTAAGATTGTTATCTCTTCCCCTTGAAATTTTCCACTAAACAGTATGTAATGACCTTCTTTATCTCTTCTGATCATTCTTGGTTTCAAGTTCACATTGTCTGCAAACAGAATACTTATCCCCACTTTTTGGGGGGTTCCTGTTGCATGAAGTACTGTTTTCCGTCCTTTGACTTTCAGTCTGTGAGTTTCCTTTTGGGTTTGATGTGTTTCTTATAGACAGCATATGGTTGGATGTTGATTCTTGATCCATTTTGCCAGTCTGTTTCTTTCAATTGGTGAATGGAGATCATTTACATTAATGGTTATAACTATTATATATTGGTTTATTGTTGACATGTTACCTTTCTGCTCTTGAACCTTTATCTTTCCATTCTGTTTAACTGTCTGCTTTGCTTAGTGGTTTTTCTCTTAAGTGTATCTAAACAGTCTTTCAGTATTCTTTGCAGGTTTGGCTAGGTGATCATGAAGTTCTTCAGCTGTTCTTTGTCTTTGTTTGTTTTAATAACAGCAGTCATTGATGAAGGAACACTAAAAGCAATTTCTGGCAGGGATCTAAAAGATCCAAAAAATTACAGCCCCCAAATAGGTGTACACTGAAACAACTAATTTATTTGATCTTTGGTATCATCTGAACTTTGTTTCCATCTTTCAACTTTAAGCTGTTCTTTGTTTCTTCACCTAAACACCTGGAGTGACTAAGACAAGCTAGGATGAAGTTGTTTTTGACAAAACATTTTTCTGAAATTCAGTTTCCTACCTCACCATGGCAGTGTATACATTGCGTGGGTGGAAGCTATCCAATGAGTTCCAGCAGGAGCTCTGATTGTTAAAACATAAAACAAGTGCTGGACATGGCATGGAATACGATAAGAAAACACATAAGGAAAAGAAGCTTGCCACGATAGCAGTTTCTACATGTGTAAACTAAAAGAAATGGATAAGAAAAGGTGTTCAGAGTAGGAATTTGTGGTAAGAATGCATCTCCATATCTCTTTCAGATCACAAATTACAAAAAAAAATTGGCTGTGACCTAAAAAAACAGTATAAGAAATGTAAACCATTTTCAGAAATTTCTGACAAAGTAGAAAAGACCAGTTAGTACAGATTTTAATATGAATACTATTGTGATTATCGCAAAGTTGATTGGAACACAAATGTCTAGGTTTAAACTGCTTTTAGCTAGTCAATTAGCAGCTTTCAAATACAAGTCACTGCAATTATTTAACATTCAAATTATGAAAAGAGAAATTTACTCATCTTAAATAAGCTCTTGAAGAAGCAGAAAGTGATTTATGTCTCTATCTCTCACATTGCTTCTCATATGAAAGGTGCTCAGAATATATTAATAGAAGTGAGGATACATGAATGGATAAATATATAAGTAAATTAGTAAATGAATGCAGGACTGATCAAAGAATTCCTAAATGTTCATTGTAGCTCACATTCCATTTGATCCGTGCTTGCTTGGTCTCTGTGCAGGAGTCTCTGTGATATTTCCACAATGCAGATCTGACTGTATTGTTGCACAACTCAAAACTCCTCAGACATTTCCTATTTCCCTTAAGTTCAAGAATCACCTCATTATCATGGCCACTGTCACATATACCTTGACTATTGCCTCCTATGGGTTTTTTAGCAATGTTCTCTTCCCTGGAGGGCTTTATCTGATTTGCAGTTATTCATTTTTTAAAAAATTATTGGTACATTTTATATATACATAATGATCACATTAATCATAGGAATTGTATCCATCTATCTATCTATATATATATATATATATATATATATATATATTCATCCTTTTTAGCACATTACCCCCGTCCTTTAACTCTTATTTCTCTTCTTTGTTTATAAAATCTTGAAAACATAGGTGTAGGTAAAAACTCTGCAAACTAAACCCTATCACATGGGAAATAATACAAAGAATCAACAAATTTAATCTCATCTTATTAAAGAGCTTTGCACACCAAAAGATTAGGAAGCACTTCCTTAAGATTGCAATCTGTGCTCTTCCTTTGTTGTGTGTTTTCTCTTAGATGATCTTGTCTCTGTTCTTATCATCTTTTGTGATGTAATTTACATCTGTCAAACAACTGTCCTGCATATCCTATGATTTCAGGGACCATCCTAATTTTTACTTAAAATTGTACTCCTTAAATGAGTTCATTGTTTGATTCACAATAAATACACAATAATTGTTGTTGATCAAAAAATAGAGAAACAAACTATGTGTACCAAATGAGAATTTTCAAAACTAGTGTTTCTTAGCCCTAGTTAAATCTTCAGACCAATAACTTGGATTAATGCCAAAGTCATAATTTTTTTAGGGAAAAGCAAGAGAGGAAGACCTTGTCACTGTCTCACTGTAGTGTGAGAAAGAAGACAAAATTTGTGCTGCTACAAATGGAGGGGAAAGGGGATTCACAAGAGAGGCCAGCAAAAAGATGCGTTTGGAACTATAAGCCAGGAAAGGTAAGATCAGATGTAAGGCTTTGTCAGTGCTCAAGAGTGACTGCCTTGACTAACCATGCCTTTGTATTCTCCACCTAGAATTAGAGGATCTGTTCCTATTTAGCCGGATGTTAAACTAATCGAGAACTCCATATGAATCATATGATTGTGGAATCTAAAAGTATCCCTAGAAAGTTCTTTGTCATGAAGGAGTTGCAGTCAATGAAATATAAAGTGTCTTCTCTATTACATTCCTAATTGATGGCAATTCTTACAAGGAAATTGCTTTCTCTAAAATTTTATGGTAACTGAGAATTTTCTTTTTGTGTCAGTTAATCCTGAATCCTAACTTTTAGAGTCAGATGAATTTTTTTGGTCTAACTCCTTACAAATCCAATTGTATACCTATAAATATATTTTATATCAAATAGTAAATAAATGTATATTTGTACACATGGGTTCCATATGTTTATAAGTCATGACAATTAATTGTTTAAGACCCAAAGGTCAGCCTGGCTTATCATGTTTTGGTATATAAAAATTTATGGTGTCATATGTGTGAATATTTTATAATGTGTTGTCTAACCGCTGATTGTGTACAGTGGCAGTGTAGTTACAATGACAGCATGTGACCAGAAGCTTAAAACATTTCATCTTTACTCTTTCTTATCAGGAACTGCTATACCCTGAATTAAGTCAAAAATTTAATATAAAATCTGAATGACAAAATGCAGAAACAGCAGACTGCATAACAGAGTAGTTCTTTGTGTCTTTGTGTAGAATGTTTTTGCCTAGGTCCAGAAAATTTTATATAATTAATATAAAAATGTCTTACTGAGTTAAATAATTACCTTTTTAAAAATTATAAAGTAATTTATGAAATGTAATCATCTGTAGTATACTTTAATTTAGAAGCAGAATAAACTAGAGTTACTACAACTCATAAAACAGTTTAGTGAAAGATCATAAAATCTGAATGAAAATGTTTTTTTAAAAGGCCTTGGATATGAGGCCTCACCCAGATGGAAGGTGCATTTCTCCCATGTTCTTATCCACCTCTGATTGCACTGACACACAGCATTGAAACCATAGCCTCACCCTGCTCTGCAATGGCCACGGGAAGTGTTTGAGGGTGATGGATTCTTTTTTTTTTTTTTTTTTAATTTTTTTTTTATTTAAGGAGAAAAGAAAAAAAAACAACAGTGAAGGGGTACAAGTTATACAGATTTACAGAAGAAAAAAATGCGCAGTAGGAAATCACTAGTTAATGGATTACATATTGCCATCTTAGAAATAATTGTTCAAGTCACAAAATTAAAGCTTGTAGAGTGGACATTCCAACAATGATACTGCAAACAGTTCTGTTCAATGATCCAATAAGACTCTGTGATATCATTTTCTATGTTATACACTTAAATATACGTGCAGTTATATAGTTTAGAGCACTTCCTTTTCCTCTCTTTTGTACAATGACTATTACACATTTTGGGTTTCATTGCTCCCACGGTTCTTATTTCTTTTTTGGAAGACAGTAAAACCAAATGTGACATAACAGAACAGAATCGGTCAAGTCAAAAGGGTGGACATAATAGATAATATAAAAACATAATACAAGGTGATCAACAATGGTTACCATAATGCCTCCCGCAATCTCTAATAGAATTGCCTATATCATTAGTTGTAATACAATTGAGCAAAACAGTAAAGAACAAAACCGACAAAACCAAAACATTGGAGACATTGTAGGTCTTCAAAAATAGATAAAAGTCAACGAGAATGGGCGTTATAATGAATCTCATTATCTTCTCAGCTGATGCCTAAACTTTCAAACCTGATACTATCCAATAAAACAGAATAGAGGAACCTCAGTCAAAAACAAGATGGTGAGAGTAATACAGGGCTTCAAATCGAGATAATAGAAAGTCAAAGTGGGTTACTATATTATATCCTGCTATTTTTCCCTTTAATTAAACGGATAAAAATGAAAAAGTAAATAATGGAGTGGAGATTGAGAAAAAAAGAGGGCATAACAGTGAAACAGGGCAGATCGAAACATAACCATTTAAGCAGAATAGTGTTTCACCACCAGATAATTCCGACCCAAAAGTAGTTACCATATTGACTCTTTCCTTGAAGTCCTTGAGTACAACTTCGTATACTGTAGCATTAAGTATATCAAAACAATGTAAAACCATTTAAGAGAATGACAGCATTATAGAGTATTTAGAATCGACTAACAGAAAATGAACAATGGTTTCTGTATAATCTCCTTGTCTTTAAAAGGTTTTCGCTTATACTATCATACATAATAAAATCCAATAAGATACAACCTGTTTAGACCATTGGAGACAGAAGAACAAGAGCTAGATGAGACTTCAAAACAAGATGGTACTAAATCAGTATTACCTATTAAGATGTCATTTTCTCCAAAATAGCTGTTCCTATCATCCAATCTTCTCTGTCTCATTTCTGTTGAGCTCTTTTTCTGTCAGTAGCTGTCAGTTTGTCTTCTTCATTTTGTTCTCTGCTCCATTCGTTGTGGCCTCCCCGTCACTATTTCTGGGTTCTTTGTATTTTTCTTTTTTTAGAATATCCTGCAATACTTTCTGTAGGGTTGAATTGGTGGTTGCAAATTCCCCCAGTTCCTCTTTATCCTGGAAGCACCTCGTTTTTCCATCAATTTCCAGGGACAGTTGTGCAGGATATCTCAATCTTGGCTGGAGATTATTATCTTTCAAAGCTTGAATTATTTCCCCCCACGCTCTTTGTGATTTGATGGTTTGTGCAGAGAAATCTGCTGTAATTCTGATGGGTGTTCCCTTGTAAGTGGTCTGTTTCTTATCTCTTACAGCTTTTAATATTCTGTTCTTGTATTGAATTTCTGGAATTTTTATTATTATATGCCTGGGTGTTTCTCTGTGAGGGTTGTAGGTAGCTGGGGTCCTGTATGCCTCATACATCTGAGTATCTTTACCTTTTGCTAAATTAGGAAAATTCTCCTGGATTATTTCTGTGAGTAGCTTTTATAGTTCACTTGTTTGTGTCCCTACTTCTTCTTTTATGTTCTTAATCCTTAAGTTATGGCTCCTCTTATCATCTTCTTGTCTTTGTATTATTGCTGTTTGTTTCTTTGTTATTTTTAAGAAGTTTTTCATTTCATTCTCCCATATTACAAGTCTGCCCTCCAGTTCAGATAGTCTGTCCTTAGTTTCTTTCAAGCTGTTATGCCAGTTTTGGATAGACTTCTTAATTTCTTGATAGTTCCTTTGAACCTGCTTCACATACTCAATGCTTTCTCTGTTTTCTCCATCAAGCAATTCTCTCCTCTTTTTCTGTTCTTCCATTCCACCATCTGTTTTTTTCCTGGGTGGTGCTTAGCATTTCTCTAACTATTCTGCATGCTTCTAGCTTCAGGTCGTTGATAACTTCATTCCTGAATTGGTCTATGAGGCTCTCTATATGGTGCTTAATGTATATTGGTGCGGTGTCCACTATTGCCTGTTTCTCAGAATTGAGGGCCGAGGAGCCTTTCTTGTTGCTTCCCTTCCCCATATTTTCTGTTCCTTATAAAATGCAAGCTTACAAGGGAGGCCTGGCTTCCCTGCCTGTCAGCCACAGCCTGATCAAATTGCGCTGGCTAGTTGTTCCCGCCCACCGCTGCGCACCAGGGAGTTGCGGAGGAGGCAGCCCACGCGGGAGTCAGTCGCCCCTCCGGGCCACTGTCAGGCTCTGGGATCTGGGTTAGGCTAGCCTACCAAGTCCGCCCGCAGCGTCCCGCAGGCCAGGCACTTTTCACCAGTCCTGTCCGAGAGGGGAATGTGTGGCTGGAGTCGCCACCGCGCCCTGCTCTTACAGGACTGCCCGAGCCCAGAAAGTCCTCCGCTGGAGTCAAACTGTGGTAGGGGGTCAGTTTCTCTCAATCACCTCGCCACCAGTCAGTTTTCGTGTACGCCTCTTTGTCCGTCCTGTTTCCGACTCCATTCGCAGACTCCCGTTCCCAGAGCTCTCCTTGCCGAGCCGCTGTGGAGGCAGCCAGCTGCCAGGTGGTGGGAAATCCAAACCGTGATTTCCAATGGCGCAGGGTCAGCCTCCACACCGAGTCTTTTCTGTTCCTATTTTAGCGCCAGGACTGTATTCTAAGTTGGTTTCTCTCAGCCCAGTTCGTTCCTGAGTCAGCAGAGCATATCTCTACCGGTTCATGTCTCCTTAGTCCGCATCATTCCTGGCCTCTGAGTCGAGCCTTTCAGAGAGCCTCCGGTAGTTGCTGTTGTCTGTCCGCCATGTTCTCCCGGAAGAGTCTGGATTCTTATTTAGTTCTGAGTCCCTTTTTCTGCAGCACAGTAATAGGTCCTCAGTGAAAATGTATTGGAATAAATATTTGTTTAGCTTTGTATAAGAAGGACTGTCTCAAATTAGCATTGGAATTCTGCTTGATTATACTTGGTTAGAAAATCCTCAAAAAAAAAAAAAAAGCCTAGAAATGTGGAAACATGTTTTGTGGAGATACACTCCTTACTGTTTGGTAACTCAATGAACTGGTTACCATATTCAAATTATCTTTCCTTGTTTACCTATCCTTAACGGAAAAATTTTGATATTTTATGTAATTAATATTTAATTGATATTTATTTTTATTGATAATTAATTGACATTTTAGTCTAGTTTATGTTCATTTTACTTACTTATTTAAGAGAAAAATGACACAGAATAAAAAACAAAAAGCAAAACAGACAAATAAACAACAAGTCCAAAACAATAATAGTATAGGTTTTTAAAACAAGATGATAGGAATTTTAAAAAGGTTATAATATTGCATATTGTTAACTTCAAAAGGGTTGCTTAGATTACCAGATATAAACATGCAAAACTGACCTACTCATATGAGTATTAACTGTTCTTTTCCAAGAACTAATAGAATTAGCAGTATAGTCATCTTTGCTATCTTATTAGCTTACATTTATTAATCATTACAGGGTTGCATTAACCATTTCTACAAAGAACATTTATACCAGTTAAGTTTTATTGAAGTTTCTTAAAGTCGAGATACAATTAAATATAACTAAAGGCAAATTGAATTGTTTTTCAGGTATCATTGCCAATTGTCAAGCAATTGATTGTAAGAGAATCAAAATCTAATGTATCTAATCTAATCTCTCCAAATGAATGTGAATTCTCAGCCTTTGAATTTTATATTTGTTAGAAGGTGGACTTTCTATATAAAACATGAATGTGGAAGAAGGCAGTGGGAGGTGGAAGAAGGGAAGGAGAGAAATTTAGATAAGTATATAGACAGACATAAAAATCTCCTTAAACAGTACACTAAAACATGATTTGCATAAAACTATTAGTGTAAATAATTGCCTAATTATTCTTAACATTAGTTAGGGGCAAATAAAACCAGAAAGTGCGTTTTACGTCATTTAACTGTTCCCAAGGATTGATCTCATCCTAAGCTCTTAATATAAATCAAACAGAAATATGTGGACTCCTCTGGAAACTGAATTTGATAACAGACTTCAAATCACTCTTCCTGGGTTCCTCTCTAGTCTGGCCTTGTAGATGTAATGGCAGAATTTTTCAGTGGGTCTTAAATCCTCAACAACACGGTAAGTCCTCAAACAATGAGCTTCACCTTCTTCCTCTACTCCTGAATTCTGCTAAAATTCACTCTTTAATATCCTTCTTTTCTGATAATTTCTTGTTACGTTAGTCTTCCATGCTTTTAGTTCTGCAGTTATAATCTTGAATTCTAATTCCATTTAGCTATGCTCTCATTTTCTTGTTTATTCTCTTTCTTTGCAAGTTTGTCAGTGACGGCAGTATAGTAGGCACTATCTGGGGCCTTTGACTCTAGGATATCTTGTCACTAGAACTAACTGCAAAGCTGGCACATCCCGGAGTAGAATGTCTGTTGTACCACTCTGAATGAAGGCCCAGGGGAAGACGCAGGCCCACTGATCTACGCAGGAAAAGAAAAAAATCATCTTGAGCTAAAGCATTTCTGTGACTTTGTCTGCTTATTTAAAAAAGTATCTTCTGCCTTACATATTTTGGCCTAAAACCTACTTTCAATGTGATTTAACATTTGGTGAAGATGTTGAACAGCAGGGGTTGCCTCCAACCAGGGAAGGTTACTGATGTTTGCAGAAAGCTCCTGACATACACTAAGATATAAGGCTGAGGTTGTCAGGAACTTGGTCTTTCCAAACTGAGCAAGATCTCCCTGTGGAGGGGGAGAGGAGGGATTTTAAAAGTCCACATTACACACCTGATAAATGAGTTTGGGGCACAAAGGATGTTTTTATTTCCAGAAAACTTGTAAATAATATGGAGAGTAACTGGGGTTTTTGTTTGTTTGTTTGTTCGTTTGTTTTTGTCTTTTTCCTTTTTATCGGTACCAGGGTTCGAACTCAGGACTGCCTGCTTCCAAGGCAGGTGAGCTAAATCCCCAGCCCCGAGAGTAACTGTTGAGCATGGCTTTTGCCATGTACAAGAATAGCCAGAAATATTTTGGTATTTAGCCTTTTTCTCTAGAAGAAAGTTCAACTTGCACAGGATAACATGAATATAACTAGAAAGTGAAGATCCCAGGGTTAATGTTCTGGATTAGAGTTTAAGAAAAAGGTGAAAGGTTAGCAAGTCTAAGCTACCAGTCAAGGAATCATTAGACTGTGTTAAATTCTATACTGTTGGGGGAAAGCACAATCAATGAGTTAATACCAAGGTCTGAGATGGCCAGAACATTACAAGAGCAGAAAACCAAGCAGATCTTTATACCGTCTGGTTGAGTGAAGTTCTACATCGTGCCCACTTACAGATCTACATTTACATCAGACTGTGTTTGGAAAAGACAAATGCTGAGACTCCTTTCTCTCCTTACTCATCTTTTCCTCCAGAAAACAGCAGATAAGATTGGAAATTATTCTGATTATTTCCCTTGGGCTGAAATCCTGTCTGTCACCACTGTGTGTCAAAGGAGAAATATAAGAGCATTGCTTTCATCATTGAGTTAATTTTTATATGAATTCTATGGTGATTCATATTGAGTTACAAGGCATATGAATCTAGTCTTTTTCCTTTAAAATGGTTTATTAGTTGCCTGCCCTTTTACGAAATATACAAAGTTTTAAAAATGTAAATGGACACAAAATGCAGGTAGTACAGGACCTCTCTGTAAGTCAAAGAATATGATCATATAGACCAAGATACAGGAATGTTGTAGTCATGGCCTACAGGGGAATAGATTTAACACAGAATACAAAATTTATGAGATTGTTTTGTAATATTCATCAAAAAAAAATCAAGTGCAGAAGAGAGTAACAGAGCTAAGCATGCACTAGAGACCCAGCGAATCCAGCTGAGGGTCTGGGTCTCACAGCAGTGTTCTGCACAAATCTAGCTGTGGGCCTAGAGCCTGCAAGTCTGTTTCAAGGATCTTACTGGAAAAGCCCAAAGATCAGAGGTGTAGAAAGTCTTCGCCAGTGGGATAAAGGGCCTGACCCAGCAGGCTGAGGGATCTGCACTGGAGCTAGGAAGCAGTGCTGCTTAAGGACAATGCTCTCCTCCGAAAAGAACCTCAGCCATCCTCAGGGACAGGGAGTACCCCAGCTCCCCCAGTGATGAGAACAGGGAGTTCATCAGGAAAACTAGCCTGATAAGCTTGTCCAGGAGAATCAACAGCACCCCACCTTTCCCTCTAGTTCTGCTTTTACCCTGTGGCAAGGACCTTCAGGTGGTCCCCACAGAGCCAGCCTCACAATGATTCAGTTCAGCTGCTGGGTGTTGCAAGCTGATCATTAGTTAATCCACCACAAAGGTCAATGGAAAAGCTTGAAGAATGTTTAAACAAATACAAAAAACTTACTACTATAAAGTACGCATAAGTAAATATGTTAATAGCAAAAAGAACTATTTTGAGGGAGAATAATGGCAAGTGTTTCTTACTATGCTAACATTTTTATTATTTTAAATATTCACATTGTATTTTGATTACTCTAATACTATTTATAACTATTTATGGCAATTTCCGTCAAATAAAGATTATGGTGTGTTCTCAGCTACTTCACTCATCAGATGTAACTGATGCAGATGGCATGGTGCAATTTCTGGCTGTCCTGTAATGTCAGAAATGACTAGGAAGGATAAATGTTTTGAAGAGGTTCAGGACATTGAGGTAGCTGTGACAGTGTAATAAAGAAACTCAGGGCAGAACTTTCTGAACTGCTTCAGTAGTTGCTAGAATAATGGGGTAAGTTTCTTTGAATTGAGAAGCAACTATTTTCTTTCTTTTTTTTTATTTTATTCTTTTTATTTTTTGGTACAGGGATTGAACTCACGACTGCATGCTTGCAAGGCGGGCGCTTATGCCGCTGAGCTAAATCCCCAGCCCCTTTCCTTTCCTTTCCTTTTTTTTTTTTTTTTAAAGAAGCAAATATTTTCAATGGGATTAATGGTCATTACCTTTTACTATAAAATGTTTTTATTTAAACATTCACCTTAACTTTCTACCACACCTCATATTTCAGTTTTATGTCTCAATAGTGAAATAGCTAACTTATTAAGCCATCAATTGCCTTTACAAGGAACTATTGCTGGCTGCGTTTGTCAGATTGCTCAGTTTCATTTCAGTAGCAATGTAGCAAGGAATACCACCTTCATTTTAGAGAAAGAAAAGAACCACTTTGACTGTGATCACAGAGTCAAATTTCCCATTTTTAGCAAGCCTTAGCAATAATTCACATTTATCAAACCATTACTTTGTGCATCCTATGGTACAGAGAACTTTAAAGTACAGCACCTCATGACTTTTTTCTAATAGCTTTCTGAGATATTATCTATGGTTTAAAGGTTAGGAGAATAAAGGACAGCTTGGTTCAGTTATTTTAAGCTGTCACACAAGATGACTAGGCACTCAGCACTGCACTATGATGTTCGTGAGCTCAGGCCACATTACCTCTGCTGGCTCATTCTCCCATTTAGAAATGGGTATCTTGTAGCTGTGAAAATATAAAAACAGGGGCTGGGGATTTAGCTCAGCGGCATAAGCACCTTCCTTGCAAGCAGGTGGTCCTGAGTTCGATCCCTGGTACCGATAAAAGTTAAAAAAAAAAGAAAATATAAAAACAGTCACAATACACATTGGATTTACTGTCACATATTCGACTATTGCCTATTGATTTGAAAACAAGTTAAAATAAGAGTATTTTTTGTTAGTCTATAAAAGAATCGTGTGCCCCAGACAATACCTACTGCACCTGGAACACAAATCAGCCCTGCAGCGATGTGATCCACTCTCAGGCTGATGAAGTGAGACAACAGCTATGGCCTTCCATTCTCTTCTCTCCCCTTGGCCACCTCAAATCACAAGGCTCACAGGTGTGTTTTCTTTTCTATTTCTTCCCAATGATTTTGAAAATACATGACAAACATCCTAAATTCTCCATGTTTGTGGAACATTAATTTCTTTTCTTCCAAAATGTAACACTCCAGAATTAGCTCAAGAATTTGTAAAGAAATTGTTACAGTATTTGCAGTGCTGTAAAGGGAAAGGAAATATGTTATTCGTGTTTATTTGAACCCGTAAAGACATAAAGAATGAAGATGCCTAACCTATCTTTATCATTCATTGCTGTATTATTGAACCAAAACTGCCTGCAGGTGCACATGGCTATTTAAAGGAAATTGTAAATCCCTTTCATATCTTTCTAATGTAGTGAGGAAGTATAAATAGTTTCACATGGCAGATAATTAGTTTATGCCAACACATTATTGTGCTTAGGAGCATCTGGATATCAACCACTTGGCAAAGGAGCCAAGGATGTTATTGCTAACAAAATACTATGAAGTCATTTGCAAAACGCTGAATGTTGAATATTTCAGTGACAAAAGGAATGTGATAAACTTATGCTAATGGTAAGATCTAAGTTAAACAAAGAAATTCACAGTAAAAGTAACCATAACACAGAAGTAGAGATATGCTTAATATTGTTTCCTGTGACCTTATTTTTTTCCTTTTTATAAAACAGAAAAATGAAGCATTGACTATATAATTATTTAGCACTACCTTACAAATTATATATATATATATATATGCATGTACATAGTTACAAGATATGTTAGTAGAAAACATCATTACAAAGTTTATTTCTATAAAAGAATATTTACATATATAATACATAAAATCCTTAAAGTATACTGTACATATAAATGCTAAAATAAATTCTTAAATGCGTCTGCATGCTTTTTCTTTCCAGACAAGCTGAACTTGCTATCTTCAGAGAAGGCTAAAGTGCCTGTACCTGCACAGGTGATGGTGGCCAGGCTTCGTGTTATATCTCAGGCACCAGGTGGGTATATGCATGTTTGAGGAGAAGTGCACAGGTCTCCTTTTGGATCCATACTCATATAGTGTCCAGCCCATTGTTCTTCCATTTTCTGTTTGTCAAATTTCTGTTCCCATAATTAAATATCTGAGAATATCAACATAGCAAATGAAAAGGGTTATCTGGGCTCACGGGTCTGGAGGTTCCAGTGTGTGATCAGTTAGCTCTGGGACAGACCTTGAATTTTCATGTAGCAAAAGAGAAGTAGACTAAGAGACCAGGGCTCCTTCAAGACCATGCTCCCGCTAATTTAAGGTCTTTCCACCAAGCCCCAGTGCTCATTTAGAATCTTTCAATATGGCCATGAGGATTTTGCCTTTAACTCATAGGTTTTGGGGGGATATCTAAGATCCAACTAAAATACATTTTCATAATTATATTTTAGCTCATAGTTAATTATATTTTGTTATACTTTAGTTCATTTTAGTTATACTTTAGTTCATAAATAGGGTTCATATTTGTGATGTAATAGGTAACAAATTATCCTTTGTGATATTTATTTTATTATCAGGAATATCTTCTGAGTTGGGGACTTATACGAAAGGGTCACACACACTGACCACTGATCTCTAGCCAGCTGTCCCCCGTCCCTTGTTAGAATGATGAGTCCTCATGTTGCACCTTTTTCTCTTGGTCTGTTTGTTCTCATTCTTTCTCTTTGCCTTCCTCTTTCCATTGCTCTTCCTCTTCCCTTTCTCCCTCTTCTTCTCCATCCCTCTGCCTCTTCCTTCTCTTTCTCTCCTCTGTTCACCCTCCTCCTCATCATCATCATCTTTTTCTTGTCCTCCTTTTTGCAAAAGCATTTAAAAAATCAATCCCCTGATTCTCTGGCCCACTGATAAGCAGAAGAATAATGCAGGGGGATTTACCCATTCACACAGACCATACCTGAAGGTAGGGGAAAGGTCAGAGCAGATTACAGAAACCAGCCCTGCTTCAGAACTCAACCTGTTGCCATTCCAACAGGACAAGATCCTCTGTATCCATCCACAACGTTCTTTGAGAAAGGTTAATAAACAATAAGTAACATTTGCAAGATATTTAAATTTTATTCCATTTGGCCTACTCTAGGGAGAGCATTATATCCAGTCTACAGAAGAAGAAAACTGAGACCTAACTAATTATGGTAACATCACATAGGTTAGGGTGAAGTATATAGCCTTAGCATAGGCAGAGAGCCCACCCAAGCCTGTTCACCAACTACTGTGTATTTGGTCCCTTTATTAGCCTCTACAACTATGTAAAACATAGGGATGACAGTATTTACTTGGATGGATTTTTAGAAAAGTTAAGTGGAACATTATAATACCTGGCCTAAAGGGTAATTAAAAAGGATATCTATCACAAGGAGTTTATGATAAAGATCAGATAGAAACTGGCCTATTCTTTCAAATTACATAAAAATCAGTTAATGAATATTTTCAAATTTTAAAAAAAATACAGAGCTGCACAATTCTCTGCGTGACCAGACATAAATCTACTTTATTCTGCCAATTTGAAAATGACACAGAAACCATTTCTTCTGCCTTGTAGTTCTTTCAGCTATTTATTTTCTCCTTATAAACCAGTTTTTTCTTTCCTTTGGGTCTCATTCTATTCTTCAAATAATCATTTTTAAAAGTTACTTTCAATAGGTTTTTCACAATTAAAAATAGAAAACCATTAATATTGTTGATCTTATACTGACACACTCAGATCTCTAAAATGTACTATGTATATTTTTAATTAAATTTACACCATATTTTGAAATATATTTAACATCACAAATCAAATGGAACATTTAGAAGGATACAGGTCAAGTGATCCTCAAATTCTGTCATTATTATATGCTATTTTGAAAAGAGATAAGTATTTTGTCTGGGTCATTTTGCAGCCATTTTGACCTTTTTAAAATGATACAGGTCAGATTCTCTGAGTCACAAGCACACGAAAACACTAACGTAATGAGAGAAACAGTGATATATATCAAAATCAATTTTATTGTGCATCCAATAAAGATGATACTGTCTTTACAAGAACTTTCAGTTTAGTGTAAGACGTATGCAGAAATGTGCACTTACTTGTCAATAGTCTGATATAGAAATGCACAAACATGGTATTCCCCTTGGGTTTACTGGAGTATTTCACTGTTTCCTTACATGAACCACATCCAAAAGACATCTTACAATTTCAATTAATTTCTTCTTAAATGCCTCCTCTGCTTATTTTTCTCTTTATGTATTTCTTTTTGCTTCCTTTCTTCTTCCCTTCTTTACTTCTATCCTTCTTTCTTCTTTTCGTCCTTCTTTCCTGCCAGGGATGAAACTTGAAAAGGCAGGTTAGCAGGTTAGACTCAGCACAGCTGTAAATCCTTCTATAAGGATTTGTCATTTCGCCCTAGTATTTGGTTGCCTCTCCAATATCAAATCATCAGATGTATTTTAGCAATGTATACACATCAACGCATAGCATTGTAAATTTTGTTTTTGTATTTTATCAGTTTACAACTATTTCATCAAGTCTATTGCTCTGGCAATTAAAAGTGGCCTGAATAAGTATTGAAAAAGTACATTTTGAAACCATCCTCATCAAACAAGGAGAGAAACCCATTATTGGGAACAATTAATATGAGCCATTACTAAGAGCACCAGTCAATAAACTTTATTTTATTTTATCTTTTTCTTTTTTTATTGGTACCGGGGATCAAACTCATGACTGTACTCTTGCAAGGCCGGCGCTTATGCCGCTGAGCTAAATCCCCAGCCAGTCAATAAATTTTATGAGAGAATGGGAAGAATTGTCAGTCAAGTGTGTTTGTGTGCGTGTGTGCATGCGTGTGTGTGCATGTGTGTGTGTGTGTGTGTGTGTGTGTCAGAAGTCAAACTCAGGACCTTGGACTTACTAGGCAGGCGCCAAATGACTGGGCTACATCCTCGGCCCCTCAACTGATTATTGATGCAAAATGAGAGGGCATTTACTCCAACTACTTTCAAATCATTTATAAGTTGTAACAAAACTGATCTTAATAAGCTGCTCTTGCAAGCCCATGTCTGAGTAAATCCAAATATCTACAGCTCCCCCCCTATCTATTAAGCTACAAGGCTAAGTGTGAGATAGGATGGGTGCAGCACAGTGAATAACTCAGACATCACTCTACGTACTGGACTGTTTGACTGTCATAGTTTCAGTGTAAATAATTCCAATACATAGGTTGCATCACAGTAACAATTCACCTTTTGAGATTTATGTAAAGTGTAGAGATATTCAAAGCAGAAGATAAATCAGGTCATCACTTGATTTTTTTTCTTTTCTTTTTACTTGTATGATTGCAGGTGATCACCCTTGATTTTTCTCAATAGCTACTCAATAGCTACTCAATACAATAATACTCAATAGCTACTCAGGCTCTTTGTCTGGGTGAGCTTCCTCTTTTTGACTCACAAATTGGGATCAACTCATTTCTCCAGTCTCTTCCATCTTTTCCATTTTTTCATATACTTAATCCCTAAATGAGTCCATCGATTCCACTGCTTAGAGTCACTGACAACTCCACCACTTAGACCCTTGAACTTTTTCAGTTCCCTAACATCTAGGATGTACCATGTAGTTTTCTAATATGCATCATAAAGTCTCTTATCTGCTTGAATATTCTCCAAAATGCAATTGGGTTTGCCCATGTGATAATATTAAGAGGCAATGATGTCGGTGGGCCCCTTCCTTGTTAATGGATTAATAGCCTCATTAAAAATAAGCAAGTAAAAAAAATCTTAGTGTTCAGCTCTTATCATCTGCCTTCAATCAGTGAGGACCCAGAAAGGACCTCACCAGGTATTGGTCCCTTGATCTGAGAACTCCTAGCCTCCAGAACTGTGAAGACTGTATTTTTGTTTTTTTTTTTTTAATACTAGTCTCTGGTATTTTATTATAGCACTGTAAAGGACTGAGTCACTCTTCCAAGATGAATTTATGAGTCTCATTGTCCTCCAAAACCAGCCCCTTGCTGCCTCCTTGTTGTCTCCCCCACAGTATTCCTTATCTCCCTAAAAACCACTATCTTTCTACCAGTAGCTCAGGAAAAAAACTCATGGAGACATTATTCACTTTTCATTTAATTCATCATCATTTCCCTTTGGCTCGCCATCAAAATAGATCTAAAAGCCAATCACTTATCACTAATTCTCTATTAGTATCCCAGGCCCAACTACAATCATTTTGAATTTGTCTGTCTGCTCTCCCTCTAGCTATCATCCAGTTTATAATTCAGAGGCAATTCAGAAAAATCCTTTAAATTAAAACATATCTAGACAATTTACTGTTTCTAGGAATATAAACTTTCTTATATTACGTTAAAGTCATATAGAAATAAATTGACAAATGAGTTAGTATAAATATGTTAGAATGCTCTCTGCTGCCTTACACCATCAGGTCCTATAATATAATCTACAAGATCCAACACTATCAGACCTCTTCTCCTTCTAACAACCATAAAATACTTCTTATGGGTGACTGTGGTAGTTCACATATATAATCAGAACTACTTGGGAGGCTGAGGCAGGAGATGAAAAGAAATTCAAGGTCAGTTTGGATAAGTTAATAAGCCTCAAAATGTACATATGTATGTGTACATGTATATATTTATATTTACATTTATATATTGCTGAGGTGTAGCTTAGTGCAAAGTCTGGGTTCAACTCTTAGTTATGGCTAAAGAGGAGGAAAGGAGAAAGAAGGAAGGAAGGAAGGAAGGAAGGAAGGAAGGAAGGAAGGAAGGGAGGGAGGGAGGGAGGGAGGAAGGAAGGAAGGAAGGAAGGAAGGAAGGAAGGAAGGAAGGAAGGAAGGAAGGAGAGAAAGGAAGAGAGTAAAAGAAAAAGATTCTTCTTTTGATGCGCCAGGCACGTCGTCTGTGTGCCACCTTGGGTCTTTATCTTAGTGTTCTGTTTGCAGCATTCCAGCCCCTAGATATCTACTGTCTCTGATCAACCCAGAGAGGTGGCTTGACTACTTTATTGAACAACATCTCTTAAAACTTTTGTTTTATCTTCTTCACTTTTCTTTATAAAACTTATGATGATTACCTGATATCAATGAGATATCTACTTCTTATTGGTCTACTCTCTGTACATCTAAATTGATGGCTCCATGAGAGCCATCTTTCATCTGTTTCATTCATTGGTGTGTCTGAGCATGAAGCAGAGACTGGCATAAAACAGACATCTAATAAATATATTTTGAATGGCTGAATCCAGGGTCAAGGAAGAACAGAACAAGGAAGCACTCTCATAGTGCTTATTTAGACTATAAAAAAGAAAAATACAAGCTAAGTATGGTGGTACATGCCTGTAGTTACAACATTCGGAGAGACTGATGCAGGAAGATCTCAAGTTTGAGCCCAGCATGAGCTATGCAGATATTTAACAAGATCTTGTCTCAAGAAAAGAGTGGGAGGAGAGACGGATGTAGCTTAGAACAAAGGCCTTGAGTTCAATCCTCAGTATCACAAGAATTCTAAAATAAATAAATAAATAAATAAATAAAAACAAAAGGGAAAAATACAACACAAAAGCGTTGATAAAAGTGGCATTAATGTCCTACCATCATATTTTTTCATGGGCAATTCAGCATTACTCCAATTCTAACGAAGTACCTACAGTAATTCAGTTTAGGAGCCAAAGATGAGCACACCATTTCTAATGGGCATTGAACACCTGGTGTGAGCTTGGCACTTGGCTATGCATTAGACACTAAGACACTATTCAGAAATGTTCTCTCAGTTCTAAAGGTTTGTAGTTTAAGAGAATCTACAAATAAATGCACTGCACTGTGGTAAGTGAAATAATTGCAGTATGAGTTCCATAAATACTTTGTAGAGACTCATATTAGGAAGGAATCATACTGTGCTAGATATAGTAGATATGTCACATTAGTCTTTTGGGCAAAACCCACAGGTAATATATGATTTTTTTCTTATCAGTTGGCTAAATGAAGAAATGGAATAGAAATATTCATAGAAAATTTATCATTTATTCTATTGAAAATCTTGTGCTAATTATTATTCATTCCCCTTAGGAGATTAGAAGCAAATGATTTTCTTAGCTGTTTGTGCAAGGTAAAAATAATACAGCCAATCAAATATAATGTATCTTAAAAATATGACATAATCTGAGTTTAGATTTTAAAAAATGTATTCTTACAAAACTAGGCAATTATGTACACTTCAGCAATGTTTGCTTTTGTATATATAGCTCTTATGGTTTAAATCTAAATGTCCCCTAGATTGTACATGTGCACAGAGTGGGTTTTTGGAAGGAGTTTGGGTGATGCATGGGTCACTATACTCAATGAATTAATCCACTCATGCATTCTTAGCTAAGTGTGTGTCAGGAGTCTGGGCTCAGCTGGAAGAGGCAGATGACTGGTGCAGTGCGTATTTGTCTCTCTTTGATTCTTCTTACATTTTTCTTATTTGTTTCTGCCATGAGCTAAGCAGTCATGGCCTTCTTCTATCTCATTTCTGCCTTGAAGCTTGTCAACCATAGACTTAACTCCCTGCAACCATGAGTCAGTAAACATTTTTACTCAATCAGATCACAGTTTTCAAATACTTTTTTCTAGCAAGGAAAAACTAATACAGTAGCATTAAGCTCAGCTAGGTAGATGATATAGTTTGAAATAGATTTCACATAAAAGTGGAAATATTTTGGTGACTTTTTTTCTGTAATCTTTGAAAAGTATATTTTAGAAGCAGTTGATCAGAAGCAAAGTTACTTTCAAATGACTGTAAACATACTGTATTCTTTCGATACTCAGAGCCTAATTTCTTGGTCAATGCACTTAATAAAAAAGTTCTAAAAATTAATAGATATAGATAGTATACACAAAAATAATAAAGATCACAATATGAAACATTCATCTCAAAATTGTGCTCTCCATCCTACCTACAAACACACACACACATACACACACCACACACACGCACACACCTTTTACCTTGAAATATGATTAAGATATATTTTCAACAGCTTCAAATTGATATTGAATAACTTAGAGATCCAGAAAACTCTTAGAATACCCCAAATTTTAGATAGATAGGTAGATAGATAGATAGATAGATAGATAGATAGATAGATAGATAGATGCAATCATATTTAATACCTACACTGTTGGCACATAAAAGTACATTCTTTCTACCACCAATTTTTAATCCAGAAATTAAAAATTATGTGGAAAGTTCCTCTCCAATGTAACTGACAGCAAAAGACTTTTAAGAACAAGTTTAATTTGGCTCTGAGCCTCCAGAAAAAAGTTTGATGTTACCTAGTTAATTGAAAGAAAAGCGAAAGAAAGAGAGATGGGAATAATGATTTCCTTACTTTACATGTTGGCTCAGAAAAACATCCATCCATTCTAAATTTAACTATTTTTTAAAGTGCCCTAGGAAATCCTCTAGGCTTACCGACAGCAAATATTTTAATGTGAGCTATGCATATGTACCCATATAAGTTTATGGTCATTAACTATTGAAATGTTTGAACAGAGAATTCTAAAACAGTGAACTGGGTGACTCGTGCACCTGGAAGTCAGGAAACGCTCAAACCTTTGGAAACAAGTAGGAGTGAGGTGATCTTTTTAAAGGAAGTTGTTATCTAACAGCAAGTTGGATACTATCAGGTTGGTGACTCATTTAGCGAGTATTACCCCTACTTTTACACCGAGGAGTCTGAGTTTTATTCTGATATATATCCTCTCACCCTGTATGCCTGGAATTATTTTAAATGAATCTTATTAAGGTATATTTATGATTAATACTTGTTCACATTTAAGGTATGCAGTTTGGTGATTTGGTACATATATAGTGAAATAATCACAGCTATCAGGTTAATTAATGTATCCATCATTGCAGATAGTTATTCTTCTGAGAACACTTAAAAGCTATCCCATTAGCAAATTTCATGTATACAATATACAATAAAGATCATGAGCCATAAAAACACTAATGTTTTCATGATCTCTAATGGGCTGGTCCTTCCTTTATCTATGCAGGGTTAAGCACAGAACAGAACACAAGCGAACGAATAACTACGTTTGCAGAGGTTACCAGAAAAGCCTCCCTCGCTCCTGGAAACAGCAAAGAAAAATGATTCTCATCAGTCTCATTCACTAGACACTGCTGTTTTCAACAAAGGGATGGATTTATAGTAGCCCTCAGCAATTCAGGAGAGATGCTACATGAGGAGTTTAAACTGTGTAGTACAGAAAAACAAGAAAATTTGACCCCAACTTTATCACCAATTTACAAACTTAACTAAAGATGCAACTATTGCACCTCTGAACTTTTCCTTCTGTGTTTCCCTTATTACTAAACGTATTTCTATTACTTGTAACCAAAACAGTGTTATCTGTTTCAGAACCAAAAGGTTCTACTAACAGCATTTATTTTAAAAAAATGAATCCCTTTGTGTATATTTGTATACATATATATGTACTCATATGTACACATCTAACCTTTTCCCTTCTTTCTTTTCTCCTTTCCCCAGTTGTTTTTTCCTTTTGAGCACTTTCTTCCCCATTCATTTTCACAATACCTATTGTACATTCTGGATTTTATTCTTTTTTTTTACACTAGAGAAACAATACTGTATAACTAATCTGTTCATCAAAAAGAACAGTTGTGTTTTCATTATCTGATAGTCTGTTTTGTGCATGCCTAATTCTTGTAATCTGAACAACTACTTTCAGGATAACACTAATCAATATATTAACTAATATTAATTTCCTATATATTTTTTTGAAATTTTGTATCATTTTTATCCTTTTTAGGTTTGTTTTTAAAATAAGAAATGAATTGTTAAGTTCAAAGGGTGCAAATCCCATGTTTATCCACTATATATCAAACTGAAATTTCTTTATTCCAGATTCTCACAGGCATATAGAGATCTATTGCAAACATGCTGCAGCTGCTGAGTGACTCAGCCTGGCAAGTTTCCTGTCTGAAATTACGTGCTGAGCTGAGTACCTCTCATCAAATATTCACCCCAGGAGTACAAGGATAAGCAATCAACAGAATGAGCACGTATCACTAGAAGTAGGGATCATATATAATAGAAGTTTAAGGAATGGTCTCTGCCTTCACAACGTTGACCATCAAATTAAGGACAAAAATCAATAAATGAAAAAGAAGAGTACATTAAAAGCGTATCAGAGATAGCATAATATCAAATGCCAAATACAATAACTGAATTCTACAAGTTAAATGGGGAAAATCAGCAAAATCTGGAGCATTTAGTAGACATGATGGAATCTATATACAGAGGACTGGACAAGTAGAAAATGAAGAAAAAGATATGTTCAGTGATTTGTTTTAAATCTGTATGCTACTAAGTTAGAGAACATAGGAAAGAAGAATTATAAAAGGAAGAATCATAAATAAGGGTCCACACAACATCAAATTGACTATGGAAGGTCTTGAATATCAGGCAAAACTCTGACTTTGAGCCTGTAGGTGAAAAAGTAATTAGAGATTTTATACAGGCAAGGGCCATGATGAAAGCAATCTCCAAAGAGAAATCTCTTGTCTACCTGCAGCATTAGAAAAGGATAGGAAGAGGTGACACCACTGTCACCATTTGTTGTCATGAGAAACAAGCCATGGTCACAGTTTACATCATTAAGCAAGACTGTCACAAATCGGAAGTTGACATGAGAGATTAATGACAATAAAAGAAGAAAAGCCAGTGCAGTGTATTTGATGCCATGTAGATTAATAAATGAAACATGTATTGGCTTTGCTCTTTTGGAAATAATCATTATTTGTGACAGAATCTCATGTTCAGTATGTGAACTTCCAATTTTTCAAAAGAAAACAAAAATGGATATCAATGATTTATGGTTCCTCTTTTATTGTTTTATTATGTGTATGTGAGGAATATAAAATGATATTTAGTATACTTACATATATTGAAACAGTTATTATAATCAAGTATTTAATGTGTTGATTATCTTATGTAGTTACCCCTTTGTATATATGTAAAAGAACATCTAAAATCTGTTCTTTTAGCAAAAAAATAAAGTACAATACAATGTCATTTACTAATCTTCATCTTGTGCATTGGACCTCTAGTCTTATAAATTCATATCTGCAACTTGTAAACTTGTGGCCTGTATCTCTCCGCTTGCTCTGTCTCTTTCCTCCACCCTGTATCTCTATTAATTATCATTTTATCCCATGTATTCCATTTTTTTATTGATTTGTTTGTATTGTGCATGAAAGTGAATCCATGCATTTTTCTTTCTTTTTATAATGTCTCTAGGTTCCATGTTACGGCAAACAGTGGAATCTCATGTTTCAAAATGTAGTAATATTCCATTCTGTGTATGTTTCACAATTGCTGCATCCATTCATCCTTTGATGGACACTGAACTGGTCTCATACTTTGGCTATGTGTAATGCTATAAATGTGGGTTGTAGGTATCTTTATCAAGTAGCAATTTTATTTCCTTTATACTTATATCTAAAAGGGGGCTAGGTGTCATAGTGATAGTCATATTTCTAATTTGCATAGGAATTGCCATACTGTTTTCTATAATGATTTTACAAAAGCACATTCTCTCGAAGAATGGTACAAGATTTCCCTTTTCTACATGCCATCAATATCATTTATCTCTTGACTTTTTGATGATAGCCATCCCCAAAACTGTGAGGTACGATATCATAATGGTTTTATTTCCATTTGCATTTGTCTAGTGATGTTAAAAATATTTTCATGGACTTCTTGGCCATTTCTATGTCTTCTTTGAAGAACTCTCCATTCAATTCATTTGAATATGTTATCAAAAATTAAGTCATTTACTTTTATTATGCCATTGAATTATAAGAGTTTTTAAAAATACATTTTAGATATTAACCTCCTATCAGATATATCAATTTTGAATATTTGCTCACAATTTGAAGGGTATGTTTTTATTTTGTTGTACATTAAGGAAACTTTAATTAGGTTGATGTGATCTCATTTAGTAATTTTTGCTTTTGTGGACTGAGGTAGTGTGTAATATATGTCCAAAAGTTTACTGCCTACGTAATGTAGGGTAACTTGTTGTCTGTATTTTCTTCCAAGAGTAATAGGGCTTTAAATTTTATTTAAAGATTTTAAAAATATTTTTATTGTTTTTTCCCTATGTTTGGCTTTCAGATATATGTCAGGGAGTCAAGTTAACTGCTACTTTTTTGTTCTCTATACAACAGAAATAATCCAAAAATTAGTCAAGTTCAAAAACAAAGACACTTTCTTCCTAACAGGAGATTTTGTTTTTATTAATAGTACTTAATGATAAAGTTCATTTATTATACATTTTATCAGATAATTTTTAATCATGTAATTTGTTCTTTCATCAAAAATTTATTTATACGTTTGTATTAAAAATATTTACTAAGTTTCTCTTTTTTATTTTAAAGCACATAAAACCAAGGGATATAAGACAGAATAAAACCAATCAAAAGAAATCAGTGTGAGGCAGAACTTCAGAACAATATGAAATCAACAATAGTTACTATAATACCTCTTGCTGTCCTCAAAATAACTGCAGATACTCTCAGATATAGTGAAAATCAAACAGAACAGAACCAACAAAAAACAAAACAGTAAGTGCAATAAAGACAATGGAAATCCAAAATGGCTGCCATGATATATTTTGCTACTTTTGAAATAGCTGCTCTTGCCATTGCATATAATAAAATCAAACAAAACAAAGCAGAACAAATCCCAACCCGAAAAAATAATGAAAGTGATACAGGACTTCAAAACAAGACAATAGAGAATTAATGATGGATACCACCCTCAGAAGAACTCCCCCTAGATGTCATACTTAGTACCCACCATCCTCTGAATAGCTGATCAGACCACCATTCCCTACACCTGCAAAGTCAGTGAAACACCAAAACACCACAAGCATCAAATTGCATTTCACCTCAATGGCTATCATCGCAGCCTGTGTGACTATGTTTTTCTTTTAAGCTTTTATGTGCTTATTAATAAAAATATGAAAAACATGAGTGAGATGTTTTCTTTTTCCCTGGAGTTCACATTCTAGTTGGAAAAGTGTCCCAAAGAAAATAATTTACTATAATCTATTGTGTGGAAAGTCTTTTGACAAGAAAAACACAGTACGTAGGAAAGGAAATGTATCTTGCAATTCTTAGTAAATAGGATATCTCCATTCTACTTCTACAATTTAATACCTATGCAATATTGAGCAAACTAGTTAACATTTTTGTGCATCATTTTCTTCACTTGTGTAATGGTATATCTTTAAGGAGCTATTGCAAGAATGAATTTTATGTGTGGATGTGGGTAGATAGGGTTATGTGTGTGGTGACTGCCTAATAGTTCCACAAAGAATGTTAACTAAAGCTATCACAATTATTTTTATCATCAACATAAGAATGCTCTATCATGAAATATGAGTAAAGCTCACTAAGCACATTTTGGCAGGAAAGAGGCTATTTTTTGCAGATGAAATAGTGAATGAACCTAGTGGGAATGATGGAAATTAAAAGCAGAGCCTAAGGAGAACGAGCAAGTTTTTCAAGACAGCTGCTGAGAATGATATTTGCTAAGCAGTCTTTTTTCCTCAGTTTGCAAGTTGAATCTTTCTCTTCTTTTATCTATTTTTCCATTTCATGTAGGATGTACTCTGTATATTTCTGGTCCCAGCAGCAACCTCAGAGTCTAATAAAACTGTGGCGAGACAAACCATGTTTCCTCAGAGTTTCACCGTATCATGAGAAAATAATTCTGTGTCAAGGTTAAAAAAAACTCTCATTGCACAGAAATTTTAATGCCAAAAGTAATCCTGTGCATGACTTTTAACCTGACTACTGCTGACTCAAATAGCAAACATCCTCAAATTATGTGCACCTACCTGTTGCTATGTATGCATCTTTTAAAATATGTTGCTAGAGAAAGAACTGTATTTTATCAGAATTTCAAAGGGACATATGATTCCTATCAAAGAGCAGAGGCTGACACTGGACTTCCCCTCACCATAACCTTTGTGGAAGCATGATGTTCCACCCACTTTAAAAGGCTGTACATATCACTTATATATATTTTGATTTCCAGCTCATGATACCGTCTGAGATACTGAATTCCACAAGAATACTCTCCATTTTAAAAAGTAATCACTGTATTTCCATTTCCCTGTGCTAAAAACCCTTCAAGCATGAAGTTCTACCATTGCACGTGTCATGACTATTGGAAACAGCCTGAGCAAGAAGCACTGTAGGAGGGGCTTCTCAAAGTAACGGTAAGGTATACATTTATTTTTATTTCCCTGTAAACTATAGCATTGTAACACTATCTGAAAGTAAGAAAATTAAGGGCTCACATTGTCAAATCTCTGTAAAAATTTCTATGCACATACTTTCAATTTTTATACCTATCAGCTAAGTCACCAACAGCCAGTTCACTGAGCAGCACTGCTCTTGGACCCCAATTTGAGCAGCTGTGGTAGAGAGCACAAAAGTGATAATATACTACGTTTTAGGGTTATGGAAGTGTTATAGATAATTTATGAAAATTTAAAGCCTTTTCAAAGAGTTATAGTTTTCCCATATTAATAGTCATGTAACATAGATCAGCTTTCTCAACATGATTTTAAGTGTACAGTGCAATATCAGTTGCAAGAACAGTTTTGTGAAATGAATCCCTAAAACTTTTCTAACCTGCAAGATTGAATATGTACATCCACTGCATTGTAATTCTATTGCTTCTTTACTCAGAAAGAGATTTGATGAGTAGGTGTGTGATTTTGAGATTGAACCTAGCACATTTCCATTGAGTACATCACAAGTTTTCTTTTAAAAATTTCATTTGATGCAGGGTCTGAAAGTATCATGAAGTTGCTCAACCTCTACTCCAACTTGTAATCATCCTGATTCAGCCTCAAAGAAAAGATTTTTAATGGTAAAAATTTTACCAATGAAGGAGAAGCAAATTTCCAGCCTTACTTATGGAATCATAGAATCAGATAATATATATTATAAGATAATAGTATTCAAATGAGTAATGATCAATAAAAGTTATTCATGATGATAAAAAATTCTCTATTCTTTAGTCATATAGCAGATCAGTTATCACACATAGTATACCCTTCTTTTTAGAAATTTTCATTTAACTCTGGAACTCTTAAAAGAAACATGTTTAAAATATACTTTAGTAAATCATTATATGATGATCAATAACTATACAGGAATGTAGGAAATCAAAAGTCAGATTTCAAGGCACTTGCTTGTTGCAGGGCAGAAAATATAAAATTATTTCCAGCATGAAACACTGGAGGATATGCATTCTATGAGGCACAAACAACAATTTGTATATTTTGGAAAGATTAAGTATGTTTTCCTAAGGATAGTATTGAAGGCAAATGTGAATCATTTTCACTTGCTTATTTTGCTTTACTGTAAACTTATTCTGTGGATTTTAATCTTTTAGTGAGTAAAATTTCTAATTTTCATTATAAGATGTACAGACAGTATGCACATATGCTAGGCCAGACATTTTGAAGGGCAAAGGCAATGAGACTAAAGAAGCTAGAATTAAAAGGTAGACCTTAACAGAGAGATCTGGGGAGAAGGGTACCTTTGGAGTCATGTGTGTTATGGAAAGCGGAAGAGAAAATCATGAATTATCTTTAACCAAAGTAGTCACTGGAGATGTGAGAGATCACACCAATCATCCTACATAAAATAGGCAAGATTCAGAAATTATTCTTAATTTTTGTAAGAAGACAGAATGAGGTAATTTAAAAGGGATAGATAAAGAAGTGGAAAGAGATACGGGGGTGGAGGAGAGAGGGGCATATCAGGATATTTACTAAATCGCCATGTTAGTAAATCACCAAGACACAAATCTGTTAGTTTTTGTTGGCAACCCAACTAAAGAGCTAGACAGCATAGTTCAATTCTTGGAGCCATCAACATTAGGACAATTCCCAGAAATGAGTGTGAGGAGATTCCCTGAGTCATCTTTGGTGCTAGGTAATTAATATTTTTTTCTGCAGATGAAAAAAATTAACAAAATTATGTTCGCCTAACTCTTACAAATAAATATTAATATAATTACATAAGTGTAGGAAATGACTCAGAGTCTGCATCTATTAAACCAAAATCCTTGGTTGTGAAATAATCTTTGATTATATTTTTTAAAAGGTAAACTTAGATTCCCACATGACAAGTATGATTCTTTTAGCAAACTCCACTGGGTGAAAAATAAGACACTTTAAAAAGTACCTTATCAGATCTTGCTTTATTATATTTATATCATGGTGAGCTAGTGATTCACTCCTAAGTACTAGGTCAATAGTTTTAACTATCTCCAGAATGCATCACACCTGGACATTCCATGAACCCCACATATAAAAAATGTAACTAAATGCTGGCTTATTATCTTTCCTCCTCTAGCTCTTTTGCCTGCTGTGGTCTCACAAGTTTTGTTGCCATTCTTATTCCAGGCACTTGAACTAGAAAATTGAAAGAAATTCTCTATTGTTTCCTCTGTCTTAAAAATCATATCCAACTGTCACTTTATAATATGTATATATTATATATTTTATTATATATAATGAAATAGGTAATACTCCTTACTGTGAATTATTCTGTATGCTAAATACTTTGCATGTCTTTGTAAAATAAATCTTTATCTGCATAAAAACCTATAAGAAATATCTTTATTGTTCTGTTTACAAACCGAGAAAACTTGTCCACATCTATACAGCTATTATATAGGAGAATTGAAATATGAATTTACTCTTCCCATAACTTTTATGTAATATTTCATCTATTTTGCACTCAAATGCATTATCCTTATTCAATACCAGATCCATTTTATCCCCTCTAAACTTTCTCACAGCCCTCAACTTCACTGATATTTTCACAGTCACTTTCTTGCTAGAGAGTATCATGTATGATGTTTAATCATTTAATAAAAGAAATCCAAATGTTATAATCAACAGGCCAAAACTTTCACAGTTCAGATCCAACTTATTTCCCAGCTATATGTTTCTGCTTTTCCATCTCTAAAATTGATATTTCAGCCACTTAAAAAGCTTTTCTTTTCTTTTCTTTTCTTTAGAATTTATGCATGTGTAAAAGCTGGAAGTGTTGAGTTTTTGAGAAAGTTCTATCTGCAGAGAAATAGAGACCAGTCTACAAAGGTGGCTTTGGTCACACTACAATCAAATTTGAGTCTGTGCAGTCTGTTTGATTTTAAGCTTAGAATTGGAATAGAGAAGAAAATGGATGAGAGAGTGTGTGTGTATAAGAATGGTTTTTATTCTCACAATGTTTTGATGACATTCTGTCTGAAGAAAGACACTACCTTTGTGTTTAGAATGTTTTACATCAATATGATTAGAAATAAAACAACCAGCAGGGTTAGTTTGCTTCAAATTACTCAGTGGTGAATATGAACTATGAGACAATCTTGAACCAAAATAATTTCTGTATCATATTTTTTCAAGATTTTAAGAAATATCAAGATGGGAAGATTTGTCAAAAGAACTTTAAAGAGAGACTAATCACAATTATTTTCAAAACTGGTAAGAAATAATGATTGACCTATACATATTTGTTTAGATTAAATAGGACAGTAATTGAATCTTTTGAGGGCATAGGCTACGATATTGGTGATTATCAGTTTTAGTAGCTTATTTGGGAATCTTAGTCAGATTTTTTACTTATCATGCAAAAAGTCACTTAATCTGATTATTCCTTCACTTGTATTTTCTTAAAGGTTGACAACACAAGATATTTACTTTTTTGCATGTAAACACACATACACACACACGAGGTTTGTACAGATTATGAAATAAAGCACAAATATAAAAACATCCCAATTGGTAGGTAGGCTCACCTTTTATTTCTAAAAAATAAAATATTATTTATTTTAAGTTTTAAAAATATTAATGTTAAAATTATAAACACAATGCTAAATTTCATTAAAAAACTGTTTGCAAAATCTCAATTGCTGGGTGATAGTAACTTCATGGGACAGCAACAATTAGCTTGCATTTCATGCATATGAGAAAGAAGACTTACTCCCAAAAGTGCATGTATTCGGAAGACAAAATTCGATGGGCATGACATTTTCTAGCCAGATAAAAATACACATGCATATGTCTGTATGACTCATGCTACACAACTCAAAATTGCCAGAGAGTGGGTGTAGCTATGAATATTACTGCACAACATAGTTTTCAAAAAAGAAAACAAATTTGGCATCTTCCAATCTTTCTGGATAACTTAAGATTAATTGCAATTTCAGTTAATAAAATTCCCATGTAAAAATGCATCAAAGACATATCAAGTGCTGGAGGAAAAATAAGAGACTGAATAATACAAAGCCAAAGTGACAACTATTCTCCAAATGCACACAGTTCTTCTGTCTCACTGCTAAGTCAGGCCATGTTTCACCCAATAAATTGAAATAGGAATTTTTTTTTTTTTGGTCAGTACTTCAATTTTATTTTATGTTAAATTCAAATTGTAAGATCTGAATTCTCCAGTGTTTTTCCATTTCAAGCATTATATTGTGACTTGATTATTGTGGAGGATCAAGGTCTTATAAGTATGAAAAAAAGATTATTTTAACGGTAATCACGTTTTATTATTTTATTTTATGCCAGTTACTGTGATTAATGACAGGCATGACCTTACAAAAATGAATTTCTAGCTGTTCCAGTGTAAGAAAATACGAATAAAATAGTGTAGCGTATGCCACAATTGACATTTTCAGAAGTCAGTTTCAGTTTTGTTCAATACTAAATCCTATCTCTAAATTACTACCTTATTAAACAAAATTAGTACATTATCAAACATCTTTAGAAATGATTGACCTCATTTTAATGAAAATAATGTTGCGATGTATAACAAAGTACAAAGGAGAGGCATAATGTAAAGGCATTTTCTCCAAGGTTTCCAGCATGAGTACGAAAGCTAATACATCAATAATCACGGATTTATATACATGTGGTTTATTCTATGCATAATCCTATTTTATATAATTTACTAACCTATAAAAATTCACTCAATTTTACATGTAGCAAAATCAATATCATTCTATTTTTTCACAGTGGTTCATATAAATACAGTAATACACAGAAGTTGTGCAGGAATCTTATTTTTGCAAAGTTTTTAAGCAGATACATTTTTATCTATAACAGACACTTGTGTACATTTTTCTTTGTTTTGTTTGAAGATTTTTATGCAAATCATTACATAGAACTTTTTTTAAAAAATCAAATGTCTAATAAATGTAAAATCCAGTCAGAACCAATAGTAAATGAAGTTACTTCCTGAAACATGGATATGTGAGGCGGAGAACATCCATAAAAACACCAGACCAAAGCGTTTCATTTCTGTGCACCTTAATGTGAATCATTGAAACTTTTGCTCCAGCTATCGACTATGAAATTGGCATTGTGCTCTGTAAGGACTCTGCTTGCTGACTTGTCATTATTTTATTGACTTACGTACAATCGAACTTCAATCTGTAGTTACTCGTTTTGTGCATATTGAATAAAGAAAACAGCAAACAAGTAAGGACATCACTGTGTGGTAATATTGGCTGTATCCTTGTACCATAGTCTGTAAGCCCTTATTCACAAAAGCACACTTACCTCTATGTTTGTGAACGAAAGACTATGGCTTATTTTGGTTCACTCTTATGATCTCATAGGTTCCTATTTATCTAAATAATACATTTCATTTTTACTACTAGTCGTGTTTGATTTTCCAAATTTCTTCCCAGTATATATCTTCTTTCCTCAGACACAAATGTTTCCGTGTTGGTAATTTTAAGTTTCTTAAGGGCAGACTTGTCAAATTCACTCAATTTTTTTCATGTGTTCACTCAGCATTTTCATTCATTCAAACAGTTAAAGATATCTTGAAGGACTGATTATCGTGAAATTAGTGCTACCTTTTTTAACCTATGAAATATGAGCTAAGCAACTTGAAACTATCTAACCAGAAAACTGTGTATAGATGGGAGACCATTAGAGAACTGGAACATAATTGTCTTCTACTTTGAGCACAGAGGAAAAAGGCTGGAGGAGGCAGAGGGATGGCATGTTGCAGTTCTAGGGAAAAGTTTAGACAGCTAAAATTAAATTATTTACTTGAGCATGTACCAATCAACCATATGAGGCAGGTAAATCTTGTGTTACTTTAATTGCTTGTATTGGTGTTTCGGTGAATAAAAATAGGGTAAGCCAGAGGCTCAAGACTCCTCTTCTAAGAGAAGAAAGCTCCCTGGTTGCCCACATGTTAAACTGATGGTGTCTCTTTGTCATTCACTATTGTTGGTCACCATGTCAAGGTAACAAAGTAGCAGGACTAAGTCCCTGTGAGTGATGATCTGGACAGGGGTATCTTAGAAGAGTCAGCTGGCTCTTCACAGGTAGACCAGGGTAGGGACCTGGGGACCAGCATAGCTCAGTCTCCATGTATAATGAAAGAGAATTATAACTAGGGTGAAAATAAAATTTAAAAAATTCTGGAAAGTGACTAAAACTTGGCTTAGGAGATGGTCCATGCATGGTAATACCTGCATTTCTTGGACTAAGGTTTTATAAAATGCATAGCAACAATAGTAAATTTAAACAGAATGATTAAATAAGCCATAAGATCAGATATAGTCATTTAATCTTCTAATCATCTGACTCAATAAGAAAAGCAGATTTTAAAAATGAAAATAAACTTTACCCAGCTGCTATGTTCAAGGAAGATGCCCTATTACACTGATACATACATATCCATCTTTATAGCAGAACAGGTCATTACAGCTGTACCTTGAAAGTATTCTGTATGTCCATCAACAGATGAATGGAGAAAGAAAGTTTGGTATTCACGTATAATGGAGCACTACTCTACCATAAAGTAGGATACAATTGAGTCATTTGTAGGAAAATGGAGGCAGCATAATATTAAATGAAATAGATCAGACATAAGCTTAAATATTTCATAGTATTTCTTACATGAAAAACCTAAAATATCAATAAAGAGCAAACTAATACAATAGTCAGAAATAGGGATATAGATCTTTGCAAATGGGAAAAAAGAATTCTGATACATTATATACATGTAACATCTCCTTATAAGGAATGTAAGCATTATGTACCTCAAACTTATAAAATATAAAAATGGAATACAAAATCCTATCAAAAGTACTGTAAATGTGTTGTATCTTTAAAGGAGGGAAAGTGAAGAGGGATTAAAAATGGTATGAACTCACAGGACAAGGACCTTATATTGGCCACTGAGGCACAAGCCATAGTCAGAAGATTGTTCAGAACTGCTCCTGAGAAATTGAGGGAGAGTGGAGAACAAAAAAGAGAAAACAAAAATTCATTCATCTTTTTGTACACACCAAAGTAAAACAATGCTATATACCCACAAGTGAGTGAACGAAGTGAATATGCTTATTTGAAGAAAATACATTATCTATCTATCTATCTATCTATCTATCTATCTATCTATCTGTTATCTACCTACTATCCATATATCTGTGAACCTGTTAAGGCTGGGAGATACAAGAGAGTCAAATTGCGATCTCCTTTAATATGAACAAATCTTTCAATCTCATTGACACACATCTTCAACCTCCATATACACCAAATAAACTTGTAACTCCTCAGCATATTACAAACAATTATGAGAAGTGATATTTTAGCAAAAATGATGTCTTCCAAAAATGACTTTAAACTACAGAGTGACATATATAAATATTACCACAAAAGATAATTTATAGTTAAGTTACATATTTTAAATTCCAACGTAACTTTAAGACTGAAAATGCTTTCCGATAGTGACTTAAATCATAGATTTTAGAGGAGGTCAATTATTTCAATGGGAAATGAAAGATATAGGAAGTATAAGGAGTGTGAGTAGTCAGTTAAAATTATGTTAAACCAAAAAGAATGTTTTGAGATATAACAACAATGCTATTTTTACATCTTTACAAAGAGATTTTTAAAGCAAAAAATATGATTTACATTTTCTTGATTAAAATTGCATTATTTATTATTTTAGTAGTAATTAACGTCCGTGATTTCTACTGTATTTAAAATGATTTAAAGTATATTCTTCATCACATGTCAGTTAACAGTTGAAATGTCAAAGTCCTCTTCTAGAATGTAAAGAAGTCCTTCAGTGAATATTGTTTTTTAAAATTTATTTTGTTTCATTTCTTTGGTACCAGGAATTAACCCAGGACCTTGTACTTTCCAGGTAGCTGCTGTGCTGCTGAGCTATATTCCTGGTCCTTTGAGTAATATTTCATTAAAATAATATATGAATTCTGTTTTTATATTCCGTGCTTATGCATTTTCAAGAAGGACTCAAATTTTAAATATTATTTAGATAAATATACAAAGCCAAAGATAATCCTTAGATTAATTTTATTTATTTTCTAAATATTATAAAAGAAACATCAGCTGTGCCTCTGCATAATTTCAATAAAATGAATCCCTATAGGAATACATATTCATATATATATAGGATGACAGATATATTGATTTAGATTGAAGCATGGATTTTAGATTTGCTTAAGAATAAAGAAATTATAAAACATTATCACAACTGTAATAGTAAGGAATAACACATTCCTTATAAAGTTATTACTTACAATTAAAGAATTATACCGAGGTTTAGGACTTAATATTTGATTATGTACCAATTTTCTATGGAACTGTAAGTTTTATAGCTGCATTGTGAAAAACAAATTGCTAAGATTGGGACATTACCAAGAGAAGTCAGATAACTGGCAACAAAAAACATGTAAAATGGCCTTGACTTAGCAGTCTAGGGACAAGCCTCCTTTACCTGTTTTAGAAATGAATATACGTGCCAGGAATTAGTGTATTATAATCACCCCACAACCTTTACCAGATCTAGACAATAAACACTTCTCAAGGTGAGTCTCTGTACATTGTTCTTTGGCCACAGTTTGACAGACACAAGTTTAAATTCACTTTCAGAATGCTAAAATTATTTTCTGTTCAGCATAAATCCTGGGTTTTTTTTTTGTTTGTTTGTTTTTTACTTTGTCGTACACAATATTTGCATTCATCTTAGGGATTAGGCACATGTAAATATCATAGTGTTTTGCTTTTGTATTCCCCTCCTCCTCCCCTTTTTCCTCCTGCCCTCGGCCTCTAAATCCTTTTATTCTTTTTCTTCTTTTTATGTTTCAGTTCATGTTTGCGACACATAATGATTACATTCATGGTGGGAGGTTGGTATATATGCGTGACACATCTAAATCTGTCTGGAGCAGATTTGTATCTCTTACAAAAAATCATGTTTATCATTCATAATTACATAAGTTTAAGGAAAGCAACATACATCAAGAAATAGATATGTAGATATTTAAGTTAAACAGAACCATGGCTTGCATGAACAACAATATAACTAGGCCACTAAGGCAAAGCAATTATAACTGGAAAGCTGCTTTAACATATTTTATTTAAAAAGATTATATATGATATTCAAACAAAGTGATATCAAATTATAAATTATTAATCTTGCAAAAAATTGTGTTACACAAATTGTTCTACCTCAATCTTTATGAAAAAGTATGAAATATAGAAATGTATAATATGAACAGTATTCCTTTATATTAGCAAATGTTAGATACGTAATATATTCCCACCTCATGTATTTTAATGTATATTAAGTATTAAAATGTTACAAAATTTCCTACTCACTTTCCCATTGTTGGAACACACTACCTAATAGCCACAATTTAAGGAGGTAAAGGTTTATTTTGGTTCATTTTATTGCGTAGCTGGCTGGCTGTAAGGAGTGATGGAATTGCACTGGGGTGTGGGAGAGGAAAAGCTGCTCACTTCATGGTATCCAGGGGCAGAAAATAAGGGGAGGAGCTTGGAAAGGAAAGATGCCTTTCTAGGTCACGTTCTTTGTGACCCACCTGTTCTGAACAGGACTCACTTCCCAAATCCAAACAAGCTGTGGTGTTCCCATAAGTCCAAACACCTTCCACAACCTCTCTCTGAGCACATGAGGCTTTGGGGAGACATCCATATATTAACTACACTGTTATGCCTCCCCAAAGACTCATGAATACTCTTTATGCAAAATACATTTAGTCTGTCTTTTAGAGTCTCTCAAGTCTTAACAATTTCACCATTGCTGAAAAGTCTAAGTTCAAGGCCTCCTCTAAGACTTAAGGCAAACTCTTAGCTGCAAACCCTTTAAAAAGAAAAAGGAAACTAAATATTTCCAACATGAAATGTCGCATGGTAAACATTCCCATTTCAAAATGGTGAAATAAAGGTATAGGAACCAGTGGAACCAGAGCAAGACTGAAACCAAGCAGGGTAGATATTAAGCCCTGTACTACCATCGGTAGTAGCTGGGGCAAGCTGTGGAAAGTAGATAGGCACCTTAAAGTCTTGAGCTGCCTCACTCTGGATTTGCCAGTTGTATACCACATGGCTTTTCATTTGGGGCAGCTTCATTCACTCCTGTGACATTCCATATTCCTACCATCTCTGACTTTCTGGGATCTCTGCTGCATTTTCAAGTTCACTCTCACAACTTTGGCAGAAGTTTCTCTGGCCCCATAACTCTCGCATTCTAAATGCCTGTAAAACCAGTGTCATGTGGATGATGCCAAGGTCTTCTGCCAACTAAAACAGTAACCAGAATCATGCATGCAGTAGGCTCTTATCACCTGGAGTGCAAGGCACTGTGAAATGAATCCAAACAAACTAGTTCTCCAGATTGTCCTTCTGCAGCATGCTGCCCTGGGGCTTTCTTCTCAAATTAAAGTTAACAGCTTTGTCCCTTATGCCCCCATTGGTAGGTCTTGCTGATTCCTTGCATCAATTCCATTGTCTGACTATAAGCAATGTTAATTTTTTTTTTTCAGCAAGCAATGTGTCCTTGGTCAAAACTTTATAGGACTCAACTTTCTAGGACCTTCATTCCTGGTGCACATCAAACCATTTAAAGTTGTTGAACTGTAATATTTTCTTTTGATTCTCAACATGGGACTGAAGAAAGCCCCTCCTCTAAATCATGCATGATACAACCTCAAAATTGGGCTGCCTTGAAATTTCTTCCACCAGATTAATTAGTCAGCTACCCTTAGTCACAGTTTCATATATGTCAGGAAATGAGCTAAGTGTAGACGAATTTTCCACCAAACCATAGCATATAGCATATTAGGCCTAGACCCCAAATGTCAGTGGAATCATTGATCCCATCTGAAACTTCTTGAGTCGGACTTTATCACCTGCATTATTATCAGCATTCTGGTATTTTGAGCTCTAAACACAATCTCCTATCAAAGTGTGCTTACAGAACTCTAGGGCTTCTTCAGCTGTCATATCTAAACCTTTTCAGACTCTTCCTGGGAACCAGTTCAAAAAGCTCTATTGTCCTTCATCTACAGATATGCCCTGAGCTTCACTAATCTGTTGAGTAGTTTTTATTCAAGTCAAGTTGACATATCACAGTTGATGGTAATACACAATGTATACTATGTTCATGATGAACTTGTGAATTGTCCCTTTGCTCAGAAAATATTACAAATGAATAGTGATAACTATTAGCAATATTGAATACTTGAAATTTTCTAAGAGCACAGATATTAATTGAAATTTCACCACACACAAATGATAATTATGTGGAGGTCATAGATAAATTTTGCATTCCAGTGACATTTAAATAAAGCTGCTTAAAATACAAATAATATCTCAGGTGAAAGCCATTTAATATTCCCGTCAGTATGTTTGCAGGCTGTTATCTGAGTTGTACATAAGCTATAAGAAATAATATTGTTTTATGTAAACCTATCAAGGTGCCTTCAAACTGTCACTGTGAGCTATTGACTGACTGTCACCAATGTTCTCTTGCAGTAGATTTAGGATTACTCATGACTTGCACACTCAAAATAGCAGCACGAGTAGTATTTTACATATGCAGATACAAGTACATATTACATGAGGAAAATATTAGCATATCTATAGCTAATATATATCTAATATACTATTGAATAACTCATAATACATATAAACAGATATAATTAAACAAACAAAAGAATTAGAAAGGTCACATACCAAAGAGAAACTCCTATTGTACAATAAAAATTTAATGGTGTGGAAGAAGACATAGTTCTTAGATAGGTGAGCAAAATTTCAATACATCTGTTATGGCTCAAAACTTAAAAAATGATAGTATACGATGAAGATAATTACCAATGTCTTTGGAAGTTAGGAGAATTTTGAACAGAATTAGAATTTTCTTGAGAAAAAAATGATAGAAGAAGAAAAGAGAGGAGCTTAGTGGGTTGTTTTGTTTCATTTTGCATGGAATACAGCATAGGAAAAATCACAGTATAAGTAAATAAGCGTGTGTAGACCAAATTAAAAGAAGATTTAGCCTGTGGCTCATGGTAACTGTTGAGTAAATTTTAAAATATGAGTAAGCACTTAAAAACAGAATTTTAACAATAGCTCTTTCAGAGTTATCTTCTATTTAGCATTCTATCCATGGTATTTTATAAAATATTAGTACTTTTGTAGATATTAATACCATTCCCTTTTACTTCCAAAGTAATACTATTTTCCACTTGGGAACTTTTACTTTAGTAGAAGTTATAATGTCCTTATAGAAATTCATAATTCATATTAGATGTGCCTTTTTTCTATGCTATTTTATGGCAAAGACGATTCTTTATATTTATTCCCTACCTGAGTCCATTTTCTATTATCATAACTAAATACCTGAGCTGGCTATTTATTAAAAAATATAGTATTATTTAACTCACCATTCCGGAGGCTCAGGGGCTGTCGATGTCGCTCCCGGCCGGCAGGAAGGACACACGACAAAGTCTGGCAGTGGACAACCTTTTCTTTTATTTTCTCTCCGTACAGCCTGCCCTGGGATCGCTCCCAGCCGAAGCCTCCTCTGGTCCACTCCCCGCGGCTCCTTCCGTGCTTCGCTCCGAAGCCTCTACCGGTCCGCTCTCCGCGGCTCCTTCCGGGCTTCGCTCCGAAGCCTCTACCGGTCCGCTCTCCGCGGCTCCTTCCGGGCTTCGCTCCGAAGCCTCTACTGGTCCGCTCTCCGCGGCTCCTTCCGGGCTTCGCTCCGAAGCCTCTACCAGTCCGCTCTCCGCAGCTCCTTCCGGGCTTCTACTTCCCCCCAGGGGTGGCACCAGTATATATACGGATACAGTGTCCAATCATGTTAAAGTAAGCAAGGCAAGCTGATTGGCTAACATATTATTGAGCGGGTTGTTTACGCGGTAAGCAGGAAACTAACGTGCTCGATGGGAGGGGTAATCTAACTCAGGCTTTACTCTTTACCACAGGCCGCATGATCGCTATATGCGGGGGCTCGGCAATGTGGTGGCTCCCAACATCTCCCCCTTTTTTATTTTAAATAAGTCTACGCATCGCAGCCCGTCCTGAATTGAGTGTAGAGGCCTATGCCCTGATAGGAGGCCCACCAAGGGCTCTTGGCGTCGGCCCGGGTCGGCCGTCCCCGAGTCTGCCGAGGCCCCGAGGCCCTCGTCCTTTTTCCAGGGCCAGGAAGGAACCGGACGGAACCTGGATGCACACAAGCTTGCACTCATTTCCTCTCCGTAAAGAAATCCCCTCGGAGAGAAATTTAGACCTGGGCAGCATCTAACAGTCCAGCGGCTTACGTGCAGGATGGGGTAGGGCCTGGCTTAGGTTGAGTCGCACCGGGGGAGTACGCTCTTACCCGTCATTGACTCTCCTACCCAGCTATGTCATAATTTTTTAGAGGAGGAGTGTGGGAAGCTCACCGTCCCTAGACTCGGTCGTAGGCTAGGTGAGCGAGCCATGCATATGCCTGAGGATCTTCTTGTCCATTTCGGGCTATCGCTATTTCTATTCATCTTGTTGGTTGGTCTGTGATGGATCTCCGGTAGGGCAGGTCTGATCTTCAGTCGAGGGCTTTGTTGCCCGTGTCAGTCTCTCCGGTACCCACAGTGGTTCTCGTCCCGGTTCCTGTGGGAAAACACAAACCGCGCCTCAGTTCCAGCTAACCACCGGATCCGGGCCCATCCATTGTCCTGTTAGGACATCTTTCCATTTAACCCACCCTTTATGGTTGGGGGAAGGGTTGCAGTGCTCCATAGCTGGGGAGCAATTATCATTATTTAAATTTTAAAAATTGTGTGTGAATAGTGCCATGGATAATCGTGCCTTTGGGGCCAGGCCTTGGCCTACTCCCCCTTTTTGTTTTTGTAAAATTTCTTTGAGGCTTCTATGAGCCCTCTCAATGATTCCTTGACCTTGGGGATTATATGGGATACCATGTTTTAATTGAACCTCCATCATTTTGCAGAACTCATTGAAGGCTTTGCCTATATAGGCTGGTCCATTATCAGTTTTTAATATTTTTGGTTTGCCCCATGCGGCCCAAGCCGCCAGGCAATGATTGATCACATTAGACACTTTTTCACCTGTTTCTGCTGTTGCAAATATGACGTGAGAACAGGTGTCTGTGGAAACATGAACATCCACGCCTGCTGACCCAGGGGTAGCCCTTGTGGAAGGCTGCCACCCTGTGTTGTCCTGTCTCGGGGGTGGGGGCCCGCCGGCGAGGAGGGCCCCCTCTGGCCGTTTTTTGGCTCGTTAACATCTCGGCCACAAATACGATTTCCCTGAGCGTCATAAACTGACCTGCAATCCTCTGCCTTATGTGGACCCTTTCTGCATCGCCCACAGACGTTATATGATCCTTCATTTTTAAGGCGAGGCTTGGCGTCTGCACTATTTGGGCAGTTGCGTTTAATGTGTCCTGGGTCTCCGCAGCTGAAGCACCCCTTGGCTTTATGTTCCTCTCTAGGCCCGCGAGGTCCCCTTTGTTGCACTGCCGCAGCCAGAAGAGCTGCAACTCCCGAATTAGAAAGCGGCCCCCCTATTTCTCTGCATATTCTGATCCAGGCGTTAAGATCCTTATTCTTATGTGGGGCTATTGCTGCCTTACATTCCTTTGTGCATTGTTCGAAAATCAACTGCCTAACCAGCGGTTGAGCCACTTCCCTATCGGAAAAGATCTTATCGGCGGCATCTTGCATCCGAGCCACAAAATCAACGAATGGCTCTGTTGTGCCCTGGACTATTTTAGAAAGGCACAAGGATGCCGTTCCGGCACCACTCACCTGCTTCCAGGCGCGAAGCCCAATGGTATTGATCTGCTCATAAACTGCACCACGGAACTGAGTCTGATTATCAGCGTGTTGGCCTTCCCCCATAAGCATGTCTCTATTCCACCCCCGGTTCCCTCGGTTAGCGTTTCTTTCCGCCTGTTCGGCAGCGAACTCGGCGTACCAGGCTCGCCAATCCAGGTAACTACCCGAGGGCAGACACGCCTTTGCCAGCTGAGTCCAGTCCGCGGGGGTGAGGGGCCCAGAAGACAGGTTCTCCAGCATGGCAATGGTGTAAGGCGCAGTCGGCCCAAAGGTTGTAACTGCATTTTTAAGTTCTCTAATCTGCTTTATTTCAAAGGGTTCCCACACATTACGTCCCTGACCCATGGCCATCTGTACAGGATATATCCCATAGGGGCTGCTATCTATCCCTGGGAACGGGTGGTCTTCATTAGACACACGACCCCCATGCCACAGCTGTCTGTGGAAATAACGTTCCGCCGGTGGCGGAGCATCGTAAGATGGCGGCCGTGGCTGAACAGAAAATGGCGGCCTGTGCGTTATTTCCTGTACTGACGGAAGAGGGGGGAGTTCCCATGCGGCGGCATCGCGGCGAGGGACCGCTTCCGGGAACGAGTTCCAGGGCGGAGCAGAAGGTTCTGTCTCCCTCCCCTGCCAGGGGGCGCTCAGAAGCTCTCTGCTTTTTCGTAAGCCTAGCTGAGCGGAGCGCAATTCGCGGCGCAACGCAGCGAAAGAGCCTTGCGTTTCCCCATCAAGCGACTTAGGCCCCTGACAGCTGGTCTCTTTGGCCTCCTCACCATTCAACCTTCCCTCGTCCTCGGAGTCAGACGACTCCGAGGCTTGAGCCCCGTCCTCCTCCTTAGCATCTTTGTTCCCCTTGACGGACCCCTCTCGGGAGCTCCCTGACTGGGCCTGCTCAAATACCCTGCGTACTTTTGTAAGCTCTTGAGAGCTTTCCCCGCAACCACCCTCACTCTTAGTGCCGCTACCTAGCATGTTTCCCATTTTTTAATATGTTACTCACCGCGTGAGGCCCAAGGAATCCGCCACTTACGCGTGAGCCTGAGAGGAGTCTACAAACCCTGTAGGTGCGCGCCACCCAGGGCCCAGGTTTATCCTCTACTCACCTGTCTTGCAGCTCTGCGTTGGAGCGTTGTCCACTGCCACGTCTCGGGGGTGATCAGCTCCCCGTGCGGGCCACCAGATGTCGGTGTCGCTCCCGGCCGGCAGGAAGGACACACGACAAAGTCTGGCAGTGGACAACCTTTTCTTTTATTTTCTCTCCGTACAGCCTGCCCTGGGATCGCTCCCAGCCGAAGCCTCCTCTGGTCCGCTCTCCGCGGCTCCTTCCGGGCTTCGCTCCGAAGCCTCTACCGGTCCGCTCTCCGCGGCTCCTTCCGGGCTTCTACTTCCCCCCAGGGGTGGCACCAGTATATATACGGATACAGTGTCCAATCATGTTAAAGTAAGCAAGGCAAGCTGATTGGCTAACATATTATTGAGCGGGTTGTTTACGCGGTAAGCAGGAAACTAACGTGCTCGATGGGAGGGGTAATCTAACTCAGGCTTTACTCTTTACCACAGGCCGCATGATCGCTATATGCGGCGGCTCGGCAATGTGGTGGCTCCCAACAAGGGGCATCTGCATTCTTGGTGGCAGAGTTCCAAGGTCACAGAGCACATTACATGGCAAAAGACCTTGTGTGTCTTCTGGGCTCCTTTTATTAAAACTATCAAAACTTATGAGCACACAACCCTGAGAACATTGTCTAATTGTAGTCACTTCCTGAAGGTCTTACCTCCACTGGAGTCAATTTACATTTCAGCCCCAATAGGGTAGACAATTTGACACGAGCACCTGTGGGGAGCACACTCAAACGATATCCAACACACAGCATTCCCTTAAATCACCGGACTTTTGTCATAAAATGAACCATGTTTAGGTTGAGAAAGCTTCCGGAATAAGTATATATATTCTGAATGAGGGAACACGCTTGTAAACTCAGATCGAAGGCTCAATTCAGGAGAAGTGGTGAGTGGAGGTGGACAAAAGAGAAGAGAATTGGCAAGTGTCCTACTGAAGTTATGAGGAAATAAAAACGAAAGCTGCATTGGGCAGAGGAAATGATGAGAAAACAGATAATAGGCGATTATACAAATAGAACATCCTGATGGCTTAGACATAAAGGAAGGAATAAAGCAGAGGCACAAAGAAGCTGTGTGTTAGGAAAAGCTACGTAACTAGATTTTTCTCTTATCTTTGAAAAGTAAAAGGAGCTTAAGGAAATTGCTGGGAGCCAAAATGAAGTTCTAGGTATGAGTATAATAGATGGAATTAAGAATAAAAGAATGATTCAAATGAAAGTTGAATATAGTTAGCTAATCAAGAAGATAATCTATGTAAGTTAGACACTCTACACTATTGTATGTGTATATTTATACAAATTATATAAGCCAATTCTATACTTTAATATGTATTTAATAAAATGTCAAATGATATTTTTATTATTTTAATTTGAATTTGTTTTTATTATTTTGAATTTTAAATTCTGCAACTCAAATGAAATATTATTATTAATTCAGAAAACATAAGTTGAGGGGTATATATATATATATACATATCGTATACTAAAATTTCTATAATTCATAGGTTAATATTCATAGAAAAGATATTTCTATAATTTTTCTTGAAGCACATGATACAAAACAGTGAATGAAAAAAATTAGTTAATTCTGTACCTACTGCCAATGTCAACTTCCTGTGGAATGACACAGTGAGAGAAGTCAGGCAATAGAGATTTCAATCACCTTGAGATTTATTTATTTTAAGTTGCAACTTTAGTCTGGGGAAAGGTGTTATAATGGCAGTTCAAGATTCCTGAAGTAAAGCAGAACATGAGAAGCAGTAATTTCAACTGTTCCACATGCAGACTTCTGTCTTGATCTCCAGAGAGTTGCCATGGGCATTCAATTACTGGTTATATTAAAGCTATATTAATAGACAGCATTTCTGCTTATATTAACGCTACTTAACTATAATCTTTTCTGTATATTGAACTCTCCTCCCCATTACTACACATACGAGCATGCGCGCACACACACACTGCCTCATAGCACATATTGGATTTATAGATTAATGGATTTCGTTTGAGCAGATTTGTATATTCGCATAACATAATTTAATCATTCCTATCATCACTCTTTGCTTTAAGAACCTTACCAAATTTGCACATGATCTGGGGGTAATTTCAATCTGTATAATATATTTTGTTCATATTTATATCTCCTATTACTTATCCTCCTAGTATTCACACTTCCTCCCTCCTTTCTTGTAATTTCTCTGTATGCCTCACATCACGTTTGTTTAATGTTGCAATCGATCATTGTCTCTATGGCATTAGGAAATGTCAGACATTGGTGTAGTTGATATTGTCTAAATTGTATAAAGCATTTTACTAAGTTACAGAGTAAGTCCATATTATTATCACTTGCTATTTACCAAGAGTATTATGACTAAATTGACAATGATTAATTTAGTATTTACCTTATTTGTGCCAAACACAATGCAACTACACACTTTTCAATCGTGGATTAGTAGTATCCTGGGTGACTGTAAGTTAGTACATTTTTGCTTGTCCGTTTCACTTTATTTCATATCATTGATAAATGGTATAAACTTATCTGGAGTTATCTTAATGAGTTATCTTTAATATACTGATAAATTTCAGTTATTGTTTCATAATTTGAATTTAATAATGCAGATTGTTTACTAAGTGAAACTTAAAATAACATTAAGCATACTGTTAAACAATGATCCTCAATTTAGAGTTCAAAAGCTAAAACATTTGCAGTTATATTTGAAAAGATGAATATTTGGGGCTCAGGTTTCAATTTTAGAAAATTGTGTACTAAAACTTGCAAAAGCACAAAATGTTTTAGTACATAGTATTATGAAATGGCTTGCAAAGTCTTGGGAATTCTAAAGCACTATGTCCCAGTAGAAATAATTTATCCAAAATGCTATTGAAATAAGCAGCTGAAGAAGCTGTCACTATTACACCACAGAGAAGCTGACTGCTGTGGCCTGAAAACCCACGCTACTGGCTGTGGAAACATACAATGTTGGCTAACATGCATAATAGCATTCATGTGATTTGTCTTTGTGTAGCCAATAGACACTGTTTATAAGGGGTAAATGTTAAGTTCTTATCATTTGAAAAATCAATGAATATTGTATTATACTATTGCATACATGCATTTTTACTCAGTCTTTGACAAGTCACAAGAATTGCAAGTGGTAAGTATGATCATCAAGAAGATCTAGAAATGTTAGGAGTACCAATAGGGTTTGAAATATTCACTGTAGTATGACATTATGATAAAACAAATCCTAGAAATCTTAATGATTATAAACTGTTTAGATACTACAGTAAGATATACTTCCTAAGCAATGGGTGAAACTAGGGATAACTTTGATATATATATCATTTACAAATACAGGCTTTTGGGATAAATCTTCAGGAGCCTGGATCAACACTCAGGTGACAAATGGCAAAAGTGTTGTGCTTAAGACCTAGACCTATAAATAGGTCTAGGTCTTAAGCACAATGCAATTTCCTTCTACACATGCAATTTCCTTCTACGTCTCCTTTGACAAGAATAATCATATCACTCCTTCTGACTACATCAGAGGCAGGGAGCACAGTATAGTTGTGAATTTTGCATCCAGGAAGAAATATAAAAATGTTATAGGGGACAAAGATGATTCTATTACACTGTTGGAGACAAACTATTCAGATAACAGGAATCATGATATCAAATTTTGCTATAAGTGTTACTTTTGAAAGAAACTAAGTACTTTACACCAAAAAAATTACATCTATAATTTAATGAGACTTTAAATGTCCTTCTAAAACCACCATGTTGAAATTCCAAATATGTTTGCATGATTCATCATTCTCTAAAAGATAGATCATGGTCATTTACAGTGTGGTCCTTTGTAAGTAAACATTTTCTGAGGGAGGCAAACCAGATCCTCTGATTCTCCTGAAATAAGACATTCTTTAACATTAAAAAGTACAGCACTTTCCTTCCTCACTCATCTCTGTTTCATGGGAATGCCTGCTCACTGACGCTGATGTGAAATGTTTAAGAATGGACATTTTAAAAATGAGAACTGTGAAGAGCTGAAATACAGGAGCTGGAGCAGAGAAAGATCTTCAAAAAGTGGGCAGCATTTTGTAGGTACTGTGCAAAGAAGAAGATTGTTTCCTTCTATTCATTTTTATTTCCTGAATTCCTCCAATCAAGTAAAATATTTCCTGAAAGCTAGTTTTATATGCTAATTTAAATGATGTCATAAGAAAATGCAGTATAGGAAAAATAAAGAAGGACCAGATAATATTCTCAAGACTACAGCTTAAAGAATAGAATCAGGTTTTAGTACATATTAAAGACTGAAGAAAACTTACACTGGGGGTAAGTTATGGAGCCTTAATCTGTCATCATCTTAAAAGTAAAGAAAATTCAGAAATAAGATAAGCAGAAGATTCACTGATGGAAGTTTAATTTTAGTTTTCATATTCAAGAATATGTGAGCTTCTTCCATTAACAGTTCAAAATTGGAAATGTGATTCATATAATATAAATTTGTTATTCCAGTGTCATAAATTTATATTGATAGTACATTTATAATAGTTACTGTCATAGCTTTCTCCTCGTTTTTCTATATATGAATTGATAGTAGCATTTCTCATTTACATTTTCACAAATGAAATATGTAATATAGGTGTCTTATTGATGTTATTTGTGTACATAGTCGTATATTTTAGCATTCAACCAGAATGTATCAAAAAACAACCGTAAAGCTTTATTAGTGGATCCACAGATCATGATTTAAGAAATTAAAAATGTTATTTTCATTAAATGTTCCTAGAATTGCATAGTTTTCTCAATCAGAAGTACATCATATCTAACATAAGAGACTGAATTTTTCTATTGTCATTACCAATAATAAATTCAAATTTCAATAATACACTAACATGAATTTATATGTTTTCAGAGTTGAGAGAATATTTCTCCATCACAAATTTGGTTTGCATTGGGGTTTCTTAAATGTTAATTTATAATGTCTATCAACCCATCTATATATTTGCTGATAGATAAAAATATATAGTGTTGACAATATAATTATTCAACCAATACTTTTTAAAAATCATCTACTATTGATTGTGCCATATTCTGGGATATGATAGTAATAAACGACTAATATTATTTTCTTATAATAATTTGAATCTCACAACAGAAAAGAACAAAGAATGAAGAAAGAGAATAAATGAAATAAAGCAGACAGTGATTTGTGTAAAGTAAAGAAATAGAGAACTTTGACAGAGACTGACTGTGGTAGCACCCAGCATTACATAAAGAAGTCAGGAAAGATCTCTGTTAAGGTGGCATTTATACTAAGATCAGAATGACAAAGTTGTCAGCCATGTGAAAATCTGGAGAAAAGGCTCTCTAGAGAACAGCAAGTGAAGAGCCTGATGACAGAATGAGCTTCATTTATTAGCAGAACTGAGGAAGAAAGTGTGGCTAGAGATTGGAGGGAGTGAACGAGAGCAGGGGGGACAGACTGAAAAGGAACCTGAGGCCCTATTATTACTAATAATTCCTGTGTCTCCTGGCTTAGATTCGATGTCTTCAAGTAGAAAGCAACTGGCTTGATTTACTGATGAAAGAATATTCCTAGAGTCCTACATATGAATTATGCTCATTTGCTGAGTGTTTGCTGAGTTTTCCATTACTTTCCAAGTATGACTGTAATATTTAATATTCATCCTGGAAGGTTTAAAAAATAGCAGTATGAAAATGAAATACCAAATCTCCAAGATACCAAACCGACAAGCAACTACTATGAGGAAGTGCTTGTTTGTGTCTAGTTTGCAGGAGGAGGGTCACTGGTGATGTCTCTAGTTTGCACGAGGAGGTGGGTCACTGGTGATGTGTCTAGTTTGCAGGAGGAGGGTCACTGGTGGTGGGGCCTCCAAGGCTCAGTCTCCTTCCTGCCTTCGTTGCTCACTCTGTCTGTGTCCCAACACCATGCCATCATCTTTCTCCTCACATGCCTCCCTGCCTTGGAGTGAGCCAACTAAGAACTAAAACTTCTGCAAACTGTGAAGCAAAATAAAGTTCATCTCCTTAAATGTGTGGATGTTAGTTATGATATTCCAGAGACAAGAAAGTAACTAGTACATTGGTCTTATGAATTTTGTTAACTAATAATTTGTTCATAGATTTATTCATTTTTGTTTGGGGACAGTCTCCATTTCTTAATGTTATTAAAGTATTTTATTACTAATTAAGTTTATTTATTTACTCTTTGCTCTATTTGCTGCATCTATTATTCTAGATTTCATTTGCTTGTTATAATTATTTAATGTGATAGTTTCCCAGTGTCTGTGGGTTTTTAAAATTTGTCTTACACCTTCCAGTAATTTTTATTATATTTTCATTGGGTTCCATATATACAAGATTTTTCCTCAGCCCAAGACATAGTCATATCTATGAATATATTTGTTCTTTTGTATTGCTTTGTTTTATTTACTATAGGCAGTAAGCAGAATGCTGGATTCCCCAAATTTTCTGTCTAGAGATATAATAATTTACAGAACACAGAGGACTTTGTAGATTTGAGTTAAGGATATTGTGATGGGGAGATTTTCCTTAGTAATCCAAATGGGACCAATATAATTATAAAGGTCTTATAAGAGGAACTATGAGACTCAAAGTCAAGAGAAAAAGATGGGATGAAGAAAGATGTGGGAGATGCAGTAGCCAAGCAATGCAGGCAGCCTCCAGAGGCAGGGACAGGAAAGCTGCTGACCAATCTCCTTTCGATCCTCCTGCAGGAATCCTTGATTGCAGCCCCATGTGGCCCACTCAGACTTCCAACCTTCAAAATTATAAGGCAATAAATTTGTTGCATTTTAAGCCACTGTGTGGTAGGTTTTATGTCAGCAAAACTCAAAACAAAACAAAAACAAATGCTACTGAACCCAATTGGAAATTACTCTTTGTAGGTATAAAAAAAGGATCTTGCTTTTAGAAAAGCAAACAAAAAATAAGCCTCAGAAATATTGTATAATATTTGAAAAATAAAAGATTTGCTAAGAATCCTGAGTGGTCATTAAGGGTATGATTTAGTAACAAGAATGATAATTTTGAGATTCTCAGGTATCTATATCATAAGGCCAGTTTAGACATTCAATCACTGTAAATTCAGCAATAGAAGAGAGAGCAAAAAAGAGAGAGAAGATGGCTTGGGGACTAGAACCCATCAAGTTGAAATACCAATTTGTTTATAACAGAGGCCCAATGTCAGAACAAAGTCCACTCCATGGGGGCCATTATGAAAGTGACCTGCTGACCGTGAGGCCTCCGAAATCCTTTCTCTCTTCCCGACTGCTCACCTACGTATCTCTACCCAAGGCTGCTTATAACAGCCTGTAAGGTTGCTAGCTAAAAGTGTCCAAATAATTCTATATCTGTGATTTTATTGGCAATTTTATTATTTTATGATATCTGGTATCCGATGGCAATTTTGGAAATTGAAGAGCTATCTGCCCTTGTCTTCATGTGTGTCTACTTCAGCTTCTGTGGCTATTTAAACTTGGTGTTCATCTCTTCTGCACAGTGCTTTGTATGTGCGTATATGTTCTTATTCCTTTCTTACTTAGGGTCCCCGTGAAGTTGAAATACTTCTCCTCAGCCAAGAGCAACTGTGTGCAGTGAGCAACTGGAGCTCTGTAATCACAGTGCATGTTTTCACTATTTATCCACTGGTTAACTGATCTGTGATCCTGAGCAATGCATTAACCCTCCCTGAGCCTTAATTTCTTCTTATATATGGTAGAGGAAATGATCCCAAGTACTTTAAAAGAATCATTTGGGTCTTAAATTAGATGATAAGTGTAAAACATTTTGACAGTGTTAAATGCAAAGTCCATGCTGAACAAACATTTATTATTTTTTTCTCATGCCAAAAATTTTTATCTATGCTTTGTTGCCTAAACTAACCAGAACATAAATTTATTCTTGGGCACCAGGTGACATAACATTCTCCTCCTCCCTCTACTGGTACTTTCAATAAGCAATATATTGAATATCAGATACTTTTGCCTTATTGTATTCATTAGATTGGCTGCTTCGTTTTAAAATTATTTATATCTTTTTATTTATCAATGTACATTTGTTAAGAAGTAATTTTCAAGTGATCTCTGCATCTCTGTGACTCAGTTCTTTAATATGTAGAGATGCTAGTATATTCACGGGCTTATCATGAAAATTAAATGAATTTATTTTTCTACAACGCTTTGAAAATGCCTGGAACACAGGAAGTGCTATTAAGATTAGTGTTTCACTTGAATTATTATAATTATATAATGAAATACCATATTTTAGCATGACAAATAGACTCCACTATATACTTTTTAAAAGAGGCCCATTCTTAAGCTTTCCTGATAACACAAACGTTTTTAATAGATATCACATTAGTAAGTGAAAAAGCACTAAAATTGATTGAGAAAAATTAATGTTTGAGTACAGAGTCATTTCACAAGAAATTTGACATGTGGTTAGCATGTGAATATATATCTGTTTCAAAAGTAAAAAGAAAGGAGGAGGATGACACAAACAACCTGTTTTATTGGGTTCAGCTGATTGAGAGGCCTTGGGCTCCCCTCCATAAGGATGTGGGAACAGCAAACAATTTGCACACACAAAAAAATAAAAAGGATCTCAAAAGCATAGGATTGTAAGTTATTTATTTGCAGAACCATGCTAATATCCTGCAACACATTTAGCAAAAAGGGAGAAGCAACAGAGGAGTTGATAGGATTTGTGTATGAAAAGGAATTTAGCTTGTACAATATGAAAGTAGCTCCCTTTTCTTATAATGCCATGGAAAAAGCAGAAATTTCTCAAAAGCTGAGAAACTTGGCAGAAGTATAGTATAGGAAGAATCCAGAAGGGAAGTTTCTGGAGATAACAAAGGATATCTCTAAAGCTCACATTAATTATCAGAGCCCAGCTATTTTTAGGTGAAGTTTCCTTTGGAAAGGCTGTCCCTTTCTAGATATATCTGTCAGGCAGAAGGAAATGAAGGAGAGAGAGAGATAGAGAAAACCAAGAAAGTATAATCCAGAATCTGGGATATTCCTATTCATATACTGTATATCTACTACTGCGATGCTTTTATTATTTACGAGAGTATATCACTTTCAACACTTTTAATTCATTCATCTATTCAGAAAGCACTGAAGCAGCACTACTCTAAGAATCATTGTGTTAGATATCCAGGAAAAGTGTCTGAGACCAAGAATAATCACAATGATCATTATGTGATGATTATAGCGAACTTTATGCTAGTTTACAGTGAATTGGACTGGAAATTGTACTATGTATTTGATTCTCATTAACAAAAAATTGTACAGCAATGCTAAAAACTTGAGGAGTTGAGTGATTGTCTCAAGTCTCCCCTTGGAGAGTCACAGCTGGCCTAATTCCAGTCCATACTTGCTGTCGTTTGTATCAAAAAATGTCCCAAAAAGACTCATACACTCAAGAGGAGAGATTTTAGAAAGTAATTAGATCTCGGGTCACTAACTTCATCAATGAATTAAACCATTAATGTGTGCCTAGCTAAGTGAGCAGCCAAGAGTTGGGACACGACTGGATGAAGTAGGTTGCTGAGGCATAACAGAGAGCCTGATCTTCGCCCTCCTCTTTCTCTGGCTCTTTTCCAATCATCTCTGGCGTCAACAGGTGAGCAGTTTTCCCCTCCCATGCTGTTTTGACTGCAAATTCACAAGCTATCGGCTGAGACTTCTGAAAGCATAAGCCAAAATAAACCCATTCTCTTTTAAATTGTGTATAACAGAAAAGTAACTAATACAGTGCCTTTAGTAACCACGATAAAAATGTCTCTGTGATGATCCCGCACTTTTGTAAAGTCAGTCTGGCACATGGTAACAGATTGGCTATATTGAAGCATGGAAGGCACAGGAGAAATATCCAATTTAAGACAACACATCAGGGAAGAACTCACTGAAGATGCAGACTGGAGTATAACAGAGTTCCTCAAATACTGGGGTTGGAGGTCAAAATGTTCTGAGAATGAGAAACAGTGTTAAGGTAAAAAAAAAGTGTAAGCTCTGGTCCAATTCAAAAGTGAAGTTCAATGGACCTGTAGAGAAAGTGATAATGAAAATGGTGATATAAGTAAAATTATTGTTAGAGTTAGGGTACCAGAGCCACAGATTAAATTTTCTTTCACTCATCTTTCCAAAGAGGAATAGTCTAACTCGCCTCCATGACCTTACTTGGTTTGAAATTCACATGTGAATTTAAATGAACTACTACCTCTCCAGGAAGACACATTCAAGTTCAGGAAGCCAGGGAAATTTAATGTGTAAAGCAACGATGGGGTTCTACTCAGCCATAAAAAGGGTACACTTGAAATATTTGTAGGTATTTGGATGTACCGAGAGACTACATTCTCAAGAACAATAAATCAGAAACATGTAAATATGGCACTGTATCTCTGATGTAAAAAAACTGGAAGTGTAAATGAGGACCAAAATGTATGACAGATACTGAAAAATACAAAGAAAATGATAAAATCAGAAGGGGCACAAGGGAGGGAAGAGGCAGGAAGAGAAAAGAAAGAAAGAAACAAAACTTTTGTAAATAAGAAGGAGGAGAGGAGCAAAAGGGAGGGAAGGGGAATTGGTAAACAATAAAATCCGAGTACATCATGTGTGGGGACAAGATGCACATGATGAGTGTGATCATTATGTACGTTTAAACTGTGCCAGTAAATAATGACAAAAAGAAAACTACTAAAAAAGAAATTTAATGGGAAATCTACATTTCTGACCTACTACATTGCCTTCTGGAGAATTTTTTTGCTTGCTTTTTCATACAGTTAATAGCCAACAATCACTTTGAAAATATTCTATGGAGGCTGGGGTTTAACGGCACAAGCACCTGCTTGATGAGTGCAAACTTGTGAGTTTTGATCCCTGATATCAAAAAGAAGTAAAGAAAGAAAGAAAGAAAGAAGATATTCTATGAAGCCAATATAATAGGCAATCTTAAAACTAAAAGAATCAATTTTTAACAATAAATGAAGGGTAAAATGTTAGAACAAGAAGAATTTATAAAAGGATTATGGAAGTGAAGCAGTAAGTGGGATGTCAGAAAGTGACTGAAAAATAGTGGTATTGTAATAGAAATGCCCCCATCACCACCAATCAGCACATTTCAGTTAGTTAGTTGCCTAGCTAATAGTTCTTGATCCAGCTTTGATTGCTTCTGTCTCTTAGAAACTGTTTGTCCCTGGGATGCAGAGCTGGTCACTATGATGCATAATGTAAGAACCAGTCCCCAATTGACAAGCCATTCTGCTTCTGTACTTCCTGCTTGCTTATCTCATACAGGCCACAGACACCAGAGATCAGGATGTGATATTCTGGGAATGATCTTGATCAGTGCGTATTGACATAAATAAGTCTGTCTCCAAATCCTGGGTGTTGTTTCAGTATTTCTACTTGTTGTTGCAATATGAAAAATGATTTCAAAAGGAACTAAGTAAAAGCAAAACTTTCAAGGAGAAAGTCAATATTGCATGAAGCTGTAGAAATATTTTGTGGAGAAAGCCAGGTTATAAAAACAACAGAAAGGAAATTGAATCTAAAATACCAAAAATCAAAGTGCAAGTCGAAGAAACTGCTGTATCATTAAGGTAAAAAGAATAAATAAAATTCCAGACAAGAGTAAAAACAGAAAACACAGTATGCTTTTAGAAAAGAAGGTTAAAAATGGATTTATGATATTAAAAATAGACAATGATATAGCACAGAAAAAACTATCAATCAAGGAAATTTTCTTTAAGAAAGGAAATTAGAAGTCATATCAACAGAAATAATAAATGCCAGTAGCAAGGAAATAATCAATGGATTAGAAATTGTTCTGCAGGAAATGCCTCAATTCAGGGACTGAATGGATCGATTAAGGTAAAGTTTGAAGTTTCTTGGGGATTTCATTTTCATTTTTGGATTTTCATTTTCTACCAAGTCTGTCAGCCCTTTAGAATAGAATTCTACAAAGACCTTCGGATTGAAGACAGATGGAAAAAGGTGAAAGAGTCAGTACAAGTAAAATTACCAATAATAATTTTATTATAAGGGAGAGAAGAAAAGCATTGGAGCCTGGCAACCACTAACATTACTAAACACTGATCACAAGACTTGCAAAGACATCTCTCTGGGAAGGTTGGCAAGCTTAGCAAAGGCGTGACATGCAAGGCAAATGATATGCCAGGGAGCCAAAAATAGCTGATTGTGAATTTCAGAGCAGTGCTGGCACAGTCCAAAATGAAGAGGTGGGAAACATTATTAATTAGTTTATTCCAAAATACGTCTCAGTGCTTAACCGTAAATAATGTCCTTTCTCAAAACCTAGATCTAAAATAGTGTTTACGAGATAAGCTGCTGAAATACATGTGGATGTCATATTAAAATGACCCACATTCTAACACAGAATGGGTGGGCAAAGAATTAAATTAATGTGACAAAGACTGTGAGGTATCTACTCATGCAGTCTTTTATTATGATGATTGTTCTGTAGAATCTGTCAGAAGAAAATAAATAACAAACCTGAGAGAAGATAAACGAAAATGATTTAAAAAGAGATGCTATCATTGGTTAATAAGCCTACGTACCATATGCAGATAACATCTCTTTGACAACACCAGGCAGACCAAGATGAGAATATTTAAAAATCTATAAAGTATACTCTATGAAAGCTGACGCAAGAGGCAGCGAAACAGTGCTATAAACCAAGACAAAGGCAGATCTGACAATACAGATGATATCAACGTGCAGGCTAGGCCGCTGGCAATATTTGACTGTGTTTCAGAGGCAAGAAGATGCAAAATGATATTAGTGTAGTGATAACAAGAGAACAGAAGATTAAAATAAACATAGGGAGTTTGAAAATTATTAAAATTATTAGGAGGCATCATACATATAACTAAGCATTGCCTAGTGCCAGTTTGGATTTGCACACTACAGCTCCCTTCACCTGCATATGACTCCTGCAATAATCGGACATTTTAAAGTCAGAGCAGAAGAAAAGATGCAAAAAGATGTAACAAGAACCTCTGCGTTTCTCATGAGAAGACAGAATGGTCAATGTCAAAGTATCTTATCAATGTTTCTTTCTTCCATTTTTGTCTTTCAAACGTACAAGGGCAGAAACTAGCAAATCCTAGGGGAGATGTGCAGGCATGCTGGGAACTCTTTGGATTTGGAAACCACAGTGCTTTATAAGCATCAGCTGGCTGAAATTCTGGACAGTTACTTACCAAACTGGAATCTGCTTTGTTTTCATAGATAAAAGGTGAATAGCATGTGTGTGTGTGTGTGTGTGTGTGTGTGTATGTGTGTGTGTGTGTGTGTCCTAAAGTTACAGTGACAATTAAAGGAGTGATACGTATTAGAGGAGTAACACATAGGTGTTCAAATATTTTGATAGATTTTAGTGGAAGTAGTATTTTAAAATCTAAATACCAAAGGAAAGCAAAGACAGTACTGAAATAGTCACAGTACTAAAATAAGACAAAAAAGATTTTGAAACTGTGTGCTTCAGGAGTGTTTCTGTGCAACTACTAAATAATATCATGTGGACTATTTTAAAAACAAAAAGAAAACAGAATGGATGATCCAAGGATGGGAACTATGAACAGAAGAGATAAAGCAATGCAGCCATTTGGCAATAAAGGAGAAAAAGAATAGCGTGAATTACATCTGCAATTATAGTGTGTATGGGACCTGTTTAAAATAGGAAAGAGCAAACAAATGTGACTAGCACTCTTTGGGAGAGCAAAAAGAGCCAAATATATGCTCTTCATTCACTTATGCATAGTATTAAAAACACTTCGTATGCTATGCATTGTAAAATAGGAAAACTGGGAAAATAAAGTACAGTATGTAGGGAAAATGATTAGTTTATAAAAGAGAACCATACACATTTTTTGCATTACTCAAGTTTATGATATGCTTAGTGGTAATTGTAGTAAGATAAGTATCTCTGTAAAGGAAATTAGTGTACTAAATCTCTGTTATAGCCTTAAGTGAGCACAGACTGATCCAGTTTTATAAATATGAGGAAAGGTTTAAGATATTCTGACTCAATCTGTATTTTGCACAGGGCAAATAGGAAGAGAGATATGCTTCTCATGAGCTTCACATCAGTCCTTGAGCTGATTTGCACAACTGCAAACTGGAATCTGGATGGAGAAAAGGGAGCAAAAATGAATGAGTGTAATGAAGACTGGTGCTTCTCCCAAGAATGCCTAGGAGACCAGGTAGTTCTGAATTATATACAGTACACTTTAAATTCTTACACTTGATTGTTATTTGCTACTTACCTATGACCTGCATAGGGGCAAACTTCTGCATAGTCATCTGTGTGTTCACAACCAGAACCTAGTGCAGTACATGACACAAATGTGATATTTAAGATTTGTGCAACTTGTTTGTGCTTGTTTTAGTATTATTTGTATACTTTTGATTATGTACTATAGTACTGTGTCTAGACTAATATGTTACATACTTCCAGACTAATAAATTAAATCCCAGTGAATTCAGTTAAAGATTTTCCTTACTGACAAGAGTACATTGAAGTCTTATATTTTTTAACTTTCTCTAACAGGAATATGATTAGAAACAATTCTCATTTTATAAAAGATTGGACCAGATTGTGAAATTTCAGTAAAGCAGCATAGTTTGAGTAATCATGTTAAATACCATTTTGCAGGCTTCTGCCCACCACAAGAAAACCAGATAAGAAAAGAAATAAACAAAACAAGTATTAGCTGTATGAAGAAATACTTATAATGTCAAGATGACACCCAGTGTCTGTAGTCATAATGTTGCTGTCACTCAGCAAGTAGCTGAATAAATTAGAAATAAAGCACAATATTACCCAGTTTTTAAAAATAACCCAACACAAAAGGTTGCCAAGATACTGAGCTTTTATCATTTGGAAAGCTTGTTCTCCTGGTTACTTTTGTTCTGTCTGCCCTATGTGATGATGTTTGTTGCTATAGTTAAATCCAATTTTCATTTTTAGGGCTGCTGCCCACTGCTGAGATGCACAAAAGGCTAACAACACTGTGTCTTTAGACAAAATTCCTCTGTCATGGTGAAACTTCAACTTAATTCCTGTAGTCATCTTTAAAAGTCTAAATGGCCTCAGGATTTTTCAGTTTATGCCAAAGCCAAATGCTTTACAAACCAAAAATGTATTTTAATTTATAGTTGTGCTAAGGAGAAGGACAAAGATTTGCTCCTTGATCAGCTTTAATAAAGTTCTTCTGAATTCTTTTTCAATTGTGCTCCCTCCTTCAGTTTTCTCTAGAGTCAAGTTTTAGCCAAAATCCTGCGAAGTTGATTTAGCTAAATTCCCTCCCCAATTTTTATGCCTATCATTCTCCATATATGGTCATTTTTTTAGTTTCACCATTATGTGGTGATATTTGATCACCCTAACCTGCTTTTAGCAAGAATTCTATAGGTCAACTGTTATGGTTGATACATTGAGTCAACTGGAAAAGTTTAGAACTTTAAGAAACTGAGCAGGGAGCCAAGATCTTTATTTGTAAATATCCTCATCCTTTGTTGGAGGAGGGCACAGAGATTTTGTAGGTGCTACATCTGCTTTGGGGGGTGGGAATGAAGAGGCAGCCTGCTTACAGCCTAAAAGAGGAATGGATCTAGACAAGAGAACTGCAATAGTTCCTAGAAATGAAAAGTTTTGTTTTTGCCCTAAACACACACACACACACATTTGGACCAAATGTGCTTTTATATAATTTCATGATTTTTTCTAGTAAATTGATTTTAAGTTACAGAAAAGTGACAAACACTGCATACTGAGAACTGGAGTTATTGTGGACTGAAGTGCTATGGGGAGAAATTCCTCCACCACGAACAAGGGGCTGCAAAAAATATTTTTCACATAAAGAAAGGACTCGAGTAATAGCTGATTCAATATTCATCTTTGCTTCCTTCCTACTGACAAGCTATTGGCAATCGCTCTCTCTATGCTTTTCTTTCCTCCACATTGCTATTAGAAATATTCATCATTACAGAATCCTTCATCTGTCCTCAAACTAAACTCATGAGACACCTCATTGTTTTGTGAGATGGCTAAAAATATTTCCTTTTTGAAAGACTTGTCTTGAATTATCCCAACAATTAAGTTCTGCTCTTAGGAACAAAAATGCGGCAAAAGTCAAGGTGAGAAAAATTCAGATTCCTATCAGCATTGTTCATGAGGCAAAAGTGTAATGCTTCATTATGGCTTATCACATTAAATATAAAAACCATTCAGTGTGAAACTCTCAACAGCCTGGTCTTTAACTTTAGTTAGACTAAGTGAATTTTCTTTTCTATTGAAGAAAAAGTAAAACCATGGAAAGTTTTTGCCTATTAGTATATGAACCCCTAAATTGGTCCATGTTTCATATTTTAATAGATAATATTATGTTCATTTAAAATAACTAGAAAAAAGATTTTCATTTGGTATGTTTTTGCTATTAGGTAAAGTTTATTTTAGAATACAGATATATTTTCCTTTCAAGGTGATATAGTTTATTCTCCTTTAGGTTTGCAATTTATTGACCCCAAATCTAACATGCACCACATTTTCTCTGCATAGCTTTAGACTTAACAAGATACGAGTAATTTCATATTCTATAATTCTTTCTGAAGTCCTGTTCCACTGAGATTATTTTATCCCCCTAGGCATTTTTATGTTTTTCACATATGGATGGCTTTTAATTTAATTGTATTACTTCAACATGATGATGATACAGTTTCCTGTGCTATCTCTTAGTACAGGTGATAGAATTTGGGCCACTGGACTATTAGTCTACCAAACTTCTAGCCAATATATTAGCAATATCTGTTTGTGGAAATCAGTTTTATATAGTGTTAATTATGGAACCTAAATATTTAGGCACAATTAAATAAGCGCATTAGTACCTCCTTTCCAAAATAAATTATGGTAGTATTTGGAGCCAAATCATTTAGCTAATTTTAGGAGGAAAACAAAGCAACAACAACTAGAGAACAATGGAAATGAGTGTCATTTTTCTGGATAGTGCACTTAATAAATAATTTATTTCATTTTGATAGAATTTCTAACATTTGCTGGTAATTTCACAGTGCTGGACTAAAAGCAAACAATAATAATTTTTAAAGTATCTACTTGAAGAATGGAAACTAAAATGTTACTTTTAATTATGCTTTAAATTATTGCTAATAACTTAAGCAAAAGCAAGCATAATGCTGGAGAGTTGTTTTTACAAGAATGTGAAAAATTACAAGTTGGGCTTTGTTAAAATATGTGACTCATAGGAACACAGGAAAAATTATGCCTTTCCAGTCCTAGTGATGCTTAATTTCAAAGCTAAAAGCCCGTACTCACATTACATTTTGGATGGGATGAAGAGAGGGGTCCGTGGAGCTTCATTACTGCCTCAGGGAAGCAGTTTTTGGAAGGAAGGGGACATATGAAGCATTCCTTTGAGTAAATTATCCCTGTTTCTGGGTTCAATACTGTAAAGAGACTATGGTAAGAAAAAGGGGAAGTCTGCCCAGCGTGGAGGGGAATCGTTTTTGAGAATTATATTTGTCTTAACCCCCCAAAATATTTTCTTCAGGAACAGTGGAAAAATCCAGAAAGCTTTGACAAGTTTTGTTTTATATCTTCTGTGTTCCATGGAATGAATATCTCATAGACCAATTAGAAAATGGAAAGAATACTGAGTTTAAAATTAAAGGACAGACTTGGCTCTGAGCATCTGTCATATTCTAACAGGGCACCCTAGCAAATTTACCCTCATCTATTTGTAGTTATCCTCATCAGTAAAGGAAAATGGGGGTATAAATATTTTCTTTTAATTTGGTTTAAAGAGCAAATAAGATATAGAAAAATCATATGAAATTATACTAAATCACTAAGCTTTTGTACGGACATATATTTGACATGGAATTAACTAGAACAGATATCTACATTTAATTGTTTTGATTAAAATTTGGAAATCTCCTTTTCTTAATGTAATTGTCTCCTTCACTTTTCCTTGTTTTAATGTCAATATATATTAATTTAGTACTGAAATATTATTTCTGAGCCTAATTTTTTAATTTGATTCTCAATTTTGTCTCATAATGCCTCAAGTTTTGCTTTCTATACATAAAGACAGTAGTAAGAGTCCTCCACCAATTAAATTATTTGAATGGTTAAATGGCATTGCCCAAGTTAAGTGCTCCCTACAATGCTCCACACAAAATAAGGACTTAATATGTATTGGACATGTTTTATTTATTTTCACACAAATCCAGAGCCACTACTCCACTTCAAGATACCAAGTCCTTCTACCTTTATCCCTCTTTTTTCCTTTGAAACAAAGACACATTCCCTTTCCTCATTATTCATGTTCCCTTCCCTCATTTCCTCATTACCCTTGAATTCCAGGGCTTAGTGAATGCTGTACTTAATCTTTTTTTTTTTTTATTTAAGGAGAAAGAAAAAACAGAAAAAGGATACAAGTTATACAGAATTTTTTAAAAAGGTAGGAAATCACTAGTTAATAGATTGCATGTTGTCATCTTAGAAATAGTTGTTCAAGTTACAAAATTAAAGCATACAAAGTGGACATTCAAACAGTGAGACTGCAAACAGTTCTGTTCAATTATCCAACAAAAACTCAGTAACATGGTTATCTATCTTATACACTTAAATATACATGCAGTTATATCCTTTAGAGCACTTCCTTTTCCTCTCTTTTTTGCAATGACAATTACACATTTTGGGTTTTATTACTCCCAGAGTTCTTATTACTTGTTTTTGAAGAGAATAAAACCAAATGTGACATAACAAAAGAGAGTCAGTCAAATCAAAAGGATGGACATAGTACATAATATAAAAACAGAATACAGGGTAATCAACAATGATTACAATAATGCCTCATGCTATCTTAAAAAGAATTGCCTATATCATCAGTTATAATAAAATTGAACAAAAGTGTAAAGAACAAAATGAGTAAAACCAAAACATTGGAGACATTACATAACTTCAAAAGAAGATAATAGTCAAACCAGAATGGAGATCACAGTGAATCTTATTGTCTTCACAGTTGTTGCCTATACTCTCAAACTTGGTTTTATCAAGCAAAACAGAATAGAGGAAAATCAGTCAGAACAAGATGGTGAGAGCAATACAGCATTTCAAATCTAGTAAAAAGAAAATGGGTTACTATAATATATCCTGCTATTTTTTATTTATTTTTCCCTTAATTAAAAAGATAAAAAAATAAATAATAAAACAGGAGATTGAGATAAAAGAGGACATAACAACAAAACAGCACAGGTCAGAACATAACCATTTAAGCAAAATAGTTTTCACCACAAGATATCCCGACATAAAAGTAGTCACCATGGTGTCTCTTTCCTTAAAATCTTTGAATATAACTTCATATACTGTAACATCAAACGTATCAAGACAATGTAAAACCATTTAAGAGAATGACAGTATTACAGGGTATTTAGAACCAACTAACAGAAAATGAACAATGGTTTTTGTGTTATCTCCTTGTCTATAAAAGTTTTTGTTTATATTATCACATATAATAAGATCCAGTAAGATGCAACATGTTAAGACTGATGGAGACAGAAGAACAAAAGCTTGATGGGACTTCAAAACAAGATGATACTAAATCAGCACTAGCTATTATGATGTGTTGTTTTCTCCAAAATAGCTCTCCATACCATCCAACCTTCTCTGCCTCATTTCTGTTGAGCTCTTTTTCTGTCATTAGTTGTCAGCTTGTCTTCTTCATTTTGTTTTCTGCTCCATTCATTGTGGCCTCTCTGCCACTGTTTCTGGTATCTTGGTATTTTTCTTTTTTAGAATATCCTGCAGTATTCTCTGTAGGGTTGAATTGGTGGTTGCATATTCCCCTAGTTCCTCTTAATCCTGGAAGCACCTTGTTTTTTCATCAATTTCCAGGGATAGTTGTGCAGGATATATCAATCTTGGCTGGAGGTTATTATTTTTCAATGCTTGAATTATTTCCCCCCATGCTCTTCTTGATTTGATGGTTTGTGCTGAGAAGTCTGCTGTAATTCTGATGGGTGTTCCCTTGTAAGTGATCTGTTTCTTGTCTCTGATGGCTTTTAATATTCTGTTCTTATACTGGATTTCTGGTATTTTGATTATTATATGCCTGGGTGTAGTTCTGTTTGGATTATAGGTGGCTGGAGTCCTGTATGCCTCATAGATCTGAGTATCTTTTCCTTTTCCCATATTAGGGAAGTTCTCCTTGATTATTTATGTGAGTGGCCCTTGCAGTTCATTTGTTTGTATCCCTGCTTCGTCCTTTATATCCTTAATTCTTAAGTTATAGATCCTCTTATCATCTTCTCTCCTTTGTATTGTTATTACTTGTTTCTTTGTTATTTTTAAGAAGTTTTTCCTTTCATGCTCCCAAATTAAAAATCTGTCCTCAAGTTCCGATAATCTATCCTTAGTTTCTTTCAAGCTGTTATGCCAGTTTTCGATAGAGTTTTTAATTTCCTGGTACACTCTTTGAACCTCTTTATGTATCCCACATTTTCTCTATTTTCTCCATCAAACAATTCTCCCCTTTTTTTCTGTTCTTCCATTCCACCATCTGTTTTTTCTTGGGAGGTGCTTAGCATTTCTTTAATTATTCTGCTTATATCTTGCTTTACTTGGTTAAATACTTCACTTTTGAACTATCTATGAGGTCCTGGAGATATCACTTTATGTCATTGATGCCATGCCTGATAGTGCATGTTTTCTGTCCTCATCCTCCTTGCATTTGCATTTACCTTTCCTGGATCAGTGTTCTCAGGATTGGGGACTGAGGACCCTTTCTTGTTGCTCCCTCTTCCCATATTTTTTGTTCCTTCCATACAAGTGTATATAGGAGGTCCAGTTTCTTTCTTTGTTTGTCACAGTTTGTTTGAATAGCACTGGCTAGGTATTCCAGCCCACTGCACTCCACTACTAGGGAGACACGGACCTGGGCAGCCTATGCTGGGCCCGCCCCTCCAGGTCAGTCAACCTGCCAAAGGCTTCACTGCATTAGGGTGCACCGCCAGGTGCAGGTACCTGGTTTGGGCTAGCCTACTGGGTCTTAGTCCACGGTGTCACCCAGGTCAAGCACTGCCCACCAATCCTCCTTGAGAGGGGAGTGACTGAAATCACTTCAGTGTCCTGTTCCGGCTATTCTGCCTGGTCCCATAATGTCCTGTGTTGAAGCCTCCTAGTCTCTAAAAGGGTCCCCATCCTCTCACCTACTGCGGGCCAATGCAGGGCTCCATGCCAGCTCTGCTCTCAGCTTGGTTCACCGATTCCCACTCTCAGAGCTTTTGTGTCTCTATACCTGCAATGCTGATTCAGATGCAGCAGCAGCAGCAGGAAATTCAAGCCGTGGTTTCCAGAGGCGCGGGTTCCAGCTTTGGTACTGAGAGTTTAGCAGTTCCAGTCATAGCACCGGGACTGCATTTCCAGTTGTTTTCTCTCAGCTTAGTTCTTTCCTGGGCCGCTAGGGTATATCTCCCCCTGCTTAGGACTTCTCACACCACACCATTCCAGGAATCTAAGCTGGCTATCTGAGAGAGCCTCCATAGCTGCTGTTATCTATCTGTCATGTTCTCCCAGAAGTTGCTGTACTTAATCTTATATATCTGCTTACTTCTCCTCACTAAATGCACTTTAGACAAATGCTAAGAAGTGGTGTATCCCATATGCTTTTCCCATCCTCTCAGTTCATGTTTTCTCTTGCCCTTTAAGCCATCTTAAGAAACTATCTTTTGTTGAAAAAGAGAAGCCAAACACATGATTGTAGGATAACACATATATCTACTATACTGCATGTCTGCTTTTAAATCTGTAACTTCTCTAATTACTTGTGATCCCAAATGAGAGCTTCTCACATAAACTTCTTTTCTTTTTACTCGGATCTATCTCAGCAGACATCCATTTTCGTAGCGTTAGTGATAACCCCTGGGTAAGTGATTCACAAGCTTCTATCACAGGGCCTGATCCCTTATCTGGTAGGAGAGCTCTCCAAATTCCCCCAGGATGGCTGATCTCAAATCCAAAGCATTAACACCATCTTATCCAAACACATAATGTTTTAAACTCAGAATTAGCTATTTTTTTACTTCTTCCACCATTATACATGGTGCTATAATTTTCCTTGTCAGATCTGAAATGATAAAATCATCTTTCACCCATTGCTTTTATTTTTATTCTTTATTTCAGTAAATGGAAATAATGCATGTTTTTATTTAAAAATAATTTAGTTTGTCTTCCCCTTCCTCTTATCTTACTGCACAATATTTAATTATGGCCCCCATTATTTTACTCACAGTTGAATGACTATCATGATACTTAATCTCTTCCAGAATTTCTCTTGAATCCTTACCAAAACATTTTTCCTTGCTTATGACAGTCATATTTATTATCATCACACTCCCTGTATTAGCTCTTGCCTAAAATATCTCAAATGTTTGTTGCATTACTGTAAGTTAAAATTTTCATGGCTACTTTCCTGATTTCCCATTGTCTAAAGAACACCCACTATTTTAGTCAGGGATTGCAAGAAAAACAATTTAATACAGAACACATACTGTATAGTATTATTTTTTAAGGATCATCCAAAGAGTCAAATACAAAAGAAAGTGTGCATATATCTTGTTGCAATGGAAAAGCTCACCAATAAACTAAAAAGGAAAGTAATATCCCTACTACACACCCAGCAGACAATGGTAGGACAAAGGCAGCATAATAATACATTAGAAAATGAGAAAATAGGAAGCATAGGACACCCCCACAATGATTCGCCAGGCTTGGTAGGGAAGTGATAACTCATACTTGACAGCAAAGAAGTTGCTCTTCTATCTGGGACCCCTGCAGTGATCATCCAACCCCTTGGGAGATGTTATGACATATGGTGAGTAAGAAACAAACAGCAAGAGACAAAATGACAGTACAGCAGGCATCCAGGATGACCAGTTGTTCATAAGGCACTAAAGGTCACAAGGCAGCCAGCACCTCATTATTTATTGATCAAGGAGGGGATTATTGAATGACTCAAAGGGGCAGAGGTGACTTTATGCTGTGATGGATCTTGACCTGGAGTGATTTAAGTGTTGGTGGTTCTCGTTTTAGTTTTAGTAGGTGGAGGAGGATGAGAGATAATGAGAAATCTCAAAAGAATGATATAAGTATCTTAAGCCTCCATTCACTCCTTAGGGAAGTATGTACAATCAGTCACTGTGAATTTGTGATCTCTAATATCCTTCAGTTTGTGTGTGTGTCTGCTTCTTTGAAGTTGTTCCCTAGTTCAGTTTTCTCCCCTGCTTTCCAAACACACACTGATGTCCCTCTATTATGAATTACATGTAGCACTGTAAGTTTCTATCAGGTTCTGCAATTCCTATCTTAGGTTTTCTGATATCATTTTACAAATCCTTTCCTGTCAACCTGTAAATGCCTTACTTTAGGAGATTAGATCAGATCAAAATTTCCAGTGTGTTATAACTCATGTAATTGAATTTAGGATGATTACAAAGGGAGTAAGGCAGGGTCATTCTATTAATTTTGATAGAAAAATGTTGATGTATCACATAGGGTTTCAGTTATATCCTTATAAGAACACTGTATATAACAAAGTATACAAATATTTTGTATTCCGGATTGAAACTCAGTTTCTTAAACGTGGCTATGGCCTTCTGGCCATTTCTCTCAATGTCACATACCTTTTACAAGAAACAATTTATTTATAAGGCCCATTAATTTTTACACTTTCATAATGGAGACATTTTTGGCACTCAGGGTAGCTCTTGATGCACATAGACACAGTCTGGTACATGTCTTGCCCTCAGCCTGTGGTGCAACTGAAACTATTAGAATTTTATCCTGTTCTCCATATAAGAGCAGAGAAAATTCATTCTTCCTTCCCTGTTCCAGGACACCATGTGATTATGTGCAGTACCCTGTGAATCACATTGAATCCTTCATAGGAAGGAAAATTTCACCGTGATTATGAAGACTGGGACCAGGTAAAGCTGTGATGTAAGCAAGACTACTGTAAGTTTCTCAAGCTTTCTATTTACTTATAAGATGTTAGAAATAATTGTTCTCGGACAATGAGCCATTTGTGGTCCCTCAAGAATGCCACAATAGCACTTCTTGCCACTTCCATAGCATTAAAAAACATTTCTTCACAAAATCCTATGCAATACATGATTAAGAGTTGTTCAGAAGGGAAAGGACCTATATGAATAACTAGTATCCACTACTCAAAAAGGTTTTTTCTCAACTTTTATTTTATGAAAAAAAATCATAGCAAAATAAGAAAATAACCATAGTTAATACACTGTGCAATATTATCTTTAAATTATTTTCTCAGAGTACAAGACATAAACCAATAAGATTCTTACAAAGAAAGGAAGAGATAATAACAAAATTTTTCTTTTCAATGAGAAAGATAAATAAATGCAACAAAATAACATATACATCAAAAAATTTTTGAAACAATTGAGTGTATAATTTGGGAAAATGTTTCAAGTTCTCCCTACTTCTCATTTATCTTCTATTTTGCTCTATCTCTATCTCTATAAATATAAGTAACAAAATAAGAGAATCACCATAGTAAATACACTCTTTAATAATATGTCTATATCTGTATCTATACGTCTATCTGTATCTATAGCTATATGTTTATATGAGTACTTATATAAGGGACGTCAGACAATATTTGAGCTAGTATATCTGATTTATTTCATTTAACAATATGTCCTCAAATGACATACATTTAGTTATAAATGCCTCGTTTATCTCTCTTTATGGCCATATAGCAATCCATTGTGTATAAATACTTTATTTTCTTTATCCCTTTAATCTGTTGATGGTCATATAAGCTGTTTCCAAGATCTAGCTTTTCTTAGTTACTTTTTCCTTTCTCGAACAAAATACTTGACACCCAAGTTTAAAGGAGGAAAAATTTGCTTTAGTTTACAGTCTATAGAGGTTTCAGTCCATAGTCAGCTGTTGTCCAAGGCAGGCCAGCGTGGCAGAGAGCCACGACAGGGGAGAAAACATTCATGTAAGCAGTGGGCAAAATGGAGAGACTTTTGTCTTTCTCTTTCATTCAATCCGGACTACTAGCTGGTGCCACTCTCACCCAAGGTAGGCCTTCCTCTTCAAAAAGCCCACCACACAGACTCGGAACTATTCTAAACCAATTAGTGACTTAAACCAGTATTGTTCATCTATGATCTTGTCACTCCCAAAAGCCCCCCTATGAACTCAGGAGGCTTTGTGACGGCATCTAGATAAAATCTGTAACCACTAGTATAAATTGTCCATCTAAAATGGCAGTTTTAACTCTTTTGAGAAGACAAATAGAAGGGGGATAGCTGGGTCAAATAGAGCTTCAATATACAATTAGTTTTTTGAGAAATCTCCATATTGATTTCCACAGTGATTGTGTTAGTTTTTATTACCATCAATAATGTGAAAGTATTCATTTTTCCCACATCCTCACCAGCATTTGTTATTATTGGCTTTGTGATGATAGCCATTCTTCTAGGGTAAGACAGTGTCTCAGTGTAGCTTTAATTTACATTTCTCTGATGGCCAATAATGACAAGCTCTTTATCATATAAGTATTGGCCACTTGTGTTTCTTCTTAGAAGTGTTTATTCAATTTGATTGCCCATTTTTTGATTAGGTCTTTCACTTTGTGGTACCTAAGTTTTAAGTCCTTTACGGTCCTTAGTATTGCCATTTGTGAACTACCTGGCATATTTTCCCCATTCTATAGACTATCTTTTTATTCCATTAGTTACTTCTTTTGCTGTGCAGAAAACTTTTAATTTGATATGATCAAATCTGTTGATTCTCAGTATTATTTCAGTTCCATTGGGATTCTCTTCAAACTTCCTATCTACAACTATGGTTTCAAGATTGTACCTCTATTGCCATTACCAGTAAGTGTTTCTGGTTTAACATTTAAATCTTTGATCCATTTTGATTTTAGTTTAGTATATAGTGAGATATATGGGTCTAGACTTAATCTTCCATACGTTGATATCCATTTTTCCAAGAACCATTCATTAAAAATATTATTTTTTGCCTCCTTTATCGAAGACCAAATAGCTGTGTGCACCTGAGTGTGTTTATACTTTTTCTATTCTGTTCTACTGATACTCATGTCTGGTTTTGTGCCAGTTCTATGCTGTTTCATTCACTATAGCTTTACAGTATCATTCAAATCTGAGATTATTTTTGCTATTCTGAACCTCTTCTGATTACCTATAATTTTAATGATTATTTTCTATGGTATAATTTCAAGTTTGGGATTGCTTTTGCTATTCTGGACCTCTTATTATCTATAATTTTAAAGACTATTTTTTCTAGCTTTGTAAGAAATGGTATTGGTATTTCTATTTTGACCAGGGTTGCATTAAATATGTAAAGCTTTTGAAACTGTAACCATTTTGATTATGTTAGTCCTGGCTACCCAGCAATATTTTATTCAGGTTATTTGTTTGTTTGTTTTTGAGGCAGGATGTCACTGTCTAATCCAGACTGACTTGCACTTGTGTAGCCCAGACTGTCCTCAGTCCTTGTGGTGCTCTTTCTGCCTCAGCCTCCCCAGTGCTGGGATTACCAACAAGCATGCACTGCCATGCCCAGCTCTCTTTCCACTTTCTGATGTCTTCTTTTTCATATAATGCAATTTTCACCAAATATTTCTTTCACTGCTTTAGTTAGAGTTACACTAAAGTGTTTAACTTTTTGATGCTATTGCAAATGACACTGTTCACTTTTTCAGTGAATTCATTATTAGTGCATAGGAATACTACTGATTTTTGTGTGTTTATTTTGTATCCTCCTACACTGCTGAATTTTGGTTTTCAATTCTTTTGTTTCTCAATTTTTTTGGTTCTTGTAAGTAAAAGACTATGTTACCTGCAAATAATATTTTGACCTGATTATCTCCTATATGTATCATTTTTATTTCTTCCTCTTATCTGATTACTATGGTTAAAATTTTGAGAAATATGTTAAACTAGAGTAGTGATAATGGACATCCTTGCTTGCTCCAAATTTTAGAGGAAAGGTTTTCAGCTTGCTCTTATTTAATATGATATATGGATATATTCATAATAAATGGCTTTTATCATATTGAGATAGACTTTCCATACCTATTTTCTTTTTTTAACTTATTTTTATTATTATTTAAAGAGAAAAAATAAAGAAAAAGGGTAGAAATAATACAGAATTACAGAAAAATAAACAGTAAGAAATCACTAGTTGATAAGTTACATATTGTCATCTTAGAAATAGTTGTTCAGGTTACAAAATTAAAGCATACAAAGTGGCATTCAAATAGTGACACTGCCAACAGGTCTGCTCAATGATCCAACAAAAACTTAGTATTATGGTTATCAGTCCTACATACTTTTTTTTATCTTAAAGAAGGTATGATTAAACATATCGAAACAGAACAAAACAGTTCATGAAGAAACAATTTAAAGAAATACAGACTTCAAAGCAAGTCCACTGGAGATCTTCACTGTCTATCTTATTGTCTCTAGTTTTCTTCCAAATAGTTGTCCCCATCTTCACCCACACTGGATACATACTGCATATTATAGAACTAATAAAATCGTTACTACACTACACTACACTAATCACTACAGGATGATGAAGGTGTTTTAGATCTTCAAGATCTGACATTGGAGAAGTCAATAATGACTCCCATAATGTCTTTCATTCTCTTTGTAGTAGCTGTCCTTTTATTTACGTATGCTGAAATTGAATTTTAGAGACTAGACTAATATCACTCTGAATAGTATTGCTAGCCTAATGTTACAGAATTAGCATTGGGTTGCTTAGTGTCTCTTCTTCTTCAGAGTATCTGTTCATTACATCTTGCACTATATAATCTGTTCCCATAAATAGTTTAAAAAATTCTTCCCATGTGTGAATTTCTACATATATATCTATCCTCTCTGTATTATAGGGAAAAACAGATCATAACAAGACAACAAAACAAATTCCTAGAAAAACATGCAATGAAAAAGACACATAAGACCACAATATTAGGTGATCTACCGTAGTTACTATGCTTTCTCTTGTTATTTTCAATAGACTTGTCCACATCCTCAGGCTTAATATAGTTAAGCATAGTATTACATAGCTATTTTTATAAAAACACAACTTTGAAGACATTGTAGGACTTGTAAGCAGTTAATAATCAAAACCGGTATGGATATCTTTTACATCTTGTCATCTTCAGAGTAGTTGCCTCTACTCTTAGACTTGATACTATTAAGCATACCAAATTCGAACAAAATCAGCCAAGGCAAAACCGCAGTCTAACAAACCAGATTCAAGTAAGATCAGTCAGAGTAAGACAAGGTAAGTAACATAGGGTTTTAGTTTAAATTAATAGGAAATTAAGGATAGTTACCATGGTATAACCTGCTATTTTCGGATTAGATGTCTGTGCCCTCAAATCTGATATGAGTGGACAGACCGGAACAAAATAAAATCAAACTAAACAGAGCCATAAGACTACTGTGACCTTTAAATCCTGATACACTATTAACAATGACCTCTGCCTTCCTTTTTAAGGCTATTTTTCACCTTTCCCCTTCTCAGGATGCTTTGTATGTTTTGGGTCTCACTAGCCCCTTTAGCTTTTAGATTAGGGGGCCAGCCCGTTGTCTATCTGAGTATTGCTGAACCTTTCTACCCCTGAACTTGATCTTGAGCTGTGCTCCTTTACTCACTAAAGTCATAGGGTTTTCCTGCCTTCCAGCTGTGTAGTTCTATGCTGCCCAAAAGTGTCAGATTCCAATCTATCTGCAGCTGTCGGATGAGTTGTCCCTATTTCTCTCTGGTTTCCTGTCACATATAGCTTTGCTTTCTCATCTTTCAGTTTATTAACCCTCCTTCGAGTTGAGTGTATTTCCCATTCAGAGCATCTCAATCGAGCCTGCCTCCTAATCTACTCTGCCTGTTTTTTTTTTTATTTTAGTGTATCAAGGCTATCTATATTAAAGATTATAGCTTACCATCTCTGCCTCATGTCTGCTACTCCACTTTGAAGTGGAGTATAATTTGTCCACCTTACTCCCTCTTCTACTGTCTAGCCCATTCATTGAGGCCTCTCTGCCACTGTTGCTGGAATCCTGGGTTTTTATCATGAGTAGATGTTGGATTTTGTGAAAAGCTTTTTCTGCATCTGTTGAGAAGATCATGTGATTTTTATCTTTCCTTCTATTATGTAATGAATTATGTTTATTGATTAGAATACTTTGAATCATCTTTGCATCTCAGGATTAAGCCCACTTGGTTATGCTGTGTGATCTTTTGATGATCTGTTGCATTCTTTTGGCAAGAATCTTAAGGATTTGCCAATCTCCCCTAGAGAAATTCCTCTGTGATTCTGTTTCAGTCTCTGTCTCTGTCTTTCTTTCTCTCTCTTCTTCGGATTGGATCCTTATTTGGCTTGGGAGTCACTATACTGTTAGGTTTTAAGAATGATTTTATAAGTACTTCTTCCCTCTCAATTTCATTAAAAAGTTGGAGGAGTAGTTTTATCAGATCATTCCAAAGTTTTTGTAGAATGCAGCTGTGAATCCATCAGTTCCTGGCCTTTTCTTATTTGTTAATTTATTAATGGTTCGATTTTGTTGTCTGATACTGAACTTTCAAGTCTTTTTAATTTTTTCAGCAACTTATAAGTATCTGGGAATCCTCATTTCTTCCAAGTTCTCTAATTGTTTGGCATATATATTTCTGAAGTAATTACTGAAAATCTCTGGATTTTAGCAGCTTCAATTGTGATTTCATCTTTTTTCATTTTTAGGTGTATTGGCTTGTGTCTTTCTTTATTTGGTAAGATTAGCTGGGTTTCCCTGTCTTATTCTATCAAATATCCTTCTCTTAAATTCACTGATTTTTTATTACTTTTTGTTTCGAATCTCATTGATTTTTTTCTCTGATATTTAGAATTTTATTGCTTGTAAAAGTTCTCGATTTGAATTGTTCTTCTTGTTCTAAGGCCTTGAGATGTATCATTAGATTGTTTATTTTGTCTCATGCTATTTTTCTAATGTGGGCACTCACCATTATAAATTTGCCTTGGAGGACTGCTTTCACTATTGTTGCATAACTGATATTACATTGGCATTTTCAATTAATTCTAGAACCTGATTTATTTCTTAATATTCTCTGTGACTGATTGATTATTCAAGACTTCATTGTTTTTGTTTTTTGGTACTAGGGATTGAACTCACAACCTTGCACTTGCCAGGCAGGCCCATGTGCCGCTGAGCTAAATCCCCAGCCAGGACTTCATTGTTTTAGCCTCATGTATATGTTCAGTTTTCGTGGTTTCCTTTACTATTGATTTCTAGTTATGTTACACTGTGATCCAATAATATACGTGGCCTTATGTTATCATCCATTTTTTCCTAATTCCTTTTACCCCCATATTAGGTCCTTTAGAGTCATGTAAGAGCTCTTGTATCCATTTATCATGTTCCATTATAGTTTTCAAATTATTTCTCACTAATTCATCATTGACTAAAGCCCTGTCTTCTAGATACACCGTCTTCCTGTTGGTCACTTCTGCTGCCCATGTTTTTAATCTGGATTTCGATTTGAAACTTCCTTATTGACTTCTGTTATATTCTTTTCTATTGAATTCTATTCTTTTCCTACTCATGTTTTGTATCTCTGGCTCCTAAAGCTGTTTATCAATGTCTTCTCTTGGTTCATTGATCATTTATTTTATTAGGATCATTATCTGATACATTATATCTCCTTTCAATTTGCTAAGCACCTTAGTGAAATGTTTTATATCCATTGACTCCCTTTTAGAATTATCTATTGTGTACTTAAGACTCTTCCCCCTCAAAGCCTGATAAACCAATCTGGGGGCATTTGGAAGGTGTTAGAGACATTTAGTTGCTCTTTTTTATTTTATTTGTTTGTTTGTGTGCTGACATTTGCAAGTTCTTTGGCTCAGTGTCCTATACTTCACGAGCAAGTCACAGTATTTGACCTTCCTTCCAGGCAGCACAGGTATTGGCATAGAGAGAAAACCAGCTGGCAGTCACTATTATGTTATGTTGGTTGTGGCAATACATTCAGCAACAATGATGGCATCAAAAGTCAACTGGATATTGACAAACCTCAGGAACTAGTGATACATAGTTCTCCACCAAAATACAGAAAACAATCAGTGAAGACATTTAGACCACCTCATTTTGACCTATAGTAATTCAGACCACTAATTTCTGCTGGATGTGGACAGAAGTCTGAGAGTTCAAACACCACTACTAGACTAACTGCCTTCTGGTTTAGGCTTCCCTCTGTAACAATCCCTGCCACCAAACCTGGCCTTCCACAACATAATACATGTACCATAATCTTTGTCTGAGCATGAACTTCCCAGGAAATACCAGAACATTCCAATTTAATTCCCATTGTCTCTAAATTCATCTCCCAAGGCTGTCTCTTCGTAAGGAATCACTTCAGTTCTGAAGCAAAATCTTACTACTGAGTTTTACTCTCTTCTTCAGCCAGATTGGTGTGTTCATTCTCAACACTGTTGCCTTGTGCTATTGAGAACCCAGGATCTGGAGGTAGGTTGATCATGGCTCCTCTTGGAATTGGTGTGGGGTCCAGGCGAGCGTTTGCTGTCTGAATTCAGGTCACACAGTGCTCAAAGGAGTTTAGATTGAAATGTAGTGAGATATATATTGTATGTGTTTCTGAAGTTTATCTCTTTTTTGTCATTAAAATTTAGAATCTTTATAAATTTTTATGTTTCTTATGGCATATCTTAATGGTATTTTTGAGTTTTATTCTTTTAAGTGTATTATAGTATTCTAGATATTTTCATATATTAATGTCATCATATTTTGACACATGCAAACTCATATTTATAGCAGTTTTGTTTACAGTATCTATATTGTGGAAACAGGCTACATGCCTATCAACAGAAAAAAAAGATAAAGAAAAGTATGTGTGTGTGTGTGTGTGTAAAATCCTTAATGAAGGATAAAAACATATTAACAGGAAAATGGGTGGAATTTGAGATAATCATCCTAGATGAAATAAGTCACAGAAAGTTAAATATCACAGGATTACTATTATACGAAAAAGTCAAATATAAGTAAATGAATAAATAAAATGAAAAAGAAATGATAAGCAAGAAGGAAGATTTAGAGATAAGGAAGGAAAGATGGAAAGAAGTATAGGATAAAGAACTAAAATTGAGCAAGATATAGAATATACATGTACTAATTCAACAAAACAAACCTCATTGATCTGTACTGCAAACAGGTAATACTTTTAAAAAACATAACTGAAAAAGTTATCACTTTATTGGATAAAACATAGAAATAATAAAGTTATCAAGTTAGTCTATAATTGAAGAGTTTCATTGAGTAAATGAACATTAGATATTCAGAGAACACATATATTTTATAAAAACCAGTCAGTCTGAAAAGTTGAAGATTCTAAATTAATTAGTAGTACTTTAGGTCATGAAATGCTAATGAAAAATTAACATTTCCCAAGGATCCAACATTAAAGGCTGCATGAGAGTTAAAGACTCGAGCTGTTTCCTATAAGGTGATTCTAATAATAGCTAACATTTGTTGATAGCTACATATCAGCATAATTCTCAGCACAGTGCATGTTTTGACTCCTTTAATCTTTACTATAATTCAGTGGGGTATATGCTGTTATTGTTATTACCATTCTGAGACAAGAAACTGAAGCATAGTAGGATTAAACAGTCAGCACAAATTGTTAGGCCAGGATCCAACTAAGCAGTTTAATTTTATAGCAAGTATATTTGACTGCCATGCAAAATGATTTTCCAAAGGGAAAAGTTATTTTCAGATCTACACCAATGTAACTCTTTAGAGTCTGGATACAGTGCCATGCTGGGATGAAGTACACAGTGTTATTAAAATGAAAATATCATTATCCTAGTCATACCTATATCTATTTGTCCCAGCCACCCAAGGAGCCCCAGGATGATGGGATATTTAACACTCAATATAAGTCTGTGAGCCTGTCTTTTTACCAGAGGCCTGAATGCCATGAAATTTAAAGAAAACAATAGATTTAGATGAGTTAACACTGTATTTGTTTATACAAATCGCTGAAATATATAATATTAAATGTCCATAGTTTTCTATAACTATACACGTGGTAGAAAGCTTGAAAAACTAACATTGTAAGTAAGGTTCTAATGAGAATGCTTAACAGAAGATTAATATATACACAAAAAGGAAGACTTTTCATGTTATTTACAGGTTGGCTAAAATCTTATTTCTGCATTTTTAAACATTATTACTAATGTAGCAAATGACTCCTCAGTATAATTGTCTCAGACTGCCCAATTCCTCTTCATTAGGGTTGTATGGCAAACTTCCCAATGCTTTCTCTTTAGTCAATTTATATTTTTTGCTAGCTGGTATCCTGACATTCATCATCCGTGCATCTCTGAAATACACACTTATTTTATATTCTGTACACAACTCATCTCTTTCCTTACCTATTAGTATATACATATAGCTGAATTTCACTTTTATAAATCTTTACACTTCCCTTAAAAATACTGGAAATACACAATGATATGATGCCTCTCAGTCATTTTCATATCAAAGTATTCATAAAAAGGTAATATTTGTGTAATTTGGGATTACTTGATGAGACAATTATGTCAGAGACAATAAACAAGGTATGTTAGCTGTCCTAGGCTTTCCTAATGTGCTCCTGATAGCTGAAAAAATCAATAGACATCGCATTGTTTATTTTTGTGCTTATTGAAGAAACTGATACAGTGGAAAGATTGTTTGTGTCCAGATAAATCAGAGTTCATATTTTGACTCTACTCTGGCTTAGCTCTGTGATCTTGATAATGACAGTATCCAATATTTTCTTTCTAAGCTATCACATAAAAGCAAGAATATCCAAAGGGGATAGGACACTTTTAACTTTCTGTCATTAATCCTACATCTGTCTGTGTCTGTCCCAATTCCTTTCCAGGAGAGCATTCTGAGATGGTGAGTATTCTAAAACGTTAATTGACTCATATCAATAATAGTTAAGGTTAAAAAGTAACTTACCCAAAATGCCACTTTTTGTCTTCTGACCTGTCTTTTCCATAAAGTCAGACTTGAACCATGAAAATTTCAAGGATGCAGACAAGCAGTTCCCACCTCTTTGAACTTTGCTTAAAAATGTATGTATAAAGTTTAATAGATCATATATTTAAATATCTATTATATTGAAGACATGATTTAAGTCATGCACAATATAAAAGATGAACAGAATTTAATTTATTTTCTCAATGAGCTTAAGTCTTGAAAGAGGACAGAGAATGAAAACAGTAATTGAAAAGAAACTTAAGTAAGACTGCCATGTAGGTGTGGATATGAAACTAATTGGGCACTGTTTAGATTTTCCGGAAGGAAGCAATTGCAACACCAGCATGGATTGCCTACAATTTGTTTTTAATCTCAATCATTCGCTACTTAACTTCTGTCTTGTTTTCCAGGATATCGGATAATTCTGCTGTTCATTTTAAGATTTTGAAATCTGTGAGGCTCTCCCCATGTTCTTCAGCACTTACTTGGTGATGGACAGCCATTTAGATTCTGCTGGACCAGTGTCTCATTTGGCCTGGATTGTTTCCAAATACTAACTATTGTTCTCAGGCTGCATTTGGATAAGTAAGGAATATGGGCCTTTTAGTCCTAGATTCTTCAGTGTTTAGTTCTCTTGTGTTCCCAGAGAAAGATGGAAGATGTGATATCTCTCCCCAGATTGTCTCAATAGCAACTCACTCTTCCTGGTTCTTGATTCTAATACCAATTTTAGGCAGCTGACAGCATCATCTTGGCCCTTTGCTATCATTGTGCCTAAACTTTATACTTGGATTATAAAAAAGCTAATACTTGGCAAGCAATGAAAGGCTTGAAAACTCATATCACTTATGTTCTGAAAGCTTAATTATCACAAATCAGAACTCTAGGTTTTTAAAATATCACTCAAAAATAGAAGAAGATAAGTTTCAGGAAAAAGTCTTATTTGATGTTTAAGTGTCTTTCATATTAATCAAGATAATTAAGATATTAATAAAACAATATATCTTTGAGCAATTTCTTTCCCTTTTACTATATATATATATATATATATATATATATATATATATATCATAAATTTTGGATCTTATATACTCTTTCAGTTGCTTATAGTAGTGAGACAGTATGGTGTTTACACACGCAAATCTGATTTATTTCACTTATGAGTATGAATGCTAGTTGCACCCATTTACCTATAAATGCCTCAAGTGGCTGAGTAGAATTCCAATGTATAAAAATACCACATCTTTTTTATCCATTCCTCAGTTGATGGGCACTTAGGTTGTTTCCAAGATTTAGCTGTTACAAATTGTGCTGCTATAAACACGGGTGTGCATGTATTTCAGTGGTATGTTTTCAATTCTTCTGGGAAAATACCCAGAACTATGTGGATCAAATGGAACCTCTAAGGCTAGATTTTTAGGAATCTCCACACTGATTTCCACAACGCTTGCACCAGTCTACACTTCCACCAACACTGGAGAAGAGTTATTTTTCCCCCATGGGCCCACTAGCATTTGTTATTGTTTAATTTCTTGATGTTAACCATTTTGGAGTGAGATGATATCTCAGTATTATTTTAATATGCATTTCTTGAATGATTACTGATCTTGAATATTTTTTATATATTTATTTGCCATATGTATTTCTTCATCTAAGAATTGTGTATTCGTCTAAGATGCCTATTTTTGTATTGGGTCTTTAAATTTGGGAGACATGATTTTTTGCAATTCTTTATATGATCTAGATGAAAATCCTTTGTCTGAGGGACAGTTTGCAAAAATATTTTCCCAGTCTGTGGGTTTTCTTTTCACTCTTTTGGTCATTTCTTTTGATGTGAAAAACTTTTTAATAAAACAAGATCCCAATTATTGATCTGTAAAGTACTTCCTGTGCAGTTTGATGTTTGTTCATGAACTCTTTGCCTCCCCCTGTGTCCTTGAGACTTCTACCTACTTTGTCATTCAGTAGGTTTCGTGTTTCTGTTTTTAGACCTTTGATCCATTTTGACTTTAGTGCATGGTGATAGGCATGGGACTAGTTTAAGTCATTGGCAGATGGAAAGCTAGTTTTTCCAATATCACTTATTAAACAGGCTGTCTTTCTTCCAGCGAACGTGTTTGGCCTATTTGTCAAAGATAAGCTGACGTAGTGTATTTGTAGTTCTGTCTGTTATTTTTTTTTTTTGTTGTTCTGTTCCATTGATCCTCAGGTCTGTTTTATTGCGAATACCATGCTCATTTTATTACAGTAGCTTTGTACTGTACTTTTAACTCTAGAATTGTGATACCGTCTGCCTTACCTTTGTTGTCGAGAATTGTTTTTGCTATTCTAGGTCTCTTATAGTTCCATATGAATTTTAGAAATGTTTTCTCTCAGTCTGTGAAGTATGCTAATGGTATTTTGATTGAGATTGCATTCAATCTGTATAACAGGAGAGTATGTTGGTTCTTCCTACCTATGAGCAAAGAATATATCAATTTTCTAAATTCCTTTTTAATATTTTTTCAGAGCACTATAACTTTCAGTGTATAAGACTTTTCCTTCCTTGTTTAGATTAATTTCTAAGTATTTCATTTTTATTGCTGTAATTGTGAAGGGTGTGGTTTACCTAATTTCTCTCTCAGTAATTTCTTATTTCTGTACAACAATGCTATTGACTTTGTACCTAACTCACAGCAGAACTTGCTAATTAAGGGTAGACGTCTGTTGATAGAGGTTTGGAGTCTTCTATTTAGGATATCATGTCATCTAGGAATAATGATAGTTTAACTTCTTCTTTTACTATCTTAATTCCTTGCATTTTCTTCTCTCTCTGGTACAATTGCTCTGATTAATGTTTCCAGAACTATACTGAAAAGGAGTGGTGATGGTGGCCAACTTTGCCTTGTTTCTGATTCTAGATTGAAAGATTTCCATTTTGACTATTTAATAGGATGCTGGCTGTGGTTTGTCATAGATGGCTTTCACCAGATTGAAGTAAAGACCATCTTTTCCAATTTTCTGTAGGATTTTTATCATGAATGAGTGTTGGACTTTATTAAAAGCTTTTTTCTGTGTTTATTGAGATGATCAGGTGATTTTTGTCTTTTGCACTGCTTATACAGTATATTACATTTATTGATTTGTGTGTGTTGAACCATCCCTGTATTCCTAAGATTAATCCCACTTAGTCATGTTTGCTAGCATTTGATTGAAAATTTTTGCTTCTATGTTCATTAATGAAATTGATCAATTTTTTTGTTGTTTTTTCTTTGTTTGGGAGTGGTTTTTTTGTTTTGTTTTCATTTTTGTTTGGGTCTTTCTCTGCTGTTGTTATCAGGGTAGTATTTGTCTCATGGAAAAGGGAGAATTGTTTCTCTTTTAATTTCATTAAAGAGTTTAAGGTGCATTGGTATTAATCATCTCTAAATTTCATAGAATTCAGCTGTGAATCCTTTAGCATCTGGACTTTTTTTGTTGCTAAGTTTTTAGTTACATTTTCAGTTTCATTAAGTGGTATTGGATTATTCAAAATTTTTATATCTTCTTGATCCTTTTTTGTTAATTGATATGTTTCTAGGAATCTGTCCATTTCTTCTCTGTCTTTTAACCTATCAGAGTAAAGATTATCAAAGTAGGTATTGGTTATTTCTTTATTTCCACAGGATCTGTAGTGATTTCACCATTTTGATTCCCTATTTCATGAATTTGAGTTTTTTCTTTCACTTTTTTTTTTATAAAGTTGGCTAGGGTGCTTACCAAATTTATTTGTTCTTTCAGAGAACCAACTCTTTGACTCATTAATTCTTTCTATTGTTTTTTTTAGTGTCAATCTCATTAATTTTTGCTCTGATCTTTATAATTCCCTCCCTTCTTTGGACTTTGGGCGTGACTTTATTATTTTTTGAGGTGTAGTATTAGGTTGTTTATTTCTGCTCATTCTGTTTTCCTGATGTGAGAATCCACTACTCTAAATTTCTCTCTAAGGACTGCTTTCACTGTATCCCATAGGTTCCAGTAAATTGTATTTGCATTTTCATTTCATTCTATATATTGATTAATTTCTTTTTAAATTTCCTCTGTGATCTATTGATTATTCAGTAGGGTGCTATTTAATTTCCATGCATTTACGGAGCTTTTGTGGTTTCTTTTTTCATTAATTTCAAGTTTCAGTGCTCTACGGTCATATAATATACGTGGGACAATTTCAAATCATTTTCATTTTCTTAAGCATGTGCTATGGGCTAATATATGGTTTATTTTAGAGAATACCCCATGTGCAGCTAACACAAATGTGTTTTCTGATGTTAGGTAGATCTCTGCACGTCTCTACTAAGTCTTTTGCTCACAAGTTTGACTCAATTCTGTAATATGTTTGCAGATATTTTTGTCTAGTTGATCTTTTTTTATGTGCCAATGGGGTTTTAAGGTCCCTTGTTAAAATTGCATTATTGTTTATTTAATTTTTCATGTATATTAAGATTTGTCCTACATAGTTGGGTGCTTCCATACTTAGTGCATATATATCTATGAATGTTGTCTCTTCCTCTTTAGGTTTTATCCTAACCATTGGGTAGTGACCTTCTTTATCCCTTTTTATCATTCTTGGCTTGAAATTCACATTGTCTGCAAACAGAATAGCTACCCCTACTTTTTACTGGGCTCCTGGCACATTAATGTTGTTTTCCATTCTTTGACTTTCAGTCTATGAATTTTCTTATGTGTTAAATATGTTTCTTGTAAAAAATACATTGTTGGATTTTGGTTTTTGATTCAATCTACCAGCCTGTTTCTTTTGATTGGTAAATTAATGTCATTTACATTAATGATTATAACTGATATGTATTGGCTTATTTTTGTCATGTTACCTTTCTGCTGTTGGTTCCCTACTTTTCCTCTCTGTTTAATTACTTTTCCTGTTGTTAGCTTCTTTCTGTTGTTGTTCTTGGCATTGTGATCATTTTTATCTCTTTTCAGGATACCTTTCAGTACTCTTTATAGATTTGATTGGGTGGTATTGAAGTTCAGTTATTCTTTGTCATGGAAATATCTTACTTCTGCATTGGTTTTCAAAGACAGTTTTTTTTCTTCATTATCTATCATATTGTCTCTTGTTGTCTTCCAAATAGTTCCATATCTCACACCCAGTGAATTCATACTGAACAAAATAGAATTTAACTGATCAGAACAGGATGATGAAGCCATTTTAGGTCTTCAAGACCAGACAGTAGGAAAGTCAACAATGGCTGCCATAATATTTCTCATTCTCTACAAAATTGCTGTCCATACCTTCATGTATGTTGACATTAAACAAAACAAAACAGACTAATATCACTCTTAACAAAGAATAATAGTACTGCTAGATTGTATATCATGATGCTATGGAATTAGCACTGGGTACATTAGTGTCTCTTTTTCTTGAAAATATCTGTTCCTTTCATTGTGCATTATATAATCAGGTCTCAAAAACTATTTAGAAGTTCTGTGCATGCATGATAAGTACATGTATACCTATCATTTCTGTATTAGAAGGGAAAACAAATCAAAACAAGACAAAACAAAATACCTAGAAAAACATGAAAGAAAAAAGACATCAAACCACAATACTAGGTGATCCACAGTAGTTAATATGATGTCTCTTGTTATTTTTAATAGAATTATCTATATCATCAGGCATACTATAATTGAACATAGCAGTACATAGCAATATTAATAAAAACAAAACATTGGAAACATTATGGGCCTTCAAAAGCAGTTAATAATCAAACCGGCATGGGTGTTCTATTGAAACTTGTCATCTTCAGAGTAGTTGCCTCTACTCTCAGACTTGATACTTTCAAGCATAACAGATTTGAATAAAGTCGGTCAAGATCAGATAGTTATCTAACAAACCAGATTCAAATAAGATCCATCATAGTAAGACATTATAAATTACACAGGCTTTAGATGAAGTTAATAGGAAGTTAAGGATAGTTACTGTAGTATATCCTGCTATTTTTAGAATCGCTCTCTGTGCTCTCAAATCTAGTACAAGTAAACATACTGGAGCAGAATATAATCAAACTAAACAGAGCAGTAAGAAAAATGTGGATTTTAAATCCCTATACACCATTTACAATGTCCTATGCCTTCCTTTTTTTTAAGACAATTCCTTTTCCCCTTTCACTTTCACAGGGTACTTTATACATTTTGGGTCCCACTAACTCCTTTAGTTTTTAGACTAGGGGGTGATATGCTATTTAGCTAAGTAGTTCTGAACCTTTTTACTCCTGAGCTTGATCTTGAATTGTATTTCTATACCTACTAAAGCCTCAAAGTTTTCCCTCCTTATAGCTGAGTAGTTCTCCACTGCACAAAAGTGTCATGTCTTTCTACCCTATCTGCAGCTGCTGGACAAGCTGTCCTTATTTCTCTCTGGTATCCCGTAATATAGAGCATTGTTCTCTCATCTTTGACTTTTGGTTCATAAACTCTCTTTCAGGTTGATTATATTTCCTTTACACAGCATCTCGATGGACCCTATCTTCTGATCTACTCTGCCTGTGTTTCTTTTTGGTAGTGTATCAAGGCCATATGTGTAGAGATTATAGACAATCTTCTCTGCCTCATCTCTGCAGTGCTATTTTTCTGCCATTGGTTGTCTACTTTTCTCCTTCATTCCACTGTCTGACCCACTCATTGAGGCCTCTCAGCCACTGTTCCTGGAATCTTGGTGATTTTATCTCTCTTTCTAGAATGTCTTTCAGTTCTTTTTGTAGGTTTGGATTAGTGGTTACAAACTCCACCAGTTCCTCTTTGTCATGGAGGCATCTTGTTTCTCCTAATTTTGAGAGATAGTTTTTCAGGGTACATCAATATGAGTTGGAGGTTATTTTCTTTCAGGGCTTGGAATACTTCACTCCAAGCTCTTCTTGATTTGATGGTTTGTGTCGAGAAGTCTGTTGTGATTCTGATGGGCTTTCCTTTATAGATGACCTGTTTCTTTTTTCTGGTAACTTTTAATATTCTATTCTTGCTATGAATTTCTGGGATGTTTATTATATGTCTAGGTGTAGATTGGTTTTGTTTGTAGCTGGCTGAAGTTCTGTATGCCTCATATATCTGAATATCATTTCCTTTTCCTATGCTTGGGAAGTTTTCCTTAATTATTTCTGTGAATAGCCTTTTTAGTTCTTTTGTGTTTACTCCTGCTTCTTCACTCACATTTTTTTATTTTATTTTATTTATTTATTTTTTTATCAGTGCCAGGGATCAAACTCATGACCGCCTCCTTGCAAGGCAGGTGCTTATGCCGCTGAGCTAAATCCCCAGTCCCCACATTTTTTATTTTTAAATTATCAATCCTCTTGTCATCTTCTAGCCTTTGTATTGTTACTTTTTGGTTCCTCATAGTTTTTAAGGGATCTTTTCTTTTGCAGTCACACATTGCAAACCTATCTTCACCTTTAGTTTTTGTCAAGCAATTTTGCCAGCTTTCAATGGAGCTTTAAATTTCTTGGTAATCTCTTTGAATCTGTTTCATGTATTCTAGGTTTTTTTATATTCTTCATTGAAGGTTTCTCTCCTTTTTCTGGGTTCCTCCATTGTTCCATTTGTGTCTTCTTGAGAAATGCTTAGCATTTCATTAATCTTCTTATATCTTGTTTTACTTGAATTAGTATTTCAGTTTTGAGTTCATCTATGATGTCACAAAGATATTTCATTATGCTGGCTGATGCCCATGTCTGATATTACATGTTTGCTGCCCTCAATCTCTTCTGTTTAACTCTCCTGGACTTATAATCTCTGGGTTGGCTTCTGGAAGTTTTTTCTTTTGTCATGTTTCTGGTTTCTTTCAGAAAGGTATATAGTGGCGGTCTCAGGCTCTTTCCATATTGCCTACAGTTTTTCTGAGGCATGCTGGCTAGGGAATTGCTGCCCTCTCCAGTTTGCTGTTGATCAGTGAGGTACACGCAGGAGCAATGTGGGCTAGCTCATCTCCTCTGAACCAGTCAACCAGCAAGTGCCTTTACCATGTTAGTCTCTGCCATGATGACATCACATTTCAGAACATTTTTGTCCTTGGTTATTGGATCTTGATCAGGGGCATGACCCAGCCCATTTATATCCCACCAGCCTGCTTTGGGTCAGAAGCAGCTGACTGATGACACTGCAGTTCCAGATTCAAGTCTGTCCTGCCCAACTCCAATATGTCATCCTGCCAGTCACCCTTTCCACAGGACCAAGTTCTGAGCACTCACCATAGGTTAATGCAGCTCTTTATGCTGGTTCCATCTTCCGTTGCAGCACACTTTCCCTCCAAAGGCCTTGGGCTCACCAACCCCTGATTTCAGCATGATCACCAGTTGTCTGATTCCAAGGCGGCCAGCAAGTGTGGAACCGCACCAGTGAGAGCATGTCTGGCTTCAGCCTTCCATCCACGTTTTTCCTTTATTTATTTTTTCTTTTTCTTTTTCCTTAGTTTCTCCCTGAGTCATGAGAATCCCTCTACTTTCAATTGGCTTCAGAGATGGTTCCCCAGTGTGAACAGGTTGCTGGGGCACACTCCCAGTGCCCACAAGCTTCACTAATGTTAAAGTTGGCATTATTTGAAGCTGTCCAGCTGCCATAAATCAGGAATTTCTAGTCTGCTTTTGAAATTAATGTGAATAAATTTGGCTAGCATTAAAAATGAATATGCTTTTAAATCAGTTTAATCTATTATTCCAATTAAAAATATTGATGAGAGGAAAATAATGTGTGAAAATTGCCTTTCTAAATATATTTTTTGCTTTGTAAGAATAATATGAAAGGGGGATGAGGATTTAACTCAGCAGCATAAACACCTGCCTTGCAAGCAGGCAGTCGTGAGTGTAAATCCTTGGTACCGATAAAAAAAAAACATGAAAAAAGGACAATTGTGGTTATAAAAATCAATTATTTACATTATTATATTAAAATCAATTATTTATGTATTTATTAAAAACTACAATTTGATGTAAGAGCAATTGTTCAATATATTATTTATAATGTACATAAGTATAATATGCACCACTTTATATTATGTGCCAGATGAACTATTACATTATATATTTACTTTGGTATATAATGTATTTATACCATGCATATACACAAAAAGCCAGCTAATCTGAAATGATGGCATTTTGAACAATTTTCTTATTTTCCTTTATTATTTCTATGTTTTCCACACTTTCTAAAATCATCAAGTTTTTGTATAATGGAAAATCACATTCATCACAAAGAAACAATAGTGGGCAAACAGAAAATAATGATGAGAAAACAGTGGGAAAAATATTTACATGTTGAAGCAGTTTAAATAAGATAGGAATCAATTCAATTTAACACCTCAGACATAATTAATGACGTTTCCAGTGTAATTTCAAGATTTTAACTAATTTCCAATGCTATTTAAGGGAGGGAAACCATGTAAAAAGTGTCCGAAAGTCTTAGCTTCAATTCATTCATTTTTAGGGTACGTTTTAATTTTTAAATTTTTACTTTTCTTGGTGCATGGTTTCAGTACATCGTGATTACATTCCTCATGTGAAGTTGGTGCATACATATCTTAATTCTCTTTAAAACTCTCCTTCCTTTTTTCTCCTTCCCTCCATTTTTATTTTATTTCATTTATTGGGAGATGAACCTAAGGCTTTACACATGTTCAACTTGATTTCTACCATTGAGAGGTATCTACTGCCATTAAATAACTTATTATTTGCATAATCAATTCATTCTTATTCAATTTATTGTAGGTGGTTATTCTTATTTCATTTTCAATTGCTGCTACTTCTAGATTTTTTTGCACAAAATCTTTTTTTTAATCAATAAAAGTAATGGAATTTAAGTGTAGCTTGGAAAGGTAACAGTTTTTGGTCTGTCAGCTGATGTTGTCATGATATGACACAGTATCAAGAGGGGCAGATTAACAAATTCATTGAGAAGAAGAAAAATCAAAAAAATCCAAGAGTTACTGAAATATATCCTACCAAGAAATCAAATAATAACAAATAATGGTGAGGCTGCTAGGAAAAAGGAACCCTTCTACATTGTGAATTTAAACTGGTGCAATTATTATGGAATTCAGTAGTGAAACTCTTCACAAAACTACAGCTAAAAATTCCATTTTACCTAGTTATTCTTGTCCTATATATCTTCCCATAAATTCTAAAGATAGCACATTATGGCAATATATGCATAACCATGTTTACAGCAGCACAATTTGTACTAGCTAAATCTTGATGGCATATATTTTCATCAATGAATTAACAGATAAGAAACATGTAGTGCTTACACAATCCAGTACTACTCTGACAAAATAGAGGAAAAAAATTTGTAATGTCCAGGAAAGTGAATCCACATTGCAATGTTAAGTGAAATAAACCTAAAATGCAAGTTTAAAGAGAGTATGGTTTCTTTATTTTTTTTAAATTTATATTAAAGAAAATAAAAGAAAACAAAATGAAACAGAATAAAGTCAATCAAAACAAAAGAGTAAAAGCTATCTAGGACTTTAAAACAGGATATTAGAAATCAGTAATGGCTACCATAATGCTTTATTATCTTCAAAGTTGCTGCCCATATCATCAGATATAATAAAATCAAAACGGAACAGAATAAAGCCAATCAGGACAGAATCAAACCAGTCAAAATATTGAATAAAACAAAACAATAAATGCAACAAAACAGTGAGAAAAATATTGGATTTCAAAAACAAGACAGAAGGAAATCCCTATAGTTACTATATGTCATGTTGACATCCACTAAATATATGCTCAGATTCCCTGCTTTAGTCCTGCAAAGTCCATCAAACAATACCAGTATTAAGTTGTTTTTATACCTCAGTTGCTATCATCTCAGCCTGTGTTCCTCCATATCAGCCTGTTGCTTTCTGCGGGACGTGGTCCTCTCCCCATACACCTGCTGGCTTACAGGAAATGTGAATTGGTTTCTTGTCTCTTCTACTGGATCCTGCATGGCTGTCACTAGCTCACGGGAAGGGTGAATTCAGTAGTTTCTTTGAAAAATCCAAGTATGAGTGTAGGGAGCTGAGTAACAGGCATTGCTGCCTCGATGTCTCTCTCTCTCTCTCCTATGGGCACTGTGTCTGCCTACATTAACCATAATCTTCTTCTGCTTATGTCACTTATCCGGATGTGATGGTAACCCTGTTGTATTCATCTGTTTAACCTCTTCCTGTCCCAGCTCCCGCCCTTAGCCTATAAAAGGTGTGATTATTTTCTGAATAAACCGGAAGCTTGATCAGATTATTTCGTCTTGTTTTCGTCTCTTTTTGTCTCCCCCATGTCTTTTATTTAATCCCCGTTTCCCCTCCAGGAGTTCTGAACTTGTTGATCTGCAGGCCGGATCAAGTGGCGCCCAGAGTGGGGGCTCCTGGCACGGAGAAGTTAACGAGGGAGCCGTTCGAGAGACAGCCGGCTTAAACTGAAAGTGAAAGCAAATTGAACCAGAGACCTCGGCCGAGGAATGAGTAAACTGAATCAAGGATTAAAGCTTAAAGCAACAGGACATTAAATCAAGTGCTGAGACCTTCACAGACGACTACCCGACGTCCTGCCCGAGTCACAGTGAGTGAACGGCAACCCCATTTCTCTTCCCCTACATGGGTCAAGTATTGAGCGAACACGAAGTGTTCATCAGAGGCCTTATAAAGGCATTAAAGACAAGAGAGATAAGGGTTGGAACAAAAGAATTATTACAGTATTTTCAGTTTATTCATAAGGTTTGCCCTTGGTTCCCCCTAGAGGGTTCTATAGATACCAAGAGGTGGAATAGAGTAAGAGATGCTTTAAAAGATTATTATAGAGTTTTTGGTCCAAAAAAGGTTCCTGTGACCACCTTTACATATTGGAATTTAATTTCTGAGCTGCTTGCCCATAGGCATGCAGACCCTCAGGTTGAGGAGACAGTTGCACTGGGTGAGGCTGCCTTGCGCGACTCCCTTAAATCTACCTCAAAACCGTCCTCAGAAAAATCTGAAGCCTCTAATTTCTCAGATGCAGAGAATGATGGCCTGTGGGAGGTCCTCATACATGGTGATCTGCCACCACTTCCACCTGTTGACATGATCAGCAGGTCCCAGGATGGCAGCCCGCTACTCCCTGTGCCTCCATGGCAAATTGGGGATTCATATAAGCCTTTAGAAACAACCTTAACTCTGAAAAGCTTGCAGCCGCACAGCAGCTGGTGCAGGACCAGTTAGATGCAGGCCACATTGTTCCTAGTAATTCCCCTTGGAACACACCTATCTTTGTTATCCGGAAAAGGTCAGGGAAGTGGAGGCTGCTACAAGATCTTAGGGTGATAAATAAGACAATGGTCTTAATGGGGCCCCTACAGCCAGGCCTCCCCTCACCCAGTGCCATTCCTTTGGGATTTTTTAAAATTGTCATAGATCTTAAAGATTGCTTTTTCTCTATTCCATTACACTTCATGACTTCCAAAAACTATTGGGAGACATTAATTGGCTCATACCATTTTTAAAACTAACTAAACATGATTTACAGCCCCTTTATGCGCTGCTTCAGGGAGACATAGATCCAACTTCCTCCCGAGAGCTTACACCTGATGCCAGGAGAGCGCTCAGTAAAGTAGAAGAGGCTATTGCTCAACAAACTGTTTCCTTTATGGACTACAATGAGCCTTTATAGTTTCTCATTTTTAATACAAAGCTTTGCCCCACAGCAGTGTTCTGACACAAGCTCCCCTCATGTGGGTCCATTTACCAGTCTCTCCAAAAAGAACACTTTTGCCTTATTTCCAAGCTGTCTCAGACCTAATAATTCAGGGTAGAAAGCTAGGAAAATGTTACTTTGGCAAAGAACCAGACATTATCATTCAACCTTTTACAAAAGACCAAATAGATTGGCTACTTCAGAGTACGGAAGTGTGGCCAATTGCCTTAGCTTCCTATTCAGGGACTATTGACAATCATTACCCTCCAAATAAGCTAGTTGACTTTGCTAATCGTCACTCATTTATATTCCCTAAAGTCACAGCTTCACAACCCCTTCCAGGTGCCCTGGTTTTATTCACTGATGGCTCATCCTCTGGAAGGGCTGCTTATGTATCTCAAGACAATGTTTCTACCCTCCAGGCAGATACCTCCTCTGCACAATTAGCAGAGTTAGAAGCTATTCTTGAAGCCTTTGCTGCTTACTCTAACCAACCATTTAATTTGTATACTGACAGTGCTTACCTTGCCCAGTCTGTTCCATTATTAGAGACTGTTGCTACTATATGTCATGCTTCCCCAGCTGCAAATCTGTTCAAAGAATTACAATGCTTCATTTGGCTTCGCCGTCATAAGTTCTTTATCGGTTATCTGCGAGCTCATTCCAACCTCCCAGGGCCTCTTGCCCAAGGAAATCATTTGGCTGATGTTGCTGTACGAGCACAGGTTTTTGTGGCTCAGGACTCCAAGGTGTCTGAGGCCCAACAAGCCCATCAGCTACACCACCTCAATGCTCACACCCTCCGCCTTCTCTACAAAATTACCCGTGAGCAAGCCAGACAAATTGTAAAAAATTGCCCATCTTGTGCTATCCACTTACTTGTTCAACACCTAGGAGTCAACCCTAGAGGTTTAATTCCTAATGCCTTATGGCAAATGGATGTTACCCATTTCAATGAGTTTGGCAATCTAAAATACGTACATGTCATTATTGACACTTATAGTGGCTTCATTTTTGCCACTCTCCAGACTGGAGAAGCTGCTAAACACGTTATAGCCCATATGCTGTCAGCCTTCTCAGTTCTGGGATGTCCTCAACAGCTCAAGACCGATAATGGCCCTGGCTATACCAGCACCTCCTTTGCTCAATTTTGCAAAAGCCTTAATATCCTTCACACTACAGGTATACCTTATAATCCTCAGGGACAAGGCATTGTTGAACGTGTGCATCGTTCTCTTAAATTCACCATAAATAAAATAAAAAAGGAGACATGGTACCCCACCCAGGGGTCCCCTAGAAATGTCCATTCACATGCTCTTTTTATTTTAAATTTTCTGACCCTGGATGCTTCAGGCTGCTCCGCAGCATCTCGGTTTTGGCATACTCAGACTCAAACACGGTTTGCATCTGTTTTATGGAGAGACCCACTAACCAATGTGTGGAATGGCCCTGATCCAGTCCTTTTCTGGGGACGAGGTTCAGTGTGTGTTTACTCTCAACAAGATAGAGAAGCTAGATGGCTACCTGAATGCCTCGTAAAGCAAGTAGACAGTTCTTCAAAGACCCCATGTAATGCCCAGGAATAATGTTATTTCCTGAGGCACAATCCCCTGTGTTCTCTTACAGGTGACACATCTCCCTGGAGCCTTATGCTGCTTAGCCAGCCTTCTTGAGCCACACCACAACCATGGTGAATTTCGACCCCTGCCAAACAGACTACAACTACTGACAGCCATGCACAGAACCCCATGACTGTGGAAGAGGCTCTTCTCGGTCTGGAGGAACATACACCAGCCAAATAGACTGCATCCAGTGTTATGCAAGGCATGCTCCAAGACACAGGAGAATGACTTCATACAGAGACACCAACAAATGACTGTCAACCCCTTCTCCTCGATTTGGGGGGGGGGAGTTTTTCCCTTACCTAATGCCCCTTTTGGGTCCCCTAGCTGACCTATTGTATCTCATTTCTGTGAGTTCTTGTATTTTTCAGAGGATTATGATGTTCATTAATAACCGGATAGACGTATTTATGGCAAAGCCCATTCAGGTACACTATCATCAGCTGGAGATGGCAGATCAACAAACCTACCGGGAAGGAATTCCCACAGTGGCCCATATGATGATGCGGCCTAACTGCCCTGGAGCAATGGACAGGCAGTCAGAGACGGGCAACTAGGACATGCATGTTAATTCCATCGGCCACCTAAGATAGGCACAGGACCAACTGCTGTTCTGCAAGCCCATGAGGGGTAAGGCCTGGTTGGGTTCATGCAATGAGGTCCTTGACCTAAGACAGACGCTGTCCTCCCAGGGCCTGCCATACTCTTAATTAAATAATATAAAAAGGGAGGAGATGTAGGGAGCCGAGTGACAGGCATTGCTGCCTCGATGTCTCTCTCTCTCTCTCCTATGGGCACTGCGTCTGCCTACATTAACCATAATCCTCTTCTGCTTACGTCACTTATCCGGATGTGATGGTAACCCTGTTGTATTCATCTGTTTAACCTCTTCCTGTCCCAGCTCCCGTCCTTAGCCTATAAAAGGTGTGATTATTTTCTGAACAAACTGGAAGCTTGATCGGATTATTTCGTCTTGCTTTTGTCTCTTTTTGTCTCCCCCATGTCTTTTATTTAATCCCCGTTTCCCCTCCAGGAGTTCTGAACTTGTTGATCTGCAGGCCGGATCATATGAGAAAAATAAGAAATTCAAAATACAAAGGAATAGCAAAAAGTAGATAAAAAGAAAAAGGGAGATAGATTTTGCTCAAATGGGAAGAAGTTTAACAAATGGAAAGGGAAGGGAGGAAAAAAGTAATGAAAAAAGAATTATGATATATTATGTACTCAAGGCATGTCATCATTATAGAATGCAAAGATGTACTGACAAAACTAAAAACTAAAAGAATAAGCAAATAGTAATGAGGCACTCGACCAAAATCAGTCAATCAAGCAATCAATCAATTTCACCTCCAGAGGAAATTTAAAAAGGGAAAGAAAAAATCATAGTAAGGAAGAAAATCAAAACACAGATATCCATTAATTATATTGGTGAAATAAAAATTATTTATATGTAAATCAAGGTAAGAATGAAGAACAAAATGTTTAAAGATGTTTTTCTTTTACAGAATTACCAAAATAATCATGATGGAAGTTTCTGGGTGTAATGTCCAGAAATATAGTAATTGAAGTTATTGAATTTTGTCTTTGCTGGATTAAAAGAAACAAAAAAATCATCACATGCATAATAAGAAAGCAGATGTACCTCCAGCTATCATAAGCAAAATTAAAATTAATCAATGCTAGGACATTTGGATATCTATAAGCAAAACAAGCAAACCTCAAAGTAAATAGAATAGACTGAACATCAATGTAACATATAAAATATACATTTCTTCAAAATGTTGTAACATGCAAAAATATAGCATTTCTTGAAAAAAATAAGAGGAAAATTTATAACCTTAGGTTAGGCAAAGATTTGCAAGATAAGACACAAAAATATAAAGAAAAAAATTGATGATTCATTAAGTTAACATTATTGCTCTTCAAAAAGTACGTTTAAGAAATTTAATAAAACAAGACTTAGACTCTGGAAAAATATTTGGGACATATATCTTAAATGGATTAATACATATATATGACTTTTAACTTAATAATAAGATAACAATTGTAAATACATTATTCAAAAGGAAAACATCCAGACTGTAAAAGATATAAACTAAATCTCATTTAAAAATTCTTGGAAAAGAAACAAATGAATATTTGCCAGTTTCTGAGTTTGGGCAAAGAGAAATAACTACTAAAGTACTTGAAGAAATTTTATAATATAGAGTGATAGATATAGTCCATATCTTGACAAGCTTGGTGGGGAAATTCAGAAACTGAACACCTAAAAAGGGCTTATTTGACTCATGTAAATTAAGCATTCATAAATTTGATTGAAACAAAGAAATTTATTGGTGAATAAGGAGAAATTCATGAAAATCAAAGGAAATTGTTGTTTGGAATATGCTACAAACCATGAAAACATAAGATCAAACTTCTCATTTGTTGAAATCTCATGATATTCAGGCTGAATCTTCATGTTAGTAAACATATCTATATATATATAGAGAGAGAGATAGATAGATAGATAGATAGATAGATAGATAGATAGATATAGATAGAGAGAATCAGAGACAAGGTGAGACAGAAAAAAATATTTCTATATCATGTTCTAGTAATCATGGTGAAACTCAGACTTTACTCTCAAAATTCATTCTCCAGATTGAAGCTTAGCCCTAAACAAGTAAAAGAATTCTTGCTATGGAGTTGTTGAAAAGTGGTGAGATTCACATTGAACTCACTATAAGGGGAATGAGGTATTAGTTAAACATTTAATCTTATTGTTATAGACAAAGAAATGAACAAAATTATGTACTCAACATCTTTAATATTCCATCAGACTATCAGTTAAGAGTTTGGTGCACACACTACACACCCTAGTCAGCATTTTTGGAAAGCAATTTAGTTACTTTTAAAAGTAAGGAACTAAGCCATTAGTGGAAATGAAGCCACATTTATTGCTGGCACCTCTCTGTTCCTATCCCCAGAGCATCAATAAAGAGCCAGACAAACAAACCTTGAGGTCAATGATGAGCTTTTCCTTGGGATGGTTGAGGCTGGAGGGATCAATGAGATCAAGTTACAGATTCTTGTTCTTAGGTCATTGCTCCAAGGATACAAAGAAAATACCAAATTAGTAGGGTATTTACACTATTTGTTAAAAATTCCATTGAGAACAATGCATGACCCTATTTTATTTCTCACTCCATGCCTTAAAGAATAGACTGATCTTGGAACTATTTTTGAATTCCAATGAAGCTGCACTGAGAGACTCAATAAGACAAAAAGGCAGCATTTCCTCCCTACCATGGAATTGGTCCCAAAGACTGACTCCAATGATGTTTTTTGGTGAGTAGAAAAATTAAAGCAAATTAAGCCACTGAACAAATAAATAATCAAAGCATGTTTTTTAAAGACTAATACAAAGAAGTTTCCATGTAAATATAAAGGTATTAACACTTTGCCTTTTTTGTAGGGATTTTGAAAACCATACACAGTCTCCTGGTTTCCAGGGATATAAAGATATAAAGAGGGAGGGAAGGAAGTGGAAGTGGACTAAAAAAAAAGTATCATGCATCATGTAAATGTGCCAACTACCAACCGTGAAGTAATCATTATATATTGGAAATACCTACTAATAAAAATATGAAAGTTAAAAAAGACAAAATTTAATTTATGAAATGCTGTTATCTTTTTCTAGTCATGAAAATGTGGGTCATAGAATACTATGAATAATATATTCTTTGTATTAGGAATGTTTTATATATTTATGTATATGTATATATTTATTGCATATGGTTTAAAACATTTTTATTACACATATAATGTCTATATTGTTATTAATAGTCATATTTCTGGATTATGATATTGTGGTCAAGAAATTTCCTGTAAGTTTATAGTATTTGAATTTTAAAGTTGATTATATATTACTTTTATAATAAAAGGTTTGTAAATGAATAATGTACACAATATTTACTTATTTAAGAACATAGTTCTTCAAGGATCTATTTCTCTCAATTACCTTGACAAATTAAGCCTCCAAATCCCTGTGAAACATCTAAATTCTCTCAGCATCTAAAGCTGCTGAATGCACAGTAGAGAACTGGACAGTCATCACTATAGGAATTAGACTCAGGAGTAGTTGGGATTATTCCAAAGGAGCGGTTAAATTGAGAGTTACAACTGGAATATTTGACAAACTTTTCAATTATTCTCAGCTGAAAGATAGTAAATAAAGCATCATTTACATCAAGAAGTAAATGAGTCATTTTTGTGGAAGGAAATATGAAGTAAAGTACCCCAGAAAACTTACTAAGTGAATAGAATCTTCAAAGAAAAACATAGTGAATAGAAAGGTTGCTAAGCTGATGCTTACTTAAGAAAATACCTTCTCTATAACTTAAACATGTGTATCTGTTGAGATATAGCTATGTGAAATAAAAACAAACTACTCTCAATTCTATAAGAAAACATAGGGAATAAAATTGTTCTTTTTGTATATACCAAGTAAGAGATATGACCATACTTGAGAGGAAGATCAAAATCTTTCAAAATGTCAAACTTGGCCATAAATATGTTGGTCTCCAAATATTTTAATGGCTATATCATTACTTAAATTTCTTAAAATATCACCTTTTGAGTCAGTTGAAATATTATTCTATTCTTTAATTAATAATGCAGTATTAGCTGCCTTGCTAGACTCTTTCATGTAATTTTGTATTATTTGATTATACATTTTATATATTCATTTATTATTATTAGTTTACCTGAAGTTCTATTCATCTATGTGAGTTTTAAATTTTGGAATACATTGACATACAGAACACATTTTTCTAATTTGTGTAGATTATTTAAACTTATGCAAAAAGAAAAAACGAATAAAGTATGAGTGATATTATTATAACTTTACAATCAATATATTGTGTTAGTTATATTAGCATATAAGTGTTTTAATTTATCAAATTAAGTTACTTTTATATCAATCACACTTGGATAATAAGCAGAAATAATTAAATAATTTTAAAATGATTTTAAAAACACAAAGTGTCATAGACACCGCATGTTGGTACCTAGGTTCAGACATGAAGGGATGTTAAGACTTCAGAAAATCAGGAAAGAAATAACATTCTGAGCATTTTATTTACTGCTGAGTTTCTAGCAGTAAATAAAACTTTGCAAAGTAGATAGTAAAGGAAAGCATAAAACCAGTCTAGCTAAGGCTTGGTGCCAGAAGCAACCAGCAGGAATCAACCACATAAACTCCAAAAATGGGTCTCAGTTTCACTATGTTTCTCTAAAGGGTTATGAGCATAGAAAGCTACATCCTTTTCTCAGAACTGCAAGATCTCAATCAAGAAGGAAAAAATGGGCTAGGTGACATTGTAGACCTGAGTATGCAGAATGATGAAGACTTTTCAAATTCCAAGTTGTGAGATGGAGCCAAAAACAAAACTGCAGGGTCCCGTTCTTGCTGAGTGTATTTGCAATTTTATAGAAAGTGCAAGAAGCTAAGTATCCTTCAATGCCAAGTACCTACAGGGAACCCCTGGCAATGTTGTACAAAACCACAGCATGTATAAAATGGTATTATTTTCTCCACTTGCACAGTTTCCACTATATCTATTCCCTTGTCCTGGTCTGAGAACTTTTATTTCTTAATTTAGCAATTCTGAATCTTTAAACAGCCTGTAGGAAACCTTAACTTTCTGTATCTGAATACTACAGAGATTTCAAGATCTGTTTCTCACTTTGAAGTGCAGACACTTCATGAATGAATCAAAAAATCCTCTAGAGTTAAATAATACCAAGCAGAGGAGGTCTTAAAACTGCAATGTCTGTTATAGATGCAAAGAAATAACTCAGGAGTAGGAGTTATTTTGAGGTAGGGAGTCAATTATTTCAACAACGAAGGGTAGAGCAATTCATGGATTCTATAAACTGACTGAACAATGTTTATATAAAAGTAGATTAGGGCTGGAGATTTAGCTCAGCGGCATAAGCACCTGCCTTGCAAGCAGGCGGTCATGGGTTCGATCACCGGAACCAATAAAAAAAAATGTAGATTAGATGGAAGGCTTTTGTAATAATCTAGGAGTTAGATAAGTAATGTCAAGGATACGAAAAAATAATGACTCCTGGGCAAAAATAAGTAAAGTGGATAAGACATAATCATTTGTTTTAAGTATCATGCATTGAGGCATTTCTATTTCGATGATTTGAGCACCTGTTTTGGCTATCAAATTTCCAGCAGTAAACAAAACTTCATAAAGTAGAGAGTAAAGGAAAATATAAAACCAGCCCAACTAGTTTGGTGCCAAAACAGTTCAGCAGGAATCAGCAACACAAACTCCAAGAAAGGGTCTGAAATTTCATTCCATTTCTCCAAAGGGATATTGGGAAAGCTTCAGAAGTATTTGAGTATAAAGTAGACAAATGTTAAGTACACAAATAATAATATGAGTTTATAACTCAGAATAATGAAAACATTTTGGCTAATTATACAAATATTAAAATGTTCAATTGGTAGATATTGATTAAAATCTTTTTCTTTTGGTACCAAGAATCAAACCCATGACCTCATTCTTGCCAAGCTGGCTCTGTGCCACCCAGCTAAAACCCCAACCCTTGACTGAAATCTTGAAAATTAATATGCATAAATGAAGGAAAAGGATTGACAAACAAGAAACTAGAAAAATATTTAAAAGCTATATTTAAAGATCATGAAGAAAAGATTTAAATTTGAGTAATTAAGAAATATAAAAATAAAACAAAGTTTACCATAGTAGAAATCCCAAGTTATGCTGCTGATAAATGAACTAATTTCATAAATCATGGCTCCTTGATCTTCTTGAGTAGCATTATTTAAAGTGAAGAGGAATATAATAAAAATGCAAGTAATAGTCCCCCTTAAGGGAGAATTTTTTCTGTATTTAGACATGGGGAAAAGGAGGCTTGCTAAATACATGGAGAGGTATTTCTGTTTGGTGGTGGAAGGTTGAAATAGTTCCAAAATGTAGGCTTTTATTTTCCATGGGAATTAAACTTTTAAATTCCTGCTGAGTATGGCAAAGTAGAAGGGTTTAGGAATCTAAAAAGAATGCAAAGACCTGAAGTTTTCATGGTGAAAAGTAGGCTAACTAGAATAGGGTACTATCTTTAAAAGTTTAAGCTTCATTTCTACTGATGAATACAAGTTAAGAACAGTATTCTTTCAATTTAGCTTAATGATTTCTTTCAAAAGATGTTTATTGGCCCTTGGTGAAAATGCAGAGAATGGCTAAGTTCAACATGATGGGACACACATTTCAGACATGGAAGAGTGATTAACATGAAATATGCAGTTGAAACTGAATACACAAAGAAATGAAAACAGGAAGCAACTAATATAAAATGTGAATGATAAATGTGATTAGATTAGTTATTAGTAATTGATTAGTGGGCTAGAACTTCCAATGAGGAAAAAGAAAGAAAAGTTGTAGAAATGGTTGAACAAGACATTAGGAAAAGTGGAAGCTTTCAGTTGGAGAATGGAATATCTCAGTGAGTGATTTGAGAAATAGGAGAACTTCAAAGTCAAACTCATGACCTCATGCTTGCCAAGCAGGCTCTGTGCCATTGAGCTAAATCCTCAGCCCTTGATTGAAGTCTTGAAAATAGATATACATAAATGAAGAACAAGGGTGTAACTGTAAAGTCAAGAGTGTAACAGTTTGTGATTACTGAGATAAGTGATATTGTAGATGTGATTTGTCTTGAGATATGTAAGGCTGAAGAAGTCTATGAAATGGGCACCCAAGTCTTAATTGAATGGATAAATATATCCAGAAGGAAGAATGTGGGTCAGTTTAGTTAGGATAACAAAGAAATTTTACACGCTCATAAGAACAATAAGTCTGAAAATGAATTACTGTAATTTAAGTCATTTACCTAAGGAATATAAGCTAAAGGAAATAAGGAAATGTAATGATTAAAAACTGAAGCTCATGTCAAAGACTTAGATCATTGTGCTATAAGCATAAGAATTAGAAGAATGTTCAAACTAAGCAATTTGGGTCTAATTTGCAGCATTTAGCTAGCACTGACCTCAGCTTTCTGAAACAGCTGTAGGCTCTACTGGATGACATCTGCCGTCAGTGTCATCTGCTCTCGGTGTCATATCTTTTTCTAAGGATATTCTTGAAATGTGAATTCTATTTCCCTCATTTTCCTTTTCTTCAGGAATTCATTTCAGTTTCTTATTTAGTGATATTTTCCTTTCTTCCTTGCAAGCATACACACATTTATTGTTTTACTTGCTCTACTGGTTTTGAAGTTGCCAGGTATGGGTGAGACTTCACCATGAACACAGTCTACTACTTAGGAATCAAAAATCTTGAGAGAAAAATATATGTATATCTGGAAATGAGTCATTCAATTTGATGAAAATGGAGTTTTGATGGCACAACTTTTCATCAATAAAAGAAATGAAAATATGTTGTGCAATTAAAATCACTTAGATATTTAGATTATTAATTCTAATTTTCTTCAATGAGAATCTTAGTATGTATTTATTGCTTTCAATAAATATAGCTAATAATTGTACAGTATTATGAGAAAATTAGATTATCTTTAAAGATTTCCTTCCTCTTTGAATTATGCATAATTTCTCTAAAGTACAATTAATTTGATATATGGAATTTCACTCCAATATAAAATACTTTTTATTTTTATTATTTTCATTTTTATGTTAAAGGGGATAAAGGGGCTGGGGGTTTAGATCAGCAGCATAAGCACCTGCCTTTCAAGCAGGTGGTCTTGAGTTCGATCCCCGGTACCGATAAAAATGAAAAAGACCCCCCCCAAAAAAGGGGGGGATAAAATTAAACACAATAAAACAGAACAAATTAGGACATAAGAAAGCAATGTAAGAGATATAAATTTCAAAGCTAGATGACCTGAGATCTTCACTATCATATTCTCTTGTTTCCTCCAAATAGTTGTCCATGTCTTCACATACAGAGAATCATACAAAACAACATAGTATAAAACTGATCTGAACAGAATGAGGAAGGTGTTTTAGGTCTTCAAAACCAGGCCATAGGGAAGTCACTAATGGCTGGCATAGAATCTCTCCTTCTCTTCAAAATAGCTGTCCATACTTTCACCTCAAAACAAAACTGGCTAAAATAACACCATTAATTAGAACAAAGTAAAACAGTGATAAAAGTATTTGCCTTCAAAGAGATGGTAGAAGGAAATCCCCCTTATTTGCCTATGGTAAACCTCTCAAGGGATGTCCAGATCACTGGCCCGCACACCAGCAGGCTCACAGCTGCTCACTGTGGGGAGGGGTTGCGTGGTTTCCCGGCACCCCAGATCCCAGCACGGCATGGGTCCCAGTAAACACGGTGGCTCCCGTCTTGGGCCACCAGAGCCTGCCACACTCACAGCCGCTCACAGGGGTGTGGGAGGGGCTGCTTCAAGCTGTTTCCTTCTAATGAATTGACCATTTCACTGCCCAATTTCTGAAATGGCCAACAGACCATATAAAGTCATCTCTTTAAGCTCCTGCTTGAAAGCAAAAGCATCAGGAAGCTGCTGGCCTTGATTCAGGGCCAGTTCAATGTAAAATAAAAGCAACCTAAATTTCAGCAAGCAAATTATTTAGTGAAAACATGAGTAGATTAAAAGTCAGTTATGTCTACATTTACTAGACTGTGGCAAAGCACCATGTAAAAGAGTTATAGTATCTTGACGACTAATATATATCTATAAGAAAGTGAAGAGTTACATTGGCAAGTTTTGAAGTGAAGATATATGAAGTTATATTGATCTATATAAATTCAAGTATTTGAATTTTTCCTTTTCATTAGGATATTTTATAAAAGGGGTCATGCAACATCATTGCTTTAAAAGTGAGGTCCAAATTATCAATGTGGTTGTTAGAGTTTGGAGAAGGTAATGGAGAGGGAGAATAAGGAGAGGTTGAACCATATGCATTGTTAGAATGAGAAGTTCTGATGTGTTATTTCATAGAAAGGTGACTAAAGAAAGCATAAATAGTGTATATTTCAAAACTTTAGAAGAAAATATTTTGAATATTTCTATTATAAGTAAAGAATAAACTTTTGGTGAGATATATTTACACTGATTTAAACATTGTGCAGTGTATGCACATATCAAAACCATCTCACAATGATCTGTAGATATGTCCATGTTTTTAATGAACCAGGTACCAAAAAATCAGATATTACAAAAAGTGAATACAAAAACTTAAGAACAAAATGTGATCCATCATGATCCAGGAAAAAATTAACTAGGTTCTGAAGGATGCCAGAGGAGGATAAAGTCTCATTCATCTCCTTGAAGAGTTTAGAAGATGGTTTTACAAAACAAAAAACATATAGGAGCACAACTTATAATAACTAAATCTTGGAAAGAACCCAAATGTCCATCACTGAGGAATGGATAAAAAATATGTGATCTTTTTATACAATGGAGTACTACTCAATATAAAAATGTTAAACTTGAGGTTTTTATAGATAAATGGATGCAACTTGAGACCATAATTGAAAGTGAAATAAATCATACTTCCATATGTAAACATCATATTGTCTACCCAGTGTAAGAAACTGAAAAAGTAAATAAGATGAAAAATGTACAATAACTATTATAAAAGGGAAAGAAACTGCTCAAAAGGAAAGAACAACTGGGATAAGGAAAAGGAGAAAGAAAAGAAGGAAAAATTGTATATATATATATATATATATATATATATATATAATATGATTGATAATTATGCTACTAATCTTACTGATCTCTCAGATTATATCTGTATATATATATATATATATATATATATATATATATACACCAGATAGATAATTATAGTGCTAATCTGTTGGTTCTTCAAAAAGAACAGTTTATGCTTTTATTGATCATTTTTCCATGAATATATCTTATTATCTGAGCAACTACTTTGAAGATAATAATGCACAATATATAAATCATTGTTAATCTATTATTTTTTGAAAGACTATAATTTTTATTATTTTTCATTTTAAAATAAACACACACACACACACACACACTACAAAATATTCCTCTCCAGAGCCTACCAGACTGGGAAAATAAAATAGTATATCATGCACAGTTGAAACAAATTTTGAAATGCGTTTGAAACTAAGATGTTAGTACAGTAGATGAGAGTGGATCTACTTTTCTGTGGTCAAAGTCATACATGCTGTTTCTAGTACATAAAGAGAACAGATGTTAATACTGTAGAATGTTTACAGTACTACAGACCAGGATGACACTAAGGGTTATTAAAGATTCACAGTAATAGATAAAAAATGAGTGAATTCTATTTGATCACATAGCCTATATATTTAGATAAAAAGATTTTATACTGTGCACTTTTCTCATACAATGGAAGAAAAGAGAAAATATCATTTTGAGTAGTTTTCTATAATAGGCATGGTACAGAAACTCTGGGCATTATTGTGAACTAACAGAGAAGAGGAGGAATTTAAATAGTCCAAGATTAGAAAGCATAATAATGGGTTGAACCAGCATTCAAACTAAGTGTGTTGTAGTGGTTGATTGATTGTGTCCTTGAGACATTTAGAAGCTTAATGAAATCAGCTTAGCAATTCTACAGCTTAGGGTATAGAAGACCCACCCTATGCTGGCTCATCACCTGGATGGTATGAAAGGGAAGAAGGAAGGATGTATGAAGTTCCGTCTTTGGAGGAGGAACTCCAGGGTTCGCCTTTGGTTTGGACACAATTTTCTGGCTTCCAGTGTAGACTCTTCAGTTTAGGACTTGGATCCTTCAGCCTTCTAGCATAGTCTTCAGCTTTCTGGTGTAGACTCTTTAACCTTCCAGCACAGACCTTTTGGCCTTCTGTCACAGGCCCATCAGCCTGCTGATGCAGACTTGCATGGGGTACTGGGGTGAGCTCCAGACCTTGGACTGAATCCTTCAACCTCCAGTGTGCAGACACCCTCTGCAACCTTCCTTTGTGGCTGACCATTGTAAGCCAATCTTATAATTTCTTATTCATTTGCACATCTCATGTAATATCTGTTTTCTCTAGTAAAAGCCTGACTAATACATGTGTTCAAATGTTCTTCACTTGAATCATAGAGCAAACCACATTCAGATATTTAGACTCTTTCTGACTCATGCTATATGTCAATAGTAACACACACATACACATATGTATTTAAGTATATGTCTCTCTGCCTGTGAATATATATGAATTAATAACTTTTCTTTAAAACATATGCATATAGAGATGTATATGAGTATGTAACTTTATATTATATATGCACATTGAAAAGTCACAAGCACAACCTCTTTTAGTAATTTTAAAATATTACTTTGGTAACTAATATTGTGAGGTGCACTGAGAGACTCACAAATGTGAACCCTACCTCCCTCCTTTCTTTAGACTTGAAATTGAACAAGCTTCCAAAGTTAAATTATGTATGAAATTTTTGTTAATGTTACTTTTATCACTTTTATCATTTTGTCAGATATTTTTGTTTAGATTTTTTTTGTGTGTGTCAAGGATCAAACTCACAATCTCATGCTTTCCAGGCAGGGGCTTATGCTGCTGAGCTAATTCCTGGCCCTTATTTTGGTTAGAATTTAAGATCACAATTTTGTTTCATAATTTTTTGCTAACTTTCAGTTAAAACTAATAAAAGGACTAAAAAGAAAATTAATACTATGTATACTTCATAAGACCTTTAATGTAGAGTACTGAATTCTTCCCTGTTGTTGCCATTTGCCTCCTTGTACAGAGAATCCTGCAAGATTTGCCAAGTATCTTTTAGAACCACAATAGAAGAATAGAAGTGAACCTCTTGATTTTTGGCTCACATAGTTAGAATCTTCAGTAGCAGCTTGCAGCAGTTATCTGCTCCAATGGAATGCCGTTTTCTGAAAGAGGGTGAATGAATCACTTTTATGAGCTGAGAGTCTTCCTCTGCATGTCACCTTGCATTATTAATGCCTAGTTCAGTGCAGTTGGATAGAACTGTAGTGCTTTCTAGGGTAAGGATAAGCTCAAGTACCTGTCTTACAGATTTGCTATTTTATCCATCATCAATATTGTTTACTCTGGGAACATTTTATTTCTCTTTTCCCTATATTTAAGTATATTTTTATTTTTACATGAATTTCTGGAAAATGATTTTAGCTCACTAACAGCAAAGCATTTGTGGTATAATATTTTAAGACGTGGGCTTTGGAATCAGACATGCTCAAGTTTGATTTCTAAATTTATCATTTAAACTTCATAACTTTGAGCATGATAATGTAAAAGCTATAATTTTTTTTTTAAATTAAGGAATGAAATGAAGATGAAATCTTCCTGGAGCTACTATAAAGATGGATATAAAGAAGAATATAGTGAAAGTGTTACTACAGTTCTCATTATGTAGACTACAATAAATTGTAGTTATAATAGTTTGGCAGCCACCATCAGGCTAAGCAATCAAGAACAAATGTGACAATAATTTTAGTTTTGTTTTAAATAAATATTGCACAGGATTTGCTTGATTTTTTTGCTATATCAAGTTCAGAGTTATAGCCTGCTTCCTTACTTTTAAATAATTATTATTGAAACAACTACTATATGTTAAGTATTTAAGTACTTTATGTATTTCCAGTGCAAGGATTTAAATCTATATGACACATGATATGTGGATAATTCTGGTAATATATATTCACATATTTCACTATGTGTTGGAGAAAATTAATATAGAATAATTTCAAAAATAAATTAATGAAGTTGAAAATTAAATATAGTCACAAAAAGCTTGATGGAGGAATACCTTGTAGTGTAATGACAACTTCTAAACAGCCAGGAAACCTTAATTTGCATAGTATTGGAAGGAGTGATTACGTTTAAGGTTCATACAAACCAGGTTAAAATGTATACATATTCATTTTTGTGCACATGCTTCCATACAGAAATTCAGAATTCTATGTTACTTATTTGTTCAGGAAATTCCTATTTGTCAGTGGAAAGTGCATACTGACTTTGTCTCTTGCTCTTGTTTGAGTACTGTTTTTTCTGTAATATGTTGAGTGAGCAAGCTTTCAATAGCTTCTGAATAATTCATATGAATATGGACAATCCTATCTTACTGCATAAGACCGTTTCTATTTATAGACATTAAGACTATTAAGGTTTTTCTTGTATTCTGCCATCTCAGTGACTAATTCCTGCATCATCAGCTTCAGCAGTGTGCCTTAGCTGGATCCTACAAATTCATGAAAGTCAATTTTGCACATTGCTTTCACATCGTGCACATCCATGTTTAGTGGTTTTACATTGAGACCATGAAAATACCCAAGGTGGGAGTTTTTATGACACAGAAATCAGCATATGCTACAAAAAAAGAGCTTTGTTTTACTTTGCATTTTCCAAAAGGTCCTCAAGAAATCATTTATCACCATATTTTTATTTGAAATGGTAAGTTCTATACAGATACATATTAGCATAACTAAAAATACTGTCTTCAATATTACATAAATGGATTTTATTGTGGAAATAGCAAAGAACAGACATTTTGATGTCTTTGAAAGATCACTTCCAGGAGAACATGGTGGACAGATAGCAGCAGCTACAAAGGCTCTCTGAGAGACCCAGCTTAGAATCCAGGAATGGTGTGGAGTGAGGAATTCTAAGCAAGAGGAGATACAACCTGCTGACCCAAGAACGAACTGGGCTGAGAGAAACCAACTGGGAATGCAATCCTGGCGCTATAATAGGAACAGATAAAGCCTCAGCATGGAAGCTGGAGCCCGCACCATTGGAAGCCGCGATTTGGGTTTCCTGCTGCTGATGCTGCATCTGAATTGGCTTGGCAGGGAGAGAGACATGTGAAAGCTCTGAGAATGTGAATTGGTGAACAGAGTTGAGAGTGGAACGGGCGGAGAGCTGCACATCAACCTGCAGTGAGTGAAGGAAACTGGGACTCTTCCATGGTCTAGGAGGCTCCAACAGAGGACATTCTGGGACCGGGCAGACTTGCTGGAACAGGGCACTGTAGTGACTTCAGTCACATATCCCCCTCTCAAGCGGGATAGGTGAGCAGTGCCTAGCCTACATGACTCTGCTGGCTGAGACCCAGTAGGCTAGCACAACCCAGGTCCCAGTGCCTGGAGGTGCACCCTAGTGGTGAAGCCTTCAATAGGTTGACCTGGAGGGGCAGGCCCTGCATAGTCTGCCCAGTCCCTGGTGCACTGCGGTGGGTGGGAACACCTAGCTGGGGCAATTCAATCAGACTGTGGCCAACAGGGAAGGAAGATGGGCCTCCTATATATGCTTGCATATATAAGGAACAAAGAATATGGGAAGAGGGAGCAACAAGAAAGGCTCCTTGGCCCCCAATCCTAAGAAACAGGCAATAACAGACACGGCACCAATAGACATAAAGCACTATCTCCAGAGCCTCATAGACAAGTTCAGGAATGAAGTTATTAATGACCTGAAGCAAGGCATAAGCAGAATAGTTAGAGAAATGCTAAGCACCACCCAAGAAAAAAAAAAAGATGAGGGAATGGAAGAACAGGAAACGAAGGGAGAATTGTTTGATGGAGAAAATAGAGAAAACATAGAATACATGAAGCAGGTTCAAAGAGATTACCAGGAAACTAAAAACTCTATCGAAAACTGGCATAACAGCTTGAAGAAACTAAGGATAGATTATTTGAACTGGAGGGCAGATTTGTAATATGGGAGCATGAAATGAAAAACTTCTTTAAAATAACAAAAAACAAACAGCAATAATACAAAGACTAGAAGATGATAAGAGGATCTATAACTTAAGAATTAAGAACCTAAAAGAAGAAGTAGGGACACAAACAAATGAACTACAAAAGCTACTCGCAGAAATAATCCAGCAGAATTTTCCTAATTTAACAAAAGATAAAGATACTCAGATGTATGAAGCATACAGGACCCCAGCGACCTACAACCCAAACAGAGCTACACCCAGGCATATAATAATCAAAATACCAGAAATCCAGTATAAGAACAGAATATTAAAAGCCATCAGAGACAAGAAACAGATCATTTACAAGGGAACACCCATCAGAATTACAGCAGACTTCTCAGCACAAACCATCAAATCAAGAAGAGCATGGGGGGAAATAATTCAAGCATTGAAAGATAATAACCTCCAGCCAAGATTGATATATCCTGCACAACTATCCCTGGAAATTGATGAAAAAACAAGGTGCTTCCAGGATTAAGATTAACTAGGGGAATATGCAACCACCAATTCAACCCTACAGAGAATACTATAGGATATTCTAAAAAAGAAATATACGAAGAATCCAGAAATAGTGGGCTGAGAGGCCACAATGAATGGAGCAGAAAACAAAATGAAGACAAACTGACAATTGATGACAGAAAAAGAGCTCAACAGAAATGAGGCAGACAAGATTGGATGATAGGAACAGCTATTATGGAGAAAACAACATCATAATAGGTAATGCTGATTTAGTATCATCTTGTTTTGAAGTCCCATCATGCTTTTGTTCTTCTGTCTCCGTAGGTCTTAACATGTTGTATGTTACTGGATTTTATTATATGTGATAGTATAAACAAAACTTTTATAGACAAGGAGATTATACAGAAACCATTGTTCATTTTCTGTTAGTTGATTCTAAATACCCTGTAATACTGTCATTCTCTTGAATGCTTTTACATTGTTCAATATATTTGATAATACAGTATACAAAGTTATACTCAAAGATTTCAAGGAAAGAGACAATATGGTAACTACTTTTATGTCAGGATTATCTTGTGGTGAAACACTATTTTGCTTAAATGGTTATGCTTTGATCTGCACTGTTTTGTTATTATGCCCTCTTTTATCTCAATCTCCATTATATTATTTACTTTTTTATTTTTATCCTTTTAATTAAGAGAAAAATAAATAAAAAATAGTAGGATATATTATAGTAACCCACTTTGATTTTCTATTAACTTGATTTGAAGCCCTATATTGCTCTCACCATCTTGTTTTGACTCACGTTCCTCTATTCTGTTTTGCTTGATAGTACCAGGTTTGAAAGTTTAGGCAACAGCTGTGAAAATAGTGGGATTCATTATGACACCCATTCTGGTTGACTATTATCTACATTTGGATACCTGTAATGTCTCCAATGTTTTGGTTTTGTTGGTTTTGTTCTTTGCTGTTTTGTTCAATTTTATTATAACTGATGGTATAGGCAATTCTATTTGAGATAGCAGGAGGCATTATGGTAACCATTGTTGATCACCTTGTATTATGTATTTACATTATCTATTATGTCTACCCTTTTGATTTGACTGACTCTGTTCTGTTATGTCACATTTGATTTTACACTCTTTCAAAAAAAGTAATAAGAACTGTGGGAGTAATAAAACCCAAAATGTGTAATAGTCATTGTACAAAAGAAAGGAAAAGAAAGTGCTCCAAATGATATAACTGCATGTGTATTTAAGTGTATAAGATAGACAATGATATTACTTAGTTTTGTTGGATCATTGAACAGAACTGCTTACAGTCTCACTGTTTCAATATCCATTTTATATGCTTTAGTTTTGTAACTTGAACAAATATTTCTAAGATGACAATATGTAATCCATTAACTAGTGATTTCCTATTGTTTATTTTTTTCTGAAATTCTGTATAACTTGTACCCTTTTTCTTTTTTATTCTTTTTCTCCTTAAATAAAAATTTTAAAAAAGAAATAAAAAAGAAAGATAATTGCAGAAATAAAGGAATTAAATTCTACTGGAAGGTTTGCCTATAGGAGAAAGTTTTTGAAATATAATACATATAGCGTTTGAAATTTCTGTAATTTTCCTTAAGTATATATCTAAATTTTTACAAATTTTTAAAAATCTACCATGAATATTTTGAGTCTATCCTAGAAGCTCAAGGATACTACTATATTATTATTACTCTTAGGACATCTGAAAATCTTACCTGTTATTCATCAATTGACTTAAAAAGTAGCTATTTTGATGAATAAAAATAATGCACTTAATTAAAACCTCAGTGATTGAGATAAAGACATAAACAAGTCAGAAAAATTCAACATTTATTTATTTAAATATTTGTAAAATATATTAATACCACATGATCAATAATATACTACTTTATTTATATAGGAGTAGACACATATGAGTGTGCCAAAATAATTAACTTCTTAGTCAAAAGAGATAACATTGTAATTGATTTTTATTTCTTATTTAAAATTGCCTACAGAGAGCAGATCAGGTCCCAGGACACCTGTAGGTAGAAAAATGGGGAACAAAGGAAAAAAAGATAAATTTCAAGGTATGAAGGAGGTCAAGAGGAGTTCACTTCTAGTGGACTTTAGGGCTAGACTATCTCCAGGGTTGCCTCACTTTTATTGGCTATGAAGAAGCACAGAGGGAGAGGCAGCACACATTTCATGGAACAATAACTACAGAAAATGTGTGGATAAGGATTAAATTGATGAGGAGCCATATTTTTTCTAAACCCGAATGCCTGTATTTTGATACCTCTCCTCAGCAGATGCTATCTTACCTAAAGAGTGTGCAGTTATTAGCATTCCATCCACAGCCAGGGGTTATGTAACCTTCTGGCATACCTTTCTGATCACACCAACCTTGGGACTATGGGGTTTAAGTCACATAATAGGCCCTCTATAATCAGTCATATTGCCTGGTCCACAACAATTGTCTGTATTTTTAAGATGTCCCAGATAGGTTCCACTAACCTGGGGCTTTAACATGACATCTGCCCAGCTTGGTACTAGGCCCAGAGAAGCAATTTGTCTCTCTAAGAGAGACAAAACTTCTATGTTCTCCCTCTAGTTCCAGAAATAAACCTCCTACTCCTTTTTTGCATGAGTACTGAGCCCTCTCCAATCCCACAACTCCATAACCATCCAAGCGCTTCACTCCCAGCTCCCAGTAAATCTTGCTGTTCCTGTTTTGCTCACACAGATGCTTCTTCAAATCAGCTGTTGATATGTCATTTTGTTCACCTCTCAAACTCCTCCTCCTGCCAGACCTGATAAAAGCAGCTGCAATTCTTTATTCTCAAGGAGAGTGCTTGCATTTGTTTGTAGCTCTCCTGTGCCCACATTAAAGGCCTTTCTGCTCTGCTACACCACCTCACATTGAGTGTCAAAAAAATCAGTCAGTCCCCATCGTGAATATACATATTATGAAAATTGTGAAAGAATAACAATAACAACAAAACTGTGGATCAGAATTAATCTCTTGTCTTGGTATTAGATATGAAACTCATGACCTTGCACTTGTCAGGCAGGTGCTTGTGCCACAGAGCAAAACCTACAGCCCAGAACTAATTCCTGAAAAACACTAAAAATGTATCCAAAAGTAAATTTGGTGGGGAAAATTTAAAGTTAAAATTAGACAAATGTTAAAAAGAGTATTAAAAGGAAAAGAAGCATAAAAAGTAAGAAAATTGGTAAGCAAGAAAAGAAAAATTAAGTGGTTAAATTTTAGCTCCTATGTGTAAATACTGCCATATAACTGTTTTAATATTTTAAAAGAGTTTACTGCTTTAAGAAAATGTTATATGGGGGAGGGAACTGAGATCCTGGCAAGTGAGAGTCCCTGCTCACCATCCCAAACTCTGGTAGAGTTTAAGATCATTGCTCCCAGTGGTCAAGGACATATCCAGCTTCCAGTCACACTAGACTGGGTTATGCAGGTTTCACACCTGCCTGGGCTATGCCCAGCCCTTCTTTCAATCCGGGGAACTGTGTTGCCAAAGGAGGGAACTGGGCTCCCTGCAGAAGTGAGTTCCTGTTCAACATCCAGAGCACCAGAAGAATTTAAGATCATTGCTCCCAGTGGTCAAGAACGTGCCCAGATTCCAGGCCCCCCTAGACTGGGTTTAGAAGATTTTCATGTCTAAGATTACACCCAGAGACCTTCTTCAATCAGGGAAGTTGAGAGCACATGAAGTGAGTTCCAGAACATTCGTCCTAGCCCGGGGGAGCTCTAAACAATCATCCACGTGGTCAGGCACCCACCCAGCGTTTTGGAACACTGGAGGTGACATGGGAGGTACCGTGGGCCCGAGTAGACCATGCTCAGGAACCTCCATTCATTCCCAGGAGATGAGTGCATAGGAAACAATTTCCAACAGGGCCAGGGGAAGCCTTGGAACAACAATGGAAACAGGACAATATAGGACAATTACAAAATGAAAGACCAAAATGCAATCTCAAACTTCCAGCCCATCCGAAGAAAGCCTAGGAGTCTTGTACATGGAAGAAAATATATTCCCTACAACGGAAATACCTGAAATAAAGAAACAACTAAATAAAGAAGCTGTAAAGGAATTCAAACTAGAAATAATCTCCCAGGTAAAAGAAGAAGTGATAAAAGTAATGAAAGAGATGCTGAACACATTTAAGAAGACAGAGTTAAAAAATTACAGGAGCAAAACAAAAAGATAGAATTCTGGATGAACAATATAAGAAACAAACAGAATACATAAAGCAGATTCAAAGATATATACAGGAAATCAAAAATTCCATTGAAAGCTGTCAAAACTGCCTCAACAAAGGTGAAGATAGAATTTCAGACCTCCAAGACAAGATTGCAGCTAGTGAACATGAAAGGGAAGACCTTTTAAAAATAACAAGGAATCAGGGAATAACAATTCAATAGCTTCAAGATGATGCAAAGAAAAACAAAATAAGATTGATAAGGATAAATGAAAAAGAAGGGGACAACACAAATGATATCAAGAAGCTATTTACAGAAGTAATAGCTGAAAATTTCCCAAACATGAGAATGGAAACTGGCATTAGGATTAGTGAAGCATATTAAACTCCAAATAGCCATAACCAAAATAAAACTACACCCAGTCATATTATATAATAATCACCATCCCAGAAACCCAACATAAGAATAGAATATTAAAAGCAGTGAAAGGGGCTGGGGATTTAGCTCAGTGGCATAAGCACCTGCCTTGCAAGCAAACGGTTGTGAGTTCGATCCCTGCTACTGATAAAAAATAAAATAAAATAAATGCAGTTAGACACACACACAAAAATCAGATCTCCTATAAAGGAAAACCTATCAGAATTACAGCAGACTTCTCAACACAAACAATGAAGTCAAGAAGAGCATGGAATTTCTGATCCTAAAGGAAAATGATTTCCAACCTAGACAGATGTACCCTGAAAAACTGTCCTTCAAAATGGATGGAGAAATAAGATACTTCCATGACAAAGAACAGCTAAAGAGCTTCATGATCACCAAGCCAATCTTGCAAAGAATACTGAAAAACAGTTTAGATACACGTAGGAAAAAATGACTAAGAAAGGCAGACAATTGAACAGAATGGAAAGATAAAGATGCAACAGCAGAAAGATAATATAATATGTCAACAATAAAACAGTATATAACACCTATAACCATTAATGTAAATGGTCTCAATTCATCAATTAATAGAAACAGACAGGCAGAATGGATCAAGAAACAACATCCAACCAAATTTTGTCTATAAGAAACCCATTTAACCCAAAAAGAAACTTGTGGAATGAAAGTCAAAAGATGAAAAACAATACTTCATGCAACAGGAACCGAAAAAAAAAAAAAAAAAAGCGGGGGTAACTATTCTGTTTGCAGACAACATGAACTTCAAGCCAAGAATGATAGTCACAGATAAAGAAGGTAACTAAATACTGCTTAGTGGAAACTTCAAGAGGAACATATAACAATCTTAAAAATATATGCACCACATTCCAGAGCATCCAGTTATACAAAACTAGGATTAATAGAAAATAAAAATCCAATTAGCAATAACACAATTATAACAGGAAACCTTAACACACCATTGACAGCAAGAGACAGATCAACCAGACAGAAAATCAGCAAAGAAATAACAGAACGGAATCACATATATGAACAAATGGATGTGATAGACATATACAGAGTGTTCCATCCAACAACATCAGAATACACATCCTTCTCAACAGTACATGGGTCATTCTCTAAAATAGACCATATACTTACACACAGAAAATATTTAAATACATGCAAAAGAAGTGAAATTATCCTATGCATGTTATCAGATCATAGCACCATGAAACTAGAAATTAATGATAAAAGAAACTGCAAAAAACCTACCAATACATGGGAATTGAGTAATACACTTGAGCAATCAGTGGGTCCCTGGGGAAATTAAAGAAGAAAGTAAATAATACCTACAAGCAAATAAAAATACAAATACAAGTTACCGGAATCTCTGGGATGCAATAAAAGCAGTCCTCAGAGGAATATTTATTGCACTGAGCGCCCATATCAGTAAAACAAAATGAATACAAATAAACAACCTGATGCTACACCTCAAACATCCAGAAAAAGAAGAGCAAATCAAGCCCAAAGCCAAAAGAGGGGAGGAAATTATAAAAATCAGAGCAGAAATTAATGCAATAGAGGCTAAGAAAACAATCTAAAGAATCAATGAATCAAAGAGCTGGTTCTTTGAAAGAATAAATAAAATTGACAAGCCCCTAGCCAGCAAAATTGAAAAAGGGAAGAAAAAGCTCAAATTCATGCAATAAGGAATGAACATTGTAAAATCACTACAGACTATGGAAATGCAGATCATCAACACCTATTTCAAAAACCTCTACTCTCATAGGTTTGATAACACCAAAGAAATGGAAAGATTCCTAGAAACATATGAAGTACAAAAGCTATGTCAAGAAGAGGTAAAACTGCTGAATAATGCAATTTCTATTAATGAAATTGAAAATGTAGTTAAGTCCTTACCTACAAAGAGGGGTCCAGACCCAGATGGATTCACTGCAGAATTCTATAAGAAATACAAAGAAGACTTAATGCTGATACTCCTCAAACTCTTCAATGAAATCAAAAAAGGAAACAATACTTCTTAAGCAATTCCTGGAAGCAAATATTACTCTAGTACCAAAACCTGAGAAAGACCCAACTGAAAAAGAGAACTAAAGATCAATCTCTCTAATGAACACAGATGCAAAAATCCTCAATAAAATATTGGCAATCAGGATGCAGCAAATCATCAAGAAGATTATACACAATGTCCAAGTGGGATTCATCCCAGGAATGCAAGGATGGTTCAACATATGTAAATCAATAAATGTAAACTATCATATCAATAATGCCAAAAGTAAGAATCACATGATCATTTCTATATATGCAGAAAACGCTTTAGATAAGGTCCAACATTCATTCATGATAAGAACCTTACAGAAAATCAGAATGGATAGTCTTTACCTCAATATGATAAAGGTCATCTATGACAAACCACCAACCAGCATCATATTAAATGGCCAAACACTGAAGGCCTTTACCTTAAAATCAGGCACAAGACAAGGATGTCCCTTATCACTACTCCTATTCAAGGTAGTACTGGAAATACTAGCCAGCACAATCAGACAAGTGAGAGAAATAAAAGGGGTAAAGATAAGAAGAGAGGAAGTCAAATTATCATTATTTGCAGATTACATGATACTCTACAAAAAGACCCCCAAAACTCCATTGAAAGACTCTGAGACAAAATAATAAGTTCAACAACATAGCTGGATACAAAATCAATACTCAAAAATCAATAGCATTCCTACATACTAACAACAAAATCACTAACAAAATCAATATTAGAAGCCATACCCTTCCCATGACCATCCAAAAAAATGAAATACTTAGGAGTTAATCTGATGAAAGAAGTAAAAGATCTATACAGAGAAAATTATAATACTCTGAAAAAAGATATGGAAGAGGATCTTAGAAAATGGAAGGACATCCCTTGTTCATGGGTAGGAAGAATAAATATTGTGAAAATGGCCATAGTCCCAAAACTCTTATATAGTTTCAGTGCAATCCCAATGAAAATACCATCACTGTACCTCATAGATCTAGAGAAATCACTCCTAAAATTCATCTGGAACCAGAAGAGACCTAGAAGAGCAAAGGCAATTCTAAGCAGCAAAGGCAAGGCAGGAGGCATCACAATCCCTGACATGAAATTACACTACAAACCTACTATAATAAAATCAACATGGTACTGGAAATAGATCTGAAGATCAATGGAATAGATTAGAAAATGAAACCACAACAACAAACACACTCAACCACCTTGTCTTTGATAAAGGGGCTAAACATGTTCACTGGGAGAACAACAGTTTCTTTAATAAATGATGCTGGCAAAACTGGCTCTCCATATGCTGAAAACTAAAACTAGACCCATGTCTATCACTGTGCACTACACTAAAATATAAATGGATCAAAGGTCTGAATATTAAAACAGAAACACTAAATCACTGGAAGACCAATTAGGTAAAACTCTTGAAGACATAGGGGTAGATAGAGAATTCATGAACTGGAATCAAACTACATGGGACTACTTCCCAGAATCAATAACTGCGATCACATCTTATTAAAAAGTTTCTGCATGTCAAAAGAAATCTCCAGCAAAATGAAAACAAAACCCACAAACTGCGAAAAAATCTTAGTGAACTGTCCCTCAGATAGACATCTGTCTAAAATATATAAAGAATTAAAAAAATAAGACCCCCAAAATTCAAAGACCCAATCCAAAAATGGGCATCTGAGATGATATACAGTGCTCAGATGAAGAAATACAAATGGCAAATAAATACATGAAAAAATGTTCATCATCATTACTCATTAGAGAAATGCAAATTATAACACCCCTGAGATTCTATCTCACTCCAGAAAGAATGGCTAGTATCAAGAAAACTACCAATAACAAATGCTGGAGAGGCTGTGGTGGAAAACGAACTCTTCTGCACTGTTGGTAAGAGTGTATACCAGTGCAACCACTGTGGAGGTCAGTCTGGAGGTTCCTCAGAAAGCTGGGATTATAAGTCCTATCTGATCCAGTTATTCCACTTCTCGGCATATTCCCAGAAGAACTGAAAATATTATACCACACTGATATATGTGACCCATGTTTATAGCAGCACAATTTGTAATAGCCAGATCTTGGAAACAACTTAATTGTCCATCAACTGAGGAAAGGATAAAAAAGTTCTGGTATTTTTATACAGTGGAGTACTACTCAGTTAAAAAGAATGATCACATTGAGATATTTTTAAATAAATGGATGCAACTTGAGAACATACTCATAAGCAACATAAATCAAACTCACATGTATAAATACCGTCATCTCTCTAGTGTAAGAAATGGTTAGAGTACATAAGAGTTTATGGTAGTCATGACTCTGTATTACATTTCTTAGCCTTTATAACATTTGCATTCTTTAGTTGGAATGATTTTATTCTGTTTTGTTTGATTCTATTATCTGTGACAATATTAACAGCAATTTTGAAGAAAACAAGAAATTATAACAGCCAGCGCTGATTTAATATCATCTTACTCTGAAGTCCTACTGTGCTTTTGTTCTTCCATTTCCATTAGCTCTATCATATTGTATCTTATTTGTTTTATTATGGGTGATAGTATAAACAATTTTCTATGGGAAATGAGTTAATATAGTAGCCATTATTTGTTCTCTGTTATTTGGCTCTGAATGCCCTGTAATTCATTCTCTTGAATGGTTCTGTAGTATTTTGGTATGTTTGATACTGTTATATATGAAGTTACGCTCAACTATTTCAAAGAAAGAGACATTATGGTAGATACTGTTAATTACAGGTTTTCTTGTAGTGAAATAATGTGTTGCTTACATTATTCTGTTCTGATCTGCTTTGTCATGTCCTCTTGTGTCTTAATATGTTTAAAATAAAAAAAAATTTAAATTTGAAAAAAGAAAAAAAAATGTTATAGGGGGTTTAGCTCAGTGGCATAAGTGGCTGTTTGGCAAAAGCGAGATCATGATTTCAATCTTTGGCACTGAAAAAAAAAGATAATGTTGTAACATTAAAAGAACAACAAAATACACAATTTTAATTTCTCTGTCATATAGCTTTTAAAAAATTACCATATTTCTTTTTTTATTTAAAGAAAAAACAAAACAGAAAAAGGGTAGAAATAATACATAATTTCAAAAAAATAAATAGTAAGAAATCACTAGTTGATAATTACATATTGTCCTCTTACAAAAAGTTGTTCAAGTTACAGAAGTAAAGCATACAAAGTGGACATTCAAACAACGAGACTGCAAACAGTTTTGTTCAACTATCCAACAAAAACTTAGTAATATGGTTTCCCATCCTATATATATATAAACGTACATGCAGGTATATCCTTTAGAGCACTTTCTTTTCCTCTCTTTTTTATGATAGCAATTACACATTTTGGGTTTTACTACTCCTACATTTATTATTACTTTTTTTACACTAGAGACACAATGTGATATTTATAAATGTGATTCTTATTTCACTAATGAGAATAGCCTCAAGTTTTTCCACTTGCCTATAAAGGCCTCAATAACATCATTTTTATATCTAAGTAATATTCCATTGTATAAAAATTCCACATATTTTTCATCCACTCTGCAGTTGCTGGGCATCTCAGTTTTTTCCAAGACTTAGCTATTACAAATTGTGCTGCTATGAACATGAACACATATGTATCACTGTGATATGACCTTTTCAGTTTTTCTGGGAAAATATCCTGTAGGGGAAACTGGGTTGAATGGAACTTCCAATCCTAGTCTTCTGAGAAATTTCCATAGTAATTTCCATTGTGGCTGCACAAGTCTATACTCCCACCAACAGTGGAGCAGTGATTCTCCCCCCCCCCCCAGCTTCGCCAACATTCGTTAGCAATTGATTTCTTGATGGCAGTTATTCTTTCCAGAGTAAGATGAAATTTCAGTGCTGTTTTCTTCGAGTGACCAGTGATGGTGAACATTTATTCGTGTATTTATTTGCCATTTGTATATATTCATCTGAGAACTGTGTGTTCATCTCAGATGCCAATTTTTGGAGATGGTCTTCAAATTTGGGGCACATGATGTCTATCAATTCTTTATATGTTCTGGACATAAGTCCTTTGTCTGAGGGGTTGCTGGCTAAAATTCTTTCCCATTCTGTGGGTTTTCTTTCACCCTGTTGGTGATTTCTTTTGAAGTGCAGAAAGTTTTGATTAATATGAGATCCCAGTTGTTGATTCTTTGAAGTGTTTGCCATGTAGCTTTCATTTTGTTCATGAGTTCTCTGCCTACCCCTATGTCTCCCAGTCTTCTACCTACCTTGTTTTCCAGTAGATTTAATATTTCTGTTTTAATATTTAGGTATTTGATCCATTTAGACTTTAGTTGTGTGCATGCTGATAGGCATAGTTCTAGTTTCAGTGTTTGTCATGTGGAGAGCCAATTTTTCCAATACCATTTGTTAAAGATGCTATCTTTCTTCCAGTGAACATGTTTAGCTCTTTGTCAAATATCAGGTGACTGAGTGTCTTTGTAGTTGTGCTTGCATCTTCTAATCCATTCCACTGATCCTCAGGTCTATTTTCTTTGCCAGTACCATGCTGATTTTATCACTATGACTTTGTAGTATAGTTTCAAGTCAGGAATTGAGATGCCTCCTGTCTTGCCTTTGTTGCCCAGAATTGTCTTTGGTATTATAGGTTTCTTCTGTTTCCAAATGAATTTTAGGAGTGTTTTCTCTAGATCTGTGAGGTATGTTAATGATAATTTGATTGGGATTGTGTTAAATCTGTATAATAGTTTTGGGAGTATGACCATTTTCACAGTGTTGGTTCTTCTGAGCCAAGAGCAAGGAATATTCTTCTATTTTCTAATGTCCTCTTCAATCTCCTTTTTTAGTGTAGCATAATTTTCAGCATATAGGTCTTTTATATTCTTAGTTGATTCCTAAGTATCTCATTTTTTAAAATGCTATTGTGAAGGGTGATATTTCCATAATTTCTCGCTTGGTGAGTTTTTGTTAGTGTACAGGAATGCTAATGATTTTTGAGTGTTGACTTCATATCTGGCTACACTGCTGAATTTGTTTATTACTTCCAGTAGTCTCTTAATGGAGTTTTTTGAATCTTCTATATAGAGTATCACATCATCCGCAAATAGTGATAATTTAACTTCTTCCTTTCCTATCTTTATTCCTTTTATGTCATTTCTCTCTCTTGTTTGCTTGCTCCAACTAATGTTTCCAGAACTATATTAAATAGGACTGCTGATAGTGGACATTCTTGTCTTCTTCCTGATTTTAAAGTGAAAGCTTCCAGCTTTTGTCCATTTCGTACATAATATTGGCTGTTGTTTTGTCATAGGTGGACTTTATAAAATTGAGGTAGACATTGTGTCTCCTGAGTTTCAGAAGGGTTTTTATCATGAACGTGTGTTGGATTATATCAAAAGCTTTTTCTACATTTATTGATATGACCATGTGGTTTTTATTTTTGGGTCTGTTGATGTGATGTATTACATTTATTGATTTGCATATGTTAAACCATCCCTGCATCCCTGCAATGAATCCCACTTGGTCATGTATAATCGTTTTAATGATTTGCTTCATTCTATTTGCCAACATTTTATTGAGAATTTTTGCATCACTGTTCATTAGTGAGATTGGTATATAGTTCTCCTTTTTGGTTGGATCTTCCTCTGGTTTTGATATGAGTAATACTTGCCTCCAGGAATGACTTAGGGAGGATTTCTTTCATTTCAATTTCATTGAAGAGTTTAAGGAGTATTGGCATCAAATCTTCTCTAAATTTCTTGTAGAATTCAGCCGTGAATCCATCAGGACATGGACTTTTATTTGTTGGGAATTTTTAAATTATGTTTTCAACTTCAATTGCTGATAGATTGCTGTATCTTCTTGGTTGAGCTTTGCTAGTTCATATGTTTCTATAAATTCCATCACCCCTGTGTTTTCTACTCTATGTGAGTAGAGATTTTCAAAATAGGTATTTATGATCTTTTGAATTTCCATGGGATCTGTAGTAATTTCCTCCTTTTCAAAACTCAGTGCTTATTGTATGAATTTGGGCTTTTTCTTTGTTTTTCTTTATAAGGCTAGCTAGAGATTTGTCAGTTTTGTTTGTTCTCTCAAATAACCACCTGGTTGGTTCATTAATTCTTTGTATTATTATTTTTTTTTTTAGTTTCACTTTCATTGATTTCTGCCCTTATCTTTACAATGTCCTCCCTTCTATGAGCTTTGGGTTTAACTTGCTCTTGTTTTTCTAGGAGTTTGAACTGAAGCATTAGGTTATTTATTTGCATTAGTTCTCTTTTCTTGATATGACAATTTATTGCTGCTATGCATTTCAACCCTAAGACCACTATATTGCATCCCACAGATTGAAGTATGTTGTTTCTGCATTTTCATTGAATTGTAGGTATTACTTTATTTCTTCTTTAATTTCATCTGTAGTCCACTGGTTGTTCAAAAGGTTGTTATTTAATTTCCATGTACTATGCCATTTATTTTGCTATTAATTTCCAATTTCAGTACACTATGGTCAGATATTATGCATGGGGTAATTTCAATACCTTTGCAGTTACGTAGTATGTTTTATGGGATAATATATGGTTTATTTTGGAGATTGCTCCATGTGCAGCTGAGAAGAATGTGTATTCTGGTGTGTTTGAATGGAACACTCTGTAAACGTCTACTAAGTCCAATTGCTCACGGGAATGACTCAGTTCTATTATTTCTTTGCTGACTTTTTGTCTAGTTGATCTATCTCTTTGTGACAATGGGCTGGTAAAGTTCCTTATTATAATTGTGTTCTTGTGGATTTGGTTTTTCATGTCCATTAGTATTTGTCTTATATAGTTGGTGCTCCTATATTTGGTGCATATATATTTATAATTGTTAGTTCTTCCTATTGAATTTTTCCACTAATGAGTATGTAGTGACCTTTTTACCTCTTTTAATCAGTTGAGGTTTGAAGTTCACCTTGTCTGCAAGTAGAATAGTTATTCCTGCTTTTTATCTGGAATCCTGTTGCATGGAATACTGTTCTCCATCCTCTGACTTTTAGTTTCCTTTTGCATCAGATGTGTTTCTTGTATACAGCATATTGTGGGATCATGTTTCTTGATACATTCTGTCAATCTATTTCTTTTGATAGGTCAATTGAGGGCATTAACATTTATGTATATCACTGGTATGTACTGGCCTGAATTTGTCATGTTATTTTTCAAGTGTTTGCTTTCTACTTTTCCCAATTTTTTAATTGCTTATCCTACCTGGTGGTTTCTTTCTGTTGTTGTTCTGGAGACTGTGGTCATTTTTATCTCTATCTAGTATGTCTTTCAATACTCTTCCTAGGGTTGGTTTGGTGAACATGAATTTCTTCAATTGTTCCTTGTCATGAAAGTATCTTATTTCTCCATTAAATTTGAAAGCAGGTTTTTCTTGGTATTTCAGTCTGGGTTGAAAGTTGTTTTCTTTCAGGCTGTGAAATACCTCACTCCAAGCATTTCTTGACTTGAGGGTTTGTGCTTAAAATTCTGCTGTGTCTAAAAAAACACTCAAGAACCAAACCCTTAGGATGCTGGGAAAACAAGCCACCAGCTTGCCTCCCTGCTAAGTGGCTGTGGTGTGGCAGGCTATGGCCCCTCCTGGGGAAAACCACCAGCATCTCCTGAGATCTGCTCCATGTTGGAACTTAGGGCACTGGGAAACCAAGCAATGAGCCTGCCTCCCTACTCAGTAATAGTGAGCCTACCGGTGCGCGAACTGAGAGTCAAACATCCCAGCTCCCCTGCCCCCCCATTAGTAGATGGGAACCAGAGATCTGAGCATCTCTTGGGAGGTTGACCTTATGCAATATAGCAAATAAGGGGATTTCCTCCTACCATCTCTTTGAAAGCAACTATTTTTACTACTGTTTTGCTTTATTCTGATTAATGGTACTGCTCTATTCAATATTCTGTTTTGATAAGTTCTATAATTTGATAAGTTCTATATTTCATTTTATTTTGCTGTACGTGATTGAAAGAACAACTATTGTGAATATAATGAGATACACTGTGATACCTATTACTGTTATCCTGGTAACCTGCTGTGAAGTTCTCTACCAGTTTCACTACACTGTCTCAGCTGGCTTTGTTCTGTCTTGTTCTATTGTATTTTACTACCTTCAAAATAATAATTTTTTAAAAAGTCTGCTGTGATTCTAAAGGCTTTCTTTGATAGATGAGTTGTGTCTTTTCTCTAACAGCTTTTGTTATTTTGTTTATATGCTGTATTTCTGAGATCTTAATTATTTTATGTCTGGGCATAGATTTATGTTGGTTGTGACTGTTTGACATTCTATATGCCTCACTTATCTGCATATCAGATTTTTTCCCAATGTTTGGGAAATTTTCTGCCATTATTTATGAATATTTTAGTTATGTAATTTGCATTGATTCCTTCATCTTCACAGATGCCTATTAATCTTATATTGTTGGTCTTGGCACCATCTTAAAGCTACTGAATTGTTGTTTCATGTTGCTTTGTTGTTTTTAAAAATTCTGTCCTTTCATGATTGCTAATTGCAATCTTGTCCTCAAGGTCCAAAATCCTATCTTCAGCTTCTTTTAAATGGTTTTGACAGCTTTGCATGATTTTTTTTTTTTGTTTCTTGAATGTCTCTTTGAGTTTGTTTCATGAATTCTCCTTGCTTTCTATGTTGTTCATTCAATGTTTCAATCAGTTCCCATGTTCCTGTACTTTTTTCTCTATTTCTTCTGAGCAACTCCTTTACTAAGGTTGTTATTTCTATCTTTAAATGGGAGAGTACTTCTAATTTGATTTCCTCTATAGTCTCATGGAGTTATTTTTTGGTTTCATTCTGTCTTTTCAGAGATTTTCAGGGTGTTACTTTTGAAGTTCTCTATTTCAATGTCTCCTGCACTTGCTCTTGGCAGATGTTTGAGACTGAACTTTGCTTTTTTGTTTAGCCATTTTCCCCTTTTGAGTTAATATTTGGTTCTTCAGTCCCACTAAGGTCAACTGTTGGTAGTGTGTATCTTGGGGTCCTAAGTAAGTTTGATGTTAGTCCAGTTGCTGGGGCCCTCAATGAAGAGGTGGCCACTCACCTGACTTCCCCCTGCAGGGCCTGTTGAGTGAGTCCCATATTCTTCTTGGGCTGACAAGCCTAGTAGTATTGATGTAGGTAAACTATTAGTTTCTGCTATTACTTTGTCTTCAGGCTACTCCACCAAATATCCCTGTCTATAGTGTTTGTTTTGGCTGAGGCCCTACTGTGCCCCTATTGTGTGCCTGTATGTCTCATAAGCCCTTTTGATTTTCTCCAAGTTGGGGGAGTCCTTATTGGCACGCTCCTCACTCACCCTGCTTGATGTTTTCTGTGTGCAGGACGGGGTCAGCCACGCTCTTGCTAGACTCACCAAGGTCTTACAGTTAGTTGGAGGAAGGTTTACTACTGGCCCTATTTACGCACTGTACATCTCTATTTTAGGGGCATACTCAGCACACTGACTGAAGCTTGCTGAGATCTTCTGTTGGGGTGGGTCAGTTACTGAATCTCCCTTCAAGCTAGCACTGTAAATCTGCTGTGGTCCAAGGTTCTGGGAGAAAGGGTAGGAGCTGAAGATCAACAGTGGTATTAGGTACAGGAGGTAGGGAGTATCCCCTAGGGGCCAGCAGTTGTCCGGAGGCCAGGCATCAGCTGGGTGTGGGCCTAGGCCCCAGGATAGTATGGTGTTCCTCAGTGCTGACTAGAGTTGCACCGAAAGGGGACGGCTGCATGGGCCAAGGTCTGAGGGGAGCATTCGTTCCCCAGGGCTGGCAGGCATCACACAGGAATCTTATTGACGTGTGGACCAAGGTGCCAGGGCAGAATGGCATCCCTCAGTGTAGGCTGGAGTTGTACCTATTTCTGAGTTTAACAATGTTTTAAAACTTCCTCAGTGCACTGGGAATCACCTGGCCAACTTTTGGCTCCGGGAGCAGATGTTGGCACCTTCTTGCCTCTTGGAGCTCACAGGGAGTGGGCCAGTTGGCCGGTGGGTAATCCATGTGTCCCCTAGTGTGTTCTTACTGCCTTGGAGCAAAGTTCTAAGGCTTCCAGGTGCACTGGAATTCAACCCATGTTGCATGGTCAGGGCCCAAGACAGGATTCTGGGCCTTGCTTGCTGCTTGGAGTTGACCAGGCATGGCCTGGTTAAGCCTGCTGGTACCTCCAGGTATCTTAGGGTGATTTGGGATTCAGGGCATGGTCTTACTGCCTGGGAGCAAAGTTCCAAGTTTTCCTTATGCACTAGAATTCACCTCTTGCAAACTCAGTCCCGAGACTATAATATAACTTTTATTAATATAGTAGTGTTAAAAAACTAGAAAGAAATAAAGAAACTTTATTAATATGGTAGTGGTATGATATATATAATTGTTTTTTTTCTATATAAATTTGGAAAATATTTTTCAAATTTTTATAGTGGACAATGAGTTATTTTAATTTTAGTATTTTGAAAAAGAAAGGTGCTCCAAATATCACTTTTTAAATTTCAAAGTCTTTAGAAGGAATAATTCTCAACCACTGTATTCTTTTGTATATGAATGGTATTGCGATTCTTGTTATCCTAATAAGAATTCATTTTAGAATTTTCCCTTGCACTGTATTTCTTTCCCTATGTTTTCTACTATGATAAGCACATATCAAGAGAATTTTCTTTTTCTTTTCCATATAATGTAAGTTCCAAAAAAGCAATGATGCTTTCTACTTTATTCAGATATCTGTAGTTGTTGCCTAGCACAGTTACTCAGACAAGTGTAGTAGTATAGATACACATACTAACATAGTTAATTGTTCAGTATATATCTTTGAATAAGAGTGTAATTGTAGGAAATAAAAGTATATCATTCTTTTTTATTTTATTTAAGGAGAAAAAGAAAAAAACAGAAAGAGGATACAAGTTATACAGAATTTCAAAAAAAAGTAGGAAATCACTAGTTAATAGATTACATATTGTCATCTTGGAAAGAGTTGTTCAAGGAACAAAATTAAAGCACATAAAGTGGGCATTCAAACAGTGAGACTGCAAACAGTTCTGTTCAGTGATCCAACAAAATCTCAGTAATATGGTTATCTATCATATACGCTTAAATATACATGCCATTATATCCTTTAGAGAACTTGCTTTTCCTCTCTTTTTTACAATGACAATTACACATTTTGGGTTTTATTACTCCCACAGTTCTTATTACTTTTTTTTGAAGGGAAAAACACCAAATGTGACAAAACTAAACAGAGTCAGTCAAATCAAAAGGATGGACATAGTACATAATTTAAAAACAGAATACAAGGTGATCAACAATGGTTACCATAATGCCTCTTGCTATCTTAAAAAGAATTGCCTATATCATCATTTATAATAAAATTGAACAAAACAATAAAGAACAAAACCAATAACACCAAATGTCTTAGTTACTTTGTGCTCATCGCTGAGACAAAATACCTGTTGCCCAATTTGGGAAAGGAAAGGTTTATTTCTTACAGTTTTTGGAGGTTTCAGTCCACACTCAGTTGGCTCCCAGGCAGGTGGGCATAGCTGGCCCACCTTTCATGGTGGCTGCAAACAGCAAGCTCAAACCAGCAAAGAGAAAGAGACACCTTCTTCCTGCCATTACATCACATCCTGGCTCCACCCCTTTGTGGGTGGAGCACTGACACCATCAATCCAAGCACTAGACACTGAATAAATAACAAATACACAATTTAAACTCATGAGGCCTGGGGGACACAGACATAAACCATGACATTCCATCCTTTGCCCCCAGGACTCATGTACATCCTTTATACAAAAGACATTTAGTCCACCTCCAAGAGTTGCCAAAGTCCTAAGTTTCAGCATTGCTGAACAGTCCAAGTCTCCAAGATCTATGGCAAACTCTTAACTGTAACCCCCTGTACAAATGAAACAAGGTTAAACATTTATGAAATGTAAAGGCACAAGATAAACATTACCATTCCAAAAGTTACAAACAAGGAAATATAAAGCATTGGAAACAAAGCAAATCCAACATCCAGCAGGACAAACATTAAGTCCTAGACATTATGCTCAGCATCTGAAGCAGTCTGGTTGCAAGCTCCAAAAGGCTTGGGTGATTCCACCCCCAGGGCACTTCCAGTGATTTCACCTCCCGCAGCTTTTCTCGTAAATCTTCTCTGCTCGCTTTTTGCAGCTTCCCTTGGATCATCCACATTCCTGGCTTTTCCAAACTTCTGGGGTCTCCACTGCACCTTCAGCTTCACACTTACATCTTCACAAATTGCCCTCTCAGGGACACACTGCTTGGCCAGCCAGGCCCTTTGCAATTGAGGTGGAAGCAGTCTTACCCTCAGAATTTTGTGCATTTTCCTTGCACCTAAAATCAGCACCTTCTAGATGCCGCCAAGGTTTGCTGCTAGCTGAAGCAGTAGCCAGGCTTTTCTCTCTCTTGGCTGTAGGGGTCAGTTGCCTGGATCACAGGGCTCTGTTTGCCTGATTGTGAGAAAAAGCTTCTCTACATTGCTGCCATTCCGGAAACTCATGTGGCCTCTGTCGCCATTCTGGAACCTCATGTGGCCTCTGTCGCCATTCTGGAGCCTCACTTGGCCTCTGTCACCATTCTGGAGCATGGCACTCTGTAGCTTTTTTCTCTGAGCAAATTATTTCACCTTTGCCGTGAGGCCTCACAAGGTGGGGACCCGCTTCCTGGGGTGCCCTGAGGCCATCTTTCTTATCTCTCTGTTTCCCATCAACAATCAAAATTTCAACTCTGTCTTTAAAATCCACAGCCTTCCTGGAGTTTTCTTTCTGGCCAAATTCACAGCATTTTAAATTATCCTGCTGGGCTCTTTGCTCTTGATTTGAAACATAAAGATGGCTGAAAGCCCCCAACAATAGCCATGCCACAGCCTCAATGTTCGATTGCTTTTTAATTTCTTTTTCAAGATTAATCAGTCCATTGCCCTTTGTCTCAGTCTCAGGCAAAGTCTCTGGGCAGGAGCAAAATGCAGACAAACTTTCTGCTAACCCATAACACACATCATGTGGGGTCCAACGACCAATGCAGTCCTTCATCCCAGCAGAAACCTCCCAAGCCTGGTCTTTACCGTGAGGCTTTCTATCATCAGGCTTCTGGTCTCCTGAGCTCTGACAAGAATCTCCTCTACAGAACAGCCTAAGCTGCTCCTGCTCTACGCATCCAGGAGACATGTCCAAAACTTTCCAAACTCCACCCACAAGCCATTTCCAAAGCCTTTTGAAAAACATGTCCAGGTATAGTCACAGCAAATGACCCCACTCCTCGGTACCAAATTCTGTCTTAGTTACTTTATGCTCGTTGCTGAGACAAAATACCTGTTGTCCAATTTGGGAAAGGAAAGGTTTAATTTTTACAGTTTTTGGATGTTTCAGTCCACACTCAGTTGGCTCCCAGGCAGGGGGGCATAGCTGGCCTGCCTTTCATGGCAGCTGCAAACAGCAAGCTCAAACCAGCAAAGAGAAAGAGACACCTTCCTGCCATTACATCACATCCTGGCTCCACCCTTTTGTGGGTGGAGCACTGACACCATCAATCCAAGCACTAGACACTGAATGAATAACAAATGCACAATTAAACTCATGAGGCCCGGGGGACACAGACATAAACCATGACACCAAAACATTGGAGACATTACAGGAGAATGTTTCCAAAAGAAGATAATACTCAAACCAGAATGGGCCTCATAGTGGATCTTATTGTCTTCATAGTTGTTGCCTATACTCTCAAACTTGGTACTATCAAGCAAAACAGAATAGAGTAAAATCAGTCAAAACAAGATTGTGACATCAATACAGGGTTTCAAATCAAGTAAAAAGAAAATCAAAGTGGATTACTATAATGTATCCTGCTATTTTTTCCATAATTAAAAAGATAAAAATAAAAAATAAATAATAAAAAAGGAGATTGAGATAAAAGAGGACATAACAACAAAACAGCACAGGTCAGAACATAACAATTTAAGCAAAATAGTGTTTCACCACAAGATATCCCAACATAAAAGTAGTTACAATAGTGTCTCTTTCCTTGAAATCTTTGAGTATAACTTCATACACTGTAGCATCAAACATATCAGACAATGTAAAACCATTCAGGAGAATGACAGTATTACAGGGTATTTAGAACCAACTAACAGAAAATGAACAACGCTTTCTGTATCATCTCCTTGTTTATAAAAGTTTTTGTTTATATTATCACATATAATAAAATTCAATAACATGCATGTTAAGACCAATGGAGACAGAAGAAAAAAAGCTTGGTGAGACTTCAAAACAAGATGATATTAAATCAGCACTAGCTATTATGATGTCTTATTTTCTCCAAAATAGCTGTTCCTACCATCCAACCTTCTCTGCCTCATTTCTGTTGAGCTCTTTTTCTGTCATTAGTTGTCAGTTTGTCTTCATTTTTCTTTCTGCTCCATTCATTGTGGCCTCTCTGCCACTGTTTCTGGAATATTGGTATTTTTCTCTTTTAGAATATCTTGCAGTATTCTCTGTAGAGTTGAATTGGTGGTTGCAAATTCCTCTAGTTCCTCTTTATTCTGGAAGCACCTTGTTTCTCCATTAATTTCTAGGGACAGTTGTGCAGAATATATCTTGGCTGGAGGTTATTGTCTTTCCATGCTTGAATTATTTCGCTCCATGCTCTTTGTGATTTCATGGTTTTTTGCCGATAAGTCTGCTGTAATTCTGATGAGTGTTCCCTTGTTAGTGATCTGTTTCTTGTCTCTGACAGCTTTTAATATTCTGCTCTTATATTGGATTTCTGGAATTTTGATTATTATATGCCTGGGTGTAGTTCTTTTTGGGTTGTAGGTGGCTGGGGTCCTGTATGCCTCATGGATCTGAGTATCTTTTCCTTTTCCCATATTAGGGAAGTTCTCCTCAATTATTTCTGTGAACCGCCCTTGCAGTTCATTTGTTTGTATCTCTGTTTCATTCTTTACATTCTTAAGTCTTAAGTTATAGATCCTCTTATCATCTTCTAGCCTTGTATTGTTACTACTTGTTCCCTTGTTATTTTTCAGAAGTTTTTCCTTTCATGCTTCCACCTTACAAATCTGTCCTCCAGTTCAGATAATCTATCCTTAGTTTCTTTCAAACTATTATGCCATATTTCAATAGAGTTTTTAGTTTCCTGGTAATCTCTTTGAACCTGCTTCATGTATTCTACATTTTCTCTATTTTCTTCATCAAGCAATTCTCCCTTATTTTTCCATTCTTCCATTCCACCATTTTTCTTGGGAGGTTCTTAGCATTTCTTTAACTATTCTACTTATATCTTGCTTCACTTGGTTAAATACTTCACTTTTTAACTTGTCTATGAGGTCCTGGAAATATCGCTTTATGTCTATTGGTGCCATGCCTCGTATTGCATGTTTTCTGTCCTCATTCTCCTTTGCATTTACCTTTCCTGGATCAGTGTTCTCAGGACTGGAGATGGAGGACCCTTTCTTGTTGCTCTCTCTTCCCATATTTTTTGTTCCTTCCATACAACTCTATACAGGAGGCCTAGTTTATTTCTTTGTTGGTTAGTTTGTTTGAATCATGCCAGCTAGGTGTTCCCACACACTGCAGTGTACTAGGGAGACACAGACCTGCGCAGCATATACTGGGCCTGCTCCTCCAGGTCTGTCAACCTGCTGAAGGCTTCACTGCATTAGGGTCCACTTCCAGGCGCAGGGACCTGGTTTGGGCTAGCCTACTGGGTCTTAGTCTGCGACATCACTCAGGTCAAGTGCTCTCTACCAATCTGTTTCTATCTTTGAAAGCTCTAAATGTTTGCCATCACGGGCCTGGGAGATCCAACACCCATCTACTGAGCTTTTGTTATTTTATTTTCTACTACTTTTTTTTTTTTTTTTTTTTTTTTTTTTTGGTCTTCTTGAGGCAGGGTCTTGCTATACAGCTCAGGCTGGCATTGAGCTCACTTTGTAGCCTAGGCTGGTCTTGAACTTGCAACAATCTTCATGCCTCAGCATTCCAAGTGCTGAGATTACAAGTGTGCACCACTATATCTGCCTTATTTTCTGCCAATTTTACAACCATGGAAGCAGGAAAAACTTTAGGGTCTTGGGACTTCTTCTTTTTTTCTCTCAATAAATATATTTTGACTGAATGAAAAAGCTGTTCCTTTATCCAGATCACCTTTCAATTGAAGGATTAATTCCTCTAAATCCTTATCACTTTCACAAATCTTCAGCTCATCATCTTCTAATGAAAAGGAAACCAGGTTCCAAGTCTCCCAGGGCTGGTATCTGCATAAACTGTTTCTTCTTTTGAGATGAGAGTAGGGAGTGTTGTTGGCTCTTGAGTCAAGTGTGGTGACAATTCTTAGAGCCGGAAGTCCCAAAGCAGTGTGAAGGGAGTGATGGAACAAACAGAACTGTCTGGATGGCAGCAGCAGATCTTAGCAGAGGTGTATACTGGTTAGAAAATCTGCGGTGTCTCTAGCCACAGCACTGAAGCCAAAGCCTGCGAACTTTTTGAGAATACCATTGTTGTAGTTGACATTGAAAATGTGTAACTGTGAAATAAAAATTTATTTGTAGGAGTAAAAATGTGGATAGGGTTGTAAATTCTTCTATCATCAAGAAATATTTTTCCTCTCCAATACCATTTATTCAACATTGCTTTCATTGAACTCCATTATTTCCAAATTGGAATATAAATATACAATATGAGAAAAAATAATAAATCTTTATGAAACAATATAAGTACCAGAACCAAAGCTATGTTAAGACAATGTACACAGGACACAAGATTTAAGACTATCTCCACCTGCAATTACCTGAAAGCCTTGATTCTTAAATGTGAGTGAACTGGTTTTCTAAATTGTAGTATTGTACGCCCTTCACTTGTTGCATCCTAGTTGTTCAGGTAATTTGTTTATTGTTTACTCTTCTAAAAAGCTATCTTTAAAGGAGAAAAGAGTATATCTCTGGGCTATGTCAGTTTGTTAATTATCTTCGTCTTTAAAGTCTTTCTTCTTATACATAGGTTCTTTTCCTTCTGTTGTCCTTTAATCAAGCACATTTAAAAATACTAGTATGATAGGTAAGACTATTAATTTTCTTTCCTCCAATCCTAGCCTTCTAAGTAGGAATAAGCTTATTGACTACATTAAATTTTTTTCCTATCTAGGCTTAGCTGGTCTTCAATGAAGACTTGTTTATTCTTTTGACTATCTAAGCCAGAGATTAAAAGCATGAGTTCCTGAGTGCTGGTACAGTTTGAATATGAAATGTTCCCCTAATGATTCATGTGTTAAAGGCTTAGTCTCTAGTCCACAGCACTACTAGGAGGTATTGTTAACTTTGTGAAGTGAGACCTAAAGGGAATCTGGAGCCATTGTGAGTGTACCCTCAAAGGAGTAGTGGAACTCCAGACCTCTGTTTCTCTATTTTTCATGTCCTGACCATGATGGTAATAGTTTGCTTCATAATACATTCTGTGCTATGTGCTGTTTCATAGGTGTAAAAGCACAAAGATCAAATGTACTGAAAACTCCAAAGCCATAAGCGGAGATAAATCATTCCTTTTTGTTTTTACAGTGCTAAAGGTAGAACTTAGGACCTTATGTAATGCTAGGCAAGTGATCTACCACTGAGCTATGCCATCAGCAAAATTTGCTCTTTATAAATTCTTCCTCTTGGAAATATTCTACAGTAATAGAAAGCTAACTCACAGCAAAGATTGGTACTGAGAAGCAGAACATTTGTTGTTATATGTGAGATGATGTAAAAGTCTTTGGAACTGACTTACAGGAGAAATTTAGAAAAGTCTAGAGGAGCAAGCTAGAAAAGTCTGGAATTGTGCAGGTAAAGTTTAGTGATTCTAGTGGGAATTCAGAATCCCAGAAGTAGTAATATGAGAAACACAGGCTGTAATGATGAGGCATTAGATGGTACTGAGTATTCTAATGAGAATGAACTAAAGTTAATCCTTTCAGGCTATGACAAAGAATCTGGCAGTTCTTTGTCCCATAAGAAACTGCTCCCTTGAGTTTAACTATTGTGGAACTAGGAGGCCAATGCAGCTGCAGTTTATATATGCTCAGTTGCAATTTTAACTTGGAACAAACCTTGGTATCATGCAAATGCTCTTGTGTTTTGAGCAAGTAAAATGCAAAACTTCTAGGATCAAGGAAGGTTTACAAAGATTGATAAGAAAAATTTGTGTGATAAGTTTTCATAACAGTGGAAGGATGATTTCTAGAATGAAATCTAAGCTGCAGTGGAAATTCCAGGAAGTTATAGATACTGGGAACATGGCTTACTTGCTTAATGAAGCTGTAGACATCATGCAGAATCAGCTGAGAGAGTCATCATATGGGATCCACAGAGCAAAGCCACAAGAGAAGGTTGCCTTAGGCTCTTGGAAGCCCAGATGCTGCCACAGTGTGCCCAGATGCTGCACGTAAGATTTCAGGTGTGCATTCAGTCTTACATAGGTCTCATCATTGATTACTATGTTCCTATATTACCTTAAAGGTAAGAATGCTGTGCTGTAGCTTTATTGTCATTGTACTTTGCAAATATGTAGCTTTGTTTTTATTTTATAGTACTAATAGCCAAGACTTACTAGAATGTCAGAGGTGACTTTGACCATAGAGTTTGAGCCTGATTCACTGTTTAAATCAGTCTCAGTAAGGAATACTATTTTACATAATTTATTATGGAAGGTGAAGTTCTATTTACTATGAGTTAATTTCACATCCATGGAGTCATAGGTTTGGGGAGAATTGGAAAACATGGTAAAATTCATCTTTAATTCTCTTTGATGAATAAAATACCTGACATCCAGAAAACAAAGAATTACTGACATGACCTATAAATCAATGTCAGCACTCAACCTTGGGACCTCTACATCATAACCCTGCATTCTTATAGCTACTCTCATGACTTTTAGTTTGGTATTAGGACAGTAATCTTGTGAATTTTTATTGAAAGTTTTGTTAATAGCAACCACCTTGATCAAGAATTCCCCAATTAGAGAATATCAATTATTTTATTTTTGCAGTTTCCTTTAGCATCAGTCTTAGACAATTTTGACTCAGATTTTGATATGAAACTAAAGGGAATACTTCAGTGAAAGAGAATATGGTTCATTAAGTATAAAAAAAAACTGTATCAAATTTTGAGATCTGTAAATTTCCTGAGAGTCTAAATTAAAAAGATATACTAAAACTTCTAGTAATGTTATTTTCAATTGTTAATGAAAAAAATGTGTAATTCTGGAGAGGAGAGAAACCTTACATATTTAATCACAGTATGTGAAAGCAAACTATATATTTTCATATGAAATCATTTGCAGTTAAAGTATTTTGCTATAAATTTTTAAAGTGTGGAGTATATTTTTGAAGAGATGGTAGTGAGATAGAGAAGAATGGATTTATATTTATATGCAATATGAATTAAGATTTTTGTATCCACTTTCCTTTCTCTCAGTGCAAGGGACAGTTTTCTGCTTTGATTAGTTCAGGTTGAATAATTGCATTGGACTTCATAGTAGGCTATACTAATTATTTGTTGAATGATCAGGAAAAGTTGCCTCTCCGCTGCATTGTTTTCTTCATTTTTGAGCTGAAAATAACAATAATTTATAGCAGAGAACTGTTTTAAGAGTTTAAATGTGATTTATAAGTATTTGTTTAGTATTTATAATCTATCATACTTTTGTGGCTTACATTTTAGATTCCTCACCCCCCTCCCCCAGCCTCACATGGTCATAATTCGGACTTTTCAAAAGTGGCTGAATCAGGGCTGGGGATTTAGCTCAGTGGCATAAGCGCCTGCCTTGCAAGCAGGCAGTCGTGAGTTTGATCCCTGGTACCGATAAAAAAAAAAAAAAAAAAAAAAAAAGTGGCTGAATCTAAAGTGCATGATGCTGGGATTGAGTTTGGCTATATGAACTAAATTACTCCATTGATTGATTTGACCATTGTGGGTGTGGATAATGGGAAAGCGCATCCTGAGCACGAGTGCTACCTGCCCTAAAGGCATGTAACCTGGACAGAATATAAGGGACAGAAAGAGGACTGCTTAGTTACTTTTCATGTTACTTGTTACTTGTCATGTTGCATTTTGCTTTCTGTCTTCCTGGGACTGTTTCTGCTCTGCATCCTGCCTTGATGTCAGTCCCCTATGAAATAAAATCTCTACAGATTATGAACTACAATAAACTTTTCCACATTTAGCTATAGGCCTATTTTTGTCTCAGGAATGAAAAAAGTAATTAAGACAGGAGTGGAGTCATTGTTATGACTTTACCTGACTATGTGGTTACGAAGCCATTGACACTGCCTTGTGTGAACAGTTTTTAAAAGTTTAGATGTCAGTTGATGAAGTAGCCCTGAATGCCTTAATCTTTAGTTGAGAGATTCTAGTCAGAGCTTGGAATACCAGAATATTGATAGAAAATGATGATGGGAAAGACCAAGCTCCTGCTTAAAAGAAGGAATGCTATTGGGCTGGCTATTGGGCTCCAGATAATGTGTTAAGTCTTAGTTGAAAATTTGTCTGCATTTTGCTAGTGTCCAGAGACTGCCTGAGACTGAGATTAAGGGCAGAAAGCTAATTAATCACACAGAAGAAATTTCGAGATGGTCCAGAGACAGTGGAATGACTACTGCTGGAGGCTCTTAGCCTGATCTATGTTTAGAATCAAGAGCAAAGATGTCAGAAGAATGATTTAAAACATTTTCAGTTTGGCAAGAAAGGAAGCTTCAGCAAAGCTTTGAACTGCAAAGATGGAACAGAGAAGAACTTGGTTGCTGAGGACAATAGAAAAGTTGACCTGAGGACATCAGTAAAACAAACTGGACACCAGGTGTTACAGCCTCAATGCTGTACAAGCATTGTGTCCCAGAATAGAAGCAGCCCAGAGAATTTGTTTCTTGAGATTGGATTCAGAGTGGTCATGGATCCAGGAACTTCATTTCTATCATCAAGAGAAAAGAAAGCCTGGCTACGGCCCCAGCTGGCAATAGATGTTGGCATTATCACACGGTGAGGATTTTAGGTGCATGCAGAATACACAAATTTTTGGGTCAGAAAGACTTCCACCCAGATTTCAGAAGAAGGGCTGGGAGGCCAGGCAGTGTGCTTCTGAAAAGGTATTTTGTGAAACTGTGAGTGTGAAACTAAAGATGAAATGTAGGACCCAGAAGGTTGGAGAAGCCAGAAACATGGATAATCTCAGGAAAGCTGCAAGGAGTGAGAAAAGCAAGCCAAAGAGAGAAGTGACAGGAGCTACAGTCATTTCCAGTGTCATAGAAACAGAGCCACCCAAGGCTTTTGGAGTTCCTGTCTGGCTATGGAATGCCTCAGATGCCGGACATGGAACTTCACTACTTAATGTCTGCTCTGCTGGATTTTGGACTTGCTTTTGTCCCATTCCTCTCTATGCCCCTATTTGGAATGAGAATGTTTATCTTGTATTATTGTATGTTACTATTTACATGTCTTTTCATTTATGGGGTTCACAGCTAAGAGTTCATTTTAAATCTCAGAGAAGACATTAGACTTGTATTTTATAGCAATGCTAAGACTATTAAGACTTTGACAACTCTTGGAAATAAACTAAATGCCTTTTACATCAATGAATGTGCATTATTCTATGTAAATCTGGGGCAAGAATGTTATAGGTTGAGTCTAGGTGTCCTCCCAAAGCCTCATGGGGTCATAGGTGGAGCTTTTTAGAGATGGTTTGATCTGTTGTGTGTGATGCCGGGACCGTACAATGCTCGATTAAAAGTGTGTGATTACTAAATTTGTCCTCTGACTCATGTGGAGTAGTTCTGGATGTGAATAATGGGAAGATCTTCCCTGCATCAGTGCTGAATAATGTGTAAGGGACAGAAGACTGCTGTCCTGACCTACTGCCTTGCTGCCCGTTGCTTCTCTCTTCTGCATGCCATGAACTGTTTCCTCTCTTTGATGCTCTGTGACGTGCCACCCTATTTTGGAGCCAGTCGACTATGAACTGAAACCTCTACAAACTTGAGTTACAATAAGTGTTTCCTCCTTTAACTTAGAGTGTTGAGTATTTTGTCTCAGGAATGACAAAACTAATGAAGATTACAAAACTTTATCCTCAGTACTAAGCATTCATGAATAGACAAAGGAGCAAATACCTTTCTTGGAGATTATATCATGATATGAACAACCAGGGATTAAAAACAAGAAATCTCATGCATGAGTAATTATATATAGTTGATATGTGGGGTATCCAAAAGATATAAGAACAATGAGAAAGGCAAACAAAAGTTAGGCAGAATAAAGTAAATTCAGAGTGATGAGAGAAGTAGTGGGCTGCAATGAACTTCACTAAGAGAAGGTGTTTTTGAGCAATGACCTGAAGGTGATGATAAAGTCATGCACACTGAGGAAAGCATTGACACCAGAGACATCCAAGGGGTGACTGGGGGAATAACACCAGACTTCTAAAATCAGGGCAGAAGATAATCAGGGTGTGAAAAGTAAGACACTTGCTTAACTTTAGACAAATTTGAGTTACACAGTATCGTGGCAGCCTGGAAAGTCAGCAAGGAAAAGATAATTAGTTGTTGGAAAATTCACATATTCATTCCCTTCTAAGTATGAGATCTCCTGAAATTCACTTCAGTCATGTGTTCACCCTAAATTAAACCAATGTAATAACTTTGTAGAAGAGTCCACCTCATGAATGTTCAGAGAAATGTGAGATATTGTACAGCTTTACCTTCAATTCAAGGCTTTAGTCTCAGAAAAGAGAATCAAAGTGCTCATTTATACATAGCAGCCTTTTTTTTTTTTTGCCCAATAAACCAAAACAGCCACAGCAGCAGAAAGTCTAAAGTAGATTTCATAGTCTCCATCTCCCAGTCACCACGTCCTTTTCTACTCCCCTACACTTGACTGTTGATGAGAGCTGTGGTTGGCTATGAACAAGCAGAACACAAGTGCCAATAGCCATGGGAAGTGGTAGGCAGATCCCTTTTTCAGTTGAGCCTCAGATGAGGATTTAGTTGGCACTTCCATTGGACCTGGAGAAGTGTTATGCAATCTCGATGTACAGAAATTACATGATAATGAATGCGCATACTGTTAAGCTAAAATATTTGTGGTGATTTGTTTTATGGAAATAGGTAACTAAAACCCTAAACCTTAATGCCTTTTATTATAAGTCTATTTAATTAAACTGTGTAGAGGGGAACCAAGACAAAGAACAAAAGCAGTTAAAACTCAAAGTCTTCTAGAAAGAAGCTGTTGCAAGTAGCTCAATGAACCACAGGCCACCAAGTCACGCTCTGTGGGGTCCCCACTGTGTTCCGGACACTCCCACCATATCCAGTCAATAACTTAACCATGACTAATGATATTAAAACCATAGTCTTCTTTAATTATCAGTAGTTTCTCTGTGACTTTCATCAACCGTGCTGATGTTTTTCTCAGGAGACTCGCTCTTTTTCCCCTTTCTCCTCTGAGGGTCAGCCTAACATTCTAGATTGAATTAATTCTTTCCCTCTTTTTTATTCTTCTATTCATTGTTCTTCACATATGCCGCTGCAATAAATCTTATACATGTCTAATTCTATATTGGTATCAGCTTTGCAGGACACTTTTAACATGAGGATTTTTTGGACAGTTTTAGGATTTTCCTTCCTGAAACTTCAACCCCAGGCTAGGCTAGGAAACTAGTTTCATGCAGTAGGAAATATAGGAAGGGTCCAAAGATCAACATTTAATTCCAACTCTGCAATCACCAAGAGCCTACGCTAGGTCCAAGCATGTCACTGCCTCTTGGGGGCTTTCTGTTTGTTAAAAAAAAAAAAAGTGTTGAATTAAATAATTTTAAAGTTTTTCCTTTCTCTTTCTACATCTAAATTCTAAGTTCAAAGGAAAATCAGATGCTAAAAATAACTGAAAAATAAGCCCAGTACAAAGGATAGGATGTGTGTAAACTGAAAGAGAAAACAGAACTAATAGAGAGAAGAGAAACAATACTGTGTTTTCTATTGCTGATTTACTCCTGATTTTAAATCACTTGTTGTTTTTCTAAATCTATTCTTGATTTAGCAGTCATAGTTATTGAAGGCGTACTTTAATCTATTTTAGCTCTTCACTGGGTATTTACGATTGCAATATCCCCAGAGCTCTCTCTAAGGTGCAAGTCAGTTCCCTATGCTTTTCTTTTTCCCTGTGTGGGTCTCAGGGACTCGGTTTGCTTTTCATTCCTCTTTAGCTACTTTTTCCTCTTTGGGTTCCTCTTCTTCTCACATTTGTCTGCTCAGTTATTTATCATTTCTCCAGCTCAACATTTTCTTGATTGACTCAAGGACAACTTTTGTGTTGGTTACTTTTCTTGTTGCTGAGACAAAATACCCAACAACCAATATTAAGGAAGGAAAGGTTTATTAAGCTATCAGTTCATGGAGATTCCATTCCATATTCATCTGTCTCCAAGGTAGAGTGGCACACAGCAGAGGGCAACCGGAAGAGAGTGAAAGCAACAAAGGAGTAGTTGGAGACAAGACTCTATCTCTTCCATTGTTTGTTCTGCCGGGGTGAGTGTAGCTCTTACATCATAATCCTAGCATTGGACCATGACTCAAATCACAAGTTCTAGAAGCCTGCCCCCATGACTGCATGAGGATTTGAGGGAACATCTAGACACAAACTATAACATAATTTTTTTGTTTTAAAAGATTTTACTTAAAGTCCCACTAGGAAAATAGTTGGATGATAGCATAACAACAATGTATGTAGTCTGTGGTGCCTACTGCTGGAACTTCTACATCCAAAATTACACTAAACTCCAACTTTCCTTTTGGAAGTTTCCATTACCTTCTAATACATCCCTTTCCCTAACTGTGTTAACTGTTTTCTTCATGATAAAGAAGAGATCTTATACAGAAATAAAGCCATACATCACCAAAAGTGATGATGCATCTTGAGAACTGTGTTACCTGGAGATTTCATCATTATATGAACACAGTGGAATATAGTCACACAATCTAAAGAGGATAGCCCAGTGATGACAAACATTTTGGAGCTTTCAATAATAGAAACAATCTGCTGTGGTACACATACCATAGTTTCACCACCACTGTCATTTTTTAGTAAGATACACATCTATATAGCAGGAATACTGAATAATATAAGCAATTATAACACAATTGTATTTGTATAAGCAAACATATCTGAACATAGATCAAATAAAATATTAAAACATGGTATACTTGTATAGAGTAATCACCATTAATATTAATAGAGTTTACAAGCGTAGTCTTCCAGTGAGTGGCAAGTAAGTATGCTAAGATATAAGTGTTTGTATTAGCTCACAGATTGCTAAGTGTAAGGAACACAGAACCATTACATTTTAATGGAGGGGGAAAATTAATATTACTAAGAAAATAATAGTAGATACAGTCTTTTAACCTTTTAGTTCAAAGAAGCTACTGTTAATAGTTGAAGAGTTAATAGTTGAAGAGTTCCAAGACAGGACAGCTGTCAGTTGAGTTCTGGCACATAGGCAGCGGGGCCAGGGGAGAGTTTAAGATCATCGCTCCCAGTGGTTAAGGACCTGCCCAGCTTACAGCCACACTAGAGTGGGCTCTGCAGATTTTGGGCCTTCCTGGGCCACACCCAGTGACCTTTCAATCCTGGGAACTGGGCTGCCAGAGGTGAGTTCCTGCACACTGACAGCAGCCCAGGGAGATTGAAGATCATTGCTCCCAGTTGTTAAGGACCCACTCAGCTTATAGCCATGCTAGACTGGGCTCTGCAGGTTTCTAGGCCTGGCTGATCCATGCCCACTGACCTTCTTTCAGACCGGGGAACTGGTCCACCAGAGGTGAGTTCCTGCACACCAGCTCAGGCCCTTGGCAGAGTTTAAGGTCATCTTTCCCAATGACCAAGGACCCGCCCAGCTTCCAGCCACACTAGACTAGGCTTGGAAGGTTTTGCAGCCAGACTAGACCCCGCCCAGCGATCTTTCAGTCAGGGGAGTTGAGGATACCTGGAGTGAGTTCCAGAGCATTGGCTCTTGCCAGGGGAGAGCTTTGGACCACCATCCACAGTGGTTATGTGGAACACTGGAACACTGGAAGTGGCAGGAGAGGTCCTATGGGCCTGACTGGACCATGCTCAGCAACCTCCAATCAGTCCCAGGAACAGAGGACATAGCAGACAATTACCAACACTCCCAGGGGAAAGCTTTGGAACATAACTTGAAACAAGGAAATATAGGAAAATGACAAAATAAAAGACTAAAATGCAATCTCAAACCTCCAGTCCATCCAAAGAAACCCTAGGGACTCATGTATATAGAAGAAAATATATGCCATACACCTGAAATACCTGAAACAATAACAACTGAAATAAAGAAGCAACTAAATAAAGAAGATTTAAAGGAATTCAAATTAGAAATAATCTCCTCGGTAAAAGAAGAAATGATATAAGTAATGAAAAAGATCCTGAACACATCTAAAGAAGACAGTTAAAAAATTACAGGAGCAAAACAAAAAGATAGAATCCTTGGTTGAACAATATATGAAACAAACAAAATACATGAAGCATATTCAAAGAGATATACAGGAAATCAAAAATTCCATTGAAAATTGTCAAAACTACTTCAATAAACAGTGAAGATAGAATTTCAGAACTCACTAAAGACAAAATTGCAGCCAGTAAACAAGAAAGGAAAGATCTTTTAAAAATAACAAGGAATCAGGAAATAACAATTCAGTAGCTACAAAATGATGCAAACAAAAATAGCATATGATTGAATGGAATAAATGAAAAAGAAGGGGACAACATAAAAGATGTCAAGAGGATATTTAGAGAAGTAATAGCTGACAATTTCCCAAACATGAGAATGGAAACTGACATTAGGATTAGCGAATCATATAAAACTCCAAATAGCCATAACCAAAATAAAACTACATCCGGACATATAATATAGTAATCACCATCCCAGAAATCCAACATAAGAATAGAATATTAAAAGCTGTTAGAGACAAAAAAACAGTTCTCCTATAAAGGAAACCTATCAAAATTACAGCAGACTTCTCAACACAAACAATGAAGTCAAGAAGAGCGTGGAATGAAATATTTCAGATCCTAAAGGAAAATGATTTCCAACCTAGACAGATGTACCCTGAAAAACTGTCCTTCAAAATGGATGGAGAAATAAGATACTTCCATGACAAAGAACAGCTAAAAAAACTTCATGATCACCAAGCCAACCCTGCAAAGAATACTGAAACACAGTTTAGATACACTTAGGAAAAAACCACTAAGCAAGGCAGACAATTAAACATAATGGAAAGATAAAGAAGCAACAGCAGATAGATAACATGTCAACAATAAACCAATATATCAGTTATAACCATTAATGTAAATGGTCTTAATTCACCAATTAAAAGAAACAGACTAATAAAATGGATCAAGAAACAGCATCCAACCATATGCTGTCTACAAGAAACCCATCTAACCCAAAATGAAACTCATAGACTGAAAGTTAAAGGATGGAAAACAATTCTACATCCAACAGGAACCCAAAAAATCAGGGATAGTTATTCTGTTTGCAGACAATGTGAACTTCAAATCAAGAATGATTCTAAGAGATTAAGGTCATTACCTACTAGCTAGGGGAAAACTTCAAGAGATAACAATCTTAAATATATTTGCACCAATTTCTAGAGCACCCAGTTATGCAAAGCAAGTATTAAAAGAAATGAAAAATCAAATACGCAAATAAGGGACAGATCAATCAGACAGATAATCAGCAAAGAAATAACAGAACTGAATCACACCTGTGAACAAATGGACCTGATAGACATATACAGAGTGTTCCATCCAACAACATCAGAATATACATTCTTCTCAGCAGTACATGGAACATTCTCTAAAATATATCATATTCCACAGAACATATGTAAGTAAATGCAAAAGAAATGAAATCATTTCATGTATGTTATCAGATCATAGCACCATGAAACTAGAAATTAATGATAAAATTAATCTTCAAAAACCCCACAGGACCTGAAAATTGAATAATACATTCGAGCAATCAATGGGTCACAGCAGAAATTAAAAAAGAAAGTAAACAATACCTACAAGCAAACAAAAATACAAATACAACAAACTGGAATCTGTGGGATGCCTCAGAGGAAAATTTATTGCATGAGTTCCCACATTAGGAAAACAGATCAAATATAAATAAAAACCTGATGTTACACCTCAGAGATCTAGGAAGAGGAATTCAAGCCCAAAGCTAAAAGAAGGGAAGAAATTATAAAAGTCAGAGCAGATATTAACGCAATAGAGACTAAGAAAACAATCCAATGAATCGGAGTTGGTTCTTTGAAAGAATAAATAAAACTGATAAGCCCCTAACCAACTTTATTTAAAAAGGAAAGAAAAAGCTCAAATTCATGTAATAAGGAATGAAAAAGGTGAAATCACTACAGACTCTGTGGAAATACAGAAGATCATCAACACCTATTTTTAAAAACTCTACTCTCATAGGTTCGATAACACAGAAGAAATGGACAGATTCCTAGAAACATATGAAGTACCAAAGCTGAGTCAAGAAGATGTAAAACTGCTGAATAACACAATTTCTATTAATGAAATTGAAAATGGAATTAAGTCCTTACCTACAAAGAAGAGCCCAGGTCCAGACAGATTCACTGTGGAATTCTTGCAAGAAATAAAAAGAAGACTTAATGCCGACACTACTCAAACTCTTCAATGAAATCAAAAGGGAAGCAATTCATTGTAAGTCATTCCTTGAAGCAAATATTACTTTAGTACCAAAACCTGAGAAAGACCTAAAAAAAGAGAACTACAGGCCAATCTCCCTAGTGAATACAGATGCAAAAAGCCTCAATAAAATATTGGCAAACAGGATGCAGCAAATCATCAAGAAGATTATACGTCATAACAAAGTGGGATTCATCCCAGGCATGCAGGGATGGTTCAACATACGTAAATCAATAAATGTAATCTACCATATCAATAGAGTCAAAAGTAAGAATCACATGATTATTTCCTAGATGCAGAAAACACTTTTGATAAATCCAACACTCATTCATGTTAAGAACCTTACAGAAAATTGGAATAAATGGTCTTTAATTCAATATGATAAAAGACATCCATGTCAAACCAACAGCCAGCATCATATTATATGATGGCCAAAAACTGAAGACCTTTGCCTTAAAATCAGGCACAAGACAAGGATGTCCCTTATCACCACTCCTATACAACATAGCACTGGTAATACTAGCCAGAGCAATTAGATAAGAGAGAGAAATAAAAGGGGTAAAGATAGGAAAATAGGAAGTTAAATTATCATTATTTGCAGATGACATGATACTTTACGAAAAACCCCTCAAAACTCCAATGAAAGATTCCTAGATATAATAAATAAATTCAGCAATATAGCTGGATACAAAATCAATACTCAAAACTCAATAGCATTCATGTACACTAACAAAATCACTGAGAGAGAAATAAGAGAAACCAAAGGCTTCACACTAGCATCCAAACAAATGAAATTCTCAGAAATTAATCTCATGAAAGAAGTAAAAGATCTATATAGGGAAAATTATAAAACCCTGAAAAAGAAAATTGAAGAGAATCTCAGAAAATGGAAAGACATCTTTTGTTCATGGATAGGAAGAATAAATATTGTGAAAATGGCCATTCTTCCAAAACTGGTATACATATTCAATGCAACCCCAATGAAATTACCTCAACATACCTCATAGATACAGAGAAGTGATACCTAAAATTCACCTGGATCCAGAAGAGACCTAGAATAGCAAAGGCAATCCTAAGCAGCAAAGGCAAAGCAAGAGGCATCAAAATCCCTGACTTGACATTATACTACAAAGATACTGTAATAAAATCAACATGGTGGTGGATTAAAAACAGATCTAAAGATCAATGGAATAGATTAGAAGATACAACCACAACTACCAACACACTCAAACACCTTAGCTTTGATAAAGGAGCCACATATGTTCACTGGAGGAATCACAATCTCTTTAATAAGAGAAGCTACATCCTTTCCACTAGCATCCAAAAAAAAAAAAAAGAAATATTTAGGAATTAATCTGATGAAAGAAGTAAAAGATCTATATATGGAAAATTATAATACTGTGAAAGAAGAAATTGAAGAGGATCTCAGAAAATGGAATTGCATCCGTTTTTCATAGGTAGGAAGAATAGGTTTTGTGAAAAAGGCCCTTGTCCCAAAACTCTTATACAGATTCAATGCAATCCCAATATAAATACCATCCACAAACCTCATAGATCTAGAGAAATCTCTCCTAAAATTGATCTGGAACCCGAAGAGACCTAGAATAGCAAAGGCAATTCTAAGCAGCAAAGGCAAGGCAGGAGCCATTATAATCCCTGACAAGAAGTTATACTACAAAAGCTACTGTAATAAAGTCAATATGGTACTGGAATAAAAATGGATTTGAAGATCAATGGAATAGATTAGAAGATACAAACACACTCAACCACCTTGTCTTTGATAAAGGGGCCAAACATGTTCATTGGAAGAACAACAGTTTCTTTAATAAATGGAAAAACTGGCTCTCCATGTGCTGAAAACTAAAACTACACCCACGCCTATCACCATGCACTAAACTAAAATCTAAATGGATCAAATGTCTGAATATTAAAACAGAAACACTAAATATGTTTGAAGTCAAATTAGGTAAAATTCTTGAAGACATAGGGGTATGTAGAAAATTCATGAACAGGAATCAAACCACATGGAAATTCTTCCCAGAATCAATAACTGGGATCCTGTCTCCTTAAAAAGTTTCTGCATGTCAAAAGAAATCTCAGCATAGCAAAAATAAAACCCACACACTGTGAAAAAATCTTAGTGAACTGTCCCTCAGACAAAGGATTTCTGTCTAAAATATATAAAGAATTAAAAAAAACAGACTCCCAAAATTCAAAGATCCTATCAAAAAGTGGGCATCAAGATGAATACACAGTTCTCAGAATAAGAAAAACAAATGGCAAATAAATACATGAAAAAGTGTTGATAATCATTATTTATTAGAGAAATAAAAATTAAAACAATCCTGAGATTCCATCTCACTCCAGAAAGAATGGCCAGTATCAAGAAAACTACCAACAACAAATGCTGGAGAGGTTGTGATGGAAAGGGAATTCTTCTGCACTGTTGATGAGAGTGTAGACCAGTCCAACCACTGTTGAGGTCAGTCTGGAGGTTCCTCAAAAAGCTGGGATTATAAATCCCATCTGATCCAGCCATTTCACTTCTAGGCATATTCCCAAAAGAACTGAACATGTCATACCACAGTTTTATATGTGCATCCCTGTTTACAGCTGCAAAATTTGTAATAGCCACATCTTGAAAACAACCAAAGTGCCCATCAACTGAAGAATGGATAAAAAAGTTGTGGTATTTTTATACAATGGAGTACTTCTCAGCTATAAAGAATGATCACATTGAGGTATTTATAAATAAATGGACACAACTTGAGACTATATTCATAAGTGAAATAAATCACACTCACATGTATAAATACCATATAATCTCCCTAGTGTAAGAAATGGTAAGAGTACATAAGAGTTTACGGTAATCATGATTCCCCATTACATTGCTTTGAAACTGTATAATGTTTGCATTCATTAGTTGGAATGATTTTATCCTGGTTTGTTTGATTTTATTGTCCGTGATGGTATGAACAGGAATTTTGAAGAAAACAAGACATAACAATAGCCAGTGCACATTTAATATCATCTTACTCTAAAGCCCTACCATGCTTTTGTTCTTCTGTTTCCATTGGTTTTATCATGTTGTATCTTACTGGATTTTATTATGTGTGATAGTATAAACAAATTTTCTATGGAAAATGAGATAATATAGTAGCCATTGTTCATTTTCTGTTATTTGGTTCTGAATGACCTGTAATACTTTCTTTCTCTTGAATGATTTTATACTATTTTGTTATATTTGATACCATTGTATATGAAGTTATGCTCAACTATTTCAAAGAAAGAGACATTGTGGTAGTTACTATTAATTATGGGTTGTCTTCTGGTGAAATACTGTGTTATTTACATTGTTCCATTCTGATCTGCTTTGTTATGTCCTCCTTTGTCATGATATTTTTAAAATAAAAAAAAGAAAATTTCCAAGACACGCATACACTGCTTCTTCTAGGCATTTATTTTCTATGTAATATAATAGAGTTGTACTTTCCTAAGTCAATTAAAATTGTATAAGGATACCTTTCGAATGACAACAAATCTCTTTGCTGTCTGTTTATTTATTTATGTCTACAAAACAAAACTCATTATAATCTAATCATGATTATTGCTATTATACAACTATAAAAACAAGAACATGTTGCAGTTCATTGAAAAGGAAATTACTAGTTCAATTGAATTTATATTGCAAAATATTAATTTAACATAATGAACTCTGATGATGCTGTGTATGACATGATCTATTTCAGTGTCTTTTGCTTCAATATGCCAAATCAAAAGATTATTCCTTAGTAGTGCATTTTATGCTATAAATCCTTTGTGACTGTTTTTGCATCATCCAAAAAAGAATATTCACTGTTATTGGTAAAGCCAAATTAAAACACAGGTATCACATCTAATGAAGCATGATTATCTGTTTGAAAATATATTATTCTTCAAAATATGTAGCATTGATATTTTATATGTGTCTATAAACATTTACAGATAGTAGGTTATTTATATTTTAGATATTTATGTGATTTTGTGTATATATTTACAGCCATATATAGCCTAAACATATTCCTGAAATTATAAGTATTACTGAGATTTATTCCACTCACACATTTAAATTGCATCCAAGCAGTTTGGTCAATTGAAAACTTGTTTTTCTAATCTTTGGTTAGAAGAATGAAGGAAGTACAATTAGCCTAAGGTTGATTCTTTTTCCTAAAGATTTAGGCAGTTTTTCAGCACCTATGATCCAAAGACGCATGAGTTATGAATAAATTCATATTTTTCCTTGTGTGTCAGTGTTCAGTATTGTCCTCCCACGCTATACAAAGTGTTTTCTCCTAGTGTCAGGCATGGCTGTACCTACACACACAGGTCAATTCTCTGCTGGAAACTCCAGAACCTAAAACCTTTAACAGCCATCCACAGCTCTCCTTCTGTGTATCTCTGCTTTTCGTTACTCTGCCCTGTGAATTCTAGCAACTCCTGTTAAATGAATCAAACCAAAGTGCTAGTCCCTTATGTTTAATGCAAAGAAACTGCTCAACTCAGCCTGATTACCTTTTCCCATACTACAGCCTTGAAACTCCCTAGGAGCAAGCCTGGTACAATTTCAGGATCATCCTCTGTCATTTGGCATACAATGATGGCAATTATTGTTTTGTATGTTAAACTAGTATTTTAGTTGAGTAAAGAAGAAAGGAATTTCCAGTTCCTCTTTCTCCAACCTGGCTGGTGGCAAAAATTATAAAATGTAAAGTTTTAAGTGAGATCGGCAGTGTAACATGGAGATGATTTGGTGATCTCTCCTAGTAAACCTGGGATATTGGCTCTACCTCAATATAGTAAATCTGTTCAACGCAAATAACTAGATAATTTCAAACTGTGAAATAAAATAGGGCAAACACAGTTCATTAGTCCAACACTGGCACAAGGGAGAAGATAACAGAAAAGCCTTAAGTCCATACGAAAGGTTTCCTTTTGTTATTTAACAAAAGACCAAGGTTTTCCTTTTATACTCTTTGAGTATACTTTTTTCTTCAAATCCTTTTCATTTTACGTTTATATTTTTAAGTTAGTTAAGTAAAATTTAATATGTAGCCTAATCACAGAGATTTTGTGTCTTTCTAGAATATGCTAAACTGGATGAGCACTGCATAAGTACAATCATGTTTAGATACACAGCCTATTCAAAGGCAGTAAGTCACTCTGTCCTCAGAAGTAGGCATACACCCATGACAACAGATCACTAAACACTTGAAGTAAATTCTATTCAATCTGATAAATATTTACTTATTTTTAATAGATAAGTCTCAGGGCAAAATTATTCATCATAGGTTAATTTTCTAAAAAATCTCTATACAGAAATTATTATCACTTTTCTTGAGGGGAAACTAGCCAACAGACAATATTCACTTGGCCTCTATTCAAAAACAGAATGTATTAAGATTATTAATGAAGTAAATATAGATAGCATTTTTCCACTTTTTTATGTAGCAGCCTTTAGTAATGCAATGATTCTATCAATTGAAGCAGTTTTGTTTTTAAATTAAATTCTCCTAGTATATATACAAAAAGTTGAAATGACTCCATAGATAATATGTATTATATATATTGTAGAATGAACTTTTCAGTTGAAAACAATAGATCAATTATATATATGAAATTACATGCAAAATAATGTATTACTGTTATTAATTTTATTCATTTTTATCTCATTGTCAAATAGGAAGAATAGTCCTTTTCTTTTCTTTCTTTTTTTTTTTTTAACCAGGGATGGAACTCACAACCTTGCACTTGCCAGGCAGGCACTTATACCTCCGAGCTAAATCCCCAGCCTAGTCTATGTATTTCTGTTTGATACCTCTCTCATATATGAAACCTTATCTTAGAATATTTCCCTTTCCATCTCAATGGAAAGATAATGCTTATTTTTTAGAAAAAGTTATGTTTTAAATATTTCTTATGTTACAGTATAATTAGCAATTCTGTATTATCATATAATATGAATATATTGTACGTGGTACACATGAAATATCTGTCTTCAATATTAGCCCATGAGGTCAATTCTATTAGCTCTCTGTGTATAACCAAAATGTGTTAAGTGTTTAGCCATAACTCACATACTGAGCATATAGCGGAAAAAGATTCAATTCGAAGAAATCAGAGACCAAAATCACATATTCAGCAACACACCGTATTACCTTAAAAAGGATGTACACAGACCAAAAGGCAAACAGTAAAGGACATGCATACAAGACTCAAAATTCATTTGATTCCATTCTCTCCTTTGAGCATCACACAATGAAGTTTCTCCTTTTCTCTATATTCAGTAAAATCTCAGTCTTTGGGGAAATTCATGCTAGACAAATATAGTTTGGTTTTTAGTTCTGGGACTTGAGATTAGCACATGCACCAAAAGGGCAGAGTTCCAGAGTCCTTCCAGAAATAACTTCCCTTCTTAGAGACTCTGCCACATGAAATATTTATGCAACATTCATATTTTACTCTAATCACCATTTTTCCCATAATAACCCATGATTTCAGTACCTGGTTGCTTTAATTACCAGACAGACACTTATAATCCTCAAATGCAATACCAGTCCCATTCAGACTATATCATTTCCTTCAGAAAAACACACTGTTTAAAGATTCAGAGAGTCATTATCAATTATTAGATTGGTTAAGCTCGAAAGATAACTATTTATAGCAAATCAAATTATGCATATTTAACAAGAAAAAAGTAAGTGGCAAATAGAGAAAATCATCGTGCTTTGTGGTGTGCTCACACAAATTTTTAAAATTGTATAAAATTAGTTTGCACATTAGTATTATGTATATCTAAATAAAAACTACATTTTAAAAATGCTTATAATTATTTTTAAAGTTGTTTTTAAATAAAACTATGTGAAGATAATTATTTTCTTATATTCAATTGGAAAGATAATTCTTAAATAACTTTATACTGCCCATTCACTAAAAGAACAATCTGTTACTGTCATTTTATTGTTTTGACCTATCAACTAAGGTTTTTCATGATTTTCAGTTTCTTGGCACTTGACAGCATTCCAAAAACTTAAAATATGAATGATGCTTAGTAGAACAAATTTTAAAGTAAAAATTGATTAATTATTATGCTCTCACTTCCCCCAAAACCTTATTTTGAGCTATAGGGAGGGTAGAATATAAGAAAATAAGACAAGTGAGAGCTAAGAAATTTTTGTGAAAATGGTCAGATGAGAGAACATAAATGCAAGCAAGAGAGGCTGGGTTACACGTCTGTTACTCACTTGCTGTGTCACATAAGAATGTCACTTACTATCTCTTTGCCTGAACCATAAAGTTAGGAAAGATTGATAACGTTAGATGTCGATCAATTTCCTTTACATATGGGTGATCTTTTCTTAGGTATCAAAGTAGGATAGAAAAATTCACTGTTTGCCATATTATATTGGCTTACAGTCAGTATTCAGTTTTGAATAATACAAATATTTTGCAGAATAAACAGTATTATTCTAAAGGTCTGCCTTTCTTTTCAAGCAAATGTAATTTCAAATTTAGCTTTTAGAAATCTAAATGTGATTTCCTGGGACTTTTTCACAACCAGATTAATAAAAACAAGACTATTTAATTAGTTATTTTTAACTCTTTTGGAAAGTTAATACTTTTGTAAACTAGAGAAGGTTCCACATAAAATCACTCCAAAAATGTTAAATTGGTGTTAAAGGTTTCAAAATATTTAGAATATTAGTGATTTTAAAAACTGGTCCAAAATTTACCAAACATTTTCTGATAACAAGAAACTCACTGATTCATTCTATAGTTTCTCTGAGAAGAACTTGAAAATTAAGGGACAAAATGTTGGTGATAATCAGGAATTCTCAAGGTAGAGAATTCCAAGTGCAGCCAAGGGATGATATGGAAAATGAATGGAAGTAAATCAGAAAATTCAGATTATACTTCCCCAATAGTAAATACTGAGTATAGAGCAAATTACTGAGAGGCTGAAAAGGTAAGGAAAGCATGCGACAGATACATACACAATTGTAAGGGCACAATTTAAAAATAGTACAGAGGACACAATTATAGAACAGCAAACTTACAGACAAGTTATAGCAAGTTAAAAATCACAAAGTGGCCTCTGCCTATGTTCCTGCTGCTTGTCATGTAAGCAACCCCGCTACATTTAGTCATCCTTGACTATAAGAGTCCAGGTGCTTTTCTTCTGCTAATATGCTGCATCAGTTTGACTATGTTAAGCTTGTGTGTTTTCCTTAGTTAAAAGAACATATATTATTCCCATCTCGCTTCAAGGGCTTTGTTTGGGACAAAGTAATAAAGTCAAGGACAACTTTAACTTTGCCTGCTCTGCTTAAACTCCCTCCCCTCACCCCAAAGATGATCCTATACTATGACACACAATTCCTTTTAATTAAATGTATTTAGAAATTAGCTTGCATGACAATATGCAACTTATTACAATTCATGTAACCAAGCATGTAATAATCCACCATCTGCCTTGAACTTTCTGCTTGCAAACTGTGTTTAAACTAAATGCAAAGCTGACTCATGGCTGGTGATTTGGACTTGATCCCGCCAGTCCACTAGCATAATAAACAAGTTGCCTTCTAGATTCCTCAGTGCAAAGGCTTTCATTCGGTTTGATATCAGTATTTTTGCAGCACAATAATGACAAAAATTAGAGTCCAGAGCCCACTAAAGATGTAGCAATGGCAAGTACACTGTTTGGTTCAGAATCAAAAAGCATTACATCTTACTGTAATAAGAGAATGAGAGAAAGAAGACAAAGATCCTATGAAATTAAGAGAATTTAAACGGAGAGTAAAGATAACAACAAGAATAAAAATTAGTAAAATAGAATTAAAATATGCATTGGAAACAGTTCTACAGTGCCAAAACATAGGTTCTTTGAAAAGACTGAAAAAAAAATATTAAATCTCTAGTTAGTCTGGTCAAGAAAAACAGATTCACATAAATACAAATATTAATAAAAATTATGCAACACTGTAGTTCTTATACACATTGAACAAAAGAGGACACTTACACATTTGAAAACAGCAAAAGTAAAATAATTATGCATAAAATTAGATAATTGGACAAAGAAGGCAATAGAAAAATCTGAAGGATCCTATGACAACTAAAAATAAAATTTAATCTATAATTTAAAACACTTTTACTAAGAAAACTGTAGGCCTAGGTAACTTAACTAGAAAAATTTATCACATATTTAAAAAAACATTAGCATAAATTTTATACAAAATATTTCAGAATGCAGGATAAAGTTAGCCCCTCAAATTTATTTAATGAATTCAGTATAATTTTAATCTAAACCAGACTTGATAAGTTAAAAAATTAAACATAGTACTTTCCCATGAGAAAGATGGCAAGATTGGAATAGATACCAACCTTCCAGTAAGTTATAGAAAACTTCTACAAATCAGGGCTAAAGTTAAAACAGCTCACAAGATATGGAGAGGAAGTTTCAATACCCTGATAGGAATAAATATGGAGATATTCCTTAATTTGGGCTAGGGTTGCACAATGATAATCTGATTTTAGTAGAAAATATATTACATATAGGAAAATATCTAACTGCATATTGCTAGCCCACAATAATAATAATATTCAACAACTGAAGTACAGATTTTATTATTTTCCATTGCTTTCATACTATAGTGAAGCAAAAACAAAAATCATACAGAGTTCACTATAACTTAGAAACCACTTAAAATTCTATTAGTGATATAATTGAAACAATGGTAGAAATCATTACACATATACAAGAATTGCTAAAATTAACAGATTGACAATATCATATAATCTTCTTCAGAGTAGACTATATTACCTTGGATCTTACTTAACTGCCTGATACAAATAACTGTAAAACTAGGAACAATATCAAAGATTCTGTTTTCAGGCACTGGAGCACTGGCAATGCAGGACTGTGACCTTAGAGAGATACATGGAATAAGAGCCATATTTATGCTTTGGTTTCAACCCTGTACTACTTTTATGAATATGGCAAAAGGTTTTAGAGCTCAAGGAAACCCAGCAGTTTGCCTGGACAGCATAGGTATAAGTGCTATTTTGGAAGGGTTAAAGCAACAGGAATTTGTAGTTTGTTGTTCAAAAGAGGAAGAAACCCTAGAAAAAGATGAGCAGAAATCCTCGGTGATGTTATCCTTGGGTCCCAGACTAAGGTATAGTTTATAAACGCACAGGTGATAGAATTCATGAAGTACAGCAAGAAACACCTGATAGAGCATCAGGAATGTAGCAGATATTTCAGAAGTTAATGAAGTGTCCAGACACACTAAAAACACAGTGCCAGGGAACACTGGACTCCGAATTCACCCTGCTATAGTTTAGGTCTAGAGTCAAAGATTTAGGTTTTAAATTGTTACCAACCTGCAGTGTTTTCGGGAGTTGATGGGACCTGTGGGAGACGGAGGAAGTTAGGTCAGTGAAGATGCCTTCTTCAGGGCATAGTGAGATCCTAGTCCCTTTTTCTTTCCATAGTTTTCTAATGCAAATGAGATGAGCAGCTCTGTCTACAACACACTTCCCACCCCAGTGTACCTGTGGTCATGAGTCCAGAGTAATGGCACCAATTAATCCTGGACAAAAAAATGTTGAAGCAGTGAACCAAAAATAAACCTTCATCATTTTATTATTTTCATATATTTTGTCACACAGACAGAAAAATGAACAACACATGCACAGAGTAGAAGGAACATGCTAAGTACCATGGACATTCAATTGAGACCCAAAATTGCAAAGAGAGAGATGAAATGACAACTTAGAATGAGAGCCACAACTTAGAGTTACACCAAACCTAACAGGATCAAGATGATTTAATTACTTTACATAACACAATTGAAAAACATCTAAAATAGGAATAACATCCGCACTTCCTAAAATAAACCAATGACAATGTCTAGAACATCGTCAAAAGTTATCAAACTTGTGAAAAAACAGCTAACAATTAGACATGAGAGTTTTGATATTTTTTGCTGTTTATTGACACTGTGTTCCATTTTAATAGATTAGTTTCTCTCTTTTTCAATTTGAGTAATTTCTTTTGAAGGGGTCCCAGATACTTTCCTTTTAAGTGCAAATGCAACATTCAGTTTAATCTTAAATGATTTTATTTGTAATTTTCATATTTTTTTCTTTTTTTTATTTAATTCTATATTTTGCATTTGTTTGTATTTTAAAGTTTCTATATTGCTCCTAAAATATCCTATCCTTATCTCTCTATTGGAAGGTCAGGGAAAAAATGAGGAAGAGAATGCAGGAGAAAAATCAGTGGATGAAATAATTTTTCCCAAATATAGTAGAAAGCATCTGTGCACAATTCCTGCAAATGCTAAACAGAGTAGTTATAAACATTATCTAGGTATATTGTAGTTAAACTGTAGGGAACCAGCTAAAGAAAAAGTATCCAGGAGAAAAATATGGTACATTGTGTTGAAGAGAGTCCTGATTAGAGAAATGAAAAACTTTTGATCATATCAATGGAGACAAAAGACAATCAAAGTCCATTTTTTTACATAATAGAAGAAAACAACAGATATCAAGTAAAAGCTTTATACCTTTTAAAAGTGAGAGTAAAGATATTTTTGGATAATTTATAGATGATAAAATTTACTACTAACAAAGCATATCTACAATACATACTAATGGCAGACTTCCAGGAAAATTATACCAAATTTCTTCTGATATGTTACGAATTGAACTGTGGCCTTCCAAATTCCTATGTTGAAATTTTAATCTTAGAACCTTAGAATGAAAAGTTAGTTAAGAATAAATAAAGTTACCATTGGTTGTATTGAAATGAGAACATAATGGAGTGGATGACTCTAAATTCATATGGCTTACAAACCTCTAAAAAGGAGAATTTTAGACAAATTTTAGTCATCTGTGATTTCAGAAGTGACTAGTGGTCCTTCTGGGAGGAGAAAAAAAATATTGGGACAGGTCACAAGAAAAAGTTTTGAAAATAAATGTAACACTCTACTCTTGACCAAGATGTTAACTATGCAAATTTGCTCATTTTGTGATCATTTACTAAGCTGTGTACACATTTCTTTATGTATATCACAATCAAAGAAAATAAAAGAAAAACAAGCAATGGAGCCTCTAGGAATGTTACACTTCCATTTAAAAATGACACAAACACTCTTTTAAAGAGCATTTAACAACAGTATTTGTTTTAAATTAACTTTCTAGTGTATCTGTTCTTCATAATGAAAATATTCTGTTTAAAATAAAAATCAGATTTTGTCATAGTCTACTTTTATAAATTAAGAGCAAAATAAAAGAGATAATAGGAAATAAGGGAATAAATCTTTTGCAAAGGAGACAAAGAGATAGATTGAAGAGAGGAAAGGGAAACGAGAAAAGAATTAATGTGTGATGGATGTGTCTCAGCTCCCCACAAAGAATGTGAAGAGTGTATACTGCGAACACGTGCTACTAAAAACAAAAGCAACAACAAAAAAAATTGAAAAAATTGACATACAAGACCATTGATAACAAAACAAAAGACAGAGTAAAATCCAGGGAAAAAAATTTGCAACTCACATTATGAGGAAAAGAAAAGCACCTCCCTGTGTCTTTTTGTTGTTCAGAACAAACCCCCAGGGTGGAAAGCGTCATGTGATCAGCACCCTGGACTCCCACTCAGCCCGCAGCATCCTGAGCACCTTCCACTTCAGTGTGTTCATTCTTTTTGCTCAGCCTACAATGCTCCTCTCCTGAGATGTACACCTAGGTGCCCTAGATGTATTCATGCTGCTGCTCAAGGGCCATGTTCCCGGGAAAGCCTTCTCTCCCCACCCTGCCTTCAATGCAGTCCTGCCTCAGAGGTAACACTCGGCTGCCGCATTCAACTTTGTTCACTCTTGAAAAACATTACTGGCATTATGTGGCACGTTTTATGTACATATTTTCCAGCACAAAGAATTTGCCTATTTGCACATCACCTCTTTGTTAGCTTATGAAATATGGAGTGTGACGGAAAAATACAATATTTCTTTCAATTTTAAAAAGTTACTGCAGTGAAAGACATATTGCCACTAATTCCTTTCAAAATACCCTCATTTTGAACACACTTATCCCATTGCTCTCTCATTCTTACCACATTTTGAAACAGTGACAGTCTTCTCTGAGGTTTTAATTGTGCTTTTTTTTGTCTGTCACAGTGTGCTGAGTTGATTGAAAACATTTACTTTCTATGGCCTTTTGGACTCTGGGGAAGAGGCAGAAGTCACACAGTGCCTGGTAGGTGAACCAAGAGACCAAGGACACGAGTAGCGTTTTGAGGAGCGTGCCTTTCTATCCAGAGCCAGCTGGTGCCGCGTTCACTACACTATTTATAACCCTGTTTGTTTTTTATCACACCCTGAAAACTCATGAAGAGGACTTCCAGAACTACCTCCAAAAGTTACAAGAATGATAGAAGTCTTATTGAAGTGAAGGAGATGTAAATTTGAGAATTGATAGCACGATGTTTTTTGCTGTCATATAGTCTTTATATAATTAAATATTCACCAGATGCTTCAATCACTCCTTGTATGCTTGGGATAGAATAGCCTTTGCGTACATTCTTTTGGAAAGACCAAAGAATGAAGAGATGAAGGCAGGGAGTGTAGCTTAGTAGTACAACACTTGCCTCCCACTGCCAGAGGCCCTGGGTTCAATCCCCAGGACAACCAAGAAGAATATTACTAAATAGATGAGTAAATACATGTATGAAATGTGCTCAGCAAAGCTTGGAAAGAAAACTGGAAAACTTTAATATAAACTACCAATTTTTAGATACTGTTACAGCCTGGCTCTACCAGTTTTAGGTGTAACAAAGTGAAGATAATATGTACTCACTTGGAGAAAAAATGGTGTGCAATCATTAACTGAATTGTTACAAACTAAAAATCATGGCAGGCTTTATTTCCACTGATGTTGACAGATTGCTCCCATTTGAAGGTGTAGCTCACAGTCCTGGGGGTCTGGGAGTCTTCTTGCAAGTGTTCTGCACAGGCTACAACATAAAAATTCTATATAATTCTACATTCTCTGGGCACCTAAACCTTTTATCTTTTGGCCAAAGTGTTCTTATATGGTAATATTTGGTGGGTCCCTTTTAACTCAAATTATAGGAATTATAAAAGTTTTCTTTGAAGATGACTAAAACTATATAAAGACACACTATAATCACATGTGTCTAGTTGACATGCAATTAAAGGAAAAGGAAAAAAATAATTCCTGATTCCAAATACAGGTCTCAGAAATATCTTATTAAGACACTAGCGTAGTCTTCTATGAGTGAACCATTATTGTCTGTCCATGACAGACATTTGCTTTTTCATCTGGGACCTTTTAGGTTGGTGATCACAGCTTGAGATCTGGAGCTAGTGCTGATCTTGCAATTAACTGCTGTGCATGTGAGTTGTGCAACGTCTCTCAGACGCTCTTCACCACTTTTTAGAGCTGTTGTGGATAATTGCACAAATTCTTGGGGTTATTAGCAATAACGATGTAAATATGCAACACAGTAATTGGTGTATAATAAATTTTCAATAAATTTAAAGTAGTATGGAAACAAAATGAATTATTTATGTAGAATATAAAACAACTTCACGTTTAAATGTATGTATTTTATCAACATAAGTCCTTGAGCAATTAATTTTATATGTTAATTCCTAAGGGAGACTTATTCTCTGCAGCATGCTCTGCAAAATTATGTCTTTTATCAGATTGCTGTACAACTATCAGCCATTTTGAGGGAACATGGTTCATTCAGTCAGTGTGATATAATATTTTTGGTAGATTTGTGATCCTTAATAATTACATTATCTTGAGAAAGTGGAACACGCACAAATTTCATTTCAATCATTTTTATCCCCTTTCTCTATCTTCTCCCTCTCCCTCTTTCTCCAGATCCTCTTCCAGGCTCCACAGTTTATCTCCATTTTCCACCACGTTTCACTTTTCACTATTTGAATTACTATGGTTTGCATTTCTTATGTTACAGAAAACAAGTGATATTTAACTTTGTGTGTCTGATGCATTTCACTTGGCATTATGTTCTCTAGATTTCTCCATTTTTCTATAAATGGTTCAAATTTATCCTTTTTAATGGCTGAGTCATATCTCATTGTGTATATGTAACATAGTTTCTTTATTCATCTGTTGATAGGTGTATATGCTGCTTCCATGATTTCTCTATTGTGAGTGCACTGCTGTAAACGTGGGTATACTTATATCACTGCAACATGACAGCTTGAATTCTTTCAGGAAAATATCCAGAAAGGCATAGAGGAATTCAAAGGAATTACTAGTTTTTGGTTCTTGAGGAATCTTGGTACTGATTTCCATAGTGGTTGTACTAGTTTAATTTCCAACTAACAATATAGAAGGGTTATTCTTTTCTCCACAATCTCATCAATAATTATTGTTTTATGGATCCTTGAAAACATCCATTATTATAGGAATCAGATTCCAGGGTTGTTTTGATTTGCATTTAGCTAATGGCCTAAAATGCTGAACATTTTTTATTTATTTATTGCCTATTTATACTTGTTCTTTTGAGAACTCTACTTATTTTAAATGGCCATGTTTTGATTGGATCTTTCATTTTATAGGGTATAATTTTTGGGGGTTTTTCAGATATGGTAGACATTAGTTATTTAAGGGGTATTTTTTTCACGTTCTGTAAGTCCTGTCTTCCCTCTGGGTCTTTTCCTTTGCTATGCAGAAGCTTTTTATTTGAGGTAATCCTATTTGCCAATATTATTTATTATACAGCTGGTGAAGCTCAGGAAGTTCTTGTATATGCCAATGTTTCCAAGAGTTTTACTAACTTTTTATTCCAGCAGATTCAGGCTACAAATAAAAACAGGCTTCTGTTTTTATTTGTAGGTTTCCCATCCATTTTGAGTATCATTTTAGTACAGAGTGAGAAATAGGAATCTACATCCATTATTTTCTAGGTGGGCGACCAGTATCCCAAGCATCATATGCCAAAAGACTCTTTTCTCCAGCATGTATTACTGGCCTCTTTCAAAAATCAGATGACAAAAGGTGGCTAGCATTGTTTCTGCATCCTCTGTTCTATCCCATTGGCCGACTTCTCTGTTTCTGTGTCAGTATTATATTCTTTTGTTACCATAGCTTTGTAATATAACTTGATATCTCAAACTGAAATGCCTCTTGCTTTACATTTGCTACTATTTTGGGTCTCTCATTCCATATAAATTTTGGAATTATTTTTGTACTTCTTTGGAAAATGCTGTTGGCATTTTTGTTAGAATTGTAATACTTTCATATTATTTTGGAAGTATGGCCACTTTGGACATATTGTGAATAGGATTATTTTCCTGATTTCTTTTTTGGTGAGTTCATTGATGTGTACATTTGAGTTATATGTGTTGATCTTTTTATCCTGCCATTTTCTGCCCTCATTTCTTTCACAAGTCATCTTGCTAGGGTTTCAGGTTTCCTGTCTAAAAGACTGTGTTATCTGCAAATAAGGATAGTTTAACTTATTTTCCTGTTAGAGTCCCTTTTATTTTTTATTTTTTTCTGTTGTGTGATTGTTTTGACAAAGGCTCTTTTACTATACTACACAGAACCAAAGTTCTGCATAGTTTTTTGGTTCACGATTTTAGACAAAATGACTTCAGGTTTTCATCATTTGGTATGACGCTGGCAGTGGATTTATTATAGGTGGATTTTATCAGTTTGAGATATTTGAAAGGTCAGTCTCTTTTTGTTTGACTGAGAGCTTTTTCATGGGTCAGAAGCATTGACCTTCCTCTGCAACAACACACACTTTCCCCACAAAGTGAGAAAGTTCTTACTCATCCCACTATGCTCCTCTGTGGAAAACAGTTACTATGTACATAAATATTCTGGACTTCACTGTACTTAACATGGCTAATGCAACAGATTCACTCCAGTCTATTTATGTCTTTTATATTTAAGCCTGGGAAATGGAAACTCAGCTCCTTAGTGCCAAAGGCACCACCTAGGGCTGTTGTGTGATTGAAGTATTTTCATCCCCTCCTGATCTTTTGCTTTGAAATCAGTAAGATTATCTGTAATCAAAGAACAAATATGATTGCTCAAAGGAATTAGCAGCTGGTAAATTTAGAACCAACCTCTCACATGCGACTTCACACTGGCTTTGTGTTTCATCTTTCTCTGCCTGACACATAGCTCATCTAAATGAGAAGCACAGATGTTTTCAAAGGCAACTCTACAGTCAGCTCTACCTGTGAAACAATGATGACAAAGAAGCGTTTTGGTGTATCACCTGTTCCACCCACCTGACTTGCCACTAAAGATACTTTAATGATGTAACTTAGTTTAACAATTTTTTTTTATTAGTTGAACAGGATATATAATTTTGGACAGGATATTTGAAAATTCATAGTATTAAAATGGTAATATGCAGAATTAAGGAGAATAATTAATAAACCCTTATTCATTTAATATCTCTACTCTATGAAATGTGTTCTGATTGATTTTGGGAGAATGGATGACTGAAAATAGCTGACAATTTCAAGGATTTAATCATCACCTTGAAAATAAATAAGGCACAAATCTATTGGACTAAAATCTTCAATTCTTGTGCAAAAAACTCCCCAAAAACTATCTTAGTTGCTTCAAGAAAATTCTACCATCTAAATTAACTCCCTCATTAAGCGTGTTTGGCAAATATAACATATTAAGTTGAAAACAATGCCTTTGTCCAAGTGGTTTTTAACATAAGGTAGAAGAAAATTTAGCAGGGAAAGTAATTTCAAATATCAACTCAAGATTACATGGGTAAATATAAACTTTTGTTAAACTGCAATGATTTATATTTCTGTACCTAACTCTTTGTGGGCAGAGATTTTCAGTCAGCCCCAAGTTCAGTGATTTTTAATGTGAATATATCCCTCCTACCCTGCTAGATTCTCACTAAGGCTCAATTTTTTTCTCTCTGGGACCCATTATTGACTGCGTTATGTTTATACATTTTCAGAGCTGTGCTCTTGATTTCCTGGAGGTTGGCCTTACATGAAGTTTGAATTTTATCTTGAGAATGTTTTTATTCTTTGCCTCAATCCCTTCCCTGCATTATTAATATTTTCCTTTCACCCTTTGCCTTCTTGGTGAAAAATGTAAAGTTCATCACCGTATGAAGCATTAGAAAACACCTTCCTGGAGCTATTGCTCATAAAGTGACACCTGGCTTACAGGAGAAAGTCTTTCTCAAAGACTAGCATACACACTAAAAGCAAAATAAATTCTAATTTATCTAAATTAAAATGAAACAGCACAGCATTTCAAAGAAAGTCCCATAGGCATCATAACAAGTGTCCACTTCTTTTGTAAATGAAGAATTTTGATTAGAAATGTTATAATTTTAGAAAAGAGAGGTATCTCTTTGTGTGGCTCTGTAAATGTCTATTTTGGGTAATAAAAGGCTCAGTTGGTCCCTAAAGATGGGTAAGGCTTCCAAGAAGAAAATAGTACGATAATCATCATAGATGAAGGAAACTGATGAATGATGATGTGTTTGTAACTAGATGGTCAGATGAACACTATTAAGATTAGAAGGGTATATGTAGCAAAGGTCAAATTCCCCAAAAATTCTGAGCTTAGGCAAGATTGTTCTTCTATCAAATGAAACTGTGGGCAGTGTAACAAAGTGTGCGTGTGTGTATGTATGTGTGTATCTGTATCTGAACACCAGCACATCTTCATGAGGTAATCAGATATTGCATCATTTTGTGCCTCTGTGCTGACTAGGAATTGGGTTCAATTGCAAAGTAATAAAAGTGTAGAGAAAGGAACATTGTTACATTAAAGGATAAACCATTATAGGTACTCTAATGAGCACTGTTAAGAGTATAAGGGAGATCTCATTTCACTTGCTACCTTTTCTAATTCAGTTCAGGTATATAACCTGTCCCTGGAGAAGACAGAAATGATACACTGAATAAGGTTGAGTGAGATCAGCCCACACTGAGAGAAGATGATGACCCCTCTCTTACATTTTTGTATTCAACAATGGTGTGAAAGCTAAACAGCAGAGTATTTGTTGATAGTGTTGACATTACAAGTATTAATATGAAATAATATGTCAGTACTGTATGGATTTCTATATGACATCTAGTGCTACTGTTACTACATTTCTCTTGAAAATCTTCACTGTTTGCATCAACTATGTGACTTATGTCTTCTGTGTACCGAGTTTCCTTCTTTCTAACACTCCAGACATTCCAGTTCTGTTTGCCCCATCGGTGTTTTCCCCATTTGCATTCTAAGGTCTCAGATTCAGTCACTGATGCATTCATTATTCATTCACTGAGAAAAGTGACAGAAGACATTGCAAGTAGAAAAAAAGGAGGACCAAGAGAGAAATAATGGTGAAAATGAGATAAACATCTTTTAAAACCATCTTTCTTATGGCTGTAGAAAATTGTAAAAGTTCCTAATTCTCCAGGCTCCTTACACAGGTGAGTTTGGGGGGAAAAAATCAACTACTAATCAAATCTTGGAAATCAGGAAGAAACTTGTGAAATACCTCAGTACTGTTTTTGGAGCTGGTTTTCTCTTCGTGACATTGAAATATAAATTTGACTTTATATAAGAGAAACAGTGGATCTTTAGAATACAAGAACAAACAATTCTAAGCTATAGAAGCAGATATTATAATGTAAGAGCTGAATCCTTTCACAAAGGCCTTCTTCTTTCTCCAAGGCACACAATTTCCCTTCCTCCACTGGTACAATTGTGCAAGAAATTCAGATTTTTCACACTTGTTAGTCTCTTTTCATAGGAATAACTGAAAGTCCGTGTGACTGTTTCATCTTGTTCCCAATGATTCTTGTGATAACAGTTGGCAATAATCAGGTTAAGCCACACTTACGGTCCTGCTCTGTAAGTGTCACAAATGAAAAAGACATAAATAACAGGTGAATTACATTAACTATGATTCAACAGAATGTGAACTGGCATTTTACAGTAATAGTATTCCATGTGGGAATCATAAAAGAGACATTCAGATGCATTGGATGACTATTCCTAAATCTGTGTCATGACTATGTTTCCCACGTTCCTTCCTGATTTCTAAAATGTGAACCCAGAGCCCTAATATTCTATGATGAATATTCCAAGTAACAGAAGTGGTACTCCCTGGTAAAAACATTTCTCAAAGCACAAGAGTTTAAAAATATAGCACATTTTGATATTGCATTTGGAATTTTATAATTTGTTCAATTTCTGGAAGAAAACTCAAAAATAAGAAAAGAATTGAAAGATATTTTAACTAGCATCAACAATAGAAATGATTCTTTTGTATTAAACTAAGCAAATTTTTTTAAAGTACTGAGGATCAATCCTTCTGACTTGAACAGTAGATGTAAGCATTCTGTCAAACCCCAGTCAAAATTTTTTTATTTACACTAAAATTTATAGTAACATTGTCATGTAAGAGTCTAAAGAGGGTCCTTAAAATAGATAGCACTTGTTTTCCTCAGTAACAACTAATTGTATGGCTAGGTTTTTTTGTCATATCAATGAAGTAATACGAAATTAGTGTAATAAATTGAAATAATGCATTGCCATCTCAATAAACTAGGAAAAATTTTAAAAACTCATACGTGTAAATGAATCTTTATGCAAATATTGAACAACCACTTACTAGTCTTTCTTTCCAGAGAACTCTGAGGAACATGTTATGTGAGGTCATGCCTCATCTTACTCAAGCTAAGCATTAATCAAAAGTGCAGAGTCTAACCAGTCCATAGGGGTCTCTTTTGACTGTGGTGTAGAGGTGGTCTATGTAATGAAACAAGCACTAATCCATTAGTCATAATTAGCAAGGTTTAGCCTTTAAACATTTATGCCATGTCTTCTTAGACATGTGACCTTGAAGAACCACAGATCATCTTTTAGCTTCTATTTTAACTGCTGTCAAAGAAAACAAGTGACATTCAAATAAGGTAGAAGTAAAGGAGTCCTAGATGATATTCTTAAAAGATTGATGAACTAGTCACTTCATTAAAATTTAGAGTTGGTGCAATTTTGAAAACTTCAGGATTAATTATTCCCAAAATGTTGAATAAAACGTATGCAAATTTAATTCATTTTAAGAAGCTCCAGCACACTGTCCAAATGCTAGTTAATGGGTCCTAAACATTAGATAGTTAAATGAGCAAAAACACATTAGAAAATAATTAAATGGGTAATGCTTCCCGTAAAGTTAAATATTGTCATGGCCAGAAGGCACAATATTATAGGACATGCAATATCCTTAGTAAGGCATTTCTTTGTGATATAATTAGATGTACAGAGCTATACATTCAAAGTTCAGTCTCCTAACAACACCAATAATTACAATAAAGCTACTGGTCTGAAGTAGTTGTTAATAGGTAAAGATATTGGGCTATGGTCAAAAGAGCATGAGTTTACGAGAAGCTTTCAGGTGTTTTCTGCTAATGTGAATTTTATTCATACATTTTCCATGAAAGGAAGAAAATAATAATTACTGAATGTCAGTGCCGCAGTAATATGAGCTATATGTGGAATGCTCATGGAATAAGGTAAGTATTAACCAACATTAGTCTTTCCACTTTCCTTTTTTGTTCTAAGTTTTATATATACTCAACAATAATTTTCAAAATTGTATGGTTAAGCTATCAGCTTATCCATTAATAGATGGGATTTAAGAATTAAAAGCAGCAAATGTTTACTTTGTACTCAAAGAACAGTAAGAGTGCATTACAACATTATCTAGGAAGTCATGTACACAGGCTCCAAACTTCATTCTGTTTCTACGGCCCAGAAAATCACTGTAGGAGGGCAAATAATCATGGTTGCAAATATACTCAAAAACTCAAATCCTGCTTCATGGTTTTAGGATGGTACTGGATTAGTTAAATCCAAAGAATTTGTTTGCTGTAGAAATATCCAGAAATTAAAGGCCAAAAGAGGTGTCTTTACAAACATGCTTTTACATAAATTAATCAAAATTTAAACAGGATAATATCTTATTTCTCCACTAACACAATTATATCCTTCAAATGAGTGTTAAGCATTAATTATAATAAAGATAATACTTTCCCATAGTAATCACTATGATTAATTGAGCTATTGTTTATTAGCAGGGAATACATCTACTACCCCAGGCATCCAAGAGCAAAAAAGTTTTCCTAACATCAGTTTTGACTTTTCCCCACCCACTCATTTTCTCTGCCCTAGTGGAAAAAAGTGACTTAATTGGTAACTCTCGGGGGGGGGGGAACTACATACATACTTAGTTTTTTTTTTCTGTTTTTCTAGTGAACATCTTCAGAAAATATCCATTTTTCTCAGTCTTCTCTGATTGGGAGGGTAAATCTCTTGCCTGCCTGTTTGCTATATTAGTTTGGCCTCCTCTTCAATTTTTCCCCCTTAACTTGTTCAGATATTTCTAGGGTGGAGGGACAGTATAATTTAGTGGCTTTTTAAAGATCCTGACATTAAACCCACAGGCCAGGAATAGTAACAAATAAAACCAAAGAATGGGATTTGGAGTAGAAAGTTACACCCATGAATAAGCTTCTCTGGTTTCAGGATGTATAGGCTGAGTCTTGGGTTTGTATTTTAGTGATTTCTAGAGCTCCACTTTAGATTCAGTCGGTTTTTAGAGTCTGCAATTGACTAAGTTGAAATATATAAACCTGAAATTATAGCATTTTAGTGATTACAACTTGTATTTTGTCCAAAAGTAAATTATAACCTCCGTAGACTGATGAAAAGAAGGGTCCCTGCGCCTTGGGAAAGGCTTCAGGGGGGAGGTTGAGGAAAGGAAAGCTGTGGGCCATGATTTCATAGCAGAGTTAAACGTGGGAGCCTCAGAAAAGAGGGAAATGGTTACATGGTTCCCAGAGGAGATGGAGTCTAGTAATCAAGATTGAAAAGTACAGCGACTTAGTAAGAACAGAGATTCAGATTTAGAAGGCTGCTGTGCCTTCTGCAGGTGCAAGGCGAATGGCTGAGGCAAACATTCTCTTATCATAAAGAAATATTTGCAAGGCTTTTGCATGACAGTGGACAAAACAGTGTTCGCTGCTTCTAAATTTCTGGATAGAGCGCATATGCCTGTGCACATTTGAAAGATGTCAGCTTTAACTTGTTGTTGCCAGGAATTTATAGACCACAGGCTCAAAATTCAATTCTGTTTCAATGGCTCAGAAAATCACTGTAGGAAGGCAAATTATCAGAGTTGCATATGTACTCAAAAACTCAAATCCTACTTCATGGATTGGTTAAATCCAAATTGAGAGAGCAGACTTTACTAAAATGCACATATGTTACCAAGAGGCACTGGAAATAACCAGCAAGCCATAGGCCTGAAAAGTGCATATTTACAAGACAGTGTGCACCCGGCATCTGAGCTGATGCCTTCACAAACTTTCAAACTTAGTAAGTAGACAAGGTGTCACTCTGGAAGACAGGAGGCTATTGCCTAAATGGATTATCTCCTCCGAAATGTGATTGCAGGGAACAGAAATTAACTTCTTGCTAGAGGAGTTCTCCCAATTGAGTTTAAAGTCACACTTCATGGAAATAGAACACCTGGACAGATTGAGTGGCATCCTGGCAAGCTGCAACCAAAAACCTATTATCTCCACCACTCAAAAAGAGTTTCTTCCGTGGTTTTCGGCATCTTTAAGTACTGGAATTCTCAGACATTATTTTTTTTTCTGCAATGACTGCTTTTAGAAATTGGGGACTAGTTTTATAACTTAACTTGAGAAAAATGATAATTTTTAGCTCCTTACTAACTCTTTGAACTCTTTGAAAATTATTTCCTAAAATACTTGTGATTGAATGAACACATAATGTCAGACCATTAGAAGAATTTGACTTTGATAGAAAGAAATAGCACAATCTGTAACTACAAATAGAACCCAAGTCTAGCCAGCATGAAGAATCATTTTATCTGAAACTCATTAAAGAAGTTGGAAAGAATGAATATTCAACTTCAAATAGATTTTAAAAAGACCTAACTTCTTGGTCGATGGATGTGGGTTAAGTATTTAAACTTCAATTTCTGTCTGCAGTTCATGAGAACAAGTTTATATTCAAATATTAGCGTCTTCACATTGGCATCTTGGATTAACTTAATGTCATTTAAGCTCACTGCAAAATTTGAGTCTAGCGTCTTCATAATGGAATCTTAAAATAACTTGATGTCATTTAGCCTTATTGCAAAAGTTGCATCTAGGCAAAACTTTGGACAAGAAATGTCATAATAGTGAAACTGGGCTTTAGTCATCAAATGACCTTGTATTTGTGGTATTGATCCATTTTGGAACTTTACAGAAAAAAATCTCTATTGTTCACAAAGATCTCAAAAAAGTAATAAAAAAAAACAGTAATCAATACAAGACTGATATTCTAAATATGGGAGAATTTACAAATATATTGTCGATCACTTTCCTTGAGAGTTTATTCCCAAAAATCTTATTCTGATAAATTTCAGTCTCTCATGGGACTGAAAATCAGTATGAATCTTCCTCCTGGTTTTTATAAAGAAATATTTCTTGAATTGTTTCTCAGTTCTGGCCCTACCTCCTTCTCCTTGTTTCTTTGTCAGGGAAATTATAAATCATTACTACCTCTATTCAAAGAGCCACACTGCCTCTATTCAAATACTGCCCATATTGCTTAGTTAGCCTCATGGTAAGAACATTCCTTAACCTTCCTAATCTTGTCTATGAAGTGCAATGTTTTTATTTCATAAAATTGTCAGGAGGAACTCATCCAATATTGCATGTGAAGTGTTTAGACTGTACCAGTCTTTAAAAAATGCTGATTTTGTGTTAGGTGCTATCAAATTTTCCTTCTAGCTTCTTTAAATAATAGTATTCAAACATTTGAATAATGCTGTTTGCTGAATACAATAAAAAAGAGACTCACTGTTTCTAGGTAGCAAGTTTTCTGAAGTGATGTTTATAGAACAATGATCCTTTGTTCACTATCTGATTTTATATAATGTATAAATTATTTTAGAGAACTTAGGAGCAAGAAATTCTATGACTATTGTGATCTCAGTGCAACTACACTTCCCTCTATTATTAAATTTAAGATTAGTATAGGAAGTGTTAGCATCAATGGGCTAGGAAAATCTCCCTGGATTTCCAGGTGGCATTAAGAAATGGGGTCATGACCACACATAGCTATGTGGCCATGAGCAGCAAATGATAAAGGAAAGTTGCCTTTATGCAGGACAGGTATTTTTATAGGCAGTGTGATGGTATCCACATTTCCATTGGCAAGATGAAGTTTGGTGTGACCCTGGTATGACTCTTTGATGATTCTAATAAATTCTCTTAAAATCTTACATTTTGTCTAATTCCTAAATTAAATCTGGCAAATGGGAGCTACTAATATAACAAAAATATTATACCATGACAAAGTAGGGTTAAATTCACAAATGTTATAATAAAGTAATTTGATATAATCCACTATATTAAGAATCAAAATTCATATGGTCATTCCAGTAGATACTAAACATTTCTGTAATATTTTTTTCAGAATGTCTAATAAAATTATGATCAAATTGAAAGACCATGAAATTATGCAAAAATAACGTTTTAACAAAATCAACAATTATTAGTATAGAGCCATCAAGAGTACATCATTCAAATTCAAATGATCATTATTATTGCCTTAAAGTTTCTAGCAAATCTCATTATGTGATAAACTAGAATAAAAATTTGAGAACATGAAATAGAAGAACTAAGACTCTTACAAATTATTTTATTTTCAATACACACAAAACACATCGCATTACAAAATTTTTGATAGAATAAGATGATAGAGGATATGCTCATTTGAGTAACAAAAATTAGTTATAGAATATTGTTCATAATTTAGCAATGAATTTCTAGCAAGAGATAAAAACTATATTTTTGTTCATATTAGCTACAAAAATTTTGAAATGCCCATGAATATTTTTAACAAAAAAGGCCCAGATTTCACATGAATATAAACTGTATTAAAGACAAGTCCTGATAAATCAATTAAAATTATATATATTTTGGACAAGAAGGACAGTTTAACATCATTAATATGCTAGTACTTTCAAAACTCTGTGTATTTGTTAATATAAGTCTAAAAGATCTCCAGTAAAGCTGAATCAAAGAAAAAAGAGGGAAATTTGAAAGACTCTGAACAAAAAACTGAAGTCATCAAGGAAACTTTAACAAAAACAATAAATAAAAAATTCACTGTTCGACATCACAGTAATTATAACTTTTTTACATTTAAATGAACAAAAGTATCATTAGTACTGGAAAGGAAAATTAAAACTTTGAGACAAATAAAAAGTGTCACAAAGAGATGCTAGTGTCTAAGTAAAGAGCACAAAGAAATTTTAATAATGCTAGCATTGCAAGTTTTATAAACAATACAGTCATCATTATATGGTAAAATTCTCAGTATCTCACACTTGCAAAACATATTGTGGAGCACTAAGTAAGCTAATGGAGAACACTGTTCAAATAATATTGGTAGAAAACAGAACATCAATAATTAATTACAATAAAAATCATGGAAAAATATATGAAGATTTTTGACTCTGCAATATATTTATAGAAAAATGAGCTAATGTATATGAAAGCTTAAAAACATTCACTGTGATGGTAATGCACTGTGTGAATATTACTTTTAACAGTAGTATTACAGATCTGAGGAACAGAAGAGAATGATTTGCTGTACATATAACACATGTTGATAAATGTGTTAAATTGTTCTGTCAATAGGAAAAACAATTTTTGCGTTAAAGTTTTGTGGGTGTTATGGAAAGGATGTCACCAACATTTTCAGGAAAGTTAAATGTGTTTGTTAAAAACCTAGCTCTAGTAACTTATATACTATGAGAAAAATTATGAGGTAAAGATTATAATTTACTTATTTGTCCTAAAGGGCCATTCACACAAAGGAAGCTTCTCATGTGATTATTTGATTGGTTACATAATATCTAATTCCCCATGCATTCTTTAGGAGTTTCAAAAGAAAGTGGAATCTTTTTACTCCTAATCATAAATTATAAATTGTTGACTTTTTATGAAGCTTGGGATATTGTTTATGGGATATATTAACAGTTCTTCTTAACAGTTCAAAGTTTTAGAAATATTTTATAGCCTAATTTTCTTTAACTGGTATTCCATTTCTTGTGAAGTTAGAGTACACTTAAATTATTTTATGTTTAAAAAATGTATTTTGTGTTTTAATGCATATTATCAGTCATAGCAAATGGAAACAGGAAATGAAGAAGTTTATCAGCTTGTCTATAAGCATCTTTAAAGTTTATAAATTGTTTATATCATTAAAATCAAAGAACTGAGAACACAAGAGCTTTCTTTTGGGTTTTATTTATTTTTACCTGTGTCTGAAGATCTAAAGCACTAATCAATTTGATATCTAGATGTCGTGATACAAGGAAATGCCTGGGCTGTCATTAAGAATATCATGTTTTTAATCTTTTAATGCAAATTATCTCTTTGTAGTTCATAATCTAGGCCATAAAGGGAAAGAATAAATTCGTCTTTCTGCAAATTGTGACCCATAAGCTTTCTAACTATCATACACATACACTGTTATTTTTGTCTATGCATCTATTTCTTATGGCAAATGCCATACGTATTGGAAATATAATCTAGTGTCCACTATGTGCTAAGCACCAGAATCACAGTTACTTTCATATGCACTGTTTCATTTCATCTGACTTTGTCATTTAGATATTGCCTACTTTACATGTGACAAAACAAAGGTACAAGATTTTATTTAAGTGTTTTCAAAACTTATCTTTAAACCACTGAGGTTCTTCTCCAGTAATATCTTTGAGTTGAGGTCTCTGAAACATGTGGTAGTCTTCTTTTTCTTTTTTGTTTCGAGAATCAAAGTAAGGACCTTGCAACTGCCAGCCAGACACTGTGCCACTGATCTACATCCCTGGCCGTCCGCTTATGACACTGTCTTTTTGAAACTTAAGAATAAGTAAGTATGTGTTCACATGCACAAGAGAATACCTGCTATGGAAAAAATGAGCCCAACAGATGATATTTTTTTAGACAATACATTGCTTAACTCATTACAGGAGCTCATTGGTTGTGTCTTTGGAGATTCAGCTTCTGGAAAAATAATTAGAAAATAAAAATAAATTCTATAAATCCTGTTTTTCTGCCAAGTATAAAGAAATGATCTTGCTAGTAAATCTCTGTGCTGTTCTGTTGTTAGTCTCATCATTTTCAATTGCAGCAATCTTAGTTATTAAAATGCTACTTTCTGGTGACAGGAATGTAACAGAAATCTGTTTAACTAAAACTACAAAAGAATTATTTCACTTATATAACTGGCAAATTGAAACATAATTTTCAAGTGATGCTGAATTTCAGACTCAAAAATCTGCTGGCAAGGCTTTGTACATTTCATGCCTCAATTCCACTTTCTTTATTGGCTCCATTCTTTGTTCAGCTCGAAAGAAATTTTATAGTAATTCGACATCTAAATTATCCTTAGTGCTTCAGTCTTAAGAGAGTCTTTCTTATCAAATACTCTACCACTCCCCACAATAGGTTCAGTTGATGTGAATTTTACTTGTCCAAAGCATTTTCTAGAATGCAGATTACTGTTACAGAAAGCCTATGTATGTCTACTTTTGTGGAAGGCTATCAGGGCTCTTAGATCTTAAACTGAAAAATAGTATTTTGGAAAGTTATAAGAAATGTAGTACATTTGAGAATAATGCAAAAGGATATTATCTATGTAATGCAACATTTAGAGTAACCAATATAAAATCAAATCTTTAATTCTTTTAATTTTCCCCTCTAAATGGATATATTTGGTTTCCATTTGTAAATTCATTTTACATCTGACAGTGCAGGACATAGGGAGTAACATTTATGAACCATAAATTTGGAGGGAAGAAGGAGAAGTTGGAAGTCAAAGCATCATATAATTATTCAGCAGTAAAGATGTATTGAATTAGAGTGGTCTATTATAAAATTTATAATTGAACTACCTACACAGCTACATTTCAGAAATGTACAATTTGAAAATGCCAATCTAGAGAATTATACTAGGCAACCTGGGGTAGGGTTCACCACTAGAAAACACATTGAATTTTAGAAACATGGTAGTATTGCACAAGAAATTATGCATCAGAAATACCACTTAGAAGGGTTTGGTGTAAAGATGGAAAAACAATATTGAAGTGTTCTTATTAAAACATAATAATATTAATAAAAACATTAAACAAAATGTACTTTTAAGTCATCAGAATATAATGTTTAAGAGTCTTTATTAAAATAAGATTTTTGTCATTAATAAACATGAAAGATCTTTAAATATAAACTTAATTTTCCAATATTATTTTATTATTTTCTTTCCACGATTTTCCTAAGACAGTAATGAACATTCAGCACCCTAAGTATTATTAACTGTTTCAAAGCTAGAATAATATCTATCCTTTTTAACATTTTTGACAATTTTTCCACAGCACACAATCCCTCAAGGAAAGATTACCTCTTTTCTTTTTTTGTTAATTGGTAACTGAGTTTGCTTGAGCTATGCCTATAAGATTAGCAAAGCACACCTGTGGTAAGTCTGCATAGGTCACGAGGATGAGACCTGGGGATTATAGGCAGTCACTGATCTCTTCATCTCTGGCTCTTTCTCTGCTTCCTAGCAACTATTAAGTTGGTAGCTTTCTTTCACCATAATTTGCTGTGATGATATTTTTATCTTGGCACCAGCTGATGGACTGAAACTTCTGAAAGCATTAGCAATAATAAATCTTTTTCTCCTTTCATTTGTGTAAGCCAGTTATGATTTAGATCTAGAATATTCCCTGAAATTTCATGAACTCATAGGCAGGGTTTTGGGAAAATGTTTTGATCGTGGAGAAGCTATGCTCGTTAGTACTTTATCAACTGAAGTGTTCAACAACTCAGCATGCATTGAGGGCATGACCTGCAAGAGTGTATTTCCTTCCTAGACTCCTCCTTTTACTCACTCTGTTTCCTGACCACCATGAGGCAAGCAGTTTTCCTTTTCTAGACTTTTCTAACGTATTTTCCTCCCCTGGAACCAGGTAACTATGGACTGAATCCTCTACAACCATGAGCCAAAAGGAATGTCCTCTCCTTCAGACTGTGGGTGTCACATATTGTGTCTGAGTGAAGAAAATAAGATATTCTGGCATTTTGTCACACAATGGAAGGATGACTCATGCATCAATTGTATAAAATTTGGTAGAAAATATTTATGAAAGGAAGTACCTTCTTAAAAATTGAAATGTTAAGGCAATTTTGAATCTCTCAAAAAATGCCAAAGGCCCATTCATTTATGGTTCTACAAACTTATTTTGTGGCACATGATAGATATGTGGTATATATTTAAAATAATAGTACTACCCATAGAACTGAAGATTTTAGTACACTGTCTAGCACACATGCCTTATTTTTCTTGTTCAGAAACAAGTGCCAGAATTCTGTAGCATAATTATCTCAAATATTTCAACACATGATCTTAATGAACAAGCACATGGACCTGACAAAATTAAATCCTTTATCACAAGTAATAGAGCTATTAATATTCAGGTTTTTAATTTCATTTTTTTTGTCTGTTAAAAAGACTGGCATTTGGTATAACCATTTTAATGATATAAGGAATATTCTTTAATTTTTTCAATAGCTCTTAGATTAACCACTTAATAATTTAAAACGTCCCTTATCCAACAACTTAAAATAATAGTAACTATTTACATGATTGATATAAAGAGCATACATTTTAAGCTTCCTAAAAATTCTTGCAGTCTAGATTTTTGAATTGCTTCATTCTACAAACATTAACTAAATAATTATTATATTCCTAATAAAAATCCTACAAATATTATTTCAACAATCTACATTAGAGGCAATTGCAGAGTGGGTCTCAACAGACATATAACCTATTGATAGCACTCTGCCTTCACTTTTAATTAGGAGATTTTTAGAAGTTTCCTGCTTGATAAAATATGTATAATTTATTCAAGCTATTTTTACCAGCTTTTATTAAGAGCATATATAAACATATACTTTTATTGAAATATCTTTGTTACTTTCTCATTGATGGGACAAAATACTAGACACACACAGTTTAAAGGATAAATTTATTTTGGCTCACAGTTTGCAGAGGGTTCAGTCCATGGTCAGCTGGTTTTAAGGAAATGAAGCATGACAGAGGGGCATTGCAGAGGAAAGACTGTTCATGATGTAGCAGGTAGAAAGAAGCCTTCCCTTTTATTCCATCTGGGCTACAAGGCTATTCGTTAGGGTCCCACACCCAGACTAGATCTTCCTCTTCAGTAAATCCTTCAGTCATACCCAGAAGTATGTTAAATCAGTCCCTGAGGTAATCCAATATCACATATCCCTGATGCAAACAATCCTAAAAATCCTACCTATGAGGCTCTGGTTGGTCATGTAGATACAAACCACATTTCACCCAGCATCCCCAAAGACATATATATATATATATATGCCTTTATGTAGAGTCTTTAGTCCATTGCTAAGAGTTCGCAAAGTCCTAACCGTTTTACAAAGTCTTCTTGGAAATTTAAGGAAAACTTTTAAGTTTCTCTCTCAAAGGCAAGAGTCCTAACCTCCAAGGTCTTCTGAAATTTAAGCAAAAATCTTTTTTTTGACACCATAACTCTTGCATTCTGCATGTGCCTAAAACTAGAACCATGCACATCTTGTTATGATGTAGGCGTCAAGTGTCTTGATTGCTGAGTGCTATGAATACAGTCCCTAGAAAAAAATTCTATAAGACACCACCATTCTTTTCTGACACAACAGTTTAAAGATAGGTTTACTATGGCTCGTAGTTTATAGAGGTTTCAGTTCATAGTCTGTTCAATTCCTGTCTAAGTCACAAAAGGAACATAACATTTTTCTGTTTTCCAGGTTAGAAGAATTATTTCAGATAGCTTCTCAAATATTTTCATTCCCTTGTCTGAGACTAGAACTGTAGACAATACTTTGCTTTCTCTTTTGACCAAGAAAATTTTGGAAGTTTTCTATATGATGCAAATAAAATATATTGATCTATTTATTCAAGTTGTAAATTTTTACTTTTGCCTTACTGGTCACAAAACGGTGTATACAAATACATACGCATATTGAAGTGTATATACTGGCAAAAACTGGGCTTGATACTCAGTTCCAAGATTTTCAGATCATCTGGGGTCCTGGACACAAGGATTATATAATTACATGCTTATTGTAATAATAAGCCAAGAAAACACAGATTAAAAACAAAAAAATAACATGAAATTCATGAAAATACATGTCAAAAACTCTTCTTTTCTCTCATTCTTTACACTTGCCTTAAGAGGTTGTTACTGTGATTAGAAAAAAGGTAAGACTAGAAGAAGATGTTTTATCTGCATAGGAACATTGACTGTGTAAGTGGTAAAAAAAAGCACATTCCTCTATGTTGGACCTGAGATGTAAAATTTTCCATTGTCAGGATGCTAATGAACATTAAGATTTCAGTTCTCTTTCCTTATTAGTTTATATTGACACCACGGTTTTTTAAAAAATTGATTATTTGTATTTTAAAGAGAATAGAACAAAACAAAACAGCACAACAAAGCATATCAGAACAAAACAATGCAAGCAACACAGGATTCCAAAATAAGACAACAGGAAGTCAACAGTGGCTACCATAATGTCTCATGGTTTTTTTTTTTTTAATAATTGTCCATATCTTCACACACAACAATTTAAAATAAAACAAAATAGTATAAAACCAATCAAAACAAAAATGAAAGCATTACAGGCCTTCAAAACTAGATAATAGGAAAATCAACAATGGCTATCATAATATCACTTATTCTCTTCAAAATAGCTGTCCATACCTTCATATATATTGAAATTAAATAATGCAAAACAGATTAAAACCAATCAAAATAAATAATAATGACATTACTGGACTTCACAACAAGATGATAGGGAATCAGCAATGGCTACCATAATGTCTCATTTTCTTCAAAGGAGCTGTTCATACGATCACACATCAAAAAATCAATTCTTGTAAACTCTCTTGGAGAAGTTCTAGGCATGTATAAGCCTCTACATATACATCTATTCTTTATGTATTAAAGGGAAAAACAAAACCAAAACAAAAAATTACAAGAGAAATAAAAAAACAAACAAACATACAATATCAACAAAGAGCCCAAAATAATGACAAGATAGACCCTCAAAACAAGATTGTAGCAACATAACTAAGGTTGTTATTTTGCTTAGTTATCTTGAAAACTAAGCAACTTAGTTTGCAGATACTTATTTATCAGATTACCAGATATCAACATGCAAAGGTGACCCAATCTTATGAATGTTAACTATTTTGTTCCAAGAACTAATAGAATCAGTAGCACAACTTAGCTATCCTAAGTGTATATATACACATATATATCTTGATAATTTCTCCTTTTCTCTGAGTTAATTTCCCCCTTTGAGCAGTTTCTTACCCTTTCACAATATTTATTAAAGATTTTATATCTCATTTACTCTTTCAGCTTCTTATACTAGTGAAACAATATGGTTTTCACACATGCAAGTCTGATTTATTTCACTTACGGTTATGAATGTTAGTTGCACCCATTTACCTATAAAAGTCTCAGGTTTATCTTTCTTTATGGCTGAGTAGTCTTCTATTGTATAAAAATACCACATATTTTTTTCCATTCCTCAATTGTAGGCATTTAGGCTGTTTCCAAGATTTAGCTATTACAAATTGTGCTGCTATAAACATGGATGCACATATATTTCTGTGATATGATGTTTTCAGTTCTTCTGGAAATATGCCCAAAAGGAGAATAGCTAAGTCAAATGGGACTTCCAATCCCAGCTTTTTGCGGAACCACCAGACTAACCTCCATAGTGTTTGCATTAACCTACACTCCCATCAACAGTGCAGAAGAGTTCCTATTTCCCCAGAGCCTCTCCAGCATTTATATTTGGTGGTTTTCTTGATCCTGACCATTCTTTCTGAAGTGAGATGGAATCTCAATGTGGTTGTAATTTGCATTTCTCTAATGATCAATGATGCTGAACATTTTTTCATGTATTTATTTTCCATTTATATTTCTTCACCTAAGAAGTGTGTATTCATCTCAGATTCTCATTTTTTTGGATGAGTCTTTGAATTACAGGGGTCTGATTTTTTTAATACTTTGTATGTTCTAGGTAGAACTCCTTTGACTGAGGGAAAGTTGACTAAGATTTTTTTTCCCCAATTTTTGGGTTTTCTTTTCATTCTTCTGGAGGTCTCTTTTGACATGCAAAAACTTTTTAATAAGACAAGATCCCAGTTATTGATTCTGGGAAGTATTTCCTGTACAATCTGATTTTTGTTCATGAATTCTCTTCCTACGTTTATGTCTTCAAGATTTATACCTAATTTGTCCTCAAACAGATTTAGTGTTTCTGTTTTAATATTTAGATCTTTGATCTAGTTTGACTTTAGTGCAGTGCATGGTTATAGACATAGATCTAGGTTTAGTTTTTGACATATGGAGAGCCAGCTTTTCCAGCACCACTTGATAAAGAGACTATCTTTCCTCCAGTGAACAATTTTGGCACCTTCGTCAAAGATAAGGCAGCTTAGTGTGTTTATAGTTGTGGTTCTATTTTCAAATCTATTCCATTGATCTTCAGGTCTGTTTTTATTCCAGTACCATGCTGATTTAATCATTGTAGCTTTGTAGTATAACTTCAAGTCAGAGATTGTGATGCTTCTTGATTGCCTTTCTTGCCCAGAATGGCCTTTACTATTCTAGGCCTCTTCTGGTTCCAGATGAATTTTAGCACTGATTTCTCTTGATCTGTGAGGTATGCTGATGATGTTTTCATTGGAATTATACTAAATCTGTAAAACAATTTTGGGAGAATGGCCATTTTCAAAATGTTGTTCTTCCTATCCATGAATAAGGAATGTCTTTCCATTCTCTGAGATCTTCTTTAATTTCTTTTTCAGAGTATTATAATATTCACTGAATAGTTCTTTTACTTCCTTGGATAGATTGATTCATAAGTATTTTATGTTTTTTTGGATGCTATTGTGAAGGATTTGGCTTCTCATATTTCTCTCTCAGTGAGTTTATTGTTTGTGTATGGGAATGCTATTCATCTTTTGAATGTTGAATCTGCATCTAACTGCATTACTGAATTTGGTTTTTATACCTAGAAGTCTTTTAATGGAGTTTTGGGGTCTTCTATATAGGGTATCATGTCATCTGCTAATAATGATTATTTAACTTTTTTGTTTTCTATCATTATTTCTTTTATTTGTCTCTCTTGTCTAATTTTTCTGGCTAATGGAAGGGTTTTGGCCCAGACAGGACTCTGAAGCCAGGAAAGCCTCAACCAGAACCAGGAAGCTCCTACCACCCCAGCCCCTAGGAATTTACCTGTCACGCCACCTTCCTGCCCCTGGGAATTTACCTATGGTGCCAAACCTAGGACCAATGGGCTACCTGTGCATCCCTAATGCCCTCCTTAGGTTCCACCCCAAACCGAGGCTACTTACATACCCCCCACGCCACGTGTCCGCTAGAGAGGTCATGGGACACCAGCGGTGGGGGATGCTGGTCATCTCTCTCCGTATTCTCAGAATAAAGGTCTCTTTTTGTTTTATACTTCTCATCTTTTGAAAATATTTTTCATCTTTTGGAAATAACCGTATCAGCTAATATTTCCAAGATTATATTTAATAGGAGTGGTGATAATGGGCATATTGTCTTGTTCCTGATTTTAGAGTAAAAGCTTTCAAGTTTTGATCATTTAATATGATGCTGGGTATTATTTTGTCATATATGGCTTTTATCAGATTGAGGTAAAGACCATATATTCCAATTTTCTGTAGGATTATTCTCATGAATGAGTGTTGGAGTTTATCAAAAGCTTTTATTGCATGTATTGAAATGATCATGTGATTCTTATCTTTGGTTTTATTGATATGGTGTATTACATTTATTGATTTGTGTATGTTCAACCATCCTTGCATTCTTTGGATAAATTCCAGTTGGTTGTGGTGTATAATCTTTATTTGCTGCATTCTGTTTGCCAGTACTTTATTTAGAATTTTTGCATCTATGTTCATTAAGGAAACTGATCTGTAGTTCTCTGTTTTGGCTGGATTTTTCTCTGGTTTTGGTATTAGGGTAATACTTGCTTCCAAGAATGAGTTAGGGAGAATTGCTTCCCTTTCTATTTCACTCAATAGTTTGAGGAGTGTTGAAATTAAGTCTTCCCTGAATTTCTTGTAGATTTTAGCTGTGAAATTCATCAGAACCTGGGATTTTCTTTGTTTGTACAGTTTTAATTACATTTTCAGTTTCACTAATTGAAATTGGGTTACTCATCAGTTTTACATCTTCTTGACCTAGTTTTGGTAATTTATGTTTCTAGGCATATGTCCATTTCTTCTGTGTTATCAAAACTTTATAATTTCCTCCCTTCTTTTGGCTTGACTTGCTCTTCTTTTTTTGGTTTGTGAAGTGTAGCATCACATTGTTTATTTGTGTTCATTTTGTTTTCCTGATGTAGGAATTCACTTCAATAAATTTCCCTCTGAGGACTGCCTTCCTTGCATCCTACAGGATCTAGTAAGTTGCATTTGTAGTTTTATTTGCTTGTAAATATTGCTTAATTTCTTCCTTAATTTCCTCTGTGACCCATGGATTGTTCAGGAGTATATTATTTAAATTTCATGTGTTTATGTGATTTTTGCAGTTTCTTTCATCATTAATTCATAGTGTCATGACACAATGATCAGATAATATGCATGAGATAATTTTCATTCTTTTGCATCCACTTAAGCACATTCTAAAGACTAGTATATGCTCTATTTTGGAGAATGTCCCATGTGCAGCTTAGAAGAATGTATATTCTAATGTTGTAGTGTCTAGGGTACACTGCAACACTGCACACTTGCACTAAGTCTATTTGTTCACAGGTGTGATTCAGTTCTATTATTTCTTTGTTGACATTCTGTCTCTTTGTGCCAGTGGAGTGTTAAGTTCTCCTGTTATAATTGTGTTATTGCTTATCTGATTTTTCATTTCTGTTAATGTTTGTTTTATATAGGTGGGTGCTTCCATATTTGGAGCATATATATTTAAGATTGTTATTTCTTCCTCATGAAGATTTCCCCTAACTAGTATGTAGTGACCTTCTTAATCTCTTTTGAGCATTTTTGGTTGAAATTCACAATATCTGCAAACAGAATAGGTACCCCTGCTTTATTGGGGGGGGTATGAAGTATTGTTTTCTATTTTTTGCATGAAGTACTGTTCTCCATTTCTGACTTTCGGTCTATGACTTCCTTTTGGTTGACATGGGTTTCTTTTAACAGCATTTGATTGGATGTTGTTTTTTGATCCATTCTGTCAGTCTGTTTCTTTTAATTGGTGAATTGAGGCCATTTACCTTAATGGTTATAACTGATATATATTGGCTTATTTTTGTCATGTTATCTTTCTGCTTTTGATTCTTTACCTTTTCCCTCTGTCTAATTGTTTGACTTGCTTAGTGTTTTGGTTTTTTTTCCTGTTGGTGTTCTTGTAGTCATAGTTATTTTTATGTCTATCTAAAATAACTTTATTATTCTTTGCAAGGTTAGTTTGATGGTCATGAAGGTCAACTGTTCTTTGTTGTGGAAGTATCTTATTTCTCCATCAATTTTGAAGGACAGTTTTTCATGGTACATCAATCTGGGTTGGAAGTCATTTTCTTTCAGATTTGAAATACCTCACTCCATGCTCTTCTTAACTTCATTGTTTGTTTTGAGTAGTCTGCTGTGATTCTGATGGGCTTTAATTTGTAGGTGATCTATCTCTTCTTTCTAACAGTTTTTAATATATTGTTGTTACTTTGAATTTCTAGGATGTTGATTGTTATATGTGTGGTTATAGATTTATTTTGTTTATTGCTAATCAGAGTTCTATATGTTTCACTTATCTGTATGTCAGTTTCCTTTCCCATTTTTCAAAAACTTTTGGTTATTACTTCTGTAAATAATCTTTGCTATCATTTCTGTTGTCATCTTCTCTTTTGTTTATACCTGTCAGTCTTATATTGTTTTTCTTGGCATCATCCTGCAACAGTTGAATTGTTATTTCCTGATTCCTTGTTATTTTTAAAAGATCTTTCCTTTCCTGTTCAATTTTGTCTTTGAGGTCTGAAAATCTATCTTATTTTTCCTGGAGGAAGTTCTGTCAGCTTTTGATGGAATTTTTTATTTCCTGTATATCTTTTTGAATCTATTTTATGCATTCTTTTTCTTATATTGTTCATTCAAATTTTCCATCTTTTTGCAGAACTCCTCAATTTTTTTTAGCTATGTCTTGTTTAGATGTGCTCAGAATTTCTTTTATTATGATAATCATTTATTCTTTTACCTTGGAGACTATTTCTGATCTGAGTGCCTTTATAGCTTCCTGGAGTTGTTTCTTTACTTCAGTTGTTGTCATTTCAGATGTTTCAGGTGTATGGCTCACATTTTCTTCCCTATCCATGTCTTCTAGGCTTGTTTTGGATGGGCTGGATGTTTGAGATTGTGTTTTGTTTTTTGATTTGTCATTTTCCTGTAATCCTTTGGAGAAGCTGACTGCAAGGTCTCAAGTGCTTCCTGGGTTAAGGATAGCTGTGATTACTGTAGGGAGTTTCCCCTAGTTGAATACAGGTCATTAGTCAGGCCTTACTAGGTACCTAGTGGCACTTGAAGGCTTTTCAAAGGTAAAAAGTGTCCTGGACAGGCCTTTCTCACACCCCTATATGGTACTGTGAAAATCCCCAGCTGCTTGAGCTTGCTGAGTGGATCAGGTTCTGAGTGGCATACCAAGCTGAAGAGTTAGATCGAGTATGCTATGCAAGCTGTCAGCTCATGCCACACGACACACAAAAGTTTCACAGCTCCTTGGGGTCTCTGGGTAGCACCTTACCAGATTCAAAGTGAGGAGCCAAGGTTGCATGGGGTTCACTGTGCAGGCCTTTGCCTTGTGCTACTGAGTGCAGGTGCCACTCAGAGTCACTAGGGGGAACCCAATCAGGCCCTGCGGGACCTACTGGAAGGTTCATGGCTGATTGCAGATGCTGGGTGGAGCTCTACCAGGTTCCCAGAAAGATGCTGAAGTTGCACAGCTGGGTAAGGTTTACTGTGCAGGCCTTCAGTTCATGCCATTGAGCGCAGGCAGCTCCCCGGCCACTCAAGGTTGCTGGGCAGAGCCTAGCACCAAGAGATTTAATGTGACTGAAAGAGAAGCACCTTTGAGGAATAACAGTTCCCATCACAGAATTATGTGCAGTTATTCCCTGGGAATTGGGGAGATTCATGTAAGATATGCCACGTTCCTCAATGATGGTAAGTTAACCAAGAAGATACTGAGGAGGCATATTTCCAGCTTTAAAGAACCGTAGAATTCATTAAACAAGTGATATGATCAAAATATTCAATGAATGTCTAAATTTTTAAAATTATAGTAATGGAAACATTGCTGTTATTTTCACTCAAAATATTGCATCTCACTTGGAAGACACTTATCCCAACATTCTTGCCACATTGTGAAATAGTTTTAGAAATTTGCCTTTGTGTCCCTAGTTATAGTCATGAATTGAGTCAAAACACTTATCATTCATGGTTGTTTTCACTTTGAAGAAGGGCCAAAAGTCACTTATGCCAAGCCTGCTGAATAAGTCACATGAAGACTCAAAGTAATGATTTTACATGCCTAACTTTCCACTGAATGGCGCTTAGCAGCAGTGTACTTACCATAGTTTTTATCATTCTTCCTAGAGACACTTAAGACAAAGGACTTCCAGAATTGCTTCAGTAAGTTTCAAGTATAAGTGTGTTCAAAGTATGGGGGAGGGGTCTTATTTTGAGAAGTGAGAGGGAGAAATTGTAATTTGTCTTTTACTGTAATTCTTTAAAATATAGATATTAACTGCATATTTTGATCATATCATGTATATGATAAGATCAAGTTAAGAGATAATAAATTTCAAAATAAGAAATTACCTTTTGTTTTCCCAGAAATGAAGATAGAAACTTTACTTTCAGTGAATATATTTATGAACATGTCAATGGAACCTCAATGAAAAATTTTGATTAGTTTTTTAAAATTTTATTCATACATTTTTGACATATATAATGACCATATTCATCATAGGGAATTTGTTTCTTTACATTATATATTTTATTCCTTTCTTTCTATCCACTACAATTATTAGAAAAAAATTTCAAGAGCAGCACAGGATAACTTGGAAGCCTTGTACAGATTCAGATCTTTAGAAGAGAGTATCGAATTTTCCAGGGTTTCATTAGTAAATACAAATCTTTTTTTCCTACACATATACTGAAAAACTGTATTCACCCTTCTCATGTGGCCATCCTCTAATATTGACACTCTTGCTTCAGGGAAATGTATCAGACTGCATCTTTACATATATCAGACTGACTTCACAGAGGTGGCTTGACTTCTGTTCCCTACCTGCCTGACACATACCACTACATTTTATTTACCTTTTGAGAGCTTTACTACTTTATGGCTTTACTTTTGAATTATCCCTTCAGTGGCATGCTGTTTTGAGGACCAGTGTTCCTCCTCCATGGATCACCACTCAACAAGAGCAATAATCTAGTAAAAGTTATCCTATATTCAGCTATTATCCTCTATGGAATGTAATAAATGGTTGCCTGTAGATAACATTCCCATTTTGTAAGAGCAACTATTTTTCAACCTTATTACAGATTATTAAAATGACTAAAATGTGACAGTATAGTGACCTAGTAGGTGATAATGGTTCAAGTCACCCACAGGAATGCAAAGCATATAAGACTATAAATTTCTACAAGAATCTCTGGCTTACTTGTCTCTTGGGTTTCCTTCACTGTGATTTTCACTCCCTTTGTGATAAGAGAATGTGTAATCATAAATCTGTGTTGGCTGCAGTGTCAAAGCAAGATTACACTGGGAGAAGAATCAAATCCCTGCTCTATTGGAGCCGACAAAGACAATAGCATCAATCTGACCCTTTTATAACCTCATTCTCTGGTCCTTGCTTTCCGCTTCATCTCTGAAGGGGAGTGAAAGCAGATCCACCGATCATGTTTTTGCCCAGTAAAGTAGCATGTGTTTGCAGAACATCTTGTTTTTGTCTTATTCATATTTTGACTTGGCATTTATAGCAGTTGGATTTGAAAAAAAAAAAAGCCACAGTCTGATTTCTCTGCAACAGACAGTCTAATTAATTTGGTGGGGAGGGACAGATGCACAAAGATGCTGAACTGCTCATAATACAAAGCATGGCAGCTTCAATTTGGAAAAATCTGGCAAGATGGTGCAAAATAATTTTTGCTCACTGAACTAGCTGAAGTATGTAATTATGTTAAGTTCTCTTATTTTAATTCCAATTTCACAGATATCACAGATTCATTTGAAAAGCGCTTAGAAGGCCATTATTTGGGCTATGATAAAAGAACGATATACACATGATTCAGAAATGCTATAATTTCCTTCTGACTCAGATTCTTCAATATTAAAGGTGCTATTTTTCAAAATAAATATTGATACAAAAGGTCTTTTATCTTTTGAAATATTCCCTATATGATTCAAATAAAAAAATCAAAAGCAGTCCTTCTTTGATCAATATTAACTGCCTGAAATCAAGAGCACCAAATGCTGTTTTGTCATATTGCAAACCTAAAGTACACCTTTGCAAACATGAGCTCCTATGAACAGAAGCAAAATTGTCCCTGTTTCCAGTACCTAATCATTTCTTTCAATTATTTTACAGTCTGAATTTCCAGTGTAACATGATTCCCTCGTGATGTTGTAGGCATCCTTATTATTGTTACTATGAGATGGTTTGCTAATTTCTTATTGGTATATTTTTCCCATACACCCCAAAATTTATAAATGCTGCAGATATTAAAACATTTCAATGCAAAAATTACGTTTAAATATTTATAAGAATTATGTGTTTCACACAAAATCCCCTTCTTGAACAATTTACAAGATTTTAAACCCTATTTTGATGTTAAAATGTTAAGAAACGATTACTACAAAACTAAATTAAAATTACCCTTTAACAAAATTCATTGAATGGCTGATGACATACATAACCATAACTTCAGAAAGTAAGAAGCCTTCAAGTCCTCCATATGTAAGGAGAGAGTTACATCTTTTCTACCCTCAAATTATTCAAAGAAAAACAACAACAAAAAGTCAAGAAAATCTGATTTCAGAACAAATAAGGAAATACTCAATGAAGATAGACCAGAAGGTTGTCTAGAAGGTCTTGTATTAAATATGGTACAAGTCCAAGATTTCTAGTGGGGTACATGTGCAAGATACATAAATAAAAATATTTCAGAGGTAGAGTGTTTAATTTTAAGAAGGAAATGTTGGATAGGATAAGATAAATCAAGATAACTTGTGAGAGTGATTATAATACTTTAATGTGGTTTTAAAAAATAGAACTATGTCTCCAATTAATAAAAAGAAAACTGTAGCACACTGATATGTTTTAACTTTTTCTTCAAAAACATAAAAAAATATGCAATTGATTAAAGATGGTATCCAATAAGCAATAGCCTTTACTGCTTTTTAAAACCACTAAAAATGTGTTTTTGAAAAAAGAAATCAACCTGAAGAAGAGGGAGAAACATACTAGAAGCTAAACCATCGTGAAAATAGTAATTGATTCAATAGGTTCAAGAAAATTGAGTCTTAATGCAATATTGAAAAAACTTGATAATCTTTCAAATGATCCAAAGCATACCAAAGCACAAATGACTCAGGAATTGGCAGTATCACCTACTGACAGAAATTGAAATAAATGTGGTTTGAAATTTGGACTATCAGTTGTAAACCTGTTTATATTAGCACATGCTCATGATAGCCTCTTCCTCTGTGTGCTTAAGGGTCTGTTTCTCACTCTGAATAATCAGTTTCCAGCCTCCAATGTCAACCAGGAAGATGACTTGTGCTTATTAATAAGAAGGGAAAATTAGAATACCTCTGATCAGAGTTGAAGGCCAAAATGTATCAAAAATACAGAAATGAAGCAGAAATTTAGATTTTATACATATTATCCCAACAAGATTCTAGACTAAAAGATATAATTATGTCCCCCAAGACACATGAAAGAATTTTCAAGTATTCTGTCCAGTCAAATACAAAAACTTCAGCGGTAATGTCACCAAAACTTTCAGTACCTAGTTATGAGGTTAGTCATCTCAGCACTCTAGAAGACTGAAGTAGAAATACCATAAGTTTGATCCAGTCTGGGCAACTTACTGAAACCTTTTCACAAAATAATAAGAAAAAAAAAATTAAAACTGGAGTTGTAGTTCATAACAAAGGCCCTGTGTTCAACAATTGGAACCTCAACCCCAAAACAAATTCCTGCTGAACTTTACTGCTAGATTTTCCTACAGGGAAGCCCTCAGTCTTTTCTGAATGCTGAGAGCATCCAATTACTTTTCAATACCTTTCATGTAAATATGAGTCTACAAATATGAATAGATACTCAAGACATACTCTATTAAGAAAGATACCACACAATTAGAAAAAAAGAGAAAATAGATTGCAATGAAGTGAGAAAATCATACAAAAAATTTTTCAAGAAACATTCGCAAAGAACTCACATGAGTAGATTATTCCAAGTATAAAGAAATGAGTCATCAGATATTGACTATGATTTCAATATTATTTTTGTTATCACAATTATTTTAATATAAAGATATGTTTATATCCTTTTCTTCTTTTTTAATTGTCTATTGGTATAATTCAGATATACATAATGATCACATTCATCATACGTGTAAACATTACATTGCCTGAAAGTATAAATAAGAATATTATTTCAGAAATGAAAATTTCAGAACAAGAGAACATAAAAGACAGATTTAATAACTGCTAGATGACACAAAGAAGAATAACCTAAGGTTAAAGAGAATCAGTGAGAAAATGAAAAATAAAACAAAAGAAATAGAAAAACTTTTCAGAAATAATGGCAGAAAATTTTCCACATATGGGAAAAGACTTTAACATATAGAGAAGTGAGGGATATACTGTTGAGTAAAAAAGAACCTCTCCACAACACATCACAGTCAAAATCCCAGAAGTCCAACACAAAGACCAATTTTTTTTATTTAAAGAGAAAAAAAGAAAGGACATAAAAAACAAAGCAGTAAAAGGGTACAAGTAATACAGAATTTCAAGAAAAAAAAATATACAGTAAGAAATCACCAGTTAATAGGTTACATATTATCTTCCCAGAAACAGTTGTCCAAATTACAAAATTAAAGCATATAAAGTGGACATTCATACAGTGAAATTGGAGAGAGTTCCATTCAGTGATCCAACAAAAGCTCAGTAATATGGTTTTCCATCCTACACACTCCAACATACCTGCGGTTATATCCCCTAGTCCACCTTCCTTTCCTCTCTTTTTTACAATAACAATTAGACTTTTTGGGTTTTATTATTCCCACAGTTCTTATTACTTTTTTGAAGAGAATAAAACAAAATGTGACTAAGCAAAACAGAGTCAGAACAGAAGGGTGGGCATAGTACATAATGCAGAAATAGAATACCAGGTGATCAAAAGTGGTTACCACTGTGCCTCTTGCTATTTTTAAATTGAGTTGCCTATATCATCAGGTATAATAGAATTGATCAAAACAGTACAGAACAAGACCAATAAAACCTACACTGGAGACCTTACAGGACTTCAAAAAAAGGATAATAGTCAAACCATAACGGGCATCACAGTATATCTTATTGCCGTCAAAGTGGTTGCCTATACCCTCAAACTTGATACTATCAAACAAAATACAATACATAATAATCAGACAGAACAAGATGGGGAGAGCAATACTGGGGTTCAAGTCAGGTTAATAGGACAACAAAATGTTACTATAATATGTCCCGTTATTCTTTAATTTAGTTTTCCCTTAATTAAAAAATGAGAGAAAATAGCTTAACTTAATAATAAGGGAAAGATTGAGATAAGAGAGGATATTGTAATAGAACAATGCAGGGCAGAACCGAGCAATTCAAGCATCATTGTGTTTCACCACCAGATAATCTAACATGATAGTAGTCACCATAGTGCCTCTTTCCTTGAATTATTTGAGTGTAACTTCATATGCTGTAGCATCAAGCATATCAAGGCAGTGTGAAGCCATTCAAGAGAATGCAAGAATTACGGGGTATTTAGAAACAGCTAACAGAAAACGAACAACAGTTTCTATATAATATCTTTGCCTATAAAGAATTTTGTTTATACTATCGCATATAGTGAAATATAGTAAGATACAACATGTTAAAACCAGTGGAAACAGATGTACCACAGCTTGATGGGACTTCAAAACAACATGATATTAAATCAGCACTAGTTTTTATGTTGTGTTGTTTTCTTCAAAATAGCAATTCGTACTATCACAGATACTAAAATTGAACAACCCAGGTTAAAACCATTGCAATTAATGAGTGAAAACATTATATGGCTTCAAACCAATATGATTGGAAATCATGATTACCACATACTTTTATTTATTCTTATCATTTCTTACACTAGGGAAACTATTTGGTATTTATACATGTGAGTTTGATTTATTTCACTTATGAGTATGGTCTTAAACTGCATCCATTTATTTATAAATGTCTCAATGTGATCATTCTCTATAGCTGAGTAGTACTCCATTGTATAAAAATACCACAACTTTTTTTATCCATTCTTCAGTTGACGGACACTTAGGATGTTTCCAAGATCTGGTATTACAAACTGTGCTGCTATAAACATGGATGCACATATATCACTGTGGTATGATGCTTTCAGTTCTTCTGGGAATATGCCTACAAGTGGTATAGCTGGGTCAAATGGGGCTTCCAGTCCCAGTTTTCTGAGAAATCTCCAGACTGACCTACACAATGGTTGCACTAGTCTACACTCCCACCAGCAGTCCAGGAGAGTTCCTTTTTCCCCACAGCCCCTCTAGCATTTGTTGTTGTTGGTTTTCTTGATCTTGGCCATTCTTTCAAGAGTGAGATGAAATCTCAGTGTGGTTTTAATTTGCATTTCTCTAATGCCTAATTACGATGAACATTTTTTCATATATTTATTTGCTGTTTGTATTTCTTCATCTGAGAATTGTTTATTCATCTCAGATGCCCACTTTTGGATTGGGTCTTTGAATTTTGGGGGTCTGATTTTTTAAAATTCTTTTAAAATGCTTTAGACAGAAGTCCTTTGTCTGAGGGGCAGTTCAGTAAGATATTTTCTCAATTTGTGGGTTTTCTTTTCACTATGCTGGAGATTTCTTTTGATGTGCAGAAACTTTTTAATAAGAGGTGATCCCAGTTATTGACTCTGGGAAGTATTTCCCGTGTGGTTTGAGTCCTATTCATGAATTCTCTACCTACTCCTATGACTTCAAGGTTTTTACCCAATTTGTCTTCCAATAGATTTAGTGTTTCTGTTTTAATATATAGATCTTTGATCCATTTAGCTTTTATTTTACTACATGGTGATAGGCATGGGTCTAGTTTTAGTTTTCAACATACGGAGAGCCATTTAATAAAGAGACTGTCGTTCTCCCAGTGAACCTGCTTGGCCCCTTTATCGAAGATAAGGTGGTTGAGTGTGTTTGTAGTTGTAGTTGTATATTCTAATCTATTCCACTGATCCTCAGCTCTGTTTTGGTTCCAGTACCATGTTGATTTTACTATGGTTGCTTTGTAGTATACCTTCAAGTCAGGATTGTGATGCCTCCTGCCTGGCCTTTGCTGCTTAGAACTGTCCTTGCTCTTCTAGGTCTCTTCTCAGTCCAGATGAATTTTAGGAGTTATTTCTCGAGTTCTATGAGTTATATTGATGGTATTTTTATCGGGATTGCATTGAATCTGTATAAAAGTTGTGGGAGAATGGCCATTTTCATAATATTTATTCTTCCTATCCATGAACAAGGGATGCTTTCCCAATTTCTGAGGTCATCTTCAATTTCATTTTTCAGTATATTATAATTTTCCCTGTACAGGTGTTTCACTTCTTTCATGAGAGTAATTCCTAGATATTTCATTTTTTTGGTTGCTACTGTGAAGGGTGTGGCTTCTCTTATTTCTCTCTCTGTGACTAAGTTAGTGTATAGGAATGCTATTGATTTTTGAGTATTGATTTTATATCCAGCTACATTACTGAATTTATTTATTATATCTAGCAGTCTTTCAATGGAGTTTTGGGGATCTTCTATATAGATATCATGTCATCTGCAAATAATGATAGCTTAACTTATTCTTTTCCTATCTTTACGCCTTTTATTTCTCTCTCTTGTCCAAATGCTCTGGCTAGTATTTCCAGTACTATATTAAATAGGAGCGTTGATAAGGGACATCCTTGTCTTGTGCCTGATTTTAAAGTAAAGGCCTTCAATTTTTGGCCATTTATAGTAGGATATTGGCTGTTGGTTTGTCATAGACAGCCTTTATTATATTGAGGTAAAGACCATCTATTCCAATTTTCTTCAAGGTTCTTATCATAAATGAATGTTGGCCCTTATCAAAGGCTTTTTCTGCATCTATAGAAATGATCATGTGGTTCTTACTTTTGGCTCTATTGATATGGTATGTTACATTTATTGATTTACGTATATTGAACAATCCCTGCATGCTTGAGATGAATCCCACTTGGTCATGGTGTATGATCTTCTTGATGATTTGCTGCATGCCATTTGCCAATATTTTATTGAGGATTTTTGCATCTGTGTTCGTTAGGGAGTTTGGTCTATAGTTCTCTTTTTCAGTTGGATCCTTTTCAGGTTTTGGTGCTAGAGTAATATTTGATTCTAGGAATGATTTAGGAAGGATTGCTTCCCTTTCAATTTCATTGAAGAGTTTGAGGAGTGTTGGCGTTAGGACTTCTTTGTATTTCTTTTAGAATTCTGCAGTGAATCCATCTGGGCCTGGGCTCTTCTTTGTAGGTAAAGATTTAATTACATTTTCGATTTCATTAATAGAAATTGGGTTATACAGTAGTTTTACATCTTACCTAGCTTTGGTACTTCGTATGCTTCTAGGAATCTATCCATTTCCTCTGTGTTATCAAACCTTTGAGAGTAGAGGTTTTCGAAATAGGTGTTAATGATTTTCTGTATTTCTATAGGGTCTGTAGTGATTTCTCCTCTTTCATTCCTTATTGCATGATTTGAGCTTTTTATTCCCTTTTTTAGCAAAGTTGGCTAGGGGCTTGTCAATTTTATTTATTCTTTCAAAGAACCAACTCTGATTCATTGATTTTTTTTTTGATTTTTTTTTTAGTCTCTATTGCATTGATTTCTGCTCTGATTTTTATAATTTCTTCGCTTCTTTTAGCTTTGGGCTTGACTTGCTCTTCTTTTTCTAGATGTTTGAGGTGTAACATCAGGTTATTTATTTGTATTCGTTCTGTTTTCCTAATGTGTGAACTCAGTGCAATAAATTTTCCTCTGAGGACAGCTTTCATTGCATCCCACAGATTCCGGTAAGTTGTATTTGTGTTTTCATTTTCTTGTAGGTATTGTTTAATTTCTTCTTTAATTTCTTCTGTGACCCACTGATTATTCAAGAGTGTGTTTTTCAGTTTCCATGTGTTTGTGGGAATTTTGCAGTATCTTTTATCATTAATTTCTAATTTCATAGTGCTATGGTCCGATAGCATGCAAGGGGTAATTTCAACCTTTTTGCATTTATTTAGATATGGTTTGTGAATTAATATATGGTCTATTTTAGAGAATGATCCATGCACTGCTGAGAAGAATGTGTATTCTGTTGTTGTTTGGTGGAATACTCTGTATATGTCTATTAAGTCCATTTGTTCACACATGCGATGCAGTTCTTTTATTTCTTTGCTGATTTTCTGTCTGGTTGATTTGTCCATTGGTGTTAATGGTGTGTTAAGATCTCCTGTTAGAATTGAGTTACTGTTAATTTGGTATTTCATTTCTATTAGTACTTGTTTTATATAACTGTTTGCTCTGGTATTTGGTGCATATATATTTAAGATAGTTATCTCTTCTCCTTGGAGTTTTCCCCTAACCAGTATGTAGTGACCTTCTTTATCCCTTGTGATCATTATTGGCTTGAAGTTCACATTGTCTGCAAACAGAATAGCTACCTCCACTTTTTTTGGGGGCTCCTGTTGCATGAAGTATTGTTTTCCATCCTTTGACTTTCAGTCTGTCGGTATCCTTTTGGGTTAGATGGGTTTCTTGTAGACAACATATGTTTGGATTTTGTTTCCTGATCCATTCTGCCAGTCTGTTTCTTTTAATTGGTGCATTGAGACCATTTACATTAATGGTTATAACTGTTATATATTGCTTTATTGTTGGCATGTTATCTTTCTGCTGTTGCATCTTTATCTTTTGGTTCTGTTTAATTGTCTGCTTTGTTTAGTGGGTTTTTTTTTCCTAAATGTATGTAGGCTGTCTTTCAGTATTCTTTGCAGGGTTGGCTTGGTGATCATGTAATTCTTCAGCTGTTCTTTGTCATGGAAGTATTTTATTTCTCCATCGATTTTGAAGGACAGTTTTTCAGGGTACATCAGTCTAGGTTGGAAATCATTTTCCTTTAGGATCTGAAATACTTCATTCCATGCTCTTCTTGACTTTATTGTTTGTGCTGAGAAGTCTGCTGTGATTCTGATAGGTTTTCCTTTATAGGTGTTCTGTCTTTTCTCACTTACAGCTTTTAATATTCTATCCTTTCGTTTAATTTCTGGGATGGCCATTATTATGTGTCTGGGTGTAGTTTTATTTTGGTTATGGCTATTTGGAGTTCTATATGCTTCATTGATCTTGATATAAGTTTCCAATCTCATGTATGGGAAAGTTTCAACTATTACTTCTCTAAATGTCCTCTTGACATCCTTTATGTTGCCCCTTTCTTTTTCATTTATCCCTATCAACCTTATGTTGTTCCTCTTTGCATCATCTTGCAAGTGTTGAATTGTTATTTCCTGATTTCTTGTTATTTTTAAAAGACCTTTCCTTTCCTGTTCACTGGCTGCAATCTTGTCTTCGAGGTCTGAAATTCTATCTTCACATTCATTGAGGCGGTTTTTGCAACTTTCGATGGAGTTTTTTATTTCCTGTATATCTCTTGCATCCGCTTTATATATTCTGTTTGTTTCTTATATTGTTCATCCAGGGATTCTATCTTTTTGTTTAGTTCCTCCAATTTTTTAACTGTGTCTTCTTTAGATATGTTCAGCATCTCCTTCATTTCTTTTATCATTTCTTCTTTTATCTGAGAGATTATTTCTAGTTTGAATTCCTTTAATGCTTCCCAGAGTTCCTTCTTTATTTCAGTTACTATTATTTCAGGTATTTCAGGTATGTGGCATATATTTTCTTCTATGCATAAGGCTCCTAGGCTTTCTTGGGATGGGCTGGATGTTTGAGATTGCATTTTGGTCTTTCATTTTGTCATTTTCCTATATTTTTGAGCTTCAAGTGTTGTTCCAAGTGAGGGAGAGAGGTCAGCCAGGCTGGGATGGAATTTCCTGCCCCCTCCTGACTCACTGATCCCAACAGAAAGCCAGGACCTGGCCCCCAAGCAAGGAAGAGAGTTCCACCGGGCTGGGACACGGTTTCCTGACTCTGCTGGGCTTACTCTTCCCAACACGAAGTGGAGGCCTGGCCCCCAGGCAAGGAAGAGAGCTCCGCCGGGCTGGAATGGGGTTCCCTGCCTCTGCTGGACTTACTGGTCCCAACAGGAAGCTGGGGCCTGGCCCCCAGGCAAAGAAGAGAGTTCGACCAGGCTGGGACGAGTTCCTTGCCCCTGCTGGACTTACTTGTCCCAACAGGAAGCCAAAGACCAAATCTTAAAAATTGTTAAAGAGGGGTTGGGGATTTAGCTCAAAGGCATAAGTGCCTGCAGTGAAAGCAGGCAGTCGTGAGTTCGATCCCCGGTACCGATAAAAAGGAAAAAGACAAAAAAAAATTGTTAAAGAAAATCAGGAAATCACTTATCAAAGTAAATCCATAAGCAGAATTATCAACACAAAAGTTAAAGGTCAGAGGAGCTTAGAATTAAGTGTTTCAAAATTTAAAAAAAAACTTCTAATCCAGAATCATATATCCTGTTCAACTAACTTTCAAAACTGAATGGAAAATAAGTTTTCATGAAAGGAAAAAAAGAAGCAAAAGTTTTGTAAATAAGGAAGGGAAGATGGGTTGCAGGGAGGAGAGGGGACAGAGGATAAAAGAAAGCTAAAGATATATCATATACAGGTACAAACTATCTCTGTCAAATGTGATCACTATGTATATCTAAAATGTACCAATAAAATTAACTAAAAAAAATAAAGAAATTAATGACCACAAAACCAGCACTCTGGAAATTTCTTAAAAATATTCTAGAAAGAGAATGAAATTAACAATGACAAAGATCTAATAAAATGAATATATTAGGTAATGTGACCAGCAAATAGAAGGGGAAAGATTGGGACTCAGCCACAGGAAAATAAAGTAATGGCAGGAATAACTCTATATCTACCAGTAATAGCTCAGTGAGTAGTCTCAATTCCTGAATAAGAAGACACGGACTGGCAGAATGGATCAAGAAACAAAATCCAATGGTATGCCACATACAAGAAATACATTCAACTCAAGAAGAAATCCATAGACTAAAAATCAGAAGATAGAAAACAATATTCCATGTAGTAGCAACTCAAAACAAACAGAAGTAACTATGCTACTTTCAGACACATTGTACTTAAGCCAAAACTGACCGGAGAAGAAAAGAAGGTCACCATATATTGGTTGTTTATAGCATCCCAACTCACAGTACTTAAATCTTGGAGGTGGCAAAATCAGGTAGTAGTAAAGTGAAGGGTAAAGAAAAACTACAGAATTTAGGATAATGTTCTAGATGTAAATTATATCTCCTTCACCAAAACATTTACTTGGTTCTTTGGCTTATATGTAAATGTCCCTTCCAAAATTTCATTCGTTCAGAGTGAGGCTTTTGGAAGATGATTAAACCACAAGGACTCTAACATTATCAATAGATCAATCCATTGATAGTGCCCTGACTTCACATCCTTACAGTGTGTACTATGTGATGTCCAGCTCCTTCCTCTCTGTCTCTTTCCGTCTTCTATTCACTGGCTTTCATTGACTGAGTAGTTTCTCTCTTCCATATCCTTCCATAATGATGTTTTTGCCTCAGCACATATCTAAAGTAATGGAACAGACAAACAAGCGTTGTAACCTCTGAAACTATGAGCAACAATGTACATCTTACTTATTTTAAGTTGCTCATCACAGGTATTTTTGTACTGATATAAATATGACAAACAAATCCGTTACTAAGACAAAAAATCTGATATCCAGTACAATGGAAAATATAGTCCCATCCAATAGAAGTGTCATCTGCCCACACAATCTATAAATTTTACTTTATAGACTTTTTCAATGAAAATACAAATGCACTTCTTGTTGTTTCCTTATAATGACGTGTGTTTTGTGCAATGCAGTAGCCCTTCTCAATAATCTATACCATTGTGAATGCATAGAAAACATGACAAAGAAAAAATGCTGTGAAATCTCTGTAATAAGATTAAGAAGCAGAAGGCTTTGTGTGAAGAGAGTAGATTTCGCAACAAATTGAAACAACAGAGAAAAGACAAAATTTCTATAGGGAAAATGTTTTCCTATCAAGAATCAGTAAGAAGTTAAATAAATAATTGTAGGAACAAAACAGAAAAGAGAAACCCAAATTAACAGAAATGAGTAAAGTTATTCGTGGCTGGTCTGCAGACAAATCAACTTAAGTCAATTGAAACTGGAATAAGAAACATTTATATTTATGTGAAATTCCATAAATGTAATCTATGGAATACCTAATGTTACTAAACAAGATGAGAATATAAAATGAGGTGACTAAATGGTAGTATAAGAATTACAACCATTCAAAAAACTAAACAAATGTTTAAAAACATTTAAACTCTGTTATGGTTTAAATCTAAAATACCTCCTAAAAGTTTGCTGTTTATAGATGGGTCCTGGGATGGGTCACTGGAAATATGTTCTTGAAAAAGATGTACTCTTGCCCCAAGCTCCTCTTTTCTCCTCAACTTATGGCTATTTCCCAGCATGCCATTCTGCAATGGTGTTTCTGCCTTGTAGTTAATCATAGACTGATTCTACTGAGGCTATGAGTCAAAATAAACCTGCCCTCCTTTAAGTTGTGACTGCCAGGTGTTTTGTTCCAATAATGAAAGTGATTGAAGGAAGAAAAAATGCACAAGAATGAAATTATGATGTGTTTCATGGATCACATGGGAAATCAGTTGCACCATCACTATAGTTATAATGATGCAAACATTGAGCATTGATTGTGTGGAAATTATAAAGACAATGACAAGACGGGGAGATAAAAAACAGATAGGTAAAATGGGTTTATGTATGAAACATACTGTCAAACAACTAATTCTAAAACTAAATTATTCAAAATTAGGAGATAGAGTTATAAAAATAAGTGCTAAAATAAGCAGTTGCCACTGTGTTGTGAGAAGTGTGAGATCGGATTGTAGCTTCTGACAATATTTTTGAAGTATTTTTCTGGATTTTTGTCAGGCACAATAAATGAAAACCTGCACTTAAATCATGTGTTGCAAAACCACTATCAGTGGTTATAAATACATAGTGACAGGCTAGTTCTTTAGCTCATGATAAGCTTTTGCAAGTCTCACAGAAAGCTGTCCATTTCATAGTTATTCATACTGTCTGGTTCTTAGGGGCACCAGTTCCTAGAGTTTGGGCCCCTTACCCTCAATCCACATAGATCTCTGGTCTTTGTTTAAGCATGGTCTGCCAGAAACCATAATGTTGCTACTTAAACTAATTTTTAAGTAAAATTTCCATCTGGGACCTCATGGGATTTTGAATTCTGACATTTGTACTATGGTATTACAGTGTTGTAGTCATAATCTTCACAGTAGTTTGGAAATCTGTAGCTAGCCTGCAGCTAATAGAACTGGCTAAAGTCAGACAGTTATTTATCCAAGCTGAACCATGGTTTATTGATTTATAAAGCTGTATTAATAGAACTATCTATTTTAAATGAAATAATCCATAAAATAAGTTAACTACAGTCCTTTGCATTTAGTAAGTTTTGTGTTAGTTTTTGTTTTCGTTACTTTACTGGATCAAAGCTTTTCATGTATCATTTCCTTTAAACTCTTCAGTTTCTTCTGTAGCTTGTGTGACAGGCTCCCATACTCCCAGCTGTCTAGAAGCTTGGGGCTTTGGTGGTTTTATGCAAATGAAACTAGAAGGGTTTTCTGTGTCTTTCCAAATGTCTCCAAAACAAGTATGCAAATTGGACTTTAACAGCTGACTTGGATTACATGTGAGAAAATGATGCCAATGCAGTCTGTAAAAATAATAACACGAAGTTCTGATTAAACTCTGTGAAGGCAAAACAAAATTTCATGAGTATGACTTTGACTTTTTATTTAGGTCAGGAAAAGAAATGATACCTGAAAGGGGAAATAGATTTATTAAGACATTATTTAAAGATGTGGTATTGAGAAAAGAGTATAAGAATAAGCATACATTTCTTCCTCTATATATGGTAGACAGAAATTCATGCAGAGAACTAACATATTCACTACTAGACACTACTACAATTGATACAGCTGGAATTCCATTGCCTTGTATCCTGAGGTTTGACTCTGAGAAGATGTGATGAATCACATAAAAGGTAGAATGTTAAGGTTCTAACAAGCATAATTTTAACTTGAGTCGGTGTGTCTCAGAAAATATTTTTGCATGTAGATATAGTTATAATTTTGACTGATGTGCCAGTGAAAGATTCATTATGAAATTTTAAATTTGAATTTCAGCTCGTGTTTATTAGCCTACCACTATATACTATAATACTGTGTAATAATAAAGCATTTATTTGGCAAAACAATGAATAACACTTTTTTCTCCCCTAATCAAGGTTGGGAATCCAGAAGTCAGACTGAAACATAAATGAAAAGGGTTCTTAGACTGCCATCTAGTACATATTTTTCTGTATAGCATAATTTCTCTTGCTATTTAAATAACATCTTCAGCATTGGAACATAAGACAATTAAATGTAATTGCTGTTCCATGTACAGAAAATTGTACATCACTGTGCTTTTCACTCTTTGACCTAAATTTTTGCCCTAAGTGGCTGATTCATGAACAGTCCAATATTTATCAGTTTATTAGTATTCCCTTTTCCCAGATAGTAGTAGAATTTAACCTGTTAGCAATTTTCTCCAAAGGCCTCATTTGAGATAGTTTTACTAAAAAGTTATTTTCTTTCCTCAGAAACTATACAAAGATTTGAGCCAGGAGCCTCCTGGGATTTAGCATGTTTGTAATGGTGAGGGAACAGAAACCCTAGAGTCTGGAAGACATAGAAGGCATCTAAATAGTCAAATAAATAAAGCTGCCCAATATGTCAGGGCACAATTTATACACTTTTAGCTTTGGTACTACAAGTGCATTAGTAAATGTTCTAACTTTACATGAGTTAATAACAAGTTAGAACCCCAAGGTCATGCAGAATCCCAAGGCCATTTAAGAATGGTGTAGTAAAAGCTCCAGCCCTTCTACACAACCCTTGAGGTCTTGCAGAAAATAAGAAACACTCAGCTTTGCTCCAGTCTAAATACAAAACAAAATCAAACAACGACAAAAAAAAACTGACCAAAATGTGGACAGGTGATCTCAGGTCAAGTCAATACCAATCAATTCAATTTAATTGTGGCTGTTTTCGTTGAGCTGGTCTGGCCCAGGAGCAGACTTTGTTTTTACAAGGACAAATATACACAGCATGAGCTTTTCACTACGCGTTGGGGATACAAATTAGAGGAGCCAGAAAAACCTACCGCATGGCTAAATTATGACACTGTAAACAAAAATCCATCTTTGAAGATAACGTATGGGAGACCAGAAATTTACAATTGAAAAGTTGTAAGTTGCTTGTATTGGAAGAAAAATTAGACAATATATATGTTAAATATCCGTTTGATGCATAATTCTCTGATTTGTTATAAATTGAACCATTTAAAAATGGTAAATGTCCAGAGGGTAGAATATTATGTTTCAGTACAAAATACATGTTTTACTCAATAGAAAACCTCAAACTACCTAGTAATTTAAAATATTGATAAATCGGGAAATGAATATAATTTATTTCAGTATTTCCTGCATAGCTGAAAAACAATATGAATTTTAAACTCAAACCTTAACTTATGCAAATATAAAATAACTTTAGAATGCTCACCTATTTATTTTTTATCACTGTTTATTTATTAATAGTTTTTTTCTCTCATTTTAGGACATTATTTTAAAAAGACAATTTAAAATAAAAATACTATTTTATTCTTTCAAAATGATTCCAAGAAAGATCCAATTCATTTTTGCAACACCATCAGCAATTTTAATTCAGTTGTATTTCATCTCTTTGACCTATTTTAATTTAGAGAGCATGTGGGAATTTTAATATTAAAGGAAAGCAAATCAACTATGTGCATATTTCAAAACTAGTAAATTTACTAAATTTTTAAAAATCAGTACTTCCGTTTTCTTTGTACCGATAGAAATGGAAATAAATAAATAAAAACATTCACGTTAATAAATGTGAAATGAGTTAAGCTCTGTTACTGAATTTTCCTCAAAGGCACACATTATAATGAATTTAACTTCAGCTTTAAGTATCAGATGCTGCTTAAACTTACATTAACTCACATAACCTAATCTTTCTCTTCTTCTACACCATCTCCTCCAAGAAGTTTTATTTACAATTGAATATTCCATTGTGTTCAAAGACCACTTATATCAAGCCTCTTTCGCCCCCATTTCCAATTATTTGCTGTTACTATTTTTTGAGAGCTTCCATACCAAAGCAACACAAGTGTGTACAGAAATTGAGTTTTTCATAGTTCTGGGTGTTAGAAGTTTGAGAGAGGAGTACTTGCAAGACTGGCTTCCCTGATGCCTCTCATCTTGGATCGAAGGTGGCTGTCTTCTGATGTCTTCATGTGGTCTTTCCTCTGCATGACTCTGGGTCCTAATTTCTAAAGATAAGGACACTAATCATAGTGACACAGAGCTCAGCCAAGATACTTCATTTTTCTGTAATTACCTTTTAAAAAAATCCATTCTGAGGTAGTAGCAGTTAAACAATCAACATATGAATTTGGAGCATGCGAAATTTAGTTCATTAAATCAACTAAATTTAATTTTATTTTTCCAACCATCTCATGTTTATAGTTTTGCAAAATGCTATTTCCCTCTTGCATTAATACATACAACACTTTTGTGAACTTTTTTATTAGAATTAACCTTTATTGATTATTTTATTTTATTTTTTTTGTCTTTTTATTTTTATCTATACCAGGGATCGAACTCACGACTGCCTGCTTGCAAGGCAGGCGCTTATGCCGCTGAGCTAAATCCCCAGCCTCTATTGATTATTTTATAACACAACTATATACTAAAACTCATTTTTAGTTCCTATTCTATGTTGTGTACCACATTGTGCTTTATCGAAAGTGAACACTCAATAAATGTTTATTAAGGGGCCTTCCTGTGATTCCTAGTGCTTAGGACTCTCTGTCCTTTCCCTCCCTGCCCAGTAATCAACATCTTTCGATAAATGTTCATTTCCAATGGATTAAAAAAATTATTAAAAGAAATATATGCCTTCACCCATTTGATAAATGTAGTTTTCTGAAATCTAATAATCCCTTATATGTTTTGCAAATATGTCCTTTTTCACTTTGTAATTTCTTAAAAATATTCAGTTCTATGTGAAGTGACTGTTCCCTTCAACAACACAACCAATATATCTGTCCTCAAGTATGAAATATTAAGCAATTTCTAAAATACAGATATGAGACACTGATTTATCCTATTTACTAACTTACATCTTCTGTGAGATAGAACCTGCATGAACTACAAATTTCCTTGAAAATTCATATTCAGAGAGCTTTACAGAGGTTATATTTTGTAACACAGTGATAAAATAAGTGTTTAGCAAATAGGAGATCCTGGGCTTACTCTCCTGAGCCAAGGAGGAAAAAAAAAAGAAAAAGAAATGTTTGTTACATCCTTCTTAAAAAGACAAAAGAATTGTTGTAAAGACCCTAAATCACTTTCTGTCCATTAAACATTGCAAGTTCAGAAAGGGAATATCTTCAACCACTTAAATCTTACAATCTTAGTTTCGCTTATCTACTTTCTTTGATTCCAAATTTTCTTGTCCTCTCTATTCCTTTAATTAAGACAACCAAGAGGTGCATTAAAATGAATAAACACAGCAACAAAAATGAATAAATTTAATCCAGTATTTAAACAAAAGATTTTCAAAAGAGAGCTGTCATCCAACGAAGTCCAAAATTCTTACCTCTAATATCTAACTTTATGTTATTTTGCACGTATCTGTTAATGGCAAATAATTTGAAAGACACACAAAGAAAAGTAATGTTAAAATATAGCATTGTTATTGGAATAACTTGAAATTTTTGATGGCTAAGTTTTCTCTATCTTTTAAATTTAAAAGATGCTAACCATAGTGAACCAAAGGGAAAAATTGACTTGAACTAATTCTTGGACAAGGAAAGTATGTTTGAAAGTGACATGACTAATTTAGTTTCAAAAATTTCCAAATTATCATTCAGACTACGAATCATCTCTATTCAATGACTAATTAGATATTACATTTTATGGTTTTATTGCACTTTACATGCAATAATAGATTGAGGTTATTAAATCTATAATTACTTGGTTCATATCATTGAGTAAATGTCACCACTAAACAATTCCCAAGATTATAGAAGTTTGGCTGAGTAAATTTTTTTGTAAATTTTAATGAAAGCATAAAAAAGTCTCAAACTGGCAATTGGATTTTGCATTACATGTATTTTTGTTTGTAAGACTAGAGCAAAAAATGGCAAATATTAGTGGATGAGATTTATTATTTGAAAGTTTCACATAAAAGTGCATATAGGTGGCTTGTTATAAAAAATGATTATCTGGGCCAGGGATCTAGCTCAGCAGCAAAAGGGCCTGCCTGCCAACCACAAGGTCGTGAGTTTGATCCCTGGTACGCCCCATATCGCCAAAGATTATCTGAGAGAAAGTCTGATTTGTTGGTATGGTGACAGACAGATGAAATTGAGCAGTCATTCTGTGTTTCAACAAGACATATTTATACACATGCTTGGTCTGGCAGACATTTATCCTTGTCCTCAACTTATAACACGGAAAAGACATGGGAGACTCAGAATTGGAGGAGATGCCTAGATTTCAACAAGTTCTTGGTAAAGTTGAGCATGCTATATAGGAAACTTCAAATTTGGAGACAAAGACTGAAGAAAATGTCTACTTTATAGTCAAGTTATGGAAGTTCATTTTTCAAGAACATAAACCACAAAGTAGAAAGTGTCTTTAAAAGATATTTGTTATTTAAAATGTCATTTAAGTGAATCAAAAGCATTCAGAATTTATTTTTACTGAATATATTTTATTGATTTAAAAGTCTTTGAAATAGGTATGCAGTTAACATGGAGTAATTTACTTTTGAAGCAATTTGATTAAATTACAGTAATCAAGTCCTTTTATACTATAAAGATCATTTGACAGCGCCAATGATTCATGCTGAAAAAATATTGGTAAATTATTATTTTAGCTGTCAATTGAAGACCATGTGATACTGTCAAATTAAAGTAAAATTTGGAACACTTTTATTGTTAATATTCATCTGAAAAATACAAACAATTCTTTTTGTAACTATAGGCATAAAAATATAGTTAAGGTTAAACATATAAGAAACTGGAAACTTACAATAGATTTTAAAAAGCAATCAGTCAAGAAAAATAGTATAGAAGAAAGGGAAAAGATCGTATTTAAACAAAAGAATTTTTGAAGACCATGTCCTTAATAATCCAAATAAAGTATGCCAAAACAACAGATGTATTCGGTGAGGAAAAAATGTGTTGTCATCTGTGGTTTAATGTTTTACAGTCAGGAGTGGGGAAAGATGGAGGGTGGAGAAGGGAGGGAGAAGTGAGAGTGAGGGAAAGATGGAGAGAGGGAGGAAGGGAGGAAAATAATGAAACCAAATCTCAGTTTAAGAAGTCATCACATCAGCCATCTATTCTGTGAGAAAAAAGAGCACACTTTGGAAAAGATAAGACCATTCTTAATGAAGAAGAACATTATAATTGTGTGATTCAAATTAATAAACTTGAAAATGCTAATTTTAAGATTGCAATTGCCTTTCTTACCATTTAGATAAGCCAGTCTTATTTTGACCTACGCATGCACAAAAAAAAATTACTTTTGATTTCACAAGTGATAGTTTAGACATAACTTCAAACTAAGAGGTCAGGTCTACTGTACAAACTGCTCTGTGTTGGAAGTAAGGTCTTGTGCTCTCCAGGCCCTAGTTTGCTTCTTTAGGTCTTCTAGAAGTATTAAACCTTTAACTGTAGCCATGATCACTATTGACATTCATGGCTATGGCTGAATTCTCAAATGATTCAACTATTTTTTGTTTGTTTGTTTGTTTTGCCCAATTGTCTCTCGGGTTCTGCATAGAATCATTCTTCTACTCTCTTTAAAAAGCATGATAAGATTTTTTAAAAGCTTTGCAGACTTTGAAGCTATTGAGACCTGGAGTTGTTTAAGTTTTTAATAAATAGTGCTAACCTGCTATTAGTGTTCTCCTTTTTTTCATGTTTATCAAGAAGCAATGTAAACAAAATAGTCAAAACTCACATTCAGGGGCTGGGGATTTAGCTCAGCGGCATAAGCGCCTGCCTTGCAAGCAGGCAGTCGTGAGTTTGATCCCCGGTACCAATAAAAAGGAAAAATTTTTTTAAAAATCACATTCAAAGATCAAATTAATATATCATTATTATTCAAAAATTTTCCACAGACCCATTTCTGGTTCTTTTTCACTGTACATTCGTTCCAAAATCTATTCACAGAGGCAGCAGTTCAGTAAGTCAGAATGCTGCAGAAGGAAAGGACATCTTTTGGGAAGTTCTACCTGATATGTTTATCAAGGTCATTTGTTAAATGCAAGGAACACACCAAAAGAAAGCATTATCTTGATATTTGCCTATTTGTCCAGCAGACTTAAGATTTTTTAAGGGGGAAATATTTATTTATATGACTAGTGATCTACTTACATTACAAAATTTTAAAAAGACAAGTTTCTTTATAGATACTGAAAAAAGAAACACTTTTCAATCATTTATTTAAGCAATGACTTAAGATCCTGATTGTAGACTTTAGAAACTTTTGAATCTATGCATGAAGTTTTATTTTCCTATGAAAATGGTGTAGAGTATATTACATTTCTAGTAATTGCAATCTCACCTTAGCCACAATAGTATGATATATGTGAGACTTGCCAATGAAAAGTAACAGAAGACTGTGTGTCTGTGTTTGTGTGTGTCTCTGTGTGTGTGTGTATATGAGAGAGATAGAGCTGTGTATATATACACATTATATGTATGTATGCATGTATGTGTGCATATATGTGCATGTGTGTGAGTGAATGTGATACTGATCAAGTTCAAGCAGAAAGTTTACATTTTATTCTAGTGTCTGCTTCATGTATTCACCCTCTGCTTTGAGAATAGCATATCCTGTGTCTTAATCCTTTAAATCTACTCTGGGTACCACAGGCAAGGTGTTTTAAAAAGAACAGAAATTCAAATAGGAAGTCAAAGATCAAAGTACCAGCAATTCCGTCTGGTGAGGATCTGCTTCCTGGTTCACAGATGACTGAGTTTCACAGGGAGAAGGGATGGTAGAGCTCACTGTGGCTTCTGTTTCTATGGGCACTAATACTATAAATGGGATCTTCACCCTCATGTTAAATTACCCTCCAAAGTGTTCACAGCCAAGTATCATTACATTAGAGGTTAGGTTTTATGGAGACACCAGACAAGGGTAGATTCTTCAGACTGGGTCCTGAAATGGAATGTCATATTGGGACAGATCTACCAGGAGTCACCACCCTCTAGCATAATCACAGTAGCCCTACAGGTTTCATGGAACTTGAGCAAGAACTAAAAGCTGCTGTGCTCTATTTGCCAAAAAATGGAAGTTTCTATTATATTATTTGTCAGAGTATTAGTTTTTAATCTATCAATTTCAATGTTGGCCCAAAGAAGATCAAAAATTATAATGCATAGACTGTCATAACAAACAAAGTAATATGAATATTCAGAATTTCTCTGCTGTGTATTTTCATGATGAATTGTTAGATTTTTTTTCTGGTTTTTGTTTGTTTGTTTTTTGTTTTTGTTTTTGTTTTGAGATAGAGCCTCACTATGTTGTTCAGGCTGGCTTGGAATTCACCGTGATCCTTGTGCCTCAGCCTCGCAAGTGCTGAGATCATAAGTATTCACCACCACACACAACTCATTGCCAGATTTTATAGCCTGAATGAGAGACTACAATAAAATTTAAAATTTCTTTAGGAACACTGTTAACATCAAATTCACCCATACACTCTATTTTCCAAGCATATCATCATATGATCAAGCCAAAAATTAATAGGCAAAGCTATATGTATTATTTTGTCATTATTTACTGGAAATTCCCATAACAGTGAGCAAGTGTTGTTATACTATTGAGGGTAAAATTGAGGCTGTAAATATTGAAAATGGTAATCTAGTCAACCATCATTTTCACAGGAAAATAAAACAGCAGCCATAGTTTTAAGAATTTCTAGAAATTTCAAATCTGAAAACTTATAACCCATTGTTATAATTTAGTTTATACAGAAAAATAAACTACCCTAGAGTTTAAGGCCCTAACTTATTCAACTAAATCTTATTGTTCCTAGCTGAATCACTTTTGCATTCCTCAAGTTTTAATTAACAAATGCTGAGAATTAGGAACTAATAAAAGCAAATTATACCCATTTTCCCAAGATCTTTAAAATATGAATTGCATATATATTTCAAATATGCACCTATAATTTATTTTCCTTAACTGTATATTGCTGAAAGAGATCACAATGCTACTTACTTGTTCAACGCTCAGCGACCAGAGTTACAAAATTCCTGGCTCCTGGGCTATAGCCCGGGATCACATGGAGGCATTTATAGGTAAATGGATGCAACTTGACTGTAGTCATAAGTGAAGTAAATCAAATTCACATATGTAAACACCATATCGTCTCCCTAGTATAAAAAACCTGTAAGAGTAAATAAGATACAAAATCCTCAATAAATATTGTGAAAAAGTAAGATCTACTCAAAGAGGAAAATATAACTCAGGAAAAAGGAGAAAAAAAGGAAGGGAAAAGAAAAAAAAGATATGAATTTATATTTACACACAATATAGCTAAAATGATGATGCTATTAATTCTAATAGCTCTTGGAACAACAATTAACATTCATATGATTGGATCAATTTTGTATGTTTGTATCTGGTAATCTGAGGAACTCTTTTGAAAATTGTTCTCTTCAAAATAGCGGTCCATGCCTTCATATATATTGAAATTAAATAATACAAAACAGACTAAAACAAATCTAAACAAAGAATAAAAAGCATTACTGGACTTCAAAACATGATGATAGGAACATAACAACCTCAGCTATGCTCCTATCATCTTGTTTTAAAGACTATATTGTCAGGCTTGTTTGGGACTCTTTATTATTTTTACTTATTTGTCTTTTTTGTTTCTTATTTTTCTAGTAATTTGTTTCATTTTTTGTTTGTTTTTCAGTATAATTTAGAAAGGATAGACATACATGTAGAGGTTTATATCTGCCTACAACTACTACTAAGAGTTTATGAGAATTGATTGCATTATGCATGATGATATGAACAGTTACTTTAAAGAAAAAGAGACACTATGGCAGCCATTGCTGATTTCCTATCATCATGTTTTGAATTCCAGTAATGCTTTTATTCATTGTTTAGATTTGTTTTACTTAATTTCAATATATATGAAGGCATGGACAACTATTTTGAATATAGCAAGAGACATTATGGTAGCCATTGTTGATTTTCCTATTGTTTGTTTTTTAAGGCCTGTAATGTTTTCATTCTTTTATTTTGAAAAGTTTTATAGTATTTTATTTCGTTTGAATTACTTGCGTGTAAAGATATGGACCACTATTTTGAAGAAACCAAGAGATATTATAGTAGCCACTGTTGATCTCCACTTGTCTTGTTTTGAAATCCTCTATCACTTGCATTATTTTGTTTTGATCTGTTTCTTTGTTTTGTTATGCTTTGGTTTATCCTCTTTAAAATAAAAGAAATAACAAAATAAAATAAAATTCATTGTGCAAGATGCAAGATGTGAAAATTCTTAGAATAACGCTTGCTCTCACTGATACGTTACAGATGAGCCTGCTGTATTTCAGAGAGTTTAAATAATTTTCTTAACCTCACACAGGATCACAAAACCAGAACTGGGATTATAACCTAGGAATTCTCACTCACTATTAGGAAAACCTGATGTATGATTTGAAAGAATGGTCTGTGAAGTACTTGTTTTGTCATTGTTGTTGTTGTTCTTTGGTTTTGTTGAGCACTGACAGGCAAGGAGAAATTTTGAAATTCCAGAATATTTGTCATTTCTTTTTTTATTTAAAAAATTAAAAAACAAAACAGAAAAAGGGTAGAAATAATACATAATTTCAAAAAATAAACTAAGAAATCACTAGTTGATAATGACATGTTATCTGCTTAGAAATAGTTGTTCAAGTTGCAAAAGTGAAGCATACAAAGTGGACATTCAAACAGCAAGACTGCAAACTGTGCTGTTCAACTACCCGATAAAAACTTAGTAGTATGGTTATCAATCCTACACACTTAAACATACATGCAGTTTTACACTTTAGAGTGCTTTCTTTTCCTCTCTCTTTTTTACAATAGCAACTACACATTTGGGATTTTATTACTCTTACATTGATTATTATATTTTACACTAGAGACATAATGTGATTATTTATAAATATGATTCTTATTTATTTCACTGAGGAAAGCCTCAAGTTGTCTCAATTTTCCTATGAAGGCCTCAAGATCAGCCTTTTTAATAGCTGAGTGACACTCTATTGTATAAAAATGCCACATCTTTTACATCCACTCTGTGGATGATGGGCATCTTGGTTGTTTCCAAGAGTTAGCTATATTACAAATTGTGCTGCTATGTACATGGGTACACATATATCATTGTGATATCACAGTCTCAGTTTTTCTGGGAAAATACCCAGGAAGGGAATAACTGGGGTGAATGGAACTTCCAATCCTAGTCTTCTGAGAATTCTCCACAGTGACTGCACCAGTCTACACTCCCTCCAACAGTGGAGCAGTGTTCCTTTTTCCCCTGCTGCCTTGCCAACATTTGTTATCAGTTGATTTCTTGATGGCAGCTATTCTTTCCAACGTGAGATGAAATCTCAATGTTGTTTTAATTTGCATTTCTCAAATGACCAGTGATGGTGATTATTCATGTTTTTATTTGCCATTTTATACCTTCATCTGAGAACTGTGTGTTCATCTCAGGTGCCCATTTTTGGATTGGGTCTTTGAGTATGGGGTGGGGGGCTTGATGTTTTTCAATTCTTTATATATTGTGGATACAAGTCCTTTGTCTGAGGGGTTGCTAGCTAAAATTCTTTTCTATTCTCTGGGTTTTCTTTTCACTATGTTGGTGATTTCTTTTGAAGTTTAGAAACTAGGATGTAGTTGTTGGTTCTTTGAAGTGTTTCCCGTGGAGTTTGTATTTTGTTCATGAATTCTCTGCCTACTTCTGTGTCTCCAAGACTTCTACCTACCTTGTCTTCCAGTAGATTGTTTCTGTTTTAATATTTAGGTCTTTGATTTATTTAGATTTTATATTTGTGCATGATGATAGGCATAGATCTAGTTTCAGGCTTTGGCATGTGGACAGCCAATTTTTCCAACACCATTTATTAAAGAAGCTATCCTTCTTCCAGTGAACATGTGTAGCTCCCTTGTCAAATACCAGGTGGCTGAGTGTCATTGTAGTTGTGCTTGTATCTTCTAATCTGTTCCATTGATGCTCAGATTTATTTCTTTGTCAGTACCATGCTGATTTTATCAGTGTGGCTTTGTAGTATAGTTTCAATTCAGGAACTGAGATGCCTCCTGCCTTGCCTTTGTTGCCCAGAATTGCTTTTGGTGTTATAGGTTTCTTCTGTTTCCAAATGAATTTTAGGAGTGTTTTCTCTAGATATTTGAGTTATGTTAATGGTGTTTTGATTGGGATTGCATTAATTCTGTATAAGAATTTTGGGACTATTGCCATTTTCACAATGTTGGTTCTTCCTAACCAAGAGCAAGGAATATCCTTCCATTTTCTAATATCCTCTTCAATCTCCTTTTTTTAGCATAGCATAATTTTAAGCATAAAAGTCTTTTACATTCTTAGTTACGTTGATTCCTAAGTATTTCATATTGTAGGATCCTATCATGAAGGGTAATATTTTCATAATTTCTCTGTCGGTGAGTTTTTTGTTACTGTACAGGAATGTTATTGATTTTTGAATGTTGACTTTAAATCCAGCTACACTGCCTAATTTGTTTATTATTTTTAGGAGTCTTTTAATGGACTTTTTTGGATTTTCTATATAAAATATCACATCATCTGCAAATAGTGATCATTTAATTTCTTCCTTTCCTATCTTTATTCCCTTTATTTCTCTCTCTTTTCTGATTGCTCTGGCTAGTGTTTCCAGAACTATATTGACTAGGAGTGATGATAGTGGACATCCTTGTCTTCTTCTTGATTTCAAAATGAAAGCTTTCAGTTTTGTCCATGTAGTATATTGCTGGATGTTGGTTTGTCATAGATGGCCTTTATAAGATTGAGATATACACGATGTATCCCAGTTCTCTGAAGGTTTTTTTTTTTTTTTAATCATGAACATGTGTTGGACTTTATTGAAAGTTTTTTCTGAATCTATTGAGATGACTATGTGGTTTCTGTTTTTGGCTCTGTTGATGTGGTGTATTACACTTACTGACTTGTGTATGTTAAACTGTCTCTGCATTCCTGGGATGAATTCCACATGGTCATGATGTATAATCTTCTTGATGATTTGCTGCATTTTATTTGCCAATATTTTATTGAGAATCTTTGCATCAATGTTCATTAGTGAGATTGGCCTATAGTTCTCTTTCTTGGTTGGTTCTTTCTCTGGTTTTAGTATGAGAGTAATACTTCCCTCCAAGAATGACTTAGGGAGGATTGCTTCCTTTTCAAATTCATTGAAGAATTTAAAGGAGTATTGGCATCAAGTCTTCTCTAAATTTCTTGTAGAATTCAGCTGTGAATCTATCAGGGTGTAGGTTTTTCTTTGTTGGTGAGTTTTAATTGATTTTCAATTTCATTATCTGATATTGGGTTATTCAGCAGTTTTACATCTTCTTGACCCAGCTTTGGTACTTCATATGTTTCTAGGAATCTGTCCATCTCTTCTGTGTTTTCCACTCTATGTGATTCAAGATTTTCAAAGTAAGTATTCATGAACTTTTGAATTTCCATGAGATCTGTAGTAATTTCCCTCTTTTCAGTCCTTATTGCATGAATTTGAGCTTTTTATTTGTTTTTCTTTATAAGGTTAGCTAAAGTTTGTGTATTTTGTTTATTCTCTCACATAACCAGCTTTATATATTTTCATTTCAATTGTATTGGTTTCTGCTTTAATCTTTGCTATTTCTTGTCTTCTATGAGCTTTGGGTTTAACTTGTTCTTCTTTTTCTAGAAGCTTGAAATGAAGAATTAGGTTGTTTATTTGTGTTTATTCTGTTTTCTTGACATAGCAATTTATTGCTATATATTTCCCTCTTAAGACTGCTTTCATTGCATCCCACAGATTTCAGTATGTTGTTTCTGCATTTTCATTGAAGTGTAGGTATTGTTTTATTTCTTCTTTAATTTCATCTGTAGCCCACTGGTTGTTTAAAAGGTTGTTTAATTTCCATGTATTTATGCAAGTTTTGCAATTTCTTTTGCCATTAATTGCTAATATCAATGTGCTATGGTCAGATGTTTTGTATGGGATAATTTCAATATTTTTGAAGTTATTAAGAATGTTTTATGGGATAATATATGGTCTATTTTGGAGAATGTCCCATGTGCAGCTGAGAAGAATGTGTGTTCTGTAAACTCTGTAAACATTTACTAAGTCCAATTGCTCACAGGTATGACTCAGTTCTATTATTTCTTTGCTCACTTTTTGTCTAGTTGATCTATCTCTTTGTAATAATGGGCTATTAAAGTTCCCTGTTATAATTGTGCTCTCGTGTATTTTATTTTTCATGTCCATTAATATCTAGTTGGGAGCTCCTAGTATATATATATATATATATATATATATATATATATATATAGTTGGGTGCTCCTATATTTGGTGCATATATATTTATAATTATTCTTCCTCTTGAATTTTTCCACTAACAAGTGTGTTGTGCCTTCTTTATCTCTTTCAATCAGTGTAGGTTTGAAGTTCACAGTGTCTGCAAATAAAATAGTTACCCCTGCTTTTTTCTGGGTTCCTGTTGCATGGAATATTGTTTTTCATCCTTTGACTTTTAATCCATTCTGTTAACCTATTTCTTTCAATAGATTAATTGAGGCCATTTACATTTATGAATATCACTGATATGTACTCGCTTAATTTTACCATGTTATGTTCCAGTTGTTGGCTTTCTGTTTTTCCCCATTGTTTAATTGCTTGCCCTACCTAGTGGTTTCTTTATATTGTTCTGGACATTTTGATCTTTATCTACTATGTTTTTCAATACTATTTCTAGGGTTGGTTTGGTGGACGTGAATTTCTTCAGTTGTTCTTTATCATGAAAGTATCTTGTTTCTCCACTAAATTTGAATGAAAGTTTTTCTCGGTACATCAGTCTGGGTTGAAAGTTTTTTTTTTTTTTTTTCTTTCAGTGCTTGAAATACCTCACTTCAAGCTCGTCTTGACTGGAGGGTTTGTGTTGAAAAGTCTGCTGTGATTTTAATGGGTTTTCTTGATAGGTGAGTTGTGTCTTTTTGCTAACAGCTTTTAGTATTCTGTTTTTATGCTATATATCTGAGATCATAATTATTATATGTCTGGTTGTAGATTTGGTTGTGACTGTTTGGGGTTCTATATGCCTCACTTATCTGCATATCATATTTTCCCCATGTATGGGAAATTTTCTGCTATTACTTCTGTGAATACTTTAGTTATGTTATTTGCATTGATTCTTGCATCTCCACTGATGCCTATTAATCTTAACTTGTTGTTCTTGGCATCATCTTGAAGCTGCTGGATTGTCACTTCACACTGCTGTGTTATTTTTAAAAGGTCTACCTTACATGATCACTAATTGCAATCCTGTCCTCAAGCTCCGAAATTCTATCCCCGGTTTCATTTAAATGGTGTTGCCAGGTTTGAATAGAATTTTTTGTTTCTTAGATGTCTCTTTGAGTTTGTTTCATGAATTCTGCTTGTTTTTGATATTGTTCATTCAATTTTCAATCAGTTTCCCATGCTCGTGTATTTTTTCCTATATTTCTTCTTTAGCTGTGCTCAGTAACTCCTTTACTAAAGTTGATTTTTCTGTCTTTACATGGGAGAGTACTTCTAATTTGATTTCCTCTATAGTCTCATGGAGTTGTTTTTTTGTTTTTATTTCACTTACTATCTTTTCAGAACTTTCTGGTGTGTTACTTTTGAAGTCCTCTATTTCAGTGTCTCCTGTACTTGCTTCTGGTGTACTAGATGTTTGAGATTGCATTTTGCTTTTTTGTTTTGCAATTTTCCCCTTTGAAGTTAATATTTGGTCTTTCTATCACACTAGTGTTAATGTTGGTAGTGTGTATCTTGGGGTCCTAATGTAAGGTTGATGTTTGTCCAGTTGCTGGGGCCCTCAGTGAAGAGGCGGGCCAGTCACCTGACTTTCTCCTGCAGGGCCTGTTGAGTGAGTCCTATATTCTTCGTGGACTGACAAGCCTAGTAGTATTGATGTAGGTCAACTATTAGTTTCTGCTGTTACTTTATCTTCAGGTTATTCCAGATCACCAAATCTTCCTGTCTGTAGTGTTTGTGTTGACTGAGGCCCTACTGTGTCCCTATTGTGTGCCTGTGAGTCTCATAAGCCCTTTTGATTTTCTCCAAGTTGGGGGAGTCCTTGCTGGCACACTCCTCACCCTGCCTAATGTTTTCTATGTGCAGGAAGGAGTCATCCACACTCTTGTCAGACTTATCAAGGTCTTACAGTTAGTTGGAAGGAGCTTTACTACTGGCTCTATCTACCCACTGTACATCTCTATTTTAGGGGCATACTCAGCACACTGACGGGGGCCTGCTGAAATCTTCTGTTGGGGTGGGGCAGTTACTGAATCTCCCTTCAAGCTAGCACTGTAAATCTGCTGTGGTCCAAAGTTCTTAGAGAAAGGGTGGGAGCTGAAGATCAACAGTGCTATTAGGTACAGGAGGTAGGGAGTGTCCCCACGGGTCCAGCAGGTGTCCTGGGTCCGGGCGTCGGCTGGGTGTGGACCAAGGTCCTAGTGCAGTGTGGTGTTCTTCAGTGTCGACTGGAGTCATGCAGGAAGGGGGCAGCAGTACATGCCAAGGTCCCAGAGCAGTGTAGGTTTCCTCTGTGCCAGCTGGAGTTGTACCTGTTTCTGGGTTTTGAGCAATGTTTCAAAGCTTCTTTGGTGCACTAGGAATCACCTTGCCCACTCTTGGTTCAGGGGGAAGACTGCTGGCAACTGCTTGCCACTTGGAACTTGCCCGGTGTGGGCTAGTTGGGCCTTCAGGGATTCACTGTGTCCTCTGGTGACTTCAGACACAGGGCATGGTCATGCCACCTGGGAGTGAAGTTCAAAGGCTTTCCATGCACTGGAATTTAACCCACATGTGTGCGTTGTCAGGACCCAGGACTGGATTCTGGGCCCAGCTGGCTGTTGGAGTTCACTGGATGTGGCCTGGTTAAGCCTGCGGGTATCTCCTGTGTGCTTAAGGGTGATTTGGGACACAAGACATGTTGTTACTACCTGGGAGCAAAGTACCAAGTTTTCCCCCTGCACTAAAATTCAACCTGCACATACAGTCAGAGCCCAGGACTGGATGCCGGGCCCTGCTTGCTGCTTGGAGTCCGCTGAGCATGACCAAATTTGTCATTTCAATAGCCATCAGAGAAAAAGTTAAGATTTCAATTGTCCAAGGGCTCCAAAGGCAAAACTACTTGAAGTACTAAAAATTTTCTCCATGGTTTATTCCACATTAATCATTAATGAACAATTCTGCTAAATATGCTCTAAAAAGCAAGGGGCATTGAGTTGCTGACTTATGAACATCGAGTTACAAACTTTCAAAGATCTGAAAAGACTTCACATTAGGAATCTTATTACATGTGAATAAATTGCAGAAGTAGCTCACACGTCTGCTGAGCATCATCACAGTTGCGCTGCTGTGTGTGTACTGTACAGTGCTGTGGTACACAGTAGGACGATGCTTAGGGAGAGCCCAGGACATCTGGAAATGAGAGGAAAAGCAGTGGTGATCTGGAGGGGACTGGCAGGAAGTGAAAACCATCACTATGTGTCTTACTTTTTTCCTATTGTTGAGAGAAAATACCCAATGCTCAAAATTAAGGAAGGAAAGTTTATTTAGCTCACAGTTTGTAGAGGTTTCAGTCCATAATCAACTGGTTCCAAGGCAGGGTGGCACGGTAAGAGACAACCCTGAAAGATAGCACAAAACAGCAAAAGCAGCAAGAACAAAAATGGGGCAGCGGAGCAAGCCTCCTTTCCTCCCTTGTATTTTAAGCAAGCTACCATCCTTGGGCAGGTGTAGCACTCCCACTATCTCTGTGCTGTCCTCTTGTATAGGTTCAAGATGTTTACAAAGTAAGGACCCTGACCGCTGTTAAATCACTTGGTTAGACTTCTCAAGTTCACACAATGTATTACCCATAACACTACGTAAATCAAAGTGAAATAATTAAGAGATTGGACCAAATTGAAAAGATTGCGCCACGATTTCCCTCCTACCCTCCCTCCTCCAATTAATAACTCCTAGAAAACAATTCATTCATAAGTTTGGGACTTACTGTACATTTAGTAAGTGAAAGTCTATGTTAAGAATATGACTCAAAAGTATAGTTTTCATAATCAAAAATCACATACACTCACACAAAATTGTGAAGAATTCACATTCGAAATCAACCACTACTCATACCTACTTTTGCAAATTGTTTTATTAAATATTATATAATTATTTTAAGTCAATGCAACAGTTTTAAGCACTTGCTGTAAAGTAGTAGGTACTATTTCATAGGCGAGAGATCCCCAGCTGAATGTAACAAGGCAACTGTTCTCAAAATGTGCATGCTTTAAGGGACACATCACTGATCTGGAAGATGAAGTGGTCCTTTCTGTTTACACTCCATACTCTAAACTTTTAATTGATATCAATTCACTCAGAAAGCTTGTAATAAATTTCCTGTGATGTATCTATTACCACCGATTTACTTTTTACTTTAAAATTCTGATCTTGTTGAAACCTAGTCCAGGAGGCTGTGTAGAAGGTAGAGCATTAGTTGCCAGAGGCTGTATCTTTATATTCGTTTGAAAAGTTGAACATGATTTTCATATAAGACACACTTAAACTTAATATTAGCATTCCCAAATGTTTCCTCTTTCCATCTGTTGATAAGCATTCAAATATGTCCACTAAGGACGTTTTTACATTATCTTCTCAAATGTGAGCCAATTTTAATTTAGCAGGCAATTACTTTGAGTGAATGGAAGTTAAATACGTGACTTTTTATCTAATTTACTCCTGGTAGTATTAATTCATAGGAAATAATTGCTTTAGCATCTGTAACAACAAAGGGGCTTATGCCACCACTGCCTGCCTGCCACACATGCTGCACAGCGATGCTGAACTTCAACTGTCATCCCCTGCAGAAGGAACACGAGACAGCAGCAAGACATCCTGTGCTCTTCTTGTAAAATATGTCTCATTTTCTCATAGGACTCTCCAGAATGAAGGCAGACAGGAGGATTGAAGCAATTCATGGATTCAAATTTAAGGAAATGAAAAAAGATGTATTTCAAAATGCCATATCTGTGCTTCATGTCTGTTCCTTCCTTTAGGACTTGGCCCATAATTTACCTGTTAAGAAACCTTTCTCTCTCTCCCCATCTATAAGTAAGGTGACCTTACAGTTTATTGTCTAACTGAAATGGCATTATAAATAATAGAATCGAGATGGCAGGCATTGCCAAGTGTCCCTGCTAAACTAGGATAAATGGCTATGCTCTCTGTGAAGCAAGCAACATGCCTTCAACATCCTAATAGAATTTACTACTGGTTTTACTTGTTTGACATTCGGCATATGCTACTGGGCATTGCTTATGTTTTATGTGTATATCTGTGGCCTCAATTCGTTTTTGTAATATCCTTTGAGAGCAAAGAAGATGTCTTTTACTTGTTTGTCTCTCTGTCTCCTACAAATAGCATGTACTCACATCAGTCAAGTTTGAAGGAAGAGCAAGAAAAATGTGAGTATTTAATTAATATTTGTAGAAGGAACTTGTCTTAGTCAGAATTATGGACAGAAGAAGAACTACATTTGATTAAAGTGACCATGAGAGCTGAGAAAATCCAGATATTCAAACAACAAGCTGGTGACCCTAAGAGCCACTGTGTAATTTAGTAAGAAAGCTGACAAGGTGAGAGGGCAAGGAATGAATTTTCTAGGTCAAATTCAGACTCATACAGAAAAACAGAAATGTCTGACTTTTGTTTCTTTCAGGCCTTTGACTGGGGAAAGCAATCTGCTTTACAGAAAATGCTGAGTTAGATGTTAATGCCATTTAAAAATGACCTCACAGGCACACTGAGAAAAGTACTCAACCAAATTTCTGTGCACCTCACAGCCAAGTCAAGTTGACATAAAGAATCAACCACTACAGAATTAATTGTATTACATTTACAAAGGCAACAATTTCAGCAAATTCAAAGATATCATATCTTTTCCTGTATGATGTGATTTTGACAACAACTTATTTAGGACTTCACTGATGCCACTGGGTTTCCCAAAGTGCCTACAGTCACACTTATTAATAACCCTATTGAAGAAAACTTCAGTAAAGTGCCTAGAATCATGCTTGCTAATCTTAGCAATAATAGTATCTCATAAACTGTGAAGATACAGAGGTGCAAAGGAAAGTTTCTGCCTTCAGGTATCTTATGGTCTTATTTTGAAGAGGAAACATACATGAATTATGGCTCAGAATAAAATCAAATAATGTAATAACTATAGTAAAAACAGAATATACAGAACTGTGATAGAGTAAAAACTCAAAGTGTGAAAACTCGTGTTCAAATAATTTGTATGTCTTTTCAGAGACATGAATTCTAATCCAGTTTAATGAATTAGTATCTTTGATCTTCAGTTTAAACAACATAATTTAGTCTACCATAAATAATGACTAATTAAAAAGCCTTATCTTGTAACTGTTGTGAGACTGGCTGATAAAAGGTGTTATGGTTTGGATTTGAAATGGTTTCTAAGGCCTTGTGTGTCTAGAAGTTTATTAGAGGATGTACTATTGTTACTTGTTAGGAGATAGGTGCTGGATGGAAGAGGGTCACAGGGAACATGAACTAGAAGGCTGTATCTCCTTGCTAGCCTCTTCCTCTGTCTGCTTCCTGGCTGCCATGGTGTGAGCAGCATTTTGTCAGCTATGCCACTCTGCCATGCTGCTTCTGCCTTGGAGCTGGTCAGCCCCAGACTGTAACCTTGACCCAGAATAAAACTTTTCTCCTTTATGTTATCATTGTTGGGTATTTTGTCTCAGTGGTGAGACAGTGACTAAGATGGTAGACATCCAATAGACTATCATTGTAATCACTACTGCCACCTTAATGTTCTTATTATTTTAATAATTATGAATTTTGAGCCTTTGATTATTGTCACCATTATAATATAGATAATAGTATATTTAAATGATTATGTTAAATAAAAATTTAAGTTAAAAATATTATACATGCATATTAGTTGGAAATATTATTGTCATTACCTCAAAAGACTGGAAATATATCACAAATAGCATACCTACATCTATGATTCTATAAGCATTTATAATTGAAAAGAGAGCAGGTTGACAAATGATTCAAAGAGATGCTCTCAAAAATTTTTATGGGGCTGGGGATTTAGCTCAGCGGCATAAGCTCCTGCCTTGCAAGCAGGCAGTCATGAGTTTGATCTCTGGTACCGATAAAAAGGAAAAAGACAAAAAAAATATTTTTACTATTTTGTTGTATTCCCTTCTTATATTTTTATAAGACTCCATAATTGAGCATAAGATAAATATCCAAATCTGACAGACATTGCATCAAACATGGCATTTCTCAATGGGAAACTTGAAGAAGTAGGCATGAAGTGGGTAAGATATTTTCTGTTGGCCTAGAAAAAGTGCCTCTCTTTTCATCCAGATCCAGAAAAGTCAGTGTTAGTCTTCTCACAATACAGCTTTCAGAAAAACTATTCAGTCTTGTAGTAGAAAGTAAATACAAAAATTTGCATATTCAGGACATCGATGTGTAAAGACCACATTCAGTTAAAAAGAAAGATAAACACAAAATCCAAAAGTATATAGTTAAAATTATCATCTTGAAGATTGAATTTGGAATAGATTTAAGGGAAGTTGCTGAAAGATAAAATTAGAATATCAGTCCCAACATTTTAAGACATACCAGCATGTAAAACCAAAGAATCCCAGAAAAAGAAAACATCATAGAACCAAAATGAATCAGAATGACCAGAGCTTGAAGGTCTAATTTAACCAGGGTCCAAAGAAAAGTTAGAATTTTATATTAAATATAGTTTTATGTTTATATCTATCTGGAAACGTACTTGAAAGGATGACTTTAGAAATCGACAGAAGGAAATAAAAGTGAAAACAATATATTGTGAATATTCAACTATATAATCTATTCATTATATTTGAGGGACATATAGGAAAAGAGTATGTACTTATTAAAAACATCACTGATTCATTACCATGGTTCATATTTCCTTCTACATATCAGTTTATAAGATTGATAATATTTCAATTATTTTTAGGTAATTCTGATTAATTGTGCAGCAAAGAATTTAGAGTCAGGTGGATCTGAGTTAAAACTAGCTGTCACAATTATTCATTATATTAAGAAAGTAATTGGAGATAAAAGACTACCTGTTTGTAGGTTACTGTGAGGATTAAAGAGCTATAAAATGTTTAGCTGAATAATTATGACTTCATTAGAGATTTGCCATGAGCCATTTTTATCACAGTAATAGCTTGCTAATCAAAGAGATAAATCCAACAGGATTTTATCTTTTCATAACGTTCATCTCTTTTTCCCACTCCTTCTTGTTACCTTCTTATTTTCTTTCTCTCTTTATAACGCTATCGGAGCGAAAGGGAGAGGAAGAACTCCACTGAAGGGTTCAGTCCTCGCATTCTACAGCGTGGAGCAAAGACAAAAAGAAATCACAAAAAAGACAAAAGGAGTCATAGAACATCAGAGAGTTGCAAGAAAAAGAAAGGGTGATGCTTCAAACCATATTTACCATAATATCTGGGGTTATCTCAGCCCAAAATTGTGTGTTAAAATATATAAAACACCCCCTGGTTCTCTACAGATCACAATGTGTCTTTACATTCTATTTTGGGCATTAAGGTACAGAAAGTAGAAGCACTAAACCAATGAACTTTCTGTGAAAATAATTGCACAAAGCCCCATTATGTTGCCCTAGCACTAAGATCATCCCCTGTGCAAGTACATGTGAGTAAATGTGTTCTTTCATATTCTTGTTACCTTTAAGCATTAGATTGTAATTAATTGGATTCAGTGTGGAGGAAAATTTTACATGTATAATTCATCATGTACAATAGCATATTCATTCGTATTTAAGTTACTAACTAGCAATAGGGCCTTGCTTGATCTAGTCACTTCAGTTTTAGGATCTTGGGTTCTTTATTTTCATAAAGAAAAATTGTAATATTTTTCCATATTTCTATGATTTTTCTAGTAGTATTCTAGGATCTATTTGTACAAGAAATGAATAATTTTAAAAGGTTTGGCCATTCATTCTGTGGTTACTGACTCACATGAAATGTTCAAATTTTCAGTACTGAATTAATGAAATGAACATTTACTAATTTTTACTTTTGTTTCCTTTAATGTTATAGAGTCCTTCTAACAGGATACAAAATTTTTCTTAGTGTTTAAATCTGTACTACCTCGAGTAAATCAGTAGCATATTACAGAGTACGGCTAAGCCAAGGACATGAGAGTGTAAATGGATCATTGTGATTTTCCACTTACTTTATGATTTAACTACAAAATGTTTTTATATCTATCTTTTTGGAAGTATTTTTAATTAGTCCTGTTTCTTCATTTGAAACTACGTGCAAATCAATATAAATCTATGCATTTGAAAGTAGATTCAGTGTAAGTCTTTTTTTCAGCAGAAAGTTTTTGTTGTCTGAGAGTCATTGTTTATAACATGAAATCATTGTGCAGTTATCGTAGGTGTGGGATAAAACCAAGCTGACATTGCTTTAGCCTGGGAGGCATTTTATGGAATAATTTTTAAATGCATTCCTGCTTTCTTTGGCTGTCAAATACATTTCTTCAAAAAGTAAAAGGAAAGAAATATTTGATTCAGTTAGAATGGCTGTTTCATCTTCCATTCTTTCACACTTCAGATGCTTTTTTTTTTCAAGCTCCCCTCACTACATACCAGCCCTCACTGGTGAAATGGTTTGATGTTGCCTGATATAACCTCTTCCAAGTAATAAACTTAGCATCGCATCTTTTTCTTCATCTTCATAGCACTTGGTAAACATTAAATAATTAATCCACACAACACATTTGGAGAGGAGGCATACATTATTATCACCATGACAAAACTAGAGACTCTGGAATTAAATAAGCTACTTGAGGCCACAGCTCAAGCAGAGCTGCCATCAATTGTTGCTTCCCATTCGCTCTTTAAGGCTCACTAGGTTCTGTTCTAGACTAATAAGAATCAAAGTTCGCCTTCTGCATAATTTTCACTGAGATAATAATGTGTTGCAAATATAATTTGTGTATTTTGGTAATAATTTTAGATGTGGCAAATTTAATTTGTGTAACCAATAATGCTATGAAATGGATTTCACTTGAGCTTGTTTCAATAGTGACCAGAGGATTTTGCCTTTAAATAACAGGTCAGATGACAGCTGCTCAAGAAAGAAATTAATCAATTCAACAAGTTATTTGGATATTAGTCTTTCAAAAATATTTGCTTAGAAGATTTTTTAATGCACTACATCATATTTCACTATAAAATGTGGGATAGGGGTCAGGGATAGTTCAGTGTCATAAGGTCAGGGATAGTTCAGTGTCATAAGTGTCATAAGGTCAGGGATAGTTCAGGGATAGTTCAGTGTCATAAGGGCCTGTCTGGAAAGTATGAGATCGTGAATTCAATCCCCGGTACCAAAAAAAATGCAGAATAATTATAAAGAGTATTCTATATGCACTAAGGAAATAGTAGTACTTGAAAATTAAATAAGAACTTCCATTAGCAGCTGTTGAACACTGAGTCCTTGCTAAGAACATTATGTGGCAAAGAATTAATCATAGTCTGAATCCCATGGGCAATATACAAATTAATATTCACCTGTTGGTAGCTGCAGTTATACTTCCTAATAAAATTCCCCGAAGAGGTGCAGGTCATTCTTCCTGTAGCCCCTACACTCAGCAGCTTAGAGTATGTATATTTTATACCTCTCAAGTTAAATACTTCTATGAGACAGAGCCGTGCCCTGACACTCATCACAGAATTAGGAGGCTTTTACCCTCATTATGTCCAGCAGATAAATACCCTTTGGTGAATTAAACTCATGTTGTTGGTCTGCTAATTGGCCAGTTCCATTCATTTGGTGTTGCTGAGCCTCTAAACAAATTAAGGTTAATTGGAATCAGGAATGGATCAGCAACCTTAGTGCTCAATCTGCTTAGCAGTTCTCTTCAATTCATTACTGTTTTTTTCTGTTCATTTTAGTTCCTTGCACATCCCCAAATACAGTTCTCTCTGGTTGCTTCTATTGTGGTTATTTCCAATTACAAAATGTTTCAAAAAGGATTATTGGGAATAGGTGGCAAATCACAGCACAACAAGATCAACTGAATGAACATCACAAAGACCCAGCCATGAGTATTGATTTCAGGTAGTTTTTCCAAATGATGTACTCCCCAACCTAGGCAATCATTACTTAAATCTGTTATTTTCATCCTCTCATACTATGATCCATCACTGCAAAGGACCTCAACATATCCAAATGATTTTGCTTTCCACCAGAAACAGGTTAATAAACATTTCATTCATGAGATAAAGGAAGCCTGAGTCAGATAAAAGGTTCTTGCCAAAATTGTACATACTGGGCATTAATCCTCTAGTCTTCTTCACAATTTAGTGACTTTCAATTTTGCTATTGTGACTAATTTTTTCTTTTAAAGAGAAATAAACTAAAGACAATGATACAAAATTTCAAAAAAGATTGTGCAGGAGTAACCATGGATAATACATTGCATATTGTTACCTTCAAAGTAGTAGTTCATAAGACACAATATAGGTATGAAAATTGATCAACCAATATAGGCATAAACTCTCTTTTCAGTGAATGAGTAGAAATTAATAGTATAATTATCTTATCTATTTTGTATGTATACATATATATTTTTTTCTTTTCCCTTCCTTCTTTTCTCTTTTAATCCATCATAGCCCTTTTCCTTTTGAAAATTTTCTTCTCATTTCAAAATATTTATTACCCATTTTTCACCTTATTTACTCTTTCTGCTTCTTATACTAGGGAGGCAATATGATGTTTATACATGTGAGTCTGATATAGCTCATTTATGAGTATAGTCTCAAGTTGAATCCATTTATCTATAAAAATCTTAAGTTTATCTTATTTATAGCTGAGTAGTACTCCAAAATACCAGTAGTACTACAAAATACCACATCATTTTTTTTTCTTGGTACCACATCACTTTTATCCATTCCTAGGTTTATGGGCATTTGGATTGTTTCTAAAATTTAACTATTGCAAATTATACTGCTATAAACATTGATGCACAAATATCATTGTGGCATGATATTTTTAATTACTCTAGGTAAATAAACAGAAGGGAAACAGCTGTTTAGAATGGGAATTCTAACCTTAGTTGAGAAATTTCCATACTGATTTCAATAGTAGTTGTACAAGTATACACTTTCAACAACAGTGAAGAAAAATTTCCCATAATACTGCCAGAATTTGGTAACCATTATTTCTGAAATGAAATGGAATCGTAGTGTTGTTTTACATCTCTTAAATAACCAATGATATTGAACGTTTTTTATATATTTATATATCATTCATATTTCTTCATCTGAGAAGTGTGTATTCATCTCCAATGCCTGTTTTTGGACTGGGTTTTTTGGACTTCAAGGTCTCATTGTTCTCAATTCTTTATATGTTATAAATGTAAGTCCTTTGTCTGAGGAACACATGACTAAAAGTTTTGCCTCATACTGTGAGTTTTCTTTTCACTCTGCTGGTGATTTCTTTTGATATACAAAAACTTTCGGTAAGATGAGATCCCAGTTGTTGATTCTTTCAAGGATTTCCCGAAAGTTTTGATTTTTTGTTCTGGAACTCTCTGCTTACCTCTATATCTTCAAGATTTCTACCTGCTTTATCTTCCAGTATACTTAGTGTTTCTGTTTTAATATTTAGATCTTTTATCTAGTGTGATTTTAGTTTAATGCACGTTGATAGACATGGATGTAGTTTTAGTCTTCAACAGAGAGCCAGTTTTTCCAGCACCATTTATTAAAGAGGCTTTCTTCCAGTGAACACATTTTGCCCTTCCTCAAAGATAAGGTGGCTGAGAGTGTTTGGAGTTGTGTCTGCATCTTTTAATCTGTTCCACTGATCTTCAGGTCTGTTTTTTTTTTTTTTCCAGTGACACTTTGATTTTTATCACAGTAATTTTGAAGTATCATTTCAAGTCAGGGATTGTGATGTCTCCTGGCTTGCCTTTATTGCTCAGAATTGCTTTTGACATTCTAGGTCTTCTCTAGTTTCAAATGAATTTTAGGAATGTTTTGTTATTTCTGTGCAGTATGGCAATAGTGTTTTGATCAGTATTACATTAAATCTGTATAGCAATTTAGGGAATATTGCCATTTTCACTATGTTGGTCCTTCCTAACATGAGCAAGGGTATATTTACATTTTCTGATATCTTCTTCTATCGATTTTTTTCAGAGTTTTCAGAGTACTGTACTTTTCAGTGTATAGACCTTTACTTCCTTTGATAGATTGATGCTTACATATTTCATCTCTTTGGATGCTATTCTGAAAGTTGTGGTTTCCCTAGTTTTTCTCTCAATGAGTTTGTTGTTTGGTACAGGAATGATATTGATTTATGAGTGCTGTGTTTGTATCCTGCTACAATACTGAATATAGTTATTAAATCTAGAAATCTTTTGACAGATTTTTGGGGTCTTCTATGTAATTTATCATGTCATCTCTGAATAATGATAATTTAATTTCTTACTTTACTTTTCTTTTTCCTTTTATTTCTTTCTCGTATCAATAGATGTGGCTAATGCTTCCAGAACTATATAAAATAAGAACGGTGATAATGGACATCCTTGTCTTGTTTCTGATTTTAGATTGAAAGCTTTCAGTTTTTTCCCATTTAGAGTGATGTTGACTGTTGGTTTGTTATAGATGGTTTTATCAAATTGAGATAAAGATCATCTATTTCAATTTTTCATAGGGTTTTATCATGAATGAGTGTTGGAATTTGTGATAAGATTTTTCTACATCTATTGAGATGATCATGTGATTTTTATCTTTGGCTCTATTGATATGATATATTCAGTTTATTGATTTACATATGTTGAACCTTCCTTACATTCCTGGGATAAATCCCACATGGTTATGCTATATGTATTTCTTGATAATTTTTTTGCATTCTGTTTGCTAGTACCTTTGTGAACATTAGGTAAATTGACCTATAATTCTCTTTTTCTACTTTTAGTATCAGAATATAATTGAATCTTTTTCCACTTTTAGTATCAGAATATAATTGCCTCTAGGACTGAGTTAAGCAGTGTTGCCTCCCTTTCAATTTCATTAAAGAATTTGAGGTGTATTGGCATTAAACTTTTTCTAAATATTTTTGTATAATTCAGTTGTGAATCTATCAGGACAGGGGCTCTTTTTGTTGGTAAATTTTTAATTATATTTCCAATTCCAGTAGCTGATATTTGGTTATTCAGAAATTTTATGTATTTTTGATTCAGCTTTGATAATTCATACATAAGTAGGAGTCTGTTAATTTCTATCAAGTAAATATTTTTAAAGTAGATACTGATGATCTTCTGAATTTCCACACCATTGGTAGTGATTTCACCCTTTTCAATACTCAATCGTGTTTTCATAAGGATGGCTAATAGTTTATCAATTTCATATTTTTTTTAGAGCACCAACTCTTAGACTTACTGTTTGTATTATTTCTTAACCTCTATTGCATTAATTTCTCCTCTGATCTTTATGATTTTCTCCTTTTTATAGGCTTTGGGCTTGTCTTGCTCTTCTTCTTCTAGAAGCTTGAGGTGTAACATTAGGTTGTTCATTTGCACTTATTCTGTTTTCCTGATGTAAGATGTCACTGTTATAGATTTCCCTTGTAGTACTGTATTCCTTGTGTTCCATAAGTTCTGGTATGTTATAACTATATATTCATTTAGTTGTAGATGTTGTTTAATTTCTTCCTTAATGTCACCTGTGATTATTAATGAGGCTTTTATTTATTTTACGTGTGTTTATGGAGTTTCTGTAATTTCATTTGCCTCTAATCTTCAATTTCATAGCACTATAGTATGCATGGAAGGATTTCAGTTCCTTTGCCTTTACTTAAACATGTTTTGTCAGTTTTCATATGGTCTCTTTAGAGAACATCCCATGTACAGCTGAGAAGAATGTGTTTTCTGATGATGTTGGTTGAAATACTCTTGAAAAATGTCTTATTAAGTCCACTTGTTGACAGGTTTTGTACAATCTTGATATTTCTTTGCCAATTTTTTGTCTAATTGATCTACCTCTTTGTGCCAATGGAATATTAACCTCTCTTATAACAACTGCATTATTATTTGATTTTTCATGTATATTAATAATTGTCTTTTGTACTTGGGTGCTCCTAAATGTGGTAAATACGTATTTTTCATTGTTATCTCTTCTTCTTAAGGTTGTCACTTAACAGGTATGTAGTGACCTTCTTTATCATTTTTGATCTTTCACAGTTCACATTTTCTGCAAACTGAATAGCTACTCCTGTCTTTTTCTGGGTTCTTGTTGCATAGAGCATTATTTTCCATTCTTCTTTAGTCTATGAACTTTCTTTCTGAGTTAAATGTGTTTCTTGTACACAGAACACTGTTGGATCTTTTTCCTCGATCCATTTTGCCAGTCTGTTTCCTTTGATTGATGAACTGAAGCTATTTACATTGATGGTTACACCTGATATGCGTTGGTTTGCCTTTGTCACGTGCTTTTCCTGATGTTGGTTCCCTACTTTTTCCTCTGTTTAATTCCTTGCCACAGCCTCGTGGTTTCATTCTGTTGTTCTTGGAATTGTGGTCATTGTTATGCCTATTTAAAAACATCTTTCAGTACTCTTTGTAATACTAGTTTAGAGGTCATAAATTTCTTCCGTTGTTCTTTGTCATGAAAGAATCTCATTTCCCCATTAATTTTGAAGGATAGTTTTGCAGAATATATTAATCTGATTTGGAATTTGTTTTCTTTCAGGACTTGAAATACTTAAATTTCCTCTTGACTTTAAGAGTTTATGTTGAGAAGTCTATTGTGATTCTGATGGGCTTTTCTTTATAGATAATCTGATTTTTTATAGGCTTTTAATATTATGTTCTTGTGCTGAATTTCTGGAATCTTATATGTCTTGATATAGTTTTATTTTGGTCATGGCTATTTGGAGTTCTATATGTTTCATTTATTTGCATCTCAAATTTTTTATCCACACTTGAAAGTTTCCCTCATTATTTCTGTGAAGAGGGTTTTTTTTTTTAAATGGCATTTGTGCTGTCTCCAGCTTTCTCATTGACCCCAAATATTCTTATATTATTTGTGTTTGCTTCCTCTTGTAGCTTTTGGATTGATTTTTCACTGTCTTGCAATTTTTAAAATATATTTCATACTAGCTACAATTTTTTCTTCAAGATCTGCAATTCTATCCTCTCCTTTGTTCAGTCTGTTGCATGTGCTTTCAATGGAGGTTTTAATCTCTTGGATTTCTGTTTTGATTTGCTTCATGGATTCCATCTTTCCTATATTGAACTTTTTTTATCCCCATCATTTTCTAAGTTCATTTATTCTTTTACTGTGTCTTGTCTAATATCTTCAATTTTAGCATCATTTCTCTTTGTTCTTGAGAGATTATTTTCCCTATTGCTCTTTTCAACTTGATTTTCACTTCTGTTGCTGTAATTTCAGAAAGTTCCAATGTTTGCCTTCCAATTTCATCTGTCTCACTGAGTTCCAGGCTTTTCCTGGTTGCTCTGGTGGCCAAGGCTTGAATTTTGTGTCTGCATGTTGTCATTTTCTATTTTCTTTTTTTTATTTTATTTTGTTTTCCACGTTGATGCTTACCAATTTGTTATGATTAATAGTTTTATCACTAGTATTGATGCTTCCCTAGAAAATGTCTGTTCTTCAGGGATGTCCTGTAGATATAGGTGGTTCTTTATGGCTATTCCAAGAATCTACCTTCAAAATTTGTAAAGAATACAAAGTAACTATTTGGCTTAGTACCCAATCCTTTTGTCCTGGGCTGTGTAATGAGATGAACACATATAGTCACAGTGTTATCGTAAGGGACAAACACTGATTGTAACATATACCATATATTAGCTAAGGTAGTACAGTTAGTAATAACAATAGTTTCAAGTATATCTTAAGTACTGAAAAACTATGGTAACGATTACCTCCAACTACAGGAATAAACTCTAATGTTACATAACAAACTCAAACATAATCCACGTATTTGTATGCAGTGATTTTCCTGTCTGTGGAGTGATTTTACCCTTCTGAATGGGCAGCAGGGTTAGGATGGGTAGAGAACAGGATAAATTAATGAATGAGGTCAAATAGATACAAGGCTGGAGGTCAAAGGGTGATTACTTGATGTTTGGGAAACTAAAGGACACAGGAAGGAAAAACGAAATACAGTGAGAAGGAGTAAACAGAAAAGGAAGAGACATATTTTTTCACTTGAAACTTTAAATTCAAGAAGTAGTTTAAGAAAGATAAAGAATATCAATAGAAGAAAATTTAAGAACCTAAACAATAAAATGAAGGTGGAAGAAAGAGGAGAATGAAAAAGAAAAGAAAAAGATGAATAGGGAAAGAGGAGAAAAAAAGCCCCAAATCAAAAATACTCACATTATACAAAACAAAATATGACGACAGCCAGCCAGAAAGGAAAGGGGCATTCACTCCGACAAACAAGGGAGAACCCCTGTGGTGGGACTGGTCTTCTGTTGGTGTTCTCCAGAGCCCAACTGCTGGCTCCTTGCTGCTGGCTCAGACATTTCCACATTGCTGATCTTGCTGATTACTCTGCACACCAAATGCATGTGTTCACCAGGTGCTAGCTGTCCTGAGTCTCAGGGTTGTTGGCTCATATTGTTATTGTTGCTTTAGACTCTTCCATGTTATTAGTCCCATCTGCGAATCATGTGCACTCTAGTAGGAGTCCTTCAGTGTCACTGGCTTTCTAACTCTTCTCCAATTCCTGAGTCCTGTCACTGGTATAAAAAAGAGCCTGTTTGGGATCTCTTTCCTGCCATCTCCACAGCTCTGGGTCAATGGCATGAACTGACCCTACAGTTTAATACACAGCATTTGCTGAACACTTTGCAAGTATAATGAAGTACTTCACTGTATTACTTTATTACAAAAAACTTATTCCCAATTCACAAAGAAGAGAGAGTCTTCACTGAGTTAACTGTATTGCAAAGTCTCTATGAATTGAACAACATTTTTTTGGTACCTGGACTCAAACTCAAGACTTCATGCTTGCCAGGCAGGCACTGTGCTGCTCAGCTATATCTGTGGCCCTGAAAAACTTTCATTTAAGAGAGATAATCTGTAAGCAACTGAAGAATGCACCCGCTGCCAACTACGTCTGGGAATTATAACTACAACTCTGAAAGCAACATCTTACTTTAGGAAAACAGTGTATTTCTCATTCAGATTTCAAAGATGAGGAAGAATAAACAGAATGAGTATTAATACTCATCAGAATCACACTAAAGAGTATGTTTTACTATACCAGATTCTTTGAAAAGTATTTAAAATACAAATTAATATATATATATATATATATATATATATATATATATATATACAGGACTGAGGATTTAGCTCTGTCATATAAATGCCTGTCTGGCAAGTGTGAGTTAATGAGTTCAATCTCTTTTACCAAAAAAATTATTTTATTGACTTTAAAAATACAAATTTTCTATCATTGAATTGACTGTCATTCAACTGCTCTCCTTGGCAAAGCAAATGTAACTATACATAATAATAAATCACATTATAAGCCTGTAAGAGGGCTCAATATACATGAACACCCACTTTTTTATTCTTATATTCTCTTCCACTTGCTCTTCTCTTGGAATATTTCTCTATATGCTTCACTAATATCCATCCCTGAGGTCATCTTTTCAAATTCTTCATGGGCACATTAAATTCATAGGTAGAAATATGGAGCCTCTGCCTATGTGCCTTTTGCCTTTAGCCATTCCCCTTTTGAATATTCTCTGACACATTAAAAAGAAAAATGCCTGAGGTAGTGGAGTGTATTTGTCATACAGTGAGTTTCTTATGTAATAATTTTAATGTCTTTCCAAATGAATAAATGTATAAAGTACCAAGCAAGTTTATTTGTTCTTAAATATATATTGTCATATTCCTTGCCAAACCAATTATTGCTCATGTATGGAAAAACTTTCAAGCTAAAATTTTATCAGAACAATTAAAGATGTTTAATTGATTTGTGCAAAATAAACTTTGTAAAGTTCTAACCATTTAGGGACATAATTATCAATCCTCATATGTATAAGAATCAACTGAAGTTCCTACTAAAATTATAGAGATTTCACACAAAGTTTTTCTTTTATTTAAAGAGAAAAAAAAGAAAGGAAATAAAACTTAAAAAACCAAAGCAGTAAAAGGGTACAAATAATACAGAATTTGAAGGAAAAAATACAGTACGATATCACTAGTTAATAGGTTACATATTGTCATCTTTGAAATAGTTATCCAAATTATATAATTAAAGCATGTAAGGTGAACATTCATACAGTGAGATTGCAGACAGTGCCGATCAATGATCCAACAAAAGTTCAGTAATATGGATTTCCATCCTACACACTCAAACATACATGCAGTTATATCCCTTAGACCACCTTCCTTTCCTCTCTTTTTCATAACAATTACACTTTTTGGGTTTTTTTACTCCCACAATTCTTATTCATACAAAGTTTGAATAAGTCTGATTTACGAACTTCTTTGGGTACATCTAATATATTTTTATTTACAAAGATGATGTTACATAATTTTAATTATTATTTTATAAAAGCAATTATTTCAGAAATATAGATTAGGATTTTAAAATAGTTTCATTCAAATAAAAAGGACATATGATAAATTTTATTTATGTATTTTTAGCAATGGTCAAAGGGGGGCTGATTTTGCTCCTAGTGACAGAAGACCTTAGTGTAGTGTAGTTGGTGGTGATTTTACCTGTGTGCAGAATGCTACAGTTGTGAGGTCAGGAAGGCTTCCCCACAAATTTCAGAGGAAGTCTTGTGAGGTCAGATCAGTAGCTCCTAAGAGGAAAGTATGTGAAGTTGTGGGAATTAAGTTGAAAGAAGTATGAAACCCAAAGAATTTGGAGATATCAGGAATGTGGAACAGCTGCTGAGGACAACCTCAGGCCATGAGTGGAGTCAACCGAAGAGGCCATCAGGGTGGCAACCAGCAAGACTATATAAGGACATTTTCCTAATCTCGTTGGAACTCACATGTGCCCTAGATACCAGATTGGAGCTATAGGACTTAATATTTGCCCTGATGGGTTTCAGTCTTATTTTGAACAGCTATTTTACTATCTTCTGGGTCCTTCCATTTGGAATGGGAATGTTTGCTCATTGCCATCATACTTTATTATGTGACTTCATTTTTTATTTTTACAGAAGTCCATAGCTAAGAGTTTGCCTTGAGCCTCAGAAAAGACACTGATTTGAACTTTTGAAAATGTTGGAATTGCTGAGTCTCTGGGGAAGGGATTATTGCATTTTCTGTGTATGTACGATAGTTGTATCACACAAAATGAAATTATTAATGCTCTATTGTATTTATCTGGAGACTAAGCATGGTTTGTGTTTAGGGATCAAGCGGGAATTTGGTGGGGTGCAATGGTTAAGTCAACTTGATTGACTTGGGAGCCACCTGGAGGATTAATAGTGTATACTTCTTAATGTGTGCCACATCCAAAAATATAACTCAGGAATGCTGTGGGTTTCTTTACATATTTATTTGTGATCTGTATTTCATCTTCCATTAAGTATCAGTGCAAATCTCTTAGATACTGTAACTTAGGGTATTAACGGTAAGGTTTTCAAAAATGTTCTTTAACAAAGTAATATTCTCCCTTCCAATTTAGTGAGAGTTTTTATCAGAAATTAATTTTCATCTTTTCATATTATTTTCATCTGATAAATGCATCTCTACCATTCAGTATCAGTTGTAAATTAGTCTTCTCATTGTTACAATTTTTATGCATATTCATAAACATGATAATTTTTTTATTGCATAACAGATTTGAGAATTTGGCATTTAGAGTGAATATGTTTGTGTTTCCATAAAATTCTACATTTTTATGGAAAGTTAAGGTACTTGTTATGGTTTGTATTCAGATGCCCCCCCCCAAGTCACATGCAATCATGGATGTTACTGAATGCAGTGTTTGTGATTGGTTCATTGTCCAGTATTGAGATTGGTGGTGTGAGTGCTGCACTCACCCAGGAGCAGAGCCAACATACAGTGTAAGGGCAAGAAAAAGGCATGTCTCTTCTCTTTCGCATGGTTTGCTCTTGCTATTTTGGGGTGGTCATGAACAGCAGCCCACCATGCCACCCTGCCTTGGAGCCAGCTGAGTATGAACTTACATCTCCAAAATTGTAAGAAATAAACCTTCCCTTCCATAATTTTGAGGGTCAGAAATTTATCTCAACAATGATAGAACAGTAAGACAGAACTTGAAAATAATCTAAGCTTTTAAGTCTTGCTTTGAGCTTTGTTTGGAAAGATAAGGGTTTACTCTAGGGTTAATTTCCCCATTAGTTTTGCAGGAAACTTCCATATATAGTGAAACCCCATGGAAGGTTTTTCTATTTTAGCTCCAAAGAACAGCACTGCTCGCTACTCTGTATGAGCTCTTTTTTTAAAAATTCAGATGGTTTTTATTATTTCTGAATAGTTTTCAAGTATGTTTGTGCCAATTAGAACTCAACTGCAGTGTCCAAGGATTCCCTTCTTCCACAAGAATTTCAGGCAGTACTCTCCGCTCAGTTTGCTTTGCAAAATTAAGCTTCTCTGATGTCCCAGCTTATGGTCCCTCAACTTAGGGAAACTACAGAAATGTGTTTCCTATGCTGCGGGCTGGAAACTTTCTCCAGAATTAAACTGGAGCAAGCAAATGGATCATCTCAACTTTCAAAATTTACCAGCTTCAAAGATTAATGTTTCATTACTTAATATTCAGTTCCTTCAGATCTGTAGTTTCATATTTTTTGGTTTTCTTGTGTGTTTCAGATAGCGTACTATTTCTGATCCTGACTAAAAAGTTACATATCATTTTTTCAGTTAGTTCAAAATATTCTTTAATCATAACACTAATAAACATGTAACAAACTTTAAAGGTGACTTTTGACTTTTAATATTTAAATACTTTATAATTATATGCAGTATTCCATGTAACAAAACTTTAAAGGTGACTTCTAATATTTAATACTTTATAATTATAAGTAATATTCCAAAATATTTAATTTGTACTTATAATTTCTACAGATAATTCAATTACTCTCTGGGAGCTTTCCAAATTGAGATTCAAAAAATGTGTCAATATACTCTACAGATATTTTAGAATTTAGTCACCCTCTGAGATTTTGAGTTAGATTGGAGGGGGCCAGTTGCTTGAAATCTCTGTGTTCACCTGTGCATTAAAGAAAAGAAAGTAAAAAGCTCTCCTAACAGAAATCATACAAATTTTTAGTAATTCTTTTCTGTTTATAAATCAAAAAATAGTAAGTGTTAAACTTCCTTAATTATTAGATATTGCTTCAAAACCAAGTTTAAATTCTCACTTTCAAATTAAAGAAATAATATTAATTTCCTTTTTAAAATATTCATTTGAAATATACTGCACATTCAGTTTTGTACTTCCAAAAGTAAATAATAATACCGACAATTTAATTTACTAAAACTACACAGATTCTTATTTCTTTAACATAACATACAATACTAATACTCTATGTTCAATTTGTTTAAATATATTTACCTGTGGTAAAAGATATTTACCCACAAAAGAAAACATTACAGTATCACCTAAGTAAACTGATATCTCCATGTTTACAAAATGAGATTGTACATTGAGTCCAGATATATTGTCATGGATTTTGAGAGTAGGACTTCCTTTCTTTTCTTTTCTTTTCTTTTCTTAACCCAAGACAAAACTAAAAATGCTGATACCTATCTAGCCACTAAGTAGATTCCATACTTACACAGATGCTTAGCTTACAGTCCTCATTGCCTATGCTTAAATTATATATTAATCTAATTAGTCCATCAGATTTGACTCTTTTACCTTCTTAACCAGCTTTAATTGATTCCTTTTGACTCTGCACATTTGGCTCACTGTCTGACAGTTTATTATCCCCTGGCTGTGACCGAATATGCTGCAGACATCTCCTTGAATTGTTTATGCAATGGTTCTAAATTTTAATTTTTATAAACTTAACAGTGCAGATGGGATTCTATACTTTTCATTTTTATGTTCTGGCAGCCACACAGATTTGGTGCATATATTATGAATTAATTCCTATGAGATTTTGAGTGATATTCCTGGCCTTAACTGAACCTACACTACCACATTAACTTCATATTAGCAGCTTCCAACTATTTTAACAAGGATTAGTCAGCAAATCTATACATAGTTTTTCTGATGTCTCTGGATTGCACTTCAAGGTAAATAAATATCCATTAAATTCTAAGAAAATACTGTTGTTTGCAATAATATGACAGACTACTAATATATTTTTAATGTGTACTTTTTTTTTTTTTGTCTTTTTTCCTTTTTATCAGTACTGGGGATTGAACTCACAACTGCCTGCTTGCAAGGCAGGCGTTTATGCTGCTGAGCTAAATCCCCAGCCTCCTAATGTGTACTTTTTATGTATTCCATTTTGTATGAAAGTTTTTTACTAGAGAAAACATTAAATATTTTTGAAAATCTATTTGAGTTATGAAAATTGAATAATAAAAATAAGAATAAATATTCTCTGATTGATTAAAACTCACTAAATGTGATCAGTGAGAATTAATGAGGCCTCTTTCCCAGAAAAAGTCAACAGCATTTCTGATAATATGCTCTAATTTTTATTTACTCATATTTCTCTGACATTTACTTGATCAAGGACTAAAATTATTTTAGGATTTAAAAGATGACTGGATGGGGATCTAGATATGAAGTCAGCCTGCAGATTGTCTCTTTTATAATGCATGCTAATTCATAAAGTTGATTTCATATAGTCTTAGTCATATTTTTACCCATCAGAAAGTGAAAAGACAAATGATTAATATATTCATTAAAAATACATGCTGAGGTAGATTACCCACTAATGGAGAAACTCCATCACTAGTTTACCTTAGAACATTCACTATCACCTCAAAATCAAATGATACACATTTTTATTATAATTAGTGATAAAATACTACATTCTTTTTCAACAATACAAAAATTTTTAAGAAACGTGTACACTGCCTCCTCTGCCATGAGTATAATTAAAGAAAGCAATAGTGAATGCATTCGTGTATGTACATATTCTCATGCATGTATGTGTGTTTTAGGGTGACTGTTAGATTTGTTTCAATTTTGACCAGCACTCCCTTTCTCCCTAAATAACTGCTTCTGTGAAACAGAGCAAAAGTATATGAAATATATTCCCTATCAGTTTGTTGCTTTGTGTTGAATAGTAGTGCTTGTAAGTGATTTTTTTTTGTCTTTTTCCTTTTTATCTGTACCAGGGATCAAACTCATGACTGCCTGCTTGCAAGGCAGGTGCTTATGCCGCTGAGCTAAATCCCCAGCCCCCGTGAATTTTATGTTTTATAAAGGATTTTATTTAAAGGGAAAAAAAAAGCAAAACAGAAAAAAAGGGTAGAAGTAATACAGAATTTCAAAAAACAGATAGTAAGAAATCACTAGTTGATAGATTACATATTGTCATCTTATAAGTCGCTGTTCAAGTTACAAAATTAAAGCATACAACGTGGACATTTAAACAGTGAGACTGCAAACAGTTCTGTTCAATGATCCAACAAAAACTTAGTAATATGGCTATCTGTTTTACACACTTTTTTATAATAACAATTGCACACACAGTATTTTAAATGAGTATCTTCATTGTATAAGGTACACACTAAAGTTGAAAGTCAATAACTTGTTTCCAGAATAATGGTACATAAAGCAAATTTGGAAAACTAAAGAATAAATGTGATTTGTGATTCAATCATAGATCTTTTTTCTCCTAATATTCAACAAAATGAACTACTCTAAAATAATTAAAGAAGTATTAACACAACAAACATTACTCAAACCAAATATAGCCTAAAGTAAAGATTACATTTCCAAATAATGTTTTGGGACGTGATATAACTCAGTGATAGAGCAATGCAAAGCAATGAATTTCATCTACAACACAACACACACACACACACACACACACACACACACACTACTTTCAATAGGGTACAATTTTAGGTGGCTTTTGAAATTCATTTTCTGAGGGGAGGAGGGAGTTCTTCAAGGATGCTATAGAAATTGATTTTATTATATTAATTGAAGTGCTGTGTTAGGTAGAATCTTGTGACTTTAAGCCCATGGTTTTAACTATATTATGCCTCTCTTTTTAAGATAAGGTTTTTCTATGCAGTTCAGGCTGTACTTGAACTTATTTTGTACACCAGCCTGACTTCAAAAGTCAAGTGATCCTCCTGCATCAGCCTCCCATGTACAGGAAGTACATCATGAGCCACCACTCCAAGTTACACTTCTTTCCTCAAATAAAAAAAGTGAATATGTTGAAGTTTGGAGTGGTTCACAGTTAAATATTATGATGTCCATTAACATTTATTACACTGCTGACCATATAGTAGGTGCTTAATCAACATAAAAGTGTTTATTTTTTACTTTAGTATTTCCTATAAAGTCCACCAACTTAAATGCATTTCTACAAAGGTGTGCTTTCCTAGAGAAGATCTGTAAAATTTCTAGGCAAATCATAAAAAAAAATTGAACATACGAGCACTGACAACATTGTCATAACATTTCTGAGGCATCTGCTTGGAAGAAAGAATCTAGTGTTTGTTTATATTCAATGTCATTTAATCATCTGAAGTAACACTAAGCGAAAGTGATTATTTAGACTGCTTCGTCATTACTCCTGAATGCATGACGTGTCAAGTTTATTCTTCTAGTAGATGAGCTGGCAAGTCAACAAAATGGCTTTCTAGTCCTCACCTGTAATAAATGTTGTCCAGTCTCTATCTTGATACTGGAACTCTCTCTGAAACTGGAAACAGCTCTCTGTGTTAATTCTCATACATTCCACCTGATGCTGTAAGTTTCTCCAGCTCTGCATCTGTAGTACTGAATAACTTTTCCCCACCCCCATTTGTTCTTTCACAGCTGCAGGCTGGACACAGCCATTTGCCTCATGTACATCTGCAGAAACAGAAGTCAGCCTGGATTATTTTTACTGTGTCATGTCTGGTTTCCTTCCAGGTCCAATAATTTTACTGTCTTCCTCACTGAAATATGATAGAATACCAATTAACATTGCCTTAGATTCTTCTTCATTTCTATTGACCAGCAGAACTTTGTCACAGGTCAGCAGACCACCTTCCATGTTGTCTTTGTACTGTGTTTTTATCTCTTTTCTCCATCCAACCACACTTCATGCTGACTTCTTTAAAACACGTATGGCATGTGCCATGTGCCCATCTTCTTCGAGCTCATATGTGCTCCTCTTTCAAAATTCGCCTTTCATTTCTTATAGATTATGTGGATAACACTACTATAGTGAATCAATTTCTGTATGTAGGAATGCATTGCATCAAAATATTTGTATTCTCTTGTATAGATTCACTAGGACCAGACTATAGCAGTGTCTCTTCTCTTAAACCAATTAAATGCTAGAAATGCCCTGAGTTGGCAATAATCTGCCTTCAGTTGATAAAACAATTGCCTGCAGGATAGTTAAAAATGTTTCAGAAGGAAAAACCACTCTTTGCTGAAAATCAGTGGTTAAAATATTTCACAATTCTCTAGCCTTCCATAATGTCCTATTTTTAGCATCAAATAAGTGTCTTCATCTCTAATTCAATTAAATGTAGGAATTATTTGGCTCTTCCTGATTCTATCTATCCTGCAACTTCCACAGTTCTACAATCACTCAACTCCTTTGTTTTAGATCTAAGGCTCACTTTCATTTTTCCCAAAGTACCATTAAATCTATGATTGGATGAGGTTGGCAGCTTTTATAAACATTGATAGATATCAGAATACAATAACCCTAAATTAGAGTGAACTAAAGCTGAGATGAAACAAACTTCCAAAGAGATTTCAGTTTATTTTTTATTCAACATCTATCAACATAACTGCAAAATTATAGACTACTCCCTTAGGTGGGAATTTGTCCATGTGCCATTCTCTCTTCTCTCCTAGCATTCTGTCATTGTCAGGAGTTCCACTACCAGGCCATCTTACCATCTTTCTCTTCTCTCCTTTTTTTTTTTGTCTTCATTCCAAACTTCATAAACTCAAATATCATCTATTACCAAGTTTTCCATACTTCATAATCTCAAAAATCTGACATTACCAGGTAGAAAAGATATGCTTTGCTGCTTTTTTGCATTCTTCCATTTTAGTTTATGTCCAACAGGATAATACTGTATTCAACCAAAAGTATATGCCTATTTGAGTGTATTTCTCAATATTTGACTAATTAGGAGATGAATTATGGCCCTCTAAATATTTAAATAGTATCTCTGCTATGAAATGCTATACTTTATCTCTCCATTTTCTTTTCCTTTTCCTGATCTTATTTTAGTACAATCCAACTTAAAGTAAATGAAAATATATCTAAAGTCCCCTAAAGAAGAGGGAAATAACCATCCAAAGAGACTTCACTAACCAGCATTCCAAGCATAACTCTTAACTGCTCACGAATGTGGTCAAATTAGTGTTGTTACTTCCCTAACAATAAAATGCTTGATTGGGAGATTCTTTTTAGCTCCATGAGATATACGAGGCAGATTTATATGAATACCTAAAGAATAATGGTTTGAAAACACAATTGAAAATGTAATTATTATATAGATTCTCTCAGAAATCCACATTTAAGTCCTTGCACAATGTATTAAAGATCAAGATAGAAAAGAGAGAGAATAAAGGAAAGAGACAGACTTTGAAATTGCCCAACAGGGATTTTGAGGGGGCAGATGCATCAGGCTTCCCCAGGGCCCAAAGAGATGACAGATAAATATGCAAAATAGCTTCTGTTCGAATAGTTCAGCATCTCACTCTCCACTTAGCATTCTGCACAAAGCATTGCCAACATAAATAAATACATCAAAGCTAAAATATTTCAAAACATTTTAAATTTCAATACCAAATATTCACTCAAGATATTTTTATATGCATAGCAAAACACACATACACACACAAGTGTGCATTCATACACTAAGAAACATACAACATACGCAAATACACTCTAAGGAATAGCCAAATTGCACCAGCTCAGTTTAAGCTTTGGAATATACCCTGTTAGAACTACAAGAGATTTTAAGTACTTTCAATTACTTTTATATCCACATCTTGTAGTAAACAGAAGAGAAAACTGTGGCTGAAAAACTTGGAATCACAAGTCCAAAGTCATAAAACAAGGAACATGCTAGCTAGAATTAGAGTCCAAAACTTTTAAGCCTGTCTGCTTTGTATCTGTACAATTCTGTCCCAATGTATCAACAAACTGACAGAGAAATATATGGTTAGCACTGAACTAACTACTTTTCTCTGTGCGTTTTTACTTCATGATAACTAGTCCCTCATTAGAGATAAGGATACTAGAACTTAAAGAGGATTTTAATATTTGCTGCTGATCATACAGCTGTTACAGCTGCAGTGTGCTACAGGTCTCCGAAGGAAAACCATACTATGTCCAGGATTGAATTACACTTAAAGCATATGTTACGAACTGCATGATTCCTTCCCCAACACCCACTAAGACAAAAACAAAAAAATTAAATCCATAATGGTATGGAAATCTCCAGAGACAGATCGATGCATAAGGACTTTCCAGATAAACCTAGTGGAAAGGAAAACTCAAGAGAGAGTTAAGACACCTGCGATCTCATGCATTGGAAAGGATCTTCAAAGCTAAGAGTCTAAAACTAAGGCGAGGGCCATGAGATAGGAGTCCCTGGGAGGAGTAAATACGCGAAGGGACATCAGATAACTAACTAAAAGGTAAAGCTCTGAAGAAAAAATTCATTGAAGTGTAGAACTGTGTGTTTGGTCAAATCACTTTCAAATTTGATGGCACTCACTATAGATACATATATATATGGTCAAGAATTTGAAAAATTTATCAACAAGCTCATTCTCCTTGTAGATATTCTGCAAAGTTAGAAAAAGTAAACCAACACAGAATGCTTAGAGGAAAAGGTATAACCTATAATAAAAAACAAAAATAGCATGTGTAATAATGGTGAAATAAAAAATATACATAATCCATGGTAAAAAAAAAGTAATTGAAAAGCAACCATCGATAATGAGAAATCATGAATGAGGCACTATTTCAGAGGCTTTTCATATTTTAACATAATAAATGCTCAGATTGACCAATGTAGCAGGTTTAATTATGCATTTTAGAGCTGAAGAAATTAAATATCTTGTCCAAGGTCAAACACATGGTATGTACTATTGAGAGTTAAATTAAAAAATAACACTCAAGATCCTAATTTTACCTTTAAATAACTCAGTAATGCATATGTATGCTGAGAATAGTAATCTCGCAGTTGTTAGAAATTTGAGAAAATGCTTGTGTCTATCAAAAAAACACATATTTATTATAGTCATTCAACAGAATCCTACACCATGTACATATACTATGTATTCAACAATATACATAATTTCAAAATTATTATATTGAAGAAATTGGACACATGATAGTATATACTGTAGGATTCCTTTTACCTAAGTCTTCACAGTTTAGTAGTGTTAAATGTTCAGGAGTTAATGACTAAGGACCATGTGGGTTGCTTATCGGTTGAAGTTAAGATTATCTTATACTAGGTGGTCACTACACTCATATGTAAAAGAAATACAAAATGACCATAATTTGTATGATATAAATATATATATATATATATAACAAGATGTACATATCATTATTACATATATTCATTTTAACATCATTTACCTATTTAGTATTTAGTGTCAAAAATACACTAATATGGTATCAAAATTGTCACTAAATTTATTTTTGTGATTAAAAAATTTGATTCAGTCTTTTAAGCTCCAAGCTAACAAGTATTTGCTTTTAAAATTAAATAATTAAATGGGAATACACAAAGCATAAGGAATTTCAAAATTAACCAGTTTTTGAATGAATTCTCTCAGAGATACATTGTTTTAAATTTTTTTAGAAATAGAATAATTGCAAAATTTAAAGAAAAAATGTATCATGGAATCATGACTAATCATTTGCTGATAGTAGACGGCAGCATTTATTAACTGAGTACAATGATACTTCTTTTGTGAAGACCAAAACGCTCCTAGACTAGAATTTCTAGCTGGAAACATAGTTGGAAAAAAATAACATATTTTAAGAAAAACTGAGACATTTTTTTCTTCAGACATTTGCAAAACTCCTGTTGGTTTTTCAAGACACCATTGAAATCATACTTCTGTGGGCACTGGTTGAGGACCTGGACACATATTTCTCTTTCCATCCTGCTTTGGAAAAGCAGCACAGCGATCAGCGTCTCTTCTGCATTGCTGAATGACTGCCTTCTCTCTATTTTGAATGCACGATTTTCACTGAGCACATTCATCACTTCATATTACAATGTGTTCATAGACATCAGCCTACCTTGTCAGATATTTTGGATTCAGATATTCTGGATTCCAAATCTTCATGATGACATAAAGCTCTCAAAGCTGTGGCTTCACTCTGTCCTCTGGTCTAGCCCTTAGCCATCTACACAAGCACTATGTATTCTGGCTATGTACCGAACTTTTCAAAGCATGCTCTATTTCATTTCACATTAGTCCTGTGAGGAAGTGCTAGCTTTTCCATTTTATAAAAGGATAAAATAAATATTTATTACTTAATGTCAATTTAATATTACTTATAACTATTTGTTCATTTTATACTTTAATATCTTAAAAGTACTTTTATATATCTTCATGGTTCTTATATTAACATCAACTTGACAAAGTAGCATAGAGAAAATTCTATAAAAACTCAGTTATGAGTTCTGACTAAACTATTTGGTGGATATTTATATTTATAAAATTTATCAAAGTAAGAGACACATGGCAATTAATTACTCTCACTTCAAACACAGTTATCTTGTCATTCTTGCCACTATCTGAAGAAAATCTCCAATTTACTCTTTTAGACGTGTCTTTACCAGATACGTTTTAAACTGGACAGTTACCCAAGTTTCTCATGTAGATGCTGGCTATGCAAAAAGGGGAGGCAGTCATTGTTAGATTCTACAAATTCTGAACTATTAGGCTTTATGAAGGAAAATCTACAGAATTTGAGCACTAATTCTGAGTATTAAAAATATTTTTAAAAGAAATAAAACATCTATTTGAACATGGATTAAATAAAAAATCACATTATAGTCATTAAAGGAAATCAAATTCTTTAGCTCATTCATTAACAAATATTTATGGAGCACCTCCCCTTCCTGGTATGCAGTGGCGGTGGCGGTGTGGCAGACTGTGGCCTTTCCAGGGGGAGAACCACCAGCAGCTCCTGAGATCCACGCCATGTTGGAACTTAGGACGCTGTGAAACCAAACAACCAGCCTGCCTCCCTGCTAAGCAATAGAGAACCTACTGATGCAAGGCCTAGAGTCAAACATCCAACTTCCCCTACCCTCCTTCTCCTGTCCCCCTATCAGCAAATGGGAACCAGAAATCTGAGAGTCTCCTGGGAAGCTGACCATAGCAGATAAGGGGGACTTCCTTCTACCATCTCTTTGAAGGCAAATATTTTTATTACTGTTTTGCTCTATTCTGACAAATGGTACTGCTCTATTCAATATTCTGTTTTGATAAGTTCTATAACATTCTGTATTTCATCTCATTTTGATATACGTGATTGAAAGAACAACTATTATAAAGATAATGAAATATACTGTGATACCTATTACTGTTATCCCGGTAGCCTGCTGTGAAGTTCTGTACCAATTTCACTGTACGATCTTAGTTGGCTTTATTCTGTCTTGTTCTGTTGTTTTTTACCACTTTCAAAATAAAATTAAAAAAAAAAAACAAATATGTATGAGTGACCAAGGTTAGTTCTGGGGAAAAACTAGTAAATGTTTACAAATACTCAGTACTATCTCCATAAATGTGACAAATATGGCAAGCTGGGTTCAGGGCGACCTGAGCCCAGCTGGCACTGGAACCCCGACTATGTATATGTAAATAAATTTGAATTTTCAGTGGAACATATATGCTAGTAATTACCAGTAGACAAAATCACCATAAGATGAATTCAGCAATATCTAAGAGGTTGTTTCAGAAATATCCAAATATTAGGGCTTTCTTGAACTTAGGCAAAGGACCTAGAAACTTAGGCTTTGGAGACTAGGAACGGCAGTGTTAGGAATCATCTCTGAGTTCCTCAATACTTGGCAGCAAATGGCCATTTGGAAGGACTGAATTAAAGACGCTGAGATGTCTCTACTGAAATTCAAAAATATTTAAGGAGAATAATCACTAGAAAACACCACAGGCTTGTGAATAAATGTATAGTAACTCATAGACACTGGTTTTTATTCTGATAATGTACATATGCCTTCATTTGTAGCCAGAGCTGATTAAGCTAGAAGTCTACCCATAGCTAACATAGCCCTGATAAAATCCACCATGTGAGTCTTCTCTACCTTTGCCGTTATACCTTAACTTGCTTCTATCACTCTTTAAGCTAGAATCATGCAGAAGATTTTACTTAGTAAGTGCGTCTTACCAGCCATCATCTCCCAAGCTTTGCTCAAAATCTACCACCAAGACATAAGCCATTAAAGCTTTTCAATCACAGCTATAGTTGAATGCAGATTCAGGGAAACACTGTGTTTAGGAACTTTACTTGCATTATTTTATCTCTCTTAAAAAATCTTATCTTATGTTTACTGTGCTTTAATTCTCTCCCCTGCAATTTGAACTGCTGAGGACACAATCTGTCTTGATCATATTGGAACCAAGTTAAGAGAAATTGAATGCTTGCATGTATGCAGGCTTAATGAAGTAAGGCTATTTTTCTGGACAGATGATTCAAATTCCTGGCAAGAAAAAAAGTCTTATTTTAAAAGTACCAAGAAAAGAAGAAGGAATAAAGACTATTCCTGGGTGCTATTCTTAAGTATGAAAAGCCAAGAATTTACTAAAGAAACCCCCAGATAATTTAAGATACACAGAATTAAAACTTTAAAATACATATATTATTAATACAAAACATTGGGGTAAATGTAAAATTAAAATTTTTCTCTGAATGAATAAAATGAAAGTGATAGGAATGATTCAAAATATTATTAGATAAAAAGCTCTTTGCCCTAGACTGATAATAATTGTGAAAAGTAAGCCACAGAAAAGAAAAACATAGTTTCAATACTTAAATCTCCAAAAATTGATACAAAGCTATTTGTATCAAAAGCACACAAGAACTCTTGAAAATCAATGACAAAAGAAAAACAGTACAACTCATAAAATAGGTAACACGACACTAACAGATGCTTCATAAGAACAGAATCATCATTGTGGTTGCTATTATAGAGCAACTCTACACTGACATTTTCTCCTTTTTTTTTGACTTAAACATTTTATTCAATCCACTTTGTTCCCTGAGTTCATGACCTACTTAACCAAGGGTTTGTCTCAGGTTTTGATTTCAGGGTAACCAACCTGAAATAGGGAAAAGTTTCATGGTAACCAAACTAAAATAGGGGAAGGTCAATGGGAAAGGCCAATGAGAAAGTGTCTCTTCTCTGAAATAGAATAGGAAAAAAATAGTGTGGCATGTTTAAAAATAGCCCCCAAATATGTCCATGTCAGTTCCTAAGAATCTATGTTGCTAGCTGACTTGGAAAAAAAATCTTTGCAGATGTGATTAAACTAAAATCTTGAGATAAGCAGATAATTCTGGAATAAATTTCTGTTTTTTAAGCCACCAAATTTGTGGCAGTTTCTTTATGTACCCTCAGAAAACGAACACACATAGATTAAGGCTCGAGTAAAATGAAAGTTAGAGGAGAAGGAAGTTAAGAATGTCCTTACCAGATGGTCTGATTTCTTGCTAAAATAAGAGCTAAGTGTTTCCCAAATTTTAGAAATACTATATCCTCTAGAAGTGATTTTTAGTTAGCCTTTAAGTGGAATGGAGAGGGAGTTATTAAAGGCAAACAAAGGGTTTCCAAGGGAAACTACAAACTCAGCAGTTTGGAAATAAGGAATTTATAATGTGTTTACTGTCATCTCTTGGGACTTGACAATCACCAAACAGATGCTAATGAGCAGACAAATTATTCCACTCTCTTGTCTGAGGTCAAGGGTTGGGCTCAACATCCAAGAGAGAACCAGCAAGAAAAATGCAAGAGCATAATTCTGAAAGGGAACTGTGTGATTTTAAGAGGGCACCGCACTAAGAATGCACATTCCTTCTAAGAACTGAGGATTTTAGGGAATATCTTGTTTTAGAATCAAAAGAGAAGCTTAGTGAACAAAGGAGGTCATCTGCCTACGGCAGGTTACCCTCATGAGTTGCTGGGAACTGGGATCGCCTGAGATTCCCTGCCACAGACCAGAATGAGTGCCCCAAACCTGAGCTGAACTGAATGCACACATGAGGAACCAAAACGGTCCTATCCTTTTTGCATGGCATCGTTTTGGACTTCAACTCTTATCTTCAAGTATTTTCATCCATTTCTTACTCGACTGCTCCTTCTTCCCATACTAAAGAGTAGAAGGAAAAGAGAGAGATGGAAAAGTCAGAGATATTCATAATTATCATCTCAAAGAAACCTCAAACAGCTATTTTGGTTCAGAAATCACTATCTCTAGCTTACACAGGAAAAAAAAAATGAGACTTGAATTAAGCAACCTGCAGGCACACAATGGGTATAAAAAACGCAGAATTCAAGTCCAAGTTGGACCAATCCCAGAACCAATGCTTTTGCCCTGACCTCAGCCTACTGGTCCCCTGATAACTATTAAATTATGTGTATTTTTTAAACAGCATCAAGTCTCTCAAACTCTCTTTTCTAGTATACCTTTGTGATTGTTATTGATTATTTAAATCACTTGTTCAAGTTAATAAACCCTACACTGTAAACGTCCCTGTAGGTTAAAGGAAATTAAATAGTAACCTGTCACAAAGAGGAGGTTGTACATGCCTTCATGATTTTACATTCCAGTGGAGGAAACCCTCAATGAATTTCTTCTCTTTCTATTGTCTGGCTGGTAGATGAACATAATAGATCATTAGCTCTCTATCCAGGATTATGTTTTTCATACAGAAGGTGAAAATACTGTATTAGGACTCTTTTGGCACTTGATGCCAACTTAAATCATGAATTTCAATGAGTGTTTCAACTGTTGTCAGAGGATAGTACCTAGGTGACAGATCTATGCATTCACAATGAATGTTTTAAGAAAGCAAGATTCATATACTAAAAATTTTCTTTTCAAAAGAAAGTTATTATTTCAAGGTAAATCTGATTTTCAAGGAAAACAATCTAGGATATTTATTATCGATATGTTGAAAGTGAGATAACACAGAACACAGGAGCAAATTTAATTTTGGTATGTAACAAAGAGGAAAGCATTGCACCCTTTATATGGCCCCAATTCTCTGATATGAATCTCTTCCATGCTTGTCCAAAGATTGTTCTTTAATATTTTTCTGTTCAGAAATTAATTACAAGACATTTAAATATTTTTACATAATAAAAAGGGAAGTTTAAGATACAGCAAGAAGGTGCAGCATTACACAAACTGTAATATGCTAAAAACATTTTAATACACTTGAGTGTTCTCTACATGAATATCTTCACAGTCATTTTTCAGTTCACTCTTACTTTCCATGTTAAATCACTTGCATTTCTCATCAATAATATTGCAAATGCATCTAAACAGAAATCTAAGGGGTGAAGAATTCATTCTTTGCACTAAATAAATCCTGTCCCTATGCTGTATCAATAGCCACATGGCCATATTTATTTTTCCTCACTCACAAATACCCATTTTTATATGTGCTTATCTCTTGTCAAGCATTCAGTGCTTTTGCATCCAAGTAGAGTTACACTTAAAGTCCCTCACTACTCAATATGGAATTTGTAACTAAAGCCTAAATTTGATGGATATCAATAAAATAAAAATGCTTCATAGTTTGAGAACATATCAATAAATCAAATTGATTACTAGTATATATAGAGTCAGGACCATGGCAAAAATTCAATCAAGCACTTGGCTTTTCACCCACAACTTCCAATTCCTTAAATATCTACCTGACTCTAGACAAATATATTTCTCTCCTGCTTAATATTTTCAAATGCAAAGAAGATTTCATAATTTACTAACTTATTTAAATCTTTTAAATTAATTTTTTGTGTGTTCAGCATTTTTCCATTACCGGATTATACAGTGAATATGACAAAGCAGAGTCAATTTATTTCCCATTATAGTGTATTTGAATTTAAGTCCCCATGTAATAAGAAGGTAATTCCTCTGGTCTTGTCTGTCCACTCGTCACTCATTTCTTAATTAAAATAAAGGCCTTCTGTGATAGTTCTATTTAAAGAGTGCCTACTCTATTCCTATGATTTTCAGTTATACAACTTTGTCTGATTTCTTTATATTGATAAATTGGTTTCTACAATTATTTTACTACATTGTTGGATGAAATTCCATACAAAATTAACCCCTTCCTATACCTCCGGAAAATGAAATGTCTTGTATATAATTACAATATGTTTCTTAAGTGAATGAATAAATTAAGATCAATATGTAAAAGTCCCTGTCATTGCAAAGTGCTGGGGATTCCATTCTAATTAAATTTTTATTGTGTGAAGTCCATCTTCAGATGTGATGTCATGTTTAGGCCACAGGAAAGGAGAACCAGCTCAATCTGAAACCCTGTTTACTAAACAATGTATCTCCACAAAGTTCAAGACATATTTTTCTTAAGTCCCACAAGTGGCCCCCAAAACAATAACTATATATAGTCCTTATTTTTCTAGTTTGTTTCTCTAATTAAATAAGAATCCTCACTCATTCTTTTGAATAAAATGTTCACGTTTTATTGTGGCTCTAAATATTATCTAACAAAATATTATTGTGTGATGACTACAGTGGTCAAACTTGAGTTTTGTTTTTTTAAAATCTCTGTCAAAACTGTGGCCTATTTTTCCCTTCCTTATCTGGAATTTCAGAGAGCCAGCTCTTTCTAAGCTCATTCTGCATATGTAATAAAGACATGGGTATAAAATTAAAAATGAACTTTAAACACACAACTCACAATATCTAGTATTTTCTTAGAAAAATCAATGGTTTTAAATTAATTCAAGCTATTTTCCCATATAATGTACAAAAAATTTAAAAATAAAGCTAAGGGACTAAGTCTTTACATTCTGTTTTTGCTCTTTGTAAGTTCCTGTACATTAGGGAAATGTCATACTAAAATAATTAAAGTGGGCTAATTGCAGCTTTACATTGCCACTTTCAGTCCTTCAATTTTTATAGTTCCCTAATGTCTTTTGTACTGCTTAATTTCTTCATGCTTCAGTGATCACGGCTAATGCATGTCACATAGCTTTTGGGAATGGAGTGACCTGAAAAGTGCCCAACTCACTAAATGAAGTGGAACTTTGAAAAGACAATTAAATACCAGCATTTCTCAAGAAGTGTTAAGGTCTTGTACAGCTCTTGCATAAGTTTAGCTGCCACTGACATCCCAAGGTCATCTAATTTTTAATATTTTTAAAGTTAAATTTATTTTAACTGATAACAATAGATGCAAAAATTTTGTGTTTTAGTGAGGTACTATGTAATGATCCCACATATGAGTGCTCTGTGTAATTAATTAGCTTAAACAAACCTCATCAAATATTTATTACTAATTTTTGTTGAATATGTTCAAAATCCTTTCTAGTACACAAGCACTGTCCCTTGTCACTCATCTGTGCAGTATGCAGGTGTAGAAGTACTTTGCTGTACTTGGTTCTGGATTGTGTGCTTCATTCAGATTTTTTCCAAATCTTATTTATAAATAGAATGATCTTGTGTTAATTTTGGTACTTTTGGTAATCATTCACATGATGGTTTTATCCTCTGTAAAATGTATATGTTGCAGGGATAACTCAAAATTCCACAGAGCACTGGTGACTAGTGTAGGACCACCCTCATGTTATTGCCCTGCTCCTGAAGCCAGCCTGGATCCCAAATACCTGCTGCATCAAGCCCAAGTCTTCTACTTATGTTTCAAGATTCTCTACCACCCAGTCTTGCCCTATTTTCTGACATCTCTGCAGCACACACGATAGAAGTGGTTCATGTTATAGTTTTAACACTTCACTGTTAGGCTTACTTCTTCAGGAACTATAACTGGGGGACACCAGTGCCTCTCAAAACAAGCTCTGTGCACCAAGACTGTTCTTCACTTGGCAACATATCTATGAGAGAGGAATATTTAGCATGTTGCACTTGTCACAATATCTAAGTACAAGACAGAGAATGCTTTGGGGGAACAGTTTTAATGCTTTCAAACTAGCAGCAGGAGCTACACAGTAGACATATTCAGCAAGAGTATATTATGGCATGTGAGTAATTAGTTAGATAACCAAATAGTATAAATCCATTAAATGCTTAACAGTATCTACACACAACTATATTTTCAACTTATTTACTGCTCATTTTCATTTCTAATCAGAACTGTCTTTCACAGTTAAGTAAACTTTACAATATTTATTCTTAAGCTTAATTAAAGTTTAATAATGCAAGTAAGCTTAGTTTTCCGTCAAAAAAAAACATGTCACTTTTCAAAATAAAGCAGCATTCATAAAGTAAATTTTCATAAAAATAATTTGTAAGAAATGAAGGTCAAAATTTAATATCGTGTTTAGCAGAAGGACAATCTATCTTGTCTAACATTCTGTATATAGTCATGATTAACAGTGAAGTGTTAAAACTATAATGTATACCAGATGATATACTGCCTAATGGTGCAGTAAAAGCAACAAAACTTAAATAGCTTTTAAACTCGAGATGTAAATAAATTTTCAAACTAAAAAAAAATATCTACTAAGAGAATGGGTAGTGAATTAAAAAGCTTTCACAAATAAATGTTTATAATTTATATTATCCACTATTGTTGCCACATTTCTCATTTTTCATGCTCTACTTATTTTCCAAGGTAAATCCCTTCCATTACTGATTTTTTTTTTATTTAAGGAGAAAAGAAAAGAAAAAAAAAACAGTGAAGGGGTACAAGTTATACAGATTTACAGAAGAAAAAAATGTGCAGTAGGAGGTCACTAGTTAATGGATTACATATTGCCATCTTAGAAATAATTGTTCAAGTCACAAAATTAAAGCTTGTAGAGTGGACATTCCAACAATGATACTGCACACAGTTCTGTTCACTGATCCAATAAAACTCTGTGATATCATTTTCTATCTCATACATTTAAATATACATGCAGTTATATAGTTTAGAGCACTTTCTTTTCCTCTCTTTTGTACTGTGACTATTACACATTTTGGGTTTCATTGCTCCCACAGTTCTTATTGCTTTTTTGGAAGAGAGTAAAACCAAATGTGACATAACAGAACCGAATCGGTCAAGTCAAAAGGGTGGATATAATAGATAACATAAAAACATAATACAAGGTGATCAACAATGGTTACCATAATGCCTCCCGCTATTTCTAATAGAATTGCCTATATCATTAGTTGTAATACAATTGAACAAAACAGTATAGAATAAAACTGACAAAACCAAAACATTGGAGATATTGTAGGTCTTCAAAAGTAGATAAACGTCAACGAGAATGGGCGTTATAATGAATCTCATTATCTTCTCAGCTGATGCCTAAACTTTCGAACCTGATACTATCCAGCAAAACAGAATAGAGGAACCTGAGTCAAAAACAAGATGGTGAGAGTAATACAGGGCTTCAAATCGAGATAATAGAAAGTCATAGTGGGTTACTATATTATATCCTGCTATTTTTCCCTTTAATTAAACGGATAAAAATAAAAAAGTATATAATGGAGTGGAGATTGAGAAAAAAAAGAGGGCATAACAGCGAAACAGGGCAGATCAAAACATAACCATTTAAGCAGAATAGTGTTTCACCACCAGATATTTCCGACCCAAAAGTAGTTACCATATTGACTCTTTCCTTGAAGTCCTTGAGTACAACTTTGTATACTGTAGCATTAAGTATATCAAAACAATGTAAAACCATTTAAGAGAATGACAGCATTATAGAGTATTTAGAATCTACTAACAGAAAATGAACAATGGTTTCTGTATAGTCTCCTTGTCTTTACAAGGTTTTTGCTTATACTATCGTACATAATAAAATCCAATAAGATACAACCTGTTTAGACCATTGGAGACAGAACAAAAGCTAGATGAGACTTCAAAACAAGATGGTACTAAATCAGTATTACCTATTAAGATGTCATTTTCTCCAAAATAGCTGTTCCTATCATCCAATCGTCTCTGTCTCATTTCTGTTGAGCTCTGTTTCTGTCAGTAGCTGTCAGTTTGTCTTCTTCATTTTGTTCTCTGCTCCATTCGTTGTAGCTTCCCCGCCACTATTTCTGGGTTCTTTGTATTTTTCTTTTTTTAAAATATCCTGCAATACTTTCTGTAGGGTTGAATTGGTGGTTGCAAATTCCCCCAGTTCCTCTTTATCCTGGAAGCACTTTGTTTTTCCATCAATTTCCAGGGACAGTTGTGCAGGATATCTCAATCTTGGCTGGAGATTATTATCTTTCAAAGCTTGAATTATTTCCCCCCACGCTCTTCGTGATTTGATGGTTTGTGAAGAGAAATATGCTGTAATTCTGATGGGTGTTCCCTTGTAAGTAGTCTGTTTCTTGTCTCTTACAGCTTTTAATATTCTGTTCTTGTATTGAATTTCTGGAATTTTTATTATTATATGCCTGGGTGTTGCTCTGTTTGGGTTGTAGGTAGCTGGGGTCCTGTATGCCTCATACATCTGAGTATCTTTACCCTTTGCTAAATTAGGAAAATTCTCCTGGATTATTTCTGTGAGTAGCTTTTGTAGTTCACTTGTTTGTGTCCCTACTTCTTCTTTTATGTTCTTAATCCTTAAGTTATGGCTCCTCTTATCATCTTCTTGTCTTTGTATTATTGCTGTTTGTTTCTTTGTCATTTTTAAGAAGTTTTTCATTTCATTCTCCCATATTACAAGTCTGCCCTCCAGTTCAGATAGTCTGTCCTTAGTTTCTTTCAAGCTGTTATGCCAGTCTTCGATAGACTTCTTAATTTCTTGATAGTCCCTTTGAACCTGCTTCACATACTCAATGTTTTCTCTGTTTTCTCCATCAAGCAATTCTCCCCTCTTTTTCTGTTCTTCCATTCTACCATCTGTTTTTTCCTGAGTGGTGCTTAGCATTTCTCTAACTATTCTGCATACTTCTAGCTTCAGGTCGTTGATAACTTCATTCCTGAATTGGTCTATGAGGCTCTCTAGATGGCGCTTAATGTATATTGGTGCGGTGTCTACTATTGCCTGTTTCTCAGGATTGGGGACCGAGGAGCCTTTTTTGTTGCTTCCCTTCCCCATATTTTCTCTTCCTTATAAAATGCAAGTTTACAAAGGAAGCCCGGCTTCACTGCCTGTCAGCCACAGCCTGGTCAAATTGCGCTGGCTAGTTGTTCCCGCCCACCGCTGCGCACCAGGGAGTCGCGGAGGAGGCAGCCTACGCGGGAGTCAGTTGCTCCTCCGAGCCACCGTCAGGCTCTGGGATCTGGGTTAGGCCAGCCTAGGGAATCCACCAGCAGCGTCACTCAGGCCAGGGACTTTTCACCAATCCCGTCCGAGAGGGGAATGTGTGGCTGGAGTTGCCACGGCGCCCTGCTCCTACAGGACTGCCCGAGCCCAAAGAGACCTCCGCTGGAGTCAAACTGTGGTAGGGGCTCAGTTTTCTCGCTCACCTTGCCACCAGTCAGTTTTCGTGTACGCCTTCTTGTCCGTCCTGTTTTCGACTCTGTTCGCAGACTCCCGTTCCCGAGCTTCTGCGCGTCTCTCCTTGCCGAGCCGCTTGTGGAGGCAGCCAGCCGCCGGGCGGCGGGAAACCCAAATCGCGGTTTCCAATGGCGCGTAGTCGAGCCTCCACACCGAGCCTTTTCTGTTCCTATTTTAGCGCCAGGACTATATTTTAAGTTGGTTTCTCTCAGCCCAGTTTGTTCCTGAGTCAGCAGAGCATATCTCTACTGGTTCGTGACTCCTTAGTCCGCATCATTCCTGGCCTCTGAGCCGAGTCTTCCAGAGAGCCTTCGGTAGTTGCTGTTGTCTGTCCGCCATGTTCTCCTCCCGGCCTCCATTACTGATTAACAATATTGTAAACACATCTATAAAAATATCTGGATGGTAAAGTATTCACTCTGTGCATTAAACAGACAGTCTGTGTGAAAAGTTATTTTCCATATTCAATTTTCATCATACATGAATGTCCATTTTTATGTGCCCACATCTTATCAAGAATTCATCACTTTTGCATCCAACCAGAGTTTCAGTAAGTGTCCTCCATTGCTCACTATGAAATTTGTAATTTGGACGCAAAACCTGGTCATACGTGTACATATTTAATTGCTGAACTCTTAATGAATGACCACTGCATAGACAAGAACTTCACAGTAACTGGTAAACTTACAACAAAGAAGATAGTTCAAACATACTTTTAAAGTCAGCGAAGATCAACCTCAGTAGCAAACTGGGATATAGAATAACCGAAACAAATATAGCTTATAAAGTGTTTTATTTGTGCTTTAACAAATGTATACCTATTCCTAGCCCGGTAGTCCTTCCAAAATATATAATTTATAGATAAAATACTTAGCTTCTTTACTGAGAAATACAACTAAGCCTAAAGTGTATAAAACATTAAATTTGGAACTCAAGTTCTGCATAGCAGTATGATCTGATAGCATATTTGCAAACGCAAGAAAATGTGCTGAAGTAATTGTACAAATGTAAATTTTATGCCAGCTTATTGATTTTTACATGTCTTCTACCACTGGAATGTTCTGATTTTTTTAAAAAAACATGTAGGTTGCCAAATAATGTTCTTTGCAGTAAAAAATGTGCCTCTAATATTTAAAATGTGAAATCTGAGATTACCAAATTTGTTTGACAAAAGGAAATAAAAAGGATATATGTAATAAAGAAAGAAGTCAAAATATCATAATCTTCTAAAGGAAAATCAAATATCTACCCAAAGACTCTAAGATTAATAATCAAATTCAGCAATGTAGCTGAATACAAAATCGGCACACAAAAATCAATAGCATTCCTATACCCACTGAGAAAGAAATTAGGAAAAAATTCCAGTAACAGTAAATATCACAGAGAAAAATTAAATGTTCAGAAATTAACCTAACTAAGGAAATGGAAGGCTTCTGTAATGAAAACCACACTACTCTGAGAAAGGAGAGTAAAGATGATGTCAAAGAATGGGAAGATATCCCTAATCCTGGATAGAAAGAAGCAATACAGTCAAAATAGTCATACTTCCAAAATTGATATGCAGATTTAATGTAATCTCAGTCAAAATTCCAACTGCAGTCTTCATTTGAAGAAAACAATTCAGAAATTTATATGAAACCAGAAAAGACTCAGAAAGATCTGAGTAATAAGAACAAAGCAGCAGACATCACAATCCAGGACTTGAAGTTATATTAAAAAGATTTAGTGATATGAACAGTATGCTACAGGCCTGAAAACAGACATTAAGTCAAGGTAATAGAATAAAGGATGAAGAGACAACCCCAAGAACATTGGGCTATTTGATCTTTGAAAAAGGTTTCAAAAACATATACTTGAGGAAAGAAATGGGGTTGGGGAAAATGGCTATTCATATAGATCCATATCTCTCATGATGTACTAAACTAAAATAAAAACAGATCACAGAAGTAAATGCTAAAACAGAAACACAACCTGATGGAAGATTAAAATATGTAAAACCCTTCAAATCACAGGGGTTGGTAAAGAACTTCTGAACAAAATATTGGTTGCACAAGAAATAGTACAGAGAATCAACAAATGGGATCATATCAAATTGAAAAGTTTCTCCATACTAAAGGAAATAGTCAACAGAGTAAAAAGAAAACTTATAGAATGGGAAACATATTTTTCCAACTATTTCTTAGAGGACTAATATCCAAAATACTTTATTTATGGAGTTTTATATAAACTCAAAAATTAGACTTTACAAAATAAAAGACTGAATCAAAAATGGGCCAGTGAAAGGAATAGACATTTCACAGAATAAGATTTATACAGATGGCAAATAAATACATGCAAAAATTCTGTGTATAAATAGTCACCAAATAAATACAAATTGAAACAACACTGAGATTCCATCTTATGGAAAGAATTACCATCATCAAGAAATCAAACAATAGCAAAGGATGGTGAGGATACAGAGGAAAAGGAATCCATCTTCACTGTTTGTGGGAGTATAAACTGGTACCACTGTGGAAATCAGTATCGAGTTTCCTCAAAAAACTAAAGCCAGTAATTCTATTTGACCCAGGTATTCCCTTTCTTGGTATCTTCCTGAAAGAATTTAAGACATATTACAGTGATACTGTACACCCATGTTTAGAGCAGCACAATTCGCAACAATCAAAGATTGGAAGCAGTTTACATGACCATCAACAGATGAATTAAGAAAATGTAATATTTACACACAATGGTGTACTTTTCTGCATAAAGAAAGATAGACTTGAGTGTTTTGTGAGGAAATGGCTGTATCTTGAAACTATAATGTTAAGTGACAAATCAGACATGCAAGCTTAAAATCACATTGTGTTACACGTGAATTCCAAAATATAAATAAAGCACAAAATAAAAGATAATAGGAGTTAGAGAGATCTTTATCAAATGGGAAGAGGATGAAGTGATGGAGGAGGTAGGAAAGTAAGAGAAAGATGATGAAGAAATAAATTAAAATGTATTATATATATTCCCAACTCCACACAAGGAATATAGAAATTATTTTTTACAAACATGCTCAAGTGACTATGTTAGAAAATGAAAATCCAAAATCCTGATAGCAAAAAAATAGATAATACAATTATAAAATGTTTCTGCATGTTATCACACAATGGCTACTAAGAAATATTTGCAATACAGAATAAAAATCTCAGTGTTTCTGCAGTATAAGAAGCTAATTTGTGTCTCAACATTGTAATGTTGTGAATTAAGGATCCAACCATTCTTGTCTGGTATCTTTCATAATTCTAATGATCTTAGTCTTAGTGAGGAAGGAATATATTTTCTTCAATGGCTGATTAGAATTAAAAGCAAAAACTAAAGTTGCAAGCTTGAACTATTAGAGCTTTGATATAATGGTGTGATGTGGCCCGGAATTTAATAACAAGTATTGAGTAGGTATTGAACTGTATACTGCATATCTGTGAGAAGAGATTAACAATGTCTATATGAATTTGATAGAATAATGTAAATTCCTTCTGCATTAAAAGGACAATCAAATAACAGATATTGGTGGGATTCCCAACCAATTTATTTCATCGTAAGTTAAACAGAATTCAACAATAATAATTCAGCATTAGCAATGATGAAGCTTTGACAAGGAAGTTTCAAAATTCTGGATAAAAGTTAAAAATGAGTTTTCTTATCTTAATGCAACTGCCTTTTAGTCACATCTTTCAGTATTATCAACATATCTTTTTAAGAATGATTTCTCTTTAATGAGCTTAAAATTAATTTTAAAAGCTGACATATGCTAATATCTCTAAATAGTGCTGTCAGTAGACCTATTCTACATAATCAACAAGCAAAAACAAAGCTCACTTTTACTTTAAAACTGTATATTCTGATTTTTAGGATGCATCCTCAACATCTGAAATAGTTACTTAATACTATGTTATTTGTCACTTTCATTTCATTTTTTTTATTTTAAAAAGCAAAACAAAAACAGAAGCAATGTAGAATTTCAAAAAATAGTAGGAAATTAACATAAGTTAACATATTGCATATCGTTATCCTAGAAACAGTTGTTCAGGTTACAACACCTAGGCATAATAAAAATATCAAACAATTTTGAATGAACTTATACAGATTACTAGTACAGCTATCTATATTGTGTATACACATATAATTTTCCTTTCTCTCATTTCCTCTATCCCTTTTTCTTTTGAGCATATTCTTTCCCTTTCATTGTCACAGTATCTATTGCATGTTTTGGATCTTATTACTCTTTCAGTTTTTTTTTTATACTATGAAGACAATACACTATCTACAAATGTGAGTTTGACTTATTTCAGTCATGACTAAGGTCTCAAGTTGCCTCTATTTGCCTGTAACAGCCTCAAGATTATCCTTCTTTATAGCGGAGTAACATTCCATTGTATAAAAATACTACATCTTTGTTATATATTCCACAGTTCAAAGACCCAGTCCAAGAATGGGCATCTGAAATGAATATGCACCTCTCAGATAAAGATATACAAATGTCACTTTCATTTCTATTATGGTACTAGAAATTCAAATATAGTGGTGATCTTATGAATCACAGGGATACAAGCTTTCAATGAAAAATATATTTATCTTCAGTAAAGTTTGTTCTGCTTATATTGATTTAAATAATGTTTTGAGCTTAATGTTTTTTCCTTTAGGTTTTTAATCAATAATGAAATTGTCTATATGTATGATATAAAAAAAAAACTCAATGTGACATGTGTATATCATGTGGAATGGCAAACTTGACATATGTAACATACCCATTATCCCACAAACCTATTTTGTGAAGGGAAACTTAAAATCTCCTCTTCTTTAGAATATTGCATAATGTTATGAGGTACAATCACTGTTCTCTAAAATAGATGACTTATACTTACTCATTCTAAACAAAAATATGTAATGGTATCTCACGATTTTAGTTGCAGTCCCCTGATGATTAATTATGATTAGCATCTTCTTTTCATACATTGTTGGCATTCATATACTTTTTCAAGAAACACTGCTTTTTGAATATGATCCATTTTTAATTGGCTTATATTCTTGCTATTGAGTTGGGTTTTTTGTATATTTTTCATATTATCATCTTATCAGATTTATGGTGTACAAATCTCAACAGATTTGTAGTTTGTCTCTTCACTCAGTTGTTTCCTTTGCCACAGAAAGCCTTTGCATTTCATATAATCCCACTTGTCTACTCTTTCCAATGTGGCCCATGCTTTTGGGGAAGTAATGGCCTTACATGGGCAGCCCCTTGAGCGTCTGGAAAGACAAACATGTGTCTCTTATAGCCCCCTGCAGTTTCTACCCCACCTCCTGCCTTGTATCTCAGGGCACAACTATTTTTTTCTCCTTGGCTCAACCTGTAAGTAGACTAAAACGACAAGTACAAATGAAATCAGAAAGTAAAAGAGATGTTCTTACTAGTAACAAAGAAATACAAAAGAATTATGAGAGACCACTATGAACAATCACACACCAACAAGCTGAATAACTTAAAAGAAATCAATCCTTTGAAACATACAATCTACCAAGACTGAATCATGAAGGCAATGAAAATTAAAGTGATCAGTAAAAAACAAGAAACTTGAAAAATTTCTTCCAATTTCTTCCAATACTGGCTATATTTTCCTTTCTTTGTATCTTCTTTAATCTCTTCCATGAAGGTTTTATAGTTCACAGTGTACAGGTTTTTCATAACCTTTAGCCATTCTTATATTCAAGGAATAAATCCAACTTGATATGGGAGACTCACTCTTTTAATGTGCTGTAGGCTGAGGTTTGATAATATTTTGTTGAAAATATTTGCACTTATATTTATCAAGGATCTTGGCCTGATTTTTTATCTTTTCCTATAATATACATATTTTTTCTGTTACATTCAGTTACCTTTCCAATATTGAGTGGTCAGAATTCTTTTAATTCAGTGAGATTCTCATGTATAACTAATGATATCTAAGCAAATGACCCTGTCAGTAACAGCATTAAAGAAAAATTTTTAACCAACGTCAAAGAGGTACAACACCCTCTAAAGTACCCTTTCTTATTTTCTTGTCACATAAATTCTTTAAATATTTTTATGTACAAATTCACCGTACATGAATTTTGGAGAATACAGTCTTCTTTGGAACGTGGTGTATTTGTATAATACAACTTGTTTCTTTTTAAAAACCTCCTTCCCTCACTCTTCCTAACCTCTTTCTCTAATTCCCATTTCCCTATTTTCATTCTTGTTTACATTATTCATAATAGCAAAATCCTGGAAGCAGCAAAATCCTGTATACCTATCAACAGACAATTGGACAAAGAAAATGTGGTGTCTATATATACTGAAATACTACTCAGCTCTAAAGAAGGATGAGTTTGAGATGCTTTAGGAAAATCAATGTACCTGGAAAATACACTGTTGCATGAAACAAATCAGATATATTAGTTTGAATACCATATGATGTCTTTCATCTTAGTAAAGCAAAGGACAAGCTAAGATAAAACAAAGGAAGGATCAAAGGAGACAAGGTTGGATCTCTTATACATGGGAAGGGGTCCAGAGGGCCACAGGTTGGGGAAGGAGCAGGAGATGGGGAGAATGAAGTCACACCATCTACAGGATCCTAATAACCACAATGAGTGTGGACATTATAAACATGAGCTAAGATTAATGTCATCAACTCTTTAGTATGTATATTTAGGTTATAAAATTTTGTATTTCTAATTGGATCTCATAATCAAGAATTGTTTCAATGTAGTTATATGCTATATATGTATATACAACTCACATATTTACATAAATGTGTATGTAATTTTTAATTACCTTTTCTCTCTCTGTCTCTCTGTCTCTCTCTCTCTGAATCTAGGGTTTCTTTATATTTTGATAAGTATATTATTCACCTTTTCCAATTTTGGGACATAGTACCTATAATTTAAAGGAGGAGAATTTCTCCTTTTCCCATCTTAGTATATAACACACCTACAACTTAAACAAGGACAGTTTTACTGCACCTAATGGCTTAAGTACATGGTTGCCAGGTACCAACATACAAACGTCATGGTGGAAGGCGATGGCAGAGGAAATCTGCTGTTATGTTGGTGGGAAGCAACACAAGGGATCAGTGGCAGAGAGGAGGAGCAAGGAACCAGGCATTGATCAAAATTTATGTGAACATTTACATTTTAAAAATTGCTACAGTAAAGGTAGCATTTTCATTAATCCGACTCAAGACACCCTCCCTCACTTTGAATGCACTTATCCCATTGCTTGCCACTTTCTGAAGGAGCTCTGGAAATCCTCTTTTGTGAAGGTCTTTATAAAACATGACCAAAACTATGCTGAATGCTGCTTCTCAGTACCATACCGCAGAATAAAAGGCTTTCCCAAACACTAGAGATTACCCTCATCCAGTTTATTCTCCAAACCTGGCATCTTGTGACTTATTCCCAGTCTCAAAATAACTATGAAAAGTAAACATCTAAAACCAATTCAGAACACTGAGGCAACCACAAAAGCATAAATAAAAACACTAATGAAAGTGTGCTCCAGAACTGCTTCATGAGTTAGCAAAAATGATGGGTAACCATGTTCAAATTGAGAGATATGTGTGTTCAAAATCAGTTAGGACCAATATGTCTTTTGCTATAATAACATTAAAATTCAGCACACACAGCATTTTCTATCACTAATAGAGGTACCACAGTCATGCCTCTATGATCCACAGAGATATACACAGAAAAGCATTCCTCAGATCTGTGAGAGTTTCTAAGAAGTTGGCACAATCATGCTTCTCACAGTAATGAACCTTATATTTTTTGTGATTCTTAGATTTTTGTCTCTAAGAGGAAAAAGGGATTCATTAGGAGCTCAAGGCTTCAAGTTTTCCCTCTCTCTTTGGAATGTCTTTTGTCACCTGATAATCAATGTCTCTTCTCATTTGTTGTGCTTTTCATTCAAATCTTCAGAATGTTTATGATTCTGGGATCTTAACTCTCTTCAGATGCTCACCTGACAAATTCCCCATGTTCTGCACAAAGGAGAGATTCTAGTAGGCCAAAGGTGACAGGTTAGGTGTGGGTTTCACATGCTTAATACCCACCTAGAAATAAATGTTAAAATAGAAACTAAATTAAACAAATTTATAACATCAAATGAATGAAATTTTTAAGAAATATAAATTATTTTCTCTATATAGTTGAGACTCACTGTGCTATATTGTCCTCTTGCTGTGAATCACACAATGCTAAGAAATGATAAATGTGCAGCCAATGATTGTGAATTAGTAGATATATTCCAGTAAATTGGGTTATATTTTCTGAAATAAATAATTCCTGTCCATTCCTGTGGGTGGAAATTGTTAACGTACAGATCGAGATTCTTGTTATGGTTTTCCCACTGTTCAATTAAAATGCCTCTGCAATGTCAGGCCAGTCAATTTCAGAGGCAAGTACCTAACAGCCAACCATAGGACTATGTGTCAAGTAGGTACAAAGGAAAGTATTAGGTAACCTATTGAGAGAATTGTGAAAGTGTGATGACCCAAGATATGTTAGAAATTTTAACATTGAACATGTATAAGATTTTGCATTTTAAAACTATCCTATCAAAATTAAAACATTCCAGTGTTCCACAGAATATTATCTTTTAATCATTTAAACTAAAAAACTCAGAAAGAGAAAGAAGGATTTTAGAGATAAGATTCACTACCTCCAAAATTCTCCCAAAAATTACAGCATTGTAGTGTCATAAGGCCTTATCCCAGGTCCTAATTGTATCTGTTAGGTAGTTGAATAAGGATTATATATTTCTACTAATAGCTGGGTAATATTTTGGGTGACTATTTTAGTTGAAATAACAACAAGCAGTAAGATCAGGTAAAATTATAAATATATATATATATATATATATATATATATGTTACATATTTATGTATAAAATGGGTATATATTATAAATAATAAAATATAACTGTTATATTTATATATCAAATTATATGCATAATTGTGAGATTTAAGTATATTATACAATTATAATATATTATATATGCCATGCTAGTATATAAAATATATTTTCATTTTTATATATAATGGTAAAAGTCATATATCTACATATATATGAGTGGTCACAATTTATTTCCTTTGTTTTCACCATCTGAATCTAGGGCTGTTTCAACAACCAATCTAAGAAAAACATGTTTATCAGGTCCTAACCTAGATCCCCGATCTCCCAAATGAATGTGCATCTGAGGTTTAAATAAATTGAGACAAGTTATATGATTTTAGAGCTCCAGGAGTGTCAAACCCTTTAGTTGAGCTGGAGACTCCAAGGGCTAAGACAAAGACTTCTCTGGAGCAGCCCACTTTTATTAGGACCAAGGACAAAATGTGGGGAAACTAGGGAAAGCTTGGGAAATGAGCAGGACCTAGGGAGTCATTTCAAAGACTTCTCCAAGTAGTAAATTATGCCAATTTAGGAGAACTGTCTTGTCTCCAAGTTGACATTTATGGTAGGAGTGTGACTGCAGGAGCGAGATGCCTGTAGCTGCAGTCTCTGTTACTTAATAAGTGTTGGAGCCAAGGTGTCTTCAGCTGTGGCCTTATCTTGCCCTCTGAGGTATCTCTGGCCTCACAGGCCACTACAGGTCTCAGCCAGGACCAGTGATTCATAGAGGTTCAATTACTATGAATCAGCTCCCGTTGCCAGGCAAGGGGCCGAGGCCTAGGACAGACTCACAGATGAACATAGAAAGCAATTAGAAAAATTTAAATCCTGCTCTGAGCTGCTTCATAGTGGTCTCCAATACATGTTTCCTATGGTTTTGAATCTCTATTTATAGTTGACTAGAAGAAAAGAGAAGAATGGTAGGGGCTTTGTCTTAGTTACTTTTCTCATTACAAAGCCAAAATATTAGACATTTATGAGTTGAAGAGGGAAGTTTTATTTCGCTCACAGCCTGTAGATGTGAAGTCCATAGTGCTGGCTCCAAGGACAGTGGAGTGGCAGAGGGGCATCACAGAGGAGAAATATTTTATATCAGACAAAAGGCAACAAAGCTGTGGAAAACAGAGTAGTTTCTTTCTGTCCATTTGTATTCCATCCATGTTACCCACTTTTGAGTGGTGCCACCCACATGCAGTGGTACATTTTTAATCCCTGCATCACACTCTTAATCACAACATCACATATTAATTCCAGAACCACACACCCTAATCCAGTCACCTTTATAATCACATGAGGCTTGGGGAGTTCCAGATATAAACAATAACAGGCTTATATATAAAGCATCACCATAGTGGCATCCACACACTTAATTTCATGTGGAGAATTTGTAGGAATATACACAACAAGAAATCAAAGAGGTTAACAGACATATGGGAAATGCTGGATAAAATCAAGAACCACCACAACAATAGGAAAAAGAAACAAATCCACGTAGAGTTCAGATATTGAGTTATTAAATGTTCTTTTGAAATTATACCTACTCTATCTAAAGAACTAAGTAATAAGCTTGAAATTACTTTCAGAAATAGGAATAGGAAAATATAAAATATACAAGGAAGTGCTACACAGAAAGCTACAGTAACAACAACAACAACAACAACAAAAAAACATTTTGTCTCTAAACACAGAAAAGATACAATAGAAGAAATTGTCCAGAATGTAGCATAGAGAAAGGAAAAAAATAGAGGTAAAAGTCTAAATGTCACATCTAGAAAGTCTGATATATCTTGAGAAAGACAGAGATACTGAGCATAGAACAGTTAAGCAGATCTTGAGACTTGTAGAAATAACATAATATATGAATTCACAAGTCCAGCAACACAAAATTACCCTTGCTTGATGGTTAATGGAAAATCCAGCCCCAGATATAAAAAGTTAACACTATTTTAAAAAGTAAAAGAAGAAATTTCTTTTGCTTTAGGTTATGATTTTTCCTTACATTAAATCTAAAGCCTAATTCATATGCAGATATTCTTATCCATATTTTAGGTTTCTAAAAAGTATGTATTTAATATTGTTTTGTTAAAGTTATGAAAAAAAATGTTCTTCTCATTATGTAGCAAATTCATTGAGCAACAATTACTTGTTCCAAGTTTTACCAAAGGCTGGGTTGCTTTTGCCTTGCTAGATGGTAATCCTGGCATAAATTTTTTACAGTGCCATTATTTGCTAGCATACTTTTGCATTACTCAGTCTTATGCTAGCATAACAAAGTACCTGAGATTATTATAAAGAAAAGATGACTTATCTCCTAGTTTTAAGGGCTGAAGAGCATGACACTGGTATCAGTGCAGCTCTAATGAAGATCTTGGTCCAAATGATATCACTGTGGCAGGAACACATGCGAGAGGAAGACATCGCATCCTCAGAAAGGAAGTCAAAGTGGAGGCAACAGCAAAGCTAGTTGTTCTGTAAAAAGCCTTTCACATGAACTAACTCTTGGAGAAAACTTCTCCAATCCTTTTTGAGGGCAATATTTTCTGTTTTAACCTCCTTAGAGGTCCCATCCCTCAATGATCTCAGCACCTAACACCAGTAGATTGAGGACCAAACCTACAACGCAAATCTTTGGAGAACAAACTACATCCAAGCCATAGCAACTTCACATGGCAACGCTGGTCTATGTTCAACCCGACCGTAGTGAAGTACCAGAATTGCAGTCCCAATTGGTAGCTAAAGATACCAGTGTGTGAATAAATTCAGAAAGCTAGGATACTGCGAAAGATTTTCTTTTATCCCTCTGGGCAGCAAGGCCAAACGGTATTAGAAAGAGGTTGGTGCCCACAATAATGGTTTGTTTAGTCCCTCAGAAATTTAGAGATGTGAATGAGCATTTCCTGGGGAACCCACAAGATTTAATAGCCCTCTGAGCAAAGAAAATTCACTTTCTTTTTTCTATGAAATATATGAGCAGTTATATATATAGATAAAATAATACCGTAAAATTTTTGAAAAGCAGGATTGTGCTGTGATCAGAAAAATTCATGAAAGAATTAAAAAGCAAAACTCTGACTGTTCTTTGTATTTGACAATATTGATCTTAGAAAACAGACTGAGATTTTGTTTGACCAAAGATAATCAAATGAATACATGTGAAAGTGAAGAAGAGAACAATAGGCTGGGACGTCTGCATTTTGATCGTTAGTATCACCTAAGGCTGCAAAGGCAATGTGTCCCTATGGAAATTCACGCCCGAAGTAGCAAAAATGAACTAAAATAATCCCTTCATCTTTCCTTTAATATCCATAGCTCACTTTCTTTGGAGGCTACAGAAAATTCTTCATTTAGCTTTTAATCTTTTTCTTTTTCGAGTGTGAAATCAGTCTTCCATAATTTTCTTGGAAAGTTTAAGTGTCTCTGTTTGTCTTTAAGACTTTAAATGAAATAACAAATCCATTTCAGAATTATCACTGTTAGAGATATGGTTTAATCAAAGTCCTTAATGCCTTCTTACCTTTCAGTTATATCGAAGATAATGTAAAATATAATTTGGAACACTTGTTTTCTCCCTAAACTGGACCAAGTATATGATATCACTAATATCCAGAATTCTTACTTTGATTTTCTAATCATGAGAAACAAGCTTATATTTTCTGTAGATGTGGTTTGATTATGACTGTCAATCATGTATATGGCTAATGAGTCATTAACACAGTGACTTTCAATAACCTATTAAAATTAATTATGGAAGTAAATTACATTTTTAAAAAAATATGTATCATTGTAAAACACTGTAGTCAAATTCTATTTCTTTAATATAATTAATAGGACTTTCCAATATTGCCTATTATCATGTCAAGATTAATACAGAAGAATAAAATATTAGCTTACGGAGTACTATTTAAAAATAAAAAGACATTGCTCTGAAATGCTTAGGAGGGAATTTTGAGTTAGAGAAGAGACACTGGCTGTTATCTTAGCTAACAGAACTTTTTTAGATAAATTACATGGGTTTGGAGTATCATGTAGGTTAATACTCAAGCTCATCACTTCTACAACCTGCTACTGTGTAATCTAATACCTCTTTCAGAACAGTGAAGCCACTTGATTTCTTTCAGGAGCCCTTTTAGATAGGATGCTTTTGCTAGCATGCTGTTGTAGATCTTTTAGAAACACCAAAAATGGATTTTAATCTAGCTAGTTGAACAAACAGAGAAAAGTTATTTGCTCTGGAGTTGTTTTGCCTAATAAACCCATCCTGGAACCTAATCCGCTGGAATTACCAGAGCCAAGAAGTTAATTCTTTCAAACAAAACAAAAAGAACTGCCTTTGCAATCTCAGAAAGGAATATATCAGCTGAAATGCTTAAAAGAGTTTATAGAATATACACAAAGTTTTTATTCAAAAATAGTTGGAGGCCACCCACAGCATGCTATAAAAAGATCCAATTTTCTATACTTTTTAATTCTGGCACTGTTCGCTTTCTTGTCTATAACAAGGAAACTTAAACATGATAGTTTTTACCCAAAGCTTGACAATATAAAATCTTGTTATATTATTAAATATTCATATTCATATTCTCTGAACTAAAATTTCTTTTAAATAATGAGTATTTGAAATATTCCTCTTACTAAACATATGATTTCAAAAACTAGCTTATCAATTTCTGTCTTGTAGAAAGTAGAATTTTAATACTTACAGGACATCACTGTGTCAGATACCCACAATTTTCTAAAAGGACCAACCAGATCTATGCCAAACAAAATATCGTAGCCATTTTAACAAATACTTAGATGATAGGGCAATAGCTCGTTATACTGTGACCCCAGCTGAAGGGGAAAAAGCATATTTTAATAAACACACCTTTCTTGATGGGTAAATAAGTGAATTATTTGACTAACCACACACATAAATATATTCTACATGGAATGAAAAATCTGATGTGCTTGCCAAACCATGAATACCTTTAGAATGCTTACAATACATCAAAAATGTAGTTTTATTGTTGAAGTTTTATTTTGAAATACAAAATAAAACAAAATGTGTTGCATGTTCAAGATGTACAAGGACATGATTATATATATATATGTGTGTGTGTGTGTGTGTATATATAAAACAGTGATTATCACCATCAGATTCACCATTAATTACCTACTGTTACAAGTTATTTTGTGCATGCATGCAATAGACACTTAAAATCTGTTCTTATCAAATATATAATAAACAATAGAGTACAGTCATATATAGTCACCATGCTATACATTAGGTCTCAGAACATATATATCTTATAACTGAAATTTTACACCTTTTGACTAAAATTTCACTTTCCCACACCTGCCAACTGACACTGTTTTACTCTGCTTCTGTGATTTCAGCTTCTTAATCTTGCTATACATAAATCATGCCGCATTTGTCTCCATGTCTCTCTCAAATGTCCCCCAACTTCACCCTTGTTATCACAATTGACAGAATAACATCTTTTATGGCTGACATGTATATATCTATGTATACTACTATAGAGAACTGTGTAGTTTCCTATTTTGGTGAATATAGATGATGCTGCAATGAATAAGAGATGTAGGTATCTCTTTGAGACACTGTTTATTTATTTATTTATTTATTTATTTATTTTGTACTAGGGATTAAACTCACATGACCTCACACTTACCAGGCAAGTACTTGAGCTGCCGAGCTAAATCCCTGGTTGTTTTTATTTCTTTTGAATAAACAACCAGTAGTGGAATTGGTGGATAACATGATACTTTTATTTTAGTAATTTCTTGAGTAACCTCCAGAGAGGTTTTCTACATGGCTGAATGAATTTATATTCCCATCAACAGCATTAAAGGATTTCTTTTTCTTCATAAACTTGCCAATGGTTTTCTAACATCATTTTTATGATATTAAGGTATGAAATGTTATTTCATTGGAATGTTAATCTGTAATTTTCTCTGCTGAATAGTAATGTTGAGTATTTTGTATGCACTTATTGGCTATGTCTTTTGAGAAATGTCTTCATGTCATGTGGCTATTTTTTTAAAGCATGTAGTTTTCAAGTCATTGAATTATCTGAGTTCCTTACAAATTTTGAGTATTAACTCCTTATTAGATAAACATTTTGCAAGATTTTCTCCTACTCTATAGGATACACTTTAAATCTGATGGCTTATTCCTCTGATATATAAAAGCATTAAGACAAAGATCCAATTTCAATTGTTTGCATAACAACATTCACTTCTCCCAATACCATTTATTTAAGATATTGTATTTTCAACACTATTTATTCTTATCTAATTTTTCAAATACTAGTTTACCAACATGTGGGAGTATATATTTTTAAATTCTCTACTTTTTCCCATTGGTCTCTCTGCTTTTCTGCCAGGATAATACTGTTTGGATTATCACAGTCTAGTAATAAAATTTGAAATCAAGGAGTGTGTGTTATACAATTTGATCATCTTTCCCAATATTACTTTGACTATTTAAAGTATTATGTACTTTCATGTGAAATTAAGATAATGTCTATTATTATTCTTTGAGAAATACTGCTGCAATTTTAATAAAAATCACATTGATCTAAATATTTTAGTTGTATGAAAATTTTAACAACTATAAATTCTTCTGATGTATGGAAAACAGGATATATTTCTATTTATTTTCATCTGCTTCAATTTCCTTTATCATGTTTTATAATTTTCAGTGTACTATTTAATTATTTTGATCATACTCATTTCTATTTTTTATTCTATTGTAAATTGTCTTGTTCTCTTAAAATTTTCCCCTCAGGAAGTTTTATTTGTTAGTGTATAGAAATGTTGCTGAATTGCACATATCAATTTAGCATCTTGATTTTTTTAACTTCTTAGTTCTATACTTTTATGGATGGAGTCTTTAGAGTTTTCTATAGGTAAGAATATGTCAAGCAAAGGGAGATAATTTTCATTCTCTTCTAACTTGGTTACTTCTAACGTCTGAATGTGTATTTTCCTTCAACCTCATATATTAAAATGTAACCACTAATGTTATGATATTAGAATTTGGGGGCATTTATGAGGTAATTAGCTAATGAGACTTCACTATCATAAATAGGACTAGTGTCTTTATAAAAGAAACTCGAGTTAGCTTGTTCAGTCCCAGGAATTATAGAAGATAGTATCTGTGAAAAACATGACTTCATTACACACCAAAATTTCTAGCACTCCAATCTTCACAACATGAAAAATTGGGAAATGCAGTGTTGGAAATTACATCACCCATGGTATTTTTTTAATAACAGGTCAAACTGACTAAGACAAATGCATATTATATATATATATATATATATATATATATATATATATATATAGTGTAATTTCTGTAATATAAATCTCACTACAATAGAGTTGGTAAAACTGGTGAATGTGGGCATCCTTGTCCTGATCCTGATCTTAAAAGGCCATATATAATGAGTTTATCAGATATAGATAATTATGTTGAACCTTTTTTCTTCTCTATTTAATATTTTGAGTTTGCGTCTAAAGAAAGTTGAATTTTGTCAAAGCTTTTGTGAAAGCTTTTCTTTGCTGTTAACTATATGTATTTTGTCCTGTCTTCTGTTAAAGTGGTGTATCATATTTATTAATATACATATTTTGACTATGTTTGCATTCATAGTCTATGTTCTTCTTTTTCATGGTGCTTAATGCTTTTAATTTGCTCTCAATTAGTGGAGACAAAATAGTGTTGGTGGGTTTTGGATTCATATTTACCAAACATACGAGCCTGTGATTATTTTCTTGCTGTGATTTTGGCTGTGGTATCAGGAAACACTGGCTTCAAAATATTCATAAAATTAGTATAGAAGCATTTCCTCTTCTTCATTTTTTGGAAGAATTCCAGAATTATTGGTGCTTATTCCTTAAACTATGGGTAGAAAATAAGTATTCCTCATGGATCTAAAGACAAAAGTACAAAATTCATATGAAACCAGAAGAGATACAAAATACAAAATAGTATTCGTTATGAATCTAAAGAAAAAAGTACAAAATTGTATGAAACCAGAAGAGATTCAATTGAAAAACAGAAATGGGTAATAAGAACAAGACAGGAGGCAACATAACCTGGATTTAAAGTTATAATTCAAAACTATATTGATAAAATAAGCATGGTACTGGACCAAAATCAGACACTTGAATCAATAGAACGAACTAGAAGATACACAAACAACGTTAGGCATATTCAAATATTTGATCTCTTACAAAGACACCAAAAACATACACTAGAATATAGTTTATTTTGTTTTTGTAAATGGTTCTGGAAAAATTGGCTTTCCACACGCAGAAAATTGAATCTACATCCATGTGTTTCACCATGTACTGACTAAAGCAAAAATAGGTCAAATATATAAGTGTGAAAACAGAAATCCTTAATTTGTTGGAAAATAAAAGAAGTAAAACTCTTTCAGCATAAGTTTAGACGAGGACTTTCTGAAGAGAACCTCAATCGTATAAGAAATAGTACCAAGAATCCACAAATGGGATCATATGAAACTCAAAATCACAGCAAAGAAAATAACCATCAGAGTTAAAAGATAATCTACGGAATGGGGAAAACTTTTTTTCCAGCTGTTCTTCAGACAGAAGATTATTGCATAGAATAGATAAAGAAGATTAGGCCAACCAAAATAAAGGACACAATCAAAAAATGAGCAAGTTAAATGAATAGACACTTCTCAGAAGAAGAAATACAACTGACCGATAAACACATGAAAAAATATTCGACTTCACTTGCCATCCAATAAATGCAAGTTAAAACAGCATTAAAATTCCATTTTCCACCAGAAACAATGGCTACCACCAAGAAATCCACCAATAATAAATGCTGGTGAGGCGAGGGAGAAAGGAACACAGTAAGAGTATAAACTGACACAACCATTAAGAAAATCAGCATGGAGATTTCTCTAACCATGACAAACCAAAATTCTGTCTTGTTCAGATACTTCCCTTTTAGGTATGTTTCTAAAAGAGTTTTAAAAAAGTCATACTACACTGATGTATACTTATTCATGTTTATAGCTACACAAGGAAGACAACATAGATGAATGGAGGAGGAGCCTCATTCAGAGCTACTCAGAAAAATTCAACTAAAAACAGTTGCAATTAGAAGAAAGGAGAGCACACACACCCTGAAACCAAGATCAATCTGAAGTAACAGAATCATTGGTCAAGCAATACATACATAAAAGACTTAATAAAATGACCAGCCAGCCCACTCAGCTGCTGGTGGTCACCAGATAGGGATGACTGCCTGTCATACTTGGAACTTTAAAAGAAGAAAAAAAAATGTATGCAGTAAAATAGTGTGGAAAAATCAAGCTATGCAGGATAGACTTGAGATATAAGGTCCTCTAACTCTTCTTCCTTCCTCGAAAAAGAGGATGCTACAGAATGGAAGTGAGCTCTCCTGACATGCACAGGAGTGAGTGAACTATATTCGCCCTGAAAATCAGCCAATTTTTCTTTCTTTCTTTCTTTCTTTCTTTCTTTCTTTCTTTCTTTCTTTCTTTCTTTTTCTTTCCTTTTCTTACTTTCTTTCTGGCTCTTTCTTTTTTTTCTTCTTTTTTCTCCTTTTTTTTTTCTTTTTCACTTCTTTTCTTTTCTTATCCCCCTTTTTATGCACCATAGCACTAACTGGAATGCCTATGAACACGATTAAAGACTACAGATATGCTTATTAAATGAAACAGCTAACCCTTACCCATGATTTGCAGATAGATAGAAACAGGGAATTAAACAGCTTTGCACCATGAGACTGTGCAGCCTGACATTGTCCCCACATTTCCAAGGACAGGAGCAGAAAGGCACCCCACAATAGCCTACCCCACCTCACCCAGAGATGTTACACACCACAGAAGAGGCAGATGAAAATGGTGGAGGACCTTGTAAAGCAACAAGTTGGAAGTTAGCCCCCATCCCAGGAGAGGAGTAAGAATTTGGACTGAACAGCCAGAGACAGGAGCAGGCACAGCAAGCCAGATCACATTATATCATCCCACCCCAGCCTGCAACAAACAACTTGAGATGACAGAGACTTGTCAATAGAAAAGGAACACAGAAGATTGAGCAAGGAGGAGTCAACTGCTCGTGGGACTGGGAGTGTCCCCCTGTGTCTGTCTGAAAGCAACACAGCAATGGGGAGAGAAATGCTGAAATAAACATTGGAAGGAGCCAGGCTGCTAAGGGACACAAAGAAAGTACAGGCTGAAGTCTCTGACCCCAGACTTGTATAACTGGAGGCCAAACTCTACTGCACAAACTCTAGTGCATGTTTTCCAGTGTTATCCAATATTTTTGGACTCTCAGTGAATACCAGACAAATTTTGTTGCTTTTTCCTCAGTGTAAGTTAATTTTATTTTTTCCTTCTTTGCTGGTTTGTTTCCTTTTCCTTTCTTTTTGACTTTTACCTATAATTTTTCTAATCCTTTAGTCTCCCTTTCCCTTTCTTTAGTTCACCTTTCTAGATTAATAATATTTTCACATGAGTGAATAGACTCTAACTTTTCTGGTTAACTTCAATAATTCCCTGGTTACTCTTTCATTATTTTTCTCCTGCCTTCTTATCTAGCTTCTTAAGCTTCCAATTATCATCCTTTGTCCTCCAATCTTGTTTCTACTTTATTTCTTTTCAGTTATATCTGTTTCATTCACAATCCTTCATAAATTTCCCTAGTGAAGGATAAAACTACTCTACCAAGAGGAAATGCTTTGCATACAAGCTCCCAATTTATGACTGATTCTGTTATATAATTGTAGCTTTTTGCTCCTATTGTTTAAGGCACAAAATTAATAGCTTTCTCAGTTTCTCAGTTTCAAAACTATGCTTGATGCTATTGTTGTTGCTAATTATACTACTTTACCTAGGATGGCATATCTGTGATAATCAGTAGGCCTCACTTCTGTAATAACAATGGGAAAATCTGGGACCTCACAACACTCCAGCACCAAAAGATTGTGGACTGAGCCAGATAGCAACATCGCACTCTTAATTAATTGGGAAAGTAAGATTTTGGAACAAATAAAATCAAGAATTTCTTACACATACAAGACATCTTAAAAGAACAGACTTTTCCTAGAGAGACCTTGATACTAGTCATAAAGATACTTAGTACAAAAACTTACAAGGATCAATACAAAAAAAATTTTTTTTGAAATTTAAAATGACAAAGTACAGAAACAAAATGCAGTCTGAGAACTCCAGCCCACCCTGAACAAGTATAGGAGATAATGTGATAGAAGAAATGGAAGACACACACCTGATAATTCTGAAATAATAGCAGCCAAAGTAAAGAAAGTGATATATGAGGCTATAGAAGAAATAAGATCAGAAATGACAACAATAATAAAAGAATTGCTTAGCAAATCTAGAAGAGACATAGATTTTAAAAAAATAGAGGACCAGAGAAGAAATTATGGAAACCATGAATGATCAATAAAGGAAAAAAAATAGAATTCATGAAATGGATTCAAAAAGATATCCAAGAAATTAAAAATTCACTTGAAAGCTGGCAAAAATGCTTGAACTAAACTAAAGATAATTTTTCAGACCTTAAAAATAATCTTAGGTCTAATAATCATGAAAGGAAAGCTCTCTTAAGAATCACAAGGGGAAAAAAAAGAGTAAAGGGGGCTGGAGATTTAGCTCAGCAGCATAAGTGCCTGCCTTGCAAGGCGTGAGTTCGATTCCTGGTACCGATAAAAAGGAAAAAGACAAAAAAAAAAAAGTATCACAAGGAATCAGGACAATGCAACGAAAAATAATATATAAGATTGTTGGGGGTCAATTAAAAAGCAGGAGTCAACACAGATGACATAAAAATAACTATTTGCAGAAGTAATACCAGAAAATATCCCAAACATGGGTAAACAATCTGACATACAGATAAGGGAGGCATATAGAACTTCAATTTGCCATAATTAAATAAATCTATACCCAGTCATATAATAATCAAGATTCCAGAAATTCAGCACAAGCACAGAATATTAAAAGCTGTTAGAGAAAAGAAACAGATAGCCTATAAAGGAAAGCCCATCATAGTCATAGTAGACTTCTCAAAACAAGCCCTCAAATCAAGAAGAGTTTGGAGTGAAGTGTTTCAAGTCCTGAAAGAAAACAACTTCCAACCTAGTTTTATGTACTCTGCAAAACTACCTCTCAAAATTAATGGAGAAATAAGGTATTTCTCTGACAAAAAACAACTGAAGATATTTATGACCTAGAAACCAACACTACAAAATGCATTGAAAGATATTCTAGACAGACATAAAAAATGTTCACAATACCAAGAACAACAACAGATAGAAACCACCAGGCAGGGTAAGAAATTAAACAGAGAGGAAATGCAGAGCACTGACAGCAGGAAAATAACATGACAAAGATAAGCCAATCATATTATCAATTATAACCATCAAGGTAAATGGCTTCAATTCACCACTCAAAAGAAACAGACAGGAGGAATGGACCAAAGAAAAGATCCAACAATGCGCCATACATAAGAGATTTTTAACTCAGAAATTCATGAACTGAAGTTTTAAGGATGGAAAACAATGCTATATGCAACAAAATCACAAATATACAAGAAACATTGGGCAACTATTCTATTTGCAGAAAATGTGAACTTCAAACTAAGAAAGATCAAAAGAGATAAAGAAGGACACCACATACTTGTTAGGGAAAAACTTCAACAGGAAGTGATAGTAATCATAAATATGCATCCACCAAATAGGGGAGTACCCAGATATGTAAGACAAACATTGATAAACATAAAAATCAAATAAACAATAGGACAGTTGTAATGGGGGAACTTAATACCCCACTCTCACAAATATACAGACCAAAAAATAAATAAATAAATAAATAAAGCAAAGAAATATCAGGACTTAAATAACCCTATGAAAAAATGTACTTACTAGATATTTAGAGTATTCCACCAAATAACACCAAAATAAACATTTTTTCATCTGCACATAGGTAATTCTCTAAAACAAATCATATACTAATTTGTAGAAAATGCTTAAGTAAATGCAAAGGATTTGAAAATCCTCCATATATATTATCTGACCCTAGTGCAATAAATTGGAAATTAATGCCAAAAGAAACATTAAAAGTTCTACAAATGCATATTAAATAATACCCTTTGAACAACAGATGAATCAAAGATAAAATTAAAGAAGAATTTAAACAATATCTACAACTAAATGAAAATACAGATACAACATACTGGAACTTTTGAGATTCAATGAAAGCAGTCCTAACAGGGAGATATACAGAAGAGAATTCTCACATCAGGAAAGAGCTCATAGAATGAGCACAAAAAAACAATCTAATTTTGCACCACAAGGGTCTAGAGAAAGAAGAATGATTCAAGCCCATAAAAGAGAGGAAACTGTAAAGATCAGAGCAGAAATTGATGTAATGGAGATGAAGAAAGCAATACAAAGAATTACTATATCAAAGAGTTGTTTTTGAAAGAATAAATAAAATTGATAAACCCTTAGACAGCTTTTTCAAGCAAAGGAAAGAAAAGACTCAAATTCACACACTGAGGGATGTAAAGGGTAAAATCACAACTAATCCTATGAAAATTTAGAAAGTCATAAATACTTACTTCAAACTTTTTACTTGCATAGGATGGATAACACAGAAGAAATGGACACATCCCCATACAAATATGAATTGCCAAAGCTGAATCAAGAAAACATAAAAATTCTGAGTAGTCCAGCACTGCCCCACCAGACTAGAGGACCACTGTGCCATCCTCAGCTCGGCTCAGACCCTGCACCTGTGTGTCTGGCATACTTTTCCTGTGTGCCACCCAGCTGGCCCAGATGACCACCGCACCACCAGCTGGCTGCCCTTGACAACTTTCCTATTTCCTAGACCAACTATTGCTGTTGATATTTGGCTTCCACTCCCCATCTCAGGACCTTGAACTGCAGTAGATTAACCAGGCAAGGTTGATGGGAGACTCAGTAATGCCTCACCTAGAAGATCTCAGCTGGCTCCAGTCACTACAGCAAATATGCCTATAAAACTGAGGTCTTCAAAGGGTAAATTGAGCAGTAACAAAGCTCCCTCAAACTGTAAGAACTTGGAGAGCTTGACAAGGGTGTAGGTGACTCCTACCTCTACACAGAGATCATCAGAGAGAATGAGGTGTGTGCCAATAAGGGCTCCCCCAACTTGGATAAAATTCAAAAGGTTTATGAGACACCCAGTGACACAGTAGAATCTCAGCTGAGACAAACACTACAGACAGGGAGGTCTGGTGACCTATAATAACCTAAAGACATAGCAACAGCAGGAACTAAGGGTTGACTTACATCAATACTCCTAGGGAAGTCAGCCCCGGAAGAATTTAGGACTCACCCAACAGGACCCAGAGGAGAGATCAAGTGACTAGCCCTCCTCTTCATTGCGTAGTCAATAGTCAGACAAGCATCAACCACACAGAAAGACCCCAAGATACACACTACCGAGAGTTGTGACTGTTGAGATAGCAAAACAAAATACTAGCCCAAAAGGTGAAAATGACAAAACAAAACAGCAAAATGCAATCTAAAGCATCTAGTCCATCAGGAGCAACAACAGGTGATAGTGAAATAGAGGACATAAAAAGTCATGCACCAGGAATCTATGAAAAGATAGCAAATGAAATAAATCCATGAACCTATAGAGGAAATCAAATTAGAAATAATTTCTCACAAAAAGATAAAAATAGCAACCTTAATGAGTTGCTCAGAAGATCTAGAGAAGAAATAGATAAAAAAGAAATACAGGAGCATGGCAAATTGATTGAAACCTTGAATGAACAATATAGAAAACAAGCAGAATCCATGAAACAAACTCAAAAGAGTTATCCAAGAAACAAAAAATTCTATTGAAAGCTGACAACATGAAGCTAAGGATAAAATTAAGACCTTGAGGACAGGATCACAGATAGAGATCTTGAAAGGGTAGAACTTTTAAAAACAACAAAGCAGCATGAAATAGTAATCTATCAGCTTCAAAATGATGCCCAAGAGGGGCTGGGGATTTAGCTCAGCGGCATAAGCACCTGCCTTGCAAGCAGGCAGGCGTGAGTTTGATCCCTGGTACTGATAAAAACGAAAAAGACAAAAAAAAAATGATGCCAAGAGAAACAATATAAGATTAGTAGGCATCAGTGAAGATTCAGGGGTCAACACAAATGAGATCAGTAAACTATTCACAGATATAATAGCAGAAAATTTCCCAAACATTGGGGAAAACCTTATATGCAGATAAGGCATACAGTTTGCCAGACAGTCAAAACCAACAAAAACCTATACCTAGACATATAATAATTAAGATCCCAGACATACAGCATAAAAAAGAAATACTAAAAGCGGCCAGAGAAAAGACACAACTCACCTATCAAGGAAAGCCCATTAGAATCACAGGAACCTTTTCAGGGCAAACCTTGAAGTGGGAGCTGGAATGCAGTATTTCAAGCCAAAAAAAAAAAAAAAAAAAAAAACAAAAAAACAACTTTCATCCTAGACTTATGTACCCAGCAAATCTATCTTTCAAATTTAATGGAGAAACAAGATATTTCCATGACAGAAAACAACTGAAGAAATTCATGTCCACTAAATCAACCCCAGAAAGAGTTTTTGAAAGACATATTAGATAGAGATAAAAATGACCATAATCTCCAGAACAACGACAGAAAGAAACCACCAGGTAAGGCAAACAATAAAACAAAGGAAAAAATCAGAAAACAAAAAACAAGAGCATATGTGACAAAGTTGAGCCAGTACATATCAGTTATATCCATAAATGTGAATGGCCTCAATTCACCTATCAAAAGAAACAGGTGCACAGAATGAATCAAGAAAAAGTATCCTTGTATATGCTGTATACAAAAAAATTTTTTGACTTAAAAGGAAACTCATAGTTTTCTTCCAAAAGATAGAAAACAGTATTACATGCAACAGAAACCCAGAAAAAAGCAAGGGTAGCTATTCTGTTGGCAAACAGAGAGAATTTCAAACCTAAAATGATTAAAATAGATAAAGGTCACTACATACTTGTTAGTGAAAAACTTCAAGATGAAGAACTAAAAATTATAAATATGTGTGCACCAAATACAAGAGCACCCAACTATATAAGACAAATACTAATGGACACACACACACAAAAAAAAAAAAAAATACACAAGAACACAATTGTAATAGGGTACCTTAATACCCCACTGTCACAGAAAGGTAGATCAACTAGACAAAAACTCGGCAAAGAAATAACAGAAATGAATAATACCTGTGAGCAAATGGACTTAGTGGATGTTTACAGAGTGTTCCATCCAACCACATCAGAATATACATTCTTCTCAGCTGTACATGACACATTCTCCAAACAGACCACATATTAACACATAAAGCATTATTAAATAAATGCAAAGGGATTGAAATTATCCCATACATAAATCTTACGATAGCACACTGAAATTGGAAATCAAAGGTAAAGAAATTCAAAACCTGCACAAATACATGGAAATTAAATAACAACCTTCTGAAAAACCAGTGGGTTACAAATAAAATTAAATAATAAATAAAATAATACCTGAAATACATGCAATGAAAATGCAGATACAACATACTGTAACCTGCGCAAGGCAATGAAAGCAGTCCTAAGAAGGAAATATATAGCAATAAATTGTCACATCAAAAAAAAAAAAAAAAACGGAACAAGCACAAATAAGGAACTCAATGCTACATCTTAAGCTTCTAGAAAAGGAAGAGCAAGTCAAATCAAAAGCCCATAGAAGAGAAGAAATTGTAAAGATAAGAGCAGAAATTAATGCAATTGAAACTAAAAAAAAAAAAAGAATTAATGACTCAAAGAGCTGGGCTTTTATAGAGAATAAATAATATTGATAAACCTCTATCCAACCTTATCAAGAAAAAGAAAGAAAAAAACTCAAACTCATGCATTAAGGACTAAAAAGAGGGAAATTACTACAGATCCCATGGAAATTCAAAGGATCGTGAACACCTACTTTGAAAATCTCTATTCACATAGGTTGTAAAACACAGAGAAAATGGACAGATTTCTAAAAACATATGAACTACCAAAGGTCAGTCAAGAAGATACAATGGTTTTTAGTAATCCAATATCAGCTACCAAAATTGAAAACGTGATTAAAAACTTATCAAAAAGAAAAGCCCAGGTCCTGATGGGTTCACGGCTGAATTATATAAGAAATTTAGGGAAGATTTGATGCCAATCCTCCTTAAACTCTTCGATGAAATTGAAAGAGAAGCAATCCTCTCTAACACATTCTTGGAGTCAAGTATCATGCCGATACCAAAACCAGAGAAAGACCCAAACAAAAAGAAGAACTACAGGACAATCTCACTAGTGAATATTGATGGAAAGATTCTTAATAAAATATTGGCAAATACAATGCAGCAAATCATCAAGAAGATTATACACCATGACCAAGTTGGATTTATTCCAGGAATGCAGGGATGGTTTAATATGCACAAAACAATAAATGTAATACACCACATAAACAGAGACAAAAATAAAAATCACATGATCATCTCAATAGACAAAGAAAAAGCTTTTGATAAAGTCCAATACCCATTTATGATTAAAAAAAAACCTTCAGAAACTTGGAATACATGGTATCTACCTCAATCTCATAAAGGCCATATATGACAAACCAATAGCCAACATTACACTAATGGACAAAAAAAAAAAATGAAAGCCTTCACTCTTCACTCTAAAGGCTTCACAAGACAAGGATATCCACTATCATCACTCCTATTCAATATAGTTCTCAAAATAATAGCCAGAGAAATCATACAAGAGAAAAGAATAAAAGGAATAAAGATAGAAAAAGAAGTTAAATTATTATTATTTGCAGATAACATGATTCTTTATATTGAAGACCCAAAAACTCCACTAAAAGACTATTAGAAATTTAAATTAAAACAGCACTGAGATTCTTAGAAATATGCACCACATCAGCACTGAGCTACAAAGAAACATAAAAGCTGAATACAGCATGATATGTAAGGAGATGACTACACAGAAGACCCCAAAAACTCCATTAAGAGACTGCTCGAGGTAATAACCAAATTCAGCAGCATAGCTGGATACAAAGTCAACAGCCAAAAATCATGTACACAAAAAAAATTCATAGAGAAATTATGGAAATATTGCCTTTCACAATAGCATCTAAAAAATGAAATACCTAGGAATCAACCTAACCAAGAATGTAAAAGACCTATATGCTGAAAATTATACTACTGTAAAAGATGAGATTGAAGAGGATATTAGAAAATAGAAGGATATTCCTTGCTCATGGTTAGGAAAAAACAACACTAAAAATGAAAATGGCCATACTCCCAAAACTGTTATACAGATTTAATACAATCTCAATAAAAATACCTTTAATATACATTAAAGATCAAGAGAAAACACTCCTAAAATTCATTTGGAAACAGAAGGAATCTAGAATAGCAAAGTTGATTCTGGGCAACAAAGGCAAGGCAGGAGGCATCTCAATTCCTGACTTGAAACTATACTACAAAGCTACAGTGATAAAGTCAGCTGGTCTTGGCAATAGAATAGACCTGAGAATCAATGGAACAGTTAAAAGATTCAAACATAACTACAAAGACACTCAGTCACTTTATATTTGACAAAGAGGCTAAACATGTTCACTGGAAATATAGATAGCCTCTTTAATAAATAATGAAAAATTGGCTTTCCACATGCCAAAGACTAAAATAAGTCCCATGCCTATCACTGTACACGAAACTGAAGTCAAAGTGGATCAAGGATCTAAATATTAAAACAGAAACAGTAAGTCTACTGGAAGACAAGTTAGGTAGAAATCTTGGAGACAGTCTTGGAGTAGGCAGAGAACTCATGAACAAAACTCAAGCCACAAGGAAAATAATTCAAAGAATTAACAACTAGGATCTTAGATTACTAAAAAGGTTTTGCACTTCAAAAGAGATCACCAACAAAGTGAAAAGAAAACCCACAGAATGGGAAAGAATTTTAGCCAACAATCCCTCAGACAAAGGACTTATATCCAGAACATATGGGTATCTGAGATGAACACACATTTCTCAGATGGAGACATACAATGATAAATAAATACATGAAGAAATGTTCACCATCATTGGTCATTCAAGAAATGCAAACTCATTCCTATAGACAAGTATTTTTCCAGAGAAGATTCAAACAAAAAGAGAATTACAAGCAACCTCCCTAATGAACATACATATAAAAATTCTTAATGAAACAGTATGAAGCAAATTACCAAGATCATACACCATAACCACTTGGACTCCATCCCAGGAATGCAGGGATGGTTGAACATATGCAAATCAATAAATGTAATCCACCATATCAACAGAGCCAAAGACAAAAATCACATGATAATTTCAATAGATGCAGAAAAGCCTTTTATAAAAGGTTTTGCTTACATATTCTCTCATCTTAATTGTTATTGACATGTGTAGATTTTCAGTATCTTTATGACTTGGTCTTAATAATTTTATTTGTCCAGAAATTTGTCTATTTCTTCTACATTAACAAACTTGATAGCTTATATTTTTTCATAGCAGTCTCTTATGATCATTTTTATTTCTAGGTACCAATAGTAATCTTTCCTCTTCCTTTTATGTTTTTATACTCTGTTGTTCTCTTTTAATCCTATGAAGTTGGTATAGATAATGGTTTGTCGATTTTGTTTTGGTTATCTTTTGAAAGCCATTTGCATATTATTGATTCTTTTTATTGTCTTTCTAACTTCTGTTTAGTTCTGTAGTGATCTTGTTTATACTCTTCCTTCTACTGACTCTGATTTCAGCTTTTTGTAGTACTTAAATTACTATGTTATTTGAGATCTACTGCTTTTCTTATTTATCACTGAGAACTGCTTTTGCTGTAACTCAAAAATATTAGGATGTGTTTCTTTTTTATTTTTATTTTTTTGTACCAGGGATCGAATTCACAACCTACTGCTTACCAGGCAGGAGCTTATGCCACTGAGCTAAATCCCTTGTCTCAATTTTTTCATTTCTCAAATTTTCAAGTTTCCTTTCCCATTCTTCTTTGACCCATCAATTATACAAGAATATGTTAAATTCCGTATGTTTATAAATTTGCCAGACTCTTTCCTATTATTAATTTCTAATTTTATATCAGATACAGTAGTACACATCATCAAACCCAGCTACCCAGAGGCCAAGGTGGGATAATTGCAAATTCAAGGATAGCTTGGAGACCACGATGCAATATTTTAAAAAAAGGAAAATGGATTGGGATTGTAGGCTGATGGGAGAACATTTGCTTGGTATTCAATGGTATTTCAATCTTTAAAAATGATTTACATTTGTTTTGGGAGAAAAATACATCTTATCCTGGAGAATATTGTGTATACTGTTCAGAAAATTATAATTCATGTTGTTGGATGGAATTTTCCGTTATCCTTCTTTAGATCCATATAGTATTTAGCATTGTTCAAACCCTGTTTTTCCTTGTTGATTTTTCTCTCTTAATGAACAATCCATTACTGAAAGTGGGGCCCCCTACTATTGTTATAGTGTCATGTCTTACTTCAAGTCTGGTAATGTTTATTTTATCCATTTAGGTGTTTCAAAGTTGGGGGTCATGTATGCTTACAATAATTACATGTGCGTCATGAATTGGGCTCTTATCATTATATAATTACCTTTCTGACATGAAATCTATTTTTCCTAATGGAAATGTAAGAGCTCTGCTCCCCTAAACTTCTTCCTTGCATGGCATATCTTTTCATTATTTTACTACAAGTCTATGTGCATGGTTAAGGCTAACATTTGTCTTTGTAGTCATTTGAGTTCAAAATGTTAACTATTTAGAATAGATAAAGACAGACAAGAGTATACTGTTAACATTTTTAAGCTGTTTTTGAATTTATGTGTAATTACTTTCTTCCTCTCCCTCTGTGATATAATTTTTATGTTTGCTTTGCTTCCATATTTTGTGTATCTACTAATTTTCATGCATGTGTATAGTTTCTACAGATCTTGTAAAAACATTACAACATTGTAGTTTAAACTGACAATAACTTTACTTGGATCACAAACAAAAAATCTGCACTTTTCTCTCTTTTCTCACATTTTATGCTTCTCATGTCACTTTGTATCTCATAGTACTGTGCATCTATTAAAAATTAATAAAATATTTTAATGCTTTTAGAATTTATACTAGTGTTAAAAGTGATTCACTATCTCAGCCTTGGAATGTTCTGAAATTAACTATAATTTTTTTTCTTTTTTTAGATCATATTTTGTTGGTACAATTTAGATAAACATAATGATCACATTAATCACAGAAAATTTATACCTGTACATGATATAACTTATGCTTTCCCATTCCCTACTCTCCCTGTTTTTTACATAAATAATTTTATACATTTTCATGTTATTAGTATCCTTTGCATTAAACTTGAAAAACTCTTTTTAGTGTTTTTTATAAGGTAGATCTCATGGTGATGAGCTACATTGTATTTTGTTTGTGTAGAAAAAAACAAATCTTTGTATATTCTTATTTTCCTAAAGATAAATTTTAAGCTACAGTATTGGTGACTTAGATTTTTTAAAATTCTTTTCAGTATTTTGAGTATATCATTCCCCTCCATGTTAGCCTGCAAGATTTTCATTAAAAAACTGATGGCACCACTGTAGAGTTCCCTTGTATAAGACGTATCTTTTTCCTTTTGCTCATTTAAAGACCATATTATCATCTTTGATACTTAATATTTTAATTTAATGAATATTTCAGTATTAGTCTTTGAGTTTATCTTATTTGGTTCCACTGATTTTCACAAATCTGGAAGTCCATATCCCCTCCGACAGTTTGGAAGATTTTAACTCATGTCTTTTTGAGTAAGGTTACTGTCCTTTTCTGTCTTCTTTGGAGACTTCCAAAGTTCATGTATTCATAATTTTACTGTGACCTTTAGGTCTCTGATGCTTTCTTTATGCTTTTCATTCTTGTTTCTTTTGCTTCTTTAATTATCTAATTGTACATGATCTATTTTTACTCTTCTAATCTTTCTTCAGGAAGACTGATCGTGCTATTTTTCTCTTTGAATTTTTCACTTGTCATTGTATTATTCAGTTTCAGTTTTGTTCCCTTAAATTCTAATTCTTTATTAAATTTCATGTTTCACTCATTGTTTGCCACATTTCATTTAGTTGTCAGTTTTCTTGTTTCCCAAAAAGCTTCTTTAAACTCGTTATTTACAATTTGTTTCCAGGCAATTTTCTGGCTTTTATTCACTTAAAATTGGTTCACTGAGCGTTATACATTTCCTTTGGTGGGTCACATTTGCCTGATTCTTTGTCATCCACAATCCATGTAGCTTTGCATTGGTGAAGGTACAAATAAGTCTTCCAGTCTTTACACATTGTTTTTGGCAGGAAAATCTTTTTACTCTTGAGTTTTAAGATTGATTAAACTGCCCAGGATTCCAATTGAGCTTCGGCCAATCAATATAGGTGATGCTGAATCCTTAGCAGAATTCACAGTTGGCAGGCTGGTTTACGAGGTTTTAATCATGAGTGGATTGTGGTTGATTTCTGTGCAGACTGAATTCCTCCCTGACCGTGGTCAGTAGAGTTGGTGTGAAAATGAGGGTCTACCTCACAGTAAGCAGTTGAAAGAAGACTTGTTACCATGGACACAAAACAGGTTTGACTTTCTCAGGTCCATGAGAGGGTTTCTTATCTGTAGTTACATGGGTCCCTGGACAGGTAGAAATGTTTACAGACTAGGACTGAGAGGTAACCAAAGGGTGCACAGCCAAGACAGTGGGCTGCCAGCCTGCTTCTCGGAGAATAAAGTGGTATGTGTGTTTCCCTCTTGTCTCTGGATAGTCAGAACCACTTTCAAGAGTGGTTGAAAGGAGTTTTTGCTAGTTTATAGGATAATTTTGGGATATACTATGAGATGGAGATTAGAAAGCTCGTCATGAGAAATTAGAAAGGCATAATAAAATTATTGATAAAATCAAAGTATGTAATAAATAGTAGTTAAATAATCAAAAACAAATCTCTAATTTTATAATAATCCTTATACTTTATCCTTTGCTTCTCCCAAGGAAATAATTTCAATATATCCCATTTGACAGAATAGACAGAAATGTTGAATTTAGCAATCCCAAATATGCTTAGGTTTGATTCTTTAGCACATTTAGGCATTTTCTATTTGTTCATATTTCTCTCCTTAACAGAGTGTTAAACTCTCCCTTTTCCTATAGACAATTCACAGACAACTGCCAGTTTGAGGCCCACTTTAGTCCTAATATACCTGAATTTAAAATGCTATCACAAGTAAATCACCCAAACCTACCAGACTGTTTTATCTGTGTGTTTCTATTTGCTACTTATTGTCTACTTTATTGTTTGTAATACCAATCCAGAATTATTCTCCCTACACTTAGCATAGAAGGTTCATCTGTCAGCAGAATTGTTACAACTGTTTTTGAACTTAAGTTTTTAAATTAAAGGGATAAGATTTATTTTAGCTTTTAATTCTGAAAGAAAATAACTATTTGCTCTTCTACCATATAACAAATCGTTTTGTTTGTCAGCAAGACACTGAGAATTTTCATGTAACGGAAAGAATTTTTGCATGTCCTGTCTTTGTAAATATGAGAGAAAATATTTACCAGAAGCAATAGTTTAGAAAAGACTAGTTTCTAAGTTTATTTCAGTGTAATTGCAGTTCAAAATTACTATGTAACTGAGAAATATAAGAATTCATTATTTTAATTTTAGGTAACTATTTCAAAGCCCATTACAAAATATTATATTTAATTGTATATGTAGCAAAACCTTCCTAACATTTAAAGTGAAATAAGTATCACTCAAAATATTTCAATTTCATTTAGGTATATTTCCAATAAAACCTACAACTAGAAATTAAGAGAGAAAAAATAAAAATAATGTAACAAATTAAAAAATATTTAGAGGATTCAATTTCTTAAAAACCCTGTAGTTATTATTAAATATTTTTAAAACAAATATTCTTCCTTCAACGTTGAAGATGAGCTCATTTTTCCTGTTTTTGAATTGCCGTGAGTTAAATAGTGATTGCCATGAGTTAAATAATGATTTATTTGACCATCTTAAATAGAAAGCACATGGTGGATCATTTCTGTAGTCTGTAGTTCTACGATCACCAATTTGTGATCTTATAAATTCACATATATCACATTTCTAGTAAAATGTCCTTGCTAAATTTCCCATGGGTGATGTATTAAATATGACACTGTACTTCTGTCATTGGGCCTACCCAAGCTTTATACATTATTGGCTCTTGCCCACATTTTAGGGATCTGATACCAGAGATGCTGACTCTCCATTGTCAGACATCTCATCTATTCTAGAAGTATTCTGATGTTTAGAGAACTGAAAAGAAAGGATTTGTGTGCCTAATTAATGCAGACAGGATATCTGACTCAGTTTATTTTTGGAAATAATGTGCAAAGTACTTACCACTTTCTTATTTTTTTATTTGATGGATATTTTTCTCAAAATCAATCTCTACAATTTTCAGACTTTCCCTCTCCAAAGACTATTTCATTTGTAATATTTAACCTACACAGATAGATGACAGAAGTTTCTGTTATTTAAATAGTTGGATATTAAAGATTCAATGCCATTGAATTCAAACTATCAAGAAAAGACAAAATTAAAGAATAGAAGTGTAATATCTGTGGAAAGTTAATATTTTTCTCTTCTTTCGAATCATTGGTAACATAACAAAAGCTGGAAATTTAAAATGTAAGTCTGGTAAAGTCATGTTTATCTCTTTTTCACTCATTCATTTCTTTACATAAAAGATAAACAGTGGTTTTTCCCTTGTATCCACACATCAACACTTTTTAAGATCTAATTAAACATATCGATGCTATTAGTATACAAAATTAAAGTTACCCTGCCACTAAATCTGTTAAACCCTCCAGAAGGACTTTCTAAAGCTAATATTAATAATTCCTCTTAGATTTTCATGTTACAAGGGGATAAATGAAGACAAAACAGACATGTTAGAAGCAAAAGAGTAAATGTGGTATTTGCCTTCCTGTCTGCAGCACTGGGGTTTCCCAGAAAATTACCATCAGTCATTTCAATTAATACACACTACACTAATTTCTAACTAAATGATAAGCCATTAAAAGAGATGAGTAGGTGTAATAAAGCTTAACCGTAGACACATCTAAAAGGCTGACCCAAAGGGCTTACCTATAATTATGCACTATATCATGGCACTAACCAACTCCAAATGTGAAGCATGAGTACCATACATGGATTGGTGTTTCCAATTACCTACACAGTAGAAGATGATTCCAAATATTGATCCAAAAAATAGAGAAGGGTGGACATATCGGGAAATAAAATTGATATTCTGATTTTTCAGTCTTCGCACTTTGCTTTAATTAAATTTGTTTGTGTTGTTCATATACTCTTTAGCCCTCTGTTTTATCAGAGCATTTGCATGTGGATAGATGAGTGCATGAATTAAATGTTATCTAAAACGATTTAAAATTTATTAGAAGACTTTGAATAACCTTTTGGTAGAATAGGTGTGCCATTTTCATCTTTCCACATCTTGTCTAGCTCCCAAATCCTTGTAAAACAGATATGATCTTCACACTAAAATGTTTATATTTTATTGTGGATTACTGACAAGAAACAAATACATAAACAAGAGTAGTACCACATATTGTCTAACATTATGAAGAAAAATAGTTAAAATAGATGATAATGGTTGACAACAGAGCCAGGTGTTGAAGAGCACAAAGTGCCATCTGCATGCTGGGGATCCAAAGAATCCAACCGAAGGCCTGGAACTCATCATAGTATCCCAAACAAGTCCCTATCAGGAGGCCAGAGGATCTGAGATGGAATGCTGAAGGGTCAGAGGTAGAACTGAAGAGTCTGCACTGGAAGCCAGGAGACAGTGTTCAAGGTAGAAGTGAAGACTGGAGCTCCTCTGAAGAAAATGGGAGCAACCCTTCTTTCTCGGTTTCCTTTTTTATGATGTTCCTCATGATAACCCTTCTTTTGTGAGTCTTTCACCCAGAACTATGCTGAACCAATTTAGTTGGGCATTACTTACTCAAGTTAAAGTAATCAATCAAACATCACAGAGCCTTTCTCACTTTTCAACAAATGTTGATAGGTTCCTGGCACTACAACCCATGAAAGTGTAGGTGTCACACAATACTACAACTCCTAAAAGTGTCTCTCATGGTGGGTCCACACTCATTCTCTAAAAATTTATAAAATTATGATATAAGTGTCCCTACCAGTGTGTGGCCCCAGTGGCTCCTGAACCCGGTACACAGGTTTTGGATACGACTCTGAATTTGCCTATTTTCTCAGTCTTGGGAGCATTGATCTGCCTGACAACCTGTTTTCTGTTAAGTAAGAAAGATCATTGATTTTTCCGACTCTCAGCTTTTTCTTACTGTGTGGATAAAGGTAATGCTGTCTAAGTTCCTCAAATTTTGGAACTTAAATCAGATGTAAGAATATTCATAATAGTGGCTTATTCAATCTTTTTGAAGATGTTATTGGTAATAAAAGATCAGTATAACTCAAAGAGTTAAACAATGTAGGCTCCATGCAAAACCATCTTTTGAATGGCATCTTATATTCAACATTCTATTTTTGTACAAATCATTTTTCAAGCAGAGAAACTGAAATTGAGGAGGATATTTCAAGAACCAAACTAGCGCCATCCACATTTACTGCTTTATTTGAAACTTATTTCTTTTCTTCTCATTGTTCTTTTGCTTCTTCTCTAGGGGCCTTAAATCCTGGCATTTCCAGCTGTGAACTGATTCTGTTGATGTTTCCTACCTTGGTGAAATTCCAGTATCTTCAAGCTCCCACTAGAAAACCACCTTTGTCACCTTTCAGTGAGTCCTTCTGAAATCATTTAATTTACTCTTCTTGCCTGCTTCACTTTTCTCCACTGAACCAGTGTTCATTAACAAATTCATTTAATTAATGTTTAATTTTGTCTCAAATTAATAAGACATAACCTATACAAGGGTATGTTTTTCTTTTTGTTTTCTGCTATATTCACAATACCTGGAACAATGCTTGTTTTATGGCAAACACTGATAAATACTTGTTTAATCACCGAACCTTCCTCCTGTTTGCAATTGTCTTGCCATGACCCTGCTTCTTGCTCTTTTGTGACTTTCTCCTAACTTGTCTTTGTGTGAAAGTTAAAACTTTTAACACTTATCATTTTATAAAGTGGTGTTTCCAAAGTGTATTTCTAGTCCTATCTCTGTTTACCAAACCTTCACGAGCCCACTCTCAAGAATAATTCTTTGTCTGAATACTGAAGCCTAACAGCATAACCTGATTCTTTAATGTAGATATTTCACAGTTTCATCCAAAACTGAGTACCTATAGAATGAGTCAAAGGTACGTGAAAATTTTTAGAGACATAAAATTTGATTTTGTTACATACATTTCAAGAATTAGAATCGCAGATTCGTTAGGAAAGCCTCCAAGATAATTCAAAACTCTGACCTCAATTTAGATTTTAAGTCTTCTCTACTTTTACAGTGTCCAGCCAATATGCTATGAAGTGTAGAAAGCTAAGTGAGAAGTACTCTCCGGAGAGATTGTTACTTATGGGAAAGGAAGTTTATGAGATGCTTAACGAAACTTTCAGGAAAGGAAGTTTATTTCTGTGGGAATGAAAAATAACCATGATCTTTAATTTATATAGTTTAATAGCTAATTATAAAGAGATGGTTAGCTGTTTAAAAATCATTCACTTGATATAAAAGCAAGTTTTTATTGTAGTAAGGATTGAGCAAACAAACTTATTTTGAAACTATGCTAAAAGATTTCTTCAACGAATGAGTTTTATTCCTTGGTATTGTTACAGAGTAGTAACACCCAACCCCTCATCCCAGGATGCCAAGGAAAGACTTAGGATAAAGGCTTTGAAGTGTAGGAAAGCTGTAAGAGGTTGAGGATGGCCAGGGGGAGGGAGTCCCAAAAGTGGGTTGCTGCTGAGCTCTTTGTCTAAACACTTTTGATATGCAAAAAATAGTTTGTTGATTATATTGGGTCAAATTCTAATCATTCTAAAGGATTTTACATGCAATCACTTAGGAAACATTGATCCAGTAGGAAAACGAAGTGCAGAGCAATAGTATTTAGCAGGAAAAACAAAGGCATTTTTGGAAGGACTAGGAGAGAGGGTCAGAGAGGTCAGAGTCCTCCATCTATGTGCTCATGACATTGTTTCTATGTGTTTGTTCCACTGTTATTGGACCAGATGGTGTGGGCTATAGAACAGTTGTGGGCTGTTGTTCATCTCTGGGAGGCTCATTGGCCTAGTCATGGTCTCCATCTTGGGGCCTCGTTTCATCACCCCACTTCTTCACCCCAGGCCTGGTTTGACTCGTCTCTGTTCTGACTGTCTTGAGCCTGGTTCCTTTCTAACTGCCTGTTCTCTCTACTGACTTTAGCTATCTGCAATAGTATGACTCATCACTTTCAATAATAAAAAATCATTATGTTATACTGTAAAAAGTGCAAATGACGAAGTATACTATCATATTTAATCCCTTCATTTGTTCAAAATTGGATAATAACATAAATACAAAAGTTAATGGCAAGATAGTAAAATCTGTATGTTTCTAAAACTGAACTATCCAGGTCTTCAGATATAGCTCAGTGTAAGAGCACTTGCCTAGAAAGTATGAGGTCCTGGATTCACTTTCTGTCACTGTAAAAAAAAAATGGATAAACATAAATTTGAAGCTTTGTTTATTAAATATGAAATCAGTTTCACAAGACATTCATAGCCACACAAGACTCGATGACACTAGTAGTTATAAACATGGCATTTAAACTATTCATCCTAAAATTGAATTATTAAAGTTTTAACAAAATACTGTTATGAAGTGTAAAGGTAAGATACTCATCATAAACCCAATAACATCTAATTGGTTGATATATATTTATATATAATTGAGATTTATAGATAGATATGTAGATATATACATAATCAAATGTATGCACATTTCACATTTTCTGAAAAGTCTTATTTACTTCCCTCCCTATGACATACTACTTTATCGCAGGAAACATTTTGCCTGATCCATGGATTCTGCATTTTTTCCCTCATATTTGTTATTTCATTAATTCATATGTTTAAATTTTAATCTTTTTCTCAAGAAATCATTCATCTCTCCTTTAATAGCCTCTCTACAATAAGAATATTACATCACCACATGAATACAGTGCTTTGTTTATAATATTTCAGCCCAGCTAATCTGGCATCTTCAATGAATGCTATAAAAACTCATTTGCCTGTAATATCTAGCCAGTCTTTATTACTTTAATTCACTTGTGCAACAACCTCTTGAAGATATCCTTCTATATTTGTACCCACATAATACTTGACCAGAGATGATTAGAGAACTCACAAATCATTGACCCAAGAAATCTTATGCACAGGCTGGGTTACCCATTAAAGTTCATTTCTAGGAAATAGGAATTTGAATATTGCAGACTGAGACACCTGTTACCCAGACTTGGGTAGAGGGATGTAGATAATGTAAACACAGGAAAGTAGTAAAAAAAAAAAAAAAAAAAAAAAAAAAGAAAAAAAAGAAAAAAAGAAAGAAAGAAAGAAAAGAAAAGAAAAAAAGGGAAACAAAAGTGAAGATTCAAAACAACTGATTTCTAGGCTCCTAGAGCTATCCCACATCTTAACTCCTTAAAGTCCCAGTATTTCAGTCTTCTTAGATTTTGTTTCCTTGCTTTTGGATCAAGCTTGAGTCGATCTCAAAGGCTAAAAAATAAATAACTATATAATTATCCTATTTTGCTTGTGTCTATAATTTCTATGAATTTTCTGTTTTTTTATGTTTCATAATATTTTCTAGATTTTAAAAATTGAATGCATTACATTTAATTCATCTAGGAAAATAAACTCCTTCCTAAGGTAAAGATAAAAAAGGTTTCTTGTCTTTTATCAACAATGAGAAGCAGCAGCTTGTTTGGGACTCCTGCACCTCGCCATCAGTGTGCAGAGGAGGGGCTGAGGCGCCTGCATCAGCCTCCCCGTGTGTCTGGAGGACTGTGGATATCTCAGCAAGCAGGGGAGGATCGCAGGTTCCAGAGGCACCACAGCCTGTGCTGAGTGCTCAGCGCACTCTGCCCAAAGCCCAGAGTGTTCGGAACCCTCCAGGCTTCCGGGTGCAGTGAAGTGGAGAAGTGGGTTTGAGGCCTCTACATCCACCTCCCCATCCCATCTGCACTTGGAGAACTGCGGAGCTTCCAACGGGTGGGCAGGCCCACACTATCCCCGGAAGCCAGCCTGTTTGGGACTCCCGCACCTCGCCATCGGTGTGCAGGGGAGGGGCTGGGCGGATCTGGGGCACCTGCATCAGCCTCCCCGTGTGTCTGGAGGACTGTGGATGTCTCAGCGGGCAGTGGAGCATCACAGGTTCCAGAGGCCTGCAGCCTGTGGTGAGTGCTCAGCACACTCTGCCCAAAGCCCAGACTGTTCGGGTCCCTCCAGGCTTCTGAGTGCAGTGAAGTGGAGAGGTGGGTTTTAGGCGTCTACATCCACCTCCACATCCCGGCTGTGCTTGGAGCGCTGTGGAGCTTCCAACAGGCAGGTGGGCACACAGTGTCCCTGAGGCCCAGCTTATCTGGAACTGCAGAGTTCTGAACAGGCAGAGGAGGGCCATTGGTTCTGCAGGCCCAGTGGCTTGGGGTAACGGGGTGCCAGAGTCTCAGGAGCTACAAACATAGAAGGGGATTTCCAACAGACCCTGAGGAAGCTTTCAAATAACACTTGAAACACAGAAATATAGGAAAATGACAAAACAAAAGACCAAATTACAACCTCAAACCTCCAGCCCATCTCAAGAAACCCTAGGCGCAATGTATATAGAAGAAAACATATGCCATTCACCTCAAATATCGGACACAATAGCTACTGAAATTAACAAGCAAATCCAGGAAGCTTTAAAGAAATTCATAGTCAAAATAATCTCCCAGGTAAAAGAAGAAATGATAAAAGAAATGAAAGAGATTCTGAATATATCTAAAGAAAACACAGATAAAAAATTGGAGAAACTAAACAAAAAGATAGAATCCCTAGACGAGCAATATAAGAAACAAACAGAATACATAATGCAGATGCACAGAGATATACAGGAAATAAAAAACTCCACTGAAAGTTGTAAAAACCGCCTTAATGAAAGTAAAGATAGAATTTCAGACCTTGAAGACAGGATTGCAGCTAGTGAACAGGAAAGGAAAGATCTTTTAAAAATAACAAGGAATCAGGAAACAACAATTCAACAACTGCAAGATGATGCAAAGAAAAATAACATAAGAATGATAGGGATTAATAAAAAAAAGGAGACAACATAAAGGATATCAGGAGGATATTTAGAGAAGTAATAGCTGAAAATTTCCCAAGCATGAGATGAGAAACCGACATCAGGATCAGTGAAGCATATAGAACTCCAAATAGTCATAACCAAAATAAAACTACACCCAGACATATAATAATCACCATCCCAGAAATCCAACACAAGAATAGATTATTAAAAGCTGTCAGAGAGAAAAGACAGATCACTTATAAAGAAAACCTATCAGAATCACAGAAGACTTCTCAGCACAAACAATAAAGTCAAGAAGAGCATGGAGTGAAGTATTCTAGATCCTAAAGCAAAATGATTTCCAACCTAGACTGATGTATCCTGAAAAACTATCATTCAAAATTGATGGTGAAATACGATACTTTCATGACAAAGAACAGCTGAAGAACTTCATGAACACCAAACCAACCCTGCAAAAAATATTGAAAGACAGTTTAGATACACAAAGGAAAAAACCACTAAGCAAAGCAGATAATTAAATAGAACAGAAAGATAAACATGCAACAGCAGAGAGATAACATTCCAACAATAAACCAGCATTTAACAGTAATAACCATTAATGTAAATGGTCTCAATGCACCAATCAAAAGGAACAGACTAGCAGAATGGATCAAGAAACAAAATCCAACCATATGCTGTTTACAGGAAACCCATCTAACCCAGAAGGATACTCACAGACTGAAAGTCAAAGGATGGAAAACAATACTTCATGCAGCAGGAATCCAAAAAAAGGCAGAAGTAGCCATTCTGTTTGCAGACAACTTTAAACCAACAATGACCATAAAGGACAAAGAAGGTCACTACATACTCATAAGGGGAAAACTCCAAGAGGAAGAGATAACTATCTTAAATATATATGCACCACACTCCAGAGCACCCAGTTATATAAAACAACTATTAACAGAAATGAAAACTCAAATTATCAGTAACACAATTGTAACAGGAGACCTTAATACGCCATTGACACCAAGGGACAGATCAACCAGACAGAAAATGAGCAAAGAAATAACAGAAATGAATCACACCTGTGATCAAATGGATTTGATAGACATATACAGAATGTTCCACCCAACAACATCAGAATACACATTCATCTCAGCAGTACATGGATCATTCTCTAAAATAGACCATATATTAGCTCACAGAACATATTTAAACAAATGCAAAAGAGTTGAAATCATCCCTTGCATGTTATCGGATCATAGCGCTCTGAAATTAGAAATTAATGATAAAAGATACTGCAAAAATTCTGCAAACAAATGGAAACTGAATAACACACTCTTGCGTAATCAGTGGGTCACAGAAGAAATTAAAGAAGAAATTAAACAATACCTAAAAGAAAATGAAAATGCAGATACAACTTACTGGAATTTGTGGAATGCAATGAAAGCAGTCCTCAGAGGAAAATTTATTGCACTGAGTTCCCACATCAGGAAAACAGAATGAATACAAATAAATAACTTGATGCTACACCTCAAACTGCTAGAAAAAGAAGAGCAAGTCAAGCCCGAAGCCAAAAGAAGAGAGGAAATTATAAAAATCAGAGCAGAAATCAATGCAATAGAGACTAAGAAAACAATCCAAAGAATCAACGTATCAAAGAGTTGGTTCCTTGAAAAAATAAATAAAATCGATAAGCCCCTAGCCAACCTTATTTTAAAAAGGGAAGAAAAGGCTCAAATTCATGCAATAAGAAATGAAAAAGGTGAAATCACTATAGACCCAATAGAAATACAGAAGATCATCAATACCTATTTTTTTTTAAGATGCATCTTTTTTTTTTTTTTAATTTAAGAGGAAAAAGAGAAAAACACAAAACAAACCAAAGCGGCGTAAGGGTACATGCAATACAGAACTACAAAAAACAAAACAAAACAAAACAAAACAAAAAAACATAACAGTAAGAAATCACCTGCTAGTAGATTACACACGATCTTCTTGAATATAGTTCCTCAAATCACAGTATCAAAGAACACAAGGTGGACATTCAAACAGGGAGTCCGCAAACAGCTGTGTTCAATGTTCCAAAAACATTGATATAGTCAGCTATTTAACACCCCCAAACACACTTGCTGTTATATCCGTTAGAGCTCTTTTTCTTTTTTTTTTCCCCTCTCTTTTTTACAACAAAACCCACACATCCTGGATTTTACTACTCCTTAGTGCTCATTACTTTCTTTGGGGGGGGGGGAAGAATACAGTCAAATATGGCAAAACAAAGCTGTCAGTCAATACCAAGGATAGACATAGCACATGGTGCAGAACAGAGTACAAGTTTATCAACAATGGTTATCAACGTTGTCCCCTGTTTCCTTAAAAAGAGTTGTCTATCTCACCAGATATCATAAAGTTGGACAAAACAGTAGAGAACAAGACCAATACAACTTAGGCATTGTAAACATTACAGGACTTCCAAAGAAGACAATAGTCAAACCAGAATGGGTATCTTAGTGAATCTTATTGTCTTCAAAGTACTTGCCTATGTCTTCAAAATTGATACTATCATATAGAATGGAACAGAGTCTAATCAGTCAAAACAAGATCGTGGGAGTACTACAGGACTTCAAAACAAGTTAATAGGAAATCAAAAAGAGTTACTATTTATATATCCTAATTTTTTTTGAATTTTTTCTTTAATTAAGACAAACATAAGAAATGACTAAATAATTTTTTTGAAACAATAAGGGGGAGATTGAGATAAAACAGGACATAACAATATAACAATAGAGGTCACAGCATGACTGTTTCAACAACCTAGTACTTCACCACCTTATAACCTGACTTAATAGTAGTTACCATAGTGTGTTTTTCCTTGAAATATTTGGATAAAACTTCATATACTCTAGCTTCAAATATTTTCATATCAAGAAGCCCAGAATAAAGCCTTTCTAATTAATGAGTGAAAACTTTATAAGGCTTCAAGGCCACCTAATGGGGAATCATGATTACCACATATTTTTATAGATTTGAATCATTATTTACATTAGGGAAACTATTCGGTATTCACACATGCGAGATTGATTTATTTCACTAATGAGTATGGTCTCAAGCTGCGCCCATTTATTGATAAATATCTCAATGTGATCCTTCTTTATAGCTGAATAATACTCCATTGTATAGAAATACCACAACTTTTTTATCCATTCCTCAGTTGATGGACACTTGGGTTGTTTCCAAGATCTGGTGATTACAAATTGTGCTGCTATCAACATAGGTGCACATATATCACTGTGGTATGATGCTTTCAATTCTTCTGGGAATATGCCTAGAAGTGGAATAGCTGGAATAAATGGGATTTCCAGTCCCAACTGTTTGAGAAATCTCCAGACAGATCTCCACAAAGGCTGCACCAGTCTACACTCCCACCAGCAGTGCAGGAGAGTTCCTTTTTCCCCACAGCCTCTCCAGCATTTGTTGTCGGTTTTCTTGATCCTGGCCATTCTTTCAGGAGTGAGATGGTATCTGAGTGTGGTTTTAATTTGCATTTCTCTAATGACCAATGATGATGAGCATTTTTTCATGTATTTATTTGCCATTTGCATTTCTTCATCTGAGAATTGCGTATTTATCTCAGATGCCCATTTTTGGATAGGATCTTTGAATTTTGGAGGTCTGAGTTTCTTTAATTCTTTATATGTTTTAGACAAGAGGCCCTTGTCTGAGATAAAGTTCACTAAAATCTTTTCCCAGTTTGTGGGTTTTCTTTTCACTATGCTGGAGATTTCTTTTGACATGCAGAAACTTTTTAATAAGAAGTGGTCCCAGTTATTGATTCTAGGAAGTAATTCCTGTGCGGTTTGAGTCCTGTTCATGAATTCTTTACCTACTCCTATGTCTCCAAGGTTTCTACCTAATTTGTCTTCCAATAGATTTAGTGTTTCTGTTTTAATATTCAGATTTTTGACCCATTTAGATTTTAATTTAGTACATGGTGATAGACATGGGTCTAGCTTTAGTTTTCGGCAAATGGAGAGCCAGTTTTTCCAGCACCATTTATTAAAGAGACTGTCATTCTTCCAGTGAATCTGCTTGGCTCCTTTATCAAAAATAAGGTGGTTGAGTGTGTTCGTAGTTGTGGTTGTATCTTCTAATCTATTCCACTGATCTTCGGCTCTGTTTTGATTCTAATACCATGTTGATTTTACTACTGTTGCTTTGTAGTATAACTTCAAGTCAGGGATTGTGATGCCTCCTGCTTTGTCTTTGCTGCTTAGAATTGCTTTTGCGATTCTAGGTCTCTTCTGGTTTCAGATGAAATTTAGGAGTGATTTCTCTAGATCTATAAGGTATGTTGATGGTATTTCTATTGGGATTGCATTGAATCTGTATAACAGTTTTGGGAGAATGGCCATTTTCACAATGTTTTTTCTTCCTATCCATGAGCAAGGGATGTCTTTCCATTTTCTGAGATCATCTTCAATTTCCTTTTTCAGTGTATTATAATTTTCACTGTATAAGTCTGTCACTTCTTTCATAAGAGTAATTTCTAAATATTTCAGTTTTTTGCTTGCTAATGTGAATAGTCCAGTTTCTCTTATTTCCCTCTCTCTAATTTTGTTGTTCGTGTATAGGAATGCTATTGACTTCTGAGTATTGATTTTGTATCCAGCCACATTACTGAATTTATTTATTGTATCTAAGAGTATTTCAATGGAGTTTAGGGGGTCTTCTATGTAGAGTATCATGTCATCTGCAAACAATGATAATTTAACTTCTTCTTTTCCTATCTTTACCCCTTTTATTTCTCTTTCTTGCCTAATTGCTCTGGCTAGTACTTCCAGTACTATATTAAATAGGAGTGGTGATAAAGGACATCCTTGTCTTGTACCCGACTTTAAAGTAAAGGCTTTCAACTTTTGGGCATTTACTATGATGCTGGCTGTTGGTTTGTCATAAATGGCCTTTATTATATTGAGGTAAAGACCATTTATTCCAATTTTCTGTAAAGTTCTTATCATGAATAAGTGTTGGACCTTATCGAAGGCTTTTTCTGCATCTATAGAAATGATCATGTGATTCTTATTTTTGGCTTTATTGATATGGTGGATTACATTTATTGATTTGCGTATGTTGAACCATCCTTGCATTCCTGGGATGAATCCCACTTGGTCATAGTGTATAATCTTCTTGATGATTTGCTGAATCCTATTTGCCAATATTTTATTGAGGATATTTGCATCTGTGTTCATTAGGGAGATCGGTCTATAGTTCTCTTTTATAGTTGGGTCTTTCTCAGGTTTTGGTACTAGAGTAATATTTGCTTCCAGGAATGACTTAGGAAGGATTGCTTCCCTTTCAATTTCATTGAATAGTTTGAGGAGTGTCGGCATTAGGTCTTCTTTATATTTCTTGTAGAATTCTGCAGTGAATCCATCTGGGCCTGGGCTCTTCTTGGTGGGCAAGGACCCAATTACATTTTCAAATTCATTAGCAGAGATTGGGTTATTCAACAGTTTTATATCCTCTTGATCTAGCTTTGGTACTTCATATGCTTCTAAGAATCTGTCTATTTCTTCTGTGTTATCAAACTTTTGAGAGTAGAGGTTTTCGAAACAGATGTTGATGATCCTCTGTATTTCTATTGGGTCTGTAGTGATTTCTCCTTTTTCATTTCTTATTGCATGAATTTGAGCTTTTTCTTTCCTTTTTTTAATAAGGTTGGCTAGGGGCTTATCGATTTTATTTATTCTTTCAAAGAACCAACTCTTTGATTCGTTGATTCTTTGGATTGTTTTCTTAGTCTCTATTGCATTGATTTCTGCTCTGATTTTTATAATTTCCTCTCTTCTTTTGGCTTTGGGCTTGACTTGCTCTTCTTTTTCTAGCTGTTTGAGGTGTAGCATCAAGTTATTTATTTGTATTCGTTCTGTTTTCCTGATGTGGGAACTCAGTGCAATAAATTTTCCTCTCAGAACGGCTTTCATTGCATCCCACAGATTCCGGTAAGTTGTATCTGCATTTTCATTTTCTTTTAGGTATTGTTTAATTTCTTCTTTAATTTCTTCTGTGACCCACTGATTACTCAAGAGTGTGTTATTTAGTTTCCATGTGTTTGCGGAATTTTTGCAGTATCCTTTGTCATTAATTTCTAATTTCAGAGCGCTATGATCCGATAATATGCAAGGGATGATTTCAACTCTTTTGCATTTGCTTAAATATGTTCTGTGAGCTAATATATGGTCTATTTTAGAAAATGATCCATGTACTGCTGAGAAGGATGTGTATTCTGATGTTGTTGGGTGGAACATTCTGTATATGTCTATCAAACCCATTTGTTCACAGGTGTGATTCAGTTCTGTTATTTCTTTGCTCATTTTCTGTCTGGTTGGAAAACAATTCTTCATGCAGCAGGAATCCAAAAAAAGGCAGGAGTAGCCATTCTGTTTGCAGACAACGTGAACTTTAAACCAACAATGACCATAAAGGACAAAGAAGGTCACTACATACTCATAAGGGGAAAACTCCAAGAGGAAGAGATAACTATCTTAAATATATACGCACCAAACTCCAGAGCACTCAGTTATATAAAACAATTATTAACAGAAATGAAAACTCAAATTATCAGTAACACAATTGTAACAGGAGACCTTAATACACCACTGACACCAAGGGACAGATCAATCAATACCTACTTTGAAAACCTCTACTCTCAAGATTGATAACACAGAAGAAATAGACAGATTCCTAGAAACATATGAAGTACCAAAGCTAGATCAAGAGGATGTAAAACTGTTGAATAACCCAATCTCTGATAATGAAACTGAAAATGTAATAAAGTCCTTACCTACAAAGAAGAGCCCAGGCCCAGATGGATTCACTGCAGAATTCTACAAGAAATATAAAGAAGACCTAATGCCGACACTCCTTAAACTATTCAATGAAACTGAAATGGAAGCAACCCTTCCTAAGTCATTCCTGGAAGCAAATATTACTCTAGTACCAAAACCTGAGAAAGACCCAACTAAAAAAGAGAACTATAGACCGATCTCACTAATGAACACAGATGCATAAATCCTCAATACAATATTGGCAAATAGGATGCAATCATCAAGAAGATTATACACCATGACCAAGTGGGATTCATCCCAGGAATGCAAGGATGGTTCAACATACGTAAATCAATAAATGTAATCCACCATATCAATAAAGCCAAAAATAAGAATCACATGATCATTTCTATAGATGCAGAAAAAGCTTTCGATAAGGTCCAAAATTTATTCATGATAAGAACTTTACAGAAAATTGGAATAGATGGCCTTTACCTCAATATAATAAAGGCCATTTATGACAAACCAACAGCCAGAATCATACTAAATGCCCAAAAGTTGAAAGCCTTTACTTTAAAATCAGGCACAAGACAAGGATGTCCTTTATCACCATTCCTATTTAATATAGTACTAGAAGTACTAGCCAGAGCAGTTAGGCAAGAGAGAGAAATAAAAGGGGTAAAGATAGGAAAAGAAGAAGTTAAATTATCATTGTTTGCAGATGACATGATACTCTACATAGAAGACCCCCTAAACTCCATTGAAAGACTCTTAGATACAATAAATAAATTCAGTAATGTGGCTGGATACAAAATCAATACTCAGAAATCAATAGCATTCCTATACACGAACAACAAAATCACAGAGAAGGAAATAAGAGAAACTGGACTATTCACATTACCAAGCAAAAATATGAAATATTTAGGAATTACTCTCATGAAAGAAGTGAAAGACTTTACAGTGAAAATTATAATACACTGAAAAAATAAATTGAAGATGATCTCAGAAAATGGCAAGACATCACTTGCTCATGGACAGGAAGAACAAACATTGTGAAAATGGCCATTCTCCCAAAACTGTTATACAGATTCAATGCAATCCCAATAAAAATACCATCAACATACCTTATAGATCTAGATAAATCACTCCTAAATTTCAGCTGGAACCAGAAGAGACCTAGAATAGCAAAGGCAATTCTAAGCAGCAAAGACAAAGCAGGAGGCATCACAATCCCTGACTTGAAGATATACTACACAGCAACAGTAGTAAAATCAACATGGTATTGGAATCAAAACAGAGCCGAAGATCAATGGAATAGATTAGATAATACAACCACAACTACAAACACACTCAACCACCTTATTTTTGATAAAGGAGCCAAGCAGATTCACTGGAAGAATGACAGTCTCTTTAATAAATGGTGCTGGAAAAACTGGCTCTCCATTTGCCAAAAACTAAAGCTAGACCCATGTCTGTCACCATGTACTAAATTAAAATCTAAATGGGTCAAAAATCTGAATATTAAAACAGAAACACTAAATCTATTGGAAGACAAATTGGGTAGAAACCTTGAAGACATAGGAGTAGGTAGAGAATTCATGAACAAGACTCAAACCGCATAGGAAATACTTCCCAGAATCAATAACTGGGACCACTTCTTATTAAAAAGTTTCTGCATGTCAAAAGAAATCTCCAGCATAGTGAAAAGAAAACCCACAAACTGGGAAAAGATTTTAGTGAACTTTCTCTCAGACAAGGGACTCTTGTCTAAGACATATAAAGAATTAAAAAAACTCAGACCCCCAGAATTCAAAGATCCCATCCAAAAATGGGCATCTGAGATGAATACGCACTTCTCAGATGAAGAAATGCAAATGGCAAATAAATACATGGAAAAATGCTCATCATCATTGGTCATTAGAGAAATGCAAATTAAAACCACACTCAGATACCATCTCACTCCTGAAAGAATGGCCAGGATCAAGAAAACCAACAACAAATGCTGGAGAGGCTGTGGGGGAAAAGGAACTCTCCTGCACTGTTGGTGGGAGTGTAGACTGGTGCAGCCTTTGTGGAGGTCAGTCTGGAGATTTCTCAAAAAGCTGGGATTGGAAGTCCCATTTATTCCATCTATTCCACTTCTAGGCATATTCCCAGAAGAATTGAAAGCATCATACCACAGTGATATATGTGCACCTATGTTTATAGCAGCACAATTTGTAATCACCAGATCTTGGAAACAACCCAAGTGTCCATCAACTGAGGAATGGATAAAAAAGTTGTGGTATTTCTATACAATGGAGTATTATTCAGCTATAAAGAAGGATCACATTGAGATATTTATCAATAAATGGGCGCAGGTTAAGACCATACTCATAAGTGAAATAAATCAATCTCGCATGTGTGAATACCAAATAGTTTCCCTAATGTAAGTAATGATTCAAATCTATAAAAATATGTGGTAATCATGATTCCCCATTATGTGGCCTTGAAGCCATATAAAGTTTTCACTTATTAATTGGAAAGGCTTTATTCTGGGCTTCTTGATATGAAAATATTTGAAGCTAGAGTATATGAAGTTTTATCCAAATATTTCAAGGAAAAAGACAGACACTATGGTAACTAGTATTATTTCGGGTTATTTGGTGGTGAAGCACTAGATTGCTGATACAGTCATGCTTTGACCTGTATTGTTATATTGTTATGTCCTGTTTTATCTCAATCTCTCCCTTATTCTTTAAAAAAATTAGTTATTTCTTATGTTTGTTTTAATTAAGGGGAAAAATTAAAAGAATTAGTAGGGTATATAATAGTAACTCTTTTTGATTTCCTATTAACTTGTTTTGAAGTCCTGTAATACTCCCACAATCTTGTTTTGACTGATTAGACTCTGTTCCATTCTGTATGATAGTATCAAGTTTGAGGGTATAGGCAACTACTTTGAAGGCAATAAGATTCACTAAGATGCCCATTCTGGTTTGACTATTGTCTCCTTTGGAAGTCCTGTAATGTTTACAATGCCTAAGTTTTATTGGTCTTGTTCTCTACTGTTTTGTTCAACTTTATAATATCTAATGAGATAGACAATTCTTTTTAAGGAAACAAGAGACATTGTTGATAACCATTGTCGATAACCTTGTACTCTGTTTTACATCATGTGCTCTGTCTATCCTTGGTTTTGACTGACAGCTTTGTTTTGCCATATTTGACTTTATTCTCTCCCCCCAAAAAAGTAATAAGAACTAAGGAGTAATAAAACCCAAAATGTATAAATTTTGTTGTAAAAAAGAGAGGGAAAAAATGAGCTCTAAAGGATACAACCTCAAGTGTGTTTAGGGGTGTTAAACAGCTGACCATATTAATGTTTTTGGTTGGATCATTGAACACAACTGTTTGCAGTCTCACTGTTAGAATGTTCACTTTGTATGCTTTGATACTGTGATTTGAGCAACTATCTCTAAGATGATAATATGTAATCTATTAACTGGTGATTTCTTACTGTTTTTTTTTTTTTTTTGTAGTTCTGTATTACTTGTACCCTTACACCGCTTTGTTTTGTTTTGTTTTTTCTCTTTTTCCTTTTAAATAAAATTAAAAAAAAAAACAATGAGAAACATTGTACTAGGGAAAAGAGTGCTAGGTAGTCTTACTACAAATTGCTCCACAAAAAAGATAATCAGCTAGCTTATAACATAATGTGTGGTCATATTGAAAGGTACCATCATCTCTCCTGCCTCAAAAAAGGCATTTATTTTAAGCTCATTTGATGTCAACATATTTTTAAACTGGGATTTAGTCTAAGGCAGAGGATCGCCTGTCACATAATCTCTGACTGATATCTTTGCAGATGCGTCTGGCACAGTTATCACAATGAAGCAGTGAACCCTGTATTAGTAGCAACTCATGAATTCCATTCATCTCTTCTTTGGGTGTTCATAAATCAAGATACAACATAAAACAAAGCAGGTCCTCTGAGACAAATGAGAAACATGTATTATACCATCAGTTTATTTTTATTTCAAATTTTTGCCTCTTACATTTGGAAGGTACAAATCTTTAAAAAAAACTCAAATATTAAGTATGTGGGCTGTTTTTGTATGTGGCATGCTTTTCTTATTTTGAGGAGAATAAAATCAAATGAGACTAAATAAAATAGAGTCAATCAAAACAAAAGGATCAACATGGCATATTACTTTAAAAAATACAAGGGAATCAATAATGGCTACCATAATGCCTCTTGATATCTTCAAAAGGATTGTCCACATCATCAGGCATAATAAAATTGAACAAAAACAGTAGAGAACAAAACCAGTAAGAACAAAACATTGGAGACATTACAGGACTTCAAAAGAAGATAATAGTCAAACCAGAATGGATATCACAGTGTATCTTATTGTCTTCAAAGTAGACACCTATACTATCAGATTTGATACTATAAAACAAAAAAATATAATAAAATCTGTCAAAATAAAACAGTGAAAGAAATATAGGGCTTTAAATGTAGCTAATAAGAAATCAAAAATGGTTCCCATAATGTATCCCACTCTCTTTGGAATAGCTGTCCATTCCATCAAATCTAATAAAAGTAGACAAACTGAAATAGAATAAAACCAAACAAAACAGAACAATGAAAACAATATGTGTTTCAAATTATGATAATCAATTAACAATGGCCACTGCCTTCCCTTTTTAGACAATTTCTCCCCTTTCACCTTCACAGGATGTATTATACATTTTGGATCCCACTAACTCCTTTAGTTTTTGTATTAGAGAGCAACCCACAATTCACCAAAGTGATTGTGAAACTTTTTACCCCTGAGCATGATCTCAAGTTGTATGCATTTGCCTACAAGACCCTCAAAGTTTTCTTTCTTTATAACTGAGTAGTTTTCCGTTGTATAAAAGTGTCATGGCATTCTTACCAATGTGCAGCTGATGGGCAATCTATCTTCACTTTTTTTCTGGTTCCCTGTCACATAAAGCATTGTTTTCTCATCTTTGACTGTTCAGGTTAAATGTTTTCTTATATAAAGCAAATTGATGGACTCTATCTCCTGATCCACTCTGCTGTTTTTTTTTTTTTTTTTTTTTTTTTTTTTTTACTGGTGAATCCAGGCCATCTATATTAATGATTATGACCAACCTCTGTCTCATCTCTGCCATGCTATTTTTCTGCCACTGGTTGGCTACTTTTCCCCTTCATTCCCTGTCTGCCTAGTTCAATGAGCTTCCTCTGCTATTGTTCCTGAAACCATGGTCTTTTTTTCTCTCTGTCTCTAGAATGTCCTTCAGTATTTTTTGTAGGGTTGGTTTGGTGGGCATGAACTCCCCAGTTCCTCTTTGTCATTGAAGCATCTTTCTTCCCCATTAATTTTGAGAGATAGTTTTTCATCAATCTGAGTTGGAGGTTATTTTCTTTCAGGACTTGGAATACTTTACTCGAAGATCTTCTTGATGGTTTGTGTCTAGAAGTCTGTCATGATTTTGATGCGTTTTCCTTTATAGAGGATTGGTTTCTTTTCGATGACCACTTTTAATATTCTGTTCTTGTGTTGAACTTCTGGGATCTTCATTATTATATGTCTGAGTGTAGATCTGTTTTGCTTATAGCTGGATGGAGTTCTGTATGCCTCAGTTATCTGAATCCCATTTCCATTTCCTATGATTTTGAAGTTTTCTTTAATTATTCTATAAATAACCTTTATATTTCATTTGTGTTTACCCCTGCTTCTTCACTCACATTTTTATCCTTAAGTTATAGATCCACTTGTCATCTTACTGCCTTTGTATTTGGCCCTCCTGGTTCCTTGTTATTTTTAAGAGATCTTTCCTTCTGCTATCACAAGCTGCAAACCTGTCTACCTTTAGTTTCTCTCAACCAGTTTTGCCAGCTTTCAATCGAGTTTTTAATTGCTTGGTCATCTCTTTGAATCTGTTTCATATATTCTAAATCTTTTTTATATTCTTCATTGAAAGTTTCCCTCATTTTTCTATGTTACTCTATTCTTCCATATGTGTCTTCCTTAGAGGTGCTCAGTAATTCTTTTATTGTATTTCTCATTTCGTCTTTTACCTGAGATAGTATTTATGTTCTAAGTTCTTTAATAGCTTCATGGAGTTGTTTCTTTATTTCAGTTGCTGTTGCTTCAGAACTGCAGGTGTGCGGCTCCTCGTCTCTTCAGTGTTTATACCTCCTGGACTAGTACTGCTTGCATTGGAGGCCAGAGACTACTTTTTGCTTCTTCCTCTTGTCATGTTCCTGTTTTCTTCTGAACAAGTGCATAGCAGGGTCCCCAGTACAACTTGTGTTGGTTACAATTTCTCTGAAGCGTGCTGGCTAGGGATTTCTGATGAGGACCATTGTATGCACTGGTGTAGGGCTATCAGTGGGTTGTGGTGTACAAGCAGGGGTGGGGCAGGCTTGTGCTTCCCTCCTGAGCTGGTCAACTTCAGGGATCCCTCACCACATTAGTATGCACAGGGCAAGAGGAGCTGGTTGGGGATAGCTTTAGGGAAACATTGGTGATGGCTGTTGGATTGTACAGAGGGGCAGGACTCAGTCCAAGCAATTTCCACCAGTCTGCTCCCAGCTAGGAGTGGCTGAATGAACTGCATTTCTGGCTCCAGGCTTATCCTGTCCGACTCCAAAATGGCTCCAGGCCAATCACCCACTCCCACAAGAGGACCGAGTCCCCCATACTCACCACCACCCAGTTCAGTTCTTTGGTCCACTGCTCCCCTCTGCCACCATGTCTCCCCAGAGAGGCCTTCGGGCTTGCCAGTCACTAGCTTCACTGTGACCATGCATCCCCAGATTCCAACAGCACTTCTTGCCTGATGATTCCGGCTCCAGGTGAATGTGCCCCCTGCTACCACTTTCTTAGGTTTAAGTTTAATGTGGCCCCCACTACGATCTTCTTATGTTTAAGTTTTGCCTTTTTTATTCTCTCTGTGGGCTTCATTAGGGTGTTCCTAGGTCAACGGGACCCACTTCCTTCCTTCTTGGCTTCTCCAGAATGCTATTTTCCATCATCTGGACTGTTTCTTGAGGCTTTTTACTCCGATGCTTACTATTCTGCCATTTCCCCAGGATCATATGTGGCATGCTTAATATGGATTTTATGTAAATTCATTTTTTAATTTTCTACACCTTCAGTAAGGTCTGAGGGAAAACAGTCACTTGATTCTTTATTGTTTCTGTTTGACAGAGTATGTTTTAATAATCTTCAACTAGAGGAAGTAGCTGTCTAAGCACATTACAACCAACTACAGTGTGAAACCTGTCTTGGAATTTCTTCTTCTCTCTGTTTCAGTTTGGTAAGAATATGATTTGGCTGCCATCTCCAGCACTCCATATGTTTGATTTAGAATGTTTTCCATGTTGTCACTACTTTTTCACAGATGCACAGATGAAAGGCAAAGTGGATTAAGCTGCCATAAAATACTACACTGTATTTTGCAACAACTGCACAATGACTACCAATGAATCTTTACTGGAAACTGCCATGGTCAGGCTCTTTATTTTTGCCTTTATATTTACATGGTATAGAAAAAGAACAGTTGGAATGAACTAAAGAAGTCAAGTCTGTCTCAGTCTATCTCTAATACTGCCTAGACTTTGATCCACCTAAAAAGAAAGTAAATTTATCTTTTGCTTTGAAGTACGAAAAGCAAAATACAATAATATTCAAACAGAGTAAGAATCTTTACCTTTATACTCACTAATGACCTATGCTAGGTATATACTATCCTCACCTTTAAAACAAATAATCAGCACTTTAAACAATACTTAGTTAATAACAAAAATTTCAATTGCTTTATTCATTAAAGATAATTTCACAGAAGTTTGGTACAAAAAGCATTATTCTTATGCTCATTTTATAGAAAAGGAAATGATTTTCACAAAGACACATATATAAGTGTGCAGAGGTCAGATTTATGTCAACGAAACTCTTAAAACTTATTTTCACTAATCTATACATATTTTATCACTTATATTATCCCATCATTCTTCCTGATTTTTGCAAACAATCTTTGAGCAGTGACTTAATTGTGGACACATGAAACAAAGCAAGTTTAAGATGTGTCTACTTTTCCAAAGATGAGTTCTGCCGGCATACAGTCTAAAATAGTTATTGCAAATTGTTTTGATTACTTTTCTCTCATTGCTGGGAAAAAATATCCAACATCCAAAAATGAAGGCAGGGAATGTTTATTTAGCTTGTATGTGATAGTTGAATGTTTATTTAGCTCACTATTTGTGGAAGTTTCAGTCCATAATCAGTCGGCTCTAAGGCAGGGTGGCAATGCAGAGGGGCAACACTTCAAGGCAGCAGAAGACAGCAAAGCAATGTGAGCAAAACGGGGAGAGCAACCCTCTTTCCTCTCTTATATTGTGCAAAAGCCACTCCCTGTCCAGGGCCGGTGTAGCTCTCACAAAATCTCCTTGCTCTCCTCCTGTGCAGGATGAGGATGTTTGCAAAGTAAGGACTCTGCCTCCCTTCTGAGTTGATTACTTAAACTTTTTAAACTTCTCAAGTTGAAGCAATGTATCCACCATAACAAAAATTCATGAAATCATCAACTAAAAGCACAATTTATTACAGTGTCCCTCTTAAATCTATTTCAGGCATTGTTAATAAACCTCTGTTCACTTGAAATTTAGTTCTAGATTATTAATTTTAAAAACCTGACTATCATAAAGTCTTGAGAGTTAAAATGTAAGATGAAAACTTTATGAAATGTGAAATCTGTTAATGTGTAGGTTAGTCGATAAATCTTAGAACCCAGTTATATAGTAACTGTGACTATATTACACATTTTTAAAAATTTTGTGCTATGCAATTACCATTATATTGTACCTAGAATTTATTCTTAATCAACATATTATTTACTTTGTTGCAGAAGAAAATTATAATGCTTTCACAAAATGCATTCTACATAGGACTGTCTGGTTATGAGTCTTTCTCTAATCTAAAGAAACTTCTTCATTCTCTGTCTTAATGTAAATAACTTCAACTATTACATACAAGCAGAAGTTGCCCCACATCAGACTGAACCATAATGGTTTCTGGGGTAGAAGTGTTAATTATATATTACCCTACCTAGAAGATTTAATTAAAACCTCTTTAATTGGAAGTAAACCTTTGAGACAAGAATGAATTTATAAAAAGAATATTATGCAAGAAATATCATATTTTAGAGAAATTATCCTGGTTTACAGCCCTCAAGCATCAGGATGATGGAATTTTCAAGCATCTGTAGACTTCCATTCCTGTTCCTTAGAATTTTATAATTTAAGGATCTACATTGTATCTGGAACATGTGAGGAAACTTTGAGCATGTAACTCCTTGATTTTGGTTCATGAAAAGACATCCATGCAGAGCATTCTCTTCTCTTGGTATACCACAGAGATGCCCCTCAAGGCTTAAATCTGGTATCATTCAAAAAAGATACTCATCATCGCTCCCAGAGCCACTATGTTCAAATTTCAGCCTCTTATAGGCATTTTGCAGACATCCATTATGGAAATCTTACCACACTGTAGACTGTACACGAAAGTGGGGAGCAGATTCTGGCCATACTCAATCCTCATAATTTAAGAATTTTATACTTTTTCCAAGTGAAATTATCTCCACTCTCCTTTCCCTGTTTTTAATTCTTTGAGTCAGTGGTGTCCATAAAAGTAGCCAGATTTCTCTATCCATGAACATATAAAGTTGTGGCCAGTCTTAGCCAAGTGTCCTAGTAGTATAAGAGACAAAATGTATATCTAAAACCTTATTTGTAAACAACTATTTAGAGTATATCATTATTGAATTTTATATTGATCACACATTGAAAGAGTAATATTTCTGATTATATAGAATAGCCTGAAATCTATTATTAAAATCATTTCACCTTTTTAAAAATGTTTAAAAATCCAATTACTAAAACTCTGCAAGTTACAGATGTGGTTCAGTTTGTATTCTGACAGTGCTGCTGTAAGATAATTTCCAATAAATCTGTTGATGAGCCTGTCCTTATAAGTATTGCCTGGATTGTTACTTATTTTAGGATGTTCCCCCAAAGAGACTAAACCAGCACACATTCTCCCACTCCTTTATCTTGTAGAGTGTATGATGAGAAAAAAATACATGGTTAATTTCCCAGTTAGATGTAGCTCAACACTATTAATACTACTGTGCGATTGAAAGATAAATTTAAGAAAAGCAAAAAATTTTTTCTGTGTTACAACTGTGTGCCACATCCTTTGTGAGTTACTCAGGCTTTCAGTGTCTATATCTCAAGCTGGCTATTCAGCTGCTTCCCACTGAGATCCCCTGTGCTGTGTGTACCCTGCTGCTATCTTTTTCATGTCCTCAGACAAAGAAATAATCAGACTGTGGTGAGTAAAATTAGGTTTCACCAAAAGGTTTATTCTTCTATCAGTACAAAAAATGTTAACTTTCTGCCTGACACAGTTGGGCATGCCACATCTAGACATACTGAGCAGACAGAATATAGCAAGATCAGTGACTGTGTTTTGATTACTTTCACCATTCAGAAAAGTTTCCATAAGTTTTATTTACATTTTCTTCTCCTCATAGAACATGGCTTGTAGTGTGCCTGACTCTCTTGGTATCGTTTCAATCAAGTGATTTTCACATCTCAGATTCTACCTGTAGATTGCAGTGTCCTTTTGGGTATATAAAGGGACATGCCTGTTGTGATTTAAGTGCTAAGAACACAAGGTTCTGAAACAGTGCCCAAGTTAATTGGCAAGGAAAGAGATACTCTCTTGAAGATCGATGCTTTACTTCAGAACTAAATCCAATAATTTTAATTGCCACCAATCTAATAATTTTAATTGCCACCAATATAAAGTCAGTACTCATTTTAAACAAACAAATAAACAGGCTTTTTGGTGAAATTAGAATTGTTTGAAAATGTCTGATATTAATGAGTATCTATAGTATTCTAACTTAAGGGTGAAAAACCATACAAAATTCCAGTACTTTATTTGTATTTAATTAGATTTAAGTAAATATCTTGATTTTTGAAAACTCTTTTTAGAGTCCTTCAATTTCCTGAAAAACATTACATTTCTTTTTTTTTAAATTTTATTTAAAGGAAAAAAAAACCAAAACAGTATAATGGTACAGGTAATACAGAATTTCATTAAAAAAAAAGTAAGAAACCACTAGTTAATATCACTAGCAATATTCATAGATTACATATTGTCATCTTAGAAATAGTTGTTCAAGTTACAGAATTAAAGCATACAAAGTAGACATTCAAACAGTGAGATGGCAAAGAGTTGTGTTCAATGATCCAAGAAAAACTTAGTAATATGGTCATCTATCTTAACACACCTAAACATACTTGCAGTTGTATCCTTTAGAGCACTTTTTTTTTCCTCTTTTTTTTTTTTTTACAACAACATTTACACCTTTTGGGTTTTATTACTCCCATAGTTCGTATTACTTTTTTTGGAAGAGAATAAAACCAAATATGACAAAACAAAGCAGTCAGTCAAAACAAAGGATGGACATAGTACATGATGTAAAAACAGAATACAAGCTAATCAACAATGGTTACCATAATGCCTCTTGCTACCTTAAAAAGAATTGTGTATCTCTTATTGTAAACTGTAAAATACTGACATGATTCAGCTGCTGTTCAACAAAGATACTAGCCAAAAATATCCTCCTTAGGAACACTACAAAAGATATATGACTCTCCATTAAATTAAGCTACTCTTTTCTGGCAAGAATTTACACTGAATAGTTCCATTAGTTTATTTATCTACTCTAATGTAGATATTATTCTAATGATGTTTGATTTTTAGATATTCTCATCTTTCCCTTAAAATATTAAGGTAGCTGGTTATTAATATTTTATAAAAAGGAAGTGATACAGGAACAATCTTCAATTTTAGTGGAGAGTAACAGAATTTTGGAGGCACTATTCCATCATGGATATGTTTTAGAGAACAAGAATGATTGTACAAAAAAGCCTTCTCTAAATATATGTAAAAATCTTATTGTAACTGGATGGTTCAAGAAAAAGATTGTAGAAAGTAATGTAGTATCTCTCTTATTGCCTTCATATTTGATAGCTGTGTTTTTAATTTTAGAAAGTAGAAAAAAATACAATGTGTTGTGCCCAAACAAAAATGACTAATTGAACAGTATTTTAATTGACCAAATTGATTGAATTGTCATTTTATAGGAAATAAATACAAAAATATTTGATGAAAATTACAAACATCATGTAAATACAATCTCTATATCAATAATCACCAACTCAATCTATTTCTTCTGCCCCAATCCTTGCTGAAATTATTCTCAATAACAGTACCACATCACCAATGACTTAATATTGAGTGCCAATGTTTGATTTACTTGATGGTGGTACCCAAATACCTCACTAAATGTTCAGAAATTTAAATTTCCACTGTCATTACCTTCAGAGTAAATGCTTTATTCTTGGTTTTGCTTATGTATCTGTGATACATCTTAAATATCATTCATTGTTTTATTCCTGTTTTAAGGATTTAAAGTGGTTTCACTGAGGCATGAATTTGGTTTCCCAAGGGGTTAAAAGATTGCAAAGGAGAAATTAGAACTGCCCCAAACTCACAGAAAAGAAAGCCATAACCTCCAGTAGGCCTAAGGGGAAAAGATATTCAGAGACCTATAGGAACTGAACTCAGGAAAGAGAGACCCAGTAATGGATTCTTTAACTGTAGAGAAATGCAGCCAGGGTCAGAGAAGCATAAGGGTACCAAGGAGGAGGAAATACCACAATCTTTCTGTTTCTAAGCCTCATATGTTTGGAGGATGAGTAGATCATGTGGTGCCATAATAATTAGTGGATTCATCAACTGTTGGATGTGTTGAATAGCTGCATGTGTCTGGAGATGGGAAATGCTTGGAGATTTTTCACTACAAGTGTGACCTGGAGAATTATATTCTTGTCCCTGGCTCCTCCTTCTTTCTCTGTTTCTTGGTCCTCGTGGGTTGAACAATTTTTCCTCCTCCATGATTCTCTACTATCCAGTTTCTGGTTGGAACCAGTTGACTATGGACTAAAACAGGCAGCCAAAATAAAGCTCTCCTCATTTATGTTGCCCAATTTGACTGTAAACTAGAGAAGGCCCTGCAGGATACCTTCTTTTACAACCCAAACTCTTGAGGACTTGAGTAGAACAAAAACCTGGAGTAGGGGTGGAAACAAACAGAAAAGTCAGTTAAAGATGATGGATTAACGTCTTTGATAGCATCTTTCAATCTTTAAAACTAGAAAAATAGGGGCTGGGGATTTAGCTCAGCGGCATAAGCACCTGCCTTGCAAGCAGGCGGTCGGGAGCTCGATCCCTGGTACCGATAAAAATGAAAAAGACAAAAAAAAAAAAAAAATTAAAACTAGAAAAATATCATATGCATAAAACATACACACAGAAAATAGTATATTTAGTAATTTTTCAATTGAAAGTAAAATTTCAAATCACAAATGAAGAAGAAATATGACTAACATTTTGTAATACTAATCCTTGAAAATCTGATTAATTAGGAACGCAATTCATTTTATTGTGTACTTGGTGGGAAGGTTAGATGATTGTATGTAATTTTTTCTCTGTAGAATAGTTACTGGCTTACTTTGTCCACATTTTTAAAAAGTGGTTGGCTATTCTTACTCATTTATAAAAGCAACTTATTTATACAAATACACGTTATATCAACATTTCCAAACTCCATATTGCCCCAACTGGAGGCACTAAAGATGAGAATTTCTCATGTATTCTTTCACAATTTTTATTTGAATAAATAGCCATACATGTGTATATGTTTTACATACAATGATGCCCTTTATAAACTCTTCAGTGTTTACTTATGTCAATTTTTAAAATTTTTTCATTAAATTTTCAGATTTTTCTGCTTATAACTAGTATATACTTAACACAGTCTTATAAAATATTGATAGTGTTGCAATATATGCATATATTTTGCTTAAAAATTATCCCTTACTTTTTTTAGTTGTTTCTGGTCCTTTGATATTATAAATAACACTATATGTTTTACTTATATTGTATGTTATGTGTATTAGTATGACATTATTGATGAAAACATATGCATAATTTGAATCATTATAGCTGTTTTCTCACAATTAAAAAGTACCAATTTATATTGCATTAACAGTAAGGAAATACTGATATTAATAAGACATCTTAACTTTTGTGAACATGACACACAAAACATGGACTGTCATAACATTAATTTGCGTGTCTTGGATTCTCAGTGAAGTTGTTTATATTTCATATTGTATAGAGTATTTGCATTCATTTTCTTTTGTAAGTTTCACAAAACCTTTGCTGATTTTATACTTGTATAAAATATTTGTATTTGTATACAGGTGTATGTATTTATATAAAAATGCACTTAATTAATTTACATCAATATTTACACATTATTATTCTCATTGTTTTGTTCATTTGATCTTCTCTGGTGTAGAAAAAATACAATAGATTCAAGAAGAAAATTTATAAAGGGTCTCAGCAAAACGCTAAATGTGACATTTCACATTAAAGAGAAAAGTCAGATTTTATTTTTTGTTAAAAGTGATCAGAATGACTGCTAACCATGTGGGATAAATAAAAGCTATATCTTAAAGTTATTCTTTTCACCACAAAAGATTTATACAGATAAAAATAGAATAAGGGAAAACTGATTTAATTGGAAAGGGAATAAAATTAATAAGGACATTTATTTATTACTTTAGACTGGAAACTAATTTTCCTCATTAGACAGAATCCCCAGAAAGTATAGAGTACAATACTATTAAAAGTGTTTTTATAACAATTATTAAATTTCAGAACAGAAAAAAATATAAAAAACTAAAACTGGCAAACTATGAACTAAGATTATTTTATTAAACAAAAATACATTTCTGCATATTAAAATAATCACTCCACAGAAAAATGGATAGGTTATGTAAAGAAGTAGTGGCAATTTGTAAATTTCTTATAATTAACAAAATGAACTTTAAAACAAAGCTTTTAACTTAAAGAATGTCCAAAGTGAGAGTGTCTATTTGTATTATTCTGATAATTTCAAACCCTAGTAAAGGGAATATAAATTGGCTCAATCTCTTTGAAAAATAATTTGACAATAAAAAATACAAGATACATAATATTTGGCTTAAGAGCTTTGCTTCTTGGAACTTATTCTTGAATGTAAATACACAAAAAACTGAAAGTCTTCACCTTTGGTTAGTGATGTTGTCCGTGAAAATTTTGTTAAAGAAAGTAAAGCACTGAGAAATGTGTAGACAACTGTTTTTTGTGCTTGTTTGTTTTATTTTGTTTTTGTCTTGGCAAATGAATCTAGAACCTAGACTGAAAAACGAAAGTTTTTATTATATACATGTTCAAATTTATCATTTGAATTCCTCTTACTAATATAATGGAATAACCAGAGTTTTACTATATAGTGTGCTAGCATTTTATATTATGGTAATGTTTTATAGATCTAGGGAGTCTAGGTCTCCAGAAGTACTGAAATCCTGACCTTCTGCCTTCTCATGAGGTTGGTAAAAAAATTTATCAAGTACTATTTTGGGTCTTAATGTTTATGATCCTTAAAAACTGAGATTTCTGGAGCTTGACCTGTCATGTTTCAACTTCACTCAAATTCTTCTCCTGAACACACCTCATAAGCCTTAAGCAGATTTTTCAATATTATGATGTTGTAACTTCATGGCAGGATGAAGCAGAAAAGAGACCAAAATAAGCAGTCTCTATGTCTGTTAAAATGATCAAGTAATTATAAGAGTCAAGAAACCAAAAGGATGTTTATCACTGGATCCAAAAGTTACTTCCCTCTTTGGCTGAGAAACGAGGAATATGTAAAGATGAAAGACTGAAAACTTCTTTTAGCTTAAAAACCTTTATGGAGCTGATAATTACTAAGTCTATAATGCACTCAGCCCTATCTATATTCAGTAGTCCAGAGACTAACTCTCTTATTTGGATAATCCACTGCTATCTGAAAATCAACTTGTCCCAAACTGAACCTATAATTTCCTCCTAAATCTGTTCCTCTTATAATCCTATTCACATCATAGACACACCAGTGACCTACATGCTTAAGGCAAAAATGACAATCTTCAACCCTGACTGTAGGCTAGAAAGATTCCTGCACTTGAAACACAGTTTAGAGGGCCCTGAATATATCAAGAACACACTTGTACACATGACCCCACCAAGTTATCAGGGAAGGCATGGGCACTTCTGTTACTCTGGATCTGGCATAAACCTGGCACTCATATATTTTCTCTTACCTACCGCCCTTCAATTTCTGTGAGAAGTTTGCTGACATCTTTTTCCTCATATTCTGAAACCAAAAGAGGAATTGCTGGTGAATAATGGTGAGGAGTGAAAATTGTGTCACTAATGACTTCAGAGACGGACCTCGCTGTGGAGAATTATGAGGGTTTAAACTGCAGAGGTCTGTGCTTAATGAAACGAAAAAATGAATTAATGAATTCATCAATTCTTTCTTCTGATAGCTTAACTACAATGGATGATTGCAGTAATGAAATATCACTCTCCATTAATGCCAAGTATCTATTTTCTTGTTCTCTTCATGTTCCAATTTGTAATTCAACAAGTATTCAAGAATTAGTATTAACTTTTCAACAACTATTCAGTGGAGACTGAAGAAAATAGAAGCCGTATACTCAATGTTTATGTAAGTCATAAAGAAACAATTGTCTACAAAACACAGAAAACCAATCCACATTAGCTTAGACAAAAAGGGAAATTTTAACAGTTTATTTATAAATAAAATATGTGTCATAATTCTTACTTGAGGCATAGTTTCTTGCAAAAGTTCAAGCATTATCAAAAAAGTCTTGTCTCTTCAGACACAGATGGATTGCATCTTCATTATATCAAAGATGAGAGTGCTAACCTGGCTGTTTCATTCTATGCATTACATCTATCACAAAAATAAAATGGTATCATGAAGTATCACTGTTTCCAAAATTAAGGATCTTTCTAATACTCAGCCTGAATTAGATTCGTTCCTTATAGCCAAGACTCTTTCACAGATAAAGGAGAGAAATTTACACAAATGAAGGATTAGAATCAAATACAAAGGTCATGTATAATCTGAGGTTAGTAACCTAGTAGAATATAAAAAGAAATGTTCAGACAACTAACATAAGCAATCTCAATATACAGATTACATTACTATAACTAACCCCATTAGTTTTCTCTTATTTAGCTTTTGAACTTGAAGCCTATTTCATGAAAATGCAATAATTCTTCCATTCAATCTGAGCTGATCACAATGACTTCAAACTAATATTCTCATATATCCATTAATGGTTACAAAAGTTTAATGTAAGTTAACAATTATGTGTCACAAAAATTGTATTTTACCAAAATATTTTCGATGTTATACCATTTTTGGTAATTATGATTTTTTGAAAAATGTGATAATTTTCCCAAAAAGTATAAATATAATTTGTAGCTTTTTCTATTGCTATAGAACCATACCATGAGCTATTTAAAGAAACACTGTTTGCAATTGTATCTAACTTAAATGTGAAGTTTAACAATCTTGCCATTACTGTGATATTTGATAAGAACTTACTATATTTGTTCAACTTCATTTTGAAGACATTAGAATATTTTTGACAGCATCAACTAATAAACATTGACATCACCATGAAAGAATGTCATAGATGTGATTATTTTCCACAATGCAAAAAAAAAAAAAAAAGAAATACAACCAATGAAAATTTCTGCTTTACCTTAATGCACAACAAATCATAGAAAATACTGAACAAAGTAGTCCATGTTGCCATGAGCTGACTCTATAGCCCTCTGGTCATATTTCCCTGAGTTATTCATCTACTAAATAGTTACAGAGTGATGCTCACCAGATGCTGTGCTATATAATACATTTCTTTGTGGTCTTTGTGACTTGCCTGCAACTATTTCTTTGTGGTGTGTGTGTGTGGTTTACCCTGTAATGATTACATTTCTTGCTATGTGTTGCTTTTCTTTATGCCTCTATTGTTTGTAACTTAGTTTTAAAATACTATTAATATGTATAATCACATATAGGTAATAACAACACCCACAGAAAACTTTAAAATACTGGATCTTTTGGTGAACTTCTAAAACAAAATTACAATTATGTATAGATATTTTAATATGGAGCAAACTGCTATAAAATTTAAAAATTGAATAATTAAATATAATAAATGGAAAAAAAAGCAAATGACCTGTTAGTCATCTTTCCATTGCTGTTACCAAAATCAGAGAATAATCTAAGAGAGAAAAGGTTTATTTTGGCTCAAAGTCTCAAGAGGGTTAGCTCATAGCCTTGTTCTCAGGTGTATGGTGAGACAGAAGTGTCATGCAGTAAGTACATGGCAGAATGCTTACCATCTCATGGCAGCCAGAAATCAGAGAGGGAGAGAAATTGCTAGAGAGGAAGGAGTCAAGTACATAATACAGTCACTAAGGTCATGCCCCCATAACCAACTAGACCCTATCTCTTAATTTCTGTGATCTTTCAATAGTCATGAATTCATGATCTCATCAATAGATTTTTTAAATATGTATGTATTTATTTATTTATTTTTCCAGTACCAGGAATTGAGCTCACAATCTTGTTCTTGCCAGGAAGGTGCATACTTCGCTAAGTCCCATCTCTTGCACCAGAAGATTAATCCACTAATGAAGTTAGAGGCCACAGAATCCACTCACCTTTCAAAAGTTCCACCTCTGAATACATGAAATTTTGAGGCCAACATTTTAGATCTAAACCATAAAAGTATCCAAGTAGATGATTTATAGAAGTTACAGAATCATTTAAAACAAGTTTCAACCTTTTGGATAAAGAAAGAAAATCAAGTAAAATGTAATACAATTTCTATTTAATTGGCAGACTTTCAAAAGTATTAATACTGCATAGAATCATTCGTGAGAAATTCTTCTATGATGTTAATGGATGTATTTGAAGGGCACTTTGACACACATTATAAGTTTCTGATAATTAATTACTCTTAATTCTAGTCTTTTTACTTCTAACATGAAATTCTAAGGAAATAATCAGAGTTGTAGGAGGATATTTATGCACAGAATTCTTATTGTGGCTTAGCTTATGATAATGATCAGAGAGGCAACATTTTTATGATAAACTAGTTATTTTATTGTGTGTGTGTGTCTTGAAATTCTGTCTCAATTAAACAAAATACCAATTAAAACATAGAATGTATGCAAATAAAGATTATATGTGGCTCAGAGTTCACCGTCCACTAACTAGATTTTTCTACCACTTTCCTTAGACAATTTTGTAACGCAGTGTGGTACTCCTTTTGGTGTTCAGCACATTTGCGTAACATATTTTTCTCATTTTCAATCTCTTTGTGCCCTAGAGAATAAGGCCTTTAACTTTTCAACATTAGAGAACACTAAATTATATTATGGTACACTCATCCATAAAATAGAGAACCGCATTTCTCTTAAAATCTACTCATTCATAATTATTTCATGGAACATATCCACTATAAAATATGTGATCAAAGTAGTATGCAGAAGTATACTAGCACTATTTAAGTGTAGGAACAAAAAGAAATATATCACTTTGGGAAGAAATTATCCATTAAATCAATGTTAACTATTTTCTTCTGTATAAATTTCTGAATATTACATATTTCCTTTGACTAAAGAACATTCCATTGAAAAGTAAACAAATTTATTTTGAAAAATAACTTGTGCCTTCTGGCTCAGAGTAGTAAATTAAATACAACCTTTTCTTATTTTATCTCAATATCCTAATAAAGGACAATGACAGTAAAATGTATGAATTAATATAATAAGTAGAAAGGAACAATTTACTCAGCAGACAGAATATTTACAAAATATATTGACATAGAAGAGAAAATCATGCTTAAAAATTAATGAGAAGGGTCATGGAAATGGAGAAAGCTGGTCATTTGTATAATACCTCTGGATTAACTTCAAAGGGATTTGGAATAAGTTTCCATCTGCTTTTAGTGGTATGCAGTGCAAGCCCATATCGTGGTGGCTGTTTTGGAAAGACACTATATTATTTCTGTGTGTACAAATTAGAATAGCTAATATTTGACCCCAAAGCAAATCTGTTCAATTCTACTTTTCACAAAAATTCCAGTTCTCTATTCAATTTTTCTAAAGTGTGAGAATTGACAAGTCCCTTTTATAAGCTTGGACTTATGATTGTGACTCATAAGCCTCAACGTGAAGGATAATCACTGATTGCTAGAAATTGAAATAAAGGTTGTGAGGACAGAAAGATCAGGATGGACAAACAGAAAAGCTATGTGAGTAGAAACATCAATTATCAGGCAATTAGATGAAATGTATTTAAATTTAAAAAATCAATCCATAATGCCACATAGATTTTCAAAGTATTGCAAACCTAAAATGAGAACTGTGTTACAAGAAAAAATAAACTTACAAAATTTCATCTATCATAAAAAGACACCAGGAAAGGTAGAGTGGGGTGCATTTTTAATCCCTGCACTTGCAGGGGTGAGGCAGGAGGACTGTCCCAAGTCCAAGGATAGCCAGGACCTCCATAGTGACTTTAAGACCAGCCTGAATAACAGAGTAAGACCTTGTCTCAAAATAAATACACTCCAGGACACAATGGGTAAATTAATAAAGTAAGAAACATCAATATAATTCTATGATGTAAATATAATACAGCAATCTTGAAAATCATTTAGAAAACTATAAAATTATTGTAGTAAAAAGGGACTAAAGACGGAAGAAGATAGGGGCCAATATTGGTCTTATTTTCAGTCATATATTGCTGGAACTTTAAAGCATGAATTAGTATTATTCTGTTACAAATTTAAAATAGAACTAAATATGGCAGAATATAATTCAAAATATCCTTTCTCAAAGTAATAAGATTTTTAAACAAAGTCAGACTCCTAAATTCACACGTGTTCTCTCTTACTTTGTGAGTGGTGAAACCTAGATTGGGAATGTTGTAGGCAGCTGAGCTAGTTAGAAATATTATAGGCAGACAGACAGGGATAGGTTCTCAAGGAAACTGGCACAGAGGACCAAATGTCTTGTGACCTTGGAGGAGACACACACCTCCTGCTATGGGCCACATCTCAAGACAGAAGGTAAAACAAATGCAAGCACATCCTATGTATAAGTATTAGGGATTAAGTATGGATCACTTTGACAAGCCACGAGTCACCTTCCCAACCTCCTGCAGGAAGAGTCACTGATCCCTAAGAATGCTCACTTGCTACGTGACTCACTTCCTCACCTGTTCCTAACTGGTCAGTTCTACCTGAACAATTATAGTTACTGGTTGACCATAGTTCTCTCCCACCTCATGCCCGTCGGCCTTGCGAGTTTCCACTTTTCCCCACCTTGAACCCATCTCATTTCATGATTTTACTCTATAAAAATCTCTAGAAAAGACAGAATCTTTGGCAACCCACTTGGCACCCTTCTGTCTCTTTCGTACATAGACGCTTGTTTTCTTTCAATAAATATTTCTGCTCTTAACCTCTGTTTTTCCTCAAATTCATTCTTTGATTTTAGAGAACATGAACTCACACCGGACATACAGTAGGTCAGGCGTTTCATTCCCGTATGTCAGGAAATCATCTCTGAAGCAAATAACCCAATTGATTTACTTTGTTGTTATCATTGCATTTTTATAGTCAAATATGGCTATTAAATATCAAAAGGAAACTTCGGTATCATTTAAAAAAGTACATGAATGATATTCTACAAGCATTTTGCTAAATATTACTTATGCCCTTGTCAAAGATGCAAATGAAATATCTAATTTTAAAATATTTCTAACCAAATGAAATTCTAATTTTAAAATATTGATATATTTTTGTTACTTTTCCTTTGACTTTTCTACTCTTAAAATATACTACAAATGAAAGACTAAATATACATATTTATTGTCTACATTTTCAAATTCAAAACACTGATATAGAAACAGAAGAAATAAGGTCTGTGCAAGCAATCCTAAATATCAGGGACCTGACCAAGATCCCCAACTGCCTGTATAGCAGGGTATGGCAAAGGATAAAATATGAACATAGATAAATTTAGTAATGTATAATGAGAGCTGGGAGGTCAGTGCCTCAGGATGGGCAAAGACTCATGTACTCCAAACCAGCCACTATTTATTAGGTGTGTACTATGCAATGGGTATATTCAATGATAGGAGAGGCTAGTGGAGGATGCTAGGCTGGCAAAAGATTCAGAGGTCAACGACACTGTAGGTGATGGATAATTCTAGAATGACTCGAGAGTAGAGATGATCTTATGCTAAGAAGGATCTTGCTGTGGAGTGTTCTTTTTCATCTTAGTAGTTTTAGGTTAATCTTAATGGGTGGGAGAAGATAACCCGCCCCAAGAGTTAATGGGAAGCCTCAGAGGATGATGTCATAATCCCAAACCTCCATTTATCCTGTAAGGAAGTATGTAGAATTAGCCATTGTGAATTCGTGGACCCCAATACCTAAAGTTTTGTAATTTCCAATAATCAGTCTTGCTTTGTTCTTCATATTCTCTTCATATTCATTTTAAATAAAATTCTACAAAGCATTTAGGAACTGAAAAAGGTTCCTACAATGTAATTTTATTATGGCTGTTTACAATTACTTAGTGCATAGCTTTCTATCCTCTTTTTGTTTTTCTGCCATTTATCTGTGAAGAATTATTGGTATTTGTCTAACAGAATATCCTTGAGTCTTGATTTTGTCTATTGCAGTTCCATGATGGAATAAAACATGTTCCTCTCTTTCCTTATTTAATGTAAATAAATTTTAGATTTAACAATGTGCTTATTATAGAATGTGTTTTTACTTTCCAATTAGGCATACATAGTCTTTTTGAGGTATAAATAGCAATTATCATTGCCTAGATACATTCTTTCATTTGATGACAATGTTCTAATTATGTCATTTGTCTTCATTTAGTTACTGAAATAAAATGAAAAGAAACTTCTCCTCAGTACCCACTTACTCACTTACCTTTTATTACAGTTCAAGTCGCACAGGCAGCATCAATGCTTTATTCGTTTCAAAATTAATTTTCCAAAATACGGTGTTTTTAAGTATTCCATAAAGGAGCTGTTGATACCACTTTTGAATTTTTCTAATTTTCACAGATGGATCCTTATCATGCTATTGAGATACCAGCTAGTACACCTTGTACTTCACAGAAACTGGATGCCAATTCTGCAAAACTCAGAGCTCAGAGATGCCAGTTCTGACAAATCTGCAACCTTCTTTCAGAAATCTAAGTTCTACATTTATTGAGCTGATCTGTAGGCTTCCAAGTTAATTATAAATGTTCTCTCTTTCTTTGTTCCCTGGTGATAGCTATGTGGTTCTTTATCATAGTTCCTGCCTGTGTGCAACGTTGGGTTTCCATTTTTTCTAGTTGATTTCAAGTAAAAAAAAAAAAAAAAACAACCTTAAATCTTAGAAAAATTTGGAGTTAACTGTGTAAATAGACCTAGAAATGGAATAGATTTTTTCTGCTTTATTTTCCCTATAGTTAAATAGATAGTCAAACACTACTTATTACAAAGTCTAGATTGTCCTGGATATTATCCATTCTCTCAAAGGACTTCTATAACATGTCAAGCTCAATACAAAAGCATTTACTACATAATAAAGCAATATTTAAATCATCAGGGAACAATTTCACGTTGTTAAGATGAACAAGTGATATTGTTTTAATACTCACAGAAACTAGAAGCACAACAGGAAAACTAGTATCATTAATTTCCCCTGGGAGCTCCAGTTTTGTTCAGTCCCCCTTTGATGCACAGACTAACATAAACTACTAAACCAACAGAAATTTGCTTGGCAGAATCCTATCATGCTAACCCAGTCAGTTACAGCAGGATAATTTTGAAGCTGAGACAAGAGTTTAATAACTGGCTGTTCATAGTCTTCAGCCATTATAATAAAAGTATTGCCATTAATAGAAATACACATATATACAAATTGTATATATGCTAATAAATGAAATTTCTAAGTCAAAGATAAGTGCAGAATATCATTAGAACACCTGGAGTATTTATCAGCTGTCACTTTAGGACCAAAATACAACAGTGCTGGTACTTTTCAGCCTTAAACATTTATTGTAAATATAAACTCTGCCAATCACACTGGAAAGAATATATCTAGTTTTCATCATAACACACAAATATTTGAATTTATTTCTCTGTGAAATATATATTTCTGTAAATTAGCTGTTCATATTTCTTTTGTCCACTGACTTATTTAGATTATGATTTTATATGTCACATGTAGTAAATCTTCACTGATATAATTTTCAGATACTTCTCCAAATTCATTTATTTGTTTTTCCTATTTTTCCCAGTGGATATATTTTTTCTTTGCTTTTTAGATGTTCTTTTTTTGTCTTTTTCCTTTTTCATTTAGTTTTATTTTTACAGTATGATATCTATTGCTTAAAAGTTAAATTCATCAATATTTTTCTCATTGCATTTCAATATTTGATTCACAATGAAATTTTCCTAATTGCCATGTATTAGATAATCCCTTACTATATTCTTGTATAAATTTGTCTTGTATTTGGAGCTCAGAACTAACAATTTGTTCCTTTTACAACAGTTGATAAAATTTAGTGCATTTCAGTATTATTAGTTACCCTAACACCACTTATTAAATAAGGCTTCTGAATACTGTCTCAAAACACATTTTCATATGGAATGAAATTTATTTATGGATTGTTTATTTTCTTGATGTTCTGGTTTAGATATAAAATGTACCTTCAATGTTTCATGTATTCACAGATAGGTTCTGTTTTGAAAAGGTAGGTCGCTGGGGCACGACTTGGGAACATGCATTCTTGTTCCTAGCGCCCCATTTTCTGATTCCTAGCTATCATGGAGCAGTTTTCCTCCACCACACACTTTCACCATGTGGTTTGTTTTGAAGCCAACAACCATGGTCTGCACCCAGTTAATCTGTCAACCAAAATAAACCTCTACCTATAGACATTGCAGGTGTCAGGTATTTTGTCCTAACAATGAAAAGTTGACTGCCAAAGAAAATTGGTACTAGGAGTGTGCTTGATGCTGTGATTGTATGTCACTTTGTGGTTCAGAAGCCTTTGGAAGTGGGTTTCAGGAAGAGTTTGGAAAGATTTGGAACTGTGGGCTGAAGAAACTTTCACATGCAGTATGCATGGATTAATGAAAGATTCTGATCAAAACTCAGGAGATTAAAATAATGATAGGAATGTGGACAGTAAAGCAAAGTAAGTTCATGGGGTTTTAGACAGGGACAAGAGCTCTGTTGGAAATTGTACTAGTGGACAGACAGGTGCAAATTCTGACAAAGAATTTTTCTGCATTTTGTACAGGTTAAAACTTTCTGTGAGAATAAACTTGAAGGTGTTGAACTAATAAAGCTGGTACAGGAAATGTCAAAGAATTCATAATTTAGGCTGTGGCATGAGTACAACTGGCTGTTGTTAGCCAGGTCATCATAAGAATCAAGAACATAAAGCAGAGGAAAAGTGAAAACTTTGCATCTTGGTCATAAAAGAAGCCTGTGTGAAGTTTGGCTCAAAACCACATGGTTGCTAAAAAACATAGCTTTCCAAAAATTAAGGTACTTTGCATCAGAGCAACAGGAAAGATCCCTTGAAAGCATCCCAGGAAAGGGAAGAACTCATCTATCACGGGCTCAAGGATATAAAATGGTAAATTATTTTGAAAGACTTTGCTTTGAGAAGAAATAGCGGGATCTCCCGCCCTACCATTGACCATTAGGAAAGTGTATCACTAAATTTAACCATCCTGGCATGCAGATACAGCTGCAGTCATGGTTTAAGGCAGACAGCCTACTCCTACCATATGCATAGACCTTTCATCATCCCTGGTTTATACACATACAGAATGCAGTCACTTTGCGGTCATGGAAGATTTCACCTAGATTTTACATGTACCTGGGAGGACAGGGAAACTGGTTCTTTGAGGGGCGTGTGTGATGCCATGTGAGTGAAGCAAAATGAAAAGCAGAAATTCCAGAAAGTTAGAGATGCCAGGGATTAGGGCACAAGTTGATGAAAACCTCACGCAGGCTAACACAAACTGCCCACCAAAGAGGCATGTGAGGTGCAAACAGCAAAGACACAGAACTATAGGACTTAATATCCCTCCTCCAGTTTTGGTCTGCATTAGTTCAATTCCTTTTTGCCCTTCATGCCTCTCTTGAATGAGAATATGTATCCTATACTATCGTATACTGAAAGTATTTATCTTTTTTTTTTTTTTTTTTTTTGGATGCTTACAAGGACTCATAGCTAAGAGTTTGCCTTGAGTCTCAGAGGAGACTTTGCAGTACGAATTTTCAGTAGTTTTGGTACTGTTAACTGTCTCATAGACTAAGTTCATTTTTGTATGATGAAGGTAGATTTGAGACTTTTGGGGTCCAGGGCCACAATGTGATGACTAAAATGTTAACCCTAATATGTTTGCCCCAAATCTCATGTCTCATGTGTTCAAAGGTGGACCTGGTTAGAAGAGGTAGGTCCCTAAATGCATGACGTGAAAGAATGTATTCTTTCCACAGCTCTTTTTTTTTTTTCCTCTCTCTCTTTTTGTTTCCTGGATGTCATGGTTGGATCAAATTTCCTGCACTATGCCTTTCCAACATGACGTTTCTTGGTTGAACCAAATAACCATGGGTTACACCCACAAAAACTATGACTCAAAATAAACTTGTCCCCCTTTAAAATTGCAATTGTCAGGTATTTTTGTCCCAGTAACACAAACTGACTAAAGTATTTTGACTGTTTACATACATACAACGTAGCAAATCCTTTATCAAACTAAAAATACTTTTATAACTAATTTTTATCAGCTGTCTTTAGTCTTTCAAATTAATTTTATAATTCAATCATCAAGCTCCAGAGAATACTAATTTACCATACTTTTTCAGGAAAGCTTTAATACTATGAATCAATTCATTGAACTCTCTCTCCAAGAACAAAATACGTGTTTTCATTTGCTCATAGACACATATCTTTTGCTGGGCATAGATTTCCGTATGTGTATTCTATTTTCATTTTACTTTTTATGAATAGAATTGTTTCATCTACATCTTTTTTTTTGAAGCTTATTTTATATTTTTATAATCTGCTGCCATCCAGGAGTATTTTTTTATTGTTTCCAGTTTGCCAATTCTGTGGATTACTACATAACTATCATCCTAAAACGCATTAAGCCAGGTGCTGTGGTGTACACCTGTAACCCCAGCACTTGGGAGGCTGAGGCAAGAGGACTGCAGCAAAACTTGAGACCAGCCTGAGCTGGGGCAGCCTGAACTACACAGCCAGACCCTGTCTCAAAAAAACAATATATAAATAAAAAAAACTGATTAAGTTTCTTTCCAATTAGTGTGTTCCTAAATGTTTTTTCTCAACAAATTGCAAATTGACTAATTTTGCAAGCTAATACTTGCAATAAAGTCATAAACAATAGAAATATATACTTGCCTGGAAATTTGCCGTATAGCTACTATGAATGGAAAGTCTCTAATATTTTCTCTTTAGATAATAGGTAAGATGCTGAGTTTTGCGCTGTGTGTATATGTGTGACAAATACAAAAATCATCTATTTGTGTTACAAACAATAGATTTCATGTTTAATATATTTATTCATCTATAGATATATGATTTATCTCACTAGTTGTATAAATAAAATGAATTATGTTAATGTGTTAGTATTTAAAAATCATGCATTGTTGCAATACAAGAATATTCATATGTTCACCATTTACTACTGCAAAATTGATAAATTAGATTGGATTTAATCTTTTGCAACTATCTGCAGAAAGGTTAAGGTAAAACTGTGTAACTTTCTTTCAAAATATTTGCTTCCTGACGTGAACTTGTAGCTTTACCTTTTGTTTTTGTTCTGTAAAAGTTAAAATAATTTCATGATTTTGACTAAATTACCTGTGGATCAAGGCAGGGGTGCTTGTCATGTTATTATTGTTATTCGGTTGAGTACTCTTATTTTATCCTCTATTAATTCCATGGTTATTTCTATGTTTGGACTTTAAGAATCAATGCATTGGGTGTGTGTGTGTGTGTGTGTGTGTGTGTGTGTGTGTGTGAGAGAGAGAGAGAGAGAGAGAGAGAGAGAGAGAGATCCAAAGCATAATAAAAACCAAAATAGTTGATAGTGGAGGAAAATGTTCAAATGGGAAGGGGAATAAAGGAGAAGGCAAGGGAACAGGAAGGGAAGGAATAAGGATAAAATGTTTTTAAAAATAAATAGAAAGAAAACAATAGAAACAAAGTTTTGTAAAGTAAAATGAGAAGAAAATGTGAAATGGAAAAAGTGATTAAGACGTATTATGTACAAGTACAATTTCTATATGATGAATGTGATCATTACATATGTCTAAAGCATACCAAAAGCACCAATCAAATTAATTTTAAAAGAACCAATGCCATTTAATAAATTGCATTTTGAAAGAACATTATTTTTCAAGATCTTCTTATTTTCCCCACAATCAAATCTCTGGAATCTATCAAACTAATGTGTTTAATATTTTCAGTTTCCACAAATAAGAAGTAACATAGGGATATTTTGGTGTCTGGCTTATAGCACTTAATCCACTCTCCTCCAGGCTCATCCTACAGATGGCAGGTGTTCTCTTTTCTGACTGGGTAACATTCAATTGTGTGTATATAAGAATATGTGTGTGTTGTGAATAATGCCGTAATGCATATGAGTTTTGTAGTTGTCTGACATGAAGGAACTAATTTCATTTCCTTTGTATATTTACGCAGAACTAGGATTATTCAATCATAATATAGCTCTTATTTTAGATTTCTGAGGAGGATCCTTCATATGTTTTCCAGAATGACGTATCAATTTAGTCCTAGTGAAAGAGTAAAAGTTACCTTTTCCTCACACTTTCATGAAAACTTATTTTTCTTTTTTGGTAGCCATCTTTAAAAGTGTGAAATGACATCTTATTGTTTTCAGCTTGCATTTCTAGATGATTAGTGACATCAAACACCTATTTATATCTATTGGCTACCAAATGCCCTCTCCTCAGGAATATTTAAGTAAAGTTATTTGCCGTTTTTGCTGCTGGGTTGCTTGACTTCTTTATATATTTTGTGTATTAACCCTCATTTCACATATAGTTACAAAATATTTGCATTCATAATTTCCTTTCTTTTTTTGACATTTTTGTTGTAGTTTTAATTTTCTGTAGCACCACTTGTCTATTTTCACTTTGTTGCCTGAGCTTATGGTATAATGTCCAATAATTCACAGCTAAGTCAAATGTCAAAGAGATTTTTTCTTATGCACTGCATTTTTTTCTAGAAATTTTGGTAATAGATCTCATATTTAAATATTTAACCAATTCTAAGTTAGTTTTGTATATGGGAAAAAACAAGTATCCAATTGTTCTTTTGCATGAAGATGTGTAATTGTCCAAGATTTAATGATTCTTTCTTTATTACATATTCTTGGTACTTTGTATCACAGTAGTTGACCGTATAGATGTGGGTTTTTTTTTTTTTTTTTTTTAGGTTTTTGACTCTACTGCATTAGCTTATGTGTCTGTTTTATATCAATAAAATACTTTTTTGAATTCCATAGCTTTGTAATATAATTGAGAAATGCATACTATTGTATAGTATTATAGTTTTGTAATATAGTGTGATACTTCAGCTTTGTTCTTGCTACAAATTGTTTTGGTTGTATAGAATATTTTGTAGTCCATTAATTTCATGTTTTCTCTATCAAAATACCATTGAAATTTTCTAACTATTAAATTTATACATTGCTCTTGGTAGTATGGAGAGTTCAACTACATTAATTTTTCACTTCATGAACACTGGATATTGTTTCATTTCTTTGTTTTCTCATCGACTTGTATTGGAAAATGGTTCATTTTTGTGGCAGATACAGTAGGATATCAATTTAACTTTGTTTTTTGGTGGAGCATGTTACTAGGTGATTGGGTGGGTCTTGGAGGAATGGCATTGAGGTCCGTGCCTGTCCCTCATCTCTGTTTCTCCAGCACTGTGTCAGTGCTCTGTTTAACTATCTACATGAAGTAGGTTTGCTCATCCACATCTCCTGCCACTGTACTCCCTTCCCGCCTTGGAGCCAGCTGACCTAGACTGATTCTTTTAAAATGTAAGCCATTTAAAAACTGCTTTAATTTTTGAGTGTCCAGAACTGTGTCCTGCAATATAGAAGTTGGCTAATACAAATTTTATTTTTCAAATATATTTGCACAAAATGCAGAATAATGCTATATTTTCTCTTAAATGTGAAAACATTAACATTTTTAATTTTCTGTATTTGCGCTCACACCCTTCATATTTTTCAAACATGATGATTGACAGTTGCTTATTCTTTTGATCATTTCAAACAAGTGGGTGTACGTTTGGATTTACCATTAGTGCATAATGCAAATTTGTTATACTTCAATTTAAGGATCTAATATAGTTGGTTTTGGCTTTCATGACTCATTTTAAAGTTTGTTTCTTTCCCATAATGGTTGTATGTTTATATTACTTTTCCTTTAGAGTTATAAATCTATACTTTTCCCCCTTGATATCTAATTTATACATATCCTACAAATGCAGATATACTATGTCCTCTTGATCCAATATTTTCAAGAAGGTCTTAAATTCTGGTATTTCCTCTTTGATCTAAAACATGCATGATGATTAATTTTGTCAATTTGACATGGTCATGTACTGCATGAATTTTTGTTGAAACATTATTCTGAGTGTCTGTGAGACTATTTTTAAATGACATTAATGTTAGACTTGGTACACTAAGTAAATCATCTTCAGTTTCTTGATTCTGCTGGGCTCCTTCAATCCACTCCTTGAAGGTCTGCTAAGAACAATAAAAAGACTGACAATCTCACAAGTAACAAGGAGTGACTTCTTTGAATGGGTTAACTGACATTGCTTTTCCAACCCATAGGTTCAACCTAAAGTCAGTTTTTCTTGGATTCTTTGGATTGACACTGACAACATTGGTGCTTTTGGTTTTTAGGCCTGTGTACTTGGATTGGAAATATACATGGATTCTTTGATATTCAATGTTGTTGACTGCAGATTTTGAGATTTCTTAGCTTCCATAATTGTGGTATAATTAAAAAATCGTATGTCTGTATATATACATACATGTGTATGCATAAAATATTAGATATGTGTACTTATATATACACATATAATGTATATATAGTAATCTTTCTATAGATTAAAATACATGAATAATATTTACACACACATATATACACAGAGATTCATTATTGGTTCTATTTCTCTGGAGGACTCTAACAAATATAAGCTGTTTAGGAGGTTTGCTTTATATTTTTACAAAAGTCCTGGTGGGAAAGACTGTCTTGCATGTTGGAATTAAATAATATAGCCATGATAATAGGACATACTATTTCAGTTACACATACTTATACAATCTCATTTTCTAATACAATCATACTATTTTGTGGAAAGGAGCAAATGTGATCTCTTTTGGCTTACAGAATATGTAAAACTCTTTCCTGTTGCTCATGTTTGCTATTTGTCTCTGAGTCTCCAGTGGCTTGTTTTATGAAAGTTGTTGCTATGCTGTGTGCAACCTTCTGCTGCAAACGCCTAAAATTGATGGATAAATCAGACAGAAATAAAATTTTATTGTTTGAAATTGCATTTTTTGTCTTTTCTTTAAATTCATCTTACTATGTCTAACTTATGGAGTTTAAAGGTAAAAAAAGAGATTCGCTCAGTCACAAGGTGGATACATCAAAAAATCAGTTCAGCCAATGCAAATGAAATATGTCATATCGAGAATTACTTCATAAAACACAAAAGAATATGCCTCTATTTTGCCACTTCCCACAGCCACTTCAGATTTTAAAATTTCAAAAGCCAGTTAATGATCTTGTATTCTATGAGAACACATAACAGTCCAAACTATTTTTAATCCTTAAAATGCAAAGAACAACAACAAAAAAAACCTCTTTATTTGTTGAATAACTCTAAGTATGTGATAAATAGGTAAATCCAGGGAATATTCTTCTTTTAAACATTTGTGATTAAAAAAGTAATTATGAAACCATACAGCATTTTTTTCAGTTGTCATAGAAACTTCCTTTAATTATTAAGTGTGCTTTGGTTAACATTTTGTATAACTATTAAATTTTTCTCATTTTTTAGGTGAACTGAGGTTGAAGTTGCATAGGAAATTAAAGAAATCAGTGTTTTTCTTGTTGATGAAATTCTTTAATTCATCAAATTTTTAATTACCACTATGGTTCTTAATTATAAAGAAAATTCTCATGCTTACTATATATATTCCTGTGGTCATATTAGGAAAATAGTAACAATATAGCTCAAATTTATTTGCATTTCAGACAGAGGATATTGGAAATAGGTTAACAATTCTAATCTTTGAATAATTTTTTGAAATGGGCAGGAAACCAGAAATCTCAGCCCAGTCAACTAAAGAGAACAGTTTCCATTATTTGTTCAGTAATGTTTACGAGTTATCTATAGTCACTGGGGCTGCAAGTTTCTCGATGCAGTAAATAAACTTTGAATGACAGTCTGTGACCCTTGCCACCATTCTTATAAAATCAGGTGAAGTAGTGACAATGTAATTACCTGATCACTCTATTCCTTTAGGAACTCAGGGTTAGTAGGTAAGGAAAGAAGATAGATAAATAAGAATTGGGAGTGCATCTAGGGTTTTTCTTGGTATTTGGCCTCTTATATGCCAGCATTTATATGTTTCATTGCAGCAGAAAAGGTGTGTGAATAAACACACTGTTTGAAACTGTGTTAGTAAGTGCAAATCTGCCTTAGCCTGAGGCAGGCAAAATATTCAAATACATCCTGTTAACGTACTGGAGGAACCTGTAAATTATATCTTTTGAATCTTCATTTCATTAAAGTTAGCCATTTTTTGATCAATTCTGTAATTAATGTAATTATATCTGCTTAAAATGCTTATAAACACGAGTTGTTAACCCACAAAAAACACATACTTTGCTCTTCATTTCCTTGCCTATTTTTTAAAAAAGTTATATTCTAAATGCATCCCATGGAGTTCCCACATATTCATTATTATGCATGCGTTGCAGGAGGCAAAGCTTTAAAGTTGTTTAATTTTAATACTGTGTCTATGGTAATATAGTAGTATTATATCGTGTATTTATTCAGAATTGAATATGTAGATTTTCAGAAAGAGTGACAGGAGAAAGGCAAACAGAGGTAGGGAAGAAACAGACTGGGAGACAAGTACAGTACAATAGGGATAAACAAAAATAACAAAAAAAAATTGTGCATGGGGCAGAAAATTCCATGTTTTGTTCTGCTCAGCAAGGCATCACATCCTTTGTCTTAGTTTCAGTGTGCTCTCACAAAGGCATGCTCTCACAATTCTGTGGGTCCACTGTGCAACTGTATTTGTCATATATACATTGTGGTAAATGCATACCACTGTACACATTTCACATAGGTGTAACAAATCTATAGTAAAATAAATGCCAAATTTATATGTCATGTAATATTAAAAATGACAAGGGTGTTAGGTAAAACACCTACAACATGTGGAAGTCTCTCCCTACCCCAATTCACGTGACTCAGTCTGCAAATAACAATGTTTTTTGTTTGCTTTTTTGAGACAAGGTCTCACTATGTAGTTCACTGGCCTTGAACTTACTATGTGGCTTAGGCTGAAACTGAACTCACAGAGATCCTCCTGCCTTAACCTCTCCAGTGCTGGGATTACAGGTGTGCGCCACCATGCCTGGCAACGATCTGTTTTAAAAGTGAATTTTTTGAGTATCAGTTGAATTTTGAACCATGAATAGATTCTATTATGATGAAAGAGTTTATTATTAGAGAATATAGCACTTATATTTAATCTCTTAGAATATCACCTGCCTTTAATGATCATTCATTACTAAGCTAAACATCAACAGCATCATTATCTATTCATTTTACCAGATAAAAATTTGTAATTATTAAGCAGTTACCTTCATTCATTAAATCTTCAAACAAATTTGTAAATCAGGCATCATTTGCCTCTGTTTTATAATAAGAAATTGAAAGACTTGAGTCAGATAGCTAGGGGACCAAGTTAAGCTCTGAACACAGATCTATCTGAAGCCAAAGCCCATACTATTTCAGAAAAATGATCATTCATGCAAAAAGCTAAAAAGAATATGCAAAAAATGACTTTTCAAAACTGTATGTTTTATTTCTGTATTTAACATCTTATCAACCATTAAAATGTTTATATATTAAAATGTTTATATTTATGAAAGTTTTAAAACTCTTGCATGTATTAGCTAACAAAATATCCATATACTGTTTGATTATTTTTATATTTGTCAGGCACCCATCAGTTTTAGTTGCATGTCTGATTGGAAGATCTTTCATTTCAAGAAAATGTGAAATGTTTCCATGGAGATCAGCTTGAGATAGCCCAGTGACGAACTTCTTAGCTATAATTTCACATTGGTTTCTATGGTTTCCAGATAGGAGAAGAAAATGAAGTTGAAGAATTTTTTTGTAATGTAAAAGGTTGTTGGAAACTAAGAGATACTGCTCAAATTAATGTCATCCCCCAAGAAAAGAACTGCTGGCATTGCAAAACATGAAAAATTTTATGATGTATGTTATCTTTCTATACTTTACTTATAACAGATAGCTAATTGTCATGATAGTTAAACAGTTTCCAGAATTAGCAGACCCTCTCTTAAAAGGGTACATTTTATTGCTGAAATTTGTTTCAGCAATGGTTACTAATACCTGCCTGTAATTTCTACGTCAGTTTTTAAATAAGATATTTAACAATTTCATATAGTATATCTGTTAGATTAATAAAGGACATAGTGGGAAAACTATCAGATAGAGATATATGCTTTATATATTGTTCATATCTGATACCAATATTATTGATATCAATATTCCTTTTTATTGGTAAGGTTGTATTGTGAAGAAAAAAACTGATAAATACTGGACTTTGTATTCAAATCCTATTAAACTGGATATACATAATTCAAACTACTCAAATGTATACCAATCTTTGGGGCCTATTCTTCAGCCTGAGTCTTCTGTTTACCAATTTTGACACAAGTAGGTATGGAACTATACCTCTGATCTATCAGTTTACCATTATTATTTAGGATAAGATCAAGATTGTCTCAGAAAATATGTAAATGAGTAAAATAAAATCCAAGATGTAGATTTTAATCTTCATTTTTGTCTTCTATGTTATTTAATCACCCAATAGCTAAAATGGATACGTATCTAGTCAATGACCAACTAGTGGACTTTACATAACTATTCTAAATATCAAATGAGAAAAATATTTAATCCTGTAACAATTATAACAGCACAAAAATATGGTAAATTTCATTTATGCATTTCAATTTAATTTTCATACTAATAACCCAGTAGCAAAAATCTGCTTCAATGTCACAGTTTTCAAAGAAAAACATGTGCCAAATGAAATCTTTCATGTTGGGTGACAGTAAGATCAAACTCACAACCTTGTACTTAACAGGCAAGCACTGGAGCCACTGATCTAAGTCCCAGGCCTTTCAATATAGTATTGTATTGTGGTTGGTAACTTGATTAATTTGTTTAAAAGTAGTTTTTGGACACATGGAACACAAAATTGTTTTCACTCAGTCTTTTACTAGTGGTCTAAATACAATTTATTGTGAGGTAAGTTAGGAACAAAGAAATATAAAATATTTAAGCTTGGTTATAATAATCTAGTGAAGAAAATTCAAATATAAAAATCGTAAGCATGTATGTTTTTAAAATAAATGTCTTGAAAAAAGTATCTAGGCATAGCTATTTCTAGTTATACACACATAAGCATTTTTCTGTATACAAACTTACAAATACACATACATAAATCTGAAGAATTATGACTTTAATCCTAATTTCAAATATACTATTCAATATAACAGTAAAGTAATTCCCATTTTAAAATACTCGTTAATATCAAACATCTATGTGGACTTGATTCCTGGACCCATTGTGTCTAAGCTAGATATCTGGGAAAGTTTCATGTTACTTTGTCCCTAGGTTTTATAGGAATGCTAAACCCTAGATCTAGTTCTGCAAAATATGCCGCCTATATGACAGTGGATAGTTTCAGTTTAATGTCAGGTGTTCTCTGAAGGAAAAGGAAAATTTTTCTGGGAAGCAGTACATTAAGTAGTACAAATAATTATCACTTACCTTAGAAGGACAGATGGCCAGAGGGACAATTTCACACTGAGCCATGAGTATCAGCCAATGCCTTGAGAGAACAGGTCGGGAATCAAAAGGAACAATATTAGAAAACTAATAACCAAGTGTCTGAGGATGCACTGTGTGAATATAATGCACAAATGAGCATAGTTGAAGATAAGCATGTCTCATATAAATTACCATTAAAAGAATATATTCCAGCCAGGGATTTAGCTCAGTGATCTAAGTGCCTGCCTGGCAAGCACAAGATTGAGAGTTCGATTCTTGGTTTAAAAAAAAAAAAAAAAAAAAAAAGGAAAAACAAAAGAATATTAAGCATAGGAATATCTTAATAGTGAGGTGGAAAAAATGATCCATAACTATCCGTGTTTTCCCCAGCTAACCTATGTTTTCACAATGACTCAGACATAAAAGGGTAACCATGACAGAAAAGATGGAGTCTATGTATACGATTTGCAGAGCAAACTTCTACTCATCAAGGTAGTCTAGCTACAGCAACTGTTGAATGCCCAAATTATCAAAGGATAGACCAATATTGTATTCTCACTTGGCATTATTCCTTGGGGGAAAGATCTGCCAGCTAACAGTGCCAGGTAGATTCTACTGAATTATTTCCATCATGCCACAAGCAGTACTTTATTGTTACTTGAATCCACATTGCATATATAGATTTACTTTTTCTTCCTACAAATGTGTGAAAACTGTCATTCATGAACTCACAAAATTCCTTATTCAGCATCATGGTATAACCCTTGTCCTGATTTTGATCAATACGTGCAGCAAATAAGTACTAAAATGACTCACATGATGAGCTGTCTCCCTATGTTTCCTATCACTGGTTGCCATGGTTTATATCAGTGCCCCCCCCCAAGCCTCATACAATCATGGACGTGGCCAAATTTGTGATTGTTTGTTGTCTAACACTCAGATTGGTGGTATGAGTACTACACCAGCCCAGGGGTGGGGCCAGCATACAGTGTAATAGCAGGAAGAAATCATGTCTCTCTCTCAACAGTTCACACCTTGCTGTTTGCTACAGCCATGAAAGGCTACCCTCTAACCACGCCACTCTGACTTGCATCAAATGAGTATGGACTAAAACCTCCAAGAACTATAAGAAATAAACCCTTCCTTCCCTGTTTTTGGTCATCAAGTATTTTGTCTCAGCAATGAGAAAAAAGTAACCAAGACACTGGTAGAATGCCATAGGGCCTTAACAGTTCAATGGCTTCCAAGATGTTGGATATACTTCAAGTAAAGAAAGGTCAGAGTCAAGGTTTAGAGATCTACAGATCAAGAACAGAATATGGAATAGTTCCTCGCACAATTACCCATAGAGATTCACTAGAGAAATATTGTTTGCATGTCCCCACAACTTTAGGCTTTACTAGTACAAAAGTCTTAGACTTCCACTAGGGATCACAGAAATGGTGCTGTTGAAGGAGTATGAGATTGTCATCCTAAATTTTGTGCCCTTCTAAGACAGCTAGAATGTTTTTAGCTTTACGAAGGAACGTTGCCTAATTTTAGGTGGAAGAATAGTTTCTTACTGTCTTCATTAGAAATGTAAGAATGATTAGTAAAGCTGATGTCAGTTTGACAGAGGGTAGTAAAGAGTAGCTTTCTAAGTTTCAATTTAGGTCACCTTGAACTACTTTTCCCCTTGTCTGTGTTTGATTTGCATCACCATAACAAAATATCCTAGGTAGCTAACAATAAAGAGAAAAACTTTACTTGGCTCATAGTTTTTGAGTTTGAGATCGGGCAAATGAAAGTCTGGTCTCCCACTGATGAAGGCAACAGATGACAAGCTATCACAGGAGTTCTGAGAAAGAACATACACAGTTCCTTCGAAGGGTATGCCCCAGGTGTTCTGAGGCTCTCAATCTAGTCCTCACCTTTTAGAAGTCTGACCATCTACTAATGGTATCACACTGGGAACAAAACTTTTAACATAATGGACATTTGAGAGCCACTTAAAAACCAAACAGCACCAGCGTTCCATTCCCTCTATGGTTTCAGGTTAGAGTTGGTCATAAGAAAAAAATGCATGAGTTAGGGAAATCAAGCATGAAACATCAAACAATATTATCCTTAGAAAGTTGGTGTAGAGCACAGAGCACTGTGATAGCTTTTGTAATTTGTTGTGGATCCTCTGGCTTGCTTCCAGTTGTACCTGGGCCAATATCCATTTAAATTCCCACCAGTTCTTTTCCTTAAGCTTTTCTGACTCTGAGCCAAGTAAATGTGTAGTTCCATAGTGATGGGGCACCAATTTTCTCTCAAGGTCATTGCAGCGCTTTAGTTAGAGACAGTGACAAACAGGTGCAATGTTCCAATCTGAAATACTGATTGCAGTGTATCTTTACAATTCTAGTTGGCCCTAGCTATTCCCTACTTCAAATGCAGCTTTCCTCTACTTAGACTGTGTTTTCTATCAGACACAGAGTAACTGCTTTGTAAAGGTTTCTTTACCACCTACTGCAGTTATTTTCATTCCAATTTCCACAAGTAATCCTATATTCTATACTACTTGTGTTGGTTCTGTCTCTGTTTAAATCTTGACTGATGCAATTAGCATGCAAAATATACAAAATACTTCCATAATGAATAGAAAAGTAGAAAAAAACCCAGAACAAATAAAATTTATAGAACAGAAAAAAGTAGGATGCAAAACAGTAAGTCCAAACTCATCAGTTAACAGAAAAACATATATTAATTAGGAACTACTATTTAATACTTACCAAATGAGCAAAATATTAAAATTTCTGACCAAACTAACATTACACTTTGGAGAATGATTCTGAATACTACAAAAGCCAACCAGTTTCACATGAAGGCAGGACATCAGAATTCTTAAATGGTAACATGGTAAGGGGCACCTGTAACATCCTTTTTCTAGAAAATAATGACAACAAATATGTATTTGAGTTTGAGGAACAAACACTTTGAAGTTGGTCATTCAGTAGGAGGGAGGAAACGTATCTGTTGCTACTGTCATATACAGCCCTTTTCTTTCCCAGTGATATCTGTTATCAGGTAATCATCCCCTTGTATATTCTCTGCCCCTTGTCCATGGGCTTGGGTTTATTTCTAGTGAACAGATTACAGTAAAGGTAAAATGATATTACTTGTAAGATTAAGACACAAAGTGTGGCTTCTGGCCTGAGAGTCACTGTTGACACAGGGATGAGCTACCCTATGGAGACACACACATTACAAAAATCTGTCATATCAGCCAAATCCAACAAACCCTCAAGGCCAGCCAACAACCATATGAATGAGTTTGGCTATGCATTATCTCTTAGTTGTGCCTTGAAATGATTGTAGCCCTGCCCAACACTGTAGAAATATGAACTCCTACACTACAGCGTGCAACCAAGTCATACTCAGATTCCTATCCCACAAACTGAGTTTATAGAGGCTTTAAGCCTCTACATTTTGGATAATTTATTAAATGGCAATAAAAATATGATCTGATAATCACTGCAAATCAGTAATTGCAGTAGTAAACAATTTCATATTTTAAAATGCCTAAGGATTCTAAACTACCTAAAGTCAACAAATAATGCATTGATTCAGGTTACTAGAAAGTCTAATACATCACGGCCTATTCAAAGGACAAAATCAAGAAAAGCACACCCAAAACTATGCTTTTATACAGTTTTCACAAAAACAATAAATAAATATGTAAATAAATAAGCAAAATATATCTAATATCAGGTGACAATAGACATCGAGAAAAATAAAGAGGTAAAACAGAAAAATCCAGTCCAAAAGAGTACAATTTAAAAAAAAAAGAGTAGAATTAAAAAAGTAGGCAAAGATCCTTTATGAACAAAACCAAAAAAAGTGTGAGGCAGTGAGTCATACATAAAACTGGAGAAGCACATCCTACACAGGGGAAAGGAAGTGCTAATGGAAACATCTTGATATAGGAGGTAAAAACTAGTGAGTATAGCACATACAGGATTGAGCACCTTGCTGTGAACTTCAGCTTTGACTGTGAAAGAAATGGAGAGCTGCCAGGTTTTGAAGATGAGAAGGAGCATCCCTAGACAATGTTTTAAGGGACTATCCCAGCTGTTACACTGCCAAAGACTGGGGTGTTAGGTTTGTAGTATATATGCCTAGGGAGATAGTCAATAAACAAGCAAGGACAGTATTTAGAAAATTTGTATAACAACTCCAATGAGTATACTCTAGTGAGTGGTTCAGATAAGGGTAGAGAAGGATGTGAAAAATGGTCACCTCTTGAAAATATTTAAGAAGAATATTCTGTAAGATTTGTTAGCAAATTAATTTTATTCATAAGGGACATGTATGTGTACATCCAAAGATGAATACTTGGGGTAAGCCATAAACCAGACTTTATTAATTCTACTTTTAAATATTTGTTATTCATAATCCTCTAAAATCTATATTCAGTCTTACATAGCATTGAATTCAGGCACTAAAATGAGTATTTATAATGATTTTATAATTTCAAACATGTTTTATTTCTTTAGTTGTGTTTTCTTAAATGAACAGTAGAATGTGTATATAACAAGTTGGGTTTGAAACACTTCTGTTTTATATTAATGGTGGTAATTACATTTCTTTCCACTCTTTTGGGGTAACTCGGCCAACAGGAGATGGGTTCCACACTATTCCCATCTGTGTAGTTAAAAACACCCATGTAGCAGCACAGAAAATGGTTCCACCAGCTAGCACAGTACTGCCGTATTTGTCATGAAAATTCGATGACTGCTTCAGATGGGCCTGTCTTGCGGCAATTTGCAGAATGCTTCCACTCTTTCGAATATTGAGTAGTGCATATTTGGCCAAGGGAAACATTATAAAGGTGTGATAGGATTGCAGTTGATTGCAGTTATGGTCTATTTTGTTGCCCTCAGGCCTGGGAAAACAAAAAATAGCAACATCATTAGATCTGCGTTGTTTGAGTTTTGATATCAAAAACTAAACTCTACCACTCACTACTTAGGCAGCTATTTAACTCTTTACCTCACTGTTAAGTTGAGATAATAATGTCCAACATGAAGGAGTGTTATGACTATAATATGAAGTATATAAACCAATGAAGTAAATGTACAGTAAGTTTTAGCTTTAGTACTCTTCCCAAACAACTAATAGTTGGGTCTAGAGTTAAACTTCAAACATACTAGCATGTCTAAAATGGCTATGAAACAGTTTCAACTTGTCCATTAGTCTAATGCTCTAACTTCTATCAATAATTTTGTTTTATTTTGTTTTTGAAACAGGGTGTTGCATAGTTAAGGCTGGCCTTGAGCTCAAAATGCAGCCCAGGCTGGTCTTGAACTTGCAGCAATCTTCCTGTCTCATCCTCTGGAATTCTGGGATTACAGGAATGTGCCATTACATCTTGCTAACTATAAACTCTTAGAGTTTCAGTTAGATTATAAGCCATTCAAAGTGTATGTCACTGATGCATCCTGCCTCAAGCTTTCATTTCTCCCTCCTATTTAAACCCTTCCTTCTCTGTTGGCCATCATCCTCTTGGTAAAATTCTACCTGCCTTTTGAATCCCATCTGAGAATCACTACTTCTGTGAAACATTTCTCAAATTTTCCTAGACTAACTTAAGTGCCCTGGGCTCTGGGCTCTCACACCCAATGAGAGAAAGGTTATAAAAAGTGCAATAGCCCAGAGGAGGGGATTATTCTAAGCTTTCTAAAACACTTTTGTTTCATATAAAAATTGAAAAGAAAGTACAGAGTTCCAAAATACTCTCTCACTCAATATACCTACAACGTCCTAGATACTAGTACCTTCTACCAGAATGATACATTTGTTGTAACTGACAGACCTATACATTCATCATTATCATCCAAAACTGGTATTTTACATGAAGGTTCACTCTTAATGTTGTATATTCTTTGCATTTTTGACAAACATGCAATGACATGTATATACCATCACAATATTTTACAGAGTGGTTTCACTGCCCTGAAAAATCTTGGCTACTTCTGTCTATTCACCTTTGCTATCCACTAACTGCTGTCAATCACTGTTCTTTATAATGAAACCACACTTTTGCTCTTTCCAGAATGTCATACAGTTGGAATTACACAGCATGAGCCTTTTTAGATTGGCTTCTTTTACTTATTTCTATGCATATAAGTTTTTTCCCTGTCTTTTCAGAACTTGCTAGCTCATATCTTTTTAATGGTGAACAACATTTCATTGTCTGGATATACCAGTTTATTTCTCTATTTTCTTACTGAAGAACATCGGGGTTGCTTCCAAGTTTTGACAATCATGAATAAAGCTGCCAAACGTGTGTGCAGGTTTTTGGGTGGATGCAAGTTTTCAACAAATTCAGATAAATATCAAAGCGCATGACTGATGGATCATAAGGCTGTGATATGTTTAGGTTTTTAAGAAGCTGTCTGAAACTGTGTATCAAAGTTGTATTAGTTTACATACCTCCCAGCAACAAATGAAAACTCCTGTTGTTCCTTATCTTTACTAACACTGATAGTAAGTGCTCATGTTTTTGAATTTTGCCTAGCAGTTGTATAGGTTGTTTAATTTGCAAGTGCCTAATTCACTTATTACAGTATCTTTTCATATGCTTATCTACTCCCCTTGGTAAGGTGTCTTTTATCATTTCTTTTTTGCTGAAACATAAAATTTCTTTGTATATTTTAAATAACAATCCTTTATCTGTTTTTTGTAAATACTTTCTCATAGTTTAAGACTTGCTTTGTCATTTGAAATTTTCTTTTTTATTCTCTTCCAATATACCATAAGGTCTCCAAAGCCAAAATAAATTTCCACATAAAGCAGACTGTCACAGATGCACAAAATTTTAAAATAATCCAAAATATAAATGAATATAAGTATTCTCATAAAAAATTAAAATAAACACCAAGAACTAGTTAAACTAAATCAGATGTGAATTTCTTAGTAGTTCTCATGATTTTATTTCTTAGGTTGTTACAAAAAAATAAGAAATCTAGAAGCAGAAACACACTGAAGAATTCTGTTGATTTCTTTTTCTTAGTACAAGCTGTCAAACAGTGCTCAAGGCCTTTACAATGATAAATGTTAACTACAGCCCAAATGTAGTCAACACATACACAAAAAGGCGTGAGGTTAGTCCTTGCAAACTTGTAACTGTTCACTGAGATTTGCTAACCTAAAAGACTCTATGCCCAACTTAGAAACAAGACCTTAAGACTCGCTTTTGCTTCCTACCGTGTAAGTGGTACTCTTCAAGAGTGTGATAAATAAGGCAAAGCAGAGCCAACTTTATTTCTTCTGAAGTTCCAGTCAAAGTAATTCCTTGTTAGTCATGAATCTCCCCACCAAAAGCCACAAAGTTTTCATTCAAACTGAATTCAGAGTAATCTGAAGGTAAAATGAGTTATGGTATGATAGTGTACCCTTAATCCAATATGAAAGCACTTTATGCCACCTATGTTTTTAGTCTTTATTAGGAAGGCAGATGCAGAGAATAACTCATAATAACTAATATCTCTGGTGGGGCATTAATGCATGCTTACCATTTTATGATAAATTGCCTTCATTACTCCTATCCTCAAAATGCTAAGTTGAAAATTTGCTTCTGGTAACACTGAGTGTATTCCATAGTAGCTTAGTTGATCCTTTTATACCTTTTATATTCTTGCATCTTTAAAGCTTTTCCCCAACTAATTCTAAATTTTCTTGTAATAATACATGTCTATTAAGAATTTTCCTTCAGGAAGTCTTTGTGTAGTTAATATTTCACCCTAAAAAACTAAAGTAGTTTCATTTCATCAGTTTGTCTCAACTGCCTTCACATTTACTTTGTACCTACCTTTGTTAATAAAATACATCACATGAAATTCACTGATTAGAGCAACTATCCAAATTGCTTCATTCCTCATGACCCACTTTTATAATAATTATTGTGCGATCAGTTAAGTTCTAATCCTATTATTCAAATAGTTAAAACTACAGGTTATAATATCCATAGGAAGTATAAAAAAGGATAAAAACAGACTACAAAGAGAAGAAGACAGGTATTTCTCTAGATAATAAGAACAAAGTAAAGGTTTCCTCGTGCCTGTAGCAATAAAATAAAAAAGTTCTGAATGAATATAAATTGTTAAAGTCAATGAAGTATCCTATGATGATAAAAACGAAAACTTGATTGATCACCTATCTTATACACTAATGCTGAAGTTCAGTTAAAAAAAAAAAAAACTAATACAGGACCTCAATTGAACTGCATGCAGAAATTATACAGATTTTAAATTTATTTGAAACTGTAATTTCAAATCAAAAAAGCCCATAAAAGTAAGTCTAGAGAGAAAAGTAACATTCAATGAGCATATATATATGCGCAAGCATTGTGTTAGAAATTTGCACATTTGCAATTTTGGTATAGGAAGTTGATTGTCTCTATTTTATACACAAGAACAAATGGCAGTACAGGACATGAACAAACACCCTATGATTTTAAATATATTAAAATATATTAACTCTCAGAGTACTGGAAAATAAAGCAAACTGAAAATTAGTGTTACTATCTATTACAATTTATAACTATAAATCCCTTCAAAGCCTCATGAACTTACAGCAGAGGCTTTTGGCTGGATCATGGGTGTCTGATACTGGATTATGGGTGCATGAAAACTGAGTTAGTACACTGATTGGCTTTCCATGGCTCTGGATGTGGATGGAGGTGTCACCAACCAAAAGGCCTATAACCTGAATGGAATAAAAAAGAAAGGGAGGTGTGCTGGTTCCTGTCTCTTGCCTGCTACACTATGTACTATTTCTTTCCTGCCATGCTACTTTTCCATACTGCCCTCTTTTGGAACCAGCCAACTATGGACTGATACCTCTACACACCATGGGCTAAAATAAATCTTTCTTCCTTTAACTTATGGCAGTGAATATTTTCTCCCAACAATGAGAAAGTAACTAACACACTACCAGAGATGACCCTTTCATTACAATGCTTGTTACAGTTTTTTACATTCACTCTGTGTCAGGGCCTGGGCTTGGGGCCATGGTACAACCACTTCTCTCAACATATGTATGGTGTACTAAAGGAATGCACAGTTTGTCAAATCTAAGGAAGGAGATAACTTACAGATGAGCACAGACTGTCTAGTGAGAACAAGAAGTGAACTTTTCAATCTAGGAATTGTTTAGATGAGTAAATACCTAGGCTACAACTTTGAAAGATGATTCAGAAACAAATAAAAAATGGAGAGAAAATTCATAAATGAAACAGTGAAAGCATAAGCACAAAATCATGAATAGCATGGAGACAGAGCAATCTGGTGAGCTCAATACCACCTGATAATAAGTATTGAAGCAACAAATGTTCAACACACAAATTTTTAGAGACGTAGAAAGAACACTCTGTGGACATTATAAGCTTTGCTATGGCATTTAGACTCAATTCTACATGTCAGTGGTCCCCATTATTGAATAAACAGTCTTCAAAATCATACAATTCACTGTGAGTTAATTAGATGTTTTAGTATTCTGAAGTTTTACTTTCATGAAAATATACAAATGTAAGAAAATTATATGAAACCTGAAGATGTTACCAAAAGATTTCTACTGTTGCTATTTATCATGCATGTGACAATTTTGCTATAGGTTAATGTAAAAGAATTGGAACAACTTTAATAATTAAATAATGTATTAAGAACAGAGACAAAATAAAATAGAAAAACTGCATTTTATCAAACCTTACCCTATGGCACAGACATGTGGAAAAAAAGGAATTATGATCACTCTAGCAGTGTTGGCATTTTAGAACAATATGAACTGTTAAGTAATGTGTCTAATTTGTATTTGTTTTAAATAGCTTAGTTCCCTTCTTTCTGTAAAATATGTTTGACGCTATAGTTGTATACAAGCCTTAGATACACAAAAGTTTAATTTGGTTTCAAACTGATATGTAGGTGGTTTTATAATAAAATTATTTCAGATGATATCATATATATGAAAAGTTTCTCCTTTAAAAAGATTCTACAGGAGCCAGGGATGTAGCTCAGTAGCACAGTGCCTTACCTGGCAAGCGTGAGGTTGTGAATTTGAATCCCATACCAAAAAAAAAAAAAAAAAAAAAAAAAAAAAAAAAAAAAAAAAAAATCTACACAAAACAAGTCAGAGAAACATTGCTGAAAAAGAGGAGAAACTAGGTACTGGTGTAACAATAAAAAGGTTATACTAGCGAAAAATCTGGGAGAAAAATGTGCTTTGTAAAAATAACTTAGATGGAGAATGATTCGTGAAGTGGTAAAAATGGAAAAAAATTAAAATGCTAAGCAATAGTGAAGTATTTACTGTAACGCCTTGTATGATGAAGACAGAACTACTTCTACAAGATACAGAAATAATAGAACTAAAGAATATAAAGATAAAACAAGTTTATTTAACAATTGTTATTCTAACTAAACTGAAAATTCAAATCAATCTCTTGGTTAAGATTTCAGCTAAAACTTCTGTCTCAATTTCCATTCAAAATAAGTAGACACTGACACTAGTTTATACTGCCTTTAGAGATTCAGAATATGAGCGATTTAGGCATAGAATATCAAAGCACACATAATGGAGACACTCTAGAAATAAGCAAGTTTATATGACTGCATGGAAGAGAAAAATCTAGTCTAAGTGTATCCCAATATATATCAACAAATGAACAAATGGCCCTCAGTATCTCAAAGTAATGATGCACATGAAAGGATTAAGTATTATCAGGACTTACAATTTTGACACAATTGACACAACGGTCCCGTTTTGATGGTGGTGGTTGGAGCAATCCTGTGTTTATCATTCTACTCAACAGAAAAGGTAAATTGCAAAGCCATACAGCCTACCATTCCCACAACGGAATTCCAAAAGGTTGCCTGTCAGTATTTTTCCCTGAACTAAGCTCAGTATTTAAAGAGTTATGCAGGGGCTGGGGATTTAGCTCAGCGGCATAAGCGCCTGCCTTGCAAGCAGGCAGTCCTGAGTTCAATCCCTGGTACTGATAAAAAATGAAAAAGACAAAAAAAAAAAAAAAAAAAAAAAAGTTATGCAGTACAAAAATGTAGATGTCTCACATAAACCTATCTGAACCATATAATTGAAATGGTGAACTAATTTAGTTTTTCCCAAACCTATCTTAATGAGTCATCTGGAATATTTGTTACAAAATGCAGACTCCTGAGTCCAGGCATAGCCTGAGATCTGTATTTTGGATACAAGATCTCAGGAAAGTCTTATTTAAGACACGTTTATGGAACAGTAAATCAGATAATCTCTAAGGCACTATACAGTTCTAAAATTTTAAGCATTTACACAGTGGGAAAAACATTTTAGAAAGATCATTATTCTTTCAGGTTACTGAAATAGTACAGCAGTAATTGAATTCACTATCATGGTAATTTAGAAAGCTGTACATAAGTGACCTGAAAGAGGGATAGGATCCCTGGGAATAAATTAGTCAAAAGAAACATTTGGTATCATTCAAAATATTAAAGGCACTAGTAATCTTGATGTAATTTTGCACTAGTAATTTTGGTGGTGTATCATATAATGAAAGACACATTTTCAAATCTGAGACGCCTAGACTATATTATTCTATTGTAACTCCTTCATTTTCACCTACTTTTACTTCTACTTTTGTTTTTACAGCATTGGAATATCAATGCAAAATAAGAAACAACTGAAAGGTAATCTTGAAATGAAAGTGCATATTACCTGCAGTGCCTTTAGCTCATTTATGTATTTGTTAGTAAGAGTGTGATGTTCTTGGCGGGATTAAGTGTACACAGTGCAAAGTGTCTCCCACCAGGATACTTAAACTTTCAGCTGTTCAGAACAGGAAATATGCAAATCCTGCAAGAAGCAATGTTGCTGGTGGAAATCCTGAAAAACGGTGCTCTTTGATATGTAATAGCATCACCTTCTGACTCACTGAATTGGTATAGCATATAGCCATTTGCTTAAGGCTGTATTTTGTATCACTTTCTAAACCCTAGCAAGTTATATAAATGAATTCTATCTGAACAAATAAAAAGGCAGACTATAGCAATGAACTCACACAAGAGGAAAAAAAGGACTGAAGAATTTCTGAGTTGACGTCTTCCAATATGCAACACTACATGAAAAGTCAAAGTCTGTTAACATTTGCACTCTCACTCACATTCTTTCCATAGTCAAATTCTAAATGAATAGACCATATCTGTTCTATGGATACTAAAAGCATTCAATATCTACCCTCCAGATAAATATAGCATTCACTCAAGCATTTTCTTTCATGTACCGAATATTAATGTGATTAATTTATTAGGTATCCATAATACTTCAGTTACAAAGTTCTTTAATTTACATTAATTTTTTTCACCTTTTTTGAAAACTAAATAGAGGAGAAAACAATAACATAGACATTGAGAGCTTTTCTCCTTGTCATAATGAACTCAATGGCAAGACTGTACAATAATTATTGTTTTGCTTGTTATTAAATCTCAATCAGGCACATCATATTTCCTCCAATTGGATGTCCTAGTTATTTTTACATTATAATAAATTTGGAATATTGGAAATAGGTGATCTTGTAATTTTAGATAATGGAAGTTTTATGAAGTGGACTACCATGATTATACTCAACAAATTTTATACTGATTATCTTCTATGGCTTTTAGATTGTGTGTAGCCAAGCCTTGCAAGAATAGTTTATTTCAATTGTGCTCACAGGTCCAAACAACTGGTAAATGCAAAACATTCCTCTAACCTGATTGAGAAAACAAAAAGAAACCTTAACACGATGAATTTTAGAAACAAAGATTTTGTTGATAAAGTAATATAGGAAAACATTGAGAATGTGAGTCACATGGTCAAACCTGCAGTTAAGGCATTATAGTAAGTTCTTGACCTAGCAATGAGTTCTGCTCAGGAAGAATGTTGGATTGATTTGCAAGTCCAACAAAGTGAGTCTTATATACCTTTGATACAAACATGTAATACAAAGCATATGGAACCAAATATAAATACACAGCTAGTCTTCAACTGCATTATACTATGTACACTATCACACTGTACAATAAGCACACAGCAACACAACTGGTAGACTTGTGAGCTACTGTGATTTGTTTGCAACTAGCAATGTTACTAATGTTAAAGTTCACTGGTATCTATGAAAGTTCACAACTTGAATGGTCATGAATTAGAGACTTATTGTATATAGAAGCAAATTTCCATGGAAAGATGTCTACAGGCAATAAAATTTATGTATAAGGTTACAATAAAAGTTCCAATGAGAAACATTAAGGGAATGAATGTGTGCAGTTTGTTAATAAAAGTCCCAAAATACATTAATACCTTGGTATGGTCATATTTCTGCATGTAATTCTTGGCTTTGCAAAGCAAGACCACACTTCTTTTCCACTAGTTCTGTAGCTGAACCTCATGCCAATGGAATCTCAGAACTTACACATAAACAAGAATGCAAGAACTTACTTCTTGAACTTTAAAATAGCTAGACTTTCTAGCTCACTGCTAATTCCAATTTGTAAAGTGACCTCAAATAAGTATTTCCCAAGAAACATGTGCCCACTTCACTAGTTCTACTACAACTAGCAACTGCTATTGGAGGGAAAAAAAAGGATTCTAACATCATATAAGTTTAGGGAGAAAAAACCAAGATGATTAAAATTTTATTTTTATGAAGAAGTTTTCAAGCCTCTTTGTGTTAATAAAATGTGATTTCCTGAGAAGATGGCATACAGTGCTTTCCAAAATTGGCATGCCTTGAATGTGTGTGTGTGTGTGTGTGTGTGTGTGTGTGTGTGTGTGTGTCTATATGCTTGACACATATCCCCATAATTCATTGAGGTTTTCCAGAAAACAATTAGGGAAACATGAAATGATTCCCAGTGCTGTTGCTCTGGATTCTCAATGCTGTTGCAACATTACATCCATTCCCAGTGTCTTTATGGTTACATGATGCATTTTACAAAACAAATTATGTAGGAATTTTTAATACATGACTCAAGGAGTATAGAGTGTGTGATAAATCCAGGGTTTCTACTCATAGAAGCAATTAACTCTGGTCTTCATTATGTGATTCTAAATTGTGCAGTTTTAATATTTAAACAGAAGTTTCTCTTTCTCCACATCCACCTTTGGTCATTAAATACTCCAGGAATAGAAAGAAACAATGATTCTACAAAGGCCATTAGAGTTGCATGAATGACTCTTCATTGTATAATTTGGAACTTTCATTAAAAACCTTGAAAATGTACAAGTCATTTCTGCTTTTAATCTAAGCACATTACTGATATACTTAGGTAAAAGTAAAGAATCATTAAAATATTTAAGTTTTATATATCAAAGACATTTTAATTTTAAAACACACAATCTGTTTCCTTTAGGCCAACAGGGGTATAGTTTAGACTTAACTTCATGAAATTCCAAATTAAAATCACAATATTTAACAGTGAAAGTTAATCTCTTCCTCCTTGCTTCTGAAATCATTAAATTTTTGTATTTTCATTTTAGACATGTCTGCTCTCCTAAATTCCTCTCAAAGTACATCTGTAAACTAAACCATTATGGGGAAGGCTTTTATTATTGCCATCACCTGTACAACTTAGGGAACATTTGCAGAGAAATTCCATTTGGTGAGAAGAGCACTTCTCAGTACTGAAGTAGTAACTGTGGTATCTTTGTAAGTTGTTTATCAGTGCAGAGCTGTTTTTCAGAGTGACTTTTTCTTCTTTATAGTTTTCATAAAGAAGCCCTATTTGTTACAGGAAATACTACATTAAAATGCTCTCTTACTATTACTCCTAGTGTCCTACAAAAATAGCAACAGGTCTAAGAAATAACAGGCCTAAATCTATAATCATATTATTCTACCCTCAAACTAGTCCTTACCAATGGCTTCATCTCAGCAAACATCACCTGACCGAGTTAAATGCAGAAATATTTCTTGCTAGTTTCAATTTCCTAATGGTACTGAATGTATCAGTAGATTATTTTAATTTTGCATCTAAAAAACCTCAAATCTTCCAAGTTCTCTCTATCAAAAACTACCTTTCTAGCAGCACAATTTCTCTTCTGTACTTTCCTTAAATGATCTTCCTCAAACATACCTATACTCCACCTATTCTCTAAGCTGCTAACGACATCATCTTTTATTAGCAGAAACATAAATGTATCATGTCTACAAATTAAAAACATATCATCCTTGTGATAATTTACTTTCAAAATATTTCATGATAGCACACAGACATGTCGATAAATTAACTTCAATTTGTAGCATAAGGATTATTTACTAGCATTTGAAATACACTATTAGATATCCACATTTTAGGAGTGGCTATTACCCGCGTGTCATCCAATTATAGCTTATTATACTACAGAGCTTGCTAAATAGACTAAGGAAAGTTAGAAATATATTTTATTTGTAAGTACTATTCCACATATGTGGTTCACCAGAAAAGTGTATCAAGGCTTAATGCATTCACATTAATGAAGTATAAAATTAAGCAAGTATAGCAGCATGATACATTGGTAGCAGTCCCTTAGATCTACAGTTCTACTTTGTTGAGTTATTCTGCTGCATACAACATTGTGTTGTGTGATTTAGGTATCAGATTGGGTGCTCCTCCCACTAGAATATCATTGGGGTTGTCTTGATGTAAGGAGAGTATCAAACTACCTGGGAGAGAGGGTAGAGACTTCTATGAGCATATAGTCTTATGTATTCTTTATCTTCCAGCGCAAATATTTAGCAGAGTAAGTTTAGAAATTTACAGTGATACCACGTAGTATAAAAATTTTCTATATTTTGAGACCTATTCTAAATATTAAAAAGCATAGATTTTCCCTAAAAGAACCTAAAAGATCCGATAGTTTTAAGTCAAGACATAGTACCACTCAACAGTTTTTACTGCTTTTAGGAAAAATTTGTCAAGCTGGGGATGTAGCTCAGCAGGGCAGCACCTGCCTGCAAATCATGAGGTTATGGATTCAATTACAGATAAAAAAAAAAGAAAGAAAAAGAAAAAGAGATTTGTCTTCTTTATATGACTGTCTCAGTATGCTCAGACAACTGTAACAAATTAGTATTGAATGGCTTAACAACAGAAATTTATTTTTGCATAGGATTTAAAGGGTAAAATGTCCAAGTTTCAAGGTTCAGATACATGAATTTCTCTTATTGCCATGTAAATATTGCCTGGTTTCTCCCTGTGTCTTTAAATAGAAGAGAGACAGAGAAAGACAGAATGAGGGATGGGAGAGGAAAAGAAGATGAAGGAAGAAGAGGAGGAACAGGAAGAGGAGATGGAGGAAAGACAGGGAGAGAAAGAAGAAGAAGAGAGAATTCTGATGTCTCGTTATATGGGGACCAGCCCTGTTAGATTAGGGTTCCACTCTTATGACCTCACTTAACCATCTCCCCTTTAGAGGTTCTAGTTCAAAATAAACACACATGTGGCCAGGCATTCAATATGTGGGTTTTCTGGTGGATACATATATGCAGGCCATAACACTGATCTTTCAGCTTTCAAGATTTCTGGCCACTTAAGCAATATTCTCTCACTTATGCTATTCACTTTCCTAACCCAAGTTATCTACGGCTTTCTTTCAGTTTCTGGAACGCCTATTCCTTTTTTGCACTGAGTTTTTTACTCTTCCTTCAGATTTCAAATATCCTATCCTTCTGTTATCAGCTCATATTGTCTTCAAAGAGACATTTATATTCTTTCATTTATTATCACAACTAATTACAAATGACAAATTAGATACATCACATGCATTATTTGGCACTTTAATAGAAATTTACTAGTGTATGTTAGTTAATTATACAGAATATGGATATTTTTTGGAATTTTGCTAAAGTACACATGAACATTTTATACTTAGTGTTTGAAAGTATGACTAGTTTTTCACTCTATTTTTACATTAATAATTTAGTCTCATTTAACTTCTAACAGAAAATGCAGATGCTAATTATTGCCCTAATTTTAGAGTAGACACCAAAAATATTCTTATGCTATGCTGTTATTTATCACTTTGAATATTTATTGAAACAATGATAGATGGAATTCTCTGTTCACAGATCCTGCACAGTTCAATGGAAGAGTAAGTCATCCACAATCCAATATAATTATGAAATATGAGTTCTACAAAACTGCCAAGTGTTATAAAAATAGAAATAATAAAAAAATAAATTTTATATTACAGATGTGCTTGGAAAGGGGAGAAAATTCTAAGCAGAAGGTTCAACCCATGATGGCTATGAGAAGAATGCCGGCTACGAGTGAAGCATCATAAAGTGGATGGAGCCTAGCACCAAGTAAAGTGAGGAAAAATTATCAGAGATCTAATGCAGATCATTGAAAACTGCAAAGCGAATTTGAATGGTATTTATAAACATGCAATTCTATTGTCACTTTATTATGTAAACTTTTTTATAATATTTGTCTGTAAATACTGGAGAAATAGTCAAATTCATTAAAAATTTCTCTGTTACATGACAATCTATTTTATACATATTATTTTATAATGTTCTAAACCTAAAGGTATAAAACACATAAAAATTACAGAAATAAATGGGGACACAGTTGTTGGTGAGAAACTATAAACAATGACAAAGGAGATGGGACAAAGGATCTCAATATTAATAATTAAAATTTAAATTTAAATTAATGGGTTTACTGGCAGATAAGTCACAGCTGAAGGAAAAATTAGTGAAGAAATAATTGAGAATTCAGCAGCAAAACAAAGAAAACAAGGAAAAAACTTTTTAAAGGCTTTTTTTTTGGTTCAAATACCTAAAAAGATCTCAGAATCACTCAATGTAATGTAGATAAGTTATTGTATAATATTCCTAATTAGGCCTCCAAGGAACTTCCCTCTTTTACCTTTAAAAACCACTCTGGTCTTAACTGTTCAGTTACTTGAGCTGGCTGCAAATCAAATGCAAGAAAATTTCTTGGAAGGCAGATGAGCTATTTACATAGAAAGCTAAATGCTCTTCTAAGCAGGATCTCAGTTCTCCCCAACTAGAGAATTTTTGAGTAAAGAGAAAATGCATTAAAGAGAATGCCATGCTAGCAGAAGCCAGAGTTCCTTGAAAAATAGTACTTGTTCTATCTGTACAACATGCTTCTCAGCAAAATCGGTGGCAGGAGGCCACCTAAATGGTAGCAGCTAAAGTGTAATATAGCTTCCTGTTGTTTTCATGCAGCCAAGGTATCCATTAAAGAGCTGGCACAGCTTCCACAGGCACATTAAAAATGGCACTTACTAAATACACAATCTCCTCTTCCTTGCCCATACAGATTATGTTGCTTTAATTGGTCAATCATTCCTACTGTGTTCTGGTCCCAGGGCAAGTGAGAAAGTTGAACTGCTCCTGTATGTTATGGCAACATTTGCTCCTGACGAAGATATATGACATGGAATTAAGGCTGTGAGTGCACTCTCCTCAGGTTATTACTTCCTTTTATCACACTTTTTGCCTGAAATGTGAATGTTTGGACTCAATATCCCAAGCTTCTTGAAATTTGAAGGTTCACTCTTTTGCTCTAGGGAAATACAGATCTCTGCTGACCAGTATGATACACTCCTTTTTGTTTTGCCCTTATTAGACCCTTGGAAGTACTATGGATTTCAAATCAGCAGAGCCCAGGAGAAATCAGAAATTCTAATGATAGGTCACAAGTTGTTCAGTTGAGTGAATTAAAAATGATCTGAAAATTCCACTGTTCATTAAGGTGACTTATTGACCCCTTTCACTGCAACAGTCATTTTATTCATCTACTTTAAACTACTTTTTAAGGTTGCAAATAAACCCATGAACAGTATATCCCAGGTGCAAAATCCAAAAAAATTTAGACTTATCTCTGTGACTTATTTATCATCTAGGCTTTGGGCAGGCTGCAAACTCATTTGCTCTGTTTTCCATATGTAAACAAAGGTAATGTCTATTGTAGCTTAAGGAAAAATAATTCATAAAAGGTTTAAAATAGGTGTTAATGAAATATAATGTCCAGCAGAGAGAAAAGGGTTTTAGTTTGTCCACTGCATAAATCAACTCTAACAATAATATATCTCCTCTTATTTTTCTACTTAGTCACGTATTTAATGAGAATAAAGATTCTTTTATTTATATTTGAGTTTTTTAGGATCAACAAAGTTCCCTAGACCTACAGCAATGTTCCATCTCTCATGAGAGGGCTGACCCTAAGATGTGCCCATCCCACATAGGAGAGAGCAGACCTGCAGCAGGCGCTGGCAGTCACATACATACAATGCTAGACAGCAGTCCCAGAGTGGTGTCCCCAACCACATGAGAGTCCACACAACTGCTGACACTAAGTCCTACAGCCCATTGCCTTTGACAGGACACTCTATCTTATTTTTATTTCCTTCTCATATCCTATCAATTAATGTTTCTAATTTTGCTTTTTTTCCATTATCCAGTTCCCCATCCCTCTCTACATTTACTACTAGAATTACTAAAGCTTTATTAATTCCTAGCTAAAGTTTACTTATCTTTAATACAGAACTATTTTTATTAAAGGAAAAGTTGTTCTATTTAACAGCTGTTTACTGCAGGTCAATAGTGTATCAATATCGGGTTTGTCTCAGTGTTCATATAATAATTATAGATGTTACCCATAGGGACAAGGTGGTACTTTATTGGTCCTTAGGGCTTGTCAATATTCAGTTTGTACCTAATGCTATCATTGATCCTAATTTTATTACTATAGCTAAGGTGTCACAGCTGTTACTATTAAGAGATTTTGTTGAGATGCCATTATCTAGGTTTCCTAGAGGTCATTTAAAATACCATGGCCTATTTTAGGAGAACTGAGTATTGGGAAAACACACTGCAACTTACCATCTCAAATCAGTGGAGGTGGTTGGATTCTAAGACACAAGCAAAGGCCAGTACTTAGCCACACAACGAGAATACCACTGATGAGTAGACATTAACTGGAGTGGTCTCCATACAGTACTAGAAACAAATCTTTCCACTACAATAAACACAACAAGCCTCAATACAAAACAAACAAAGAGCATAAAAAGACAAGACAAAAATAAAACAACAAAAGAATGCCTCCCAAAACTCTCAACTCCCACAGAGATAATTCATGAGGCATCAAAGGGGAGGAAATCAAAAGCTACACATCCCAAAGTATCCATTTCGTTATCAGGGGATAATGAAAACAGAAAAATAATGCAATGGGCAAGACCATGGAGGATATAAAAATCAAGATACTGGATCAGTTAAAAAAATTTCAACAAGATTAAAGAAGACATAACTGAAAAGACAGAAAAGCTACAAAAGCATAAAACATTCAGCATAGAAAAAGAATTAGAATACATAAATGGAGTCCTAATAGAAATTCAAGAGAGGAAAATTATAGGGAAAGTGTGGAAAGCAGAAATGACCAATGTGAGGGGAGAATCTCAGAACTAGAAGACAGGGATATATATCATCAATGACCAATTAATGAGAGACATGTTAATAAGAAAAACAGGCCTACTAACTCCTAGAGGATGCAAAAAATAACTTAAGATTTATTGCAATTAATGAAAATTCAGAACATAGCACTAATTACATTAAAAAAAACTATTTAGTAAAATAACAGCGAAAAACTTTCCATATATGGGGAAAAAATTAAGACAGAAAAGTGATGTATACAAAATCCCAAGTAGCCACAATCAGAAAATAATTTTCTCATGACACATTTCAGTCAAAATTCAGAAATTCTAACACAAGAACACAGTATTAAAAATAGAAAAAAGCTTCAATCCATGGTACCAATAAAAAAAAAATAGAAAAAGCAATAAATAACAAAGAAAAATCCATCTTAATTACAGAAAATTTCTCAATACAAACTTCAAAGCCCTTGAGAGTTTTATAGTGAAGTGTTTCAGCACTGAAAGAAAACAAACTATCACGGACTAACATACTCTGCAAAATTATCTTTTGAAAGTAATGGATAAACAAAGTATTTTTACAATAAACTGCTCTTAAAAAATTTATGACCACCAAACCACCACTCCAAATAATTCCCAAGGATATCCTAAAAAGAAACAATGACATTAACAATGACAAAATGTCTAATAGAATGAATATAATAGGCAGGGTGAGCAGTTACATAGAAAAGAAAGACAGGGCTGGGGATTTAGCTCAGTGACGTAAGTGCCTGCCTGCCAGATACTAGGTCATGAGTTCTATCCCTGGTACCAAAAAAAAAAAAAAAAAAAAGAAAAGAAAAAGAAAAATAAAGAAAGAAATGAAAGTTGGAATCAACAATAGAAAAATAAGCTAATGACAGGAATAAGTCAATTTGCATTAGTAATACCTCTCAATGTTAAATATTTTATGTCCCCAATCAAAAGATACAAATTGGCAGAATGGATTAGGAAACAAAAATCAAATATTGTACTGTAAACAGGAAATACATTTTAGTCAAACAGAAACTCAAAGGCTAAAATTCAAATAATTGAAAATAATATTCCATGTGACACGAACCCCTACAAATGACAGACAACCTGAACTTCAAGCCAAAACAGATCAAAAGAAGCATTACATATCAAAGAAGGTCACTCTACATATTGAATAATGGAACAATCCAATAGGAAGAGGTAACAATTATTAACGTATGTGCATTAAACAAAAGTACACCCAACTTCAAAAATCAAATACTATTGGACATAAAAGATAAGCTAGCATAAACACAAGTATACTGGTGAATCTTAATATTCTATTATTACAAATAAATACATTAACTAGAGAAAAAGTCAGCAAATACTACAGTTGAACAAAACTTTGATACAAATTGACTTAATAGCTATCTACAGATTGTTCTACCAACCAACAGAACACACATTCTTTTCAGCAGCAAATGGAATTTTCCCCAAAATTGACCATATACTGGTCAATCTTAAGTAAATATAAAAGAACTGAAATGCTACCATTTATATTATCAGACTACAATATAATGAAATTGGAAGTCAATAACAAAAGAAAACACAAATTATACAAATGCATGGAAGCTACATAATACATTTATAACTAAACGATGGTTCCATAACAAATCAAGGAAGTAACAAGACAATTTCAAAAGCTAAAGCCATTACTGGAATTTATGGTACACAATAAAAACAATTCTAATATACCCATGAATGCACACACTATAAAAACATAGCAAGCCTAAACAAGTAATTTAATGATGTACTACAAGGTCCAAAAAAAAAAAATAACAATCCAAGCTCAAAGCTAGTACAAAGAAGATTATAAAGATCAGAACAAAAATCAATGAACACTTCACCAAAAAAAAATCACTGAATTAGTGAGTCTAAAACTTGGTTTTTTGAAAGAAAAAAAACAAACAAACAAAAAAAAAAACAGACAAAAGCTTAGGCAGTCAAAACAAAAAAAGGAGAGAAAAGACCCAAATCAAAGCAATTTGAAAATGAAAAATATGAAATCACAAAGGGCACTGTCAAAATTAAAAAATTACTAATAACACTTCACAAAGCTGTACTCCAATAAATTAGAGAATTTAGAAGAAATGGTTAGATTCTTATATATATGAAACGCCAAAACTGAAGTAAAAAGATTTTAAAACCCTGAACAATCCAGTAACAGACAATGAAACTGAAGAGTAACAACCTACGAACTAAGAAAAGCCTATGTCTACCTGCTGACTTCTACAAAATCTTCAGGGAACTTCTATCAGCAATGCTCCTCAAGTTTTGTAATGAAAATGAAAGAGAAAGGATGTTCTCAAAGTCATTTCCTGATTCCAAAACCAGACAAAGAGCTAACAAAATAAAAACAAGAAGTGCAGCTGTGCCTCAGTTCAGGAACTTAATCCAATCCTCAAATCTGGAAAAGATGATCACATTCATGGTGCTTGCAGGAAAGATGGCCATGGTCATGTTCATCAGCTGATGCAGAGTTCACAAAAACAAAAGTTTTGCTGAACACTTCTGTTTCTGAACCAATTTTTTTGCATACAAATACATTTGTCAACTGAATACCACTGTATAGACTAATTACTTTAATGAAAATGGAAGTGAAAATCTTCAGCAGTATACTGGCAAACAGAGTGCAATGTATCATCAAAAAATTCATATCTCATGACAAAACAGGCTTCATTTGAGGGATGCAAGGTTCAGTATACACAAATCAATGCATGTAATTCATCATACAAATAGAACAAGGACAAAGAAACACATAATCATTTCAATTGATGCAGAAAAGGCCACTGACAAAATACAACATTTTTTCATAAGACAAAAAAAAGGGTTGCAAATATAGCTCAGTGGTATAGTGCCTGCTTGGTAAGCATGAGGTCACAAGTTCAATTCCCAGTACAAAATAATAATAATAATAATAATAATAATAATAATAATGGAATAAAATAGGTATAGAAGGAACTTATTTCAATCTGATAAAATCCATTTATGACAAACCTTCTGCCAATTTCATATTAAATATGGGGGAAAAAAGCAAGCTTTCCCTCTAAAACCACAAACCAGATAAGGATATCCTCTCTAACCACTCTTTTTTAAGGTAGTATTTGAACATTAGCAAGAGCAATGAGTCAAGAAAAAGAAACAAAAAGAGACCCATATTGGAAAGGAAAAAGTCAAATTATCATTATTTGCAGATGACATGATTTTCTACACAGAACACCACCCAAAACACTCTTAAAACTGATAAATTCAATAATACAGTAAGATACAAAACACACAAAAATCAATAATGCTCATGTACACTTTTCCACTGAGAAACTAGAGAAAAATAACATCTGCAATAGGCCCATGCAAAATTAAATTCCTGGGAGTTAACCTAACTAAAGAAGTAAAAGACTTGTACAAAGAAAAGTATAGTGTTCTTAAGTAAAAAAAAGAATTGAGAAGGACATCAGAAACTAGACCAGATGTGCCTATAATCTCAATGACATGGACATGCCTGTAATCTCAACACTCAGCAGGCTGAGGCACACAGGCAGCTGCAAGTTCTAGGCCAGCCTGAACTGCCCAGTGAAACCCTATCTCAAAAACACCAAAAAAGGGGTGGGGATTTAGCTCAGCGGCATAAGTACCTGCCTTGCAAGCAGGTGGTCATGAGTTCGATCCCTGGTACCAATAAAAAGTAAAAAAAAAAGGCAAAATGACCATCTTTCCAAAATAGATATGAAGATTTAACACATCGTGATCAAAACTGCAACAACATTTATCATAGAACTAGAGAAAACAATCCTAAAAGTCATATAAAATTGGAAGAAACCAAGAATAGCAAACAATCCTGCATAAAAAGAGCAAAGCAGGCAGCATCACAATCCAAGACTTGAGGTTATGTTACAGTGCTCCAGTGATAAAAATGGGATGATACTGTTACAAAAGAAGACATGAAGATAAGTGAGGGAGGACGCAGCAACAATTCCAACTACTATTTGATGTTTGATAAAGGGGCCAAAAGCACACACTATGGGAAGGTATCCTCTTTACTAAATAGTTTTGGAAAAGCTGGCTATCCATGTGCAGAAGATTAAATCTAGTTCAACATTGCTCACTAAGTACTAAACTAAACTAAAAACAAAATGGATTTAAGAACTAAATGTTAAAACAGAAACACTTGCCAGGCGTGGTGGCATATGCCTGTATTCCAGCACTTGGGAGGTGGATGCAGGAAGACTGTTATGAATTTGAGGCCAGCCTGGGTTACATAGTGATGTCAAGGACAGTTTGAATTGCATACTGAAACACTGTCTCAAAAAAAAAAAAAAATTAACAAAATAACAACAATAACAGAAACAAGCTGCTGAAGGACAAAATAGGGAAAATTCTTGAATTCACAGGAATATGCAAGGACTTTCTGCACAAAACTCCAATTGCACAAGGAATAGTTCAGAGAAACAACAAACAGGATCATATTAAATTAAAAAGCTTCTATATCGCAAAAGAACCAACCAACAGAAGTAAAAAAAAAAAAAAAAAATTTGACAGCAATTCCAGAGGACTCATATCTAGAAAATATAAAGAACTAACAAAATTAGACCTCCTAAAATAAAAGACCCATTCATAAGAATAGGCAACTGAAATGAATAAGGAACATAAATAGACAAAACATACGTTAAAAAATGCTCAACCACATTGGCCAATAGAGAAATTTAAATTAAAATAGCACTGAGATTCTTAGAAATACGCACCATACCAACACTGAGCTACAAAGAAACATAAAAACTGAACACAGCATGATATGTAAGGAGATGAGTACATAAGAGACCCCAAACACTCCACTGAAAGACTGCCAAAGGTAATAAACAAATTCAGCAGCATAGCTGGATACAAAATCAACACTCAAAAATCAATAGAATTCCTGTACACAAACAAAAAACTTCATGAGAGAGAAATTATGGAAATATCACCTTTCACAATAGCATCTAAAAAGATGAAATACCTAGAAATCAATCTAACCAAGAATGTGAAAGACCTATATTCTGAAAATTATACTACTCTAAAAATGGATTGAAGAGGATATTAGAAAATGGAAGGATATTCCTTGCTCTTGATTAGGGAAGAACCAACATTGTGAAAATGGCCATATTCCCAAAACTGCTTCAATGCAATCACTATCAAAATACGATCAACATACCTTACAGATATAGAGAAAATATTCCTAAAATTCATCTGCAAACAGAAGAAACCTAGAATAGCAAAGGCGATTCTGGGCAACAAAGGCAAGACAGGAGACATCACAATTCTTGACTTGAAACTATACTACAAAGTCACAGTGACAAAATCAGCATGGTACTGGCAAAGAAATAGACCTGGGGATCAGTGGAACAGATTAGAACATGCAAACACAACTACAAAGACACTTGACAAAGAGGCTAAACAAGTTCACTGGAAAAAAGATCGCCTCTTTAATAAATGATGTTGGAAAAATTGGCTTTCAATATGCTGAAGATTAAAAATAGAGCCATGCCTATCACCACACACTAAACTAAAGCCAAAGTGAATCAAGGATCTAAATATTAAAACAGAAACACCAAGGAGGACAATGTAGGTAAAAATCTTGGAAACATAGGGGTAGAGAGAGAATTCATGAAAAAAAATGCAAACCACACGGTAAATACTTCAAAGAATCAACAACCGGGATCTCATATTACCAAAAAGGTTTTGCATTTCAAAAGAAATCACCAACAAAGTGAAAAGAAAACCCACAGAATGGGAAAGAATTTTAGTCAACAATCTCCAGACAAAGAATTTACATCCAGAACATATATAGAAATGAAAAACATCAAGGCTCCCAAATTCAAACACCCCCTCCAAAAACAAGCACATGAGATGAACACATAGTTCTCAGATGAAAATATACAAATGGCAAATAAATATATGAAGAAATGTTCACCATCACTGGTCATTGGAGAAATGCAAACTAAAACAGCTTTGAGATTTTATCTCACCCTGGAAAGAATGGCTGTCATGAAGAAAACAACTGATAACAAATGTTGGTGAGGATGTTGGGAAAAGGGAACACTTCTCCACTGTTGGTGGGAGTGCAGACCGGTGCAACCATTCCGGAAATCAGTAGGGGGATTCCTCAGAAGACTAGGATTGGTATGAATGGTATTTCCATTCAACCTAGATATTACTTTCTTGGGTATTCTCCCAGAAAAAATTGAAAAGATCATGTCACAGTGATATATGTGCACCCATGTTCATAGCAGCACAATTGTGATAGCTAATCTTGGAAACAACCAAAATGCCCATCAACCGCAGATTGTTTTTTAAAAATGTGGGATTTTTAAACAATGGAATACATTTCGGCTATTAAAAAGAATGGTCTTGAGGCCTTTATAGGTAAATGTAGGCAACTTGAGAATATCCTCATCAGTAAAATAAACAAGACTCAAAAATAATAACTGACAAAATAATATGATCCAAAAAGTTTAACAGATACTGTAAAAGTGGAAGGGAAGGAAAATGCTCAAAAGACACAATGGTATGTATAGTATGTAAGATAGATGATTATATTACTAAATTTCTATTAGATCATTGAACAGAAGAGATTGCACTGTCAGTGTTTGAGTGCCCAGCCACTTTATATGCTTTGATTTGTGACTTTAACAACTATTGTTAAGATGACAATATGTAATGTATAAACTAGTGATTTTGTGATTTTTTTTTGAATTCTGTATTCTACTTTTTACTCATTTTTTCTATTTTGCTTTTTTAAATTTTCGTTCTTTCTTTAAATAAAAATTTTTTAAATTTAAAAAATAAAAAAGGATATGTAAGGAGATGGATGGAATAAACAATAAAACCTTGCCAACAAAGAAAATGATGAGATTTACTAATTTTTCTGGTGAGTTTGGTCAGATACTTAAATAATTACTGTCAAGATTTTCCCGAACAATACAATAGGAGGACAAACTTCAAACTAACTTTATAAGGCAGCATTATGCTAAGACCAAGAGCAGAAACATACACTACAAGAAAAACAGTATATACACTAACATACCTGATATTACATAGACTGCTAATGTATTTATCAAAATACTAACAGCTCATATTCAGTGTCACATGATATATACCATGAAGAACCTTCAATTGAAATGTAAAAATGATTTAATATAGGCAAATTGATAAATACAATGTATCAGGGTGAAAATTGAAAATCATATAATTTAATGAACACATAGAAAGTACTAAAAATACATTACACACAGCATACATATCCTTGCACATGCACGCACACAAACAATATTATTCATCCATAAGAAAGTAAGTTTTTGCCATTTGTGATGACATGGAAGAAACTACATTCATAATACAGAAAGACAAATACTAGTTTCATCTCACTTATAGATGATATCTAGAAGTTGAACCTGTAGAATCAGAGAATATAATAATTGTCAAAGTGTAGAAGATATACACAGCATACACAATTTAAGTAACCATAGGCTTAAACCTCTAGAGATCAAAGGTACAATATGTATACTATAATTACTAGTTTGCTTATACTTACAAATTCTTAAGAGCAGACTAAAGGTTTTGTCATCTCACATAAAAATTGGTAACATTATGAATATGTTAACTAGATTGAAAGTAGCAATTATTTCAAAACATATAGACAGATAAATAGAACCACACATACCAAAATGTGTACCTTAAATGTATAATTTATTGGTTATAAAGTTGGGAATAGGAAAAGAAAATCAGAAGAAAGAGCAGAGAAAGGGAAGGAGAGAAAAAAAGGCAAGCAAAGAGATGAAAGAGAGAAATGTAAGAATAGGCAGTTTCTGTTAAGGTTGTTCAGCAGCATAAACAAAATCTAATATTTGGCCCTCATTTGCACAAAAGTACATTTTTAAAACTTACATGGATTGTTAAGGATTCATATGATGAAATTATACTGTCTTTACTCTTACACAATAGGATAATTTAGTGCTAATGTTTACTTAGTCCAGCATTAAGTTTACTTAGGCATAAAAGTACATGCTAGGGAACCAAACTACTAAAGAATTTTGTATAGTGACCCTTAAGCAGAAATATTTTTTGGCTACTGAATTTAGAAGACAGAGCACAGAATTGAAATCCATGGAAAATGGAAATAATGGAAAAAAGTCACCAATGTGCTAGAGGCTTTCTTATAAATTAAACAGCTAAAATTTTCACTTCAACAAAAAAATATGCAATTCATGTTCACATGAAACTTATGAAATATGATCTCTCCTTTTTCAACTTATTTGATTTTCCTTTCTAGATAGACACAGAGAAATAGAGTACTATTATAACTAACACTTGTGGTATAAAGATGAGAAAACAGCCTGACACTGTGTTTTAGCAGTGAGGAGAAAAAAAATAATACTGAAAAGCACGCTGAACTAGGAAATCATGTCTTCCCAAAAAAAAGAAAATACATTTGAATTCTTGCCTGTTAGAATTTAAACTAAGACTCTAGATCTAATTCTTAAGAAAAACAGAACATCTGGATCACCAATGTCAAATAGCTTAATTTATAACAGAATTAATTTCTAAATATACAATTTAGGGCAAAAGCATCAGATCTCAAAAGTATATGTAAATTCATGGACTATGACAAGACCCTTATCTAGTGATATGTTTAACCAGATAATGATCAAACTTAATTTCATGGAATCAAGTACAAAATATGATACCTTGAATGAGAAATGTATCTCCACTAATTCCTCATTCCATTATTCTCCTATGGACTGACCTTGAGTTTTGCTGTCAGGCTTTGAATTTATGCTCTCAGAATTTGTTTAATGGTCAGGTACAACACAATCAGTTTAGGCTCTCTCTGATTATTTTTCTGTCAAAAGATTAACCTTTTGTATGTTTTAATAGTGCAAATAGCTGTCATTCCTTCTAGAAAGGTGCCTCCAATTTTTATGATATTCTCTTTGAAAATGCTCCTGTTACTGATTGATTGGCAACACATTAATAATCTGTTATCGCTGGTCTGCTCTTCTAGCAATGGCTTCTTTCATCACTCTGTGCAAGATTTTAAATTTATGTGACCTTGCTCTCAACTTTAGATAAATTATGCTAACTCGCTACCTGTCCTCTGCTCCAGTGCTCCAGTTTTATGTATCTGGACAGATTTTTATTTTAGACCTTCTGTGGACAGTCTACCATGCAGGCATCAAACTGAAGAACTTCACTTTAAAAAGAAAGTGATGTTTGCATCATGCTTATTAGTAGTAGCCTAATTTCTAATTCTCTAATTCTATGTCTAAAATTCTTATTTGTTGATACTGCTAGCTAAATAGGTTCATCTTTTATTCTTCTGTTCTTTCACTAATGTATACCTTACTCCTGTTTCATATTGTCTTATTTTTTTTTCTAGTCCAGATCTCTCCACACAAATATTGTAGGTAGGTTGTAATGGTAGCTAGTAATACACACATTTGATAGTAAATGGGTAATTTTTCCTAAGACTAATCTTGGCTCCAAAACAATTTAAATATATCAGAGAGATATGACTAATATAATTTATGTTTTCAACATTCAACTTATAATAAGTCATTCTAAAGATAGTTTTTGCTTATTTTTAAATATAAACATTATACACATTTAATTTTGAAATAAATACTACCTGTTTCCACATCTATGAAATTAAGGTTTTTATACATTTTAGTGTTTCAATTTGTAACCTTAACTACATAATTACCTCAACACTAGACACTGCAGGTACTATTGTGTAGTGCTTGAAAATAAGTATACTATTTGTGTGCATAATATATTGACCATATTATTTAGTGAAAATGATGCCTAAGAAAGATCAGTTGTATTCCTTATGTTACAAAAAATATGGCATCCAGTATGCTATTCTGCAAACTAGTGTATCAGATTTTTTTTGTATTTAAAAAGAAAAAAATGTAGCAATAATACAGAATTTCAAAAAAATTAGCACTAACAAATCACTAGTTGATAAATTACATATTGTCATATTAGTAATAGTTGTTCAAGTCACAAAATAAAAGCATAGAAAGAGGACAACCAAACAATGAGAGGGCAAACCATTGTGTTCAATGATTCAACAAAAACTTAGTAATGTGGTAATCTATCTTAGACACTAACACATGCAGTTATATCCTTTAGGGTACTTTCCTTCCCTTTCTTTTTTACAATAACTATTACACATTTTGGATTTTATTACTCCTACAATTTTTATTACTTGTTACACCGGAGACATAATGTGGTATGTATAAATATGATTACTTATTTCACTTATGAGGATAGTCTCCAGTTGCCTCCATTTACTTATAAAGGCCTCAATTTCATCCTTTTTTACAACTGAGTAATATTCTATTGTATAAACATACCACATCTTTTTCATCCACTTTGCAGTTGATGGGCATTTTGGTTGTTTCCTAATTATGCTGTTACATTAAACACATGCTGTTAAAACATTAAAAATTGTGCTGTTACAAATATGGGTACACGTGTATCGCTGTGACATAACTTTTTCAATTTTTCTGGAAAAATATCCAGGAGAGGAATAGCTAGATGGAATGGAACTTCCAATCCTATCTTCTGAGGAATCCCCACACTGATTTCCATAGTGGTTGCACCAGTCTACACTCCCACCAACAGTGGAGAAGTGTTCACTTTTCCCTGCAGTCTCAGTAACATTTGTTATCAGTTGGTATCCTGATGGTAGTCATTTTTTCTGGAGCGAGATGAAATCTCAATGCTGGTTTAATTTGCATTTCTCAGATGACCAGTGATGGTGAACATTTCTTCATGTATTTATTTGCCATTTTTATGCCTTTATCTGAGAAATGTGTGTTCAACTCAGATGCCCGTTTTTGGAGGTCTTTGAATTTGGGGTGCTTGATGTCTTTAATTCTTCATATATTCTAAATATAAGTCCTTTGTCTAAGGGGTTGCTGGTTAAAAAGTTTTCCCATCCGGTGGGTTTTCTTTTCACTATGTTGGTGATTTCTTTTGAAGTGCAAAAACTTCTTATTAAGAAACCCAGTTGGTAATTCCTTGAAGTGTTTCCTGTGAAGTTTGCATTTTGTTCATGAATTCTCTATCTCTATGCCTCCAAGATTTCAACCTACCTTGTCTTCCAGTAGATTTATGTTTGTTTTAATATTTAGATATTTGATCCATTTTAATTTTAGTTTAGTGCATGGTGATAGGTATGGATCTAGTTTCAGTCGTCACCACTTGGAGAGCCAATTTTTCCAACACTATGTATTAAAGAGGCTATCCTTCTTCCAGGGAACATGATTAGCCCTTTGTCAAACTTCAGGCAGTTGAATGTCTTTGTAGTTGTGTTTGCATCTTTCAAATTGTCCCACTGACCCTCAGATCTGTTTGTTTGCCAGTATCATGCTGATTTTATCACTGTAACTTTGTAGTATAGTTTCAAGTCAGGAAATGAGATGCTTCCTGTCTTGCCTTTGTTGGCCAGAATTGCTTTTGCTATTCTAGGTTTATTCTGTTTCCAAATGAAGTTTAGGAGCATTTTCTCTAGATCTATAAGGTATGTTAATCGTATTTTGATGGGGATTGCATTAAATTTTCACAACAGTGTTGGGAATATTGTCATTTTCTGAATGTTGGTTCTTCCTAGCCAAGAGCAAGGAATATTTTTCCATTTTCCAATATGCATTTCAATCTCCTTTTTTAGTGAAGTATAATTTTCAATATATAGGTCTTTTAAATTCTTGGTTAGGTTGATTCCTAAGTATCTCATTTTGTTAGATGCTATTATGAAAGGTGATCTTTCCATAATTTCTCTCTTATGGAGTTTTTTGTTTGTGTACAGGAATGCTACTGATTTTTGAGCACTGACTTTGTATCCAGCTACAGTGCTGAATTTGTTTGTTATCTCTAGTAGTCTTCTAAAGGAGTGTTTTGGGTCTTCTATATAGAGAATCATGTCATCTGCAAATAGTGATAATTTAACTTCTTCCTTTCCTATCTTTATTTCCTTTATTTCCCTCTCTTGTCTGATTACTCTTGGTAATAATTCCAGAAATATACTGAATAGGACTGGTGATAGTGGACATCCTTGTCTTGTTCCTAAATTTAGAGTGAAAGCTTTCAACTTTTGTTCATTTAGTATAATGTTGGCTTTTGGTTTATCATTGATGGCCTTTATGAGATTATTGAGGTAGATATTGTGTACTCCGAGTTTCTGAAGAGTTTTTATCATGAACAAGTGTTGGACTTTATCGAAAGCTTTTTCTGTGTCTATTAAGATGGGCAAGTGATTTTTGTTTTTGGCTCTGTTCATGTGTTGTAATACATTCACAGATTTGTGTATGTTAAACCATCCCTTGGTTCCTGATATGAATCCCACTTGGTCATGATGTATCACCTTCTTGATGATTTATTACATTCTATTTGCCATTATTTTATTGAGAATCTTTGCATCAATATTCATTAGTGAGACTAGCCTATAGTTCTCCTTTTTGGTTGAGTCTTTCTCTGGTTTTAGTATCAGAGTAATATTTGCTTCCAGCAATGATTTAGGGAGTATTGCTTCCCTTTAATTTCATTGAAGAGGTTAAGGAGCATTTGTACCAAATCTTGTCTAAATTTCTTGTAGAATTCAGCTGTGACTATATCAGGACCTGGGCTTTTCTTTATAGGGAAGTTTTTAATTATGTATTCAATTTCAACAGCTAATATTGGGTTGTTCAAAATTGCTGTATCTTCTTGATTGAGCTTTGGTAGTACATGTTTCTAGGAATCTGTCCATTTCCTCTGTGTTTTCCATCCTATGTGAGTAGAAGTTATCAAAGTAGCTATTCATGATTTTTTTGAATTTCCATGGGATCTGTGTTAATTTCCTTCTTTTCAGTCATTATTGAGTAAATTTGGGTTTTTTTTTCTTTCTTTTTCTTGATAAAGTTAGCCAGACATTTATCAATTTGCTTAGTGTCTCAAAAAAAAAAAAGCTTTTTGATTTATTCTGTTTTTTTTAAATTTCAATTGCATTAATTTCTGCTCTGAGCCTTACAATTTCCTCTCTTCTATGAGGCTTTGTTTTAACTTGCTCTTGCTTTTCTAGAAGCTTGAAATACTGTAGCATTAGGTTGTTTGTGCTCATTCTGTTTTGATATGACAATTTATTCTATATATTTCCCTCATAAGACTGCTTTCATTGCATCCCACAGATTACAGTAGTTATTTCTGTACTTTCATTGAGTTGTAAGTATTTTTTTGTTTCTCCTTTAATTTCATCTGTAACCCACTGGTTGTTCATAAGGTTGTTATTTAGTTTCCATGTATTAATGCAGGTTTTGCTATTTCTTTTGCCATTAATTTTCAATTTCAGTGCACTATGGTCAGATAATATGAATGGGATAATTTCAATTCCTTTGCATTTACTTAAGAATGTTTTATGGGTTATTATATGGTCTATTTTGGAGAATGTCCCATGTGCAGCTGAGGAGAATGTATTCTGATGTGGTTGGATGGAACACTTTGTAAACATCTACTAAGTCCATTTGCCCACAGGTAAGATTTAGTTCTATTATTTCTTTGCTAACTTTTTGTCTAGTTGATCTATCTCTTTGTGACAAGTGGGTATTAAGGTCCTGTTATAACTGTGGTCATTTGTATTTGCTTTTTCATGTCCATTAGTATTTGTCTTATATAGTTGGGTATTTGGTGCATATATAACTGTTAGTTCTTCCTCTTGAAGTTTTCCACTAACAAGTATGTAGTGAACATTATCTCTTTTAATCATTTTAGGTTTAAAGTTCACTTTGTATGCAGACAGAATAGTTACCCATGCTTTTTACTGGGTTCCTGTTGCATGGAATACTTTTTTTCCATTCTCTAACTTTTAATCTATGAGTTTCCTTTTGAGTCAGATGTGTTCCTTGTACACAGCATATTGTGAGAATCTGTTTCTTACTCCATTCTGTTAACCTATTTCTTTTGATGATTGAATTGAGGCCTTTACAGATTTACATTTACAGATATAACTGATGCGTACTAGCTCAACTTTGCCATGTTTTGTTCCAGTTGTTTGTTTTCTGCTTTTCCACCTTGTTTAATTGTATGTCCTGCCTGGTGGTTTCTATCTGTTGTTGTTCTGGGGACTGTGGTCATTTTTATCTCTATCTAGTATGTCTGTTAATACTCTTTCTAGGGTTGGTTTGGTGGACCTAAACTTCTTGAGTTGTTCTTTGTCATGGAAGTATCTTGGTTCTTCATTAAATCTGAATGCAAGTTTTTCTGAGTACATCAATCTGGGTTGAAAGTTGTTTTGTTTCAGGGCTTGAAACACCTCACTCCAAGTTCATCTTGACTTAAGGGTTTGTGCTGAGAAGTATGCCATGATTCTAATGGGTTTTCCTTAATAGGTGAATTGTGTCTTTTCTCTAACAGCTTTTAGTATTCTGTTTTTATGTTGTATGCTTGGGATCTTAGTTATTGTATGTCTGGGTATAGATTTATGTTGGTTGTAACTGTTGGGCATTCTATATGCCTCACTTATCTGCATATCAGGTTTTCCCCCATGTTTGGGCAATTTTCTGCTATTAATTCTATGAATAGTTTAGGTACGTCATTTGTGTTGACTCATCTTCACTGATGCCTTATATTGTCTTATATTGTTTCTCTTGGTATCATCTTGAAGCTGCTGGATTGTCATTTCAGGCTGCTTTGCTGTTATTAGAAGTTCTAGTCAGGGACTGAGGATTTAGCTCAGCCGCATAAGCGCCTGCCTTGCAAGTGTGTGGTCGTGAGTTCAATCCCTGGTACCGATAAAAACACAAAAGACAAAAAACAAAACAACAACAAAAAAGAAGTTCTAGCCTTTCAAGATAAGCTAACTGCAATCCTGTCCTCAAGGTCCGAAATTCTATCATCAGCTTCATTTAAATGGTTTTGTCGGCTTTCAATTGAATGGGATTTTTTGTATATCGCTTTGTATTTGTTTATTTTCTTTTTTCAAACTCATCATTTGAGTTTACTATATGGTTCATTCAAGGTTTCAATCAGTTTCCTATGCTCTTGTAGTTTTATTATCTATTTTTTCTCTCGCTATGTTTAGCAACTTCTTTTCTAAGGTTGTTATTTCTGTCTTTACATGGGAGATTACTTCTAATTTAATATCTTCCATAGCCTCATTGAATTGTCTTTTTATTTCATTTGCTGTCTTTTCAGAGATTTCCAGTGTAAGACTTTTAAAGTCCTCTATTTCAATGTCTCCTTTACCTGCACCTAATGGACTAATGTTTGAGATTGGAGTTTGCTTTTTTATTTTGTCATTTTTACCTTTCAGGCTAATATTCGGTCTTTCAATCCCACTAGTCTCACCCATCGGTAATGTGTATCTTAGGGTCCTACTGTGTGATTGATGCTTGTCCAACTGCTGGGTGCCACAATGAAGAGGTGGGCCAGTCACCTAAATTTCTTTTGCACTGCCGGTTGGGTAACTCCTATATTCTTTCTAGGCTGACAAACCTAGAAGTACTGATGTAATAAATCAGCCCTTAGTTCCTGCTGTTATTGTATCTTCAGACTGTTCCAGGTCACCAGATCTCCCCATCTACAGTGTTTGTCTCATCTGTGACCCTACTGTGTCACTGGGTGTCTCATAAGCCATTTTCATTTTCTCCAGGATGCGGGAGGCCTTATCGGCACCAACCTCAACCCATCTGATGTTCTCTGTGTAGAGGAAGGACTCACCTACACTCTCGCCAAGCTCCCTAAGGTTCTGCTTCTGGAGGGGCTTGGCTATTGCTCCTGTTTACCCACTCAAAGTAGCAAAATATATTCCTATTTTAGGCAAACTCACCACACTGATGGGAACCTGCTGAGGTCTTCTGTTTGGATTAGGGGCTACTGAGTCTCTCATCAATACAGCATGGTTAATCCACTACAGTCCAAGGTTCTGGGGGGGAGGAGTGGTAGACGAAGATCAACAGCAATACTAGGTCCAGGAGGTGGGGGGGGGGCTCCCAGAGGGCTGTGCTGGGATGGCAGAGGCACAGAAGAGGCAGGCTCAGCCTGGCCCTGTGCGCTGCTAGAGGTCCTGCGTCTGCGGCAAATGGCAGGACAGTGGGGGCACAGAAGGGTAGGCTTGGGGGGCCCAGCCTTGCATGCTGCAGAAGGTCCTGTTTCCTGTGGCAGATGGCAGGAAGACAGGGACACCGAAGGGTCAGGCTCAATTATTGTCAGATATTGTTAAAATAATCAACTCAATTCAGTCTAGTGTTCTAATGAGATTTAAAAGTTAGTGTACTTTAGCATAACTTAAAATCTACCACCAGAGAATGCATTATACACATTTTTTAGAATTTACCTATAAAGTATCACATTATTGTACACCACTTTTAGTAGCTTGATCGCCAGTAATTTCATGATAAATATGTTGTGTGAATCCTTTTGTGTAATTTGGGCACACTACAATGGAAATCTATATATATATATGGATGTATATATGGATGCATGTGTGTCTTGTGAAACCTGTTATAGCAGCAAGGTTCAGCCATTATTTATTATGCATGAAAGATAGGATTCAATAGGGCTAATGTGTAATAAAATGGAATAAAAATTTAGAAGATTTTTATAGACTATAAAAAGAGGTTTACAAATGAAGAAAATCTTCTTCCTTGGAGGTAGTAAGAATCACATTATGAGATATTAAAAGAGAGCTGATGCAGCCAGAAAAATACAAATAGTAGGTAAGACATTGGTTAAAACTATTTCTAAGTCTCTGTCAAAAGATTATGTGTCATTAGCTGGCAATGTGAGAAAACATACCAATACCTAAAATGAAACAGTATTTATCTAAACATATACTTACTGTTTTTGAAAATTCCTCGTGCCCTGGAAATAAACCCATGAGTAATACATACCTTGTGACCTAAAAAAAAACTTAGTCTATTGCAAAATGACAAGAGACAGTTATAGACAAGTTGGAATGCATTTGTCCTTGGTTATACAAAAGTATAGGGCAAAGGCAGTAAAGCTCATGATTGTGACCTCAGGAAAATGGAGGCACCACCCAGAGCAACCACTTTAAAAGGATTTATATGTTGTATATCAAATAGCAAAATGTTTATGATGGCAAATACATAACTTTTAAAATTTATTTTACTATTTCTTGATAAAGTGTTCAGACTAGAGTCTGACAGTCATGAACACACTCTTTATAGAAAGGAAACTATGTATCTACTATACAGTATGAAAAAGTGCAGACTCAAAAGCAACATGAGTGATACTATAATTAACTAAATAGAAAATGATTAAGAATTTAAAGTAAAAGCAGCAGAAATAAAGGGAGGAAATCAGGAAATAGTAACTTTTCCTGCATTTACTGTTAGTTGTAGAAAGGTAACAGAGAAAATAACAATGTCTATTGAATGTCAGCCTCCATTCCTGTATTTTATCTCAATAGCTAGAGATACAGTAATAAAGGAAACTTTTGGCTTTCCATATATCCAGGAAGAGCACAAAAAAGAATGTGAGCTTCATCTCTCACTTAGAACCGTAAAAACAGGGAAAGATCTCCAAGAATTCAATTCCACAGATTCAAGGTTTCACTTGATCACCACAAACTGGCTAGTTTAAAACTAAATACTATCAACTATATTCATTCTTTAACTTCATGGGAGAGCACATAATTTACCACAGATAACAAGATTCTGAAATCAATATCCTGATTTTCTTCTTACTTTCTTTACCCTTCTACTGGATGCACGCTAATAAATATAAACATTTTTAAAATTCTGACAAAATTGCATATCATCGAGACTGACTATGATAGGCCAATAATCTCACATTCTACAAGGAAAAATTAACTAATCTTATATAGAACTAAAAATACTGAATTGTCCTAAAATGCATTTTGTAACCCTAAAGTTATATTTATAAGTTTACGTTTGTGTCAAATGTCAAAGATAAGTTAATGCAGAGTGAAAAAGTGGTTGTTAGATTTAGCAAAATGAAAGCTATTGTACCTGGACAAGGAAACTGTAGGTGTATGCAAAGAAACAAAAGCATGGATATTAAGTTTAAAAAAAAAAAAAAAGAGCAACTGGATATAGTCAGTATAGGTAACTGATTAGGAATTTTCTTTCAGCAAAGGACAAGTAAACAGATGAACTGATGAAGGGGAAAATGGGATTGAGAGAATGTATGCCGTGTGTGTGTGTGTGTGTGTGTGTGTGTGTGCGCACGCACTCTCATTTGTATTCTCATTCTCAACCCTGGGAAGGGTTTGGTTTTCAAATCTTCTTTCAGTGCTTTTCTACTTATGCTTGTCTTAGTTCTTTTTTCACTACTAAAATAACCCTAAATGACACCTTAATAGGTCCATGTGATAAATGATTCTACAAGATATCCTACTATGAATGGAGTATATGGAAAGACTACGGACCCCTCAAAGGTACATTTTCTTCCACTGTATTTCTTCCACTGTGAGGACAGATGATTTAAACTGAATTATTGAAATAATGTTTGAAACATTCAGTAATCTAGAGCAATAAATCTGAAAGAAGCACAAGAAGGAGGAAAACAAAACCCAATCTTTAAGTGCTTTGGCGACTATAAATTGTTCATTCTTGTGAATTGGTAAAAGGCCACTCTAAGTAACCTGTAACCTTTTTGATCCCTCAGAAGTATGTTATATAAAGGTCCTCATGAAAACATTAGGACAACTTGTTACAGCAGCAATAGCTTGGACCGTCTTGGTGAGAAAAAACCCATACTGTTGAACACAGGTATCATTTGCATCCCAGTCTTATTATGCCATTTTGTAAATAAGACCCCTGAATCAATTCTGGGTTCATTAAGAATAACCAAATCTACATAAAGGATCATATTGTATTTGTTTACTTTCATTAAACCAATGATGTTCCTAATGGAAATGTATACATGCGGGGCTCATTCTACGAGGTCAATTACCATTTTGTTTGTAAAGAATAAAACCCACACTCAAATTCACTTTTAAAAAAAAGTTACAAATATACATAACTGGGAAGATTAGAGGTGGGGCCTACATTAGGTATCAAATAATCAAACATTATTGAGACTGTGAAATTATTTTCTTTGCTTTGCTACGTAGTTTCCTCATCTTCTTCTATTAAAGATAGGAACTCTCTTTGACAGAGGGGCTGATGATGACAGTATCATGTCTTCCACTTCCCAGTGTTTGTATACATTTTGCCAAAAGCTTCTAAGTCTATCTTAGTTACTTTTCTCATTGCTGAGACAAAATATCCAACACCCAATGTTAGAGGAAGAAAGGTTTATTTGGCTCATAGACTGTATAGGTTTCAGTTTATAGTTGGCTGGCTCCAGGAAGGTGGCATGGTAGAGGAGCACCACAGAGGAAAAGAGTTTATGGCAGGCAGAAGCAGCAAGCAGCAAATTACAAGCAACAAGGAACAAGTGGCAATAGCAGCTTCTTTCAATTCCTTTATATTGTATCTAGCCTACCTGCCCTTAAGACAGGTAGCACTCACACTCAGAACTATACCAAACCAATCAGTGGACTAATTTAGTAATTATATACCCTTAATCCCAGTATCACACACTCTAGACATAGCTATCTCTGATATTTTCATCTATGACTGCATGAGGCTTTGAGGGGACATCTAGACAAAGACAGTAAAAACTCACATGTCTTGAGTTATGTGTTTCCTTCAGTCACAGCCAGATATCAGTTATGCTTCAACTTTGCTATACAACCCAGCTGTTTTTGTGAATAGCAGTCTCATAAGAACTTCACAAAACAGCAGGAAGCAAAAAAAAACAAAGTATAAAGAAGAGACTACTGGTATCAGACAGAGAGATACTGCTTAGACAAAATCAAACTGTGCATTACAATAGAAGTATCATTTTTTACATGTAAGGATTGTAGAAGTTTAGTCTTAGATACAAAAAAAGACTTAAAAAGAATCTTTGTGGATTATGTGAAGGATATATTTCTAGACTACTGAAAACTGAAGTAGAAATTGCAATCTTAACATTTATAAAAGGTTTACTTCTGCTACAAGTTATAATTTTTATAGCTCAAGATCTTACCAATAAATATTGACTTCATAGCTTTATCTTTAATACCATCTAAAATGTTGCTTACACTACTGTTCATATATAATCAACTTTTATTAGGAACTATCTCCTTGATCCTAATAAAGTTTGTAATATTTCATTTCATCACAAGTTATTTTCAATTAACTACATGTGCAAGTTTCATAAAGAAATTTGGCGTAGAATTTAGAAGAAAGTATTCTAATAATCTTTTAGAGTCTATTTCATTATTTGAAATACTTCAAAATATGTATTTATCACTTTGTGGACCGTTGTTTGTATTATTATTGTCATGTATATTCTCAATTAGTAGGCTCTAGTCACACGGACATTAAGGGAACACCTTGTTGAGGAAAGTTATGCCATCACTGGTATGTAATCAACTTCTAAACCAGATCTCACACAATATTGTCTTTGGGAAAAATATACTCTTGTGAAACAAACATAAAGGAATTCTAGAAAACTTGCTGTAATAATTTGATGTTTTGTGAAAATTCCTGAACTACATCTTCCTAAAAATTACATTTCTATCATTACCTTAAAGCCCTTTTGCTTTCACTCCACCACTGTATTCTACCCAAATTTAAAGCAAGGTCAAACATGCTAAGATCTTAATAAGAGACAGGAAAGAAGAGACTGGACAAGTGGTGGAGGGAAAGGGTACTCTTCACATAATCACGTGGGCAGAGCAGAGATGGCACCTGGGAGCACACAGCCATCCAGCCTAGTGTGGCAAATTCTTACCCTTCATCTGTCATGTAATACTCCTCCCTTTTAGGGGAAAATAGAATATAAGCAGAAAAAAAGTCCATTTTCTCTACTTGTTCCTCAGAATTGATAAAGAATAGAGAGAACATACATACACAAAACTGCCCACCAATGTGACTGACACACAGTAAATGCAATACAGTTGGAAGCCATTACTTCTTTCTGAAATTGGAAAGTTCATATTGGTTTTATTTTTGTTGTTAAAAGGAAAAGCATACACCTTGAAGAAAAGTGACAAAAAGAGTAAAACTGGACAATCTTGAATTCCCACCAACCATCCTACCTCTTACTCATCCCGTGGGAAGTATCTAGCAATTGATGATCTGTAAAATTCACTTTTCTAACCTAAAATATGGTATAAACATCTCACATCAATATTAAGTAATTTAAATGGGAATGTACCCATTAGTTGTACACATGTAACATGTTATTTGCCCATGCTCCCAACAGTGAACACTAACATCAATTTTACTTTTAAAATTTTAATAATTAAAACAGTTCTGGGTATATATGTAGCCTAATATTAATGCATTTGCTTGTATTTCCTTTGCAGAAATAAACACTCTAGGTATAACTGGTAGTTGTAATCACAATCACTTTTCTCATACATAAGATTACATGTTTTTTACTATCTGTCTTATATTGTATGCTGTTAAGTAAATTTTTGTGAGATTCAGATATATTTCCTTTTTTCTCTTTTTTCTATTTTTCTGAAATAATTTGGCTTTATACTTCTTCCTCTCTGGGTTTATAGACTGAAAGAAAGTATAGAGAGCATGAAGAAACCTACCTTTTATGAAAAGCTTAAAATCATGTGACACTAACATTATATAGCCTTGGAAGAAATGTATCAAAGTAGGGATGCCTCAGTTTCCTTATGTAGTACAGACCATATGTGGTTCCCAAGCAGGTGCCTAGACCTAAGAGAGTGTGATAGAAGGATAACATACCTAAGAAGTTTGAATCCCAGCGAAGTACACATATCATTCATGTTCTATTTACTCTGTTCTGCCTCTTTCCTTTCCTGGGGTTTTTGCACAACCTAGCTTCAGTTGCTTCTACTTATGCAGTTCCTGAACATCCATGTGTCATCCCAGTATTTATATGTTTTTTTTTCCATCACTTGGTTTCTCTTGACTAGCTTGAGAGCATTCCTGTACTTCAAAGGTTGGTTCTGGGCTTGGAAAAGATGATACCAATCTTTACAGAATGAACAAGTAATAGCCTTCTACTTTTTGTTTGATCTTTTTTTAAAAAACACTTTTAAATTAGGTTTATAGGTACAATTTAGATGTACATTCATTCATTATGATTACATTCATTATAGGGAATTTGTACCTGCACATGATATGTCTTAGTTCTTTTTTCTCTCCCTCCCTGCCCTTCTCCTCAATCCCTCTTCCCCTCCTTATTTACAAAGCTTTGTTTCCATTTTATCCTTTTCTTTTCTAATTTTTTTCTTTTCTTTTTCACCCCCTGCCCAACTCTTTTCCCTTTGAACAACTTATGGGAGACTAACAAAGACTGACATCCTTTTGGAAGGCAGTTTAAAACCCTATTGGATTCACTGGGTGTGGTGGTTCACACTTAATTCCAGCACTTGAAAGACTGAGGCAGGAGGAACATTGTGAGTTCAAGGCCAGTGACTACACAGTGAGTTAAAGATCAGCCTGAAATACTTATGGAGACCTTGCCTCAACCAAAAAAATTACAACAAAAATAACAAATATGGTAGTTTATTTGGCAGACTTGGAGTCATACAAATGCAACTATAAGTTCCTTGTGGGGCCATTATGGGCTCTAATCTTTAGGTAATCTATTTTATCTGCCCTACTATAAAGGTATTTCTAGCCTTCAGAAGAAAGTCTGACACATGGCAGGTCCTTAAGGTTAACTACTGAACTAAATTGGAAAATAAAGTACAGTATGACCACACTATAGCTTGACAGATACTGAAGAGAGTTTATTGACTAGAAACCCTTGAGATGGGGTCCCTAAAGGTAATGTCTGACAGAGCCTTCATACACAAAGACCTTGGCATATGCTCAGCCAGACATCATGAAGTGGCCCAGTAAGGCCACAGATGAATTCTAAAATGGCTCTCCCACCCTGCCTTGCCTCTCATTACCTTGTGTTAAACTTTTCCTAAGCTTTAGTGTATCCCGGATTTTGTGGCTTTGCTTACCTAGTTTCTGTTTAGCCATGTCATTCCAACACTGAAAGTCAGCTTTGTCTCCCTCAGTCAATTTACCTTGGGTGTCTATGGGTACAGTCTTTCACCTACATTTATCTCACCAGTACCTTAAAACATAAGTGAACAGGACGTTTAACCATCTGAGCTGGATACCGCAGCAGGAAGTGTAAAACTGGGGTCAGGAAAGGGGTTAAAGAGAAATGTCATAATACAGTCGTACAGTATTGAAATAACTATGGTGTGAAAAAAGCACCATATTATTTAGTATGCTGATACCACTGGTCACTTGTATTGTTCCATTATATTTAAATCAATATAAATAGAATCAAGTGATATCAGATATTACACTGTTAACTTTTTTTCAATTTTTTCCAATATTTTATTTTGGTACCAGGAATTAAACTAAGGACTTTGCACTTGCCAGGCAGGAGCTTATGCTGCTCAGCTATATCCCCCGCCCCTATGCTGTTGTCCTAGAGATTTTATTTTTAAAAAAGAATTGTTTTCTTATTAAGAAAAAAATTTATATTTTGAGTTTTTTAAACAATAATGTGTTCCTGAAAAAAAATCTGTCTTGTTAAAAACATGTTATTTTTTAATGTCTGTGGGTCACCTCTCAGAAAAATGATGGTATCTGAAAAGGTTAATTTTAAAGAGTCAGAAGTTCAAAATAAAAAGTTATCAATTTCAAGACACTCTCTACCCAACATGCATGATCCCAAATAGTATGTTTTAGGATCCTTAGCATCACCAGGATTGATTTCATATTCATATTCATGGGTTTGTGTGTGTCTGCACATTCACAACTTATTCTAAAAAGCACAAAGAGATAAATATGGTTAAAGAAAAAGTGATGAACTTACACTGCACCTGGTCAATGAAATGCTGTAGAAAATAACTGAGAAAGATGCATGGGAAACATGATTTTATCTAACTTTTTTCTGCAAATCAGAAAACTGTGTTGTCCTAACTTATCCCATTGATGATCCATGGAAGGAAGTTTCTTGTGCTCAGCACTGCAGTTTAACTTAGATGCGGAGACTACCATTTGTAAGATGTACCATGCTAACATAGGTAAAGTTTCCCAAAACATTTTCTGGTTCTATTTTTCTGCTTTGGGCCCTACATCATCTGTGGTATGCTGCAAGTTAGTATCTGGTTTTCAGATTTCACAGTCTTGGGCAACTGTTTTTTATAGGAGACCAGAATAAAGTTAAGGTTTAGTTAGGAAAACTTTACAGGATTCCATTTCATGGTTGGTGAATCCAGTCAATGATGAAAAATTAGGAGGTTGATTAGCTAATGCATACATTATTGAGGCGATTTACTATTCTTATACTCCAGTTAATTCTTTGTCTAATTTAGTTGTCTACTTGAATTCTTTTAAGTAAGACCAAGAATATGGAAGTTCAAAATAAACATGTAAACAAGGCTTTGAAATCATACAAAGAGGAGATCAGTACTGTGCCTCCTTCACTTGTAATGCTAGTGTTGGTCAAAATCAATCATAACAAAAAAGTATTTTAAACAAAAAACCCTTTAAAAATAGTATCTACAGATGTTGAAATTGATTAATGGGTGAAAAGATTGTTTTCAGCTATCATATCATTGATATATCACTGCTATAGTGGTTGCATAGGAATTCTACCATTTGTAGGGGCACATTACTGTTCATAGATATAAAAATGTCCAAGATGACTGGGGAAAATCATGCAAGAGGAAATAGGATTGTATGTTTTAAGTAACTCAATGGGGAAAATAATGAATTGTCTCCAAATGAACCACTTAAGCTTTCTTTCCAACTTTTCAATTTTCAATATTAAACTAATCTAAGGAAGACTTACAGGTTTTTCTGCCCTTGGCAAGCCCTAACTTAGTTTTTATAAACTCGTTAGAGATATACTCTTTTGGTAATTACTTTTATAGATCCAACTAAAATGTACTCTAAAAGCATCCTGAAAATTCAAATTTAACACGTTTCCAATGTATGTGACATTTTTCAGAATTTAAAAACAACATGACCAAAGAGAGAACCTCTCTGGAATTCCTATTCAGTAACTAAAATAAATTTATTGAGCATTTTCCACTAAAAATATTTTTGAATTTCTTAATTAAAAATCTGCAAAGAATATATTGGCTTTATACAGTGATATATTTTATTTAAAAGGTTTTTTAATATTTGTCATACAAGTATGCTCTTACTCCACAATGTCAGCTTAGACTCAAGAAACAGAGAAATACAAAGCAGGTACAGAATAACTAACTTATCTAATGTATGTTTCTTCTGGTTCCATTAACTTACTCAACAAATATTTATCAAACTCTAGTCTCAGGCTAGGGTCTATATATCATTCATAGACTACTAAATTTATATTTTCTTAATCTGGAAAGGGGTCAGCTAAATAGCCACTGAAAAGTCACAATACTGAATCTTTTATTTATACATATAACAACCAATGCAGCATTTTGAATGACATGTTCCAATCAGGAAGTCTGATCATTTAAAAACTCAAATTTATTCACAAAGGTCATTCAGGCTTATGTTATTTAATTTTTCATTTGTTAAGCTTATATTATTGCTAATTTCTCATGAAAATTATCACTTTCACAGTTCAGGAGCATTCCACTTCATACAAAGACATTTAGAGTCACTGCAAACTATATTCTTTGACTTTGCGATCTCATTTTTTCCAATTTATTCTAACTACTTTTAGCTTGTATCAGTTATAGTTATCCATACTGTTCTGGCACTTGTAAGTTCTGCCTCTTACTATTTGTGAAATAAGTCTAGGAAGGTACAATATTAATTCTTGTTGCGGCTTGCTCAGGTAAACATTACTGGATAAGCCTTACACACATATTCAACCATCAAAACTTGCAACTATCCATTAACTCCCTACTCTTCATAAACATCTGATTTTTGTTACATCAGAATTAAACCTTAGGCTTGGTTTCATTTTTAAAATTTTTCTCCATTTCTCTGGTGAACTAGAAATTCCACTGTTAAGTCTAGTCGATTTCAAAAATCCTTCATTTTATCAAACACCAATCACCCACATATTTAAGTGGAAATAAATTAGGAACTTTATATACTTTATAATTCTAACATATAACATTAACATTATTTTGAACAAAATCATGGGTTTAAATAAATTTGGGATGAATCTTGATTCGTCTTGGTATTTCCATTTGTTTACTGTCACATTAAATTCAATTATCTGGAAAATAACTTAGGATCTTCCTGTGGACTGCTTTACAGTTGGTTAACTGAAATCCAACACTCTCCTCCTCTGCACTCAATTCTCGAAGGTATCAGGAGGTTGCCAGATTCCAAAATCCTAGGCAGCTTACACTGTTTAACAGTCAAATGAATGGCTTGTAGCTAAGTCGAAAGTGCCCATTTCTTTACAAGAAATTCTGCTCTCACACTTCAAGAGAACAAGTGCTGAAGTCTTCCTCTAGAAACTCAAGCACATGTAGCATACTCTCATTAAAGTAGTGTCCAAAGCACTCTGACCTCTGGCGTAGGAATTCTAGTTTTCACTCGATGATGTTTATGATTGTTTAGCCAAATTTGTACTACACAATACAAGAAAAGATTATATTTGTTTTCTCATTTTATTTTTAATTCTTGCTTCAATAATGAACCAATATACCAGTCAAATAGGTACATGCAGAGCCAAAGAAAATCTTAAGCCTTTAAAACATTATTTCAGTTTTTAAATATCTCTAGGAGATATTTGCATATCAGATGTTAAGAAATAAAACCAACAGAAATTTAGGGACTTTTTACCTTGGTGAAATTTGTGTCGCCTAAATGGTATGGGGAATGTTGAGCTATCTCTTCTGAGGCAACAGTCCAATTATGGCATCTGAACCCTTCTACGATCAATACAGAGTCACAATTATTAGTGGGCCTCTGGATTTTGGAGGCAACATATTTCTCACTTGGATATGTCTTTCTGGTTCCTTTGTCAAATGACCCAAAAAGCTACTATTTTTAAATAAGGCCCAGAATAAGAGAATGTTTTACAATAGGTTCAAGCTGCTATACAAGCTGTTATTTCACTTGGGTCATGAGATCCAGCAGATCCACTTGCTTCTGAAGACTCACTCATAGAAAAAATACTTTCTGGAGTCTTTGCAAGGCTGTGCTAGATGACTGCAATATTTAAGATTTTGATTAAGATTTTGGAGCCCAACAATATCTGGACATAACTATTCTATAAAATTCTGATGCATTGCTACCCAATCATGGGCCCTCAGGTTGCCATGCACCTAAACTGCCCATACGAACTGGCTGTTATTGACCTACTGAGTCATGAAATTAGCAGACTGGGAGAGACTACACAGCCAAAGAGAAGTATTATATATGTGATGGAACCTGAGGAGCCCCTGAAGGAGACAAGTAAGTTATATGAAGAAGAGAGTAAAATGTCTTAGGGTCTTACTGTTAGCATACTGCCCACTTTCTTCCCTCAGTCTGCCCTATAGCTTCAGGGAAGGATTCTCATGGGAAGGATAATTCAGGTCTCATATGAATTTATCTTCTCTAAAAGACCCTATACTAGTGAGTTTTTTCATTGCTAGGACAAAATACTAGAAATCTGCAAGTAGAGGTTTATTTTGCCTCATAATTTCAGAGGGGTGCTGAGCCCAAGGCAGGAATATCTTGACAAGAGTGTAGTAGAAGAAAAGCCACTCAACTCATTACACATCCAGAAAGCAAGTAACAGGGAAGAGTCTGAAGAAGGAGCCAGAGACCAGATATAAACCACCAAGTCAAACTCCTTTGACCCACTTCCTCCAAATAGATACTTCTTAATAGCCCATTTAGCTATAAACTCACCAATGAATAAACCTATTGATGAGGTCAGTACCCTCAAAATACAATCATCTCTCTGGGAGTTTTCTTATTCCTTTCTTTTCTTGGGAGACCAAGTGTGGTAGGTATGTGGGATTGACCCCAGGGTCTGCACACTGAGCTACAAGTCTAGCCTTTTTAAAATTTTTACTTTGAAGAGAGATTTTGTTAAGTAGCTAAATTTCCTAGGTAAAGCTGAAACTTGCAAGTTATCTCAGCTTCCTAGAGCGCTGGAATCAAAGGTATGTACTACCACATCTGGCTCCAGGAGTTTCTTAATCCAATCAAGTGAGCAACCAAGATTAATAAAAACAAGGTTCAAAATTAGTATCTTTTATTTTTCATTCCTCTGATTTCCTATTCACCTTCTTAATACAGAAATATTAAAGACTTGGACAGAAAGATCAAAGAATTAACACAAACTTTGCCTTAAGAAATTCTGGGTTGATCTTTAGGTCTTAGGAGATTTGATAATGCTCAGAAAAGTGAGCTCTGGATACAGTGTCAATAGGGTAGAAACAATCCTCCATTGGCAGATAACAAGTATAGCCAGATAGCTTAAAAAAAAAAAGTTTACTTTGCCACACTGTTATAAAACTCAAAAGTTTTTAGTATAAACGTGATTTCCTGTGTTTTGATGTAGTGTTCTGGTAGAAAGTAAAATGCCCAAAAGACTTTAGGAGTTCTGTGCATGATTTATGGACAGGTCTACTAGTTTAAAGATACACATATGTATCTATAGATATATAGATACACACACACACACACACACACACACACACAAACACGTGCGCGCGCAGAGATAGAGTGAGTCAGGTTAAGTATGTATGAAACATCCTGAAAGGTCTCTTTCAATTTGGTGAGAACTTGTTTAATGAACTAGTGTCTATGGCATCTTTTATGGAATGTCAAATGAGCACTGAATTCATGGACATGTTGCTGTTGCTGCAAAAAGCATGCTTACAAGATAATTTTGCAGTTCTTTTTTGACACCCAATTTAATTATTAAGTCAGATGATCATTTCCTAGCAACAGTGGTATCATTTCATTCAAGTTAGCCAATTAACAAAGAATGAATAACAGACTACACAGCACTCTACTGATAAAATTCCTACTTGATTCAGTTCCACAAGGTTAGTCCAAAACCTTTCTGACCACAACAAAAACTGACAACTAGATTGCTACATTTGGGTTATTATGCTTGGATTATTTTGTAAGAAGTTACTGAAAAGGAAATTGGAGATATGTGGGAATGGTACTGGAATTTTAGAGATTGATGAGGTAAAAAAGTTACTGTTTATAAAACTATGACTGGATTATACTAGATAGGCATTCTGGTAAGGCATAAAAATCGGCTTTAGGAGCTAAACTGTACCTGAATGAGTCCTACTTTCCATTCCACAGGCAAGGAAAAAAAAGTAACTTTAGATGATTTTGAATGATCTGTATAAAAGGAGATTCTATCAACTTCCTTAGCGAACAGTACCTGTGCCAAGAAAATTTCTCTTTCATTGTATTACTTCTTAGGTCATTGTTAGGACAATTATCACCAATATACCCCACCCAAAAAGAATCAACATGCTATATGCTGAGCAAATATATGTGGTACACATACCTAGTTAACAAATAATAGAAATGGCTTATGTGTGTAAAAAATTCCAAAGGTTTTTTACCTTCTTTATGTACATTATAATTCTACAAGGTATATACATCAAGAGCACTTATTCCCTTTATACAGATGACACTAAGAAAAGCATAATGAACAACAAACAATAAAGATTTAACTCTAATTTGTAAAAATTTTGCATTTGTCCCCATGTGATAATGCATGCCCATAATCACAACACTTGAGAAGTTAAGGCAAGACGATCACAAGATTAAGTCTACCGTGGGCAATTCAGAGACTTTAGGAGACTCTGTTTCAAAATAACAAATGAATAAAAAGCTGAGAATATAGTTCAATGGAAAGGCGCCAGGTTCAATCCCCAGCAACACCCCCCCAGTGTTAAAAGAATAAAGGAGAAAAAATTTTCATATTTTAATATAAGTTTATCTCCTTCCTTTTGTTTTTTGAGTCTTTATTTAGATTCATGTAATATTTCCCTTCTACAGTTTGTGTATTTTCATCAAGTGTGTAAATTTTCACAGATCAGTATGATCTGATGTACTATTACTCCTTTCTGCTTTTATTAGACATTGACTTAAAAATAAAGTTATATATCTTCAGGTAACCTCTAAATATTTCAAAAGTAACCTCTAAATTTTTAAAACAAAGACACTAACTTTTACTAGAAAGTATGTAGAATGTAGAGATAATTTGACAATCTAGGATCCAATCATATTTATCTTCTTAATTCTTGGCAAAGTAAGATCTCCACAGGAGATCTTTGCCTTTTTTCACCTTTTCGGGTGCTTTTTAGTCATTTTGTTTAAATGCAGTTGGTTTATTTATTGTGGGCTTTTATTTTTGTTTTTAAGGAGGGTAGCCAGAAACTTCTAGTTTACATTCATGCTGATATTCTGATTTTTAAAAAGTATCTACATAAGGTGCATAGTTCATGCATTTCAGTACAAAAATCAGGATAATATCCTGCATATTTTTAATAGTTAACATTTAGAGTATGCTAATAATAATAGCAAATACACTCTAAAACATGACAAATGTTGTACATCAAAAATTTATGTATTGCTTACTCAAAGGCATGAGACCAGTGAACAGTGTCACTTATTTTCCCCATGTAAGCCTTGATTTCAGGCTTTTGAAAGGAACAGTGACTATGAAAGCAATTTTATTTCATGTGTTCAGACATATAAGGTGACCTGCATCATTTTTATCACGTTCTATTTGCTGATACACAAATATCTATGCAGTTATATAATAGCTATTTACAAGAAAGCCTGACCCAAGAAAAGGAGGAAAACAAGGTCTTTGGTGAACAAATCACGGTTTTCACAATAATGTTAGCTGAATGTGAATTTTGAGGTGAATTGGTTAATTCTTCCTTAGTCATGAGACTTATTTTCCAAATCTTGATTTGTTGTTAGATACCAAGCTTGTTAACATTGCAAATTTCAAAATAAGACTTCCAATTTTCCCCTATTCACTGGAGAAATTATTTTGTTCATGATGACAAACTTGTGCTCTCTTATTCAGGTTATTAATCCACACTACTGTGCAAATGTGGGTGATCCATAATGTATCTGTTTTAAGTATATCTTTCTTACATGTCATCATCGTTTGAGTACAAATTATAGATTTGCATTGAAATGTCTTTACGGGGCTGGAGATTTAGCTCAGTGGCATAAGCGCCTGCCTTGCAAGTGGGCAGTCGTGAGTTCGATCCCTGGTACCGAAAAAAAGGAAAAAGAAAAAAAAATGTCTTTACTTAGAATTTATGATCTAGTCAGATTCATTAAGATGTGAATATAATAATTAACAATTCTGTTTCTAAATAATTCTAATACAGCCTTCCACCATTTTTTATATTCTATGTTTCACGCATTTTGAATTTATTTCCACATGCTTTTAGTTCTTACAAATAAAATTTGATAGCTTAACCTTGGAATTATATGATGTTCTAACTGGTACTAAAAGAAATCTCAAATTTGAAATGAGCCACAAAAATGCAGATTCAATTTTCTTCAAGTGGTGCATTAAGAACTTACACAACAGTACAACAGTATGAATCTTACTTTCTTATCCAGGATGGGAGAAACACATAATCTTTTTATTTTTTACTTAAAATATTATTAGAACTTGAAAGTGTTACTAGAAGATTTTTATCATGTCAGGATTGCAGAAAACATTACAATGCCTTGTATAAGTAACTTTTAACCTAGAAAATATCTATAATATAGAGTTGTTGTAGTCAGAGGTTGCAAGGAGAACAACTACATACAGGACACATAATTGTATTATTTTATGATGGTCATTCAGGGTTAAATACAAGAAGGTGCAGGAAATCTGTCCACAGCACAAAAGACCTAGACAACTCCAGCAGCGGTACCATCCTGAATGAGTCGAACTGAGAATGTAGAGCCCATGACAAGGACTCATGAAAGTCTGTTTTATGGATCTACACTCAGAAGGCCCACAGGTCAGTGGCAGAAGACAGAAAGTCTATGCCAGTAGGCTGAGGGTCCTACATTGGAGCCAAGAAGTGCCACTCAAAGTTAAGGACCAGTCTCCCCTGAAAAGTATCACAGCCATCCTTAGTAACAATGAGGTCCCAAGTTCCCCTGATTAGAACAGTAGAGTACATGTCAGGAAGCCAGCGTGACAAGCTTCTCTGGAGGTTAAACAGCAAACCAGAGCCAGGAAGCAATGCTCAAAGTAAGGACAAGGTCCACAACTTCTCCAATGATAATGGCCAAATTCATATCGGGAAAGATAGCCATGACAAGATCCTCCAAGAAAACCAATGGCTTCAAACAACAACACTTAGAAGAACCCACAATGCCCTACTCTTCCTTTCCACATCTCCTTTTATGCTGGCAACTCTCCTCAGGTGGGCCATCCACACTCAGCTCCAGCCAATTTAATTCAGTTGGTGTTAAGTTGACCACCAGTTTTTAATCTGTAACTGTAGTTACTTTAGCAGATACAATTTGTTTTCCTAGGAATAATATTTAAAATTACATTTATCTTTTGGAATAGCATCATATAAATATTTGTAAGATTTGTGGAACACAAAAAGAATCACTAATACTCTCCTCTTATTTCATGCATAGACATGAGGTGAGACTAATAACTTAGTTTTTTATGTGGATAAAAAGTTTTAACAGTAGGAGAAATGGAGCTGCTAATGTCAACCATCTTCATTCTGCTCGATAAACAATATACATACAACAATTAAATACTGAGTACAAGATAACATTATATCCTATAATATGTAGTACCCTGTAAAATGGCTGTAACCCTGAATATATGGAAATAAAACAAACTTCAGCTTGCTAAAATTTTAATGTCCTCTTAATGGTACAGTCAAACCTGAACTCTATCTTTCCTTTAAATTTAATGCATATTGAATTGTTTAATTCAGTATATCTGTCTAGCCTCCAGTTCTTTCCTTAGGCTACTCCAACGCCCTTCTCTTTTTGAAATTTTTCTCTTTTGTTTTGCTCTATATGGTCACTAAAATGTCACCACTTTTTAAATTCTATACTTCCTTAAAACAATACTGAAGTAATCCTTTGCTTTCTGAATTCTCACATTGCTTTATGAGAAACTCTATAAAAGGACCTATTCTGTATTATGATTTTAGTAGTTATCTGTTACTATGATGTATTCATCTTGAAATCCTAGTTTATCCTTGAGTCTTGATAACCTTCTAAAAATTTATAGCAAAATATCTTACCCACAGTAAAAACTCAAGTGCTAGAAATATTATTTAAATTTAAGCAATTGTTTTAATTTTAAACAGCCAGTTTTTCATTAGGATGGCTTACCAAAGACATAATCTGCTATAAACAATAAAGGAATCATTGGATTCATTGGAAGAATACCCTATACCTCACTGATTCATTTTTTACTGTGACCCAGGATGTTTGTGGACTATAGAACTAAACCTAGATGAGAGACATCAAGCTAGTCAGTCATGTCTAAGCTACCAAAATTTATTGAGATATTGCCTTATAGGTCTTGTAGATTATCTGGGAAATAAACCTCACTGACTTTGTTAAAGTGGGATTCAAGTGTTCAACATTTTGTTTCCTCTGCCTTGTGGATTTAGTATACAAAGAGAAAGTGATTCAATCTTAGCTCAGTGTTTTATAGGCAGCTGCTTACACTAGAGTGGGAAATTTAAAAAAAAAAAAAGTAATAGACAAGGAAACGCAAGTGAATTTTAAACCTGAGTTCTGCAAATTAAATGCTGAATTGATGATGTGCCCACTTTTCTTTTTAGTTCCATCAATGTTACTTGAGCTGTATATGGGTAGAAAATAAGAACAATAAGAAATGAAGTAACATTTATTAAAAACATCAATACACTGCTAGTGAATCTGGATAGATTGTCATTATAACAATAACTCATATTATCCCATTTCTATTGATGAGGAAATAGAGGTTTGGAAACCTAATTGCAGCTACAAGGTCAAAAGCAAATCCATAATTCTCATTTGAGTACATTAATCCCCCAAATCCCATGACCTATTCATATCCCAAATAAACTTAATTTTGATCTAAATACCGATTTTTATTGTATTCTCTCTTCTAACCCTTCTCTGATATCTTTTAATTAAGCAATATTAACTTATTATCTAATTATAGACTCGAAATATCCTGAATAATTACATAATTAAGGCATAATCTTAGGTTACAGAGTAAATAAAACTGTCAAATCCTTACCCCTCTTGAGGAAATATGATAAACTTAAAAGCAAATATAGTCTATAGAGGCTTATAGTCTGTGGGCTCAACAAAAAAGGCAAGAAATGCAAATAAAGCCCCAACTGGGGCATTTAAACAAGGGCCACATTCTCTAATTGTCTCATTAGATTAGGGACTTGCCATAGAGAAGAGTTAGTGGGTCACCCTACAGAAAGACTTCAAATATATCTCCCTTATTTCAGAACTTCCTTTGTGTATACAAAATATTTGAATAATCTCTGAATACACACATCCCTCAACAGAATATAGCAAAGGAACTTACAATAAATTTAAACTTTAGTAACAGTCAACACTGCAAAAGAGATTTTCTCAAAAATGCAATCTAAGAGTCTCCCAGTGAGTTTTAAAATGAATGTTACAAAGGGTAAGTGCATGGAGAGCCATATCAACATGCACTGTTTGAAAACATCTAGAATAGCTGGTAAGAAAGTATGGGTAAATAGAAAGATTATATGTCAGTTCCCAATTATTCAATGTCTCTGTATGCACTCAGTGACCTAGACTGAATCTACTGTCTTATTAATATTTTATAGATTCAGTAAAAGGTAGAAGGGTCATCTTATCAATGTCTTTTCTTAGAGGTCTAGTATTTAGAGTTTTTCAGTGAACTCTTGTGAAGAAAATATAACCATAGTAACTGTCTCCTCTTAAACCTCAAGCATCTTTCAATGTAATGAATAAATAAGAACAGGAATATATGCTTATTACTGTTATTAATGTCCTTTGATATGGCACACATATGGGTAGTCATCTGTATGAAATGGGTCATAGGTAGGTTGCATTATCAACCTGTGCTCCCCAAACAGAGCTAACCACTTCAAACATCCCAATGTTTTACACACCATATAATTGTTTGAATTACTCATCTGGCTCTCCTTCTGTTCCAATAGTGTAAGTTTCAAAAATGAAGGAAACGTTTCTACCTATCACTTAACATTTGATGCCTCAGATATTATATAAAGTGTTCAATATCTTTTCAGGATACATAAATGAAAAAACTAATTTTTTTCAATAATTATGACATATAAAAATATAAGCATACAAAGATAATCCAACAAAAAGCCTCTCTGAAGACTCCCAACTCCCCAAATGCTGTTCCATGGGGCATTGAAGGGAATGAAATAAAAAAAGCAAACACCTTAATTATTTGAAATGATCTCAGGATAAAAACAAAACAGAAGGATAAAAACAAAGCAGAAGCATAAGATGTTTCACAAACAGAAAATATAAGTAAATAGAAACTGGGTCAAATACAGCAATCAGCAAGTCTACAAAAGACACTAATAAAAAGCTAGCAGAACTAAACTAAACAACACAAAATATGAAAAGTAAACACAGAAAACAGAGCACACCGAATGGAGAGTGGAGCTGGCAGGGAACCTGCATAGACCTGTGGTGAGTGACAGGAATAAAACCAATCCACAGAAAAAGGGGTCCAACAGACAACATTCTGGGACCGGGCAGACTGGCGAGAACAAGGAGCAGTGGGACTTTAGTCAGCTGCTCCCTTCTCAAGCGGGATTGGTGGGCTATGCTTGGCCTGGGTCATGCCTCAGGCTGACCCACATCAAGTCCCTATACCTGGCAGTGTACCCTAATGCAAATGAAGCCCTCAGCACGAACTGTAACCAACAAGGAAAGAAACTGGGGCCTCCTATATACACCTGTATGGAAGGAACAAAAAATATGAGAAGAGGAAGCAACAAGAAAGGGTCTTCAGGCCCCAACCCTGAGAACATTGATCCAGGAAAGCTAAATGCAAAGGAGACTGAGGATGGCAAACATGCAGTATCAGACACAGCACCAGTAGAAATAAAGCGTAATCTTCAGGACCTCATAGACGAGTTCAAAAGTGAAATATTTAACCAAGTAAAGCAAGATATAAGTAGATTAATAAAAGAAATGCTAAGCACCTCTCAAGAAGACACAGATGGAAGAATGGAGGAAAACAAAAAATGGGGAGAATTGTTTGATAAAGAATATAAAGAAAACAGAATACATGAAGCAGGTTCAAAGAGATTCCTAGGAAATTAAAACCTCCATTGAAAGCTGGCAAAACTGCTTGAAAGAAACTAAGGATAGATTATGCAAACTGGAGGACAGGTTTGCAATGTGGTATCATGAAAGGAAAAATTTCTTTAAAATAGTAAGCAAACAAGCAGTAACAATACAAAGGCTAGAAGAAGACAAGAGGATCTATAACTTAAGAATAAAGAATGTGAATGAAGAAGCAGGGGTACAAACAAAGGAACTGCAAAGGCTATTCACAGAAATAATTAAGGAAAACTTCCCATGCATAGGAAAAGAAAATGATATTCAGATGTATGAGGCATATAGAACTCTAGCCACCTACAATCAAAACAGAACTACAACCAGGCATATAACAATCAAGATCCCAGAAATCCAATATAAGAATAGAATATTAAAAGCTGTCAGAGATAATCAGATTACTTACAAGGGAAAGCCCATCATAGTTACAGCAGACTTCTTGGCACAAACCATCAAATCAAGAAGAGCATGGAGTGAAGTATTCCAAGCCCTGAAAGAAAATAACCTCCAGCCCAGATAGATGCAACCTGCAAAATTGTCTCTAGAAATTAATGGAGAAACAAAATGCTTCCAAGATAAAGAGGAACTAGGGGAATTTGCAACCACCAATCCAACTCTACAGAGAACACTGCAGGACATTCTAAAGAGAGAGAAAAGTATCAGGATTTCAGGAACAATGGCAGAGAGGCCTCAATGAATGGAGCAGAAAGCGAAATGAAGCAGACAGACACTAATGAGGGAAAAATAGCACAACAGAAATGAGGCAAAGAAGGTTAGATATAATTTCTAATATAGATGGCCTAGATACACTAAATTGAAGAAAAAAAGAGAGAATTGCAGGCAGAGTGGATCAAAAGGTAGGGTCCACCAAGATGCTCTTTAATAAGAAATATAATTAACCTGAAAAAGGGTATATGGACTGAAAATCAAATATGAGGAAACAGTACTCTATGTGATGGGGAACCAGGGAGTAATAGGGGCAACTGGACCAGTATTTACGGATAGGTTGGAAAGACAGGCTTTAATACGTAAGAAATACAACTAGAGATCAAAACCAGGAGGGAGAAGGTTCAGAACCACTTAGGTAAATAGCAGGTTGCCCGCCAATATAAAACTGAGGGTGTTGGGGAGACCCAAAAATACTCAGTACACCCTGGGGGAGTCAAAGTAGTGTAGTCTTTAAAAAAAGACAGCAGAAGATACTGCTAATAATGTATCAAGAATTAAAACCCATATTATTCGCACCACTCTGCTTAGATAGAATTATTCTGTCCCAGTTTGTATACAAGCACTAGATCTGAGGGCACAGACAGCTATCCCAAAAATATCAAGATAGAGCACAGTAATCATCTTTAATTTCCTATTAACTTAATCTGTATCCCTGTATAACTTACACTGTTATATCATGACTGACCTTAGTTAAATCTGATTTGTTTGATTGCTGCTTGTTATTGACAGATTTTATTCAAAACTGTTAAGGTTGATAGTATCAAGTCTGAGAGCATAGACAACTATACTGAAAATGACAATGATTCATGACAATACCCATTCTGATTTGATTACTACCTGTTTTTGTACTTCTACACTATCTACAAAGTTGTATTTCTATTAATACTATTATGTACTGATATATTCAATTATATATATCTGATGATATAGCCAATTCTATTGACGATAATAAGAGACAACACAGTAACCATGGTAGAACTCCTTGTACAGCAGTTTTATATGTTTTAGTTTTATGTGTCTATGGGAATATGTTTTGTTCTATCCTTCTTTGTTCTGTTTCTCCCTCTATCCTTTCTATATAAGAAATACATGTTAAGACTCATGCTTGTGTAAAACCTATAAATAATTTACCAGAACTGATCTTATGACACATGATGAAATGAACAAATATTTTGAAAGAAAAAAAGGAACTACCATACCCAGTGCTGATTCCGGAGTGTCATGATATGAAATCCAGCAATATTATTATTCTTTGATCAGAGTGATTTTAGTCTGCTTTGGTTTGTTTAATCTCAACATAAATGAAGATTTTGGTAAATGCATGTATGTTTTAGTGTACAGGATTAATAACCATATTACTAATTTTTATTAGATAGCTGAACTATTTGGTCTCACTGTTTGAATTCCCATTTATATATTCTACTTTTGTATCTTGAACAATTATTTGTAAGAGGACAATATACAAACATAAACTAGTGATTTATTAGTTTATCTTTTTTCTTTGAAAGTATGTATGATTTCTACCCATTTTGTTTTGTTTTTCTTTAAGTAAAATTTAAAAAAAAATCAAAAGGTAAGTGCTATGTAGTATATAACAAAAATATCTAAACAAAAAATAAATGAAAAGACTAAAACCAAACAAAGAAAGACAATATTCCAAGGAATAGGAATCTGAATAAAAGCAAGTATATCTATCCTATATTCAGATGAAGTGGACTTCAAGGCAAAATTGAGGACAAGAGCCAAAGAATGTCATTGCAGATTGGTTAAGGTAACAAGCCAACAGCAACAGATAATAATTATCAAAATACATGCAATAACAATGACTCATACAACTTCATATACAAGTACTACTGAGCACAGAGGATCAGGTAAATATAAGCACAAGTATAGTGGGGGACTTCAGTACTGGAGTATCATAGATAAACAGGTGAACAAGACAAAAAAAGTCAGCAATGAATTAGAGTATGACAAAGCCACCAAAAAATAAACTTGGGAGACATATATAGAGTTATCCACCCAAATGGAGAATACACATTCTTCTCAGCAACACTTGGAACTTTCTCTAAAATAAAATACATACTATCCAAAACACAAGTTTAAGTAAATGTGAACATACTGAAGCTTCCATGTTATCAGAATGTATGCAATAAAACTAAAAATTATGGACAGGGGATATAGCACAACAGCACAGACCTTGCCTGATAGGCAAGCATGATGTCATAAATTCAATCCCTGGAATGAAAAAAAAAAAAAAAAAGAAATCGATGACAAAACACAAAAATTGTGTAAATTCATGACAAATAAGCAATATACTCTTAATGAAACAAAGGATTACATAAGAAATCAATAAAGAAATATGCATATTTAAAACTAAACAATAATGCCAACATAACACACTACAAATTATGGGACGCACTGAAAGCAGTACTGAGAAGGAAGTTTTTACCTGTTTATGCCCATATCACAAAACAGATTGAGTCTAATAACCTAGTAATACACCTCAAGTTTCTATAAAAATAATAACAATCCAAGTCAAAGCTAGTACCAAGAAGGAAATTATAACTACTGGATCAGAAAATAATGAAATTGAGACCCCCCCATATAATCATTTAATCAAAGAGTTGGTTCTTTGAAAAAAGGAGCAAAATAGATAAATGCTCAAAAAAAATTTTAAAAAAAGACAAATGCTCAGCTAAACACTAAAAAAAAGGAAAGACTCAAACCAGTACAATCATAAATAGAACAGAAAAAAAAATCACAAAAGACACTGCCTATATATATATATATATATATATACACATACATATATACATACACACACATACACACACACATAAAACTATTACTTCACAAATGTGAAGTAATAAATTTGAGACTAATAAATTTGAGAATTCAGAAGAAATGGACAGACTCTTGGATACATATCAATTACCAAAACTGAAATAAGATTTAAAAACTCTGAATATACTACAATAAGAAACAATGAAATTAAAGCAACAATTTAAAAACAAATGATCAACTATAAAAAGCCCAAGTGTAGATGAATTCACTGAAGAATTCCACAAAAATTTCAGGGAAGCTCAAATACCAATACTCCTCCAGCTCTTCAATGAAACTGAAATGGAAGAAGTACTCCTCAAGTCAATCTTAGAAGCTACCATTACCCTGATTTGAAAACCAGACAAGGATCCAATCAAAAAACAGTCATAGACCTCTTTAATAAATATAGAAGTAAAAATTGTAAAACAAGAGTCACAAAACAGAATGCAACAAATCATAAAAAAAAAAAAAATCACACATCATGACCAAGCAGTTTCATCACAGAGATACAAGGATGGTGTAATTTATGGGAATCAATAAATATAATCCATTATATAAATAGAAGCAAGACCAAAATCACAGAGAAAAGCTTTTTAATGAAATCCAATAACCTCTCATGATTGAGAACACCAAGGAAAGTAAGAATAGAAGGACCTTGTCTCAATCTAATAAAAGCCATTTATGACAACCTCCTGCTAACATCACATTAAATGGCAGAAAAACTCAGTTTTTCCTCTGAAATCAACAACAAGACTAGGATGTCTACTAATCACCACACCTGTTCCACATATTAGTCAAATCATTAGCAAGAATAATTAGACAAGAAAAATAAAAACAATATATTTAGAAAAGGAAAAAGTCAAATTATCATTATTTGAAGATACTATGATCCTCCACATAAAAGATCTTTTAAAAAATCAACCAAAAGACTCCTAGAATTTTAATAACCAATTTACATAATACAGAAATAAACAGTCTTGGTGTTTACTCATAATGAACCCAATGAGAAAAAATTGAGAAAAGAATACCATTCACAATAGCAGCAAGAAGAATTATATACTTAGGAATTAACCTACTAAGCAAGCAAAAGACCCGAACAGTGAAAACTATAGTAAGCTGAAAAAATAATTCTAAGAAGACATCAGCATATAGAAAGTTATCCCCTGTTCCTGGATAGGTAGAAGCAATATTGTCAAAATAGCATTATTTCTAAAACTGATATATAGATTTAAGATATTACCAATCAAATTACCAATAGAATCCTTTACAAAACCGGTGGAAAAAAAATCCTAAAATTCACATGGAACCAGAGGAACTCTAAAACAGCAAAAGCAAACCTGGGTAAATAGAGCAAAAGAAAAGGTGTAACAATCCAGGACTAGCAGTTATATTACAAAGCTGCAGTGATAAATACAGCATAACATTGGTGCAAAAATTGACATTAGAATCAATGGAAGAGCATGGATGATGCAGAAACAAGACTAAATACACTAAATACATGTAACTATTTCATCTTTGACACAGAAGACAAAAAAATCTACAAGAAATATATCTTCTTAATAAATGGTAAAACTGGCTATCTACATGCAGAAGATGGAATCAAGATTCTTGTCTGTCATCATATACTAAACTAAAATCAAAATGGGTGAAAGAACTAAATGTTACAATAGATACATTTAACCCGCTGTATGATAAAATAGGAAAACCTCTTGAAGTCACAGGCCTACACAGGTTCTGAACCAAAACCTGATTGCACAAGAAAGAGTACTGAGAATCAACAAATGAAAGCATATCAAATTTAAGTCTCTGAGTAACAAAAGAAACAAACAAGAATAGCACAAGACAACCTACAGACTGGAAAACAATTTTTGCCAGTTATTCGTCAGAGGCCTAATCCATAGAATAACTAAAATAATTAAGACTCCTAAAATAAAATACCCAATCAAATATGGGCAAGTAGAAAGAATAGTCACTTGGCAGAAGTACAATGCAATAAATACATGAAGAAACGTTCAATATTGCTGATGATTAGATAAATTCAAATTAAAAGAATACTAAATTTCCATCTTACCTCCGAAAAGAATGGTCATTGTCAATAATAAATGTTGGAGTAGGTGTGGGGAAAAGGAACCCTAGTACACTGTTGGAGAGAATGTATACTAGCCACTATGGAAATCATTATTTCTCAAAATACTAAAACTAGAAATTTGATTTGACCCAGCTACTACACTACTAGGTTTCTTCCAAAAAGGGTTAAAGACATCATACTGCAGTGATACATGCATATTTAACATTATAGCAGCACAATTCGTAATATCTAAATCTTTGAAGCAACCCATGTGTCCATCAAAAGATTAATGCATGAAGAAAGTACGGGAGTTACACATGATGGAGTTCTACTCTGCCATAAAGATAAACATGAGTCATCTGGAGGGAAATGGATGCACCTCGACACCGTAACATTAAGTGAAATAAAGCAGACATTCACTCTTAAATATGGCATGGTTTCCCTTACAAGAGAAACTCACAACAAAAACAGAGTCAAATAAAAAATCGACAATAGGATGTAAGGAGATAGATCTTTCTCAATGAGGTAGTGATCAAGAGACATAGGAAAGGATGGGGAAAGCAGTGAAAGGGCATAAAAAATAAATTAAAAAGTGGTGTGTGCATATACCAATTGCACACAAGGAATCTAAACATGTACTGCAAACGTACTAATAATTTTTTTTAAAAATAGTTACTATCTCAAAGCCTGTGAATCTGCATGTCAACGATTCCTTTTTGTGGGTTTTGTTTACTAAAATCAGATGAACTGCTTCCTAACGATTTCATTTCTTAAAAAATACCTCTGAGTTTCATATCTGTAAGGTTTAGCTGAAAATTTTCTGCCCTGGATTCACCTCAGATTTACACTGTCAATTATTTTTAGCAAGGTGTCATACAAATTCATTAGGTATTCTGAGGTAAAAGTCGTGAAAGGCACTATAGATGTACCAAAGAGAATTCTACTGCTCTCATCAAAGTATTGTTAGACAGTACAAGTGATACTTTCTAACTAAAACTAGTTTCTCAGAAGAAAATATGAACTATATTTGGCAGCAACATTCTTTGAAGTTTTCAGTGAATCTTCAACTAACCTTAATACATTTCACTCTATGTTTTATAGTCTATGCTTGAACTGACAACTAGTATACAACACAACAAGCAAAGAAGGGTTGGTATTATGTGGCAGCATGTTTAGGAATAAATGTTATAGCACTGAAACTTACCATTTCCTTTTTTAATTTAAGCAGATAATTTAATCTCTTTGAGCATCATGTTCCCTAACCGTCAATATATGCGTTAACTCCTATATTGCATTTATACAAACAATCAAATAGGACAAAGAATGCAAACTATTCAACCTTTTGAAATATAATTTAAATGTATCGAATTAATAACACCTTACAACTTCTATTATCAATTTAAAACAGGATTATAATAGAATATAAAAGACAGTTCCCTGATTAGCTGTGAAATAAACTAAGTCTAGAAAGCTAAAATCAGGTGTCTCTTTGACAAACTGTTGCCAAGTGTTTAATAAACTTTACATTCAATCAATTTGATTCCTATTCATAGAAAACATAGGAGCCTCTGTCTCTTGAGGATAAGCCACTAACTTGAATTGGATTCCTTACACAAGTGCAACATAGTCCATGACTGCAAAGTAACACAGTACCACTGAAACAACCCTGAACAGAAGTACAATATAACGACTACGAGAAGACTTTAGCAAGACAAAAGATATAGAGGAGATGTAGGTGGAAAGAAATCTATGGGTCATAAAAGTAAAGAAGATGTATGTAATTACAAATTTTTCTCTCTTTCACATAATATGGATAAACATTTGTTCATCCATTTTGACAGCAGGAAAACAGTGGAATTTTGGCACAGAAATAGACAAATTAACCAGATTTTTAAAAATTATTACTCATTATGAAATTTTATTAAAATAATTACCTCCCTTATATCCAAGCATTAAAAGTATCTACAAGTTTTCATAAGTCTGTTCAAATGCTCAAAGAACAGACAAAAATTCTTATAGAAAGAAACAAATGATATTCAGGGTTTTATATCATAAGACTTAGATTCTAAAAACTCAGATTCTGAATAAGGGAAGTGTTTATGAAGGCATATACAAATTATTAAACAACTAAATACACTAATACATTCATTATAAGCAACAGCTCAAAGATGAAAAGAGCCTGAAAAAGCCTCACACCTCCCTATAGAGAGCAAAAACACACAAACAGGAGAGAAACAATTTCCAGGAACTCAAAAGAGAACTGAGGTCTCAATAGAAACAACTAAGCCACATCTAGAGAGGTGTCTGCAGGTAAAAACAAAGCCAAATTTCCTAACCTGGTACGTATAACACCATGTGTTACGTCCAATGGTAAAAAGATTCTACAGAAATATTTAACAATTTTCTAAAGATAAAAGTGTGGAACAGCAGCAAGAGTACGATGCTCTGGAGTGCCCAGTAACAGGCATAAGTGTATTCCATCCTTTGCAATTTTTGATCCAGGAAACCTACTCAGCCGCTAACTGAGGAGAGCAAAAACAACCTGAAAAGATTTTTTTCAAAGTGTTAATTAGTAGAACAGTAGCCACTTCCAAAATTCTAACCAGACATATTACCACTATTTCTCCTACAGAACAGAGGCCTTGATACGGAGAAGAATGCTAAAAACAAAAACACAAAACAACAATAAACCACAGGCTAAGTGAACACACAGAAACTCACTACAACTAAAGGTAAGGGACAACAGCCAATAGTAGACTCCATCTAAAACACATACGATGTACTCCTAAGGAACAAATATACATTAAAGGGGAAAAGGAATAAAATTAAAGTCTCACATTCTTGTAGAAATATCATGGCACAAAATCTGAGAAGTTCCCCTAACAGGAGATGTGGCCTCAATTGGACCTGCCAAGTAGTCTCATGATTCTCACCCAAACAACAAAATCAGTATGTATCAAGTGAGGCAAGGCCAACATTTTAGGTAGAGTAAGAAAGAAAGAATAGGAAAGGACTCCATTATGAGCAATTGGAGGAGGATCACTATAATGAAGAGGCTCAGACCCACTTGCTGATAAAAGGATGCCAGCTTTTTATGGATTAGCCAAAATGCACAAGGATCCAACAGATGATCTCAGTTATCTTTTCGGTTTGGAAACTCCAGAGGAATCCTTATAGATTAAGGAGCAGTTTGATTTACCATAGCATAACTTCTTGGTAGAGGTTATATCATTGTGCGGTAGCTCAGACTGCTATTCCTGGACCCTGAGGTCATTACGTCAATTGCTGCAGGTTTCTAGGTATTGCTGTGGAGAGGCTCAAACTGGACATTATTAAAAACTAGTACTTGGTGTTACTACAATTCCTGAAAGTTATTTTAGTTACTCTTACTTCATTATGCTTAAAATAAAAAGGAATGAGACAGAATTGGAAAACTTAAGGCCAATCAACTTTGTAACATTATAAGATGAACATGCCCACATGCAGTATTGAACAGGAATCTGACTCAAAGTTTTAAGGTAATACAGGAGACAAAAATAAAATTTCCTTGTGTCATTTCTACTTATGTTTATGTCTTCAATTTTATCTCAAAAGAAAAAAGCTAGGATAGGAGAAGAAGAAAACACCTCTATCTATGAAGCAGGACAGGAATGTGTGCTCTTCCCTGGAATTAAGTCTAGAAGAATGGAAAGAAAAATTATGAGTGCTTTACCACATGAGAACCAGCTTCAGGTGAGAACTGCTCAATATACCAGAAAATCAACAATTCCTTTAACCCTCATTGTCATATTAATTAAAAAAAATCGTGGAATATAGCACAACTCAAACATAACATAAATTCTATACCACGAGTTTAAAAGAAGAAAAAGTGTACACATTTCTAGAGATTAAAAACATCACTATGTACATTTCTTTTTCGTATGTTAGTTTTTCAAAAATAAAATTACATGGGACATAAAAAGTGAAGAAAAAGAAAAGTGACAAAATAATCAAAACCTTCTGCAGATATGACACAGATGCTGGAACTATTTAAGGACACCTAAAATAATTACAATTAGTATGTTGAAGGTGATAATAGAAATACAAACACATTATACCAGATACATATTTATGTAGAGATATGAACATGTGAATGAACCATGATGTGAATGAAACATGATAAAGAAAAATAATGAAACATGATGAAGAAAAATCAAATCTTTGATGAGTTTACATTAGACTTAACAGAGCAAAAAAAAAAGCATTAATGAGACTGATGATAGTCAATATGATAGTCAATAGAAAATACCTTAACTGAAAGAAAAAAAGAAAAAAAAATCATAGGGAAAAGAACAGCAGAACAGAGCACATAACAAGCTATGAGACAACATTAGACAAATTAATATTTATGTAACTAGAATCTTTGAAAGAAGGAATGAAACTGAAACAATATATTTTAAAATGCCTGATAAATTCATAAATTAGTGAGACACCAAATCAAACATTCAAAACTTTAAAGGACACCAACCAGGAGTATAGAAAAAATACTTGCAAACTACTGAAAATACAAGAAAGGCATGAAGCTGGCCAGATTAAACATATTGCCAATAGAGGAATATATCTGAGAGTATCAGCCCATTTGTCATCAGACACCAGGCAAGCCAGAGGATAAAAGAAAACAAAACAATTAAGAACTCTCAAGAGAGTTTTTGTTATGGCTTGTATTTACATGACACTTCCTCCCCACCAAAACTTCATCCAGTCATAGGTGATACTTTTTCAGAAGGGACTGGGTCTAGAGTATGTAATACTGAAGTTGATTCATGGTGCAATGCTAGGATCAAGGGCACTAGGACTAAAGGTGCAAGTGCTATCCATTCTACATAGACTGGATAAGAGATAAAGGACAGAAAGAGCTGTGGTCATCCCTTGTTACACTGCTACCTTCTGCCCCCTTTAAACCTTTTCTCTTCTGCAATGCCACCCTGCCTCAGAGCCAGCAAATTATGGACTGAAACCTCTATATACTATAAGCTAAATAACCCTTTACCCTTTAATTTTGGGTATTGGGTATTTTGCCTTAGCAATGAGAAAAGTAACTAAGACATTCAAACATGGAGGGAAAAACATTTTCTTTTTTTTTTTTTTTTATCAGTACCGGGGATTGAACTCATGACTGCCTGCTTGTAAAGCAGGCGCTTATTATGCCGCTGAGCTAAATCTCCAGTCCCCGGGAAAAACATTTTCTAACCTAACAGAATTTTAAAGCAAGGTTTGAAAGTGTAATATGCTACAATCAGAAATGCGGACCTATGTGAAAATAAAGACACGTTACAATTTGAATAAAGTCAAAAATTTAGTATTTGTTATCTATTTATTTTAAACATAACTTTATATCAATAATTATAATGATATGTGTGCATTCAATAGCATATGTGAAAATGAAATTTATAATACAAATGAAACAACAAATGAGGAAGGAACTGTTGAAAGTCCTCCATACTTCATGTACTATTTGACATACAAATACATACTTGAATAGAAACACTAAAAATTAGAAAGGGAGGTAAAGACAGAAACAGATGAGGAGAGGAAAAAAAGAGTAAAGCTGATAAAAGACTGTGTCTTAGTTACTTCATGCTCGTCGCTGAGACAAAATACCTGATGCCCAAGTTGGGAAAGGAAAGGTTTGTTTCTTACAGTTTTTGGAGGTTTCAGTCCACACTCGGCTGGCTCCAAGACAGGCAGGCATAGCGGGACCGCCATTCATGGCAGCTACAAACAGCAAGCCGAAATCAGCAAAGAGAAAGGCATACCTTCTTCCTGCCATTACATCACATCCGGGCTCCACCCCTAGGTGGGTGGAGCACTGACACCATCAATCCAAGCACTAGACAATGAACCAATCATAAATACACAATGCAAACTCATGAGGCCTGGGGGACAGAGACATAAACCACGACAGACTGAGTGCAATAGAAAAGAGAAAAATGTAGTTTTTAATCCACCCAAAAGATGAATGATCTAAACAAGGCAGGTAAGGGACACATATTATGAGACTGGATAAAAAGCAGACCCAATATATGTCATCTGCAAGAAATTCACTTTAAATATAAATTCCTATGTAAGCCAAAACTGAAAGGTTGGAGATAAGTATACAATAAAAACAAGAATTTAAAGAAAGGTGTAATCATCTTATGGTCTCAGACCAAGTAGTCTTAAAACAAGAAAGACTATCTGGTATTGTCTATAGTTACACAATAGTCAATTCTGCAAGAAGATGAAATAATTGCAAATGTATGTGAATCTGATAAAAGAATTTCAAAACATTAAATATTGATTGATCTGAGAGGAGAAACTGTCAAATCTACAATTACTTGTGGAAATAAACACCCCTATCTCAGGAACTGACAGAAAAACTAAGCAGGAAACCCTTAAGGACACATATAACTTGAATATCACTATGAACTACCATGATCTAATTTGCATGTATAGCCGGGCGTGGTGGCTCATGCCTGTAATCCCAGCACTCTGGAGGCTGAGGTGGGAGGATCCTTGCAAATTGGAGACCAGCCTGGGCTACAAAGTGAGCTCAAGGCCAGGCTAAACCACATAGAGAGACCCCGTCTCAAAAGAGACAAAACAAAACAAAAATTTACATTTACAAAATACATCACTTAACAACAGCTTAAAGTATACTTTCTAAAGTGCACATAAATCATTAAAATATACAGCATATTTGGACCAAATATTAAAATTTAATAATATTAAAACACAAAAACAGCAGTATATTTTCAGACCATATATGAATTAACTTATAAAGCAAAAACAGAAAGACATGGGAAAGTTCCTAACTTTTAGAAACTAAATAAAATATTGCCACTGCCTCATGAATCAAAAAAAAAAAAAAAAAAAAAAAAAAAAAAAACTCTAAAGAAAAACTTCTAAATAAAAACTCAGAAATAATACAATAAAACATGAAAACTTTAGGGGAATGAAAACAAGACACTGATTAAAGGAAATTTATGGTAATAAGTATATTGAAAATTAAGACTAAAGTCAAAAAGCATAAAACCTAAAGGAAAAGGTGCACATTTGTATACAAAGCTAGTAGAAGATCATGTAAAGTTTGGAGAAGAAATTGATATAACTAAAAGTACAGAAAAATCAAATACCAAACAGGCTCATTAAAAATTAATAAAACAGATGAGTAATGAGAATACTAACAAGTGAAAGAAACAGAGAGAGAGAGAGAGAGAGAGAGAGAGAGAGAGCGAGAGAGAGAGAACGAATCTAAGTTAACAATATAAAGAATGAAAGAAGAGGTCTCATTCACTATTAGCCTCATAGATATCCAAAAGACAGAAATTACTAAAATACTATGTACCTGGAAATCAACAACTTAGACATAATTAATCAATTCCTTAACAATCACAAACTAACAAAGCTGACTAAAGGAAAATTAGATAACATGAGAGACCCTGTGCCTATTAAAAAGTGTGCAAGAACAAGAACAAAAGTCTTCTCAAAAAGAAAACTTGTAGGGAAAATATTTAGTTGAATTCTAACAAACCTTTAAAGAAGAAATAAAAGTAATTATAGATAATGCTTGCCAAAAAAATAAAAGAATACTCTTCTCATTCCACTAGACCAGAATTATCCTAATAGCAAAACAAGACATAAAATCTCAAGAAAACAAAATTATCAATATCCCTCATAAACACAGATATAAAAATGATAAAGTTAACATTTTCAAATACAGTAATACAGAAAATAGATAATACAAAATAACAAAGTGGACTTTTTATGTGAACTCAAAGCTTGTTCAATATTCAAGTAATAATGCAGTTCACCATAATAGACTGTCTTCATCCATTTTCTATTAAAGAATGCTTTATTTAAGTAATTTATAAACAATAGAAGTTTATTGGGCTCACAGATCTGGACTTGAAATCAAGATCAACTGTTGTCATATGTTGACAGCTATCTTATTACAGAATGTCATAACATGGTGGAAGTTATCAAATGACAAAAGAGCACATCAAAGTTAGTAAAAGAAGATGAAAGTACTCCATCCTTTTACCAGGAACAAATTACCATGATAACCATCCCACTCCTGAGATAACAGCCTTTTCTCTCATGACCTAAGCACTTCTTAAAGCACCCATCTCTCAACAGTCTAACACTGCAAATTAAGTTTTCAACACCAGGATTTTGGGAGATATATTCAAACCACAACATAAGTTAAATGAGAAAAAGTAGTTTCATCTCAGTAGATATCAAAATGGCATTTGATCAAATTTAACATCTAACCATAAATATTTTTTTAGTAAACTAGGAATGGAAAGAAACTTTCTTACCCCAGTAGAAGTGACATAGGAGGTTAGGGTCTGGCAAAACTGGCTAGAGAACTAGATACGATCTTTTAATTGTAAGATCTGGGAAAACATGTACAAAACAGTTCTCAAAACCCGGCATATGGACTTCTCATGAGAACTCCCACAGTTTTCAATAGTAATGTCTAGACTTGATGTCAGCCTGAGGTGTGGGACCCCAGCAATGCCTCTCAGGACCCATGGGTAGAATTTTCCGGAGTTTCGTTGCGATTTGGACAGCCTAAAAGGACACAGACAGCATGAAAAACTTGCTATCATAGCTTTCTTCAAAATAGCCCATCCTGCTTTCTACAGAGTATTCTTTTATCTTGCTTTTTATTCTTTTACTCAGTCCAAGATCCTCTGCAGAGCCAGTTTCTCCCTCACTCTTCACTTTTTCATATAAACTTTCCCACTGTTTTTAGCTTGTTTCATTCAATTGTTCATTCAAAAGAGGAACCTGGAATCCAACTCCAGAAGGTGAGGAAAGTAATCCAGGACCAGGTAACACTTATTTGATGAGCAACTATTAGAAGCAGTCCACCAGGTAATGTAAGAAATACATGAAAGACTTGCTGTTGACATCATACCAAGCAATAAGCAAGCCTAAATTTTTTCTTGTTTAATCAAGAAAAAGAAAACTGTCTTCTGTTATCATATTTATTCCTTACACTAGAAGCCCTGGTCAAAGCAATTGATTAGAAAAGTGTAAGACAAGGCATATGGAAAACGAGAAATGAAACTCGCTCAATTCATAAATAACAGTTATCTATAAAAGACATGAAATAGAAAAACCTTACTATTATAAATTGATTTTAATAAAACTGCAAGTTAAACATAAAAAAGTGAACTGAGTACCTGTGGTTCTAAAATTCATATGCGATTACAAAGAACTATTCTAAACAATCCTGAAGCTAAACAAAATTTGAAGATTCACGGCTCCAGAAATGTTCACTATAAAGCTTATGTAACTCAAACGAAGTGGAAAGATAGACATGAGTTAGTGAAGCAAAATAAAAGCCTCAAAATAAACCCCTCTGAAAATAATCAGCTGACTTTGCAGAGATGGAAAAGCAAATTAATGGTTTGTTAAAAGGATTATCTTTCCAATACTTATGGCTGGAATACTTGGAGTCATCTTTTTAAAAAGAAACATCAGAATAAACCTTATAACATGCAAAAATTAACACATAATGGGTCACAGATATAAATGCATAATGTAAAATTCTATTATTTTTAGAAAAAAATAGACAAAAAGTCTTAAAACTTCATGTTTTTATATTACAACAAAAGCAATATCCATTTTTTAAAAAGGGATAATTTGCATTGTAAAATGTAAAACTTGCTTTTCACAATGGTCATCTTAAGAAAATGAAAGAAGAGCTATGCAGGGAGAAAATACTTCCAAATCGTGTATCTGATGAAAGATTTGTTTCTACAATATACTAAAACCTGTTAAAACTCAATAATAAAGAGATATCTTTACAAAATAAAAATTAAATTCTTTTTAAACAGATATTTCATCAAAGGAGACATAAAGAAAGTAAATAAACATATAAGGAGCTTATCAATATGGTTAAATATTAGTACAACAAAAATTCAAAATGCAACTGAGCTACAACTACATACCTATTATAGTGGATGAAATTAAAACAAATTAACTAAGACCATCAATCACAATCTAGTAAACATAATACACAGATATGTATGCTCATTCCATGACAATGACTATCAAAGTCATACAGCCACTTTACAAAACAGTGAGTACATTCTTATAAAGTTAAACAAACAATAAAAACATGATTTAATAATCTTACTCTTGAGTACTACTAAAGTGAATTAAAAAGATACAATTCAAGACTTGTGAATCAACTGCTATCTAGTCAGAGTAGTTGAATATATAAACAAATGGTGGTAAACCTAAGTAGAATGAATTCAACTGAGAAATAAAACAAAATGCTAATACAGATAAAGATATGCTTTTTGTTAAGGCAAAGAAGCCTAACAGAAAAGTTTGTATATTATATCATTAGAACTGGAAGGCAGAAAACAGTACTTCTCAGAGTTTGGGGAAGAGAAGAGGCATTATGTATAAATGGAAAATCCAAAGCAAATTATAAGCTACTGAAAATTTTCTCTATGATGCTGTAGTGAAAGATGCCTAATTTCATGTACTGCATTTGTCAAAATAAAACTTTTACACCATAAAAAGTAAACTCTGTTGTATTAAAAAAAAATTTAAATCAGTCTGGCTGTTGAGAGATCCCAGGATACAACAGAGATGTTCTCAAGTGAATGTTACTGGATTAGAATTGTAATGTGTTAGTCCAAAAGGGCAGTGCGGGAAATGAACTAAGCAGTTTTAGAAAACAGCTCTCATATTGGACTCCTTCTAAATGCTGCATTAAAAAAAAATGAGTTTCTCACATGAATTTTCTTTAACAATTCAAAACTGAAGTTACACATAGAACAAATAAGAAAATATACTGATAATAAAGGGAAGTAAAGTTGGCACAGAGAGAAAAAGTTAAAACTAAGAAAAAAAAAATAAGGATAGAATGATTCCTGTTTAAATAGTTAAAAGTATTGGTATAAACCAATAAAGACACATGCACAATAAAGATTCACACACAATAAAGATCTAACTAAAAATATGCACATATGCTGGATTTGGTGTCAATAAACATGTTTCCTATTTCTGTTTACTGAGAAACCTAAGACATAGAAACATCCCAGTACCACTGAGACACTTAGTAATCAGAATTTACTTTATAAATACCAAAATAAATGGAATGAAGACTCTCCAGAAACACAGATGATAGAAGTGGAGGAATAAGAATTCATAGTAAACAATACAAAAACTGACAGAAATTAAAATAGAAGTAGAAATAGAAAGCAATAATGATTTGTTTTTGAACACTCAACATTTCTTATTAAATATTAGATCAAGTCAATGGAAAATCAATAAAGATGTGAATGATGTGAAGAATCCAATCAGCTTGCTTTAATTCACATTTGTAGTACACTCTAACCAATCTTTTAACAAAATATGCTAGACCATATAACTAGATACAATAAATTTAAACTACTCATATCGTAAATTATGCTCAAAGATCAAAACACAATCTAAAACACGTAACAGGAATATTTGAAAATCAGTGGCACACTATTAGATTAAAAAAAGCCCAAACTAAAGAACAGAATATTGAAAATAAATATGTGAGCTAAACCTCAAGGAAATGCTTAAGAGAAAAATTTACAGCTGAAAAGTTATAGAATCAGCAATGGGACTATAACTTTCTGGTGGAGAATTTGCCGAGTGAATTCCAGGTGTTGGTTTTGATTTCGAGCTATGCCAAAAAAAAAAAAAAATTATAAAGTTAATGACAAACATTTGTACTTTAAAATTTAAAAATTGTTAATGGACCCAAAAAGTAAGGAGTGTCAGACATAGTGGTAAGGATAGACATAAATAAAATATGGAAGAAAAACACATGAAATCAAAATCTTATTAGTTGAAAACTCCAATAAAATTGTATAAATCAACTACACAAATTGACAAAATATCTAACACAAACTACAAAAAATAGAAATGAGAGGCAGAACAAGCCCTATAGATATCAAAAGAATAAATGAATATTAATAACCTTATAATAAAAGCTTTTAAAAATGATAGAATAAATCTTACTTCCAATAACCTCAACAATTTAGAATAAAATGAATCTGTAAGAAATATAAATTATCAAAACTGATTCATAAAGAGTTGGTAAAGCTAAATGATCTAAAAATTATTCAAGAAACTGTATTTATAACTACAACTCTAACCACAAAGAATATTCTAGACCTAGATTGCATTGCTGATAATTCTATCAAAATTTTAGAAATACTAATCCCACCAAAACTATTTCAGAAGAAGAGATAATATAACACAACAAAATTCTTTGAGACTAATATTATCCTGAAACCAAAATTAGATAAGAAATTAGAAAAGAAAACTATGTAAAAATCAACACTAAAATACTTAAAATGCATATCAAATTGTAAAATATATAAATGGGAAATACATTTTGTGATTGGATACTACCTCAGAAACAGAGGTTGCTTTTACATTTGAAAATTCATGATCACAATGCACAGTAAAAAGTATAAAAGCAGAGAAATGAAATTTATGCCAACAAATGAAGCAGAAAAGGTAACAGATTGGGTAACCACCAAAATCTGAGCACCAATACTCCTTGATTTAATGACAGAATTACACTCTGATGAAACCATAGTAATTTTTTATATTAACACTGACATTTTCTTATGTGCATGTTACATTCACAATCATCTCGGGTTATATTCACAATCATTTATGAGATATCATTTTAGCCTACTTAGAAATTTAGGTATAGAGTAATTCAATAACTTACTCAAGGTTATATAGATGTAACAGCAGGATATGAAAATCAAATTCTATTTGACTATTTTATCAACATTACTATGTTGCATTGTTTGCATGTAGATATACAGTAAACACAGATGCTGGCTCCATCCCTAAATGCAGCCAGCCTCTGTTTTTCTCATGTACCCTCCATCAGGCTTCATTAGGATATGAACTATCCAGCAACCTCGGACCAACTTCCAATAGAGCTGGACACAGCCTTGAAGCTATATACAGAATAACAAGTATGCAACATGAGCTCTACCTCACATAAGCTGCTTCCCATTTGGAAAACAGTCTACAAAAGCAGCTTTCATTTTGCTTCTTCCAATTCAACATTTCAGTGTTCCTTAGTAACACGATCCCACCCTATGATTAATAGTCTTGGGTAGTACCCTTTATCTGAAAAATTACTTATTCCTGAGATTTGGAAAGAGGAGAAAGAGAAGCAGGAAGAATCAGTAGAAGCAAGCTAAAAACGAATTTGTAGAAATAAGACATGTAAGAGATACATTTCATAATATGAGTCCCTACAAGTTACATGATTAGAATGAAATCAAATATTCATTCTCCTTAAGAGAAAAAAAGTAGTTTCTGACTTACTATAATATATAAACTCTGGGGCTGGGGATTTAGCTCAGTGGTAGAATGCTTGTCTAGCAAAGATGGAAGCCCTGGGTTCAGTCCTTAGCACCAAAAAGTAAAAACAAAAAATCTGAAACAAAATAATAATAATATAAAATATATAATAATAGATAATAAATCTAAAACAAGACAATATATAAAATAATATATAATAAACCAAAATAATAACACTACACAACTAAAATAACAAAGATGTTGGATACAACAGGAAAGCATCTAAAGCCATTTAAAATTAAAGAAAAATATAATTAATTTATGTAGATAGAGAATTTTAGCAAAAAAGAACTATCAGTATCAATTTTAAGATGGAAGAAGAAAAATGTAAAATTTCACATAGATAGATGGAAAGGACAAAGTTTAAAGTTCAGACATGTGAAGTACATGCACTACTTCTTAAAAGGAATGTAAACATTGTGTACTGCAAATAAGTACCAATAAAAATAAATAAATTAATTTGAAACTAAAAACTCTTTTGGTTTTTGCAAAATGTATCATTCACAGCTTATCTGTACTCCATGAAATGTTAAGAAAGTCAGGAAGGTTAAAGACAAAGGGCACCACATAGTTATTATGTAGCTGTGTGTACATACTCTTCTCCTTTCAAATTCTTTCATTTACAGTGTAAATGTAATTAACACAACATGTACACACGGCAGGATGCTACTTCTATGATAGTCCAGAAATTTAAAAAAAAAAAAAAAAAACTTTAGTGACAAAAATAGAACACTGGTTGCCTGGAGCTAGGAATCAAAGGCAGAAATCAACTACAAAAGGTCACAACATTTTTGCTGTTGTTATAGAGAAATTTTCTCTTTGTTTGTGGTAGAGAGCATACAGATCCATGAATTTTTCAACACTAGTGAGAGAATACATTAATGTGGTTATAATTACTAAAATTCACCTTATTAAATTTCTTAGAAAAATACAAAACACAAACACATAAACCTGACAAAATATAAAGAAGGATTTCTGTTCAAGGAAAATACTGTAACCAAAGTTCAAAGAAAGAATAAAGGCTGGGAGCAATATATTTAATATCTAAAACTAAAAAGCATACAAAAAACCCAAAAGAAAGAGTTTCTCATTGTCTCTACTACAGTAAAACAAATTTCAAACTCCAGTTTTGAAATTGCTTAGATAACCCCAAGTGTTAGAAAGTGTAACAGTGAAATTAAGCTGGTAGGCTTTGAGGACAGGCCTATAAATGGATTCAGCAATCTTGCAAAGCAGTAAGGAGGTACTTAATAAAATCATATGTTCTATGGCTTATTAACTTTCTTCAGTTAGTATCAGGTAAAATCACATAATTTAATAAATATGATACACCAGAATATGAAATGCTGGGCAACAATCAAAAGAAATTAAGCACAAAGAAAAATTAGTAAATCCTATGAAAAAAATGTAGGATAAAATGTACTAAATATAATGATTTGTATAAACTAAAAGAATGCAAACCCAAATACACAAAATAATAAGTAGTTATATAGTTTTCACTCAAATTCTTATCTCTGAATAGCAGAGGAGATGGGCAGCAAATATGAGGAATCAAGTAAAAAAAATCTACAAAATTGGGTTTGGTGACACGCCCCTGTAATAGGAGCATTCTGAGAGGCTGAAACAGAAGGATCACTCCTGGGCAATTTAGCTAGGCCCTTTCTCAAAAATAAAATAAAGGACTAGGAATGTGGCTCAGTGCAAAGGCCCTGGGTTCAATTTCAAGTACCAAGTGAATAGATTTATACACAGACACATGAATACATATTTAAAAAATAATCAACAGATTCACTCATACCTGTTGGAAAGAGAATTAGTACCAGAGAATTATGTAGGTAACTCTGTATTTAAAATTTAAAAAATTGTGTATGCTCATGCTTCTTAATAGTTACATAAAGCTGAGGCAATATCCATATATTTGAGTGGTTATTTCTCAAATAATGGCTTACATTACAAAGACAGTGGCAACATTCTAAACATGTCTTTCTGCATATTAAATTAATTGCACCATTCCTTGGAGAACATCAAAGTCTCATTTCAGCATCACTTCTTTCTCCCTAAAGAAAGCGTATTTATATTTCATGGTGTGTGTCATACTGTCAAGATCCATTTTATTTTAAATTAAAAAGTGAGTCAAGAATCATGATTCAGTTTAAACATTCTGAAGTAATAATGTCTCATTTCATGAAAGTCATTTGGTGACCAGAATATACCTACCTCATATTGACTAAGACTAATCTATTTCCAAATTCCTTGCAGATCTATTGTCTACTTTAATTTGTAGCCATTTTTACTCATTTGTAAGAAAGTAAAGATATATTTATTTTCATGTTTAATATTTTCAGGTAAAACACTATTAATTTCTCAAAAGAATAGCCATTACAAAGCTCTTCCTCTGCTAAAGGAAATAGGATATATTTGAATAGCTGTAAGAAAACCAGTGTGTCATAAATAACCCTCCACTTGATAATACTTCATCAGAAGATGAAGAAATTATTCTTAAAGTAGGGGATTAGAGAAGCCTTGTTAAAGAAATAACATTTGACCTAGAAGTTGAATTCAAGAAAATTTTACATATTCTGAGATGGACAGGCAGACTATGTAAACAGGAAAATGGGTGGAAATGTATGTGACTATATAATTCAGATAAGGACAATTTGGAAATATCTATGCAAATTAGTTACAACTGCTTTTTACTGCTGATATACACAGAGAGAAAACGGTATATAGAAGACTACATTTGTAACACTGGTTTAGCAAGCTAAAGATTTCTCTAGTTTGTATAACATCCTGATAAAAGATCTGTGATATATAGATAAACCAAACACACACTAAGACAAACTGTTGTTGAGGGTTGGTAGATCTGATTGCTGCCATTTGAAATATTAAGCATGCCTTGTATCCTGCTGATACAGCAAAAGGTAAAGAAACAGATTTCCTTCAAAAAATTACATTACACATTTTATACAAAACTCAGTTATCAACTCTGACTTTAAAAGTATAAGTTAATTTACATTCATTTACTTTGTAAAGCCCAAAGCTTCTTCAAGGGCCTCTAAAAATGTATGAATTCTAAAATTATAAAATACAGTGAATACTAAAATTATGAACTTTAAATAAATGGGTATGAGATTTTACATTTCACTAAGGCAATAATTTAAATCACTTTGTGTTTAGGTATAGTAATATTTACTACAACGTAAGTTCATTTCCACATGGCTTCAGTGAGGGCAATGATTTCCAAAAGAAATGCTGTCTAAAGATCTTTAAAAGGCACTGAGGCTTAATTCAATGAAAAGCTTTTAAGTTCAAGACGTACAGATACTTTTAAAGTAATAGTTTACTTTGCAAGAAACAATCTGACCATCCAATAAATGAATGATTAAATAAAAGTATTACATATGTAAAATAGAATAATATTTAGCTATAAGAAATGATGGTATATACATGCTACGACATGGATGAATCTTGTAAACAGTATACTAATTGAAATAAGTCAAATGTAGGATTTAGTATGATTGTTATTATAAGAAATATGAAGAACAGAGACTAAAAGTACATTAGAAATTACTCGGGCACAGGGAGAAGGGAGAGAATACAGTGGCAGTTCTTAACAGATACAGTGTTTTTCTCTTGGATAATGGAAAGATTCTAGAAATTATGGTGATGGTTCCACAACATTAATTAACATAGTACAGCAGACTGGGAAAATTTTAAAAGGTTTTATTTTAGCTCATGGCTCTGGTCCAGAGTTGAGGAAATCACATGTGGCAAAAAGCATTGCTACATGAGTCCTAAGGCAGCACAGAGCATTCATAACATGGCAAGACGTAAGGAAAGCTACAGATATACATGTGTAGCTTCTCTCCCTCTTCTCATAAAACTAGGAGTACTCAAGCACAGAGTCTCCGTCCTGATGCCTTTATATAATCCTAATCACTCCCAAGACCTCATGTCTCATGTCTAAATACCATACAGATTAAGTTTTCACACTTTTAATAACTTATAATGTGGATTAAATTCCTACTTGAGTTGGGAGGGTACAAACCAAAACTTTAAAAATAAGGAAAAGATGGTGCTCTTGGAAGACTAATACCAACTGACTTGAGGGTTTTTTTAATGGTAAAACTCTAATTGTGTTCCTCTACTGCCTCATTTCAGCAACAACAACTATGAAGAAAAAGCACAGAAAAGAAAAGTAATAATAAACCATAGAACGGATTTCTAAATGAAGAAATATACAAAAGGTTAGAGCTCAGTAAAACTCAAAAATGGAAATAATGGAAATTACCCTAAAAATAAAAGATATACCAAGTGAACATGGTATGTATTAAATCTTAGATGCTAACAGAACTTAAATCTAGAAAGCCATAATACTCTTTTGAAGTAGATTACTATGTTTCACAGATCAAAACGAACTGCTAACTACAAGTATACAGTTGTAAGAAAAATTTAGGAGAATTTGCACATTCTATATCAGCATCAACTTAAAATTAAAAGGTTACATTTCTATTGTGTAGCATTTGACAACATGCAAACTAACTATGCTATCACATAGAAAACAATTTACTCATTATTACAAAAAAGCAAAAACAACTCATGAGTAAAATAGCAGTTTTATACTGGGAATAATTTAGATCATTTTTAATTTTAAAAGTGATCTAAGTGTTTCTATATAACATGTAAACACATGTGCATATATATGAGATTTTATCAGAAATCCACTCTCCGTCCAATTTCATCATGTGAGGTACTTATCATTCTTTATTCAACTGGACAAACAGAATATGGTCACAAGAGACCTCTGCCTTTGGTGCTTTGTTCCTTCAAGAACTTTGGAATTGTGCTGCATAGAAGTATCTGTAATTCTCTATGAGACCCTGGTGGTCATGCATCATAGAAAGCTCTGGTCCATTAATTCTGGATGGGCTGAGAGCATCATGCATTCTGTGGTTGCACAAGCATGGCTTGATGCCTTATCGGTATTCACAGTTTCTCTCCAGGGTGTGATTTTAAGGAATACTGGAGACAGCCAGTCCTTATTATTCAAACCTGGATCACTGGCAGCTTTCCTCTCTCATTCATCTTCTGGGAGTACCTGGTATGTGTGTTACAAGAAATGGTAATGTGTTCATATTTCCTTTTGCAGTTTATCCTAGACCCCAGAATTCTAAATGGCATTTGGCCCAATCCCAGGAATTTTATTTGACATTAAATTTGCCTTTCCTGTGACTCTTTGCAATTCAAAATCTGCACTTAAAAAATCATCTCAAGATCAAGTACTGAAATCAATGCCAGTGTCCCTCGAGCTTCTCGCTGAATCAGGTTCTTTGAATTTTGAGTGTCTTTCAAAACATCAACTCATTACAATGTTTATGTTTTATTTTGAAACTTTTTCATTTTCACTCCTTTGAACGAACCTCTGTGATTTCAAAACAGTGTCCTTATTATGGCCTCCTTCTGGCTTTCCTCACAGGCTCTGCCGAGAGCTCCGGAGGAAAGCAGCCTATTTTTGTGCTCTCTTGAGGAGACTTGTTCCCTAGGTCTCCCTCATTGTGAGTCTGTTCTGGGCTGTCAGCTGCCTGATGTTTTCATGTCTCTCTCCATTAGCTAACTCTTGCCTTTCAACCATGGAGCTTCAGCTTCTTGTTTACTGTTTTCCTGTTACAGCTCTTGGCTTATTGCTTCAGTCTATGTGTCAATAGAATCCTTGGCAACTTCCTGTGTCAGCTCTTGCCCCTCCTCCTCCATAGACTGCTTTTCAGATATTTGGCTTTGCAAATACAGCCTGTCAGCAGCTCCATGTGTGGTTTTATCTTTAGTCTCCTAAAGTATGCTCATTTTCATTATTATTAAGAGGCGGTGAGGCTGATACAGACAGCTGAACATCTAAGAAGGGTCAGAGAGGCACAAGGAATAAATCCTGCTCAAGATGACTAAAAGCTCACATAAATACATACTTACTTTTAACAATCTTTGAGCATCCAGCCAACATGCAAATACTCTGTTGTGTTTGCTCTTAGAACATATGCATACTGTGATGCTCACAATATTACTCATTCTATCTTACATGGTATTACATATTGTAGTTAATTTTATGTGTTTATATCTTTACAACACTGAAATTTATTTCCATAGAAACAGTGCTTCAATCTTTGGATCACAGTATCTAAGGTTAAACACAGTTATAATGGGTCTCAAAATACAACTGGTTAGGGGCTGGGGTTTGCCTGGCAAGTGTGAGACTGAGTTTAATCCCTGGTACAAAAAAAAAAAAAAAATATATATATATATATATATATATATATATATACACATACATATACAGTGCCATCTATACTATTAGCTTCTATATCACTTAGAGAAATAAGATATACAACAGAAAATCCAAATAACAAAGGCTTAAATATAACATGTGGAAGTTTTCTCAAGCAATAAAAAGCTAAGGAAAGAAAATCACTTGCATCAACTTGAAAGCTCAAAGGACATCAAAATTAAATGTCTTTAATTCCTGGTTTTCCTTTTACTTAAAGATGCAACATGACTGCTCTAGTTCAAGTTATCAGGTGTACCAGGAATATGGAAAGAATGAGCCAAAAGGACAAGAAAAGAAAGTCTATACCAAAAATAGAAAAGTAAAAACTCAGAAATTCTTCCAGATTTCTGTGTGTGCCTCACTGGACAGAATTTTGACAGTGTCCCTCAGCTTAAGAAGGCTATGAAAATGGGGGAAGTGTATGTGACATTTTGCCTACAACAGTGTTAAGATTCAGCAAGTAAATTCTGAGCATGCAAAGTGGTTCAGTGCACTAAGGTGTGTATGTAACTGCAAGGGTCAGTGTGCAAATGAAAAAGACTAACTGATGTCAATTCATGGTTGCTTCACCACTGAATCCAGAATGCCTAACTGAATCTAAGCATTTTGATCTGTAAGTGTCACAGTCTGAGTGAAGGTGTAGGCTTCAGGGGAATCAACACAGATTGTGCCTTTTTTTTTAATTTAATGTCTTCATGAACTTAATGTTTCTGATATACATGACATTTACATCTAATGAATAATAAAACATAATACCTGCTTTCAAGCTGCCCTCTGTAAACTGAACTTGGTAATGGCACAAGTAGACAAAGTGTCTCACAATTGGCCACTAAGAGGTACTTAACTCAGCCTGAGTATAGGCTCTTGCAATTGGGATTTTATCCTGGGAAAGATTATTATCACCAGCCAGTGTGAAGTTTAGGTGTTAAAAAGGTAAAAATGACTGATCAAATGAAGAAAGGTCCTACTGGCATGGAAGGTAGGTACATGAAGGCACAGAGAAGCAAAGAAAGTAAAAAGCTTCTGAGGTCTGTTAACTTTTTCAATAAAGGAAAGCACAGTTTTAAGGGATAAGGACGTTTGTAATAAAGTAAGCTAGAAGAGAGATAAACAAGAGTAAAGAGATCTTTGGAAAATAGACCCTGATTAATTTTAAGCTGATGACTAGTTCTATGCATAAGGAAAATAAGCCTGGTCCCAAAACAGGCAGGTTTTTGGAAAAATAAAGCTAGAAAAAGGAAATTCAATTAATTATTTCAATTGTTTAAAATATAATGGTCTATTCCAAAATAGTATCAGCAGATTAAGAAAAAAGGATTGATTCTACAGACATTAAACTAGGCCTAAAATAAAAAACATATATACCAAATGCTCTGATGGTGAGTGTCTGTGTATGAGATGGGCAGAAAAAGGTAGAAGAGATGATGACAAGAACCTAAAAACAACTCTGATTTTTTTCACTCATCAATGTTTGAGCAATGATAGTTAAAGTGATTTTTCCGAATGTTAGTGGATGTACTACCTTATATTAGTAACACATAATAATATATATACCTGCTTATATTAACAATCATGATATAAGTCATTTGACTATTCAGGAGCCTGACAATGTGCTATTTAAAATGTTTCAGTTTTGATTAATGCAGGTCAGTTGTACTACTAATGGGGTTCAGTGTGGTGGTTCAACACTGAGCATGAACTAATCAAATCCACCTCTATTCCCTTCACACTCCTTTTTTCAGTCTCTAGTAATTTCTACTACGTATTTCGGCTGACATTTTTTCAGGGATCATATGTTCTTCTAGTCTCATCAATTTTGCTGTTAATAACAGAGCTTCATTCTCATTTTTGACTGAGAACATTCCTTTGCCTGTATGTACTAACTTTTCTTTATCAGTTCATCTATTGATAGGTACCTAGGTTGATTCTCTCAGTAACTATAATCATGGCTGCATTAAGCATGGTTATACAGGTATCTCTTTGGTCTGTTTATTTTTCTTTGCATACATACCCAGAAGTGGGATAATTGTATCATAAAGTAGTTACTAGTTGAATGTCCAACTTTTGAGCTTGCCTGGGCCATAATGAGTGGAAAGCAATTATCTTTGGCCACATAAAAATATATATAATACAATTAATATAAATGAACACTTCTACTTTTTAATATTTTCATTACAATATTTTTAAGAAGAAGGCGAGCTGCCCTTAGGCTGTGGATGAGACATACCTTGAATGACTTTTTAGGAAATGATCCCAGAAGCACAGGGAAACAAGAGCAAAAACAGACTAATGTTATAACATCTAACTAAAAGGTTCTACAAAGTGAAGAAAATAATCAGTGGTATGCTTTCAACTGTGGCTGAAAAACCTTCTTTCTTGAGCAAATCTAAAGTACCAAGGAAATAATACGCAACAGCAGATTTGATAACAAAGAACAGGATTGTTTACAACTGCTTTTATGATGAGCAACATAGCAGCCTTCAGAACTACTTTTTAATGGGATGAGAAACTTATTACATTCATCTGTATGACAATTAAAGAATATAATCTAGTACATAAAATGTCAGAAAAAACCTCAACCCATAAAGAATATGGTATAAGTTTCATAAAGCCAATGCTAACATTAGATACTTAAAACAGATTTGTAGAAATAATACAGGATTAAAAAAACAGTAAGAAATCACTAGCTGATAAATTACATATTGTCCTCTTAGAAATAGCTGCTCAAGTTACAAAATTAAAGCATACAAAGTGGACATTCAAACACTGAGACTATAAACAGTTCTGCTCAATGATCCAACAAAAACTTAGTAATATGGTTATCAACCCGTCACATTTTTTCCATCCTTTTTTGTTTTGCTTTTTTCTCTTTAAGTAAATTTTTTTTAAAAATTAAAAAACAGAATTGTAACACACATGGGAATTAAGATTAGGGTCACAGGTTCAGAGAAAACTAAAAGAAATGCTGTTAGAATTATTCTGAAATTAACATTCAATTATTGTTTTTGTATCGCTATGATAGTGCCTCAGTACTCACTAATCCAGTATCTCTTGTTCAATTCGTCATTGTCTTAAACCAGTGGTTAATAATCTGGTTTGAAAAATAGCACAAGAAATAAATTATCAAGAAATCCTAGTTTTTCAGGATTATCTCTATTAAAGATAGATTGTCTTTAATAAGATAAAAGATTAAAGAAGATCACCTCTATTGAAAGACCTCCCTTTAAAACAATACACTTCCTCTGCATTTTTGCACTGGGGAAATTCTTACACCTAGGAACAAATTAGTAAAACTGAGTGAGCATGATTACATAAAGTAGATACCACAACAGTTATGTACCAACTTCAAGGCAACCTTCAACTAGAATCATAGCCTTTCCAACATATAAATCTTTTAGTTTCACTATTATTCACCCATAACATAGAAACAATAGTCCTCAGTTCATAGACTGTGAGAAATAAATCCTTCTAAGGCAGTCAACCCCCAGTCTGAATTACAGTGTCTTAAATAGCTATTAATATAAAGAATGTACTAACAACATCTAACAAAGTAGTGACTTGCTTGCATTCTTCTTTCACAGAAGATTGAGATGCTGAAAAAGTCACCAAATATCTTGTTCAAAGTCAAATTTTAGGTAAGTAACATGAAACATAGTCTGCTACAGCAAGTTCATTACTCTGAATTTCTTTTCATCCTTTCAGCAAGGCAAGAATTACTATAAATACTGTACCTAGCTTACACCTTCACCATCAGTCATGAAGGGAACATATAGAGGAAATTTTAAAAAGAGAGCGAGCAGTCTACTACAGACAGCTTGCCACTGTAGTCCTGCAAATTATCAAATTTAGAACACAAGCCTATAAGAAATGGTTAAAACACAGTAATTTAGAGAAGAACAGAGAGAATTGCTTCTGATTATCAGATTTATAGCAAAGTGGTTTAAAATATTATGTACAGTTGTTTGCCAGGATGATTTAATTATCTCCAAAAAACTAAAATTTAAATGCATTAGAATCCAAGAGTTACAAACTATGTTCCTGGCTGCCAACTTAGACTGCAATCTTACAGCGTGGGGTTGGCAGTCATCTGAGGCATTTATATCTGATGGTAGGAGGTATTTAAGAGACTGATTTACGATTTACAGATGAATTACAAATTATAGTCCTATTTGCAATTTTCACAACTATAGGAAAGGTTCTTATTTGCAATAAAATCTGAAGACTTGGTTTTTTTTTTTTTTTTTGCTGCTTTTTTTTTTTTTTTTTTTTTTTTTTTTGCAATAGATACTTTAAAAGCAAAATATGCCTCAATTCTCTGGTTAAAATATCCATGAATTTAACAATAAGGAATTATTAGTAGCAACTCATCACTTAACTAATTCATCACCACTGATTATCTCATAAAATTTTATTTGTGTATAACCTCAGTTACTAAATGAGCTTATTAGCTTGAAATAAAGTTTAGAAATTAGATACTCCCATATTTTGTTTTCAAGTTGAAACACTGACTCACATGTGTAAAGGAAAAAGAAAATTAAATGCCTATTTTTAGACAGTTATATGCCTTATTTTGCAAGTCAATCTAGCATCAAAAGAGGGTCTATAACCATTTAACAGCAAACAAGACTGTGTCTAAATTTCGCATCAACATATAATTATACAGTCACACCAGGGGGCGCTCTTAACACTAAAATGATGGATGACATATTTTAAAACACGTGGTGGACTCAGCTGGCCAAAAGAAAGATTTTTCTATGTGGTACATAAAATAAGCGCTTATCTCTTGAAAATGTTTGCTGAAAATACAGTTTCTTTGGCATCCAACTGTTTACATAGTTAAGATTATCAAGTTAGTCCACCACATAAAACATTTTTTGCTGACAGAAAATATTTTATTTTGGAGACATGTGTCTACTTAGATTGGCATCTGTCTCTTCTGTAGCTGTACTGATTCTTAATAATAGAGTGATAAAAGACTACATACAGTTTTTAAAAATGATTTCAGGATGAATTTTTTTGACAAAATTTCCTATTAGAGTTTTAGGGTGTTTTGTTTTGTTTTTTTTTTTTTTTTTTCCTTTCTCCATTTAAAAAAGGGAAAGTGATTTTCAAATGCTATCTAAAGTTGAAATTATTAATTGAATGTTAATCTACGTAACATGAGTTTTTCCGATATTTTTACTTACCTGGTGGAGACAATGAAGCCCAGATGCTCTCTTCAGAAAGATCAAGATTCAGCTTCCTAAAAGCACAATCAGATAATCAATATGAGGCTTCAGAGAAATAAAATGAAAAGGGTTAATGTAGGCCAGTTAACTGGAGAAAAATCATCATATACCACTCCATCAAAAGTAAGTATTCACATATAAAGGACATCTGGTTAGAATATATTTTATGAAACAATTGAAAGTTAAAATGAAAGCCTCACAAGGTATGTGAAAGGATGGAAGGCTAGCAGTCTGTGTTCCTACAGGAGAAAAACAGTTTGTAAGTTGTTCTCAACACATCTAGTTGAAAATGCTCTCTCTTTCTATCAGCTCCCTCCAGGAGTCACAATCCACCTGTGGCCAAGAATAGATACAGAGAATTACGCCTGGAGTTCTGGTACATGTGGATGAAAGTCAGGTATCCCTGTGATGTGAACTCAGAAAATGGGAATGGTTTCTCTATCGTTTATGTTCTAACCCAAATTCACCATTTTGCTAATACCTCAAATACTATTGAAAGAATTTTTTTTTTACTTTAGAACAAGAAAAGGAATTTAAAAATACGCCTGAAGAAAAAGATACATTTGTTCAGTATTTTATGCCTGACTGTTAGAAAGTTCAACCCCAGGAAATACAACCCCAGATGTTAACACGGTTTTGGAGACTGTATGGGTTTTCTCCCAACCTGTTAGATGTCTCCAGTTCCTATCTCACAATATGGACAGATGGACAAAGGAAGTGAAGAATAGGAAAATTGTGTTAAGAGAAAGCTAATGAGAGGCAGGAGGAGTCCCAAGAATGGGTTGCCACTGAGTTCTTTGGTGGATATTTATACAGAGAAATCACATCACAGGGTTTGATTGAGACAAACTACAATCAACCTATAAAGTTACAAGTACAGCCACTTAGCTTATATTGGTCCAATAGAAAAACAAGGCACATAGAGTAGAACAAAGGCATTTCTGGAAGATGTAGGAAGAAGAGTCAGAGTGTCTGGTCATCTGTGTGTTCATTACATTGCTTCTACATTTCTGTTATATTGTTCAGGCTTACTGAACCAGATGATGCTGGGTTGTTATCCCTGGGGGGGGGGGGGCTAGCAGACCTACCCATTATGTCTGTGTATTGGGGTCTAGTGTCTATCAACTCAGTCCTTGACCCCAGGACTGGTTTGCCTCATCTCTGTTTTAACTCTATTTTGGGCCTGGTCCCTTTCTAACTGCTTATCAGTCTCTACCTCACTTATCTATCTGCCATAGGGAGACAGGAAGAATGTAGGCCCATGGAATGAAAGAATAGGCTACAAAGAAGAAAATTCTTCAGGAAGGATATGTTGGGAGTTGGGTGTATGTTGTTTTAAACTAAGTTTGTGCACAATAGTAGAAAAGTAAGTCCCAGGTTACTCCATCATTTAAAGTTCAAGAAGGTATGAAGAGTAAAAAATGACCAGTAAAGGAAAGTCCAGTTAAATAGAGGAGAGAGCCAGAGAAAAGCCTTTCTCTAAGAAGCATATCACCAGCTTCCACTCAGAAAAACAGACAAAAGGCGAAGGGCAAGATAAATACACTGACCTTCCAGAAGCTGCTAGGTGATCAGCAAGCTCAGAAAACACGAGAAAACAGGTCAGCTACTACCACTCTAGGCTCAGAGTACTTTACTTCCTCCAAGAGAAGGTAGCAAGCGGCACTGATTTTCTATAGAAATTGTTAGAAGCCAGAAAGTTGTTCAGTTCTTTCTGAATAGATGCTCATTCACAAACAAGACTAGTTCTTACACTGGAAGATTTACAGCTAATTTCTAACACTGATGAATCTTCCCACAATTTTTTAGAGGGACAGGGTCCCTGTAATCTAACCTGCTGCTCACTGCTAAGTAAATGACATTCAGCCTTATTAGACTCCTTAGAAGATCCAATTAGTGCCAGATCTGTGCTACTTGACTGTTTATAAAGCTCTGAAGGTTGGTATTTGAAAACTGGCCAACAATTCCAAGCAAAGTTGGCTCGTTTTAATTACTAAGTAGCTAGGATAACTTATTTTTAAACTTTCATTGTTACAAAACATGTTTAGATTGGCTTTTAATTTTCCTAAAATAATCAATTGAACCAAATCAAATGAGCAGGTATTATGGCAAGGACACGAGCTAACTTAACGAACTTAACTCCGTGAAAGATGCTCCCTGCTGCTTTTGGTACCACCTAAAATTTATATGCAAACATATACTACTTACAAAGTACTGTCACTCACAGACTGCTCTGCCTTAATGTTATTAGGATTTAGCTTTTATCTAGATCTATCTAGAGCACTTCATTTTATCTAGATTTATCATGAGCACTTCATTCTCCTATAATATTTTGAAAGTTCTTTCTTCTCTATTCATCTATGAAGATTTATTACTTAGTCACAGAGAGGGCCAAATTTGATTTTCAAAATAAATTATTTAATGCTTCTGACATACAGGACACATCTCAAATGTATTCCCTTATCATCTTTGATATACTTTAAATATGTATATGTGCATATATATAATACACAATGTACATATACTCAATATGTATACAGATATACATATATATTCACATATATTCTGCAGTGCAACCCTTGTCACTTTGTCATTAACTTTTCTCCAGGTTTTGCTCCACTAAGAAGGCTAAAAGATTAAATCAGTCGCTCCTAAACTCTACTTTAGTCTTTATTAGTCTCAGTAATCTCCTTGACATTGTGAGGCACAGAAAAGTCTAAAACTTGATCAACACATGGAGTTTTCAACTTTTTACTGGTGTCTCGTATTTTCTTTTAGATGTGTCTCCCCATTTGAATGTATGCTTGTCCATACTAGAACTTCCTGTAAAGTTTTCACTGATGCAAGTTCCAGCATGAGTATTCAGTAAACATTAATTATCTGATTAGCAGCTTTCTAAAATGATTTTGTGAAATTATAAAAATGGAAATATACAGTTAGACAAGCAAAATCTATGTATGTATATAAATATATATAGGCTGAATAAGTGTCTACATAATTTTATTTCCTTTTATTCAGAAATTTACAATGACTATTTTAAGTATGTCCATATAATTATTACATTTATAAGTTAAATCTAGATTGGTGCACTCTAACAGCTAATATAGAAAGAGAAGTGCAGAAGTACAACCATATTTTCAACAAAAGGGAGTATTTCTATCAGTGAAGAAAATTGGTCCTAGATGATATATTCTAAGAATTTATTAGCAAGTTTGTTAGATTTAAGGAAAAACTAAGAGTTTATCTGTCAGTAGTCTTAGGAAGATAAATAAAATAACTTTAAATTGCTGAAATGAAGAAACTGAATACATGAAGATATAAATGTCCTTTCAGGATTAACAGTATGATTCTACTGACTGTTAGTCTTTGTGTTAATGGCTTATATACATAGGATACGTATACACACACACACACACACACACACACACACACACACACACACACATATATATGTGTATACACATACACACACACACACACACACATATATACATAACAGGATATCCTATATGTATCCATATATATCCTATGTGTATACATAGGAAAAACTTGTGAATGTCAAGTACATTCTAGATTTTACCTAATTACACTGTTTTACTGTTAATTCCTTATACTTTTACCATATAAGATATTTATAGAGGAAATAATGAAACAGAACTCAATAATTCTGCAATTTTTCTTCATGCCCGTTCAAAATAAAAAAACTTTAAAATACTATAAAGTTCACTGAATCCAATAACTTTCCTTTATGTCTGTTTTGCAATTAGATTTATCTGGGGTAGGGGAAACAATCATGTCTTAAACGTTTAATTCCTTTGGCTATCTTAAGGAGTAGTACAGTTTGATCAAATAGTAGTTCTATTTTCAGATTTTTAAGGAACCTCTATATTGACTTCCATGGTAGCTATACTACATCAAATTCCATACCATGGATATATGCACATCCATGTTTATTGTGATATAATGCACAACAGCCAAGATACAGAATCAGCCTAGATGAATAGATAAAGAAAATGTGATATATATTATCTAAAATTGATTTAATTCTTGTATGCACATTAAATTCTAGAAAATACATGTATATAAAATGAATGGTTTGCTTGTCCATGCCTCAATTAGAAACAGTCTTACCAATTAACATGATAGTAGTTATGTGTAACTTCTGGTCTTTAGCCTTACAGTATTCAGTCATAATATTGTTTCCACAGTAATTATGGCTAATTATTTTATTCCTTGCATTCTGTTTTAGCTTCCCCTCACTTCAGTTAAGTTTTGATTTATTTAATTATATAAAAGATATTCCTATAATTTTAAGTCAGACAAAATATAGGCTCACTGAAATGATTAATCCTATATTTTCATTCATTTGATTCTGTGTTACCTAAAAATTATAAATTTCATTTTTTTCCATTCCCATTCCAGCATATAGCTTTCTGACACGAAGTAAATATAGGTTTGCTTGTAAGTAACAAAAGAAAAGAATCAAATGTTTTAATTTTAGGTAATTCAAGAGAATGTCAATCCTGATTCCTTAATTATTTTCAATGATATAAATCTTAAAGTAGCAATAGACACTGAGTAGAATATACAACTATTATTTTCAAATTGGACTAATTTTTCAGTAACTTACAATTAGTCATTTTAAATACCAAAATGTATGTGTCAAAATTCAACACTTTATGATTTTTCCACTTACTCTGGATAACTGCTGCCTAATACACTATTTTTAAAAAAAGGATTATAGATCCCACATCTCAGGAAAGCTCACTAACAGTACAGAACTATAAATACAAAGAGCAGATTTCAAATTATGAATAGTTTAATTCTACAAGATAGTATTGCAACCAGGGATATAAGCAGCACAGCCTGTCTGACAAGTACACGATCCTGAGTTCAATTCCCGGTACTCTTTGACAAAATAGACAGTATTTAGGATTACAATTATTAGCCATATGTTGCTATTCAAATTCAAATTTAAATTTGTTAAAACAACCACACTGAACTGTGCAAAAATCTTCGTATTTGCTGAAAATTTTATATGGTAAATTCCATGAGATTAGTGACTATTTCCTTGTTGCAGGATAGTTTCTTAATAGCCACCCAGGACACAGTTCTGAAAGGAATGCATAAATGTAGGATAATACCAGGAACAAATTCTAGTAACATACAGCAAGAGATCTTTACATTATTTAATATAAGGTTAACTGTCAATTTCAGTTAAGAAAAGCTCAACTAAACTGGATTGTCATAGTTTTGGGTATAGCTGTGGGGATTTCGTAAAAGACAGAAGACCCATCCAGAGGAAGCTTGTGACCAGAATGTTGTAAAAGGCAAACAAAAAAGGAGAGCTTGCTTTCATTTCTTCAGAGGAGCTCTAGTCTTCATCTTCTCCTTGGATTGCATCTCTTGGTTTCCAGTATAGACTCTCCAGCCTCTAGCACAGATCCTTCAGTCTCCGAGCATTAACCATTAAACCTTCTATCAAAGGCCCTTTGGCCTCCTGATGTGGATTTGCACAGGACAGGACAGTGAGCTCCAGGCCTTCAACTGGATCCTCTGGCTCTCCAGTGCAGACAGCCTTTGACAGTGTTCCACATCTGACTCTGAAAGCCAATCTTATGAATTCTAATATGTTTGTACACACTGCATTAAATTTGCTTCTCTAGAAAGCACTGACTGATACAAACATAACTCAATTATAACTGATTTTATGATGCATAACTGACTTTCTTTTTATAATACAAGTGTCTTATTTTTTATTTGTTGCTGAGACAAAATATCTGATGCCAAAACTGGGAAAGGAAAGTTTGTTTCTTACAGTCTTTGGAGGTGTCAGTCCATATTCAGTTGGCTCCGAGGCAAGGTGGCATGGTGGGGCCTCAGTTTATGGCGGCTGCAAACAGCAAGGTGGAAACCGGCGAGAGACACACCTTCTTCCAGCCATTACACTGTATATTGGCTATACCCCTAGGCAGGTGTAGCACTGATATCATCAATCCAAGCACTTAGACAATGAACTAATCACAAATGCACAAGGCAAGTGCATGACCCTGGGGGCCACCAACATAAACCATGACAAGAAGACACTGGGAAAAAAACCCCTACATATCCAATATATAGTATATATTAACTATATAGTTAAACTAATATTTTAGGTAGAAAATAATTATAGAATTACAAACATCAAAAGCTGAATGATAGCTAGTTATGTATATGTTATTTTTCAAATTTTGTCAGTCTGTAATTTAGTTTCTATAGTAATATTTTATTGCCATATAAAAATGATTATTATCTATTTTCTAAATTATACATTTAATCTATACTCTAGATCTAGGATTGATTCTTAAGGGCAATAACATTTAGCAAAAATGATTTTTATTTATTTGATTACAAGAAAAAATCAATGATTTCTATTAGAATCGTCAATGTATTCCTATAATAAAGTATTAACAAGAATGAAAAAATACGTGCTTATCAACATAAAAGAAAATATGAATGCATTAATGACATGTTCTTGAATAGCATTAAACATGGGAAACTATCCGTATTTACTGTACTATTCTGACTTGTGTATTAAGAGACAAAAATATGAAATAAAATTAGACATTTTCTAAAATTTAACTTATAAATATAGTAGCAAAAATATACATTTCATAGTATTAAGGTGTCTTACTATAATATCTGGATCAGTATTTTGATTTGAGATCACTTTTTCACTCATACAGGTGTTTTGGTAGGTATTTCCATGAAGCCAAGAAACTATTTATATATATTACTCTAGGTGTTGGTATAACAAGAAATTTTTATTTATGCATACTTTTTATAATTTTTGGTTTTTTTTATTTTTCATCGGTACCAGGGATCGAACTCACGACTGTCTGCTTGCAAGGCAGACGCTTATGCCGCGGAGCTAAATCCCCAGCCCCTACTTTTTATAATTTTAAAAACACTCAGTTATATCTGCTTTTCTTCTACAATTACAAATATAAAATGTTATATCAAAAAACAATGCTGAGATCTGATAGTTAGGCAGAGGATGTGACTATGTTATAAAGATTTTCTTTCAAAGCCCTTGATTAATACAACTGGAAATATCCCGCTTCATTTCATAAACTTCAGCTCAGCATCACGGAACTGAGACATTAATCCTCACTACTCAGGACTAGTTTGTATAAACATAAGTACTTGTTATAGCATTTATAAATTCTCCTCAAATACAAAATCTATTTCACATTCCTTTTGTATCTTCCAATTGGGCTAACTCAGCTTTAATGGGTGGGGAGCTCAAAAAACTGATGAACAGGAAATCCCTGCCCAGTAGAAACTATGTTTATCATATCAGTAGATACCATTTTCATAGACAGAATAAAATTAATGGTAGAAGACCAAAAACAGTCCTAGATCAAAAGACATGTTTGAGTAAATGAAAAAAATTAAGACAAAGTTATTAAGAAAATTATTTTACTCATCTAGTCATCAACAGATGAATTTTTTTCTCATTTCTAAAGATGAGCACTGTAAGATATATTTGCACTAGATAAAGTCAGGATCACAGTAATTTCAGAATTCCAAAGGAATGGAATCCTGAAAATAGAATTTGAGACAACTATATAATGAAAATAGAAACTTTTATTTTTAAATGTCAAAATTCAAACAATCACATGTAGGAATACTAAAAGGTAGGTCAATACTATACCAGTCTGCATACATGGACATGACAAGTTCACTATGGAATGAAGAAAATAAGCACACAGAGCCTGTTAATAAAGGGCACAGAATCCAAGACTGATGGTAAGAGTCAAAAATCCCACCTGTAACACTCACTAGCTGTTTAACTCTTTATAGGATTTTTTAGTCTTTCCATTCCTCAATTTTTCCTACTGAAGACTGAAGATATTAAAATATTTACCATATACGGCTCTCGTAAGAATAAAATTATTCCACATGGCAAGTGAATAAGTATGAGCCGATTTGGATAACAAGTAGAAAATGTAACTATTTTGGTACAGTCCATTTTATTGGTTATATAAAAAATTACTAACAAGCTGATTTTCTGTTTGGAATGCAAAAATCAGTTTGAATTGGAGCTCTGGAAGACCCCCTCCATGTAAAATATGAGGCTACCATTTTCTAGATTCAGTTGTGTCATGCATGAGTAGGTAGCCTACATAAGACTAGATAAGCTTTACATTGCCATGTTGCTTCCAATTCCTATAATCTATAGAGTTTGGATAAAAAAGTATTTTAATACTACTGCTTATAAAATATTTTCACAGTAGGATCTGAAATAGTGGAGCACTTCAACATATTTATGTAATGGCTAAATTAAAGAGCAAGTAGAATTTCCCAGTGGGAGAGCTACAGAAGTACAAACTGTTCAAAAGGAAGAGTGTTTCCATCCATGCAACACTAAAGATGTAGTGAGTGAGAAAAAAAATCCAAAAACACAAACCTGGTGCTGGAGTAAAGGAATGAGAGAACTATTTTTTCTTTCTCTGCCTTTCTTCTTCATGGTATAAAACACACAGGATTGTAACAGATGCAGTTTTTCATCTTGTAAATCAATTTTAGCCAATATTCATTAACTTCTATTGTGGCATAACTTGCCATGTATGACCACAGAATATATATGATACCTAATATATAATAAGGTCCGTAAAAATATTTGTATTTTTATATCCATATGCACACAATTAAAGATGAAAATGGAACACACTGAAATAAAAATAAATGAATTAATTTGAGGGACAGTAAATTCAAATGCTTTTAAGTATAATAAATTTCTAAACCAACTGCACGCCAAGCCTGGTGGCACACAACTGTAATCTCTGCATTTAAGAGGCCGAGGCAGAAAGATTACTGGGATTTCAAAACCAGCTTGGGCTACATAGAGACCTAAAAGCCAGCTCAAATTACATAGCAAGTCCCTGTATCACACACACACACACACACACACACACACACAAAAGCTAATATATTTTTCTGGGTTTTATTTATCATTTTTATTTCTGGTGTTTAAAGGTTAGAAACATTTTAGAACACCATATAAATCAAGCAGACATCTTTCTGAGGTATATGCATTCTGTGGGCTGATAGTTTTACAACCTCTGGTCTGCTAAGTGAAGTAACAGAGTCTGTTGACATTTTATGATGTTACAAGATGTTTAACATTCTATTTTTTCTTATAAAGACCTGAGATAATTACCATCCCAACTCTTACAATTTCTTGGAGAGACTGAGAGTCAGAGAAGCTGAATGTCCAAACAGTCATACACCCAATAAAAAGACTTTATTTTAAAACCAATGTGACAACTGCAAAGCTCTCTTACATACACTGAAGAGAATATGTGAAAAAAGAGGCACTTTCCTAGACCTGTGAGCATAGGCAGGATCTGAGCTGACAAAAGGAATGTGAGGCGGCTGTAGAGGAACACGTGCAGACAAGAAGAAAGCAATGAGTGTGGAATTTTAGGAAGCAGCTTAGAAACTGGTCTGGTGATAACAGACATTTCATACTGGGAAAATTAAAAACTAAAAACAAAAACAAGCTGAAATTCATCTGGTTTGCATTTTATAGTCCATTTTGTAACTACATATGTAAAGAGCATATGGCACATCACACTAATGCTTCTGTGCATTGTTCTGGTTCCAAAATCAGAAGGTATTCTGAGCTACATTAATCATATTTTAAGTTCATGTTTTAATACCTAGGTTTTATAAGTTCCTGATGGATTCTGAAAGTACACAGTATTAGCTGTCTATGTGGAAAAGATATAATACTTTTAAAATACTAAGAAAATCATAAATTAACCAAATACATACAAACCTATTAAATATTTTCTAAAGATCTCTCTGAGCACTTACATATTTGTGCATTCTATCTGTGTATTCTCTAATTCTGACTCATCCTAATATATCCAAGTTGCTTTGCTTTTGTTGCAATGTTACACAGACTTTAATACTGCTTAATCAATGTATTCCCTTTCTAATATGTCTACTGTTATTAGGCTGATCTCCTAAGAATTCTTTGAAAATTACAAGTTCATTCTTTCCTCCCAGTAACACTTATTAAAAATACTTCATTAACATTACCACCATTCTTTGCTTCCAAGACGATGGCTATATAACTTATCTGGAACATTTACCTGGCTACAAGAACTGCTATACTGCACATAGAGTTACATTCTGCACAATTCTAACCACTTGTTACCAATTTTTTTCTATGGTTTCTGTTTTAATTTTTAAATAGGAATTTACAAATGTCTTGGAGATTGTATGAAAATAATAACAGCAAGGAAAAACTGAAAAGGCATTTTAAATTCTTTGACAAGTAGAAATATTATATTTTAATGCATTTCTTTCAAACACAGAAACTTGACTTTTTTTCATCATTGTGTTCTCAGCTGTCCTCGGAAATAGCTTAGAATTGCTCCATCTTTTAATTTTAGTTTCATAGCTCATGTCTAGGATCTGTAGGATTTCAGCTAATTTTAGCTACTAGAGTGATACCATTTGCTACCTCCAATCCACACTATAAACATTCTCCAGATTAAATTTCCTGAAGTACCTCTTTTACCATGTCACAATCTCACTCAGGATCCTAAAAAGGATCTTGTGGTTATGAAAAGAAAGCCTCGTAGTCCTTATACAGATAGGTTTCAAAGTTCTGGGAGAAGCATCCCATTTTAGTTACCAGTGTACCAATCTAGCCTTCACAATTTAATTTTAATCCAATCAGAAGATTATTTTTCACCCCCTCTGGTTATGTTCTTCAGTGATATTCCTAATGTTTACATCTTTTTCCCTATCTCAACTGTTTCAGTCCTACCAATCTTCTAAGGTCAACTGCTATGTAATAAATTTCATAAAAAATTTCAACTACTTCTGACAACTACTAATATTTTTCTCCAGATTTATACTATATTTACCATCTAATATATAATTTAATGAAGTTTATGTATATACTGCTCTTCATTGCTTCTCCTATAAAAAAGCTATAGTTCAAATAATTACAAGCTGATCAACAGCATACTATGCAATTTTTTTGCTTGTTTTTGTTTTGTTGTCCAATGTGATCCTTCTAGTGCTAGAAATGCACTAGATATATAAAAATACAAAGTGAACTTGATATGCTTTAAAACAAAAAAAAATTTTATAAAGGCAATTTTATTAATTCTTCTAGTAACAAAGACTGATGATTATCTAAAAACTATGATTAGGGTAATTCACGTATTATGAAATGTTAATGGCAAAACTTTTATAAGTAAAATTAAAGCTTTTAATTTTCTAAAATAAGAATTGAAAAAAGGGAAATATTAGCTTTGTTATCAAAAGAGAATTAAAATATAATCTCAAAGCTCAAAATAGTCTCAGGTAGCCAAAAGGCTGAAGCCAGAGGATTGGAAGTTCAACAGAGCAAGGTTCTGTTTCAAAATAAAAGATAAAGGGGTGGGGTTAGGGATGGAGATGTTACTCATGCAAAAACACAGGGTTTGATTTCCAGTATCAAAGAAAATTTCTCAGGCATGTCTAATTACGTTAAAAATCATTGTTAAACGTTGACAAGCATGAGATCTGTTAGAATAAGGCTGTTTGATATTTTCCATACAACAGATCCTACTATGTTAAAAACATTGCCAATCCTTACATAAATAAATCTGTAGAGAGTGTGGAAAGTAAATCTTGTTCTCAATTTCAGCTTACAATTTTAAGTGTTTAAAATAAAATCATTAAATAGAAACCAAACAACTCTTTAAAACCAAGTCTCACTACTGTGACAGATGGAAAATGATCATCAAGATTTCCAAAAACAAAACAGAAATACATTAAAGGGGCAAATGAAGCAAAACTTGGTATATTATGGGGAAAAAAATGGATGAAGGCAGGTACAGTAAGTCCCCAACTTGCAAACATTCAACTTACGAGCTTTCACAGACCAATAGACCTTGAGAACACTGGCAGATGAGAACAAATTGCAGAAGTAGCTCATATGCCATTGTCAGAGTTGGGTTATGTACTTACTGTACAGCATGATACTCCATAATTGGAGACTTACCGTATTTTGGGTGCGTTTGAGTTGTTAAGCTTTACATTGCAAATCTGTGCCAAAGGTGTGTAAGACTCAATTTGTCAGGCTTAGAACAAATCCAACTTTTGAACATTCTCCCAGAACAGAACTCATTTATATGTTGGGGACTTACTGTATATGGAATAAGTAATCATGTATCTTAGATCATGTAACTCAATGTTAAGACTGGTAAACAACTTATCTGTCAAAATGTTTAAAAACACTTGAGCTCAAGATCTATGTTTTCTCATTCATCACTGTCTTTATCACTGCCCATTAGATATTCCTTTTCTGTGTCTCTCCTTGCTGACTAATCTTTCCTTTTTTTAGTAAGCAAGAGTCTCAACTAGCGCATGTATCTAGTTATCTTTATGCAGATATAGACGGTACAAAATTATATAGAGTTATCTCACATCTGTTAGAGTAGCCATTATCTAAAATACGAGGCACTTTAATACATATTGGTAAGGGTATGGGAAAAAGTAAATCCTGTCCATTGTTGGTGAGAATGTAAAGAGCACAGCTATGAGCCAAAGCAATACTGAAGTTGCTCAAATATTAAAAAATAACTACCATGTGACCCAATAATCTCACTATCAAGTACTACATATCCAGTGGAAATGAAATTAGCACCCACTTCACTTTATAACACTAGTAACACCGCCAAAACATACAAACCACCTCAGTGACCATCAATAGATGACTAATAAAGAAGATATAGAGGAAGACAAATAAATAAAGAAGATATAGAGCAAAACAAAAGGAGATATTGTCATCTGTTGCAGCATGAAAGAACCTGAGCGACATTAGGCTAATAAAAGCAACTAAACAGAAAGAAAAATACTGCATAAGCTCATTATATATGGAACATTTTTTTTAAAAATTCAAATACATAGAAATACAGCAGCACAGTGGTTATCAGGCATGGGAGGAGGAAAAAAAAAGAAATGGGTCAAAGAAAAAAAACTTTCAGTTATGTTTCAGACATGAGAATAAATGAATCTAGAAAGGTAACATACAGAATGAAGATTATAGTTAATATTACACTATAAAATGAAAATTCACTTACAGACATTTCAGATGCCCTCCTCCCTCTCTGCCAAAAAAACTTAACTCTGGAATTTGCCCGACTGCAGGAACTAATTTCACACATCAGTATCAGAATATCATGTACTTTTTAAATATATAATAAAATTAAAGAGATCTAAAAATACAGTGCATTAAACATGACATAAACATATTATCTCATATACCATCAAGCTAATTTAAGCAGTAGAGGTACATATAATCAGCTGGAACTCAGCCTCCTACTTACTGCTGTGTCTTCCTCGACATGTCTATTTCATGGGCAACCGAGGTCCTTTAGATTCCTTTATCACATCCACAGCACAACCCAGAAGGCACTCACATCATGTGTTTATGTTTCATCGGCCAGAATAGCTAGAACTGAACCACACAGACACATCTACCAAATGAGGAAGCAATATAGACTTTGCTAATCAAACATTTGCTCAGCTAAGGTTTATGACTACTAATATTGTGCTTCTTGTAATTCCAAGTAAATAACACTGCATTTTTTGTGACTGACTCAATTTCCTACTAAGGTAAAGGTAGATTTTATTCCTTCTGAATGAAGTAAATTAAGGATATGACCTTACTGTTAACTTGATTTTTTAAAAGTTGTGTTTTACTAGACTGTTACATAACATTTATCCATTTTACATTTTTTATTCCACTTTTGGTTGATCTAATAACAACATACAAAGCATATTCTAGAATAGGCTACAAAAAGATCTTGTTTTTAGAGTTGACGGCAAGGAATCAAGGACAATACCTTGGTATAACCAAAACTTTCATATAATGAGAAAACTTTGGTATAGCTAATTCTAAACTTAGTTTTTAACTAAGTGTAGAAACAAACCCATAATTTAGGATAGTAGAATTTTACTGATATCATGGTTTTCACTATATACAGAGAAATAATTGCTGACACAAGTATATGTGGTACATGTATCTGTACTTATGTGCGTGTTACACATATTTTCTTTATTTCCATCCACTATAAGCTCTGGAAAAAAGCAATCAGCTCACCTAAATCCTAGATTTTAGCTTCTACCATTCTCCATTAAAAGCAATGAGGTTATTTAGAGAAAGGGCTTACTTAGGACTAAGAGAAACCACAAGGTAAGTACAAAATAAGCACAAAATAAGGAAATGATCAAATAATGGAATATGTTGTAAGACTACAGAAGTAAGTCTGTGTGATTTACTGCATCCTGAACTGTGAAAAATTTGAGCACAAAAATAAAATAGAAAGTCTTTATATGGATAAAACTTAATAAATTAAAGCAGATTTGTGAGGGACAGGATATTTATAAAATTTCTAAGTACCTTTCCACAAAACACTATGTACAAAGGAGGAAAGTGGCCCCTTTACAGTGTAAGAATCTCACAGACATCCACTTAGTCAAGTAATCAAAAGGAACAATGTTAGTAATGGAACAAACTGAATTCATGCACTATCTGATAGGATGCAATGAAAAGAATAAAGCATCCTTTCTGTGATTTCCTGCCCAAGATGCCAATCCAAAACCAATCATGAGGATACATAAGATAAACAAAAAGTGGGAAGAAACTTTTCAAAGTAGCTGGTTTGCAACCCTCTTAAGTGGTACAGTCATGAAAGTCAAAGAAAAAGTGAGGAAATGTTTTAGACCCATGGTGGCAATCTTTTACAGATGAATGCCCAAACTGCAACCCAAAATCCACTTATTTATCACAAAGTGCCAACACTACAACCTAAATAATAAAGACTTTTAGTTCAGGAAAAAACTCATACATTAACATCTTTGTTTTAAACACACACACACACACACACACACACACACTAAAACACACACCATAGGTTCGTCACAACTGTTCTGGACTGAAGAAGTCTAAGGATTAAACACAAATAAATGTAGTATGTGATTTGAAATTCAATTCTCTTGTAACAGAAGACAGGATTATGTACCAATACTTAAATGGAATCAAATTTATTTACTAATTTTTTTCTTATTTGGAGGGGCAGTACTGGAAACTGAATCTAGGACCTTCACAATGAGCTGTATCTCCAGCCACATTTTTGTTCTCTATTGAAAGATAGGGTCTCATTAGGTTGTTCAATTGCCCACACTGGGCTTGCACTTGCAATCCACCTAACTCAGTCTCCTGGAGAGCTGGGATTACACTTATGTTCCTATCTTGGTTTTGATGGCAGTACCATAGTATCATGGGAAACATTCTTGTGTACAGGTTCATACACTAAAGTATTTGGGAAAAATATAAATTCAAATCAAATGTAAATCAAACTTACAAAAAATATAAATTCAAATCAAATGTAAATCAAACTTACAAATGGGTTGAGGCAAAACAGTCTCTACATTGTATTTCCAACTTTTAAAACCTTGGTATTTTCTTGAATTATTAACAATGTATACATTGTAAGTAATTAAATTTTGTTAAAATATGAGAATACAAATCCACATAAATATAATGTAAACTAGATCATGGAAGCTTTATGTAAGTACCAAAAAGGAATATAAATATCAATGCTATGGTCTCTGGTTTGTACTCTGAAGAGTTCCCATATTTAATCACTGAATACAACCCATGTTCTTAATTAATTTTCAGTTGGGATAAATTTATTTCCTAAAAATCATCTTGGATAGGTTAAGTAATCCAGCCTGGTAATAATCGGCTAAAGTTCACATACCGTGGACTGCTTTGTCTTTGCTAACCACAAGACTCACGAAAAAACTTATAGAAAAATGCCTCCATAAAAATACAAACTGTTTATCTAAAAAGAAATTTTAGACACATGAAGTGATAGAAAAATTCAGGCAAGTAACCAGACACTCCTCTTAACAAAGATTCTATTTCTCTTATCTGTTAATTTTCTTTCCTCCAAACATTGGGTGAAATACTGACCAAGAGACGCTTAAAATAACTGACTGTGCATTTAAATGAATGCTGTGGAAAAACTTTTTACTTAAAATTTTAATATTTTACATACATGTGTCTCAAGATAGCAAAATATTTCTTTGCCAATTGTGAAGTTCTCCTTTTTTCTAAATTCTGTAAGCTGTATCACCTATATAAGAATTAAGATTTTAGCCAACATCTAAGAAAGAGTGGATTTCCCACCTACTTGGATTTTTTTATTCACCATACACTTCAAAGAAAAAAGGATTAAGAAATGACAAAGATTGATTTCTTTCTTCAACTGACTTATCGGAAGTCTATATGACACTATAAACTATACCAATAGATATATAAATCTGATAAATTAACCACATCATAAACCATTTTAATGGGTCCAATTGAAATTAAGCTATACTGCAACATTTTGCTTTCATAAACCTTTACATTAGTACTGCAAGAAAAGTCTTGACAAAGATAGAGAGCCTGGCTCTGTTTCTAGAATGTTAACAGCGCTGCTTGAAGAAGACATTTTAAAGCTGAGTGTTTTTCCATGGTAGAATTACCAAGGCCACAAAGTTATTAGGAAGATCCTTGAGGAAAACAATAATTTTAATGCAGTTTAAAACAGTGACCTGCAGAGTAGGGTAACAGTGTGTCTTAGTCACTTTTTACTAGTCCCTGAGACAAAATACCTGAAACCCAAAGTTGGGAAAGGAAAGGTTTATTTCTTACAGTTTTTGGAGGTTTCAGTCCACACTCAGTTGTCTCCAAGACAGGCAGGCATGGCCGGGCTGCAGTTCATGGCCGCCGCCAGCAGCAAACTCGAACCACCAAAGAGAAAAACACACCTTCTTCCTGCCATTACATCACATCCTGGCTCCACCCCTATGTGGGTGGAGCACTGACACCATCAATCCAAGCACTATACAATGAACCATCACAAATGAACAATGCAAACTCATGAGGCCTGGGGGACACAAACATAAACCATGACACAGTGAAACAGCAGATTCTTGTCATTTTTCTTAAATCATATTATAGAGTTAACCCTTATTCTATCTTCACCATCATTTGTACAAATCTGTGCTGTTTCCTCATTACCTGTAAAAAATTTCCAAATAAAAAGACTTCACTTCTCATAATTAATGGGCATTCTTTAGTTTAATCAGTTAATCTGAGGTCCATAGTTTTTATATCAAATGAATCAGGATCAGTTTTCCTTACTTTGGACAGACATTGGGAAATATCTCAATCTTATACATATGATGAAAAAACCAATAAACTTCACACCCAAAACTGAATCACTGCTAAAGGTACTTCTAAGGCTGAGTATAATTAAATTGGCCTCATATCTGGTCAATTCCCCAATATCATAAATCTATTAATTATAAGAAGGAACGTTTATGTCAAGAACTCTATCGATTGCCTCCAACTAACTGGCAATGCTATCATTTATGCTTTCTGCAAATTACTTTGCAGGTTTGGTATTTTGGTATCCATCTTCTTGGCTTTTTGACTTTATTCATATAAATAACAACATCTCTAAGAGGTCTTTTCAAAATCTACTCTTTTTCTGTATTTTTGTACTGAGATTTTTCTAAAGTTAATTTTTATCTATCAATTTAAAGATACAGCTCGGCAGCATAAGCACCTTCTTGGAAGCACAAGGTCCCAAGTTCAGTGCCCAGTATCAAAAACGAGATGTATGAAAAAATATAACAACAAAAAAAGAAATGTAATGAAAGTAGATTTCATTACAATACATGAATTTTAATATTTAATTATTGCCAAAGCTTCTAAATTGAAATATTCTATCAGAATGAAATTTCAGCACTCTCTTTTCTCATCTCTCTGTACCATACTAGAAATAAGATACGGGAATTAATGCACAGAATTCCTCTCCCTGCTTTGTAAGCACCTAAAAATCCAGAGTGAACATTTGTGTTGCACAGAAGAAATAAGAATACCTGGGTTTGAAACTTCATTTTTCATAACACATTAAGAGATAAACTATACTATATATTCTGTCTTCAATTGTTATTCCTTTAGAGATAGGAAAAAACTCAATCTCCAGGAATTTTAATAACTTTTCCAAGGTCTGACACATAATAAAAAAGAGTCATAATTGAAAACTATGTATTCTTGTCCTAAAAATTTTGTGTAGGTGCTTTTGTATTTTTAAATTATTCTAATTAAAGAAGTTTAATTCATGCTGTATCAGTTTTGAAGCAATAAAATACATCCTGTTCATCTCGTTCTGTACACCAATTAGCTCATATGTGAACAGAAAACAGTGGAATACTGTTAGTATAATGTGAAAATAAAATTATTTGATCCATTATTTTTCTTTGGATTTTCTACTGTCAAGCAGCAGCAAATAAACCCAGCAACCCAGGGAGGAATTCTGGGCTATAGACATTGCTCACTTGTCCCTTTGTTTTCCTTCCAAAGTGTCTTTGGTTGCTCTCCTTGGAAGGGTTCACAGAGTGATTTGTCTTATCTCTGGTGAATTCTGTCCTTACTTTTCCTCAGTTAAACACCTATAATCTTTCTTTATATTTTCTTACATTGTGATACTTTCATCATTATTTTGTGATGAAGCCCTAAATGAGGATTATATGTAAATAATATACACAACTCTTTTAATGGTGCTAATATTTTTAATAGGACTATTACATTTCTGCTAAGACCCTGGTTTCCAATAATCTGCTCAAGCCTATTTTTCCCATAAATTCATTTTTAATCACAAATTCCAATACACTAAATTGCAGAGTTGAAATATAAACTAATCTTAACTGAGTAACTTAGAAATATTACCCTTATATATAGTCTTTATATTATTATTATCATTATTATTAAATCTCTCATTTAACTTGAGACTACTCTTCATTTCTCTTATAATGTTTATTAAACTGTAATATATAAGACATTTCAGCACACAAATGTGCATTTAACAATAACTTTACTTATTACGAAATTATATTCTAGTAAAACATGCATAAAGACAAATAGCTAATATACTATGCATCTGTGTATAAAACAATGTATTAGGTAATAAAAGTACTAACATGTTTGACATTCAGCTCTTCTCTATGGAAAATAATACACACATGTGAAACTAACAGTACAGGTAAATAAGTAAACAAACTGACAAATTCTGTAAGATATAGAATTATCTATGACTTAGTATATTTGTGTTTATAAAGTGATTTGTATTTGTAGCTATGAATTGCCTTACTCTTTTAGGTTTGCTAAATAAATCAATAAGTCTCATTCCAGTTAAGAAGTATCTGCCTACCAGTGATATGTGCAGAACAGTGTGCTTATATGTTTGATATCAGATGTTACAAAAAGATAAATGGGACAATAGCCTTCCACAAGTTTACAGCCTAGAATAAAATTAGCAAAGTTGGGCTTAATTATAGAGGAAAATGGTTACTTTATTTTTCCACTTATCTCAACCTTTAATTCTTCCACTAGAGGTAGTACCTGCAGTGAACTGTTTGGAAAGTTTGGTTTTATGCCACATTATCTTTATTAGCCATATCAAAGCGAAATAGTGTACCAACTTTACCTAAATGAGGCTTTTCCTAAATTACAGTCCCAAATCAAGAGACTTCTCCTTCAAGTTGGAATAAATATGTTAAATCAACTATTTAAGCAAATAACATATACAAATGAATGGTAAATCAAATTTCCAAACAACAAAAATAGAAAATAGTTGTATGGAGCCGGGGGGATTTGGTTCAGTGGTATAAGCACCTGCCTGACATGCGTGAGGTCATGAGTTCTACCCCTGGTACCTAAAAAAAGAAAGTAGTTCTAGGTAAAATTAGAAGACTGATAACCTATATGTAAAATGAATCTACACTTGTCCCAATGGTACAGATAAATTGAATTCAGATGAATTCAAGTTACAGGGATCATCTTAAAAATGACACAAGTACCAGAGCCATTGGTAAGAAATGCATTTAAAATGCTTAATATAGAATAATGTGATGAAAAAAGCTACGAAGACAAAAAAAATTATTCTCATAACAAGTATAATTATTCTTATATGTTATATTGTTGCTAATATAAACACACACAAAAAACAGTATATGTTGAAATACTTTGTTACAGATTATAAAACTGGGTTCAAGAAAAACAACTAGTTATTACAAAGGAGCCTTGATTGATAAATAAATATGTCAAGACACATGCTAAGACAAAAATAAAAAAGATGAAATTATTTCTCAAACAGGAGTAGGAAGAACCTCAGAATCCATTTTCAGCCTTTCAAGCAGTAAATGAAAGAAACCAGAAGTTATATGAGGAAAAGCCTTTTTTCAGATTTAAGGAACACTTGATTAAAAGATCAAGAAAATCCCTGTGTGTACATAAAGGAGTCCATCTACTGGACAGAACTGTTAATTGGTATAGGAAAAAAACTGCAGACATGTTTTGTATTCTAGGCAGAAAATTTCAGCAACAAGAAAATGTAACTGGCTTAAAAAACAATTACGATTACCATTCTAACAAGCAAGAACTATTATGTGATTCACATCAAAGAGAGCTTTTAAGAAACATCAAATAAACATATAAGATGGAAAGAATAAAGGGAGAGAAAGAGGACAAGTCTGAATATCATCTCTTCTTAATATTCCTGTTTTGTCTTGCTTTCTGAGAAGCATTTTGGAGGATGCATTGTCATGCACTTTTTCCATAGAAAGATACTTGGTCTTTCCTACAGGTATGCATAGGAAAAGCAAACAGACTCGAGAACTTTATTCTATTCCTAATCAGTTTGATGTTTGTGAGAAAACAGAAAAAGGTTTCTTTATACCCTTTACCCACACTCTTTCTACTACTCAGACCTCAGGTTTATAACCTTCATCTAAGATCACTGTGTGAGACAGCTCTCCAATAGCTATGATAAAATACCTACACAAACAATTTAAAGGAGTAAAGATTTATTTTTGTCGCATGGTTTCAGAGATTTCAGTCTATAGTTTGCTGGTTCTATTGCTTATAAACCTATGACAGGGCAGAAAAATCATGATACACGGCGGTCACCACAGATGACTCCACTTTAGTATCTGCAGCTTTTGTCAGGCCCATGAGAGGTCCCTCTCCTACTCATTGACAACCCAACATAATCAACCTGTCCCTATCAGCCTGTGTCAATCTGTATACTGTTCCTCTGTGCACTGTCACAGTTATGCAGCTCTATAGTATAAGCTCTAATAAAGCTTCTCCTTGGTGGCATATTTCTACCTATTCATGATTTCTGTATTAAGTAGCATAATACAGCAGGTAACAACAAAGGCAACCGGCACCAAGAGCAGTTAGAGCTAGTAGCGTTTCAGTGGCTCCAGAGAGTGGGAAAACCAATAAAGTGCCTGGTATCTCTAATGGCCAGAATTCTCAAGGCCTGCTAATAACTGCTTGCTCCAAGTTCCAAAGAAGGATCATTAAACAAACATGTATCAATAAAAATAAAACTTTCTAAAAATAAAAAAGAAAGGCCAATAACAATGAAAGAGCTGATAGCCATTGACACTCAAAATCCAGAGGCATTTTCACTAAAAGAGTTACAATTTTCCAATTGATGATTTCTGTATGTGTTGAGCAAGAACCCTCAGCCAATTAGCAACATCCTGAGAGCACCCATGGAAACCATTCCCTTTAGATGACCCTGAGGAAGGTTGACAATAATGACTATCATCAGCAGACATAAGTATTTGTCAATCTGATATCCTTCTTTAATGCGTCTAAGAATTCACAGTAGTTGGTAACACCACAAAGTAGGGGGTAAGGAGGTGGGAAATAAGGGGATGCAAACAAGATATAGTCTCCAGGACATGCCTCCATGACCAATTCCAATTACATTGAACCAGATGCCACTTTTTGAGATTACAATTCCCAATAATGCAATCAATCAAATTATAAATCCATCAATGAATTAATCTCATTAGAGCCCTCATTATCTAATCATCTTCTGGAAAGTTTACCAGTGATCATGGCTACATGGGGGATCAACTGTCAACACTTGAGCCTTCAAAGAGACATTTCAGATCTAAATCATAACAATCATGTACATAAAAATATCTTAAAAAGTAAATATTCTATATGACACAATCAAGTTGTATTTGACAATTGAAATACCAAGCAGGCAAGAAGTCTTATAACTGACTCTTTCCTAATTCCCTCATTTCAGAGTTACTGTCTCTACCCTTTACAGACAGCCTAATAGGAACTGTCCTAGTCCAATGATTCCGTTGCCATCTCCTGGACATGTCTCACTCCTACTTGGAACCAGTAATCAGGAAAGAACCAGTAGGCTGCTAAACCCTGCTAAGCCATAGATGCCCCAAATGGAAGACTTGCTTGATGCACTGAATTCACTTTTAGTGACTAAACATCTGAAAAATAACGCTGCACAGTAACAGAAATGCACTGATAAATTGGAGTAACAAAGTGGTATCCCTTAGTAGGTGTCAGCATCTCCATGTATTCCTTTGAGATGTCTTGTAAATCAGAGGACTGCCTCAGTGAAATAAAGAAGATTCCACCAAGATTTCAGTAAATTTCTTTAGACTTGCAGGAAATAAGTCATATTTAAATGCTGGTCCCTCCAATTTCCTATTGCCAGCTTGTTCATACCAACTTAAAAATTTCTGTATTTTTTAAATATTAGATTTCCTTTCTAATCACAAAGGTAATACATAACAAATTAAGTACCTGATGGATAGGAGTAGATTACTTCATTTTTTTTTCAAACATTTTATATGGCATTGTATCACTTTCCTGTCTCTTGTTTTATACTTCCTCCTGTCCAAGATTTATCTCTTTCCCTAATATGTACTTTCCCTTTCATATGTACTCCTAATACCACAGGATTAATACTGATAGATATTCTTAAGTGTAGCATTTCTTTGGCTTCACACCCCAGTAAATTATAATGATCATATATTAATTTTAAAAGTCCAGGGAGAAAGATCCATTTGGTAGAATTATTTAAACCAGTCTTGTCTCACATTTCCTTCTTCCATTATGATCATTGCTTATATTCTCTTTGGCTAGGACTTTCAAAGCCAGCTGGGTAACCAGAATTTGGATCTCAAATATGGTCCTATTATATATTTTCTATCTATTCCCTAGATTTAGGTTCTGTCACAAGCTAGTGTTATTCAATTCTTCCCACTAACCACCAGGCCTGACATCATAGCATTACTCCACTCTTCTTCAATGTCTTCTTTACACGTTTTTACTTTCCCTCACAGGCTGTATTCCGATCTCAGCAAAAACAAACTACAAGCTGGAAAGAAAGACATGCAGGCTGTTGCAGTCACTGTTTACCAATATTATCAAGACAGAATGCTTTAGAATGTATGAAAAAGAAGGGAAATATCCACTCAAATACTTGGTAATGATAACATGGATAGAATGAAGTCTCTAATTATATGCAAAAGGTACACCTTCTAAGGAGTAGCTGGTATGAAGATAAAAAGTCAAATTTACTCAACTTTTCTATTAAACCTATATAAGGAAGAAACAAAGAACTCTACAAATAGTGTTCAAAAACTTCTCACTTATTCCAAATATATGAAGACATACACACACTCTAAAATGAAACTGGTAAGAAGTATCAAAAATATTAACAATAGTTTTCAAGGAGTTGGAAAACAGTTATTACTTTTCTACTTTTTTCTACAGCTGCTACCACACTCTTTCCCAATTAATTTAATCTGAGTTACTTTTGTTAGAAGAAAAAAATATGATCTCTTCAAAGGAAGAGATGCCTGCATTACAAATGATAGAAAATCATGAAAGCATTAACACCTCCAAGCCCATACAGGCAGTTCGGACCATTTCCAGAAATAACAGATTTAGCCAAAGTGAGCAGAGAACAAACTTAAGCCTCCAGTAAGCTGGATCCGAAGTGACTCCCTGAAGATTTATGTTACTTTGTGTATCTGAGCAGGAAAGTCTAGGCTTTAGTTAGTATATTCGATGTTTTCACAATCACAATCATTTGGCTTCTGTCCTAGTAGAGATTAGCTACTAAAAGTTGAATCTAGCAACTGTGTGGAAAGTATAATGGATCTGACTATGACCATACACTGTTAGATTACTTCAGGAAAATATATTATTGTGATTGCAAAGCAAATGAAACCTCTAGAACATAAATGACAGTTCATTCACTCATCCCCTAAATACCTTTTGAGTGCCTACCTATTCAGAGCCTATACCAGTACAGTTTAGACTGTGAGTGTACTGAACAGGACAACTGAGACAATCAAGTATCTTCAATTATAATTCCTATTCTGTACAGGGAAACAGAGGCAACAATGAAAGATGAAGAAAAGTATATTACTTTCAACAGGATACTCAGTGGAGTCTCTCAAATAAGCTGTTATGTAAACACAGGCCAAACCATGTGGACAACTTAAGAATGCTCAAGACAGAATGAATAGCTCATGCAAAGATTTTGAGATGGTATGATTAAATTGCTAAGTAGGAGAAGAACTGGAGAACAGTGAGTAGATACAGAAGTCTGGAGACATAATGTAATGCCTTTGAAACAGTAAAGATTTTGGGTATACTGAGTAAGACAGAAAATCACTAGAGTATATTACGCTGAGACTAATGGCATAGTAACATTTCACTAGCCATAAAGGAAATACTGCTAAAAGGAGGAAAAATGAGGACAAGAGGTTCAAGGAAGATCCAAGAGTCCAGAATACAGACAGACAGTGCTGCTTTGAGTGAAAATGGTGATGTGGAAGTGAAAGTTGTCCGATTCCTAATAAATTGCAAGTTCTGGAGCCAACAGTTTTGCTAACATGAAATGTGAAACAAAATGTAACACTTACAGGACAATTAATTTCTGATGTCATTTTTTTTAATCTAAGCAACTATATATTACCATTTACTTGAAGGAGAATGCTATAGGACATATGATAGATCTTTTTTTCTACAGTATATAGAGCAGATTTGGTAGAGAAAAATCAAACGTTCAAATTTGGGTGTGTTAGATTTAGGTAGACAGCTGGATATGAGCCAAAAGTTCAAAGAAAAGATTTACAGCAGGTTTATACCCTATAGAATCTTCAGTATATATATGATAATTAAAAGGCCATATCACAAATGAGCATATATAAAGAAGAGATGAGATCTAAAGAGAGTCCTGGGACTTCAACATTTAGATGTCAGAGTGACGACACTCTAGCAGAGACAACAAAGAAAGTAACAATAAGATTGGTGGAAAATCTGGAGAATGATTTTTTCAAATTCAGAGAATACTAAGACAATACATTTTAATAACAATAATATAATTGTCTAAAGTTTCCACATTTTTTATGCGATCTCAAAGTTCTAACAAAAAAACTATTATAGGTTCCATTTAAGTTTTCTGCATGCTTTTGAAATCTATGTGGTAGACTAGGGAATATCGTGTCACCTGACTACTGGTTAGTTTCTTTAGCTCTTAGTCCACCCTTGCTTCTTGCTCTTTTCTTCCATCTGCTATTATTAGGGAATGACAGCAGATTCAGAAAAAGCTAAAGAGGCCACAATCTTTTAAATGTAAAACATCCTGAAAGTCAAACCCGGTTGGGAGCACTGTAAAACTAAATTAAACTGCAGGCATGTTACTGAGATGCAGTGAATAGAAAATGAGTCTCAGATGCAAATAGGTTCCTTTTGCTTTGCCTCTGTGCAGTGGACATTTTATATATTCATTTTCTTAGTCTTTCACTTTCTTCAGTTAAGTGTATTTTAGCTATTATTGGGCATCCTGCAGTAGAGGCAAATCCTAAAATCTCTAACTGAGCAGAACCAACAGGTTCCAAAGAACAAAGTTCTTAACACTGTCAAAAGAAAAACAATCACCTTTTACTTTGGAGTAAAGGATTCACTCTGGCTAACTGTAGCAGAATGTGAGTCTTTGGACTTTGTTACTAACTGCAGGAACTATCACTATCACTGTTATAGATTACAGTGCAGAATAAAAAGAAAACAAAGGCAATAGTGCTTACTGGACTTGGTATTTTCTTATGTAGTTCAAGTCCATCAGAAATGTCACAGGACTCAGTATATGTAATCAGCAGAGGTAGACATTTCTTGAATTACTGTCAGGTATTTTCAATCAATTATCTATGATGGAATCCACAACACATTTTATAAGAGATTGGACCGGCTTGGCCATCACATAGAAACTGAAGCACATGTGGACATGTATTTCTTGTACAAGTTACATTATGGACATGTCATCAGCTTATATATAAGGACATTTGAAAGATGATTTGTTCAGTGCTTGACTCTTTGAATCCAAATTTTGGCCAACCTTTCCATATCAGGTACTAAAATCAGAAGAAAAAACAGTATCTCCTTCGACGGATAGAAAATCAAAGTAACCCACTATCTTCAGAAAATAAAACCTGGACTAGATCGCTGTATCCCCTAACATCCTGGTCCATATTAATAGGGGTATTTGATGTTGAAAAGCTTTTTTCATGAACAAATAAGGTTAAAAATAAGTCCATACAATTAATTAGGTTTGTTAGGAAGTCTTATTAAAGCCTTAATAAGATAAGGCTTATGATAAACATACACTGAAAATGTCTGAGAAGAATATATAATAGAGTATGTTTTATAAACTTACTTGGCTAATAAAAATCCTTTTCTTTCATACTGCTCCATGTCCTCTGGGAAATGTTTTGAAAAATGACAACACAAGTGACTGCAATTAAACCAACTAATTGGAATACTCTCTACTTGTTTTCATAGCAGTCCTTTTCACTTACTAGTACATACGTGTAGAATGTTTACAAGTTTTGTGGGAAGTTGGTAATGTATTTAACATTTCAGTTTCTTTTTCTCATCCCTTTTCTCTTCTTTCTCTCTCTCTATCCCTCTATACACTACAGATTACATAAAGCCATGTTCTCCCTGAGGGAGAAATTATTAATTAAAAATTACTTAGCTAAAAAATGATTAAAATCAGATTTGAAGCTCAGCCAGATTGGTCTTACAAAGAGTTTATTTGCATCATCATCACCTTTATCATTTAAGCCTCAGAATAAAGTTCATCTTTTCTGTGGATTTAATATATCTGCAAGAGAGAGAAACCAATGAGGAGTCTAGAAAAGATACCATTAAAGAGGAAGGAAGTACCTGAAAATAAACTATTGCTAAGTCACAATTTTGCCTAGACTTGTGCCATTAGCTTCTTGTTATAAGGATGGCTAAAAACAATTATTTATGGAGTGCAAATGAAAATAAAATTTTATTTCTTTACTCTTGCATTTCTATAAACTTTACTATGGTTTCACAATCAACACGTCTATGAGACTGTCTGCTGGGGAAAAAGAAAAACCTACAGTACTTCCTTTGTTTATGGAAATCTCTACCTCTGAGGTATGGATCTACTTTTATTTCTGAATGGTTTTTATTACTGCAGTGATTAGTTACTGGGAAATGTACCCAGTGACCATTTCATGTCTTACCAAATGAATAAACACAATAAATAATTAAAGCTAGAATTATAAATTCTAATAAGATACTGGATTTTTTCCTAAAACAATTATAACAGACATGTAGAATGATTACAACAGATAAGCAAGTCAATCACACTTGAGATTTAATCATTTTCTGAAGATTCACAGTTGCGTGGCTATTAGAAGTAGTGGAAAAATCTTCCACTGGGGATTATTTTCCTGGTTCATTTTGTAACATTCTAGCCCTCATCAGCGGAAAAAAAGGACCAAAAACACAAGATTCTATAATAGAGAAAACCTCAATACACCTAATACTCATCTTGGGGCAATCGAATGTTGTATTTTTTCCAATAACTAGCAACAGGCACCCTTTGCTTTTATTAATGCTGTTCAGCTGATATGAGCAGACAAAATTGAAAGAGAAAGAGAATGTGCTTTATCATCTGTAGCCGAATTTCAATTTTCTCTTTCAAGTACAGTTGAATGCATTTTCTTTGCAGCCCAAAGACAGAAGATCTTGATTACTGTTGCAAGAATAATCTCAGCCTTTGTGTGAAGGAGATAGGGAAAATAAATAGTCTCTCTGGATGATGTGTCAGCTTGTGAACTTACAAAACAAGACATATTCTTGGAGGTAGGGAAATTAAATTAAGGTGAAATGGTATGGCCATTAAAATGACAACTGAAGGCTTATTTTGTAGTCCATGGCTGGCTTCCCAATTGTCCTCTATTTTAGCTTCACCCCAGGGGCACCAACAACTGAACCAGAAACAAATGGGGTCACGACAGGGCAAATGTCTGGGAACACAGGTCACTCAGGCTGTGGGCTCTGTCACGAACTGTTACATTTTTTCTAAAATTGAGGTTCTGATTCCCTTTTCTCCAGCCACTTCCCGTTTCACATCTTAAGACAAAAGAAAAAAAAAAAAAGTTAGGGGAAGGGTGATTGACAGTTCTGTGAATTTCTTTTTTCTTTGCTTTTATTCATGTAAATAAGATTAATCCAACATCAGCTTGGCTCAATTCTGTTTCAGAAGAATATTAAGTATGTGTCTTCTTGAGTATCAGAAAAAGTTTTTTCTCTGAGTTACCTTTATTGATCCTGATACAGCAGACAATAGTTGGGCTTCTGATAACAAATAGTTCATTGTACAGAGGATCAAAAGACACTAAATTAGGAATCGGCCCACCTACCGTTCCTTCTTAGATATTTTCTCATATGAACCCTTAAAGGTAATCTCTAAGGTTGACAAATGATCCTCACCCACATCCTTAACCTCTTGGGGCACAAATTAAATAGCTCATTCTCAACTTATGGGACAAAGAAGTATGCAAAAATGGATGATATCTGTTTAATCTATATATTCATGTGGACTTAAGAGTTCAGGATCCTATCACACACCTTATCTCACACTAAGTAATACATTAGTGATTAGTGATGATTTCTCAAACCTCATTTTCTCCTGCTTCACATAAATATTTGGTATCGTTAATCATATGTATTTTACATCATTATTTCTTTTCTTTTTCACCTTGCTTAATTATACTCCTATGTTCTCTAAATGCACCTGTCATTCTTCTTAACCCTCTAAGGGCTTCCTCTAAACTTTTCTCTGGACTTGAAACTCCCTTATGACTACTGCCTCTTTATTTTGGTGAGTTTTAACCTTCAACAACTGCCCAGTATTTCAGGATTTTCCTCTTGGATATAGTCACTGACCAATATACACATATGCATAATGATTAATTTCCCTCATCCCTATTTAAACTGTATTGTTTTCTCTAAATCCTGAAGTTACTTACATTGATAAAATATATAAAGAAATTCTTGAGTTACCTGTTCCAAAAGCCAAAATTACATTAGATGCTTTCATCACTTAGAGCTGAGATTATTCCAGTATTTTTTTGGTTGGTTTTCTTGACTGAAATATCTCTTCATTCACCTGACAATTGGCCAATTTTCTTAAAATTCTGTTTCCCTTCTTTTGATTAGGTCTTAAATATATGTTAATTCCATTTTAAGGGCAACAAGTTTAAATTCTTTGATCTAATCTCAAATGCTGATTGCTGCCAGAATATATTTCCCTACTCATTGATCATACATTTAATCACTGAATCATGGTGTACTGTAAGTCTATATTAAAACTCATGAAGGAAGGAGTTGTTCTTCATGTTACCTCATTATAATCAATCAATCATTCACTATTCATGGAGAAAAGAGTTAATAAAACATGTCTTCAAGAAATGGTCTTAGTTCATATTAGTTTCTATAGCTGCTACACTGTATTCTTTCTTTCCTTATTATATGAAACAAGGTTCAACTCATGTTCTTTCTTTTACACTAAATATGGTCTAGTACTTCAACAAGCCTCTATATCAATCCATCTCTTCTAGCAGCTACTGCAGCTTTTAAATAACCTGTCTCACAAACTATATTAATAATTCCACCTTTAGTAGTATACTAGTCACCTTTCTTATTGGTAGGACACAATATTTTTACATCTACAACTTAGTGGACTAGAGTTTAATTTTGCTTGCAGTTTCAGAAGACTCTTGCTTGCAGTTTCATAAGACTCTGTCCACAGTTGGCTAGCTCCAGGCAGGAACTTCATGGTGGAAGGGGATGACAGATTATAAATGATAAATTCATGAAGTCTATAAAGCAGAACAGAGGAAGAGAACAAAAACAAAAGGACCAGGGACTACACATAGTACCCAAATGTAGGTTTCCATAACTTACTCAGATACACCCAGAAGCATACTTTACTAATCTCCTTGGTATCCCCCTCCAACCAGCTTAACAATCACATCTTATCTATTGTCAACTTGACACACAAAACACGTACTTAAGTCATATGAAATCTCCAGATAAATACAATATACATTACAATCTCCAGATATAATAATAAATTAATCAGTCCCCTAACTCAATACAATTGTCTGCCTTACAATCAAAAATGCAAAAATCCTTTCTCAGTGTCACAAGTTCCAGCATTACTCAAAAGTCCAAGTGAAAGTCTTCTCTAAAACCCAAGGCTGAAAGTCACTGTAAAATTTTAAAAGCAAGTCACTTAAATTCCAAAATGCAATGGCACAGATTGCACATTCAGATTCCAAAAGAGAAAAGAATCAGATCAAGACAAACCCAGGAGGGCAAATATGGAACATAACGGTAAGATGTTAACTCCAAAGGCTTTGATGGGTCTACTGCTATCGCCCTGCCAGTGGCAGCCATTATGGTCTACGTCTTGGGCTGGCACTTCTCAACCTTTGGCTTTCTGAGTGCCATGGTTTTGGCAGTTCTAATCTCCTGGATCTTCATGCACGCTGGGTTTCATATCAAAGCTTCAAGTACCTCCTTCTCATCTCAGGGGACAGTGCTTAGCTTTCCAGTCCTTCCTAAAATCTGGACAGAAGCCTCCATGACCACACAACTTTTCTACACGCCTGAACACCCAGCACACATAATGCCAAGGTCTGCTATCAGTGGAAACCATATCCAGGCACCCTTGGACCATAGCTGCAGCAGTCTGTGAGTATCTGGATGAGCACAATGAAATGAAATCTAGGATGTCAAATCCCTAAAAGGTTCTTCTTAAACAGAAGTCTCAGACTTCCTTCTCAATTGAAAAAGTGACACTTTTGTACCCAGGAGCCTATGAGGGGTAGCTAATTTTTTGAGATGTCTATAAATCAACTGTCTTCCTGTCCCTGTACAAAGTAGTTGGCTTCTCTGTAATAGTGCTAATCGTTTACCACATTTCATTTGGCTCTACATGTGGTTCCCTTGAGAACTTTGGTGCACCTTGATGGGCATATGATCCAACTGATAAACCTCTGGAGAGAATGGAAACCCAAGCTCACTTCAAGGAAAGTTCAACAATCTGAGTTTCATGTTTGCATTTTCATGTGCAGATGTACTTATGTATGTAACATCTTTGAGGAAGGTATTGTTTCACCATTACCAGAGAGGTAGTGAATTGGACCAATATACTTCCACGACACCATCTAAATACTTCTAAATACTAAATATTTCTATGTCTAAAGACTTCTTCTAAGTCTCCAAGCTTACAACAGACATGCTTTAACCTATATTTCAGTATCAAGTTAAATTCATAAACAAATAGTAACTTCCATTTTAATGATTTTTTTCTGCAACTATGGCACACACATTTTTAAATCTTAAAAAATTAAATACAGGGCCAGAGATTTGCTATGCAGCATAACTGCCTACCTGGCAGGCATGAAGTTATGGTTTGACCCCCAATCTCCCCCCAAAATTAGATATAATTATTTTTTAACAGCCATTATTTGTGGACTACCTGGGCATACTCAGATATAGTATTGAACACTTTAATCAGCAGAGATAACAGAAAGTCATGTATGTAAATACATGGATTTCTGTGGTCCTATTAGAAGAAAAGCCTAAGCCTATAACATATATTCACATGTAGTATAAAAAGGAGAATTATATTCACTATCAAATTAAAGAATCTTTTATTTCTTATAAAAACATTCACATCTAGCTTGAGAATTTAATTGATAACTGTTTCCCTAATAATTGAAGCTCAGAGTTCTGACCCAATTTTAAACTTCTTGTTCCCCAAACCAAAAATTTATATACTGGAAGAGGTACCTGAGGTCTAGATCAAATTACCAAAGAAATAATTCTGAGATATTTACATTTTAAGCATCAGTGACACTTAGAATGTAGAGACATCTTTAGATCTGAGACCCACAGGGCTATATGAATCCTGTGATCCTATTTATATGCCAAAGTGCTGTAGTTGAAAATTAGATTTACTATCTTTTCAAGGAAACTGTTTCAGAAAGAAAAGGTATCTGCTTCCTTGACCCTTAATAATGGAAAGTGATATTGTTTACTTGTTTCTCATTCCTTACATATAAATGTTTGAATACTTCAGTAGAACAACTGACTTGGCTTTCACTGTGTCACCACAAATGTAAGAACTGGAACAGGGATAGAAGGGGTAGGAAGTGTTCCACTATTAATAAATCTGTCACCAAGATAGAACATCTCAAATCCATAATAAAAAAGACAAATATTATTATTGTCTTCACCTCTCTAAAATGTTGACAACCCAAACCAACGGTGATGGCATCAGGAGAAGGGGTTTATAGGATATAATTAGGTTATAAGAGTTAACACCTATAAAATGGGAAATTAGAGAAATTCCTGAGAACAACTAAATCCTAAGAAAAGGAAAAGAAAGTCATTTCAGGAGTTTTTTCCTAAACTTAACAATCATATATAAGTCCTGTAATTACTCAGGTAAAAACTATACTGAAAGGCTAGATGTGTTAAACAATGGATTCTCCAAATAAAAGAAAACATCAGAAGTTCAGAGTCTGGAGCTAGATTGCTTAGGTCTGTTTCTGCCACAAGCTAAAATCTTTCTGAGACTTGTTATGGCATGTATCTAGATGTCCCCTAACCCAAAACCCCATGCACTTCTAGATAAGTTTCAAAGGTAGCTCAGTTTGGATGTATAAATGTCAATTAAGGGTTTGATACCAGGATACAGGGGGTTAATAAAAGAAGCCCTACCCGTAGTATGTGGGGCACCACTCAATAGGATTGTAGCCTTCATGAAATACAAAGGGTCAGAAAGAAGGTAAGCCTACTTCTTGCTGCCACTGCCTTTTGCTTGCCATGCCATGAAATATTTCTCCCCTGCAGTGGCCCTCTACCATGCCACCCTGACTTGGAACCAACTGAATATGAACTGAAATCTCTACTACTATAAGCCAAAATAAACCCTTCCTTCTTTAAGTTGTGGGGGTCGGATATTTTATTTTAGCAACAATGAAAAGCAACCATTATGAGTCTATCTTTAAAATATAAACAATAGGACTTTGCATTTCAAAGTGTTGATAAGCAATATAAATGAATTAACTTTTATAAAATAAGGCACACTGAATAATATGCACTTAAGAAATATATAAAGTTGTTTCCCCCACAAACAACTAAATAAAGTTTGCAGGAGTAGACACATGAACAAAATGTGGTTTGATAAACCCGTATTTTTAACTATGTTACCGTAAATTCAAAATCAATAGTAAAAGAACACAAACTATAAAATTGGCTCTATACCCATGAAATTTAAATAAAACCCACTCCCAAATCTAATAAACATTAGCTCTAAGAACAAAGTCTTCTTGGAAACAAGAGTTGAATGACCTCTAAAGGAAGAAGAGAACATGGAAATATTCTTGGTTTCAGCCTCCTAGGATGCTTGTCAGTTTACCCAGCACATTCCTATCAATATGTTACTATTAACCCTATGGATTTATCATATCTGCAAGAAAAATGAACTTAGTACACTTGATACCACTATGAATGAATTTTCTGCCTTTCACAGGAGCATAAAAGTTTACAATCACTATCACCAGGTTTTACCTAAGGGACATTTGCTTCCTCTAAAACATGTTTTTAAAACATCTTCATTTCTGTTCACTTTGAGATTCCAGTTTCTAGTATTCTTTCACTACTGGGAATGTACGTCTTACAAAACACAACCTACTATCTCCAGTAGGCAGCTATTTCCAGTCCTAAACTACAGTGTTTTTTTCTACTGCTTATTGTTATAGGCTTGCTAAACTGGTGAGACCTGGGAGTGGTTCTATTTCATCCCGTTTGTTTCAGCTGGAAAATCATTCTCAACAGATGAACTGAAACCACAATTGCTTTCAAGAGCCAGGGCCCCTCGGTGACCAGCAAGAACTAATTCTTCCACTTGCACTGCTCCTTCAGGCATTGTCTTTTATCCCTGAATTGTACAGACCAGCATTTTTTTCCTACATTATTTTTCTTTAGCAATACATATGCTTCACTTTTTTTCTTCCAACTTTCTCTATATTATTTGAATCAGTTAAAATTTGTAACTATTTACTCTGCCTAAAAAGTTGAGTTTTTAACTGCTTGGATTGCTTATTTCTTTGACGTTTTCCAAATACCTGTTACTAATGCAATGTCTTTCTTGAATATTTGCCTTTCTTGTTATTTTTCTCTACACCTTAGTTTTTGTTTGTTTTTAAACATATTGCTGTTTCTTAAACTCCAGAGTCATCTTTATCAACAATGAAATGGCTGAATTTTGAGTTTACTCTAAGTATCTACTGTTTAAACAAATTTTTTCCCTCCACCTCTGTGAGATCCAGAATTCCATGAAAAAACTTTTCTCCCATCAGACATCTAGCTCATTCAGTTTCAACTTACTTTCTTACCTAGAGTCTTGAATTATAACTGATCTTGCTGAGTCTTATCTTGATCCTTAAATCCTAGAAACATTTCTTCAAACCACAAACCATACCTATATTCAAACACGACAATGGCTATATTACCTAAAAATTACTTTGTGTAATCTACAGATCTTTGTCTTCAATATTTAAAATGCAATTTTAACTGCCTTTATAATATTCTTTTTGACTTCTCAATGAATTTACTTCCTGACTTTCTTTGAAAGTCATTTCATTTGCAATTTCATCTCTTGCTCACTGGTTACTTTAGAATCAGGCCCTTATTTCAATTTATTTCATTTAGTAACCAGTATTTCTTTCTTCCCAATACTCTGCTATACAGTATTAGCTGTTTCAGTTTCTGTTTCCTCCTTACAGATGTCTACTTCAACTTCAGAGCTCATCTTCTGTCAGTGTTTTGTCCTTAAAAAAATTTCTGCAACTTTATTTTATTCTTTTCTTCCTTCCATAAACTCTCTAATATCTAAAATTACTAAAACCAAAACATTTCAATCCTGTTTTTTTCACTTCCTTAGTTTTTACAATAATTTTGAGTTATATCTCATTCTCAATTATGAAGATACATATTTTAACAAGACAGTATCCAATCTTTTTAAATTGGTATTCATTTTCCTGATATGACAATCCTATGTACCTCCCAGAACTGGAGTCAGTTTTAAGCTCAAGGATCAAAGTTATTGTCACAGTTTATGCAATTATCAAAGTCAAAGCCAATTTGAGATTAGAAGTAACTTTTCATTTATGGTTTGCTTTTTGAAGCTTTGTGTGTTTTATAATGCCCCTGAGATATGTCCCCAATCCTTTTTATTTATGAAAGTCAGAGTTTCACCTAGTTGTCCAGACATGACTTGAACTTGCAATCCTTATGCCTCAGTCTACCTAAATGCTTGGATTACATAACTGTTTTGCTGTGCCATCTTGGGACAACTTTTAAAACTTCCATGCTGTCTCCCAGAAACAAATCTATGATTTGTCTTTCTACATTTACTTCTCCTGACTCAGAAAGGAAGTCAAAACAATATAAACAGCATTATAAATAGCTCCTGCAAGTATTGCTGGACATATAGCAGAAATACTTTGACCCCTAAAAGCTGGCATTCAAAGAGACTCTATGACCACAGCTTTGACTCAAAAAGGATACTTTAAAAAATTGTTTTTCTACCTTCAGATTTCAAGGCTAAGAAGCAGCGGTCATTTGATTAGAACCCAGTTAATGCACTGTTTAAGTCACTCTGTCAGATTCTGCTTGTGGGCCTCTCAAAGGTTGCTTGCCTTTTTTTTTTTTTTTTTTTTTTTTACAGCCAAGGGATGGATATCTGTCTCTAAGAAAAGGATATTTGCTTATATAAAAACTGTCATTCTACTGTGGAAGGAAAAAAATCATCATCGCTACAGTCTACTGCACTGAACACTGGTCAGCGAGCTGGCCAGTTTGGCCAAACTTTAGGGACCGCTGCACACCCACAGCCACCAAGTCCTGGTGATCCCAGTGCTCTGCGAAGGAGAGGCAGGAATACTGATCCTAAAGCCAGGCTCCGCCTGGGAATTTTAGTGAAACACTGGGTAAGAAAGCCAGGATACCAGGAGGGCAACTACTGGTACTGAACAGAAACAAAACTGAGCAAAACAAAAGCCAGGACTCATTTCCTTCTCTATCTTCACTCTTATGTCCTAGATGCTGGAGTGCGAGCAAGGAACAAAACATAACGTCTCTCTTTTCCCATCTCCTTTGCGAAGAAATGAAAGAGAAGACTCAACAAGAAAAATAATCAGCGAATCAGCGAGAGAACCAAAGTAACCCCTTGGAACTTACTGAAACCGAAGCCCTCAGTTACACAGACTTACCCACGTCGCCACAGGAAGCAGCCCAAAGAAAATGGCGCAGCAGAAAACGTGAGCGCTGTCAGATCTGCAGACCGGAAGCCAGGAATGCCACAGGCACTTCCTGTGGGCGGGGGAATAGGAAGCGGCGGGATTCTCACCTTCCAAAGTGACCAATCAGATCACTGATTGCCACCTCCACTAGAAGAACAGAAGATTCACTCCAGTGCCCTTCACCAATCCTAATGAAGATTGCATTTCAGTATTCTTCATCCCAAAATAATACATAGTATATATACATGGAATATACACATCATGGGATACATTTTCACAGATTATGGATTTTTGTATATCACAATATATACACATCAGGGGACTACTAATCAGCTCCCAGAAAAAATGAAATTCTGTCATTTGCAGCAATATAGGTAGAACTGGAAATCATAATATTCAGTGAGAAAAGCCAGACACAGAAAGAACAGAGCTATATGATCTCACACACATGTAGAATATAAAAAAGTTCATCTCCTGAATGTTAAGGGTAGAATGGTGATTACTAGAGGCTGGAGATCGTAGGAACAAGAGAAGGATGTAGATAGGTTGATCAATGGGTAATATATTAACTTAGGAAGAAGAAGTTCTAGTTCTTAAAAAGGCAGTTGGAAGTAAGAAGTTCTTGCATTGTACTGAAGCAACAAATAATGATAATAACTGTATATTTTAAAAAGCCAGAAGATAATATTTCTGAACTTTTTATATTGAAGGAAATAGATGTTTTTGACCTGATTTAAACATTATGCAATGAATATACACATTGAAACATCACATGGTAAACTTTAATATATACAATATTTATGTTCTTATTTTTCAGCTAACTAGTTAAGAAAATCCAAAGTAGATAGTACCACAAAAAAACAATAATTTGACTTCACGAACACTGTGTAGTTGAATTCATCAAAAAAAAAAAAAAAACACCAAAAATCTTATAGATTTTTATGGCTCTGGTGAGAACAATATTTCCAAATGATGAAGTGCATAGACTTCAAAGGAAAAATGTAAATACGACTACATAAAATTAAGATAAATATGTACTTCAAAAGAACAAAGGAAAAGGAATTATCAAACTATAAAAAGTATTTGAAACAAGTATAACATGTGACTAAAATCATCACTATATAAGAATTTTAAATAATTCAATTTGGAAACACAACACCAATAGAAAAGTAGAAAAGATGAACAGAAAATTCATTTAAAATTATATTTAGAGTAGCTAAATTTTAGAAACAAGCTAAATGCTCATCAACCAAGGAATGGATAAAAAGGATGTGGTTAAAACGGGAATAGAATCAGACACTAACCATTGCAGCCTAAAACCAGAAGGTTAATCTTTTGTAAGTCTCTGGACTGTTAGTGTCACAGATCACCTTGTTTTATTTTTGTTATAAGTGTGCTGCATGTTACACTTAATTTTTAAAAAGCTTTGCTTCTACTAGATCTAAAAGGATCAAGAAAACAAATGATTGTTGTCAGGTTTGATCTTGTATTAAAATCAGTTTGTTTATTGGAGATGGAACTCATGACCTTGTGCTTAAGTGTTTAAACAAAAAGTGTTTAAACCACTGAACTAAATCTCCAGTACTAAAATCAGTATTTTGATACTACACACATTTCATATATTTCTAAACGCAAACATAGCAAAAACTAGAAGCAGAAGTATGTGACAAATAGACAAGACCCAATTGATTTATTTTAATTCAAACAGAAATAATAGTTTTACTACAAGACTTTAAAAATCAGAGAGAAATACTATATTGGACAAGATGCCAGGAAATAACACACACATTCTTTTGTATATTCTGAGAACTCTCCAGATAGAGAATAGAACACAGTCCCCTTTGACCAGTTCCATTCTCATCTAATTTGTCTCAACATACGTTTTGTTTTTCTCCCTATTTTGTTCTCAGAATTTAATCTTAGAATTAGAAAGAACATCCCTATTCTTACCTCTCTTTTTAAATAATTCTTCTCTATATATATCTACAATAAAAACTATTCCCTCTTTTAATCTCAATTTGGTTCTCACTCATAAATATTATATAGAGGAGGGAGTGGTTTGGAATTTCTAAAACATTTTATCCGTGAGAAAGTTAGATCTTTTCTGTGTAATGGAATATAAGTAGAAACTAAACTAGAGAACTAAGAAGGAATCAGAATAGGAAAAAAGATGACAGGTACATGGTCTCAAGATACGTTTACGGTGACTTTTGGAGGCAAAAATATAGAGGTAACTATGGAATAAAAAGAAAAGAATAAGTGATAAGAGGATTTTGAGAAGTGTTCATTTGTGTTATATGCATAGAGTTGATGATTTTAAAGAAATCTAAGTAAATAAAACAACTTACTTGGAAATTAATGTTTGAATTACTGTTTTGTGAATCTTTGACCAGATTGTAACTCTGTAATTCCAGTAAAAAAGCATAAAATAAATATAACTTGGAAGAAATTTTCATAAAATGTCTTGGTCAATAATAAGTTTAAGTTAAAAATAATTGGTGATAGTAGAACTCATAAAATGTATTGAATTTATGGTGCCAGCCTACACTGCCCTGGAGCCTCAACCTTTTACACATTTTACGTATTATTATAAGAGATTCTACGTCACACTTCCTGACAATTTTTTGTATTCGCAACCAAAAGTTTGCATTTATTTAAAAGAACTGATATCTTCAATTACTTAGATCAAGTGTTTGCTGAAATAGAACCTCAAAAACTAATTTCAAATGTACTCATTTCAATTAACCACTTAATTGGCTCAATTGCCGGCCCATTCTCAAGACTGGATTCAGGCACCTTAAAGGGACAGGTATAAAGCAATATATAATATCAGCAGGAAAGGTATTATATGTTACTGTCACAGTTCCAAAGCTCAGAGTCCTTTTGATTTAAAATACTCTGCTATATTCATCTGAGGGTCAGAAAGAAACCCTTGTGTTCTGGTAATTCTTTTTACTGGAACCTGAATAACCTCTAGTTTTAACATCCTGCTTAGAGAAACATCTGTGACCCAGTTCTCTCACAGTCTTGTTTTATGTGTTATGAATGTAGAGACATGTATCTGCTATGGGTTTTACTACAGGATAAATCATTTCTCTGCTCATTTAGAATTGATGTAACTTTTAAGTAGTTTCAGTAAATAGCCACACATCAGATAGTGCAGGTCAAGGAAAATAATAGCCTGGGCTGCTTTTCATAAGCTGTAATTGTGTAGTAATTATAAAGTCAATTATAAAAAGATCGCATTTATAAATACCTTAATACGAAGACCCTAGGCTCAAGGAATCTGGACGCCATGGTGGCGTCTTAATGGCCAAGAATATATAAATGATGTCATTCACTAAATGGATTATCAAATGATGTCAGTATTTGTGGTGATTGAAGATGACTGTGATCCTTTGACACTCCCACTAAGGTGAGATTTATATTTCCTTTTCTTAAAACGGAGTGCACTATATAAATAATTTGATTAATACAATATGGCAGACATAACACCATGCAGGTTTGTGCACTGGGCATTAATAAACTTGCTGTTTCTAAGTCTTTTCCCTTGGAATGCTTATGTAAGAAAGTCAGTTACCACATTAAGAAATCTGACATCTAATATTGCCAAGTTATCAGAAAGCTCCAGGCAACCACCTGGACACAGAAAGATCCTCAAACAACAAGTACCAGCAGAATACTCCCATCCTAGATATAATTCTGTGACTAAGTAAATCATTCCTATGATTTAATGTTTGGCTGCTATTTGACTTCAACTACATAAAAGACCCCAAGTGTGAATTGCCCAAGTTGGCCCACAGCATAAAGAATAAAAACATATTGCTATTTTAAGCCTCCATATTTTGAGGAACTTAAGTATCCACCAGTAGATAACCACAATAATATTCAACATTTACTGAGCCTCAAACTTTGTGCCAGATACTTTTCAAAAATATATTCAGTGAATCAATTGATTTAAAAAAATAAAAAATACTCCTGAGCTAAGTGATGCCTTATTTCACTTTTGAAAATCTTGAGCAGGAGTAAGATTAAATAGAACACATAAAGTCACAAACAGGTAAGCGATACAGTCCAGAGCAGTGATGCAAACATTTTAGAGCTTTCAATGATAAAACAGCCTGCTGCAGCACGTGTGCCACAGGCTCACCACCATTGGACTAGAGCCACTGGATAACCGAGCTACTAACCTGAATGTTGGCAGTTAGACACTATCGTAATTATCTTACCTATACAGATGTCACAACTTACAATACTGTGTGCACTGGCCTGGTAATATATGTTAAAACAAAATCTACTACTAACACATAAATATCACCTAAATAGAAACCACGTGACTATTGATTTAAAGTCTTCAAAAATTATTAATTCAGTCCACAGTATGTAATATCTATTATATGAATATGGTTCAGTTATTCCTATAGCTTCAGAGATTTACTATGTCAAAAAAGAAAAAAGGTGGATCACTTGAATATGATCTCCCAACCTTACGATATTATCAACATAAATTATGTAGTTCATAGCATAATTTTGAAAACTTAATAGTAAAATAAAATATCAAATAACATCTGGTCTGTTCTTATAGTGTTTATAGCTAAGAGTTCTTAAAATTCTTAAAATGAAAGGCATATCAATATAAAGCATACAACAAGTCATATTAAAAATTAAAAATGTTAATTTTGCTTTTATAAACCTACATTCTGAGTGTTTTTGTCCTCTATTTTTAATTTCCATACTTTCTAGTCTGTATTTAAATTATTTTTACATAATGACAAAAAAATCAATTTATACTCTAACAAAGTTATTTCTTTTCAGTCAGGCATCAGGTAGGAGAAAACCTGGTTTAATTTTGTATTTTTTCTATGAAACCAGCCGCACAAACTAAAAGTAATTAAATGAGCAAGTTTTATTGTGACCCAGATATAGGATTCTAAATGCCTGTGCTGTTGTGCAAAATGATTCAGAAATAAGCATACTTACACATCCAAAATTATGTAACTATTTTCACCATTATCTAACTTTCCACATGCCAAATTTAACTTTATACAGGATTTAGAAACTCATCTAAAAGTAGTGAAACAGTATTGTGACGCTTTTGATAGTTTTATTTTACTACCAGCCCACTTTAAAAATCACTGAGAAACTCCATTCACAATACTCCTCACTACTTTTTCACCCTCTTAGATACTTGATACTCACTTTTTATTTCCACTTTCAGGGGAGTTTGGCACGAGTTAACATGACACAATATAATCCTACTATGAATCGCACTATTATAAACTTACTAAAATAAGATTACAATAGATGACAGTGTAATGTTAGTGTTGCATTTCTAAAATTCCCGAAACCAACTCCATTTTACATTTCAAAGAATATTTATTTCAAAATGACTTGTATAGTCTAAATATATTTAACTCAAAACGTGACCATTGCTAAGGAATTACAATTCTATTGGATAATTTAAATGACAAAAATTTTTACGAGATTTTAGAAGAAGAGGCCAAGTTTTCTCATAATACGTATATGAAGTCAATAATTTTATTTTCCAGGTCCATTCTCTTACCTAACAGGAGTTAAGAGGAAAAGAGAGACCATGAAGATACCCTATGCTTGAATTGCACTGTGCTCTGAATGAAATGAAAAATATTTCATAGGCTATCTTCTCAGGTGATAGGTTGCCAACAGAGCTCTAAGGCAATCATGAGATGAACGGGATTGTGCTTTGCAAATACTCTAAAATTATTGTATAGAATAGGTGAGTTTGGAGATGAGACCAAGAAGCCCGTAATAAGGTCACCATTTCAGCAGAAATGCCAAAAATAATTGTGTAATGGAAAATAGATTACATATCATTTAACTTTCACAACAAATGCCAGCATTTTAGAACTGCTCTTTGAGGGAGATATTTGAATAATTCAGTCAGCACAATCTCTAAAGGGCATTTTCAGTTCTATGTATGGTTTATTCTTAGAATAGCCAGAAGGTATAATTCTATTCACAATGTTGTCTTTTACAAAATAAAGAGCAAGAGCTTGTCCCTCACATTTCTTTCTTTTAGCGGAAAGAAACATTAGATCTTATCTTAGTCATGAGTGAAAACTATATTGTTTTCATTTATGGAACAGCATTACATATTGTGTGACATAAAAAAGTACATATTTGAAAATGCACAAAAATAGAAAAATGCTTTTACCTTTTTCCTTTTGTGTGCAGGAGAAGAGACTTTGTTCTCTTTCCCATTGTGGCACAGATAGCAACACCACAAACTATGGAGGAATAAGTTTTGGTAGCATATAATATTTACATTAGAAAGAGAGTAAGAGATAGAGGGACCCAGGAAAGAAATGGGAATGCAATTTGAATGCTGATGTCACCTGCCAATTCACATACATTCCTCTGTTAAGAGTACACATGTATCAGTCTGGGTTTGAACTGACAAATGCATGTGGAGTTTTTTGACAATAATCTTATTATACAAGCAGACATATCAGGCTTACTTAATAAATGATAGCTCTGATTACCATTTTTCTTAATGCTAATGATACAGACTCATGAATTTGTTTGCCTAAAATGCCAACTTGATGAATATTACCCTGAAGAGTTTTTAAATGTGAACATAATCCAACCAATGTTTAATGATCTTATTTTACATTCTCCAGAATAAAATAAACGGGTAGCATTTATGAATTTAAATGATGGATGTATATTTGAAATCAGTAAAACATGCTAGAAAACAATCACAAGAATTTAGTCCAATTTTTCTTGTGAGAGATTAATTATCAGAATGCGTAAGAGATAATGAAACAGATTAGGTAACATTGTAAACAAGTTCACAATTACTGGACCATACCAGAATTTATTTTTATAACCAAGAAACCCAGTAACATGTTTTGTTTTCTAATTAGTCAGAAAGAATACTGACCTTTGACAATTACAATTTGAGTTGCAGGAATTATTAGCAGAAGAATAAAACAAAGTAACTAGTAGATTTTAAGAAACTGATTTAATCTAGTTTGAAAAATCATATTGCCAAGTCTTCCATTAATGTATCTTTCCCACATCTCTATTAATGTTTGAGTTTGTGAAATTTTTTTAAATTTTGACTTCCAACTGCTATATTAGCTATACTTCTGTATCACTGTCACTGAAAATAAGCAGCAAGTATTTTATAATAATTATTTAATCCAATTGTAAATAGGATCTTGTAATCAAAGAGATGTTCAGAAATTCATCTAAAAACACAATGCAATATATACAGTTTCAATATTTTAATTTTAATAGAAATTCTCTTACTAGGGTAAGAAATCACATTTAACAGACTGAGTGCAATAAACATAGACGAAATTTACTACACAGCAAGTAAACCAAAGAATATTGTGTATATTATGTGTTTTATCTGTATATTCTCAAGGATTATTAGAGAAACATTTAATGCACGATACACAAATTACTAGAATTTACTAGACTGGCTTACAATGGCTGCCCAAAGAGTCTGGCGTGGCAGAGTTAAAAAGCTGTGTACAGGCTGGTAATCTAAACAATCCAGCAGAAGACCTGGAGCTCACGGTAGTGACTGTGTTAGTACGAATCAGGAGTGATGAAAGTCTGCACTAGGTGAAGAGTGCGTTGGAGGCCAGGAAATGACAGCCAAGGTAAAAATGAAGACTGGAGCTCTTCCAAAGAAACAGGAAGTGAACCTTCCTCCATTGTTTCCATTTAATACCATTTAGGCAGCAAGCCCACTGATTGCTCCCTTATGCCCAGTAAATCCTAGCAAATCTTCACATGAGCCCCTCAGTCACACCCAGAACTACACTGGGCCAATTGAGTTGGGTGTTTCTTACACAAGTTAACACAATTAGTTGACTATCACAATCTATATGTGTTCATACAGAAAACTGTGCATGTGTACATACATATGACATATATATTCTCTATATGTATACATAAGCATGTGTATATATGTATATATATATATAAATATGTATGTATATTCTAGATAGTTCTGCAGTTAGCTTTTCTCTCAGGTACATTCCCTTTTTTCAAGAAGTATGATCAGAGGTCTGAATTTTTCTTCAGAAAATAGTTGTTACAGAAATTTGCACTTAGAATATTTGCCGGTATATTATAAGAAGTAAAACACAAAACCAAAAAGTTGCATTAAAGATAGGGATGTTGTTCAAAATGCTCTGTCTTTTCAAAACAATAACAGCTGAACAGTAAGCCTAAATATTAAAACACTTATGACCAAATATTTTATTATATATTCATCTCATTCAGTTCTTCATGAACTTACTTTGATCTTCCAAGGTAGCATTGGGTCACAGATTAATTGCTATAGTTTATTATTTTTAAAACTTTTCCTTACTTTGACCCATCAGAAATATACTCACATGCACACACACACACATACACACACACACACACAGAGAGACACATACAGTACCACATTGAAGAATCAAAATCACAAAGTAAAAAAGTTTTACAAAGTCCTATCAGTTAATATGTATCCTAAATAATTTTTCCTCATTCATTCATGTATCAAAAATATTCCCATTCATTAAAACTTTCAAAATTGCAATCTGTAGGATACCAGCATGCAGGCATTTTGAAGTCAGTGAAAACTAAACTATTCATGATAACAGCAGGGTTTCCAATGTGAAGCATCATGTCAAACACAATATGGTGAATAATGTAATGCAAGAATATGAACTGAAAGAAGAGAACCTTGACCAAAAGATTCCAGAGATATTTATGCTTATTACTTTAAAATAAATAGAAAAAAATCTATTAGGATACAGTGTTTTATACTTTAATGATTGCAATTAGTTCCAACACATTTATTTTAAAACATAAGTACCATTAATTAAATTTTATTGAAATTTAAATGCTTGCTATGCTAAAGTGAGAAACCAAGCCCTGAATGATTCCACTATGCCATGTCTATATTTTGTGTGAAAAAGCAAATGAACTTTATCATCATGAGTTAGCTTTGAACAGTTAGAGAAATTTGCTTAGAGAGATACCATTGAAAAATCATTTCTGATGAATTTTTTTAAAACACTAAGAGAATATTTGACAACCTTTTTTCTAAACAAATGTTCAAGAATAACCCATGACTATATGCTCTGTTCCTCACACTAATATGCCATGGTATTATTTCTTCCAAGAATAAAATCACCCATTTCCAGGAAGTCACATGTAATTGTTGGAAATTCAGTATTGTGTTTTGCAAGAAAATTATATTCTCTATGAAATAGAAATATTTCTATCTTGTCCAAAAATTGAACTGTTATAAAAATCAAACTTTACCCTTGCTGTTCTGATTAAAGAACAATGAAGCTTACAGGATAGCAAATATAATTTTTATATGATGACATGTTCATGCTTTTTCTTTAGTTGCATACAAAGGAACATATTCAAATGCACAATTAAATAAGCATTTAAAGTTATTTGGGAAAAGGAGCGAGAAAATAAACTTTGTATTTGCCCATTTGTCCCACACTCCCACTGAAAAACCAAACCAAAGAATTTATTTCTTTTTTGGGTTGTCAACATTTTCATCATAAAAGTAATTATTAGTTTATCCTTAATTAACCTATTTCATATTTTGACCATTCACTATCATGTGAAATAGAGGAAATACATGAACACTGGATTATTCATTATGAGACTTTAAAATCATAAATTGTCAGTCAACAATAATATGTGTCTTAAGAAATGAAAGCTCTGATTTATTGCATATGTTCACTAGGAGATAACATACATAATCAGTACAATGACAGCCAATACACTGGGGTGTATCATTAATATCAGTAAAGATGGAATATAGAATATAGTTTATAGATACACTTAACAAAAGGTCAAAGGTAATCGCACAAATATAATTGTCCTTTTATGAGAGTCTCTTTTCCTATTGTCAAAGGGAGGTGTTTTCTATCAAATCTCAGTGATAATTTGGATAGACACTTGTGGAAATATACTTAGTATGTTAACTTGCTTTTTAAAATAATATTGTATGGCAGCACAGTTTGTCATACTTAAATCTTGGAAAAACTCAAATGCCTATTAACTGATGAATGGATAAAGATGTAGTTTTTTTAAACAATGGAGCAATATGCAGCCATAAAGAAGGATAAACGAGCTATTTTTAAGTAAATGGATGCACTCGGAGACCATACTCTTAAGTGAAATAAATCAGGCACATGTATAAATACTGTGTTGTCTTTCTGGTGTGGGAAACTGAAAATGTAAATAAGGATTAAAATATAACACATTTTGTAAAATAGGAAGAAATTGCTCAAAAGGGAAAGAGGACTAGAATGGGGAAAGTAGAAAGAAATGAAGGGAAAAAATTGAGAAAATAAGGATAAAAAGTAAGCAAAGTTTTGTAAACAAGGAGGTTCCGGAAGAGGGGTTCAAGGGAGTGGAAGAAAATGGGAAAAAAGAGGAATCAATATATACCATGTATAGATACAGATTCCCTATGATGAGTGTATCATTATGTGTATCTAAATTGTATCAATAAACTTCATTTAAAAATAAAAATAAAGTTGAAAATTCAAATGCATAAAAAGTAATAAATTATATAATTTGGGACGTGAAAGGTGTTATAATTAAGAACAACATAAATTTGTTTCATGTATTTGCCAGACTCATTTAATTAATATTTTAGTAAAAATTAAAATGAAACATATTTTGGAAACTAAAAAAGAATTTAGCACAATACTGTCATTAGGAAACAATGTAGATGTATATTGAACAAATGCACCTCTTGTTATGATATTCATATATAGCAGTACATCAAAGATAAGTTTTATTCATATAAACATATCATTGCTTTACATTCAATAACGGATTGCTCACAATGTTTGTTTGATCACATTCACACAGAGAAAACCCCTCAATGCATACTTGGAAGATATTTCCAAAGTAAGTTGTATCTTATAATAAGTAGAGTTTCACAGAGTGAGGAAAGGTGATGAAAATCTAAATAAAACTAGATGAAATATATGCAATAGAAAAATGAAATGAGAGCATAATCTGCATTATATTTTAATGTTTAGCATAGAATATATTTAATTTATTTTGTCTTACTTGATGAACATTATCAAATCAGCCACTGCCTAGAATATCTGGTGATATTTCATATATATTTGTATAATTCTTTTGCTTTAGTATTTTCAGTAAAATTAATGGACTTGTTAATAAAATATTGCTATGAATTATATTCACATAGTTCTATTTTTCCTTCTGAATTAGGGAAGCTAAATACTAGTTAAAAGAGGGGACATCATTTTATTTAACATTTACTTTGAAAATGGATACTTTATTTTCTAACAGATGTAACTGGAGACAGAGAAAAGGTGTACTATTGAAGAAAGAATAAACATTCTTAAGATTTCCAGTGACCTCAACATTAAATGATCTTAAAACATTTTTGTCCTGTTAGATAAACAGGACACTACAATAATCTCTTAGTGAAATGAAGGACAGGAAAATACAGTTAGTCCACCAAAATTAGCAGTGAAATAGAAATACAAGACTGAAGGCCAAGACTTGGAATAAAAGTAATGGGGGAGAGAAAAAAAAAGGGAAGCATTCTCGAAGGAACAATCTCTGGTGTTCCCTAAGGGAAAATAAAAAATCTTGCAGAAATGCTGCTCAGGAAATCATGAGTTTCCTTTTACTTAGAATTATTTCTTTACGTTTCCTTTTCCTCAGCGTAAGAACCTGCTGGGCAAGCACAAAGTCCTGAGTTTGATTCCCAGTACAAAAAAAAAAAAAAAAAAAAAAAAAAGCTAAAGCAGTTTTCTTTCTAGTATTCTGGCCTGCCATGAAGTTGACTCAGTCTAGATTTTATCAAGGGTTAGTGTTGAATTCCAATGTGACCAGACATATGCAAGATTTAAAAAATCATAGTTATGGTTATTTTCTTAGTAAAAGATACTACGGTCAACCCATAGTTAAATGAAAATTCTTGCACAAATGGTAGTGATTACATTAAAGGTGATGGAATAAAAGTATTTACAATTTCATTTCTTTTATAAAACCCTGAAGAATAGCATAAATAATGAAAAACTGAAAACATTTAAGCCTATGACTTTTTTAATTAACAAGTAATTGATGACAGAGTGTGACAAGGAGCTTTCCCATGGGGAGATATTTTAATTAATAGAAAGGAAAGTGACTGGCACATAGCGTGGGCAGGTTATAGATTTCATAAAGTGAGATGTCCTCCAGAGATGGTTTGTTTGAAGCTGTACAAGGTGTACAAAGCAAGGGAAAAGCCAAATTGTATAATTTAAGCTACATGTTTTCAAATGGCAGAAGATAGAGATCCATGAAAGAACGCTGATAAACTGTGTTTGAGACTCATGAAGTCTGCTGGAAAAATACAGAATGTCAGATTAAAGGGGGGAAGGGGAAGACAAGGAGTAATACTTACTGGGGGTAACAACAAAGGAGCAGTGGGACTGAGAGACTTTCACACTGTTAACTGCACAGACCCCTGAATGTCAAAAATAAAGAAAAAAAAATATGGTTCTTGGGCCAAAGATAAAACAGATTTAAGGAGGTGGGCTTGAAACACGAAATTTAAATAGCTTCTGTGGGCTGGTCTGACTCAGCCTCCGATCGCTTCCCACACGGAAATTCAGTGAATAGCCAGTTTCTTTCTCAGATTAATAGTAAGAAAGCAGACCCCATCCAAGCAAAGGCGCTGAAAACACAATAGAAAAGCAGACTTAGTTTATACCAGAAGAAAAAAGGGGGGGGGGGCGCAGAGGAAATAACTGTATTCGTAGTTCTCTGTAGTTTTAAAAACAACAAAAAATGTCTCAAACCACGTGCTCATTAATAGAGAAGCTCAAAACAGATACAATGTTTCAATAAAGAGAAAAAGTCAGAAAGAGATGCAAATGAATTGGCAGAGTACCAGAGCATAGTTGAAAAATATGGAATTAAAAAATATGCTAGAAATTAAAAAGCTATGAAAAACTTCCTTGGGTACAGTTGACAAAAGCTGATAAAACATTATAACCATAAAACAATTATAAAGACTGTTATAGAGGTGAAGAAGTTTAACATAATAAGTATTGAAAATTTATTTAGACATATAAGAGGAGAATCTTTGTTCCCAAAACAGAGATTGATGTCTGGATGAAAAGCAACTGAGTTCCTAAAATTTCTCACTTCGAAGAAAGCTGTCTAAATATCAACAATTTCTTCAGTTTTATGCCACAATTTTATCTTAGAAAAGTGACTGTTTTTCATTATGTAACACCACCACGTATGGCATGTTGGGCTCTTACAACACTGTGTATTTCAATCAATTTACTGTTCTACATAGTAACATCTATCTAATCAATGATATCTGGCCTTATCTTCATGAAGTGTTAACTTCTGGGTAGTAGGATTTTGAGGTTTTTCTTAAATTTCAGCAGTTCCTAATTCTCTAAGTCATGTTTCATTTTTACAAATGACAGTGAGTCACTGGGGTTTAAAATAAAAATGAAGTGGAAGTCTAAGATTAATTTGGAAAGGAAAAATGAGAAATTTTATTCGTTTACCTCTAGACTCATAGACCTCCATTAAAACGTTTCTCTTAGTTCTGATGGATTTTGAGGTCTCCATACATGTTGTGCTTGAGACAAGCATCATCTTATTTTTAGCCCTGCTCTGTGCTACCCAAGCACTTAATCACTCCATGATTCTTTGTCTACACATCTGTCATCACTGCCAAAGGTGACTACCCTTAAGTAAAGGAACTCGTTTTATTTATTTTTGTTTACCTGAAAATTAGCACAGTACTCAGCACTCAGAAGCCCAGTGAGTAAGAATGAATGAAAAACCAGAAAAGAAAAATAACCCATTATTATTTAGTCCTTAAAGGATAAAATCTTCACACATCTAATCTAAGTGAAGTTTTCTTTACTATTTCAAGTCCTCTCCCCCTCTCCTCTCTGTGTTAAGGAGATCTATCTTTGAGTTAAGTAATATCTTAAAGTTGTTAAGCAGAGATAATTTTTCCCATGTTCACATATTCATGGCTCAAATACAGGGTGTATTTATTGCAATGGTAGACTTGTGTTTATTGTGAGAAGGACAAAATATTGAGACATAAAAATATTATTGTTTTTTTCTTTTTTGTCTTTTTCCTTTTTATCGGTACCAGGGATCGAAATCACGACTGCCTGCTCGCAAGGCAGGTGCTTATACTGCTGAGCTAAATCCCCAGCCCCATAAAAATATTATTTAATCCATCTCCTCCCTGTTTTGCATAAGAAGGCAGTCTGAGGTTAAGTGATTTTCTAAACCAAAAATATAGTCAAAATGAAAAATCAAGTAATCCAGCCAGTCATGGTGGCCCACATTTGTAATCCCAGCACTCTGAGAGGCTAAAGTAGGAGTATTTCAAGTTGTCGCCCAGCCTTAGCAATTTAACATGACTGTCTCATAATAAAATAAAAGAAAAAAAAAGAAAAGTAGGACTGAAAATATAGCTCAGTTCAAAAACCCTGGGTTCAATCCCTAATACTGAAATCACTCATCCAATCAATCAATAAAGTGACAGACTTTTCCACTGCTTTTCTGCTGGAGATTATTCATAAATCTCAAAGAGGGGATGTTGCAAAACAGGGAACTGAAAAGTGAACTTTTTTATGTTGCTTTTTGTTTGTTTTTGTTGGTTTTCCTTTAGGCTAAGCAGAACCGACCACTTTGTGGATGAAATAAAACACAAATGTTTTATGTATTGCTTGAAACAAGGCTACTGACAAGGTGAGGTGATTGGAAAAACGACCTTTCAAAAGTTTATCCAGCCTTTTGCTTTGATCTTTGTCATCAAATTCTCTGTGACTCATTTCATCTACAAAGAGGGTAACTACTATCTGCCTACTTTAATTCAAGATTTGAGAAGCTCAACTTAAATATGTGTTGTTCAAAACACTATGAATATGTGCAAATGAAGGTCATTTTTAACTCTGTATTAACCATGTAATTATATTTTTTATACTTAGTCATGCTTAGGGGACATTGGGAATTACTATGTTGCAGTTAGTGGCCAATTTTGGATTGAAAATTGAAATACAAATGCTATATGAGTTAAATAAAACAATTCTGAATTTCATTTTTAAAAGGCAGTAACATTCAAAGGCACCATTCACAGCCCGAAGTACTGTTCCTTTTCACACATTACAAGGAGTTGGGGATCCCTTAATTATTCTCTAAAACTTTCTAATGGTGAAAATTGATAGACTTTTCATACAAATATTTTAGCTTATATAGCTCTGAGTTACTGAGAAATCAGAAGTGAAGACAAAAAAGAAATCACTGGATTTGATGAAATTCAGTTAGAGAAAATAAGTCATATGTGAACACTGTATGCAAGTGAAATAATTTCTTTTTATACTAATGATTAGATTATCTAGTCAATTTATTCTTCAAATGAACAACTAAGAAGCCTCTGTTAATTCTGTTATTTCTCTTTGCCTCCCCACCTAATTTATTTTTAAATACTTCAAATAAAAAGTTAAGAAAAAAAATGAGTTTATCTGGACCTCAGGTCTCCAAATTTTAAATCGTATATTTTTGTCACTTTAGAAATGGGGAGTAGGGATTTAGCTCAGTAGCATAAGTGCCTGCGTGGTAAGTGCGAGGTCATGAGTTGGAACCCTGGTAGTCCCCCCCAAAAGAATCTATAAAATGTAAATAATTTTTAGAAGAAAGCTAATAAATTATATAAGAATAGGTAAGACTTGAGTTCCTCACCAAAGCAATAGGATGATTTTAATGGACTACTGAATGAAAACAGCTTCTCACCACAATTCAAAGCATTTTCCTCAAGGCCAGAAATACATTCACATTCATGAAATAACTTATGATAACCATTTTTTGTACAAGTGCTCTTTATTAAATATATACATATACACAGAATTTATTGGGCTTTATTGTACTAAAATCAACTTGTAAATGAGGGATTTGGGCTACATGAGTACTACAGTATCTTTCAGACTTAAAATGTGTTGAATCTATGCAAGACCTAGAGAGATAAATAAGGAACTCTTAGATATGACTTACAATTGATATTTGGCATTTGTGCATTTTATATCTCATATACAAGTGTCACAAGGCAATGCAATAAGTGAAAAGTTGATGCCAATTTATTAATACAATTTCTAAGGAATAAGAAATCCTGTCTGCAAAGTGGCCATTTTTTTCAGAACATTCCTCTAAACATTCAGAGCACATTCAAACACACACACACACACACACACACACACACACACACACACGCGCGCGCGCGCGCATATTCCTAGAGCATGAAGAAACAAGTAGAATGAGAAAATCTGGAGATTGGACCTGGATTAAACTGTGTAAAACAGCTGCAAGAAATTCAATTATACATTTAAGCCTATAGAATGAAACATAGAAGTCAACATGTGGATATCCTGAAAAACAGCACACAGAGTTAGTAGCATTCCATTCTGTGGAAATGACATTTTCCTTCCCTCCTTTAATTTGGACATACTCCCAATTGTTATAAAACTTTACTGCAATTTTCAGAAAACAAATAAACATCTACCAAAAAATGTGAAACTGTGGACACAAAACATTCTAGTATGGCTAGCATTTCACGGACTCTTACAGACTTACGCTGGGGAAAGCATCTAAAATGTCTGTGTAGAGTTATTATTTCTGGATGATTCTATGATGGTCATCAAATTCTATTATGTGATCCTTATCACATTGGAGACAGGTAACCTATTAGGTCTTACAGTGTCCAGATTTTTCTTTTCAGGTACATAGTGTTTTACACTTATGGAACACTCTGTACCACCTTTTCATTGTATTTTGGAAACCAATTGCTGAAACTGTACTAACATTTACTAACATCATTGTGGCTATGTGAACAAATATACTTGGTATCCTCTATTTTGGATATGTTGTCAGACTCTAACTAAATTCCCTTCATTGAAGAATGCAATGTCCTCTGCTAAATTATGGTTGGTCAGCATGCATTGGCTGTTCTAATATTTAAGTGATACTGTAGATAAATGTGAAAGAACTTCCGTAAGAGACTGTCTACCACAGTGCCTGAAAATAGTGGGCTTCAGTCTCTGAATAAATACGTGATGAATGAAAACAGTACATAAATGAAGGAGTTCCTATGACAAAGAATTCATACAATGAGTTAACTTTGGCTTGGAGCACAAGATTTCAAGTCAACCGTAAAATACTGCTTGGACCAATATATGAAAGGACACATTTCCCTGGTCTATGTCTTTGTTTAGGATGCAGCATAGGTTCCACTGTATCAGTCAGGATTAGGTTTGTTCCATTGTCCTTTCACTGATATTTTAACAAGAAAATTCTTTCCTTGCAGGCACTCAGACAATCACCAAAGGTCAGTACATGTTATAAATAATAAACAATTCTGGTTAAGGGGAGTGCCACTGGGAAATTTATGGTAGCTGGCTGATATTCATAGGGAATTAAAAATGCTGTTGTCTGTTTTCAAATTTCAATGCAAAAATATGCATCACATATCTCTAATAGCCCTATTTCTCTTGTTCCAGGATAGTCTGTATTCCATCTAATTTGAACACTGAATAGATCCTTTTTAAATCATCATTCTGAAAAGAAAGATGGTTCACATTCTCTTCACTGAGGAATTAATTAACTCTCGCAATAACTGGCTTGCATTTTTTAAATGGAAAAATTACGTAGAATTTTTATTTTAGTATCTAAGAATAATCATCTTTAAAAACATTTAAAAAGACAGTCTGCATTTTCATCAGCTTTTAGGAAACTATTATAGCAACAAAATTACATTAGACTTTCTGATTTCTCCATAGTGTCCTTAGATAAATAAACAACCCAATAGACCATGTTAAATGCCCCAAATGTGACTGGAAAGAGAATACGTGCGTATTGGTCTATTTTACTTGTACCAGACCCAGAAGGCGGTGGAGCAGGGGGAGGAGTGGCAGCTGACAGCTTCCCAGGAGCCCCTGTGGTATTAACTGTGGTCTTAACACGCGCCAGTCTTGACCCAAAAACACGACGAGAAGCAGTCGATTCAGCTGCAACTTGTCTTGACACAAACCCAGTTCGGCTGGGAGTTGAAGAAGGAAGAGACTGCAGTCCTCTCGCAGCAGATATCGTCTCAGCTGCATTGGCTCGACTGAAAGGGTTTGGACTGGAAGCTAAATAGGACTTCGGTGTGACCTCAGAAGATTCTTGAACACCAGTGGCAGATTTATTCAAATGATTTCCCATTTCGGTTTTACTGCCAACGTCAGATTCCGAGTGAACCAAAGCATTTGTTCTTTTTCTCATGTTCAGATTGGTATTTGTATTCTGAAAAAGCATATTAAAATTTTATATTGGTTATGTAATTTTAGATAGATCTGTACAAAATTTAAAGAGATGAAAATACATAAGGTTATGCATGTCTATAAAATAAATTTTTATTAATCTACTGTAGCCACTCGACTTGCTGCAAAAGCTTAAATGTATTTAACAAAAAGAATGCATATATTTGAATCTATGAATCTAAAATGTTCTATTTTGAAATATGATCCATTTTAATAAACAACTGAAATCTATAAAGGCTAGCGTTTAGTACTATGAACTACTTTTATACTTAATATTAAGTATACACAATTATAGCTATATAAGCTCTTTGTTCAAATTTTATTATAAATAAGTATGCTTTAATGTATCATACATAGTTCAAACAGTTTTATAAGTATACTTATTTTTACAAACATTTACAGCTCATACGCACAGAATAACAACCATAATAATTATCTACACATACACGAAAATGCTTTCAAAAAAACTGAAAACACTTAATTTCCAAATCCCTGGAATTCATTTTTGTAAAAGAATCTTAGATAGGTAATACATTATTAAAAACTTTAAACATCATGATACATTTTAATGTTTCACAATTAATAACAAAAATATAAGCGAACCTTAATTTTAAATGAAAGGTTATGTTAGATATATAACACATATCACCAAATAGTTGCATCCATAAGAGTTTGAACCATTAACCAATAAGGAGCAATTAAATTCAAATGTAATTCAATATTTCCCATGGAATTAGTTTATTTGTAAAATAAAACTATATATGAATAAAGCTTTGTGATAAGCCATTAAAATAAGTCCTCTTATAGTTTTGATGTATACAATAAATAATTAAATAGTCTATACTAGATTGTCTATGCAGGCTATGAAGCAAAGAAATTGCTCAGCTAATCCTTAAAATAGTCATGTGACCTTTAAAAATACTATGATTATTTAACAGTCAATTATCCACGCTAATAATGTTTATCCTAGATTATAACAAGATTGTATAATGCATTCTCTCCCTGCCATTATATGAAATAAGTTATGGATGCTGAAGCAGAGAAGCAGAGAGGAGAAAGAAGAGCTGCTCCTAAATGACTGACTGGAGGGGCCAGGCCTGAGGGAAAATTCAGATGACACATAACATCGCTAAATTGTGTATAATTAATTGGGAGCTCATACTAGACAGAAAAGCTTATTCTAAAAATATCTTTCTCAGTACCACATTAGTTGAGGGTTTTTGAATGTTCAATCCATACCTCATGTACCTGTGAATTGTAACTTCAAGGTCAATGACTGGAGAAAAAAGCAAAAACCAAACTAATACCAAATAGCAGCTTCAACAAAGCACATAGCCAAAGCAGACTCTGCGAGATTTAGAAAGCATTCTTCATGTCAGCTTGGAGTATTCTTCTAAGCAGGTTGCAGATAAACTAATGAGAAATTGTATCCTAGCATATGGCACCTAATTTTGGGGAAGACAATTGAAAGCAAAATTGACATCGACCTAAAAGCTAGAGATAGCATTACTTATCCTGCACATTTCTTCTACAGAACATAATATAAGTGGTGTCTAATTAATCCTCAGACTATGAATATCATTTTAACAGAAAGGAATAATAATTACCAGTTGACCTTAATTCTAAGATGTTATACAGATGATAACGACAATAAAAAAGGTTAAGAAAACACTTAAAGTATATATATTAGCAATACAATATATACTCCTACACTTGACAATCAAAAATATAGCTATATATATATTTCTATATATATATATATTCAAAAAAATATATATATATACATTTCAAAGATATATTTGAAGGCCAAATTGAGTCAAAGATGCTAAGAAGAAAAAGAAAGAGGGCAAAAAAGGAAGAATTGGACATAGAGGAAAGAAGTGATTATAATCACTAGCAGTGAAGAAAGAGAGTTTCCACAGTGGGAGGCAAAAATGGCAGAATCTCTAATGAGAAGGCAGGCCTGAGAATCTGAGGAGGCCAATATTGCTAGAGTTCAGAGAACAAAGCACAGAGAGGAGAATGATGAGCAAAGACAACTCCACAAATATGAAGAGAGCCCCTACTGAGTATTTTGCTAGGCCAAGATTAGTTAAGAAGTATCCAAAGCTAAGAAACAGAACCACAAAGAAAGATCATAGGAAACACTACCTGACATTTTCACAAAACCAGGAAGAATGCATGTTCCTACCAGAGGTGAAAATGGCAGAGTTCATGTAGCGTTTGACAGAGTACTCACAAGGTTCTTACCTCAGGAGTGAAAGAGTTTTGCACTAGAATTAAATTACAGGACATTATGGTGGCAGTTCAACATGGTGGAAGGCCAAATCATCGGGGATGCTTACCCTGACGGCCACTTCCTCTTTCTTCCCCGTTTACAACTACCTCCTTCCTTTCCCAGTGAGTGCAAAAAAAATTCCAGTCAGCTCCTCATACATCATCAGTGCCCAGCCCAAGCAGCACATCCAGTCAAAGATCAGGTATACCCCACACCCCCATATCTGGGCAGAGGAAAAGGCCAAACTCTTGCTGTTGGTGGGCTCCTATCCATGTCCTTTAAATAAAAAGGCCCTTTTATTTTTTCTTATATCCTCTCCTTTATTGCACCAGAAAACTCTAAGAAGTAGCATGGCATAAATGGCTAAACTCTGCCTTTGTAATATCTCATAACAAGCTTGGAAAGTATGACACTGACTCCAGTGATTTACCTGCACCTCAGAACAAAGCATAAAACATTAAAGTTCTTCTTCACTTCTTCTAGGCACCAAAGCTTTTCTGGAACTCCCCCAATCCTATGAGTCATCTTCTTAATGGTTGCCAGTTGATCATCTCTTTATTCATGCCTTTTGTGATACATGCACTTTCTCCCCACCAGGAGATGGAGTTGGTTTCCCCGCAAATCACCTAAGACATTTTTTTGGTGCAAGTCTGACCCTCATGAGTTCTTGCTTGCTTCCACTGTCTCCTGAAACATTGTTACCAGCACCATAAAAGGCAAGGCAGGCTAAACTTCTGGAGAAAGAGAGATCATTCTGAGCATAACCAGCAGTTCCTGAGAAGTCATCCCGGAATGACGTGAGACAGATGAGTCTGTCTTAGCTAAGAGAAAATAAATTGCCTGGAAAAGCTTAATTAAGAGCAACACAACCTATAGATGTAGGAGCAAAAGTAAATTATCTGCTATATGTGTGTGATGCATCACAGTGGTTTGTTATGCCGCATTATTATAGCCCTAGATAATACGTGCTGTACAGATCAAGGGTCCAAATGATATTTCCAAACTCTCATAGGAATAGTTAGCTCTTCAGACATTTTAGGATAAATTCATTTTGTCCACTGATTATGAAGGATATTTAGGGGTGCTGTTACCTAATTCATAAGCAGTTAAAAGGTCAAATTATTTTCCTTTTCATAATTTCGTAGTTATAGAATTGGAATAATTTTATACTAGTGTGGATTTTAATAATCACTTTAATTCAGTTTCCCATTTTGCAGAAGAAATTAAGAGCAAAAAGTTATGATTAATTCAAAGTCATATGGTGAGTTACAGTACAATGTATTGTATTTAATTAGCCACATTAAATAGCCTAAAGAACATATCAACTTGCACTTATCTGAGTCAGCCAAGAATTTGTAGGAGTCAAAATATTATTATAGTTGGGTCCAACACTCTGAGAAGCGGAAGCAGGAGGATCACAAGTTCAAGTACAGCCTAATTAATTTAGTCACAGGGTTTGTCCCAAAACAGTAAAAAGAGGAGGTAGCTGGGAATGTCGCTAAATGAAAGAACCCTGTACTCAACTTCTAGTATCACAAAAATATTAATAATTTTAAGATTTGGAAATAAGAAACAAATATAACATATACTTTCAATAGCATAATGGAACATCAACAACCCACTGAAGAACTTCTAAGTTTTTATTATAATTTATGAGATATGCATTTGCTGTTTAAAATTTGATAGGAGTCAAAGCATCTTAAATTAAAAACTAACAAGCCTAATAATGAACAGGTTTAGCTTCCAGAATATCATGTTAACTTACAGATTTATATTTGGTAGAAAAGGTTGCCAAATTTTATGCTTCTGTTGTCCTGTCCTATCCTGAGTACGTCTGCATCTGACCTAGCAATCTTGTTCCAATACTTTTTTGTAAAAGTTTCTGTAATCTCCTATTCCTCACAAATATTTCAAATCCGTTTTCCATCACAGTCGTTCTCTCATTAATGACTCCGTCAAAATGTTTGACTAAAGTCCACTTAAGATTTACATGAATCATGTGTTTTGATGGCTTGAAAATGATACACAGGCAATATGTGCTGAAGAATTATAAGTAATCAAAGAAATATAAGCATAGACTTGAAGAATAGTCTAGAGAACAGACAGTACCCAAGCCAAAGATACAGGATTAGTCTGAGGAGGTTAGAAAGAAGGATCAATAAAGCAAGAGACTTCCTGAGACTTAATGAAGCAATCTGAACAATATAAGACTATTTACTAAAATCAAAAACCAAATCTTTATATTTCCAGTTTAAAAGTGTTAATGAGCTTCTGAGTGTAAAGACTGACTAATCATTGTAGTCTAAAGCAGATGATAGGAATGAGTTTCATATTTGTTAATTAGTATCAAAATAGATATGACACAGAATCAAGATTCTTCCTCATATTTTTACCATCAAAAATTACTATATTAGTCTCTAGATTATTATTTCTTTGCTTTGGGATAAGTTGCTAGAATTCTGTAAGCATGCTTAAAACATGCATATCATGACTCACATCCAAATCTGACTGAGAATGCCTAAAAAGTCTCAATATTTTATATATCTTCCCTTTATAAAGGAAAGTGAAATTTGACTGATTTGAGCCTTAAATCTCTGCTCTCTGCCAAGTGGCTAAATGGTACTCAAGTTATTTTGTGGTTAGGCTTCAAGGTCTGCTATAGAAAAAGTGGTTGTCATTTCCCATGATGAAAAATCACAAAATTATTGAGACATCTGTTGACCTACCTGGCATTGAACTCACCAGGAATAATATTCACACAATCTTCAAGTTTTAGAGCAACTAATATGTCAGTCAGAGTGATGTTATGCTTTACATAGATTGCAGCAACTTCAGAGGCTCTTTTAGTATTCAGGGAACACATAGTGGTTCCAAACAGGAAAAGCACCTAAGCTTCATTTGAATTTTTAAAAATGATTTAGTTGAAAATCATTTTGTCATTTGTCACAATAGCCTGAAGCAAGGAAACTGGTGGGGTAGGGATGGGAGGTGGCAGATTCAAACATTACCAACAAATTAAAGCAGCAACAGGCAAACAGGAGCAGATCCAAGCAATTTGTCAATCATGACTATGATCTGACACAATTTCTAAAGAAGCATTATCAACTGCAAAAAAAATATTCATCTCAACTTATTACTCTAGCAGCGAAGAGATAAAGTGACTAAGATTAGCTTTGCAGAATGCAGGCAGCTACACTCATATTGCTTGCTTGAGAAGCTAATGAAATTTAATAAAATGTAATTTAACCCTCTTAAATTAAAAACTAACAAGGCTAATAATGAACAGGTTTATCTTCCAGAATATCAATGAATCACATACAAAAAAAATCCAATATTTTAAAGACATTTATTAAAGGTCATTCAGAAGGGCTTCAAGGATAGTTGCACATCTTATTTAATGAGGAAATAAACAAGTACAGTAGAGGAGCTGAAGCTAAACCCCAAGATATGATTTACTGAGGGTTATCAATAGGAGTTTTAAAACATTACCATGTGCTGGAAAAACTGGCTTTCCTCATGCCAGAGACTAAAACTAGATTCATGTTTATCACTCTACACTAAACTAAAATCAAAGTGGATCAAAGATCTAAGTATTAAAAACAGAAACATTAAATCTTCTGGAACAAAAAACAGGTAGAAATCTTGAATACATGGGTACAGGTAGAGATTTTATGAATAAAACCTAGATTGCACAGAAAGTATTACAAAGAAAAAATCAGGATCTCATCTTATTAAAATGCTCTTGCACAGCAAAAGAAATCACACACAGAGTGAAAAGACAACGCAAAGAGTGGGAAAAGCTTTTAGCCAGTTGTCCCTCAGACCATGGGACTTACATTGAGAACATACAAGGAGCTGAAAAAAATCAGGCCCCCACACTCAAAGACCCAATACAAAAATGGGCATCTGAGATGGATATGAACTTCTCAGCTAAAGAAATATAAATGGTAAACAAATATATGAAAAGAAGTTCAATATCATTGATATTTCAGAAAGGCAAATTAAAACACTGCTGAAATTTAATCTCACTCCAAAAGGAATGGCTATCTTCAGGAAATCAACTAGTAACAAATGCTGGAGGAGCCATAGGAGAAAAGGAACACTTCATTGATAGTGGGGTGTAGACTAGTGCAACCACTGTGAAAATCAGAGTGCAGATTCCTCAAAAACCTAGGATTAGAGGTTCCATATGGCCCAGCTATTTCCTTTGTGGGTATTTTCCCAGAAGAATTAAAAGTATCATACCACAGCAATATATGTGCATCAATGTCTATAGCAGCACAATTTGTAATAGATAAATGTCCATCAACTGAGGAATGGATAAAAAATGTTACTTTTTATGCAATGGAACACTACTCAGTCATAAAGAAGGATAGACTCAAGACTGTCATGGACAAATGGTTGCAACTTGAGACCATATTCATAAATGAAATAAATCAGGCTCATATGTGTAAACATCATATTGTCTTCCTGGTATGAGAAACTGAAAGGGTAAATAAAGCCCAAAATGTACAACAGATATTATGAAATGGGAAAAAAAGTTGTTCAAAAGTAAAGAGGAACTAGGTTGAGTAAAGGGGGAAAGAAAGGAAGGAAATGAAAAAAATACAAGTTAGTCATATTACTAATTGCTCTTAGCTCACTGAAAAGAAAAATTTGTGTGAATATCACTCAGGGAATTTCTTATGTCCACATTTTGTACTCTGAATAACTACTTTTAAGACAACAATACACAATATATTCAGTATTACTATTCTATTATTGTTATGAAATCTTGTTTTATATTTTCCATAAAAAAGCTACCATGTAGAAACAAAACACATGAATTCCAATTAAACATGCTAAATATTTCATAAGTAGCCACCAAGGGACTCGATCATGTATTGAACTACAAACTATAGAAATAGAAATACTGAGTTCCCTATTTGTTTTATTTCATTTTCTCCCAATGTTAGTATTTAACTCAATATTTGAATTTCCATAAACTATAGAAATATTATTTTCAATATCAGTATTTGGGATAAATTCATGCCTCCAATTTGGAATCACTAGAAAAAAGAAAACTTAAAAAAATTCATTTTGCCTTCACACAAATACAACTGAGAGTTTAGAACATTGGAATTTCTTTGAGACATGTAGTGTTTGGAGATATTGTTAGTTTTGCACCATAGTAATTTCTAGTGTCTCACTTTGTTTAATAATGCTTTGTGTCTTAAATACATTGCTCCAATATAAGAAACTGCCTTATCGGAGACTTCATTAGTGTAGAACTTTTCAGCTTGGTAAAGTGGACTTCAGGGAGCTACCTATAATCGTGCTGTTACCATCAATGCTGCATGTGTAACTTTGAGAGGAAAGAGGGCAAAGGATCCTCAGTGCACTTTCTGTAAACTCAATCACTCAGTAACAAAAAGCAATATTCTAATCATTTGAAGTGTTTATAAGAATAATCTGGGAGCTGGTTAAACACTGAAAGTCTCAGGTTTTATTTGCAAGCAGTTCATTCATTGGTTGTATTATTGCCAGTGATCTGGGGATTAGAAATTGAAAATTGCTGGCTAAATTAGAATTCTAGCTAGCAAATCAGACAGAACTTGACTCCAATGCTGTACTGAATTTGTTACTAGCTGTGAGGTAACCAGTAAGTTATTTAACCTTTTGAAACTTTAAAATGCTTTTGCTCCAGGATTAATAATGGTGACTTTTTCCTAATGGATAACGAAGATAAGCCATGTAAAGCACTCAGCGCAGTGTGAAACTGTAGTAGGCATCAAATGAATATTACACAGAAATAAGCCAGCCAAGGTCAGAGCATGTGATTCTGCCTCCAAGAGAAAATTATGTATCACCCAGAAATAAGTAATTACAGGAAACAAAAATTTAGAAGGTATTTCATATATCAATGAAAATATGGCTACCACTTCCAAAAATTATAAAGGTGAACACTGAAGGAAATAACAGTCTAAAATGAAGTAGGCCAGGAAATGATGTTACTAACTGAAATAAATACAAAATAAATGGATACCTGTAGTAAAGATAAGAAGTCAAACTGGAATAAATCCAATAACTTCTGTATAAAACAAATATAAAAAGCACATTTGTATTAAATAGCAGTATCAGTAATGCAAAGATGTCACCTGGCACTCACCTGATAAGCTTTCAACTGAACTAGGTACTATATCAATATGCGACATAGTAATAATTATAATTACAAGCATTTCAACAACTAAAATTGCTGTGGCCGTACTCTTGTATCAGATTACTCTCTTTTGGGGACCTAATCAACTATCAATAAAATCTTGACATCGTTAGAGAGGCAATCAAGACTGGAGAGCCAGTTGCAATTTCAACCTAAAAGGTGATGTTCACACATTAGTATGCATTGAAAAGCCAAATCCAGAGTCTTGATTCCCAGTTATAATTGGCACACCAGGCTGGCTGGCCCATTTTCTAAATATTTGGAGTACTAAAAAGAATTATATTTATGCATATGCTGGTCTGGCACTATATTACCATTGTTTTCCTTTGTCTTTTAGTTCAATTACAGTAGTCAAAAGCAGTTTCTCTCACATATAAATTGGAGGAGTATATGAGGTGATTAAACCGTCTACTGAAAAGTGCCAGAAGGCAACAAAGGTCATAGAACCTTGCAAATTAAAACAGCAAAATGGTTGAATCATTGCTACATGGACTGAATTTTGTCCTCCTAGAATTCATATGTTGAAACCTCCAGCCCTCTGTGTTATGTAATAGAAATACAACCTTCAAGGAGATGGCTAAACGTAAATGAAGTCATGAAGGTGAAGCTCTAGTCTGATGCACAGAACTGTTACCAGTGTAAGAGAGGAAGCAGCACCACAGAAATCTCTGTCCCTTTCTACAAATGAGAACATGGTAAGGGGGCAGCCGTCAGCAAGCTAAAGAGAAGTTTCTATGGAAACTGAAATGGGCTAAGACCTTGACCCTGAACTGTCCAGTTCCTAGAATTAAGAGAAATAAATTTCTGTTGTTGAAGACCACCATCACTACTAGCTTATTATGTCTGCTTGAGTAAACTGAACCATCAATGTCAATAAAATTAAAGACACAAATTTTAATGATTTTTAAATAGTGGATATTATACTAGTACTTTTATAAGAAAACACTAAAACCTGAAAAACCTTGCAACTCTCTCTCCTTTCAAATAATTGTTTCTAGTTTATTTTACTTTCTTTTCTCACTAAGTGGATATATTTTTACAGTAACTTCAAAATCCTAGGTAAAGCTAAAATACAAGACATGCAGAGAAACCGAGATACTTTTGACAAAAATAAATCATTGATTTCTTTTAAATACTTTTATGTGTCCTTCATAAAAGAAACTACTTTCATAATCACCAAGGACATCTATGCTTTTTTTCTTAAATTGTCAAAATTTAAATTCTTTCTTATCTAAATTAAAGAAAGGTGGTTAAGTAGTGCTTTTGTTTGACTTTCTAGTTCAGACTTAGCTCCAGCTCATCTTCATTTATCCAATATTTTTCCCCAAATATTTTCACTTTCCTTCAGATTATGATCTTTTGTCTGACTGCGTTTTGTATGAGTACTAAATTTTACAAAACATTTTTAAAATACCTGAAAATGACATTAATAGCATATTTGACTATAGTTTCCTTGTTTACATTTTATGTTAAGAATATTTGATATTTAGAGTTTACATACATAGATATCTGATAAAACATTGCAAAAGAAATCTTATCACTATACAAAGTAAGTTACTATAGATTACGCATATTTCAAAAACCGAGAAAAAAAGATTTTGAATGTTGTCGCCATAAAGATAAGATAAATGTTTGTGGTGACATATATGTTTGCTGCTATTGGAACACTGCAAGTATTGTATATATATATATATATATATATATAAGCATTACAAGGTATCCCAAAATCTATGTATAATTTTTGCTTAAAAAATCTAATTTTTTAATAAAAGGAAATCTTGTTAGGTGTTCAAATGCAAATGTGTGTGACCAAATAATTTTATCTTTAGAAGCTCCATATTATCCTAGAAAATGATTTGCTTCGGCCTCAAGATATTCAGAAAACCATATAAAATTCAGTGTTTGAACAATGCTTTATTCTTAATGTAGACTTGACATGATTTAATCATAATGAAATTCTGCTGTGATAAATAGCTACCAGAACGATTCAAAGCTATGCCAACTCTGTGGGAAGATGGCACAGCAACAGTCTGAGTCACAATTTTATCTACATCAGCAGACGAAGGGACAATGTCTGTAAAGCAATCACTTATCAAGACCAGGTCCTCCTTGGTATACTCCTGCTGGGGACAAACCCAGTTCCACAACTCAAGCATTAGCAATCATGCTCCCTTCGAAAAGCACACCTGTGGGACAAGAAAGACTTGGATGAACTGACAACCTTGCTGAGTCTCTTTGGAATTCCCATAATTTATTTTGCCTACTAAATCTAAAAACTTATGATAACCTTAGTGGATTTACTTTTAGGGGAAAAGAGCTCAAATCTCATGTTTCATCTCCTGTTAGAGGTTATTATCCAGGTCAAGTGGATTGCAAACATTCACAATTAAGGTAATAAGCAATAAATGTCTTACTAAAAAAAGTGATTCAACTTATTCATTCAAAGACTTTATATTGAGTAATTTTTCTTCAAGCCGAGGGGCACTGTGCATTCAGAGGGGACAAATCTTACAGTCTTTGCAATTTCTCTTAGGAGTAATAAAAATTACAATAATTAGTAAATCCCATAAAGGAAAGCTAAAAGAACCACGAGTTTATTCCTTGACTGTGAGCTGGGAAAGCCTCTCTGTGAACGTGACAAGTTATTACAGATGAGTAGGAATGAGTCGAGTTAAAGAGCAGGTAAGGAACAAGGGACAAAAGTGCCCGGTGTTGATGGAAACAAGTTTCGGAGATTTCTGGCAGTAGTATAATAAGGTAGACCCATCACTTTCCTTGTCAATAAATATTCGAAAAAGTTCTAAAATGTTTCTTTCCACTCTTTCTTTTCTGGAAATAAGTGTAAGAATGCTTTAAATTTTAAATTTATTTAATTAATGTCTAATAACAGCATTTTGCAGGCAGAAATTCTCAATCAGCATTAACATCTCTACAATATACTGAGCACCTACTGTGGAGCAAGTACTGTGTTAAATGGGTTTCATAAATAATTTTGCGGCTTCTACAATAGCCCATGAGATAGTAGCAATATTCCTATTTTTCTAATGATTTACTGAAGCCTACAAAAGTTGGTAAGTGTCCCAATGTAACCCAATTAAAATCCATTAAAGTTATGATCCGTATCTCAAGGTCATACTCTAACCACATTAGTAGTTAGTAGCTGGAAACTGCTAATATCTAAGGTTAGATTAAGGAGAGAAAAGTGCAAAATGGTTTGCTTGAAATATATCTACAATAATCCAAACCTAATAAATCTAAAAAATGACACTATAGTTTTTCAGATTTGAATTCAATTTATGTAAGTCCAATTTTCACTGCAATTTGTACTATAATCTAAATACTGGCACTAATTCTGTGTATCCCACAAAAATTTCTGATTAGACAATTTTTCTGCTAGTTTATGTGAAAATTATTCTAGGATTCCTGCTGATTGTTCTTATTCTAATTTGTAACATTCTTTCATCTTTGTTGTTAGTCATGAAGCACTTATAGATTACATATGAGAAATATACCCTACATTCAAGATTACTTTTAAATAGACATATTTATATGATTTATTCTACAGAAAACTTCATCTTAACAACAAATATAATTTAACCAGGCAGAGTTTTTTCTTAATTAAGGAAACTTTCTCTTCAAGTTATTTTAAACATGAATCAACATCACCGCTCAAATCTGTATCATCTATGTGCTAAAAATAGTAGTATGATGTTCTCCTGCAAAGAAGCTGTTTGTCAACTTGCTTCAACAATTTCTGCCTTATGCTTGAACATAGTGCTTTACAAAGCTGTTTAAAATTTTGTATTTGAAAACAATTCAAATAATACAATTTCATATTTGAAATATATGGTAAAACTAATAGAACTTTTTCCTTTCCGGTACATAGGATGGTTCAATTTCAACTCTATTTGTAACCTAGGGAAACTAAAAACACTAGCTCTAGTTTTCAACTTGAGAATGATTCTTAAAACACGTAATTTTCTACAAATAAAGTTAAATCAGTACAGCATTGCCTGTGTCAAATTGTGCCTAAGTACATGCATGCATGTTTATACAGCTAAAGATGATGCATTAAGCCATCTTTTGTACAAAGTCTTACATTTTAAAAATCCACCTCCCTCCCTAGTCTCTTTATGTGGAAGTACAGCAGACTGATCACAAAGCATAGATTGAGTTAACTAGTTACCAAAATTCATTCCAGATCTACACCATCTACAGAAAATAGCACATCAAGTCAGCAGAAAAATTCATACCCTGCCATGACATTCCATGATAGTTACATTATTAACTACACAATTCTGCGAATAGCTAAAGTCACTTGGGTATTTTCCAGGAAATAATTGTACTTGTCCTGAGGAGTAGGCTCCATGGTATCAGCCGTAATTTTGAAGGGGACATTATCAAAACCATTCGACACTTAACAAGCCTCTCATGCTGAAACAGCTGTTCATCCGAAGTGAAAAATTTTAAAACTTTCTCTGAGCCCAGCTAATCTTACTTGAGCTAGAAAATAAGGTATTAGACTATTTTGCATGTTCTGCCACTTTATGACAAGAAAGCCAATTTTGCACTTCAGTAAAGGCAGATTGCAAATTTAGCATGAATTGAACCAGTAGCTGAGTTGCAATTTATGGCAAATGGCTCATCAGCACATTAATGTATACTGCCAAGACAACCACTCCAGCCAGGCAGGCCGGAAGCTAGAAGACCCAAACATCTTGAACACAGCAAGGGAAACATGCCCTCTAGCAACATCTATAAGCAAATCCTAAAACTAAAAGCTATTAAGTACCATTATCATTCTTGTATGACAATATATTCGCTGTTAACAAAGTGCAAACCATAGGTTCTAAAATCATGAAGATCAAGTATTACATTGTGATAAATACAAGCGTACAACCTTAAGGAAATTATTCAGCTGTTTTAAGTTTCTCCTGAGTGTAATAACAGTAACTGCTTCTTCATTATTGGTGGAGTGCTATCAGTACCATGTCTAACACAGTGCTTTGACACATTGCTTTATAATATATGTTTAGCATACTGTTTAACACACTGTTAAACACACTGTTTTATAATAACAATATTTAACACATTTAACACACTGTTTTATAATAACAATATTTAACAAGTGGCTAGCATTTCATATTCTAAGGCAGATATGTAGATAGTCCTGTGGGGTAAACCTCATTAGAGATGTTTCCATAATTTCTGTAATCAGATATTCACTATATTTTTCAGTAGATACTGAAAGTTAAATAAGCATTATAAGTTTCTACTTTAAAAATGTTGGAAACATATGAGAAACTATGTATTGCTCTATTAAAAATTCATCCAATTTATTATTCTCAGGTGAAGATAATCAACACAATTCCTTGTAGCAATGCTAAGAACTAACTACAACTCAGCTTGCACAGTGTTATGGAGTATAGGAAGAGATAATTAAAGCTTCCCATTTAAAAGTTTCTATTTGGTTAATGGATGATTCCAGGTAGGAAAAATTTTTTAAAATTTCACTTGCATGTATAGTACACTTAATCATATTATCAACAATTAATAAGATTTATATTTGCTCAAAATACAACATGCTTAAATTTCTTTCAGACTGTAAATAAGCAAAGAAAGATAACCTCTTCCATCTACTACTGTGTATCATGGCCAAATTTGGGGAAAATTTATCTACAATTACTATTTCTACTTACTGACTTGCTATTCACTTCTCAACCCATTCTTAGCTAATTCCTATCCTAACTTCCTTTAGGAAACTCTTCCTCTAGAAACTCTTTCTGTCTTAGTTCTATAGGCACGTTTTAAAGCTTGCACTTCATACACTATTTCAGTGGCATCCAACACTGATGATCTTCCTTGTTTATTTAAAATTCTCTCATAATTCCAGACTCTAGTGGTGTTCTGCTTACCTTTTTCTGTCACCAGTGAGGTGCTCTTTCTCTGTTTACTCCCAAAATGATACTTTTCCATGGTTGCAGCACTCAGTCATCTCAATTTTCCCAGTCTTTGATGAATCAGCCTCTCTAGTAGCTTTACTTGTAGTCTTTCTATCAATACCATAAAATTAAAATCTACTTCTCCAAATGTTTTACAACCTCTAGACTGAGGTATCCAGAAAGATATCACTCAGATATCTCAGAAGCACACCATACCACAAACACTCATTTAAGCATTCACCCGTTTATACATTCAATTAAGCAACAAATATTTGCTGGTGCCTATTTATGTTCCAGGCAAGGTTTCTGTCTCTGGTAATATAAAACAGAAGAAAAGCAAACAGTTTTTACTCCTATGAAATTTACAACCATGGTCGAAGTCTAATGTGTGTAAGACTTTATTTACACTAAAATAATAAAATATATTTGTTCAAACAAATATATTTTTCTTTACTTCACAGAATCAATAACTGGCATCTAGTCTTATTAAGAAGTTTTTGCATCTCTAAAGAAATCACCAAGAGTGAAAAGAAAACTCACAGAATGGGAAATAATTTTAACCAACTGTCCCTTAGACAAAGGATTTATATGTAGAACACACAAAGAATTAAAAACTCAGACTTCCAAAATTCAAAGACCCAATCCAAAAATAAGCATCTGAGAATACACATTTCTCAGATGAAGAAATACAAATGGTGAATAAATATATGAAAAAATGTTCATCATTGGTCATTAAAGTAATGCAAATTAAAACAACACTGAGATTTCATAAAAAAATCAACCAGTAACAAATTCTGGAGGGGCTGTGGGTAAAAAGGGACGCTTCTCCACTGTTGTTGGGGGATAGACAGGTGCAACCGTTGTGGAAGTCTGTGTGGAGATTCCTCAAAAAGTTAGGAGTAAAGGTCCCATTTGACCCAGCTATTTCCCTTCTGTGTATTTTCCTATGTGAATTAAAAACATCGTATCACAGAAATGTATGTGCACCCATGTTCATAGCAGCACAATTTGTAATAGCTAAATCTTGGAAACAACCCAAATACCAATCAACCAAGGAATAGATTAAAAAGATGTAGTATTTTTATATAATGCAATACTACTCAGACATAAAGGACAAAGTTGAGGCTTTTATAGGTAAATAGATGCAACTAGAGTCCATACTTGTAAGTGAAATAAACCAGACCCACATGTGTAAACATCATATTGTCTCCCTAGTATAAGTAAAATAAGGCCCAGAATCTACGATAGATATTGTGAAAGGGAAAGAAACAGCTCAAAAGTAAAGAACAACTGGAATGGGTGATAGGATAAAATAAGGAAGGGAAAAAAATTATATATGTTATATTATGATAATTAAGAGAATTATACAACTGATTGCTCTTAGTTCATTGAAAGAATGGTTTGTGGTTATATTGTTTAATCAATTATGCATGCCTATATTTTATAATCTGAGCAACTACTCTGAATATAACAAGGCACAATATGTTAACCATTGTTAATTTCCTATTAAAAAACAAACAAAACAAAAAATACAAAAATATACTTCCTGCTGAATTCTGGAGTCTAGAAATTAGCTTGAGTCCAAGTAGCGTTCCAAGCCACAAAATTTCTGCTGTCCTCACCTCTTTCTGCTTTTCTTTTATCCATCTATCTTCCTCAATATCTTTTCAATCTGTCTCTGCTACACAGCCTTTGGAAAAGCATTTAGCATTTCTCAATTGGCTACGTATTGCATGGGCCATTAACATTCTTAGACCTAACACTGTTAAGCACTTTCCTTCTCTCTACTGCCCACTAAAACAATATGCCAACATCATAAATCTGATCATTTTACTTTCTTGTTGAAGTCTTTTCATTGGCATCAGGTTGCTTCGGTGAGGGGGCTTACACAGCATAACAGTCTATGTAATCTTCCTATGTACTACCTAAGTCTAATGCCTTGTTTTCTGTTCATCTGCTTTTTTCCCAAACCATCCCCTCAGCCAGTCCAGGCACTTTAATTTAGCATACGCTATCAGTGCCTGGTCCATATTCACTTGGTTTACCTAGCCTGTTACTTCAGACAGCTTGATAGCATACTCACTTCCTGCCTGTGCAGTGTTCTAACATTAGCTGCTTGACCAAGTGGAATAGTTTGACCTGGCATGCAAAAAAATTAGAAAAATATTACATCATTTGTAAATTCCAAAGAACTTGCAATTCCTTGATGATGAGAATAGAATAGTGAATGCCAGGGTGGAGCACAAAGGAGAAAATTGATGTTGCTCAAAAGGTACACATGTTCGCTTACGCAGAATGAATAAATTCTAAAGATCAAATGTACAACATGAGGACTGTAGTTAATAATACTATATTCCGGGTAGAGTTTTAATTGATCTCAACACACTAAAATTAGTTAAATGTGAAAAGATGGATATATTAAGTATAGCAATCAGTTCACTATTTAAATATACATCAAAAACTATGCTTTATATCTTAAATACACAATTTCAATAAAAACTATACCTGAGTGAATGTGATCGACAAGAGATAAGAGTAGATAAGTAGGTACCCTAAATTCTTTGGCAACTAGTGGAATAGTCCTGGAACTTGCTTCACACACTGTCTGAAAAGGTTTCTAGCATGATGACGACCCAGTAATGACAAGCCTGCTCATTAGTGACACTGGAATCCCTTTTCTTCCATTCCATCTTTCTTACTTGCTTCATGGTGCTTCTTGGGAATCACCCCAAAAATAAAATTACTTGCAATCAAATATTTGTAACAGAGTCAGCTTTTTGGGAAATCCAATGATAATGTGAATTCCAACCAAGATATTTTAGTCAAGGTCCATCAGTGTGAACCATATTCCTTTGAGTGTGTATCAACACACTTTCCCTTCTCAGTGTCTTCTTCTATCTTTTCTGCCTCCTTTTATTTTGTCCAAGACAGAATCTAAACATTTGTTTCTTTGAGAGTTTTAATGTGGCATCCCACCATCCTCCTCAGAATCTACCACACTAGAAACTCCAATTAGGACTATGACATCTTCACACAGTATCCTAATGCTTAATTTTAGCCCAGCAGTTTATGTGAGTGCCTTTACCAACTGTGAATTTCTTTAGGGTGGAATAATGTCTTACTGTTTTCTTTTCCTCATCAGTGATCATAGTATCAAATGAGTTGAATGACTAAATAATAAATTATGAGTGAAGTATCTGAAAATAAATCAGCAAAATTGTTCCATCTTATAACTCAAAACAGAAAAACTGAATTTCACACAATGTGTCTCATGAGATACATAGTTGGCAAAACTATGTAGCCAAAAGCAGCACATTCAAACCCACTTGAAAACCAAATGACAGCCATTTATTCTATGTAAATTATACTTCCTGGGCCACTACAGTGGCTAATGGACTGTTTAATGAGTCAGTTATGGAATATTAACTAATAAGCAGAATGAAATGCTTTTCTCTCCTGTTTTGTACCTCTTCCTGTTGAAAAAGTTGGATGAAATTTTTGCACTGAGCATGAGAGAGTCACCTCCTAGGCCAACTCCATTTTCTTTTGCTCTTTGATGCCATTCAGGAAAGGGATGAGACTCATGGGCATTCACCTGCCTCTCCAGGAGCAAAGCAGTTATAAATGTGAACGACTTCTTCAAATGGCTTGGAACACTGAGCCAGTTGCTGTGATATCTTGTTTAACAAGATTGGTGTGTTTTTTTCCTCCCTCTCTCAATCATAGTTCTAAAGCTATCGTTTATTGAAAAGCTGATTTTCAAAGCACACACTAGAACAGCTTTTCTGTACAGCTGCAATGCTATTTAAATCTTCCATGAATATCTCCACAAATCCAAGAAAATTCTAAGCTGAAATATTGCTCTAGAGAGGACATAGTAAAATAAGGCCCTACAGGAGAAAAACTCAGGAAGTAAAATCTGGTTGTTAATTTTAATATTGAAATTATACAATCAACCACATGACTCATGCCTTTCTGAGCTAGAAGAACACCTAACATCATAACTGTGTTTGGAAAAGTCAGCTTTCAAGTACTTATGTTAAACTGGTGGACATTAACAATTTGCTTCAAAGTCATTCCTTACCTGAACCTAGAAATGTAGATAAATGCCTCATTTTTTGCTATGATCACGTTGCAAATGGATGAAGAGCAAGCAAAGCTTTGAAGAAATTAAACACAGCAATAAGAGACGATATCATTCTTGGGCACATTTGACTATGCAATCTAATTGTTCGCTGTATGGTAAGCCTCAAGGCCTTAACCCAGCACTATAGTGCCCCACTGGGGACCATAGTACAGATATGATGCTTTAAGCTGATGTAAAAAGCCATACCACTTTCCTGCTGTAACCAAGCAGTCCCATTGCAACCCTTCAGGCTCTTTGTATAGTGTTTCATAATGTTGGTACTTCTTTGAATATCACCAATGTGAAAACTTTTAGATTCTAGTCAGCTACTTTTAATTCTGTATTTTCTTTTGCAACAGAAAATAATCCCTATCCAGTATACTTCAGTATGTTAGTTGTTCTGGTAATAGTTCCAGTTACTTTTATTTCTTAAAAAGTGCTGGTCACTGTGATGTATAGCTGGTCACTATGATGCATATTGTAAGAACCAATTCCCATTCCACATGCCATTCTGCCTCTGTAATTCTTGCTTATTTTTTCCACAGAATTCCATCATTCCATATCTCTAGACCACCAACGACCAAGGCCTTATATTTTGGGAATGATCCCAATCAGTCCCTGTTGACGTAAATAATCCTGTCTCCAAATCCTGGGCGTCATTTCAGTGTTTCTGCTTGCTGTTGCACTTTAAGACATTCAACTTCAGTCAAATAACAACAAAAAGAAATTATATTGAGTGTGAGTCATTATTATGAATATTTTGGAGCCATTTACATCTAGGCTGATGACAAAAACAAATGGACAGCATCTATGGAGAGATCTAGAATAACTAACTAAAGAAAAGGTATTATGAGAACTACTTTGTGCCCAATCAAGCATTGTATAGCCTTGTGGTTCATTTTTCCTAATTCTTAACTCCCAATATAACAAGGTTTCCTAGCTAGGGTTAACTGAATGTTTGCTAAATTATTGATTCATTTTAAATAAATGAATTCCACAATATCCCATGGTTATGACAGGCTGATTGGAACACATAAATAAGGCAAGAGATCTACAGAGTCAGCACCTCATATAGCACCTGGCCCAAATTAGACAATAAATCAATATATGTTAAATGAGTATATGGATTAATACAAATAAATCTAATACCTTGATGTCTTTTTTGCTAAATACTATTTTAAAAATTTTTATTAATGCCTATTAATTTCACAAAATATTTGGTTTCAATGTTCCCGATGTTTTTGAAAGCATTGCATATTTCACACAAATATCTTCTGCCATTATTTGATCACAAAGTATGAATAAAAAGTACAGTGGGACCAAAAAGTGAATTTAATTCATATTCTAGAGCACTGTGAAATTAAGAAATGAAAATGTAATGCAACTTTGAGTTCTAGTTATACTGTGAAAGCATGCTGTTCCCTCAAATTTTAAAATACCTTTTTTAGCATACTAAAATCAGAGCTCTTTCTCTCATGTTGTTCTTTCCTTTGTGTCTGTAGGAAACAGTGACTTCCAGGCATCCAAGATGACACAACACAGATTGCCAAAGTGCATGCCACCCTTGCAGTTGCCAAGGAGATAATGTATGTCATTCCTACAAATAAGGTGTTGCTCATGCTTTCATTTCTTTTATCTAGCTTTTAAATATATTTTGCACCTGAATTGAATTCAGATACCGTTCACTATAAAGCATTTCTTTTTAAAAATTTTCTTTATTCCAGTCTCCCAAGGAACTTGATCACATCACACACTCTTTTTGTGGCATCTCTGAGCATATTTTATGCTGATTTTGGAACCAGTGATTCAGCAGTTTTCACCGAAAAAAAAAATGCATCCTGAATTCTGTCTGCCTCTGTTCTAAGTAAAGGTCCAATTAAATCCACACCTGGCCCTAACATATTCTAGTTTGAAATGGCCTACCACAAAAGCAGCTGCACTTGGTTGAATTTAAATACGAAGGAAAAAAGGAAGAAGGATGAAAGGAAGGCAAGAAGAATGAAAGGAGGCCAGAAAGAAAGAAAAAGAAACTCATATTTATTAAGCAAGTTCCATGTTCTAGATTAAACATCCGTAAAATGAAGAAACAAATTAGAGAAATTTAAGATTCTGGCTGACATCATACAATTAGCAAGAGGCAAGAGTCAGTATTTGAACTTGGGTATGTCTGACGTGAAAGCAGGTGTTTCCCAGTTATCAGGGGCTGTGTACAAAATCACCCTCAAAGCAGTGGACTAAAGCCACAGCAGCTGTTTCAAAATATCATGATCTATGAGTTCAGAGACTAAGTAGAATAGGTCAGAGAACTCTCATTTGGGGTCTGTCATATGGTTGCATTCTGAGGAGTTGGAGCTGAAACTCATCCTGAAGTTATCTTCATTCTTCTACCTAGCAGTTGATTCTGGGGCCATCAGCTGGAATACACAACAGATACTAAAAAAAGGAGCATGAAATGAATGGGTATTATGTAAGGGATTCTTTCACATAACCCACTTGGAGTGGAATTCTTGTCCTCTTATTCTGTCTCCTACTGTCAAGATAAAAAGAGAATCTTGGCTAATGTTGCTTATTTTCTCAAATCTTTCTTAATAGCGAATTTACATAGATAGTCCTAAACCACGAATCCCATCCAGCTGAACTGAAACAGCCATAACACCCTTTGATGGAATTTACAAAAAAAAAAGAAAAGCCAGAAGACCTGAATTGAACATTCAATCTGTACTTTAACCATTAAAATGATCACATTTGTTTATCCTTTGGAAATCTATCAAACAATTACTAGAAATAATGAGACCTTAAGCCAGAAAGTAGGATATTAATGACATGAAGAAAGAATACAGTAAAGTAAACACAGTAATCAGATTGTGCCGAGCATTCAAACTAGGAAAGAACATTATGGAGAGCTAGTGAAAAAAAGCAACAAATTACATCTCATTGCTTGCACTGCTGAGAATATATGATTGGGCTTACTCTACTGTGCTGGCAGATTGGTCCTGAATAAACATATATAAAGTTTTATTTCATGTAGCAATTTCTAAACATGAACAGCTCTATAATGAATTAAGCTGCAATACACCATACTAAATCAGTTCTCTTAAGCAGAATACCGTAATCCAAACAAAGGTGCTCTATCAGAACTTCATATGTGTATTCATACTGCTCCCTTCCCAGTGCAAGTCCAACTTACATTCTCATTCAAACCAACAAATATGATGAAATCGTGGGATATCTTTCATAATGGCTTTATAAGTTAGACCTAAAAATGGAAGTGCTTAGCTAATATGCAAGGCAGATCTCAGCAAAAAAAAAGACACATTATTCAGGGGTTCTCACTTTCACATTTCCTAATTCACCCCTCTTGTTTCTATCTGAAATTTGGCTTCTTTATGTGTCTTTCTTCTCAAATAAGGAAGACAGTCTAACAAAATCTCTGAAAACACAGCAGTAGTATTTATCCATCTTACATTAAAGAGGTATTGGCCTGCACCATTCACAAACATTGCAACACAATAAAGACTTAAAATCTTTCTTACTTCTCTCTGTATTTGGCTCTTTCTTTTAACTTTCATGTGCTTTGGAACTTAGAACATCATACTGATAATATTTCTAAAAGTGAAAATTGCTCATTGTACTTAATGGCTAAAAAATGACTGGATAGCAATCAGGAAGTTAACTGCAGATAATAATTATCTGAAATTGTCTCATGAGACCCTGAGATCCTCTATTAATTTAAACTATTTAACCAATTATAACATGCCTAATATAGTCACATGCACCTAGATTACTATTTGGAGGTTAAATACATTAGCAGATTTTCAGTGCTAGAATAAGATTTCCTTTTATACTTTTTCCTTTGTTAGAGTGACAGCCTAATCTATTGGTTAACCCAGGGCACTTCTGGCCAGGACAAATGCTAAAGTGGGTAGGCCAGAAGGACAGCAGCTATAAACTTAGGCAGTTGCAGGCAAACAAAAACAAGATTGATCTATTTGTTGTACATGGACTGAAAAACATAAAATATTTAATTTTCTAGGAATCTGAGGGTCACATAAAAGTGTATTTGTCATTTAAAAAGGTGGTGTCTATAGTCTGTCTCAACTACATGTTGATAAGCCTTTTCATAAACATTTGTCATCATGAATTTGATTACATGAATTTGATCATGCTACATGTCCATTACTCACTGAAAAAAAAATGTGCAACAGTGAGTGGCTTATTGAGTTTTGAAAGATGAATATAATTCATAAAGAAACACTGTTGGAAAAGAAGTATGAAAAATATATTAACTCGAAAGCTACTAAAACAGGGGTTAATATTTTAATGAACACAAAACAAGCATGACTCACTTTATAAAAATCTCATTCTATTTTATGACTTGCTGGGGGATTCTGCAGTAACTATCCATCAGCAGATCAGGTCCCCACTGACCACAATCTATTTCAGTCTCAAAACATACCCTTGTTCTGTGGATAACAGACAACTTATTTGGTGCCATTTTTAGATTACCCCATTGGCAAACATTAGGCAGAAAGCATGATAACATTATTCAGGATCAACTAAAGCATTAGCAAAATGGGTTTCTTGCTTGCTAGAACAGTAAGCATGGAGAAGAGTGCTTGCAGAAGCTAAGAATGTATACAGACCTCAACTGCTTCAAGTCAAAATGAAGTAAAATAAATGAACTAGTAGAAAAACTATACATAGAGCTCTAAAATGCTCACAAAAGATTTGCTCTCAGCAGCCTAAGGTATGCCTAGTAGGTTCCCAAGTTCTGATAGTCTCAACTCAAACTTATATCTTTGTCATAAAAATAAATATATTTTAGACTAATAATCATGTTAAACCACCTTTAATCATCACCAAGACAATTTCGTATTACATACTTATTTTGTTGACAAAGTTAGGCACTTGATAAAGGAAAATAAGTCATCTTTAGGCCTTATCTTTCCTTGAAGAGGTCATTATTTACTCACTTTTAAACCATTTTGACAAGTGGAAGTGACATTTTCTTAAGTCTTACCTAATAAACTGTGGGTTTCTCAAAACAAATCTTAGGCTCACTTCATCAAGAAAGTGTAAATTATGAAAACCTGGTATCTCACTTATTCTGTGTGTTTATCACTGCCCTCCCATATTTTCTTAGCTGAGAACCTGCTCAAAGAAAATGACTGTGAGGTTACTATGTGGCTGTGCAGCCCTTGTTACTCTCTGGGAAGCAAGCTCTTGCAAGCTTCATTTTCTCACCATCCAAACAGGATGTGCTTACCAGAGCTCCTGACTGAACTAGTTCTCAGAGCTCTTTCTGTGAGATGCTTCCTCCTAGGCACACAATCAGAGAACCTAACCAGCAGAGTGGAGCATGATCCTTACCTTCCACCCAGTGCTGTAGCACACAGGGACATCTCACGCAGGAAGACTAAAGGTCAAAGGCATAGACACTGGAAGGCCAGGGCACTTGCTTCATAATGAAGTGTTTCAAAGAAACCAAGTGGTTGGTTGGTAAGACAGGAATTACACAGCTTTCCTTCAGGTAACCCAAATACCTTGGGCAATAGCAAAGTATCATTGCTGATGTGGGTACATGGGAGTTTGAAGGGTATGGCTAGTAAGTAGGATTTTTCAGTTATTACTATTATTTTTTGCAGAAACTAGAGTCCACAATGAATTTATTCAATTTGTCATTCATTCATTGAGTAAATAAATATTGAGGGCCAGGCCCTTTGTTAGACATTGGAGAGTTCATGCTCTCCAAAAGGCTTTCTTTCTGAATCTGTCTAATAGATTATTGACACTACCTCTTCACATATGTTTGAAGTTTGTTAAACTGGAGACAAAGTATGTAAATTTTGTATATGAAAAGCTGACTTCTGCTCTTTATATAAAGAGAGGATTCACCAAGCTACGCCAAATCTTCTTTTGAAAATGTTAATATTCAAATGTCAAGGTCTGGACAAAAAGAAAGTGCAGGTATTACAGAAGGCCGGGCTCCCACTCCCTCTGTAACTTCTCCTTTTATCTAATATATATTTTTAGATAGATAGATAGATAGATAGATAGATAGATAGATAGATAGACAGTATGTATATGTGTGTGTGGGGTGTGTGTGTGTATATATATATATATATATATATATATATAGAGAGAGAGAGAGAGAGAGAGAGAGAGAGAGAGAGATACAGTTTTTGTCAAAAGAGATCCCAGTGTCCACATCAAACTAACTGGCCTTTGAAAAGGAAAATAAAAATAGAAAGTATTCATATCCTGGTCCCTTTCTATAAGGTTACTAAAAATAGTCTTTCCTTTTACTATGGCATCTGAAACTGTTTCAATTAGCCAAGCAAAAAGTAATTGAAAGGAAGAACAAAAACAGGCTTGTTGATGTTTTAGCTAATCTACTGCAGAGAGAGAAAGAGAGAGAGAGAGAGAGACAGAGACAGAGACAGAGAGACAGAGAGAGAAGACAGAAAGAGCGAGAGAGCGAGAGAGAGAAAAGGAGGACGAGCAGAGGAAGGAAAAGAAAAAGAAGTAGAAAAAGAAGGAGAGGAAGAAGTGGAGGAGGGGGAGGAAGAAAATTCAGTGCATTTTTTGAGAATTATTAAACTACAAAGACAAATAAAAACATCATTGTTCTGGTCACCTGCATGAAGATATCAATGTTATAAAATTTGAAATAAAAAATTCAAGAGCAAAGACAAATATAAAAATAACAGAATGTCACAGAATAACTGGGCAAGAGGAAGGTGAAACTTACGGATCACTACTAAGGGTAAGAAAGGACAGTTTAGAAAAGCAAATGATATATTGTGTGAGCAAAGAACCTAGGCAGTAATTTGATAAACTAGAATATTTAAAACATAATACATGCCATACCTTTAAAGTAGCATGTATTATCTTATTAAAATTGATTAAGTACATAATAATATTCTTTTATTATAGACATTTTATCAAACAATACCTCTAATTCATTTAAATAAAATAATTCATACCCAAACCAGTATTTCTTGAAACTGCTAAATCATCTGAGGCTGTGAAAAAAGCTGGAAATTTATTTTTTTTCTTTTTCTCTTTTTTATCAGTACCAGGGATCGAACTCACGAACACACTCGCGCAAGGCAAGTGTTTATGTTGCTGAGCTAAACGCCCAGCCCCAAAGCTGGAAATTTATTGATGTATATTATATTGTGGGAAAATCAACTCCTCAAAATAGCAAAGAGAAAATCAGCAGTTTAGTCAAATAAAGCAAAAAGAATGCACAATTTTACTGTGTAGCTTAGGGACTAGAACTTGCTGGAAAATATAACTAAATGTTGAACAAAATTGTTAAAGTAGTTGTGTATTTTTAAAGCTAATTTTTTGTTTATCCAAAAAAGAAGCGTTGGCCTGTTCATGCTGCTGACACACATGGAAAAAGATCAAATAAAAAAAATTTGAAACGCCTTTTAGAAAACCTTACCATTTCCATACCACAACTTCGTAGATTACAGTACAATTTCACCACTGTAAATGTTTGTTTCTTTCATATATTGTTGTCCCTAGCTACAGAGTCTATATCTTTTTTACATTAGGAACTGAAATCAATCAGCAAGTATGTCTTGAGCACCTGATACATTTTTTAGAAATCTGAATTTGAGCCAAATGTGCTAGAGAAGTAATAGAGTAAATGGAGAAATAAAACTTCAATAATATGCAAGTTGTTATAAATTATAAGCAGTTCTAAAATGATCTTCAAGCTGGTTCATTCAACACAAACCAACTAAGGATTATTTTCAGGGCTGGCTTATTTTCTTGCTACTCTTCCTCACTGCTGATGATCGATGAGACACACCTCACAACAGTCAGAGCATCACTCCCCAGCCCCTACCCTCCAAGCTCAGTGCATTACAGCGTCGTTTGGCCCCTATAAGATATTTGGATTTTAATTATTTATGTAACTATATGGTTGTGTAAGTTAGGGCAAAAACTACCTCATGAACTTCTTTACAGCTTTTCATAATACATTTAAAACAGAATTCTTTTGTATGTATAAACAAATGTTGACTGAATGCATTGCTTTGTGCAAAAGCAAGTTATGTCAAATAAAAATTAATAATATTTTTACATTTCTGAAATGTTTAAAATGTCAAGTTATCCAGAAAACTTATTTGTTTAATCTATAATTTGTTGAAATGATTGGTTTACATTGGTGACTTTTATTTGTGACAAAAACTCACACATATCCCAATCAATATACCATTAGCATACCTCACAGAACTAAAGAATGCATTCCTAAAACTTATTTGGAACAAGAGAAGACCTAGAATAGCAAAAACTGTTCTTAGTAAAAAAGCAAGGCAATGAGCATTATAATTCCTGAGTTGAAATTATACGACGAAGCTACTAAGATATGATCAGCATGGTACTAGCAAAAAACTCACCTGTGGATCAATGGAACAGATTAGAAGATACAGATACAACTCTAAACACATTCTTCAAAAAAAAAAAAAAGGCTCACATGTTCACTGGAGGAAAGATAGCCTCTTTAATTAACAGTGCTGGAAAAACTGAATTTTCACACGCTGAAAATTAAAACTAGATTGATGTCTATCTTCATCACTAAACTACAATAAAAATAGATCACAGATCTAAATACTAACACTAAATCTGCTGAAAAAGAAAATAGGTAGAAATCTTTAAGGCATGGGCATACAAGAATCAATAACTGGGATCTCATTTTATTACAAAGCTTTTGCACAACAAAAGAAACCACAAATAGAGTGAAAATAAAACCCATGGAGTAGGAAAAATATTTATCCAGTTGTCCCTCAGACAAAGTATTTACATCTAGAACATATAAATAATTGAAAAAAACCAGACTCTCAAATTCAAAGACCCAATCCAAAAATGGGCATCTGAGATGAATACACACTTCTCAGACAAAGAAATACATATGGCAAATAAATCTATGAAAACTTGTTCAATATCACTGGTCATTTGAGAGATGCAAATTAAAATAATCCTGAGATTTCATGTCTCTCCAGAAAGAATGGCTATCATCAAAAACCAACTAATAACAAATGCTGGAGGGGCTATGAAAGAAAAGAAAAACTTCTTCATCTTTGGTAGGAGTTTAGGCTGGTGGAAATCACTACGGAAATCAGAGTAGAGATGACTCAAAAAACTAGGATTAGTCATACCATACCACCCTTAGTATTTTTCCAGAAGAAATTAAAACTGTCAGGCCACAGTAATACATATGTGCCCATGTTTATAGCAGCACAATTTGTATTAGCTAAATCTTGGAAACAACTCAATTGCCCATCAACTAAGAATCGATAAAAACATGTGGTCTTCTTGTATAATGGAGTACTACTCAGTCACAAAGAACAATAAACTTGAGACATTCATAGGTAAATGGATGCAACTTGAGACCATACTCATAAATGAAATAAACCAGAGTCACATGTGTAAACATCTTATTCTCTCCCTGTTGTGAGAAAAAGGAAGAGTAAATGTCCAAAATGTATAACAGATATTGTGAAATGGAAAAAAATTCTTCCCAAGAAAAAGTTGGGTGAATGAGGAAAGGAAGAAAAGGAAAAAAAAATACAAGTTGGCTATAATAATAGTTTTCTTAGTTCATTAGAAAGAAAGCTTTGTGCTACTATGGCTCACAGAACTTTTTATGCCCATGTGTTATACTCTGAGTAACTACTTTGAAGATAAAAATACACTGCATATTAACATTGTTATTGTCCAATTATTTTGTTATAAAATTTTGTTTTATTTTTTCCATAAAATAAAATGAAAAGGCAACAGGCAAGGTGACACACACCTGTAATCCCAGGAGGATTGCTTAAAGTTCCAAGCCAGCCTATTCTACAAAGTGAGTTCAAGGTCAGCCTAAACTGCATAGTGAAACTCTACCTAAAAGGGAAAACAAAAGCACAAAACACAAAACACAAAGCACTAAAAGCATGTATTTTAAACCAACCAGAACTTTGGAGAGTATATGAATTTTCTGTGACTTTCCTAAACTACTGGCTAAGAGATATAAACACAATAGAATTTCAAATTTTGGCTTACACCTTCAACACTGTAAATGTTAAGACAGCCTTCAGACAAAATCTAGGCTGAGGCAGGGAGTCAGATCTAAGGCCGGGAGGCACAACAGAGGTCAGCAGTGAGAGTGGGGGCAGCGAGGGACACCAAGGAACAGCGATCCCTGGTGGTTTTGGAACATACAGTTGGATGAAGACTATCAGGGTCTAAACCTTGTGTTAGTTAGCAGCTGTATGAATTTGAGAATCAAATCTTTTAGACCTTCAACTTCTTCATCTATAAAAAGACTATGAATATTTAAAATATATCTATATGTGCACCACCGATACACACAACTCACTGTGTTCCTCTAAAAATGACAAATTGCTTACTTCCTCCTTATACACTAACTAATACATTAGCCTTCCTAGTGCAGCATTAAATGTGTGGCTCTTTCCTCCTTGAGGAAGGAAATTGCCTCTCTTCAATTATGATGCTAATAAGGACATTTTACTTTCCTTCTGACATGATTGCTAACAAGTATCAAAATATGCATAATATTATTTGGATAAGCTAATAAAACTGATTGATTCTTTTGTCATTTTGGTTTTACTTTTAACGTTTTTTATCAGTGAATATCTCCATTATGTAATGATTACATCTATCATGGGAATTTGTACATGTCCATAACACATCTTGTTACTTTATCCTTTTTTTCTCCCTTCTCTTTCTGTTTTCTTCAACTCTTCTCCTTCCCATTTGCAAATCCTCTATTTCCATTTTTTCAGTCTTCATTCTGTTTCCTTTCCCTTCCTTCCTTCCCATCTCCCTCTATCTCTTGTTCTCCTCCCCATATAAAAAATTCTCTGTATTTCCTAATATTCCTTAACTTGTCACTTTTTGCATTTGACAGGTTAGTTTGATACTTCAGCTTAATTCTCATTGGAGTAATTGCTCATTATTCCCTCTGCCTTTCCTTGACAGTATTTTGCTCATTTGTTATTATTTATTTCAAATTGATTGCTCAATTGTATTCTCCTGCCATACTCCTAAGTATGAAGGCAACAAATACAGTATTCTCAGAAGACTGGTACTTAGAAGATATTCCAAAAATACAATATTAGCAGGTTCCCACTATGTAATTAAATATAGATATCAGTATTTCATCACATATAAGATCTAATATTTACAGTAAGCTCACACGACCATTAGCATGTTTCTATTATTCTAAAATTGATACATCATACTTCTGCATACTAAATATAGCCATTTACAAGATTAATAGCCTATCTCTCACTAGGCTAACTTGGTAACTTTTTATCTTGGTTGAATCCTCAGTGTCATGCTGGGTGGCTAGTTCACAATTTTCTCTTGGGAGATACCAGTTAAGTATGTAGCTGAGGTTTGGTCTCATACATTAGGAAGTCATGTCTCTGCACATGAGCAAAATAACAAAAAGACATGGGTAAGAATAAAATGTAATTCTGGTTTTCTTGACACTTAAATTATACAGTTTAATAGTTGTGTAATTAAACAATCATTCATTGAAGAGCATTACTAACTGCAGAACATTCTGCACTTAAAAGGTATGAGATCAGGGAGGTACTTATTTATGTAAGACTTGAAAAATGTCATTAAACTTGGTTCACAAACACATCTAAATGTCAGATGAACTGACAGTACTGCTTCCTGTCCTTTTACAAACTACCGAGATTTTAAAGTAAGTTATGAGTTGAAAGAATTAAGAACAAATGAAAAAATAAGAGTTTATTGCATGTTAGCTCAAACTATTTAAAGCAAAGAATTTCTAAGTGAACTTTTCAGAATGGCTAAAGTGATAATCTGAAACTGACCCAGTTTGCACACACGTTTGGAATGAAAAGTAGGGTGTACTGTGTGACCAATTGCTGACCGGAATTATACTTAATATTTCAAAGTCCTTGATTTCTCTAAAAATGCTATGGCCAAATTATCAATACATGACAAGCTACTCTTATAATCTTAAAACTTCTTATAATCTGCACAGCTCTCTATGTAGACTTGCTATGGCTATTATTTTTGCCGCTTTCTCAATGTGTCTTTCTCAGTTCTCTACTGATGCCCATTGGCCACCTCCAACCACTTACACATGTGTCTCAGATAAGATCACTACACAATGTATGCGTGAATTGAAATATTACCTTATGCAACATCATTTTGACAATTGTATAATTAAAAAATAAGGACAAAAGGAATACTTAGGCTAAATATTTTTTATCCTAAAAGTTTACAGTGACTGCTATAGCTCACTACTTAACAGCTGTCTTATGTTTACATTTATTTTTAGGAAAAAGGAATGTTATCTAAAATGTTTTGGAAAATTGGTGATAAATATAGTAATTTCAGAGATACCGTATTTCCAATTGTCTGATTCCTAGTTTAAGCTAAATAATCAATCAGCAACTATAACTATTAAATGCTATGGTATGTACTGCATAAGGAAATAAAATTAAATGATAATTCATTTTATATATGAGCTCACTGTCCAGATAAATACAGCAATCACATATGAAACAACTTAAGCATAATACCACAGAACATTGTAAAGTAATAAATGAGGTCATGTAAATGTTAATTATTGCAATCAGATGTATTATTGACTGAGTATGAAGCATTATATTGCATATTTAACCTGTATAATATAATTTTCACTGTAAGCCTTCCTACCTGGTTGTTCCTACTTTACAGACATGGATCTCTTGAGAGTCCTTCAGTCTGAGTACGCTAAGCTTGAGCCCCATTTGGGAAATAAGACAAAGTTTGACTTTGAAGAATAAATAGTAAAAAAGAGTAGATTCTCATCACAGTACTTAAATTATTGAATTCAAGGTACACCTTGACTTATCATATATTTTTAGTGTCTTTTCTTTAAAGACCCTAAGCAGAGTAGATACCTCTCTAATTTCACAAATAACATTGCATGTATGACTATTTTAAAAGTGAAAAATTCATGCAGAACAGTTATGGTTACCTGAAAAGACAAAGAAATTGGGTAAATAGAAATTGAAATGTAAGCAGTAAAGATCCATACACTTGTAATTTAAAAAAAAAATAAAGTTACTATTATTGCAGTAAAGGAAATAGTCCTGCTAAGAATATCTAAATTTAAACTGATAACTTTCTTCACAAATGTGTTTCATTTCTCCTCCTTATCCCAGTGAATGGTGGCCCCCATCCTTTCCATCCTCCACACTTGACAAACATATATAGTCACTCATTTAGGCTTCAGGCATTCAAGCACAGGCTTACTGTTCCAGCACTGTGACTAACTGAGCAGATGACCTGATTCCTGGATAATTTCCCCATGGGAAAGACACAAATAAAACAGTTCATATTCTATAAGTCACTATAATTAAATTATAGATAAGATCTCTCTAAAATTTCCTATTATTGGCATACAAACCATGTAGACTGCTAAGCTTTTGTTAAATGTTCCAAGAAATATAACCAAAAAACTTTGTACTGAGCTTATTATGTATATGAGTACCTGGATATATATATATATATATATATATATATATATATTGTGTGTATATATATTTGTGTGTATATATATGTATTATATACATTCTTTATGGATATATCACAAATTAAATTCTGTTAAGTACACAAGCTCTACAACAGACATAGCTGTATTAATTTAAATATTAGGTTTACCATTTCCTAGAAATGTTATCATGAGTATATCACTTCTAAACTGCCAGCTTCAGTAAAACAGTTATATGAATTTGCACTTAATACAAATAAAATACTTTACATAATACCCAGGAATAGTAAGAATTCAAGAGTTAGCCATTTTCATTAAGCCATGGAGCTTTATCTATAAGATAATTATATGTATACATTAATGTCTATACTATGACTTAAAAGGACTAGAGAATATATTTTAAGTGATTTTTGAAAAAATATTATTTTATTAAGAAAACTTGCCTTTAAAATTATAGTTTATGTTTTCAAACCATTCTATTCATCCAAATCACCTGCATCAATAAAGCATAGTTACTTTAGGATAAACCCACGAGATCCATAACGATAGAGGTCAGTTCAAATGGGTAGAGTCTACGGAAGAATAAAGGTAAGGAAGAGCAGAAACCAAACAGGTGCTTTGCCTTCTGAGCTACCAAAGAAATACTCCAACTACTGATAGCTGCTCAGACATTCTGCCAATTGGCCTTTCCTTCTCACTTCATGAATATTTCATAAACCATCAGCTTTTCAATTCCCAAAGATCAGAAATGGCCATTAGAGGCCTCTGACAGGCCATTAACAGTCCACAGGTCACACATAGTGACAGTGAATGAACTACAAGTGAGCTTCCTAAAGGACTATTGAACTATAAATGACTTTGAACTCTAAAAGTCAATTCCAAATGAGGAGATTAAACACGTGTTAAGCAAATGCAGCATCACTCAGATAAGTAAACAGTAGTACACACTGGAACACATGTTTAAATAAGTGAGTTTCAGATGTCTGATTAGAATCTCTACTGAAACTCCAAACCTTAGCACATTTTTAGACTATTTCTTGCCAGTGATATGTTGCAAAATTTCACTCTGAACACAATCCTCCCTTCTTGGTTTTCTTCTTCCTTTTTACCTATCTCCTGCTTGTCTATCCCTTGCTTTTAATGTACTCAAAACCTTCAAAGTTGAACTTGATTCTGAAGTCATTTAATGAAATTGATTCTCCAAAGCTAGCTGCACTCTGGCAGAAAATGAGACCAGGAAGTAGGATGAGACCATTCATTAATCACTGTCATTAGGATACAGACATTCTTCCAATAAACCGTTCTAACAATCTAAATTATTATACATGCAAAGTCACAAATTTCAGAAAAATGAAACACTTAATATATACTTTGACTAATTTTATTTTAAAGCCCTTCTCAAAATTTGAATGGTATAGCTTTATGCACTTCAGATACACATTTCATCTTCTTGACTTTGGATAAGGAAAAGTGTACACAATAGGTCCCCAACAATGCAAAGACAAGTCACTAGATCATAATGCTCTTAACCAATGGGATAGGGTCAAAGAAATATTTATTGGTGATGTCAACTGCTGTGTTCAGGAAAGATGTTTAAGAGGCCAAATAGAAAATTACAGATTTTTTTCTCCATCTCTGGAAATCTACAGAATAATTTTATGCTGGTTAAGCGATACTGTCAAGCATCTAAAATATTTCATTAATGCACCAGTTTAGTAAGTTTCATCAGTTTTCAAAAAATGAAGAGAATTATATCTACTCATTATAAACACAGTTATATACAAATATCTGTATTTAAATTTTCAAATCTAAAGTCATAGTATTAGAGTGTTCCTGAAGTTGGTACAGTTAAAGTCTACGTAGGATAATCAGGTTAACTTTAACATAAGTAGAGTTTCACCAGTTGATATAACATTATTTTAAAAGCTAAATTTAGTCACTAGTGACATAAAAATATGACAGATAATATCCAGAGTACTTGAGGAAAAAAGGAATTGAAGTTTTTTAATTATAAAAATATAATTGCAAGATTAATATTTTTAAAACAATGTAAAAAAATAACATCAGGGCTGAGGGCATGGTTAAATGTTGGTATGCTTGCTTAGTATACACAACATTGTGTGTTCATTTTGCCACATCACAAAAAAAGAACAAGAATAAAAATTGAAATCACATCTAATGGAATTCAAGGGAAAAGACATTATATGTGAAAAAAGGAGTTTACTTTATGGCTAAATGTATGAATTGGTGTGGAAATAGAGAAACTATGAATCTTTATATTTTGCATGTCACAGCATCAAAATATATCAAATATATCAAATGGTTAAAATGCAAAAAATCAATCTCATAATATTTGTAAGAGAACAGTTTTATATATTAGTATTTGAAAAGTCATGAAGACTAGAGAAGAATTAAAATGGTGAAGTAATAATATTTTAAGTAAAACTGATTTAATAACTGAAACTTAACACCTTTCAAATTGCTATTAAACATTTAAAAGTTTTTAGCATAATTCACAATGCAAATGTTCATTGCGTTCTAATCTGTATAAGAATATTTATGAACAATAACAATTCAACAAAAAAATTAACAACAGAGTTACATAAATTAAAAAAATCCCACTTGAAAAATTTAATATTATTTCCAAATATTTTTAGCTCAAAACAAAAAATAACAATGTAGTTAAAGAATATTTAGCAAATAATTATTCCATATATCAATATTATGAATTAAGATCAGAGCTGTAGACAAAATCTCATTGCTATAAAACTTTAAATAAACAACAGTGAAAATTAATAATCAGGAAACTCAAGAAGCTAGCAAGAGTAACAAAATTAACCTGCAGAAAAATGGAATTGAAATACAATCATAAGTCAATTAGAAAGTAGAAACATAAAATAAATCCAAGACTTGATCTTTTAAAGAAGCCATAGATGGAATTCTTCCATCAAATCTTCAACACAACAGAGAAAAACAAAAAATAAGCATAAAACAAGGGTAAGTGAAGTTTATATATGGAGAATGAGAAAAAGAATAAAACTACATACTTGGTTATTATTTTCTAACTAAAAATCAATGCAAAGTGCATTTTTATAATTTTGAAAATCTTGATAGAATGGATTTATTTAGAAGAAATATGTTACTTAAACTTACTTAACGGTGAGCCTACCTGCCTACTTACATACCATTGTTAGAGACCACTGCCCAGAGCCCTCTGAACAGCGAATCCCCACCAGGATGCATGCTTAGTCTCCTTTCTTCATCTTCTCTCTGAGAATGCAATATCCACATTCTTATCCTGCTCTTGCACAGCCTGACCCTTTCGGTGGTACAGTATCATCCTAGCCTCTGTCTACCTAATGAACCACCTGTTGGATTATTTCCAAAGATTGTTTGCTTCCCTGCCTTGTTCCACACAAATAAATGTAAACTCCATCTTGTAGATTGTTTTTAACCTGTGAACTCTAAGACTCTAAGTAGGGTCTGTGGCGCAGTTGGTATTGAATATATTTGTTGGGAGTAAGTGAATCAATGAAGAAGATACTGGTATGTCATTTGTAGAAAACTGGTGATTTTTAAACACTGTGGTTTGGGTAGTAGACTACCATTTGTTACAGCTACAATAAGCTATGTGTAGTGATTACAGTCAAGGAAAGAGATAAGGAAAGATTAAAAGAGAGAAGGAAAGTGAAGAAGAGGAGGAAAAAGGGAAAGAGAGCTGCCTATTTGATCTCCTGTTTCCATGAAGGTCTTGCAGTCTGTATACAGTTAGAATCAATGTGAGAAGATACTTAGTCTTTTATTTTAACTGCAGAATCTCTGACGACCCAAATGTATGTTGTACTAGTTCTTGTTAAAAGCTTTCTACATTTTCCTAGCTATGTCCCTTTGTGTAGCAAGAATTCTCAGATTTAGAGGTAGAGCAGTTTGATTTGTTTTGTTTTCTTCCTTATGACAGGGGAACAGATAGTTCTCTTAAGGGGCTACAATGAAAACTGTTTTACTTTGTTCAATGAACTCCACTAAAATGTGGTTCCAACCTACTCAGAGACATCCACAAGTTCCTCTTAATAATATGCAAAAGCTTTTCCTTTTTCTGTTATAGAGCTTTAATTCTGAAAAGAACTTAAAAAAAACCTAATTTTACCTACATCCAGCTCTTCAGAACTGGTTAATGTTTACAACTATAATAGTCATTGTTTTAAAAAGTTTGAAGAAGTCATAAATACCTTCGTATATTTGCCTGTGCTTTTAAATTATTTAGAAATTGGCACTGATTTTCCAAATTAGCATTTCCCCTGGTAACCCATTTTCCCCCAAGAAGTTAAAAATCTTAAACTGAAAGAGATCAAGTCAAATACCTGAAGTGGAGCTTCAGGCTGCTTCTCACTTGGCACTGGAGGAGCTGGAATTTCCGGAACAGATTTTGATGTCTTCTTTTTGGCTTTTTGCATTTGAATATTGGTGAAATAGTTCACAGCAGCAAACTCAATAAGGGCCGAAAATACAAAAGCAAAGCAAACAGCTATGAACCAATCCATGGCGGTAGCATAGGACACTTTGGGCAGAGAATGCCTTGCACTGATGCTTAGTGTGGTCATAGTGAGGACTGTGGTTATTCCTTTAAGGCAAAAGAGCAGAGACAGAAATGGGTTACTGTTATTGCAATGCAAAGCAAGCAAACAAACAAATAAACGTTAGGTTGGATGAGGTTAACAAAATTAACAATAATTCAAACAAAACCATCTTTGGTGGAGGATGTGAGTCCTAGTGGATCAATGAAATTAGCACGGGCTTTGGAGTAAACTACATATATTTCACTTTGTGGCTCTTTTAATCACTAACTCAATGTCATTTGGATTGTTTGGAAAACTCTTTAGAGCTTCATCGATATCTATTGTATTTACTGTAAAAATTTAAAGTAGCATATTAGTAAATCAATACTGGAACCTGGGCCAGTAAACCTAAGGAGTCGATACACACCTAGCGGGAAGAATGATTCACTGAAGCAATGATTCTCATCCAGGAGTGGAAAGTTGTGAACAGTGGCCTCCTAAATTGAAGAATCAGAATTTCCTGGGTAAGCATGGCCCACTGCTATTGAGAATTACTGCCAGAAAAAGTACAAGTTATATATACATCTTTTTCTATTCTTCCTCTTTGGTACTGGAATGGAACTCAGGGCCTTTCCACTGAGTTACATCACCAGACCTCTTTGAAAAAAAAAAAAAAAAAAAAGAATTATTTTGATTATTTTGAGTTACAGACTTGCCTAAGTCACTAAGTTTTTAGGCTGAACTGACTCAGTTTGCCAGAGTGCTAGGATTATAAGCATGTACCACCATACCCAGCTAAATCTTCATTTGAATATTATCTATTGAGTTAAAATAACAAAGTTACTAGTTCAGGGGCAAGGCCTCTAAGGAACTGCTTTCAGGAAAATCTCCTCCTTTGCCTTTGCCATGTCAGTCACCATTCTCAAAATTCCACTTAACAGTGGAACTATAAAGTAATGTATTATGTGACGATGCTAATATTTATATAGTGGTTTCTGTTTCCATTGATGTCTGTTTCTCTGACACATATTTTCTACTTGGGCCTAGAAATTCCGATGAGAATTTGCTATATACTTATGAAGGCATTCTGTGTTATGCCTAGGGAAGGTCCTGAAGTAGACACACAAGGAGGAAGAGGAGGACGATTTAGTGGTGGTGAGAATGATGAAGAGAATGACAACAAGGAAACATCTAAACATTCCAATCCATGTCAGTCACCAGCTGAAGAGTAAATAGTGCACATTCAGCAGAAGACATAGTTATGCAACAATAAGGAAAAAATCATGTTTTAATTTAGGGTGAACGATATTGTCTCAACTTAGAATTTAGTTATATTCTGCCTTATATTTTTCTCTTACTGTTCCAGAGATATAAACCTCATATTCAACTTGGTTTTTTTGTTTTTTGTTTTTTGTTTTTTGAGACAGAGTCTCACTATGTGGTTCAGGCTGGCCTTGAACTCACCAACTTAATCAAGTAGAACACTGCTGAGGGCAGATATATTAGATACAGGTTCAGGGATCACCATAGTATTTTATATAGGGAAAGGCAAATGATAAATGCCCAGTAAATAAAAATTCATTTTTCCAGTTCTTCTCTAATCTATTTTCTCTAAAACCTCTTCCTTTCACATTTTTTCCTGAAGCTTCGGTAGAGCATGTAAACTCTGCCATCTATTTAGCACACGACCTACAGACTTTTTAAAAACATTCTATATACTGTATAAAGAAATATGAGCATTTTCTGTATTTTCTTTTATAATTTTTGTGCGTTGCTTAATCCTTCATTAACCTAAAATATTTTGTATGCTCAAATGCATACACATCTAGGAAAATGCAACCTTGTGTATTTATTGGACTTCGTTTCAGAAAGAGCTCAAAAAATTAGGACAAGGTACTATCCTCATGCTAGCTATGAGACATGTGAATAACGACCAAACTAACTTTGAAAATCTATAGCTACAAAGTTTAAAATAAAACTTTATTCTTATAACAATTTAGGAATAATGCGCTGTTAAGAATTCAGATATGGTCTACAGCTTTTAAAGATATATAATGCTATGTATTTAGTTTTGGTAATAGAATAAGTTCTCCTTTGACTACAAGATAGTCTTCGCTTCTCAGTCTGTATCTGAAAAAAATTCTCTTATTATTCTGGACTAATCAGAAAACTAATGCAATTACTGAGAAATAAAAGGAAAATTATATTCCAACTCTGTGAGGGGACAAAATCACAGGTTCCTGACTTGAATGATGCTCTGGACACTGATATTAAAAAAAAAAAAAAATGCGGCTATGTGGCTACATTTCCTTTTTTCTTTCATTTTCTTGGATCAGTTTAATTTTAATTTTGTGGAATCATCTCTGGATGTTATAATTCCTATTTTATAACTGTAAATTTTAGAAAGTTAGCTGTTATAAAAAAAACAGGTTAAAGGCTTAAAAGTTGCCATCTTTTAGGACATTAAAATGTTCTCTCCACCCACTGTTCAAATTTTTAGAAAGAATTCACAAGGTAAGAGTGCACTTATTATAACTGGTGTCAGGTAGATCTTTTGGTTGAATAAACACAAATGTGAAGTAGCAAATAGAAACCAAACCTTCAAACAAGAATTCATGCTTTTTCTGCATCTAGAAAGGTGGCTCATTTGCTTTAAATAGCTTAGCTGACTCTTCGTTGAAAACATTTCAAAGCCATAATTTTTTTGACACGTTCAAGTATTGATGCCAGGACTTGCACTTAGAATGCTGAAGATGAACTATACTGGTTGGCCAAGGAGCTGGGAGAAGATACGAAAGAGGAGGCTAAGACTGTACACAGAGTGAATTTTTGGCTAGCCATTCCTAGAAAAGCCAGCAGTAATGATTTAGATATGCCAGCTGGCATTTACTTACATCTGATGTTTTACCATACAGGGATAATTAGAAAACTTAATATCATACAAGTTTGGAGAGAAAAGGCTTTTGCAAAGAGTTTAGCACACTCTGTTTCTCAGATTCACACTGATGTTTTTGGGTTTTGTTTTTGCATAGTACATAGGGACATTTCTGACCTAGCTGATTTCCTTCTTATGAAGGAAGAGGGAAATAAGAATTCAGAAAGAGAAAAACTAGCCTAGAATTAATATTCAACTAAACTTCATATGAAACAGATTGGCAATGCCCTCAAACACCTCATATTTTACTTATCTAGGAAAACACCATTTGAGATCCTCAGTGAGGCATTTAATAGACACCATTCAAAAACATCTTAGGTCATTGAAGCCTTAATTATTGATATAATACTCTGAATCAACAAAATCAATATTGTGGCACAATGGCACAATTGGATGAATTTCAACTTTCAGATTGAAAACCACTCACAAAGTAGCTATAAACACATTCATATGCTCTCACCAAGCAGCAACTCTGGAATTCTCCACAAGCCTTTAACTGGCTGTGAAAGCAGACAGAATGAGTTCTCAATTCTAGACAGATATTGTCAATTATGTGACTTGATATATGTTTCTTAGTTTTTTGGGGGGATGGGCTACCAGGGATCGAGCTCATGACCTCGCGCTTGCCAGGCAGACGCTTACATCATTGAGCTAAATCCCAGGCCCTTGTTTCTTAGTATCTTTAAGTTATTTCGTTTACCTATACAAAATTAACATTGACAACTTTGCTGAATTATTATGAAAGTAAATGAGATGACTCTAAAACTATATGTAAAATCTGTCATTATTGGGACCAGCAAAAATTACTGTTCTTAACACATGCTATTTAACTTCCTTATATTATCTTATTTGAATAGGAAATGTTAGGTGAGTACAGACATAACCAATACTATCCCTTACTACACCACTGGAAATTTCTATTATTTGGGAACAAGTAAGACTGAACAGTAGCTACCAGTATGCAATCAGTTGAGAAAGCATTCAACATTTGTCAACTAATTATAATTCTATTAAAATATTCAGGTTATTCACATTGTAGCACCAACTAGTTATTCTCAGGTGAGATAGGGGACAGCATGGACTAACAGATTAATAAGCAGCCTTTAAATACTATGTATTATGTGCTAGGCATTATTCCAAGTGCTTTATTCCAATTAACTCATTTGATCCTCAACAACCTTGCAAGTGAAGTGTAGCCACCCATCCTCTTTTAACATAAGAAGAAACAGAAACAGCTCACTGCAAGTTCATAGCTATTACATGGTAGATTCTAGGATTACAGTCAAAGTCTGCACTTGTGACACCATTATCTCTTTATCATAGCCCATCTATGATGGGTCAATGTTTTCTGTTTTAGCTCTTTAGGAACAGAGAAAGAAGTGATAATAAGCATAATATGCATAAAAGTGATTTTTAAAATTATAAACCCTAACAGAAACATAAAGTTTAAATAATTTTAATGATGACAGCCCCTTAAATAATGTTTTTGGTATTATGAGTTAATGGAGTTCGACCTGGGGCTCAGACTCAGTAGATAGTTTTTGTCTAGCCAGGCTACCTTTGAATATGTAAGGACCCAAAATGAGTGCAAGTTTTAAAGAAGATAAAGAACATCAAGAACTTCACAATGTCTGATACTACACAATAGACATGATAGATAATAGATAGACATACATATAGATGATAGATATTTTCTTTAAAAAACCAATGAAGACAAGTTAGAACCAAACAAATTACTCTTGCACAAGAGAAGTCTGAGAGAGTAACATACAATCTGTGTACCAGATGTCCTATACTGAGTACTAAACATAACACTTTTTAAACTCTCCCAGAACTATAAGAGAAAGATATATTAACACAATTTAAAGACAGAGAAAATGTGTGGTAGATGTGAGTTTTAAACTCAGACCTATTAGTATCCAATGACTAGATTTTTTTTTCTTTTATTTTTGCACCCATCTTTAGTAGCTAAAATTTATTCCACTTGCCATGTGAAGTTATTCTTTAACTGAACCTCATATCTCTATAAAGTAGGTAGGACCACTACACCTGCCCATTACCCTCTCTGCCTCTTAACACTGGCCGCCTGTATGAATTTCTCCTGTATGATTCCAATACCTTCTTATGGAAGCCTGAGGTAAAGGGAGGTAGCTGGGTTTGGAGGAAATAGCTCTGCAGAAGGAATCCGGGTTTCTTGAGGAAACTAGGTGTCCTTTTGGCAGTTCTCTAAAAGAGTAGGAGGTAGGATGAAAGCTCTCCCCACCCTCCAGTGTCTTATCACTAGTCTTTCTGCAGTTATTATCTGATAAGGGATATTATACCATAGCTTTGGAGCTACTAAATATACAAGCAATGGGACACTGGTATCTCATGTGAAGATTATGCCTCCATTTCAGAGAAAATCTGATCATTTTCCGTCTTACCCCACCACTGAATGTTTTCACTAGTCACAATAAACAGATGAAAACACAGAGAAAATATTAAATTAAATAGATATAAGTAATTTAGTGATATAAAAGCATGAATGATATGTAAAAGACTCATTAGCAGATATAAAAACTTTAAGCACATACATTCTGTTCTGGACTTCTTATGATTCAGAACACTATAAGAAACTAAAATAAAAACAATAAAATGTTGGTTAAGAAAAAAATTATGTAGATATAATAATGAGCTTGTAAATTAACACATATCTTCCAATTCAATGCATTTAAAGCATTTCCATTTTGTTCCTCTTCACTGAAGTCCAAGTTATTCTAAGGCTTTCACATTCATTCAGCCATGACTTTTATTTGTTTTATTTTAAGCTCATAGTGCATTTCATTTTAACATCTAGTTATAATTTTAATTAAATTACACTGCTTTATGTTAGAAGCCCAAGAATATTACTAAAAGTGAAACTGTATCCAGGTTCTCTGTTGGTCATCACCCTACTGGTTCTCAACCAGGGAACTCTGATGAGGTACCAGAGAAAGAGACGGACTGCACGTATCTTCTCAAGTATTAGTACTTTGCATTTACTAGGGAAAAATGAAAGTTCATATGATTCTTTATCCAGTACAGTTTAATACACTGATGATATTTCTAGAAATATCTAAGGGCTATTCCCCTAAATTGTGATTAAAACATGATGCAGATAATAACATCCAATAAATGAACAGCATTTACCAAATACAGTCCTAGCTGGAACTGATTCCTTATTTATCCAGAATGAAACTTGAGAAAGAATCACCGTCATAATGCAGGGGATATATGTCTGAATCATAAAATAGCCCATCTTCCGTCTGAGATGAAAGTGAACTGTCATAACAATGTATTCACCTACCACAAAAACATGAAAAAGAATGCATTATTGGTTCTGCAGGCAATTATTCAACAGCTTCACAATCACATTTCAGAATAACAAACAATATTTTAGGCAAAGTAATTCTCTTTTGCCTAATACAAAGAATAAGAGCTATATTGATTCTTAACAGGGGTAAGGGGCAAAGAGATGATATTGGACATCATTATTCAGAAAACAGTTTTGTTCCTTGTTGCCATTAATCAGTTTAATAAATTGGAGTGTAACTTTTAAAAAGTGGTTGCATTGAATTCTGCTTTGAGGTTCTAATACTGTTAAAGTAATCAGCTTTCATTTTTAGCAATTCTTAAGAGCAAAATTTAGACGTAACTTTTACAGGAAACCAGTAGAAAAAAAACTAAGATTTAATTTTGAAAAGAAATGAAACACATTGCATTTATATATGAAATATGTAAAACCATTTATAAACATATGCTCTGTACACATTTTATAGGCATACATGGTCAAGGAAAAAGCTACTTAATTTTCAGGAAGGCAATACATACATATAAATCATACATATATGAACAAAAATACAAACAAATATGAAAAACACAGGTGCCTAACTTAAAGAGCTAACAAATTAAACCCTACATTTTTTGGTAACCGTTGATAAATATTTTTACTCTTATACCTGAAAAAAAGCACACTAAGGCATTATTTAGGAAGCAGTGATTTCATTTAGACTGAAACAATTCAAAAACCTCAAATGCTCCAGATGTGTTAAGCCCTACTTGCAAAAGGAAAATGAGTATCTTTTTTAAAAAAAAATTTTTTTCCTGGACCAATAAGAGACAAAATGCCCTGTTAGAGCCTACTACACAGTTTCATAACTGATGTGAAGACAGTGTCCTTAAAATGATGGTCATCATGACTGGTGTTTCGGAGAGCAAAACTGTGTGATTTAAAGGATAGGAGGATGTTGCTAATTTCAAGACAGTGTGTGGATTTATACAAAGCAGAAAAGAGAGTAAGTTAAATATTTTTAATAAGAGCTTGTGAGTCCATTATATTTTTCATAATTAATTTTTCTTCCTTCCATTTTAAATTTTAAACTAGTTTATGAGGTAAAATTGGCACAAAAATGTTGTAAATACTTAATGTCTACAACTTGGCTAGTTTGAAGGTAAGTATCCATCTGTGAAACCGTCACCACCATCTGTATCATAAAGTTATCCATCACTTCCAAAATATCTCTTCATTTTTTATTTATTATTTTTTGAGATAAAAATACCCAATACCTACCCTCCTAACAAATATTTACGTATTCAATATTGTATCATTAACAGTAGGTACTCTCTCTAGGGTGTTTTGAAAATGCACCACTTAATGGACCAGAAAAGAAACTCCTATCAGACACTGAGTATTTTTCAAAATGTTTTTCCTTGACAGATAACAGAATATATACCCTGCTAGAAGGCCACTGTACAATTTCAGACTGATGTGAAGAAGTGTCCTTAATTTTCAACTTCCCAGCCTCCAGAACTTCTGTTCTTTACTAACTACTCAGCTTTCAGCAGTTTGTTTCAGTAATATAACTGGACTAGAACACCTATCATCAAAACTTAGCATTTTCTTGGTGATACATGTACATCAGAACGCTTTTACAGTAAGACATAATCAGCTGATTCCCAGTCAGTAAGATTGAAATTAAATTTTATGGTTCCATTCACATTCTAAAGCTAAGAATAATGGATAATAAGCATTCATTTACTTGTGTGACAACTTTAGTACCTACCCTCACTGTATTTTGTAATTAACCTTTAGATTTTTACTTTTATTTTGGAAAAACATTGACACGTGACTTAAAATTGGGCAAGACAAAATTTTCATAAAACACCAAAGAGGTAGACTCAGAGTTTTGTCTTATACTTTTGTTGAAAATAGTTTTAGTACATTTGATTACTGATTTTTGTGTCTAAATAAGAAAACCAACTCTTTTCTCACATCTCACCAACTCAGAATTTATTTTAAACTGAAATTAGATTATAAATGTAAATAAAGAAATTCTGAGTTGTGGTTTATGCATCAATTCTATTTCTGAAAATTTTTTTGTGCTCCTGAAAATACTAAATATTTCAGCCTAAAAGCCAAGACCATACTTTATTGCTGATGCTGAGAAGCATATTGGATTCAATTATTAAATGACTCACCTGTAATGGACTTGATAGTCTCACTTGACACTGTTTGCCCAATCAGATCATACTGAACTAAGCTGGAAGACTCCTTTGGCACCTCCACTGATTTCTCAGGACCCTTTGTCCAGGTATAAATCATCTCACTCTTTGGATATGCATCTGAGTGACAGAAGAAAATGTGGTTAGAGTCAGAGTTTCTCTTTTGTCAGCAATGGCAATCGGCATGTAAGAATGTAACACATGTTCAAGAAAGATGGGAAAAATGAGAATAGTTTTCATTATGTTTTATTCAAACATGCTTACAATTTAGGAAACTAGATATTAAATAAATAGCTGTGCGATTCAGCAGGATTTATTGGTTTTGTGCCAAAGAATTGGAGAAGAGACTAAAATTGAGGCATCCACAGGGCTACATATGCATCAGTGCCCTTGGACATGTTTTCATGCTAATAAGATGAGCAGCTGAAAAACAGATGCATTAACCCCCAAAACAGTACTGTTGAACTCCTACTGTTTTCATTTCTCTCCTCCAGTGCTTGACCAATACTGACTTCTGCCATCCTAAAGCAGCTCCTCCTCCATTTAGACATGCACCAGATGCTCCCTCTAACAACACAAAATAAAATAAATTTCTACTGGTGGGGGAGCTCTCCGGGGGGTCACTGCTTGTACAATACCTTTGGGCAATACTCAGGCTATTTGGTAACCATTCTACAGTGACAACTGGCTATGCTGTTTGTAAAGCCCTCTAGGGACTATAATTACACAACAGTTTCACTACCTTTAAACTCATACATTTAGTACATTTTCCCTTCTATCTTCAACGAATCTTTCCCAGTGGCAATTTAAGCCCATTTTCTATTATTTGGTGTTCAGTGCAAAAGGAGACCAGCTGCTTGCTTACCAGTCTACCCAAAACAGATAGCTTGGCTCACACACAAATAAGTACCAAAGAACTAAAATGAATTGTGTGTCATTGCTCCCTCCCTGCTTCCTACAAACCTTCCTAAAATGGCTAGAACACAGGTGATCCTCAGCAGAATTGTTTAATTCTACAAAAGAAATCAATACCTGGAGTGATCCTCTTTACAAATGACCTTGCAAAACAAACTATGAGGCTTGTGTCCATCAGTTTTAGTATTACACAGTTATGTGTCAGCATTTATCTCCTGAGGTCCATTCATACTGTGTCAGCTATTGGAAGTCCTGTATACTCTGTTCTTGTCTGTCTGTGACATTTTAAATCAGGTATCCTGCTCTTGGCTACCCTACCTTGCTAGAATAGCCTTTTTCCCCCCTAGCTTTCCTCACTCCTCTGAATTATAAAAAAAAAAAATGTTTTTCTCTTTCCAGAAAAAAGTAGGGTTCTTACTTGCCAAGTATGACGTGCCTCACTTTTTAATTCCCAATCAGAAAACATCAGCTTTCAAAATGTAAACTCTTATTTTTATACAAAGCCTGATTGAGCACCAACTATGTTCAAGTCACTCAGAAGGGTGCTTATAGGAGAAGCAGAGGAATGAGAAGGAGCAGAAAGGACTTCCTCTGGGTAAGAGGAAGAGGCCTTTTAATTTTGGACCCAGTGAGATCATACTTTCTCTTTATGCATCTTTCCTGTTTTTGTCTTCTCTCATTAAATCACTGGTCAGGGAGCAAATGACTTTCTCTAGCTTCAAGTTGGCTCACTGAATATTGTGATTACTAGGGTTATAAAAAGAACGGTGACTGCCGATTCTCATTAAGTTAAGCAATGAGCAATGATAACAGCAGGCAACTGTTTCCCAATCAGTAAGAACAAGCATGAGTCTGAAGCAATAGTAAAAGCCAGCAGCTATTTCTGGTAGATTCTGATTGAATCGCATGTTGAGCAGACCTTAGAAGAGCAATCACGTTTCCTTGCCATCTCAGAGAAGAGAGCTTGAGGAAAGGGATCTCCCTCCTTCCATTCATGTTCTTCTTTTGACTTTATCTTTACAAAATGTCCTAAATACATCTATTTCCCACTTACTCCTTTACCATCATCTGAGTCTAAATCACTGCCAACTTTGCTTGTACTAAAACAGCAGACTCCAACCCATATAGTTTAGATGTCCCTATATTTCACAACTGACTTTAATCTATTGATGATGACTTGGTCTACTTGGGCTATCCATGCAGGTATATTTTGTTTCTGGATAGGGGAGTTTTAATTCCTCATGTTAAATTGTTAGTGAATAGTGTCTTAAAAATCGTACCTTGGATAATTTTTGTCATGAATTGTGACCATATTTTGGATTATGAAAAAAAAAATATATATATATATGTCATCCTGCATGAAATAATCAGAAATCTGAACAAAAATTTCTATTAGAACTTACAACTCCCAAATTTCAAAGGGCACGCATGACCATCCATGGGAAAATCCACCAATCTCATGGGACACTCCGCACTTATAGTGAGTCTATGATGGAAAAATGCAATTAAATAAAATCAATTCTTTATGAAAATGAATTATAAAGATTCCCAAAATGGAAGGGAAAGAAAGAAGGAAGAAAGGGAGGATAAAGGAGATAGAGAGGGACAAGAAAGGGAAAAGTATTAAGGCAGAAAAAAATTACCTCATTGTGTATAAAATAGTACCATTTCTCATAATTCTAAAAAGTTTATTTGGAGCTGTCATATTATGTGAAACAGATTTCTTTCCATTTCTGAAGAAAGTATCAGGGGTCCATACTTTTGTTACCATCATATTATTCAGTCTCAAAATTTCAATAGGGCCATCATATTTTAGTCTTTTGTCAATCCATGTCTGTCTGAAGAACACATCCATTGTATATTCCTAGGAAAATTAATTTGTGACCTATTCAAATCACAGATGACTGCACATACATATTTAGAAAATTTATTAAATTTCAGCCTCTTTCCCACTCAGGGCAAAAAAAAAAAAAAACCCACCACTATTTCAAATGAAATGAATAGAAGCAAAAATGATCTCAAATCAATAAAGCAACAAGATTCTCAATAATTAGTGTAGGTTGCATCCATCTTGATACCTTCATCTTCTACATTTATAAGAAATAAATTACCACAGAAATTAATCATTCAAAAATAATTACTGTAATTTAGTACAACCGCCAGCACCAGGTAATTACAGTAGTACTTTAATTTAGACCAGATAGCAAAAAATCAGTCAGTGCTAAATTACATAATTAATGATAAGATTGTAAGCGTGTCTTAAAATGAAGTAAGATATTTAAAATATAAATTTTGTTTTCATAAAATAATAAGTTTATGGATAGGGGAGTTTTAATTCCTCATGTTAAATTGTTAGTAGTCAAAATTAGTCAAATAACTCAAGTTAGTTGTTAGTAGTCAAAAGTAGTCAAATAACTCAAAAGTTTCAGATCATTAGAATCCTTTTGTCATTTTAAATAAATACGTTTAACATAAAATAACAATACTAGATGAGGGAATGTTTCCTGAACAGATCTTAGTAATCCAAGCTCTTTAAGCAGAAGACAAAGGAAGAAAAGAAAGGATGGTCAGAAGCAAACAGGTCAACAGGAAACACCACATGTGATTAGCACTGTAGCATTGAGTATATACTTAGTGCAAACAAAACTAACTGATTTCTTGTTTTCTACTCAATAGTTTTCTAAAAAAAAAAAACTACATCTAAAATTATGCTATAAAATGAGTAATAGAAAAGTTCTTTTTGATGAGAATGACTCCAAGTTAATATATATTCAAATGTTAAAGAACTGACATGCAAAAATTTTAGTACCTTTACTTCTCACAACTTCTAAGTTTAATTTGGCCACTCTTTGACTTTCCAATTTTGTGTGACTGACTAAAAAATAAATATTAATTATCTCCGCTCTGGCATAGTTTCTTCAAACTTCAAAAGGTAACTTAAGTTACCCAAGCACTTACCATTTCAACATCAGAAACAGGTCCAAAGCTGGTGACATATATGTCAGTTTTCACTTCTGTGACAGGACCTAGTAAAAAAGAAGGAAATAAGTATGAAAAAAGAATCACAATTTTACAGCTTAGGAGAGTTAGGTAATTAGAATAAATACAGATAAAAATACCATATTCTTAGTAGCATTTGAAGCTATCAGTGAAGCAATAATTTCTAAAATGTGTGTAGACCAAAATACAACCAAAAGGGAGAAAAGAAACCCCATTACTTACCAGGATTGAAAGATATGTCATCCCAGGCATTGTTACAACAGGCAATGTAGAGACACAAAAGCTTTTAGCCTTTGTGATTTTTATAGCCTATCATCTGATTGTCCTCTATAAAGAAGTGAGCTATTAAAAAAGAGGAAATGTGGCTGTAAGAGCAAAGAGGAGAAAAACCATAATGGTTGCATGAAATGCATCTTTGGAAAATTGAGAATACTAGTAAATAAATTTTTAAATGATTCATGTTATTTTTAACAATGGGCATAAAATGGAGCCAGAACAAAGTAGTCCTATAAGATACCCCCATTCATGCTCCACCACTGGTATGTTGTGTGCTCTTTGGCAAATTACTTAGGCCTCAATAGCATCAACTACACCTATCAGGGCAGAGTTTCATAGAGATTTACTTAAACACCGTGTCCATGATGAAAGTACTTACTCCATGTTAGTTCTCGTCTAGTCTCATAATAGCCAAACTCAAGATTGTCTCCCCAAGTCTAAGTAAAACTGGTTTATGAACAAGTATATGTTTTTCTAGGCAAAAGGGAAAGGTGGAATTATGATGACAATATGGCACAGATTCTAGACAAAGGAACGTTAGCATAATTTAGGTTTAGTATGTGTAAAATATGGAATTCTGGAGTTCAAATGTGGCTCTAATACCTTCTAGTTGTATGACTTTGGTTAGGACACATGTCTCCTTAGTTAAAGATTTTAATGAATACTAAAAGTACTAAATGAGATAACAGGTGTAAATCACTTTTCTTAGTCATTAGAATATGATGTGTTGAATAATAATAGTATTTGTTCCTGTAGATAATATAGCATTTTATTACCCAAAGAAAATATAAAAATTGTTGTCCTCCTTGAACATTGTTTCCTTAAATAATATTTTAAATCTGCATTGCCTGAGGCTACATACTCAACAACCTGAAATAAGAACATATGCTATCAAAATGCAATATACCCCTATTCCTTGGATATAGGTTGGAAAACTCAACTTACGCCCAAAAAGATAAAAAGTAATTGTTATCACTTAATGCTCCATGTCTAAAATTAGCCTCATAAAAAATGGTTTTCCTTCTAAAGCAAGAGGATTGAGCCACACAAAGATAGGAGAATGAGAAAATTCTTCATTGGATAAGTATCCTGAGAAAAACACAGCCTTTAAAAGTCCTAAAATGTATAGATCATGCCTATCTTTCATGGATTTTACACTTTAAAAAAAAAAAAACAAAATACACTTTAGAAATTAGAGTTTTCAATAAATTTTATTTGAAGAATTAGAAAAAACAAAGAGATACCAATAACCTCATTAAAGCCAAATTGCTCTAGAAATAGGTAATCCAAAAAGTAGACAATACATGTTGAACCCTAGAAGACAGCAGTTCCATTCAAACAGGTTGAAATGTGGAAGATGTCAACGTGCTATTTCCTTAAATACAAAAAAGCAGAAATACTATGTCATAGCAAGTCAGGACACAGATGACTCAGCAATTAAGGTTGATCACATCCTAAATGGACAGGATCCCTGAGAAACTAAAAGTTACTTTGAAAATCAATTTAGAACAGTTGTTCTAAAGCTTTATATCTGCATCAGTTGGAGGCTTATTGAACTACAGATTGCTGGACCATGGTCTCAGATTGGCTGACTTAGTAGGTTTAAGGTGTGGCCCAACAATTCTCATTTCTACCAAGTTCCTATGTGTGACTGTTCAGTTTCCTATGATGTATAGAGACAGAACTGGTTTATTTGACTCCTAAAATAGAGTTTGCAACATGAATAGCACCAAGAAAGTGAGATGAACCTAAGGGAATGAAAAATTAGGTATTTTACTGTAAGGTTTATTGAAAAGTATGTGATATATGCTAATCCTTGTGTTTAAATTCATTTCATGATAACAGGTGTCTTCAAATTCTTATATATCACTGTACTCTTTCAACAATTCTTGAAAAATGTTTTATGTTCAGAATTATAGCAGCAACATTAGTTTGTGACAGTATTTAGTATCTATTTTACATTACTTTATGGGTCTTTAAAATTGAGTGAGATCTTAAAAGTTTAAGATTGGTGAAGGGATTTCATTTGGATACTGATTCAGTTGGGAGAACTGGGTCCCAAGTGGGAAGAACTGTAAAAGACAAAAGTCAAGGTCAGGGAAAGGCTTGATTGTACTAAAGGAATAGGAAAGGTGCCAGAGAGGCTGAGACAAAATAAAGGAGGGGAGAATAAGAAGAAATGAAAGCCAACAGAGAAAATAAAGACCTGGATACTGCAGACAGAGCATCTACCCTAGAGCGCATATTCTGAAAAGTGGCATCTTTTAAGCAAAGTATTTATAGTTGCTTTGTGCCATGGTGTCTGCTGTTAAAATTACATGAAAAAGAGCTTGGAGGAATGCCAGTGGAAGATGGAGAGATGCATAAGGAGATTGTTATGGGATAAATTATATTTCCAAATTCACATGCTGAAACTCTCAGTACCATGGAATGTGACCGTATTAGAAGATAAGGTCTTCAGATAGAGACCACTACATTAAAATGAAGACACTGAAGTGGGTTCTAATCTAACACGATTGGCGTCCTTCTCCAAAGAGAAGATTAGGACACACACACACACACACACACACACACACACACACACACACAGGTAGGAAACACCATGTAAAGACCTGGAAAGGTAACTAATTCCAAGGCAAAGAAAGACTTTAGAAGAATCCTCTTCCTGATTCCTTGATACCTCAGTAATTGTGAAAAACCAAATTGCGCTGCTTTAACCAGCTTGTCTCTGATACTTTGTTATGGTGATCCTAGTAGTTGAACAGAGGTTATTTCTTCTTGTTTTTACCCTGGATTTCCTTTCTTTGATATTCAGATTAGCCCTGACTTTGCTTGTAGACTGCGGTAAAAATTTCGATTTATAATCCAAAATCACTGAGAGGCCACCATGAGCTTCAAGTAAGGAAATTATATGATTCAAATGAATTATTGTTTTCAAAATCATTCTGGCAGAAGTATAGGCAATAAATTACTGGATGGCTAAGGCAGAAGAAGGGTTTTTGCAAGAGGTGGCTCTCCTAGTCATGCTGACAGATGACAGGGGCTTGGATCAGAGGGATAGCAGTGAGGATGGATATGGGCACCTGTCTGCAACTGCTTGTAGGAGATGGGATTTTTCCAAACTACAATCAGCAGAAATATAATAAATACTATTTAGTGAAGATCTATAATGTACCAAGTATAATACTAAGGTCTTATACTATTTCATTTAAGCACCTCCAAAGGTGCTTTCGTCATGAAAACATTTTGAATCTAGAAACAGCTCATAAATGATAAATACTAAACGTCAAAGCCAGAATTCTAACTCCCTTGCATTATTCTCCAAAGTTGTATTCTAGCTTTACTATACTATTATATGTCATAAAATAAAAACTGAATAGTTAATACTCAATTAAATGTGAAATTATATATCTAGGATTTAATACACTGTATCTACATTTCCTGTTTATTTCATGTATTGCTTTCCTCTTAATCTTATTTTAACCCTTGTGAGTCTGCCTTTTGGCCTGCAACAGCAAAGATGAAATATGTATCATCTTTGAAATCCCAAACTAACATACTGCTTTGCACAAACTAGGTGCTAAATAATTACGTATTTCATTACATATCTAATATCATCTCAGTAGTGATTTTAAAACCCCTCAAAACAGAAAAATTAAGATTCGCATGCTGCATCAGTTAAGCTAAAAATACTTCTTAATGAGAGCAAAAACTGTCTTATTTATATTTGTATTCTCTCATAGAACCAATCCCGAGCCTTAACTGTAATAGGTTACTGATAAATCAGTTGTCAATGAATAATGGTCGCTATGCAATTAAAAATAATTCTTAGAGACGCTTCCTCTAATACTACTATTTAGGATGTTCAAATCAACCTTACTAAGAGCATAATTACATAGAAACCAGATCATTTTGAGCTTGGAAAGATTTCTTCCCATAATTTTACATGCATTTGTGTATCATAAAAGACATCTTTTATTACAAAATCCTTCTTCTTTGGCAATAGGGAAATTATGTTTTTATTCTTTTTTTCTTCTACCTTCTTGTTTGGGAGGGGGAGAATATTTTAAACACTCAACATGGCAGCTAATCTGGAAGGCAAATAAGGTGATCTTCAACAATTGTTTGAAAGAAAATAGCCAAGACCTACAAGGTCTTACTAAATGAGGTAAATAATTTAATTTTGATTCAACTTGCTGCAGAAATGGTAAGACAATTAACCATGTATCAGATAATTTTCCACAGACCTGGTTATAAGGTATCATCTAATTTCATCTCTAATAATGGGGTCAGGTTTACTGTTCCATCATGAAAAAGATTTAAGGTGTTTTGCTGATCTTCAACTTGGTCAATTCTTATTCTTCACAGTGTCCCTGTAACTGGCACCTGGGAGAATATTCCTGAATTTTGTGGCAACCACAGCATGCATCCATCTACATCTTAAAAAGCACTACTACTCTCCAAAACTAAAAAGATTTCATGTATTTATGAGATACAACAACATCAAGAAATCAAGTGGAATATATAAAGAAACATCACATTTTGCTTGCCATTTGCAAAATATAGAAATATGAGCTTCCCTGATTGTTAAATAAAGAAAACAGTTATTCATTGATATAGCTGAGAAAGCAGAAATCACTATAGAGTTCTAGAAGTTTCTTTGCCTTAAAATATATTAAAGATTGGGAACTTTTGTGTCAAAGGAACCCTCTATCAGTGATGGTCTATTTTGTAAATAATTAAAGCCATTGAATCCAAAAAAAAGCATAACATGGGCAAAATATGAAAAGAAGCAATTCACAGAAGAAAAGTTATGGCTACATAGATTTGAAAAGATGCTGAACTACACTGAGACATGATAAAAAGCAGGAAATTTCAGTTTATTTTATTTTTTATTTTTTGTAATAAATACCATTTTGAGTATTTGAATGGACACTCAAGTGTGCATTCTCTCTCTCTCTCTCTCTCTCTCTCTCTCTCTCTCTCTCTCTCTCCCCATGAAAGGATATGTGGATCCTGAAATTCATTTTAATTGTAAAAGGGAATTTCATTTTGTAAACTAACCATGAAAAACCAGTTTAGCATTATCTTGACAAGTTGAACTCCCACTTACACTATGATCCAGAAAAAAAATCTAATTCCTGGTATATATGCAAAAGCAACTATTGCACATTTACAGCAGAAAGTTTGGGCCAGAATATTCACAGTAATACAATCTTGGAAACAAGCAAAGAGTCTACTGCCAGCAGAACAGATGATTAAGCTAGTTCCTATGCAAAGGGAATATCACACAGCAGTCAAAACGATCTGTAACAGTATGCAATGGCAAGAATGAATCTTACCAATACATAATTAAGTTTTTAAATGTCAAAAATTTATACATAGCAAATTCAAGGAAATTAAATGTTTTTAAAAATAGATAACTAAAATGAAAATCAAAATGGATCAATGATTTAAATGTTAAAACAGAAACATTAAATCTTCTGGAAGACAGAATAGGTAGAACTGTTGAAAACTGGGTGGGGCAAACACTTTAAGGACAAAACTCCAATTCACAGGAATTATCACAAAGAATCACTGGATCTCATCTTACTAAAATGCTTTTGCACAGCAAAAGAAATCACCAACAGAGTAAAAAAATAACACACAGTGGAAAAATTTTAGCCAGCTGTTCTCCAGACAAAGGTCTACTGTCTAAAATATATAAAAAAACTGAAAAAAATTTGAAAAATTCAAAGACCCAACTCAGAAATGGACACTGAAATGAACAGATACTTCTCAAGAGAAGAAATATAAAAGGTAAATAAGTGTATGAAAAAATATTCAACATTACTGGTCACTAGAGAAATGCAAATTAAAACACTAAGATTCCATCTCATTCCAGAAAGAATGGTTATTACCAAGAAAACAACTAATAATAAATGCTGGAAGGGCTCTGGGGAAAAAAAGAACCCTTCTCCACTTTCAGTGGGAGTACAGAGTCATGCTGTTTCTGTGGAAATCGGTGTAGCAATTCCTCAAAAAACTAGGATTAAAGGTTCCATTTTACCCAGGTAGTCCATTCTGGAAATTTTCCCAGAAGACTTAAATGCATCCATCACACTATAACAGTATATGCACACCCATGTTTATAGTGGTACAATTTGTAATAGCTAAATCTTGGAAGCATTTCAAATGCCCATCAACCAAAAAATAGTTGAAAAGATGAGGTTTGTTTTAATATGCTGAACTATTACTTAGCCATAAAGAAAGATAAAATTGAGACATCTATAACTGAATGGATGGACCTTGAGACAATAACCATAAGTGAAATAAATTGGACACACATGTAAATATAGCATCATCACTCTGATGTGAGAAACTGAAAATGTAAAAAAAGAACAAAAATGTATAGTAGATGTTGTTAAATAGGAAGAAACTCTTCAAAAGAAAAGGGGAACTGGGGGGGAGGGAAAGGAAAGAAGAGAAAAATAGAATGAAAAAAGAAGGATAAAATTAAAACAGAACTTTGTTTACAAGGAGGGGAAGGGGATTTGAAAGGAGGAAATGAGAAAGAGAAAAAAAGAAGAATCAAGAGATATCATGTACAGATACAAATCCCCTGTAAGAATGTGGTCAGCATATATACCTAAATTGTATCAATAAACATATAAATAAAGAAATTTTTAAAATAATCTGAAATTATGCTAAAAAAAGCAATGAAATAATTTATAAATGACTCATAATGATGGTTACTTTGATAGGGGAAGGGAAATATGATAGCGGGAGAATAAAAGTTATCAAGGTCCTATTCCCTGTGATAGCTGATGGATGGCTTAATTAGTGTATCATATTTTAACACATGAATTAACAGATGGATGAGTAAAGAGAAACTTTGGTGCAGGCCCATAATAAGAATATATCATGAAGCATCTGTGGATTATTATTCAAGAACTCAATTATGTGCACCTGAAACTTGTTAGAGAAAACGTGTTTTAAAAGACCTGGAATGTGGGAGACAACTCCAGTGACTGCTCTTGAATGCAAAACAATTACTGTACCTCTGATTATTTGGACTTATTTCATTATACTGATACGTAGATAGCTGGCTATGATATTTCCTTCTCTTTTCAATTGGCTCTAAGTATTTATTGCAAATAGGCTAGTGGAGGTACTAGCATGTAATCTCTAACACAGTCCTGTGTCTTCACGTGGTGTTCTCCAGTGTAAAGGATACCAGCACAGCAGGATGTTAGAGCCAACAGCTCTGGGAATGTCAATTGGGTATGAGCCTCAAGATAGTAAGGCTATGACTCCCCAGGGTGCAAGAGTTTGCAAGTCAGAAACCAAAGTGACAGCTTCCCAAAACAATTGATTGGCTACCTTAATTAGATTATGTGAATTGATCCTTCTGCATATCTTTATCTCTGCAATTTACAGAGATGCCTTTCTCCCACCTGCTCAGCCAGCTCCTTACTCAAGTAATTCCCACCATCCTCACTATCACTCATCCCTGAGCCACCCTCTTCTTCACAAGATAGTAAATTCTGGGAGAGGCCTAGGATCAGGGCATTTGTCAGCACATCCTCATGGGGATTGGATTTAGGATCCCTTGCCTGCCCTTGACTTGGAATGTGTCTTGGTGTTTTTACTCTGGCCTGTGGGTTGCATTGGAGGTGGTAGATTAAAATAAACTTGCTGGGATTCCAATAGTGTCTCAGTGGGATTACAAATATAACTTTTTGAATTGTAAGGAAAACTAAAAAGAGGGTTACAAGATGATTGAACTCAATATTTGGGATTACAATATTAGAATATAAGCTAGTAATATTTAATGATATACAAATGCAAAGTTATATAGTTTATATGAAAAAATTAACAACCTATTAAAATTTCCCCTAGTTATCCACCATCTTTATGATGTTTATTTTGCAGTGGCTATTTTAGGACACACACAAAAAAATATCTCACATATCCTTATTCTAAAAATGTATGTATATAGTAAGATACTAGTGCTTTAATTAAAAAAATGAAAACATAAGAAAATAAGTTTGTGTTCTGGATCCTATCTTCTCTTGTCTTCTAAAAGGAATCTTTCAGCTGTCCCTTCCCCACACTGTATTATTAAATTAACCTCTAAGAAATTATTTCCAATAACACCTAAAGAATGATATTTCTGATCTTAAAAAAAAAAAAGACAACCTTCCCTTTTATCTTCTTTTTCAAATGTAAATTTCTGGAAAAATCTATATATGTTTCTTCAAATCCTTCCCTTTCTATTCGCTCTGTCCTCTATTACAATTCAGTTTTCATGTTCAGGATCACTGAAATTTCTTTTGTCAATACCACCAGTTTTCCCTCATCTATAGCACTGTGACCACCAATTTGAAAAATAATCTTATTTCTCTTCTTTTTAATGAAGTCTTCTTGATTCTACCTCTTTGCCTTTGTTATGCCATTTCTTTGCTCCCTGTACAAATTTGAAAAGAAACTTCTCCCTGTCTCTCTAAAATGCACCCCTACCTACACCCACCATGACACCAAAACTATTCTTGCCAAAATTGCAGAATGCACACATTCATGAGTTAAATCTAGATGTCAATTTTAAGCTTGTATCTTTTATGTTCCATTACAAGCATTCTATGTAATTGAAATACACTTTTTTTTTTTGTCTTTTTCATTTTTATCGGTACCAGGGATCGAACTCAAGACTGCCTGCTTGCAAGGCAGGTGCTTATGCCGCTGAGCTAAATCCCCAGCCCCTGAAATATACTTTTGAAAGTTACTCCTGTTCTCTCTCTCTCTCTCTCTCTCTCTCTCTCTCTCTCTCTCTCTCTCTCTCTCATTACCCTGTTACAGTGCCCACTTCAACAGGCCACTCCTCCTCAGTCTTCTGGGGCAGAATCCTCCTCCTCCTCCTTTACCTCTTAACATCAAAGACCTCAGATCTCAAGATTTACCCTTCTTCCATATCTCTCTGGATCCCCTGATGACCACATTAGTATTAATACTTTAAATGCATGTATGTTGACTTATCCATTATCTCTAAATTCCTAGCTCATTTTTGTAGATATCCAGTAGGCATCTTAAACCTAACATAGCTATAAGGCAAACTGCTCAGCCATTCTCCTAACTGCTTTTGCTATGGTCTTGACAACTTCATTTTTCTAGGTGTTTGGATTCAGCTTTAACAACTTTCTTTCTCCTTTCTCTCATATCCCACATTCCAGCTGTCATCATTTTACTGTAATTTCAAAATACAGGCAAAAGCCAGCCATATCTTTGAAACTGACAAATTTCCCTTCTACCAGCTCAGACAAAGTGTTCATTGTCTCTTACCTGACTTATTGTGAAAACCCTGTCCAACTCTATCCTTGCTTCTGACTTCACAACAGTCAAGAGGAGCCTTGTAAAGCTAGTCAGCTCGGGACATGCTCCTCTTCAAGGCTCGCCAGTCATGCCTGATCCGACTCAGAGTACAAGCCAAGCCTTACAGCCGATAAAGCTTTACATAACCTCCTCTTGTTTATCACAGGGATCTCTTCCTATTCCTCAGCTCTTTCCATCAGAAGACTCCACCCGCATGCATCTCATACTTCTACTCAGCTATGTTTATATTCGAATATCATTTTCACCAGCACTCCTTAACTATTCAAGTTAAAATTACAAAGTCTGCTCCTGCTATATATTACTTTCCAGCAGTTTATCCACATGTAATGCACTGCATGGTTCCTTCATTTCTGTTGCTTATTTTCTACCTCTTTAATTTGAATACAAGTTCAGGATGGAAGGGAAATAGGCAGTCCCCCTTTTATTATTAAATAACACCATCCTTGCTCACTTTCTCAAAACAGAATCCAAGGACTCAATTTTTTTTCTTCTATCAAAGATACCATATCAGAACTTGGTATCAGAATCATCAATTCTCTGTCAAATTAAACATCTAATAATATCTTACGTTGGTCCACCTACATCCATTTCTAGATATATATCTACAATGTTATTTCAAATTTATAAAGAAAACTAAAAGTGCACAAATAAATAAATGGAAACCAAAATTTCTCCATTGGCCCTCTTGTTTCCAGGATTGACCTGCCTTTCTTTCTGTAGCAACAGGATGAATCATGTTATAGTCTAAGTCAATCCCTCCACATGAAGCCTCCAAGATTTCCAAATTCACCAGCAGAACAATCTAATCTCCTATAGGGATCCATAAAGACCTTAGATGATCTTGGCTCTGCTTGCTGTCTCGGTCTAATTTTGTAAGAGTCTGCTTTTGTTTTCTGGATACATGCATGCCAAATAATGCTTCACTGCATAAACCACACTAATTTTGGATTTTTGAACTTGCTGTTTGTATTTCTTCTACCTGAAAATAACATTTACTCTTACTCTTTTTATGTCTGGTACCTTTAGGTCTCAACCCGAAAGACATCTTCATTCCTCATTCCTATGTGAAATAAATTCCTCACTCAGTTCTCTCTTTTGGATGCTATCAGATTACCCTACAGAATTTTTATTTAATTGCTTTATTTATTTCTTTGTTATTCTTACCTCTCCACACTACTTAGTTGTAAAAAAGGCTCTATGTGAGGGCAGTATGTATCTTGAAAACCTCCTATTGTTGCTAGTATAAAATAAGTTCTCAATGTACTGGTTAAACAATTGAGTCAATAAATCAATATGACAAAGCAAAAAAGAAAGCTTTATCTCTCTGTGGATTAAAAATGTTTATTATGCATTTTTAAAACTATATTCTCCATTGATATCAAGTAATGAGAGCTATCATGTAACAGAGGCTTAATTTTCAGATTGAAATATATATATAATCATTTGCAAACATTGCAAGCACAATTTGATTTGCATGAAATATTCCCAGTTAAACCTAATGAATGCAAGTTCTCACATTTACTTGTGTAATTTTAAATGTTATTACAGATTTGAAATAAATTTTTCATTTCACTCTTTAGAGAACCATAGTTTTGCTTATTTCAAGGACTTGCTCAGGTTTAGGGTTGTAGCTCAGTGATAGAGTGCTTGCCTAGCATGTGCAAGGCCTTGATTCCAGGATTCTAAACAAAAGGGTTTGTTTAGAAAAAGTTGTCTCATGATAAACAAAATGATGCAAAGTACCCCCAGAAGTGGTCATAACAATAGACCATTTGTGTGACTAAGAATTTAAAGATCTGGATATGAGCTGTGACCCTTTCACTGTATGGCCCCAGAGCCAGCTGTATGGCCCCAGAGCAATTCCCACCTCTCCATCAACAAAGAGATGATTCCCTCTGCTTATCTCTTTATGTGTATGTGATAATCGTATTAAATATTATATATGAAGATGCTTTCAAAACTGCAGCAATCCCAACTAATGTGAAGTCCTATCTACTAAATTAGTGAGGAGTCTTACTCTGCTCTGTTACTATTCCAGAAACACTGTGGAAGATGATCCAAAGAAGCCATTTATATTTGAAGCATGTCTAATTCCAGATCATGTGCTTCCAAAGATGAGACGTACATAAGGTGTCATGATTTATATCTAGATATTTGTCCAAAGCCTCATGGTCTCAGAGATAGGGTTAGCAAATGGCAATTGGATGATGGGGGAACTACATATAACTTGCTGTTAAGTTGTGGGTCTGGTCCTGGAGCAGGTCACTTGGAGTGCCTGACCTGGCAGGATGTCTCTCTTTAACTCCTCCCTTTTCCCATGGCATAAGAAGCTTTGTAAAACTTCTAAAGATTCTGACACAAATAAATCTCCCTAGCCTTAAATTGCAGGGGTAAGTTACTGTATCTCAGTGACAAATACAAACCAAGACACAAGGCTACACAACCACACAATAAATGGAAAAACTGTAAGAGCAAGATCCCTAAAGCATCTTCCAGCAATTAATACTCAGCTATGCATTTTTATGAAGGCATATTCCAGTATTGAAAGTGGGCAAGATCCATAAAGGATGACTTTTTAGCTTCTTTTGGAAGGGTTCACTTGTGTGCCACTTCTAAGCAGGTGCCGGCTACTTCGGGATGACAGGAACTGATTCAGCGTGATAGGAACTGATTCATCAGAGGCTGACAGAACCTCTCCCCTTCAGAAGTCCATCCCAGCCTCTCTCCACATGCCCCTTCCCTCTCTTCTCACCTTTTCTCCTTTCCTGCCCCAACAGGACAATGTGGAGACCAGGGAGAGGACATCCCAGAGGGATGAAAAGAAGAGAACCATAGCACTTCCTTTTACTTTCTCATTGCAAGCTGTGCTGCTGAGTTAAAAATATGTAATTTAGCTTCCAAATCTATTTCAACCCCTGCCTGGCCTACTGAGCAGTCACAAACCATCCAATTTCAATTCAAATCTTTGCTTTTAGCTTTATTTTAAATGGAACACAGCAAACTTGTATAAACAGATAAAAAGTAAATGTTCCACAAAGAGTAGAAGCAGGATTAAAGGAACCAGGAAGTCTATCCATATTTATAATGTACCAGCAAAAATCTAAATTGTTTTCACCTTGGTTTTAAAACGCCAGACTTTCTGGAAAATATAAAATGTCACAGAAGGAATCAAACTTGCAGCACCGGGCGTCTGTATCAATGAGATTTCTTATTATTTTTGGTGGAGCATATTCATAATTTCACATAAACAGATAATACATTCCTGCAGGTGATAATTATTGTTCCTCTGTCCCATTTGGATACTATAAATTTACAGAATGACCCAACTCTTAAAAGTGAAACACATCTAACACAAATATTTATGAGCAGTGACACACACATATACCCACTCGCACATGCTCTCGCGCACACACACACACACACACACACACACACACACATATACACACACACCACACAAAGCCCTTAAGCTGCGTTGAATAGTAAATTTTTAAGAATTAATCAATTGCTAACCCTCAAAGAGGGTAGATTCAACACACAAACTTTTGAAAGCATCTCCACATGAGTTAGTACAGATTACTTAGCAAATAAGATGGCTAATAATGACCTGGAGAGAGCTATATTATAGTTAACCAAAATCCAGGAATGGCTTACACAGATTATTTTCACTCAACTTATTGTACGTGTAATGGGACATAGTATATGGTTAAAAAAAAAAAAAAAAGATCCGTCTATAATGGGTCCCATTGTCCTTTTGAATTATAATTTGCTTTATAACCAAATGGGCAAATATGATTTTAACTTTCAACATTTAAAAATAAAAATCATATTTTTCCATTTATAACCTTTTCCTTTCATTTATGTTCAGGAATATCAATGTTCTGTTGAATATTTAAACTACTTAGGAGTAGATACTTCAAAAATATTTGTTTCTTGAAATGTCAGGCTTAAAAATCTCTCTGGACAGTTAAAATCTCTTTTATTCACATAGTCTTAAATGGTATCATATCATCTGAAGCATTCTCCATAAAATGATTTTTGATCTAAAATAACAATCTCCCAGTCACTCAAAAAAGATCATGCACTGACAAATGATTCACTTCTCTAATGAAGTAGCTTTCAGATTTGCATGAAAGCAAATGTCATGTGTGCAGCCTAACCCCAGAGTGGCAATTCTCACCCATCTTCATCACTGTCAGCTCACCAATGCTTCATATCTCACTGGCTTCCCATAACTTTTTCAACAAAGTCCAGAACAAAATGGATTGGAATTCAGAAGAGCGGATCCCAGGTTATCACTTACATGCTACGTGTCCTTGTCTGAATCCTTTCTCATCCTAGTGTCCTCATCAAGGACACTAGGTAGGCATATACTTCTTGCTCAAACTCTTACTTTATCTCCAATGACTCTTTCTATGCTGGAACTTTCCAATTATTTACTTTGTCCATTCTCCCACTCTCTCTCTTGTATACACTTTCAATAGGAAGCGTTAAACATTTCTTTGCTTCCAATATTTTACAATACTCATCACATCACATAATATCTGATGCCATCCTGATCTATATGATTCTGTCTTTTAAATACACAACCCAAGGATGGGTTCACCTCCTGCTCCTGCCGTGTATTCCTGCTGTGAACTTGATCAGGTTATTTAACTTCCCAAGCCTTGATTTCTTCATTTGTAAAATAAGGAATGTAATGGCTTTCTTTTGGACTTGTAAGAGTTTGAGTAATGCCTGTAAAATTGCCACGTTTAAATGAAAATTTGGTGAAATAAAAATATTAGTGGTTTTCATTATTGTTACTACTACTGATGTTCCAAGAATATCAACTTCTTTAAGATAGTGTCTATGTCTTTTCTCAGTGCATTTGCTGAAAGTGAGAAAGATCAGTGCAATAAGAAGCAACAAGGGACCTTCCCATGAGAGGATGTGGACCAATCCTATCAAGATCCCAGCAAATCACTTGTTCTCACTGAACTAATCCAGAGGCTGTTTGAGGTGAGGAAGTATATCTTAAGATTTCTGAGACTTTAATGCCTAGTACAAAGCTTTCCACAATTGGTTCTATTATAGATGCAAAGGAATGTGACTAGGAGAGCGACAGTACTGGTAATGAATCATTCTCTGTTGTTCTCTCCTATTTGTTGAAAGAGATGAACTGAACACTCCTGACTCCCAAGGCCTAAGAGGGAAACAACTGCCACCTCCCCAAAGAAAGTGAACAAGAACAGAACAGGAAAGGTCTGGGTTTCCTACCAGGGAGGCAGCTTCGTGCCCCAGATTCCTGTCCTAGGTACAGCTTTTGGCAGGCCAAACTCTTGGCTGAAGAAGTAACACGTGGAAAGACAGAGGAGCTCAGATGAGCTGCCTCTAGTGCAACCCATTCTGGGCAAAGGGACCAGGTTAAGGAAAACTCCATTCTCAGGGCGCAGGGCAGCAGGGTGGTGGTGGCTAAGCACCCAGTTCCCATTTTTGACTCTGCCTCCTCCCTATCCTCCCCCACCCTGCAGGTCCCGGGAGGTAATTAGTGTGGGGGAGACGCAAAGCTCCTGAGGGGCAGGGAGATGGGAAAGGACGGGTGGGGGCGGCCTCATTGTCATAGGTCTCAGTAAGGGGGAGAGGAGAGAGGAAGAGAGGGATGAGGAGAGGGGAACCTTCATTTCTGCACGCAAGGTATACCTACAGATATTCCCACAGACAGACAGGTGGAGCAGAGAGGGACAGACAGGACACACTTGTGCCTTTGAAGCAGTCCTACCCCCAAATCCAGGACGCAGCCTGTTGTCATAACCATCGAGCAAACTGTCCAGGATGCGGGTAAAATTTTCCGGGCACAATTTCTCCTCCTTTTCGTTCTGTCCCGGGGATTCGTTTAAACTGTAAGCGCACACAGAGAAACGGAGGTAGGCGGAAAGGATTATTTTAAGAAAGCATCTGAGAACAGGTGGAAACAGGTTTGCCTTCTAGGGAAAGAGTCCTTTGCCCTAAGCTAGAGGTAGCTTGGTGGGGGGAGGGGGAGGGCCGAAGACCAAAATGGTCCAGAAAAGCGCATCCCTGAGCCAGGCAGCATGCACCCCAATACCCACAGTCGTCTTGGGCTCTACATAGTCACGGCAAACCTTGGCTTCAGCCCATAATGTTGTAGTGAGAATAGGAAGGTCTGCTTCGCTCCAGGAGGGGTAGGTGGTCAGAAGGGGCGGGGAACTGGCCGCTTCTCCGCCTTCCCTAGCCCCCCAGGACCCCCGAGGACTCACCAGGCAGCCAGGCACAGGGAGCGCAGGAGGGCGAAACTGACCCCGAGGCACAGCGCGATCGCGGGTACCTTCTTGGCAGAAACCATCTTTGCAACATGCCATACTTTAAGCCTGTTCACGGTTCCAGGCTCTCAAGATGCCCTGAGCAGGGTGCGAGGTGAGGGCAGAGTGGCTCCCGCGGCGTGCGCACACTCGCGCTCACACTCGCCCGCGCTCACACTCGCCCGCGCTCCGCCAGCCTGAGCCGCGGTGGGCGTGTGTGTGCACGCGGGCCAGGGGAGGCGGAACCTGCCTTTCCTCGCCCCCTCCTTTTCTCGCTCGGCGTTCTGTGTGTATGTAGAGCTATGTATACTGCGCTGCACCCTTTCGTGCCCGCACCCGCGAGGGTCTGGGGTTGACTCGGCGCGCCTGCGCCTCAGAGCTAGACAAGTTTGTTCCAACCTGTAACTCTGGGCACCAGGACCTGGATCCTTCGCGCCTGCTTCCCCTCAAACCTCCAGCCCCAAAGAGGTCGCCCACCACTGCAGCTGCAGGCTTCCCGGGCCCCCTCCTGGACCCCTCCCTCCCGGATCTCTCCAGCGGAGTTCTCTGGTTCGGTTGTATGAGAAGCCATTTGTGCCCATTGTCAGGCTGGACGTGGAGAGAGGGCAGGGCGGGATCGCTGGGCTTAGGAGCGAGAGGGGCGCATTGGTGAGAACAGGAGCCAAGTCTGAGACGCTTTCCCTCAGTTGCTAAAAGATGAGTGAGGAGGCGGTTTGCAAAGACACAAGAGACACTTCTAGATTACAGGGCTACAACTCCCTGGGGTGACTGTCACCAAACTGTTGGGAAGTGAGTTCCAGCCCCACGCAGCAATCAAGGGATTTGCCAAGCTATTGCCTTTAAAATGCCAAATTTCTTCCTCTCTCAACCCCCACCCAGAGCAGGCATGCACTACACTTTGCTTCTCCATCCTTTCCTAAAGGGGAGGTCAAAATCACTTTCACTTCTTAAAATGCAATTCTCTTTCAAAATGTGGGTGACTGACACTGAAGCCACCACTGTGGGGAGAGGAGGCACAGGCAGAGGAAGAAGAGGGAAAGAAAATATGCCAGTGGGGGAGAAATACATAGGTTAAAATGGAGGGAGCGAATCTCCTTTTATGACTCACAAGGAAGACTAAACTCTCTATATGTAGTTTTTATAGAATAAAGCTGAGTACTTTCAACAGAACTTCTTAAACCTTAACCATTGACTTCCATAGGTGGAGAGATTTTCGCATGAATACTTAAGCATGTGGAAATATGCAGAGCATGTGTCAGTAGTCACTTCCACAATGCCAGACCGCTAGAACGAAACCCCAATTACTGTCTTCTGTTTAGAACTTTCACGATTTGTTCAGATTTTAATGACTACTTGGCAGCTGTAGGATGAAAATATTACCTTAGAGAAGAGTTTGGAGGTTTTATTTGCTTTCATCTCCTGACTGAAGTTCTCTTTCAAGAAAGAAGACAAAGGTACTCATACCTGTAACAGTGAGAGCTATGTGTTCTCACATAATATTCTACATTCTGTAATTGCTGCCTTCATAAACTTTATGTTTCATCCTAAGTCTATATGTAACATTCTACTTTCACAGACTGTAACCTCATTGAGGCTCAAACTGGGTTTTTGTTCACCTGTATTTGTATATTTTTACAGTGTATGGCATATTGTGTGTTTGCAAGTATTTACTGAATGAACAACTCAAGTCAATGAATCACTCACTCTCAAATCCATTGTAGTGATTCAAATGAAATTCAATCTCTGTCTTTTGGAAAAAACAATTGAAGTACCAATGTATCCCACAAATATGCCAGGAAAACACTTGTCCTTACAAATTTTCCTCATAAAATCTCATATTACATTATATTGTTATAGTGAATCATATAGTATTTTTCCAATCTTAATACTTTCCTACACTTTCTAAAATTTATTGGTGTTTCCCTCTACAATTTCCATTTAAATAGTATGTCAAAAAGCAACCTTGGAAAAAAGAAGTTCCATATTTTAAAAAATAAATACTTAAATTTTTTGAATTTTAAATATGCGAAACTAATTCCTTGAAATAAAAAAGTGCATTCCTTCCAGTGAGGCTGTTTCCAATTACATTACTATTGACTGGCATGTAATTTAAATTCAGGTGAAAATAATACTAAAAGTACTATATCTGATTTTAATTTCACAACTCTTCATTTATACAGAAATAACAGCATTATTTAAGGAAGTTGTATATTGCATTCTCTGCTATCAAAACATATTGCCTGTGTTTACTTCTCCAATATTAAAAATTCCAATATTAAAAAATTCAATTTGCTTTCAATTTTAAAAATCACTGAATTTCCACTGTTTTCTTTATAAGTACCTGTTCATATCCAGAATTATAAAACAGTTTATCTGATCATCTATATAGTGGTACAGAAATATGAATGTGTTAAAATAATACCCTTGTCTTCAATAAGTCTTTGATTATTTTGTCTAGTCAAATTTGAATTGGACCCTAATTATATTACCTCCAGGTTTGTTATGTTAAGCAAGTCACATTTTATAAATTTAGCAAATAGGTACATCTCTGATTTGGTGGGATACAAATAAGAGATTGCTTTACTGCTAAAGTCTTAGGATGGACATAATAGAGTTTATAACACTTAAGAAATAAAATGAAACACAAACTGTCCTAACTATGCTCATTTTTTGTGGCACTGTTTGTAGCTTTCATTAGATTTTTAGAAAACTGTGGGCAACTATAGTAAGAAGTAAGATTTTAATACAATAGATGATGCATATAATGAAACATACAAGCAAGTGAGCAACTATTTTTGACTGATGTGTTATAAACATCTCAACTGCAGTTCGTAAGCTTTTCTATAGGATCTATAGACTATTTTGTAAAATTTAAGTGTGTTTTATGGATATTCAGTCCCATTCACTGTAAATTTATCAAATGTACAGCTAGCTTGGTAAATGAAATTTAGAGTGGTAATACATCAAATGGGAAATGTTAACTGTTTTTGTTTATTTTTGGTAACTATTAAACCAGTTATAACCATTAGAGGAAGATAATGATGTGAATTACTCCTTTAAATTCTGAAGGCTTGTGGATATAAAGCCAGTTTAAAATATTTCTGTCTCAAACATACAGTAGTTATTGATTATTTTATGTTGATTCATTTCTCTGTCACATTTATTTGTAACTGAGAAGAATTGATTTGATGCTCTCTAGTGATGCATTTTCTTATTTGTATTAAAACATTACACTGAAATGTTACTTGTGTGCCAGCCTATTCTATTATCATTGTCTAGTTATTGATTTTTATCTCCACTTGTTTTTATTGTTTATGTGTGTGATGTACAACACAATGTTTCTATAAGCATATATATAGTGAAATGATTAGGAAAGTCAAACAAATTAGGGTATAGATCGCCTTACATAATGAATAATTCAGCTTTCCTAGTTCTAGAACATGACACCATCAACATAAAGGTGGAGAGATTTAATTTGGCACACCATTTAGTCCGTTGTCAGTTACTTCCAGGCCTAGAGCAAGGGAAAAAGATCATGGTGGTAGGTCATGGCAGAAGAAACATGCCCATTCCATGACAGTCAAAAGGAGAGAGAGACAGAGAGTAACAGGGAGGAAGAGGGTACTTTTTCTTTTCTTCTTCTTTTTTTTTTCCCAAGTAGAAATATCATAGTAGAAGGCATGGCAGAGCAAGGCTGCTCACTTCATGATAGCCAGGAAGCAGAGAATTTGGTAGTGATAAACATACTCCCAAAAACATTCCCCAGTGACCATTGTCCTCCAACTGAGCCCCAACTGCTAACAGAACGTTCATCAATGATCACCCAGTGAATTAATCTTCTGATTTGTATTGTTCCTTCATGATCCCATCTCTGTTCCACTAAATCCAGTCATGCTGACAATTAAAGTTAACTGGCATAATTGTCTTTGTGCACCTAAAATCTTCACTTTGAGCAAGCAAATGTTCAGTATGTAATACAACACTACTATGTCACCATGCTGAACGATTAGATCTGTAAATTTATTCATGGTATACCATAACGAAATGTCGGTGTCACTCCCGGCTGGCAGGAAGGACACACAACAAAGTCTGGCAGTGGACAACCTTTTCTTTATTCTCCTTCTCCGTACAGCCTGCCCCGGGAATCCTCCCGGCCGAAGCCTCTGTTGGTCCGCTCCCCGCGGCTCCTTGCGTGCTTCTCCCTACAGTCTGTCCCGAAGCCTCTACCGGTCCACTCTCCGCGGCTCCTTGCGTGCTTCTTCTGCTTCTTTTTTCGTGGCGGGAGAGGCACTCACTTTTATAGGGTTACAGTGGCCAATCAGTTCAAAGCGCGCGATGCGGGCTGATTGGCTAACATCAGTTGTTGCTAGGCAGACTATCTTACAGGGCGGGTTGTGAAGCAGGAGATCTTACAGGGCGGGTTGTTTACCAAGCAGGAAGCAGGAGATCTTACAGGGCGGGTTGTTTACCAAGCAAGAAGCAGGAGATAAGCGCCATCTTAGCACACTCGATGGGAGGGGTAATCTAGCTCAGGCTTTGCTCTTTCCTACAGGCCTCACGTCCGCCAAGTAAGGCGACCGGGCTCGGCCGCGGCTCCCAACAACGAAACTCGTACCTTAACCAAACCAACATCTTCCTATTCTCTCCCACTGCACACCCTGCTCCTTGAAATACTTACTTTCTACTCATACGTTTGGCTCTAAAGTTTCCACTAGATTGGGTTTTGAGATCTATCATGGGGACTGATGGAGCACATTTCCAGGTATATCCAGGTGGGTCATAGAAATGAGGCCTTGGTGTCTGTGTCTAGTCTCTCACCCCTTCTGCTCTGGCACTTCTCCTGTTCCTCTTCCTGGCCACCATGGACTAAGCATCTTTGACCACCATGACCTTTACTTATGATATTTCTGCTGCGAAGTCAGCCAAACAGACTGAATCATGCGCCAAATTCAACTTCTCCTCCTTTAAATTGTGGGTATCAGATATTGGGTCCAGCAGTAGGAAAATCTAACACAGAAACTAATTAGTACTAGCTCATACTAGAGAAGTGGAGCCTCTGCTGTGATTGTACCTATCAGTGTGATTCAGAAGCCTGTGGAGAAGTTTGGACACTGTAAGATGCTATAAGCAGAGCTTATGGAGGAATACTGGTCAAAGCTCAGAAGACCAGAATGTTAATACAAATACAAACAGCAGGGGCTGGGGATTTAGCTCTGTGGCATAAGAATCTGCCTTGCAAGCAGGCGGTTGTGAGTTCGATCCCTGGTATCGATAAAAAAAAAAAAAAAAAAGTGAACAAAAAACAGTTCCAATGACACATTAAAAAACAAACAAACAAACAAACAAACAAACAAAAAACAACCAAATAAACAAACAGCAAAGTCCAAGCCCGGGATGTTTCAGTTGGAAAAAAGTACTTGATTGGCAGATGGACTAGAAACCATGTTTGTTATACTCTGGCAGAAAATTTGACTACATTTGGTCCACGGCCTGAGACTTTAGGAAACTAATATTAAAGGTGGTAGATTAGTTAATCTTGCAGAGGAAATTTCAAGATGACCTAACATTCAGGTTGTGGCAAGGATACAGCTGACTGCTTTTTATCCAGATTTACAGTGATAATTAGAGCCAAAGGCAGAGTAGAAAATTTTGAAAACCTTAAATTTTAGCCCAGAATGAACTGTGGAGATGTCACTGTTAGATTTGTACAATGGAAGAAACTAACTGCTTTGTACCGGGAAAAAAAAAAAAAGCGGGGGGGGGGGAATGTTTTTAGGGCATCTCAGAAATCATTGAGACCCCACCCAACTTAGGTTCATCACAATTTAAGGAAAGTCCCTGGTACCCCTGTTGAGAAAGGCCTCCTAGAAAATTGGCTCTCCAGAATTCATTTTACTGTGCTTGGCCCCCCATATCTCAAGAGTCTGTTCCAGTCTTGGTCCATCTGAGGGCTCTAACTGACACTGTCCATTTGCTGCTGGTTTTGCTGCAGTGCAGACTGCAAGATTTGTGGGGTTGGAGAGGCTAGGCATGAAGGCCCTGAGAGAGCAGGGCATGAGGCTATCAAAATGAAATCAAAGATGCTGAGGACACCCCAGGAAGTAGCAGCTGCCAGGTATGTGGAGTCTCTGCTAAGGAAAGCCACAGGTCATGAATAGAATCTCCAAGAAAGAGGCCATCTGGCTGTAACTTGCAAGGTCACAAGGGTAGGTTTGCCCAACCATTGGGAACTCACATTTTACCACTCTGTATTTATTATAAAATTAAATATGAAAAAATCTGAATGTTCATCAGTAGTGAACAGAGAAAGAAACTGATGGTATAGGAATATGATGAAATATTACTCAGCCTTAAACAAGAAGATGCTGCCCTTTGCTGTAACATAGATGAACATGGAGGATATGGAGCCACAATGTTGGCCTTGTTGGTTTCAATAATACTTGGCCCAGAGAATTTTTTATATCCCCTATTGCTTCCTTTTGGAATGGAAGTGTTTTCCCTGATTATGTGATTTGTTTTTTTTTTTAGTTTTGTAGATGTTCATAGCTAAGAATTTGCCTTGAGTCTCAGAAGACATTTGAGCTTGTAGCTTTAAAATTTTCTGAGTCTTTGGGTAGAAGCAATATTGTTTCTGGTTGGAGGTGAAATAGTTGTGGTATGTTAGGTGGCATTATAAAATTACAACCACTTTTTTGGAGATTAAGTATGGTTTAAAGACATGTTTGGTTATCAAGTTGAAAAGAGGAGGGCTATGGTAATTATAGTTTCAATTTGAATGGATTAGAGGTCTACCTGGCTTTGATTAAGCACACTTCTAAATATGTCTAGATGGGTCTTGGAAGCATAGTCGTGGGATCTAGGGCTAGTTCTTCATCCCTCCAGCCCTGGCATTTACACTCTTCTGCTCTGCTTCCTGGCCATCATGAACTAAGCATCTTTACTCTGATACTCTCTTCTGCCACAATATGATTATCTTGACACCAGCCAATCATAGACTGAAATCATGTGGCAAATTAAATCTCTCCTCCTTTAAACTGACGGTGTCAGATATTGGATACAAAAATTGGAAAACTGACTGATATACCATGTATTCACTTTTTAAAGGATTTCACATACAAGTAAGATAATTTAGCTTTTACTTTCCTGTATCTGGCTCATTTTGCTTACCATGATGTCCTCTATATTCATCTATGTCATAGCAAAAGACAGTATCTTCCTGTTTAAGGCTGAGTAATATTTCATCAGGTCCCTGTGCCACAATTTCTTTCTCTGTTCACCACTGGGAGGCATTTAGCTTTTTCCATATTAATTATCTAGCAAGCATGAGAGTGTAGATATTTCTACGAAGTTCTTATTTAATTTTTGATATATGTGTAGGATGGAAATTCCTGGTCATATGATAGTTCAATTTTTAATTTTTTGAGAAACTCCAATACTAGTTTCCATCATGGTTGTAACAATTTCCATCAATTGTATTAAGGGTTCCTCAACCTGGGGAAATTTTACAGATTCTACCTAAATAAACATTTCATAATATAAATATAATAGTGTTGCTCCCAAATCGGTATATTTTGCCATATAATTAATGTGCATTTAGTTGTTTTAGAATGATTATTTGAAAAAGAAATAATACTTATACAATACTTGCATCTTATATGAATAATCTCCACATATGAAAGTATAATAGATACTTTAGTTTATCAACTAAATAATTTTTTAGACTTGTTTATGATCAAGTTGGATATTAAAACAGTGTACCCATAATTAGCAGTCTTCATGATCTCACATTAATCTAAGTCATAATAGAAAATACTATCTCTCTAATCCTGCTTTGGTTTTACTTAAAAGTCCAATTTTATAATAAGTAGAAAGAATGGAACCACTTTAAGTAATTGATTTAGCAAACACTTTGAAGGTTCATTTGCTAATGGCTGAAATATGAGAAACATTATTCATTTGTTAGGCCTTAAATTCTAGATTAAACTTTCATAGTAAGCTTATAGTACTACTGCGAACGACTATTTTGTGTGTGTCTATAAACAATGAATAACACATTCACAAAATACTGGGTTAGTCAGCTTTTTGTTGCTGTGACAAAATACCCAAGAAAGTCAACCTAAAGGAGGAAAGATGTGTTTTGACTCAAATCTTTAGAGGATTCAGTTTATAGTCAACTGGTTCGGCTTCTTTTAATCCCATGACAAGGCTTGAACATGGTAGAAGAACATGATGGAAGGAATATGCTTATTTTATGGCAAAAAAAGACAAGAAGGTGGAGAGATAGATAGATGAAAGACAAACAGACAGACAGACAGACAGACAGACAGACAGACAGACATGGCTTCTGCGCTTTCTCTGTCTTCTGCTTTTGTTCCACCCAGGCCCTCAGCCTGGTCCCATCACATTCACAGAAGACCTTGCTTTTTTCAGTTTGCTGCCAGGGCCAGTCTTTGCAAACACCATCACAAATGCATTCGTGTGTACAGGTGTTTTACTAATTTCCTTGGCATTTCTTAATCTAGTATTGCCAATCAGTGTTAACTATAACAAGAACTAATTATTAGAATAAATATTCCCGTCACTGAGTGAATACGTACATATGGTATTTGTGTGTATTTTCAAAATTGATGAAGAAAATTACCTATTATCTAATAACTCATTTTCAGAACCTAATACTAACGAGCAACTTATACATTGCCAAGAGTTGGCCAAATTAAACATATTGTTAAGTTTTCCCAAGTGTCTATTTTATGATAAATACAATATTGTGTTTTCTATCGAGAGATATCATACAACCAAGCCATCTCATGCCTATGTGATAGACCTTTCAAACTTTCAAACCTGATCATAAAAAGACATTTAAAAATATAGTTTTTTGTCAGTGAAAAACCAGAAAGAAATTAAATGGGACATAACTGTAATTTTATCATAATAGAAAGGGAGTGCTGCATTCCATTAGTTAAATTTCTGTAGCTGTAAAAAATACTACAGGCTGGGCACTTTACTAAGAAAAGAGATTTATTTAACTCATAGTTTTGGAGACCAAAAGTCCCAGTTATACAGTATACACTGGGCCCTAGAGATGTCCCCTCTGGCTGCACTGGACCTTGGTCAATGACATCGTAGCTGGAGCAATATGAGAGGAAGATCACACGATGAGGCAGGAAGTCAGAGGCATGCCTGTCTTGTTCTTTTGTAAAAATTGTCTCACATTGAACTAACTAGGATCCCACAGGCTTTCCCTTAATCTTTTTAGAAGACTGTGCCTCAGATAACCCATACCTTGGTTCAACCATTGGAATGTTCTACTATCTCTTACATCACCACGCTGAGGACCAAGTTTCCAATGCATGAGCTCTTAGGAGGCACATTCAAACCATTTCCAAGCCAAAGCACACATAGAAATTACAATCAAGAATATAAATTACATGTGTTACTATATGTCACCCATGTAATGTACACAAAATAAGCAAGAGACAGAATAATACTCAGGGAAATATAATCCATTCAAAATTTAGAACATGAAAAATAACAAGGTAAAATTTAATAGGTATAAATTTAGTAAGATGAACAAGTCTATTTGAAAAGATCAATATTAAATTCAAGAAGCTATTATCTATGAAATCACAGAATAATAGAATATTAGAGAGGAACATTGACTACTTCAACTATCTAGTGCCTTCTCTTACTGGAAAAATATGTCTGAAACAAACATGGCAAAATGTTAAGATTTGTCAAATCTAATGATAAGGACTTGAGTGTTCTTTGCATTACTTTTCTGTCCTGTTCATATATTACTATACAGCAAAGATCACAAAATTTCCTGAATTAAAACACCTACATGTGATGTTCTTTCCTTATGCTCATAACTTGGACTCAGTAGTTCTCCCTGAAGGTCTCTGATTTTTGTGGTTAGACGGTGGCTACAGCAGAAGTCATCTGAAGGCTTTAATGAGCTAGGCATTGAGGATTGATTGCTGCTTCACATGATTAGCAGCTCAGCTGCAATGTATGGAATAACTGGGTAAGAGATGTGGTAGAATTTACAAGAGGAAGATTTAATACATACAGCACACATAATTTATACGGTTATGTTATAATATTCATCCAAAAAGTCAGAGTGCAGATCTGCCTACACACCAGAGATCCAAATAATCCATCTGAGGGCCTCGATCCCATGGCAATGTCTTGCATGAGTCCAGCAGGAGACCTAGAGCCCACAACAATATCTCATGCAAGTCTATGTCAAGGTCCAGAAGGTCAGTGGTGGAAGCTACAAAGTCTGTCCCACTGGGATGAAGGATCTGTGCCAGCAGGCTGAGGGATCTGCACTGCAGCCAGGAAGTGATACTCAAAGTAAAGACCACAGCTCCCCTTAAAAGAACTGCAACCATCCTTAGCAACAACAAGGAGCCGAACTTCTCCAATGATGAGAACAGCTGAGTTCATATCAGGAAAGTCAGCTTGTCCAAGTTCTCCAGGAGAATCAACAACATAACATCTTTCCTTCCAATTCTGCTTTTATGTTGTTGTCAGCGATCTTCATGTGGGCCTTCCACACCCAGCAGCACGCGGATTCAGTGTAGCTGGGTGTTACAAGTTGACTGTTAGTTAATCCACCACAGCAGGTATTGACTGGATCTCATCTTCACTCTCTCTGTTGTCCTGCTGGTGGCAACCCTATGTTGTTATATATGATACTGGTACAACAGTGTTGGAGAAGTGAGACTTTTTATATTGTGATCTGTCTTCCCAAAGCAAACAACTGAAGTTAGGCTAGCGGTGAAGACTTTTTTTTTTTTTTAATTTTACTTAAGGAGAAAAAAGAACAGAAGAAGAGTGCAAATTATACAGAATTTCAGAAAAAATAAACAGTAGGAAATTACTATTTAATAGATTACATATTGTCATCTTAGAAATAGTTGGTCAAGTTACAAAATTAAAGCATATAAAGTGGACATTCAAACAGTGAGACTGCAAACAATTCTGTTCAATGATCCAACAAAACTCAGTAATATGGTTATCTATTTTATACACTTAAATATACATGCAGTTATGTCCTTTAGAGCACTTTCTTTTCCTCTCTTTTGTAAAATGACAATTACACATTTTGGGTTTTATTACTCCCACAGTTCTTACTACTTTTTTTTGAAGGGAGTAAAACTAAATGTGACATAACAGAACAGTCAGTCAAATCAAAAGGATGGACATAATACATAATGTAAAGACAAAATACAAGGTGATCAACAGTGGTTACCATAATGCCTCTTGCTATCTTGAAAAGAACTGCCTATATCATCAGTTATAATAAAATTGAACAAAACAGTAAAGAACAAAACCAATAAAACATTGGAGACTTCAAAAGAAGATAATAGTCAACCAGAATGGGCATCATAATGAATCTTATTGTCTTCACAGTTGTCGCCTATACTTTCGAACTTGGTACTATCAAGGAAAACAGAATAGAAGAAAATCAGTCAAAACAAGATGGTGAGAGCAATACAGGGTTTCAAATCAAGTTAATAGTTAATCAAAATGGGTTGCTATAATATATCCTGCTATTTTTATTTATTTTTTCCCTTAATTAAAAAGATAAAAATTAAAAAAAAATAATAAAAAAGGAGATTGAGATAAAAGAGGACATAACAACAAAACAGCGCAGGTCAAAACATAACCATTTAAGCAAAATAGTGTTTCACCACAAGATATCTCGACATAAAAGTAGTTACCATAGTGTCTCTTTCCTTGAAATCTTTGAGTATAACTTCGTATACTGTAGCATCAAACATATTAAGACAATGTAAAACTGTTTAAGGGAATGACAGTATTACAGGGTATTTAAAATCAACTAACAGAAAATAAACAATGGTTTCTGCATAATCTCCTTGTCTATAAAAGTTTTTGTTTATATTATCAATTATAATAAAATCCACTAAGATACAACCTGTTAAGACCGATGGAGACAGAAGAACAAAAGCTAGATGGGACTTCAAAACAAGATGATACTAAATCAGCACTAGCTATTATGATGTCTTGTTTTCTCCAAAATAGCTGTTCCTACCATCCAACCTTCTTTGCCTCATTTCTGTTGAGCTCTTTTTCTGTCATTAGTTGTCAGTTTATCTTCTTCATTTCGCTTTCTTCTCCATTCATTGTGGCTTCTCTGCCACTGTTTCAATACGGTGAAGACTTTTAAGATCACTCTTGAAAGTCATAGAGTATCATTTTATTGGCCAAAGCAAGTTAGAGAGTGAAACCTAATCCATGCAAAGAGGATGCACAAATATGTAAGAATTGGGAGACTGAATGATTATATACTTTTATATATGCCTAAAATATTTTGTAGAAAATCAAAATCACACTTTATGAAAATGTGTAATGGTTAATATTATGTCAACTTAGGTAGGCCACAGTATCCAAACATTTGTTAAAAAATTACCTATTTCTGTGAAAGTATTTTTAAGATAAGATTAACATTGAAGTCAGTAGACTCTGAAGAAAGCAAATTATCTTTCATAATATGGCGTGCCTCACTGAATCAAGTGGGTGGCTTAAAGACAAACGGAATTCTCTGGAAAAGGAAAGTCTGCCACCAGATGGCCTTTGGTCGATACTGATTCTTTCCTGGGTTTTCATCTACCAGTCAATCCTGTGCACTCTGGATTTGTCATCTTCTATGGTTATCTGAATAAATTCCTTTAAAACTCCACAGATACAGAGATAATAAGCCCATATTCAACTGGCTTTATTTCTCTAGGATCCACAACAAATGATCAAAAAGCAAGTGATAAGAGGATAAAAGATTAAATGTTCATTAAATCATTTAGATTTTTTGTATAACTTTGATGGGTTCATTAAAGTTTTTCTTGCCTTTCAAATGCCAACTCATTTGCCAGATGATGTAAAATTCTTATAAAAGCAGAAAATTATAATACCATATCTTGTTGTTTCTCTTAGGATGGACAAGTATTTTATCAGATAATTAATGACTCCTGATATATGAGTGCTTATAAATGTTAAAAATATATGAAATTTTTTAAGATTCTAAATTGATCACTGTATTTGAATTTTGTCCCTTTAATTATTTAATCAAATAAATAATGTAATTGTAAACATTTTGGAGAATACAAAACACTAGCAAACAGAAGAAATGGATTATATACAATACAATTTTTCATAATAAGACATTTTTCCAGAGCTCTGTTAAAAATAATAAATGGCTTAAACCCTTGCAAAAATATAATCATTTGCTTGATAAACTTTAGGAAAAATAATAGTGATGGGGTATATTTGACTATTAAATAAGTCCAAAAAGTATAGATATGGAATTTATTATGTATTGTCTACATTTTATAAAATGTATTTGCACTGAATATTTTTATTATCTTACTGGTGATAAGAGGAGACCACTACTTCAAAAACATTCACAACCATGAGGAAGTATTAAATTAGCCTGAAAGTTATATGTATTTTGCACTAGTCATTCTACACAAAAATATTTTGGTCCTTCAAGTGTTCAGATAATGACAACTTTTAAAAGGAAAACATAATGACAGGCATCTTAAAGGTTTACTCAGTGTTTTAAAATTTTTAGTACAGAACCTGTCATGCCATCAGGTGCACACAATCTAAATCGTTAAGCAGTCACAGAGGTACAGTAGCCTGTTGTCAAGCCAGCACAATGTTTGGAAATAATTTCCCCCACAAATCTGTGAAGCCTGAGCATGACTGAATAGTACTGTGTTTGGTTCTCAGAAGACTAAAGAGCCAGGCTGCTCTTCATTACCATCTGGTGGCTACTGCATGCAGTGGCAATAACCATAATTTTAAGAGAGAGTTAAAGAGACGGAACTCATGCTTAAGAATAGAAAGAAGAAGCTTGGTACTAAAATAAAATATTAAAAACACATCAGAGTAAAGGTGAATGAAGGCTTTGGGACATGTCTTACCATAAAATGTATTGTATAAAAAGTGATTTATTAGAAACAATTTATAATGAGCCAAAGTTGACTGTCTAGTAAATAAGACGAAAAGCCCAATGCAAAATAATTTTGGTTTATTTTATAATAGAAAAAGATAGGATTATTTTGCTTTGCATAATACATTAAATATAACACCATGTCCAGATCATTCATGCATCTTCACATGCTTTTGTCCTAGAAATACCCATTCCATTTTATCTATGAGGCACAAATTATATATCTTTAAAATTTAGCTTAAATGACAGCTTATTGACAAATCTGTGCCCATTAGGTAAGGCCTTTGTTATCTGTCCACATGATACTTTGCTACACACCTGTTGTTCATCTGCACAATCATTTTTTGTCATTAGTGAAATTCTCATTACTAGGAATGGTACTTTGCTTATTCTTATGAGACCCAAGTTCTAAGCATTTACTATGCATGTTTATAAGGAATGAATCCAGGAGGAAGTTCACTAGGAAACCAGTCACATTTCTGGTTCCCCAGATACTGAGACCGGAACAGAATGACTTTTTGGAGAAACTGATGTCTATAATGACCTTTCACATTTCCCATTGACATCATAGAATTGTAAAGTCAAATGAAACAAAAACACCTAGTTCTGCAACATAATTTTAAGTGCAAGACTGAGGCTCACGGAGAATTCCTGATTTTTCCAAGTTTGAATTAATAATAACCAGTGTCTGAACTTGAATCCCAAATTTTGTCTGTTTATCCAGTATTATTTTTATTCTCTTGGTTTAATCTCTAGACGTTTAATTTCTAGCCTAATAGAAACCTTAGTTTTAGAAAATCTAACTTTGAGTTTAAAAACTGAAATATCCTTTATGGGGTTTAAATCCTATACTGTGGATTTCTGACCCTGGCTACGTATATTAATAGGTAAGCTAGGAAAAAAGTAAGCACGTTAACAGGAAAATATAGTAATACATTTAATGCCTTTTTAATGTGCTTGAAATTTTTTCTTAGGAATTTGATTTCTAGGAAATACTATTAAGAAAATAAAAATGCATGTATTTTAAGATGATGTGCAGAAAAGCAAGAAGACATCATTATGGATGCTTTTGACAAAAAATATATTCTGATATGATTTCTGGCATTTTTAGCCATATATATGTATGTGTGTGTACATATATATATATATATATATACACATACATATATACCAAAGTTATTTATATATATATGTATATATAAAACTTTCCATATATATATATATATATATATATATATATATATACACATATATGGGTGTTTCCAATATGTTCAGAACACATTTTGCTTTTTAACTGCTACTCCTCCAGCCAATATCAACATAAATACAGTCTACCTTAACTCGTCTTTTAAAATTTTATTTTAAACAGAAAAAAATAAAAATAACAATAAAACAGAGTTTCAAAACAGGTTAGCAGGAGAATTATAATAATTACTACATTGCATATTGTTGCCTTTGTAGTACTTACTCAGAGTACAAAATATAGGTGTGATAGCTTGTCTAAACAAATATTAGCACAAACCTTTCTTTCCAGTGAACTAAGAGGAACTAGCTGTATAACTATCTTAACTATCTTGTGTATGAATACATTTTTTCTTTTTTTCTTTTCTCCCTTTTCTTTTCCCCCCACCACAGTTTGTTTTTTCTTTTGAAACACTTTCTTCCTAGTTCACAATATCTATTGTACATGTCAGATCTTATTTATTTAATTCAGTTTCTCACACTAGTGAGACAATATTATGTTTACACATATGGGTCTGATTTGTTTCATTTGTGAGTATGGTCTCAATTTGCATCCATGTACCTATAAAAGTCTCCAGTTTGTTCTTTTTGGCTGAGTAGTACTCCACTGGGTAAAAAGAACCCCCATAACTTTTTATTCATTCCTCAGTTAATGGAGGAACAACTCATTTGAGTTGTTTCCAAGATTTAACTATTACAAACTGTGCTGCTATAAACATGGATGCATATATATTGCTGTGGTGCGATGTTTCAAATTCTTCTGAGAAGATACCCAGAAGGGAAAAACTGGGTCAATGGGACGTCTAATCCTAGTTTTTCGAGGAATCTCCACACGATTTCCACAATGGTTTCATCAGTCTACACTCTCACCAACAGTGGAGAAGTGTTCCTTTATACCAACATCCCATCCAGCATTTGTTATCAGTTGATTTTTTGATGATACAGTTCTTTCTGGAGTGAGATTTAACCTCAATGTTGTTGTAATTCTGAGGATACAAACACAAAATTGTCCTTTTAAAAATCAATCATAGAGAACTTTATTTCTCTCTTTGCAAGATCACTAAAATTAGAAACCTGTACAGATCTTCAATGACTGTCAAATAACTCTACCTAAACCCCTCAAAAGGCAAGTTTCAATTGATGGAGCTTAGCAAATTACATCTTCATTTAATTTGCTTTCTACTCCAGCTCATCTATAATCAGACTTCAGTATTTTAATTGTCTTATGAAAATAATAGCTCTTTCTTCTCCCTTTTTTGTTTGTATTTATTTATTTAATTTTGCTTTCTTGAAAATTGTAAGGTTTTGCCTTGGAGACACTTATTATTATGTATTTTCAAGTTATGTAATAAAGGAACAATCATTTCTTTTTGTTTCCTCTTAATACAATCAGATGCTATGAGACTCATTTTGATAATCTTTGGGAATTGAATCCCCTCAATTGAATGATTTCCAACATATTTATGACAGAAGTGTATCTATCATTTTCCTTGACATTCAAATTATGACCATATATTTTCATTTTCAGACGAGGTCGGCTTTCAGAAATTTTATAAAGCTGTCTTACTCATAGATATAGATGCCTCATTACATTATTCTGAAAAAGTCTGGCTCTTAGGAACAATATTTTTTAGGAACAATATATTTTAATTCTTTTTAGTTGCTGTACATAGCCTCACAAAGTTTGCAATAACAAAAAATGGAAAACATATTTAAAAATTGGCTTCTATAATCACAAAACTAAGTCTTTACCTTTATGCCTCTAGTACATTTCTTACATCTATGTCTTATATCATGAATGAAAAATGACCCCAAAATCAAATTGTACCATTATAATACAATGAGTTGAATTATGATATGGTGATTATCTTGTAAGTAAACAACTTCTAAAATAGGGAACCACAGGTACCATGCAGAGCAAGGTTGGTCATAAGGCTCTGTAACAAGCAGGTTATTTCCAACAGTTTTGTCCTGTTTGAAACACAAAATTCTGTCACATTTAAAAATAAACATGACAGGGGCTGGGGATTTAGCTCAGCAGCATAAGTACCTGCCTTGTAAGCAGGTAGTCGTGAGTTCGATCCCTGGTACCGATAAAAAAAAAAAAGATAAACATGACAAAGAACAAACAGGGCAATATAGAATATTTAATAAGATGGTAAATTTGGGGCTGGGGATTTAGCTCAGTGGCATAAGCGCCTGCCTTGCAAGCAGGCAGTCGTGAGTTCGATCCCTGGTGCCAATAAAAAGGAAAAAGACAAAAAAAAAAAAAAAAAGATGGTAAATTTAATATTACATTAATTTTATTTAATTTTAATATTTTAGTAATTATACTTAATATAAAAATAGTGTAATTAAGCAATAAAAATTCCCAAACTGAATAAAAAAACAAAGCTCAAGTATATGTTTGTTAAAGTGATTCACTTTAAATATAAGGATACAGAAAATTTTAAAGTGTATACTATGTTGTTCCTTTTTTATATCAGAAAATGAGTATTTATAAGAAACTTTAGTAGAGTTAAAAAGATGTTTCATATGGTTAGACAGCTAGACTAATTAGATATAATAATTTTGTAGTTGCCTCTGTACCAGTTTATGGCTTTTAAAAAACACTAAAGGTAACTGGATACATAAATCCATTTTTGTTACCATAATGAAATACCCAACACTGGTTAAACTTATGCACAAAATAGTTCATTTACTTCACAGTTTTAGAAACTAAAACCCCAAACACTATGATCAAGGTCTGGTGAAGGACCCCATTAGCTCTGTTACCTCTTGACAGATGGCAACAGAGGTGGCTTGTCTGGTAAGAAGAAATTGTCACTAAACAGGAAGCCAGGAGACTGGAGTTCCACAACCTGCTCCAAGTGTGCACTCTCGGTTGACCTAAGATTTCCCATTAAATTCCTTCTTTTAAAGGCTCCAACCCAACTCTGACTCCCAAAATAGGAAGGAATCAAGCTTCCAACAGCTGGAATTTTGTGTGACACATTAAACCCTGGCACTGGCAAAGTCAGATCTTCAATACAGAAGGAGATATTAGCACAGCTCTCTCAATAGCCAATTGGACAACTTGATGAAAATTATTGTACACATGCAGAAAATTTGACAATACTATTAACAAACTTGGCAGTATTGACAGATAGGGAATGTTATATCTAATAACTGTACAGTACACATTGTTTTCAGATGCCATGGAACACTACCTCAGATTGATTACATTCTGGGATACAGAGCAACTTGAACAATAATAAGAGGATGAGACCATCAAAACATATTCTTTAGCCATTATGAAAGTAAGATTAAGTGCTGAGGATTTAGCTCAGTGGTATAAGTGCCTGCGTGGCTGAGCTCAAGATTGTGTGTTCAATCTCCGGTACTGAGGGGAAAAAAAAAGTAAAATCAGTCAATAGCAAATAGACTACCAGAAAACTCTTCTAGGCAATGGGGGAAAATTGGAAAAGAAGGTAGAGAAATAAATGGGATCAAGGTCAAAAGGAGACATCGTTTACTATTTTAAGGTATTTTATCCTAAGAGCATTATGGATCATTATAGAAGATACAAATATGGGCCAGGACAGTCAAGTCTGCATTTCTGTAAGGTCATTCTGGTTGCTGCTGTGGTAAAGGGATAAGCAGTAAGACTGGCCAGGGAATATTTTGGAGAGTAACTGTAGAGATTGATAGGCCAGTTCATCCTACACTGTGACAGATGAGGGTGGTTGCCTGACCAGAATGGGGGCCACGAGATTGGCAGTAAGTGGAAAGATTAGAGAAATATGTAGGTGTTAAGACAGACATGATTTTCTACAAACTGGGAAAAAAATCTTAGTGAACTTTCCCTCAGACAAAGGACTTATGTCTAAAATATATAAAGAATTTTAAAATAATCAACCCCAAAATTCAAAGGCCCAAACCAAAAATGGGCATCTGAGGTGAATACACAGTTCACAGGTGAAGAAATACAAATGGCAAATAAATACATGAAAAAAATGTTCATCATCATTGGTCATTAGAGAAATGCAAATTAAAACCACACTGAGATTCCATCTCACTCCTGAAAGAATGGCCAGGATCAAGAAAACCAACAACAACAAATGCTGGAGAGGCTGTGGGGAAAAAGGAACTCTCCTGCACAGCTGGTGGGAGTGTAGACTGGTGCAACCATTGTGGAGGTTAGTCTGAGATTTCTCAAAAAGCTGGGATTGAAAGTCCCATTTGTTCCAGCTATTCCACTTCCAGGCATATTCCCAGAAGAACTGAAACATCATACCACAGTGATATATGTGCATCCATGTTTATAGCAGCACAATTTGTAATAGCCAGATCTTGGAAACAACCTAAGTGTCCATCAGCTAAGGAATGGATAAAAAAGTTGTGGTATTTTTATACAGTGGAGTACTACTCAGTTATAAAAAATGATCACATTGAGATATTTATAAATAAATGGACTCAACTTGAGAAAATACTCATAAAGCAAAATAAATCAAACTCACATGTATAAATACCATATAGTCTCCATAGTGTAAGAAATAGTAAGAGCACATAAGAGTTTATGGTAATCATGATTCCCCATTACATTGCTTTGAAGCCTTATAATGTTTTCATTTATTAGTTGGAATGTTTTTATCCTGGTTTTTTTGATTTTATTATCTGTGATGGTATGAACAGCTCTTCTGAAGAAAACAAGACATTTTGGCAGCCACTGCTGATTTGATATCATCTTGCTTTGAAGTCCTACCATGCTTTTGTTCTTCTGTTTCCATTGTTTCTATCATGTTGTATCTTACTGGATTTTATTATGTGTGATAGTATGAACAAATTTTTATGAACAATGAGATAATTTAGTAACCATTGTTCATTTTCTGTTGTTTGGTTCTGAATGCCCTGTAATACTTTAATTTTCTTGAATGGTTTTACACTATTTTGTTATGTTTGATACTATTGTATATGAAGGTATACTCAACTATTTCAAAGAAAGAGACATTATGGTAGCTACTGTTATATTGGGTTGTCTTGTGCTGAAATATTGTGTTGCTTAAATTGTTCTGTTTTTGTCACCTTTGTTATGTCCTCTTTTGTCTTAATCTCTTTAAAATAAAAATTTTTTTTAAAAAGATAGACATGGTTAGCTTTTTTCATAAGAAACAACTCCCAGGTCTTGGTTAAATCCTGGTAGTGGGATGGAGAGGGAGTGGTTTATTTAAACACAAAACATGAGAGGCTTGAGGGAAAGGAATTGAAGATAACTACAAGACAGCTAAGGAGAGCCTAGGGTCAAATTCAGAACAATGCTCTGGATCCAAAATACACATTAGAAATTATAAATGATTAAAAAGTGTTATGTATTGATGAGTGTTTATATTACGAAGAAGTAAGTAGAAAGCTTGTGTCAAAGTATAAGGAATGTCAATTTGTAAGCTTTTGATATTAATTACCATTTGAGGAAATATAAAATATTTCCCATTATAATTGCATTTTTAAAAATATCATCGTGCAATATACTTACCCCACAGATTTATTCATACAGTTTTGTCAAATAACACCTTATGTTAACACCTTCAACACTATTAACACCATCTACTAAGACTAACAAGTCTATGCTTAAAAAAATCAATTTTATTTTTTAAAGAAAAAAATAGAACATGACAATTAATGACTCCAATTATAAAACCCAAGATGAAGACAGTTGTCAAGAGGCCGCTATAGGCCAGCTGATATCAAAGATCATATATTACTAATCATGCCAACTCAGGTGACCATGCATCGTGGAATTTGACAGAATGGAGCAGTTGAGTGATTTAAGTTAGAGGGTTTCAGCAATAGTCCACTGGATAAGGGTAAGTGAGTCATGAATATCAAGTAGTTGATAGAAACCATGAGAAATCTACAAACTGAATTAGAAAGAAAATAAAAGCCAAGAATCGTGTGATGGTCACCTTTTGGCAAGCACCTGGAGGTTTCATCCACATCAGCAGAGTTACAGTTCACAAAACAAGACATTTGGATGGGATGCAACCCTCGCAAGGAAGCTAAAAATTCTTTACATGTGTCATAGCCTATATTTTAACTAAGCTTTTGCCTACCTCTACATAATTTAGTCTTTCTGGTACAGATTCCAGATAGTCTTAGTTCCAGTGCATACTTAAGAAAGTTTTCTCCGAAAGTCTTAACTTTGTCTTATTTTCTTTTTAGTAAGTAATAAGAAAAGCCACAAAAACTACAACCTGATTTCTTCTCTATAAACCTGAGCATCAGGCTTATACCTCCATCCGTGTCAGGATGACTACAGCAGAAACTGATTGTTGTTGATCTCTGCCACAGTGAACAAGAATAAAAAGGGCTTCCGTGTGGAAGCAGTGATGAGGTCAAGTCTTTAATTTGTAGGAATATCTGAAGCGAAGGCATTTAAGGCAGCTCCCTCAAATACTCTAGGAGTAGACTTCAGTTTTACCTTTGAAGCTTATCTGATTCTGAATTTGCTCCTTGATTCCACCATATGCCCTAAAGATTCCCAGTCTCTCATTTGAAATGTATATTTGAACCACGATTCTATTCTAGCTGCTCTTGAACAAGCAGTAGGATCCCTATCGGTATAAGTGCTGCTCGTGGCTTAGAGTTATCAGCACAACTCTTTTTATGTCACTTGGGTCTTTAACTCTTGCTTGCGTGCTTGTTCCCCAGCCTCACTAGGATGTGCCCTCATCATCTGTACACTTTTTTTTTCCTATGAATCAAAATCAGGGTCATCAAGCACTGAACTGTATTGCAACCCCAGATATGTACTCTCTTTCTGATGTTAGGACTTAGATACTTGGAATTAGTCTTTATTGAAACCAACGTATTGCTTAGCTTTCCTAAGTCTAGGAGTTCCCCACACAGTATGAGTTTCTTTTTCTTTTTGTGTGCACCTCAAATTCTACTTTCATTTCCACTGCCTTCTAATATTTACCTTTTCAAGCTGTCAACTTGGCTATCTTAGTGATTTCGAATGAGCTCCAGCTTTCATCTCAACAGCATACCTTTATTTCCACGCTGAATCAACAGCAGAGACTGTGTCTAAGAGGAATGACTGGTCCACAGATACGGCTCAGAAATTGGTTTCTGAGTCAGGTGAATAAAGGCTCAAAAGTGATCAGGAGACATTAAGATCAAAGCCTCTCTTCCCCTGTTTTTTAATATTTATAATGTGATTAATCATGTTACCTAAGCAACCAAATAGTTAAGCAGAATACCAAGGCAGAAAAAACCTTTAAAATTACCTGAGTTCCCTGTCCAGCACTGCCCCCTTATTTTACTCACGAGGAAATAAAAGAGGTTAAAAAAAACCAATCACATTCACCTTTAAGGTAATGGCTAATGGTAGGAGAGTGGTCTGTCTCTTTCTCTTAAGAAACCGGACAGTGTTTATTGGGGTGCATACTAAGAAGGGAAATATGGTAATTCAGAAATATTGCTAATGTTACTATAAATAGATACGACTAACTGAAATATCACCACATATCTTTGACACTATTTGTCGCAAAATTATATCACTTCTATATATATAGTCTTCTGTGACAAAATTTTCAAATCCACAAAATCAGAGTGGTGTTGACTTTTACCTATCCAATCCTGACTCCCACTAAAACTTTTCTTCATCACTCTGGACATCAGTATTATCATCTGCAAAATAAAGACAATAGTAAGTGTCTATTTTATAACATTGCTAACAAGAGTTGAATGTGCTAATACTTGTTAAAGCCATTTTAAGAGTTCTTGAAACATATCAAACACTAAAACATTGTTAACTGTATTAATAACTAACACATTTGAATCTTTTTAGCTTGACACTTTTTTTTTACTCCTTGCCAGTGATGAAAAGAAAACCCTTCTACATATAGAGGTAAAAGTTTGAAAGTGTTAAGGCATTAGGAACTTAACACATTGGCGTGAATAGGTTTTAGTCAAAGTGAAAATGAGGGCATTAGATGGTTTGCCAGTTTCAGCGGTGGGTGGAGCTCACAGGTCAAGTTACCTAAAAGATGAGAGGATCTGTCCTGAGTGAAAAAAGTTAAAGTCAAAGAGGAGTTAAAAATCAGACAAACTTCAGATACTCTCTGGTTTTGCCAGAGGCCTCTTCTTATCACTGTTACTGCTGGAATGAACTCAGGATGTGAGAGGACCTGGCCTTGTCATCCTGGCTGTAGGATGCCAGAGCTACAGGAGGCCCTGAGCCCAGCTGTGAACTGTCTGCATGGCAGCTACTAAGGAAAATTGGCAGCAAGATGGACTTGGGCCCCAGCCAGAGACTTCTACCTTGAGTAATCCTGGCCTGTAGCTAAAATCTGGATGCAAGAAAGAGTGAAATAGTGGTCCAAAATAAAGCCAAGACCTGACTGGGAAAAAGAAATATCAGCTGTGATTGTCCGACTGGTCCCAAGGAGATGGATTGTGGGCACACACACACACACACACACACACACACACACACACTCCTGGGATGCTCATCATGGAGAACAGGAGTGTGTGTGTGGGGGGGGGTGTAAAAGGAGACACTATGAGTTTGAATAAACCCAGCTATTCTATTCTACAATTGTGATTTTCAGTCTGTTCCAACACTGGGATGGCTCACATGTTCATAATAAGTGAAACACATTTTCTTGTTAAAGAGAAGAGTGAAGTCTTTTTGGAAGTTTTATGTTTGATGCTTAAATTCAAATTTACATGCTAGATGAATGAAAAGGTACAAATTAGCTATTCATACTGGTATAGACAGCTGTGGAAAGTATCTCAGTAATTAAAAGTTGATTTCAAAAAATATTTCAAAATATATGGGCTGGGGGGAATCCACAGCAGAGAATATAGTAACAAACATCCACTAAAGACTGTTAACTTCTACCATTTCATCAAATATTGACTCAGAATTTAAAATAATAATTTAAAATAAATAAAACATTACAATTACAATTGAATTTACCCAAATACTCTCTACCACAACTATACTATCTTTAAAAGCAATCATGATATGGAATATTTTTATATATTAACATTACAAATTATCTTAATTACTTTTCTCATTGCTGAGAAAAATACCTGACATCCAAGTTTAAAGGCAGCAAGGTTGATTTAGCTCACAGTTTGTAGAGGTTTCAGTTCATAGATGGCTGGCTCCAAGGCAGTGTGTCCTGGCAGAGGGGCATCACAGAAGAGAAGCAGCTCTGGGAGGCAGAAGGCGGACAGCAACAAGGCAGCAAACAGCAAGATACAGAAACAGTGAGATTCTGCCCCTTATATCTCATCCAGGGTGCCCATCATGAGAGCAGGTGGTATTCATACCCAGAATGAGGCCCCCTTAATCCTGGCACTGTACTGTAAACCAATCCCAGCACCACATCCTCAATCCCAGCAGCACATACCCTGTATCCAGTCACCTCTGAGAAGTCCCTCCTTTGGGCACATGAGGCTTTGAGGCAACATCTAGATACAAATCATTACACATACACAATACAGAATCAATACCATATAATATTATTTCCTATGTTTCAATGTTTTATATACAATACTATTATACAAATTCTTTTATGTTAACATTAGGTTTTTGAAATTAGTTATATTTATATGTCACTCTATATTGTTAATACAATAGAAGTGTGCTTCTTCCTTAGGTAAGGTTTAATGTTCCTTATTCATACAAAATCCTGAATATTCTGTAGGTGATAACTTAGCGCGTCTGAGTGTTTTCCATTGTATGGCTCATGGATTTCTCTCATGCTACCTTATAGAAGTGGACGCAAAAAGAAAAGAAGGAAAAATACACTAGATATTTAATCATTTTGGCCAAGAAGTCACCTGAAACGTTTCTTTTTACACTCTATTGCTTGAAACATCTCATACAGTCCTTCTAATTATTAGAGATGTGGGAAACCTGTGAATATTGGTGTTCCATAACAGAGCCAGCCACAAAATTATATATATCATATAAAATATATATTATACATATAATTTATTATTGACATATAATCTGCAATATATACTACTTGCATCATTAAATTATATGTAATATACATCACATAGCAACAAGTTATATATTATAATATCATGGATAATCTAAAATATATATGATATACACATCATATATAATAGATTATATAATATCTTCCATATATATATATATATATGTATATATATTACATTTTTTTCACAGTACTAGAGATTTAACGCAGTGCCTTCACATGAAATTGCATTCCTAAACAATCCGCTTTTGAGATAGTCTCAATATATTCCTAAATCCCCAGGCTGGATTTGAACTTGTGCTGGAATGACAGGTATGAAATAATGTACCTGACTTGCCACAAACTGCAGTTGTAGTTCACTCATTTAACCATTACAAAGCTTATTATCTGATGACTGTACCATAATTAACCACTAGCTGTACTTGTAAATGGTCATGTAATTTGTTTTTAGCTTTTCACTACTATAATATCAGAGTACAGTAAAACTTCTTAGACATGTAGTTTTCTCATTAGGGCAATAATTCAAATTTCTCTGAAATTTTGGGGTGTCTGTGTGTACGTGCATGCATATATGTGTGTGTAAAAGGCTATGTTTATCTTCAGACTTAATCAGACAAGCTTAATATTTACTCAAAATAATTAATTAAATGTTTCCATTTATTTACCATTTTAAGAACATCAATGTTAAGAACCTGTATATCAGTTTTAAAGATTTAGTTTTAAAGAAATCAGTGCTAAAATATCTCATTGTTTTATTTATTTTAGTTTTAAGATCTTTTCATGTGTTTGCTGCTTAGAAGCTTCTCTGAATTCTATTTGTATCATTCATTTTTTTCTCATTTTTTTATTGAAGAGGAATTTTGTTGATTCCATATTCTTTTATTAGTTATTGTCTCTTGCAAAAATATTTTGTACAAAATTTTTAAACTTTTAAATGGTATCTTGTATAATTTGGAAATTATATGATTGTTATAAATCTCATTATAGTTCATGGGTTTTTGCCTTGTTGAAGACATAATTGAATTTAATTGATATTAAAGATTTAGCATACAGTGAATATCCCTATTAACACTGATTCCTTTGGTCAGTAACACAGAGTATATTATTTAAATATTCTGTGCTTCTCAACACAAATTTTTAATCTTTTCTTCATAAAAGTATTGCACATTTTATAGAAAAAAATGTGTTTTTCTTCTATATTTTCACACTTCTGGTCACCGAATATGTGAGTCTCCCATAACCACTTGCACCAAATAATTCTTTATTTCTCAGTGAACAATGACAAAGTATCTGTAATTTAACTTGATGCTGACTCTGTTTTTCTGGAGAAAGCATCAGGTCCCACAGGTTAAGGTCTTAATCCAAAACGTTGTCCCCAGTTTGGGTACAAATTGTGAATCTAGGTTGTTTCCTGTATTTCTGATCAACTGGAATATCAGAAGTTCTCCTGAACCCTACTCTGGTTTACTCAATTCAGAGAACTTGAGAAAATGCTTTACTGATGATTACCTATTTGGTTATAAAAAAAATACAACTGGAACAGTATACAAAACAAGAACAAAAGACCAAGTATAAGGAAAGGAGTGAGGTACTTCTGTGCATATGCCAAACCCTAAGATATACTAGAAAGTAATAGTGATAAAAACAGCATGGCACTGGAACAAAAACAGGTATGTGGATCAATGGGATAGAATTGAGGAAACAGAAAGTTCCCCTGGCACATTCAGCTATTTGATCTGCGACAAAGGGACCAAAAAGCATATATTGGAGGAAAGACAGCCTATTTAACAAATAGTGCTGGGGAAACTAGTTATCTATGTGCAGAAAGTTGAAACTGGACCCTTATCTCTCACCATACATTGAATTTAGATTAAAATAGATCAAAATCTAAATATTAAAATAGAAACATTCAACCTACTAGAAAATAAATAAAACACTTAAAGATGTATGTTGGAGACCACTATGAAGCGGCTCTGAGCAGGATATAATTTTACTAATTGGCTTTCTATGTTTATCTGTGAGTCTGTTCTAGGTCTCGGCCCCTTGCCTGGTGCTGGGAGCTGACTCATAGTAAGTGAACCTCTATGAATCGCTGAGACCTGTAGTGGCCTGTGAGGCCAGAGATACCTCAAAGGGCAAGATAGGCCACAGCTGAAGACACCTTGGCTCCAACACTAAGTAAGTAAATAGAGACTGCAGCTGCAGGCATCTGGATCCTGCAGTCTCAATCCTACCATAAATGTTATCTTGGAGATAAGATAGTTCTCCTGAATTGGCTTAATTTACTTATTGGAGAAGTCTTTGAAATGAGTCCCTAGGTCCTGCTCATTTCCTGTGCTTTCCTCAGTGCTTGAAATGAGTCCCTAGGTTCTGCTCATTTCCCCACTTTTTGTCTTTGGTCCTAATAAAAGTGGGCTAGTCCAGAGAACTCTGTCATAGTTCTCAGAATTGCGAGCTTAAATAAAGGGTTTTGACCCTCCTGGAGCTCTAAAAAGTCATACAATTTGTCTCTTTTTATTTAACCTCCACCATACACTCATTTGGAAGATCGGGGATCTAAGTCAGGACTTGATAGCTATAGGTGTAGAAAAGAATTTTCTAAACAGAACTTCTGTTGAACAACAAATAAAAGCAATAATTAACAAATATAATTATATCAGACTAAAAAGCTTTGTACAGCAAAAGAACCAATTAGTAGAGTGAAGAGACAACCTGCAGAATGGGAAAACAAATTGTCAGCTACTCCTCAGAGAATGCTAATATCTGGAATATATAAAAAAAACTCAACAAAAACTAAACTATTTAAAATTAAAGACCCAGTCAAGAGGTGGGCAAGAAAAGTTGACAGGTAATTCACAGGAGAAGAAACACAAATGATCAAGAAATAAATGAAAAAAGTTCTAAACTTTCCTGGCCATTAAAGAAATGTAAATTAAAACAAAGCTAAGATTCCATCTCACTCCACAAAGAATAGCAATCATAAAGAAATCAAATGATAACAAATTCTGGTGAGGAACTTTTACTTCATTATTAGTGATAATGTACACTAATACAGCACGGTGGAAATTTCTCAAATAACTGAAATTAGAAATTCCTATGGTTCAGCTCTGCCCCCTGGTAAAGTTATCTTCCTCAAAGAATTTAAAACATCATACTACAGTGCTACATGCATGCAAATATTTATAGCAGCATAATTCATAGTAGTTAACTGCTGGAACCAGCCTGTGGACCCATCAACAGATGACCAGAAATGTGCTATCTATCCATAATGGAATACTATTCTGTATAAAGACTGACAAATTTGAGATATTTGTAGGAAAATGGATATATCTAGAAAACATAATGTTAAATGAAATAAACCAGGTATACAAGCTTAAATATCACATGGTAGCTTTCATTTGAACGAGGAAGAGTACAAAGAGAATAATGAAGCATGGATAGAAGGGCTGTGTATGGTGGCAATCCAGGAATCCCAGCACTCGGGAAGCTGAGGCAGGAGAATCCTTGCGAGTTCAAGACCAGCCTGGGCTACAAAGTGAGCTCAAAACCAACCTGAATTACATAGCAAGATCCTGTCTCAAAAAAAGGAACATTTATAGAAGGAAATAAAAAGACATATCTCTTGCAATAGCAAAGTTATCCCAGGGAAAAAGGGCAAGAGGTGAGGAAGAAGATAAGAGAAAATAAGTATAATAATAATAATATACCATGTATAAGAACATAATGACTCAATTAATGTAAACATTATATGCTGAAACATGAGGTGATCAACAATAACATGTGAAAAATGGGATAAGTAAATTGGAGGAGGAAAGACAAAAAAAAGGTTAAAATCTTGCCCCCAAAATGATTTCAAACTATATAAATTTCAAACACTTACTAATAAAAATTTTAAAATTATTTTTAATTGAAATTTTAAAAATATATTTTTAAAGTTATTTCAAAAGATAACCATATCTTTTGTAAACCAACAATTTATCTTCATTGTATTTATGTAACTTACATCTTTTTCTTGTCACATTGCATTCACTGCTAAGCATTTTTGATGTAAAGAATATAGTGACTTTTTTGATTTCTCCATTTTTATGAGAACATTTTAAAAACAAATATCAAATATTCAGATTTTGTGCACATGTTATTTTATTAGCTAAACTGTTCTTGCACTATTACAACAAACCCAGTTTAGTTATGATGAATTTTTTGTATCTACTAATTTTTATTTCTGGCTGAAAAGATTACTTTCACTTCAGTTTCATTCTGCTCCTGATGATTATTTTGATGATCTTGTAAATCCTTTCTAATCTCAGTATTCCAGCTGTGACTTTAACCTAGCCTTGCTCACTTGTTGATTATGCTGTATTAGTCAGGTTTCTTGTTGCTAGGATAAAATACCTGCTACCCGTGAGGTAAAGAAGGAAATGGTTTACTCAGCTCAGGCTTTCAGTTCACTCTCAGCTGGCTCCAGGACAGGAGCATAGTGACCGAAGTCTGCCATCCAGCAAAGCTGCTCACTTCATGGCCACTGAGCAGATCCTGTGCAGGGATTGTAGGAGGCAAGAGCTGTAAGCTGGAAAGGCTCTTGCCAGTGACCCACCTCCCACCGGTTCCCACCTCCTAACAGAACATCCAGCCATGTATGCTGGTAGATCATTCCACAGATGACTGTAGCACCCTTTTGATCAAATCACCTTCCCATGAGGATCCTAGTCCTAGTCAATCTGGCAAGCGTTATCATCACAGATTTTTGGGTCACAGATTTTTTTCCATACTTAAATTTTTAACTAAAGCTGAATGTGAGCTATTATTTCAAAAGTTACAAGTTGCAGAAGCAAGAAAAAAGCTAAGAACTAGGTAAGTCTGAGAAACTTTGGCATGCATGTAGTAATCAAATCTGAGGAACAACTAATATACTCTATGAAAAAATAGAAACAGAATGGAAAAGAGCAAAAAGTTAAGTCTGAGTGAGTACAATATTTAACAGTTGTATTTATGATGAGTCTATAAATGAGGTTGAAAAGGTCAAAGAGGTAAGAGAACCCAGAAAAATATATAATGAATGTGATTTAAGGGAGTCTAGGTTAATATTATTGAATATTACTAAATTTAAGAATTGAGGCTACCAATTTCCTAAAGTGAATGTGATTGTTATAAATTGCAAACATATACTAATAAAATAATTAAGAAAATACCTACAAGTATGGGTAAGTTTTACCAAATGCTATTTGTTACAAGAGAATTTATTGAGGTTTTTCTGCTCATGCATTCAGTCTCATGTACATGTCTACTTATATATTCCATTCTTAGTTTTATTCATATCATACTGTGAACTATAAGGTACCATCATTTTTGCTATATCTTATGATTGACATTACTCCAGGAGAATATTGACTAGCACAAAAGATAGATAATGAGATAACTATGGAACCATGGATAAACTTTTGAATAAATTATTAACAAAATGCTGCAGCAGCTGAACTATTAGGAATGGCTACACTTTGAAGTTGACAGGGGAGAGCTGGACCAACAAGCACTGAAGATAACATCCAGTATGGGAAAGGCTTGCTTCTTGATTCTATGGAAATTCAAATGAATGGTCCTAATTAAATATCAAAGACATGGTAATTCACAAAGAGTTCTATAAGAGAAAAATCAAGAAATAATATAGAAAGGGACAGGGTCACAGTACCAGACATGCCCGGGTATAGACAGCATGGTGCCTTGAATCAAACATGAATCAGGCTATAAAAACTAATGTTTTAACTATTGTGATTTCTTATTATCTTGTTATGGAATTTTGTTTTTTTCTTTTTCATTAAGAAAAAAATCTAAGGATTTGTAAGAAAGTGTTGTTTGTATACTTCACCCTATAAAAAGTCATATTATCAAGTAGTTGAATAACAAACCAAGCCTGTATTTTCTATCATTTTCTTCTGCATCATTAAAATTTTTCATATCTTCCCATAATAACATAATATAAATATTGAAAAGTTAGAAGTGATATAAGCACGAAGAAGACATGGAGACATGTTAGTAAATTCTAGAATTACTTAATAATTTTTCTGGAGAAAAAGAAAATCAAATCCAGAAATTTTCTTTCCTTTCTTGTAGGTGATGATATTTTTACTTAGGCAGAGAATTTAATGGACAAAATAATGTTCCTTAGTTTAAATGAGGCTAGAACCAATATTGAATGAGATTTTCAAAATGTTATAATTAGATATTTAAACTTTTAATAAATAATCTGCACTGTTTTAAAAGGAGCATTTATAGTCACTTTAGAGTGGAGGAAGGGATAGAGACGTATCTAGAATGAGGTATATTGTCAGATGGGCAGTTTACTATTTGTGTAGTCTTCTTCATGCTACAAGTTTCTATGGACAATGCTATTACTCAACCTAAAGTGAGAGGATTGTGTCACTGTGTCAAATTCTCTGACTGTGTTAACACCCACCAACATGAAGAGTTGTTTTGCAAATTATGTTTTTCATAGACCATACCTATCAGGGAAAAGTCGTATGACTGGCAACTATGTGAATTTATATTTCCTTTAAATAATACTTAGCTAACGGTTGCAGTATTAGTTATATCCTGTCACTAGAAACAAAATACTGGACACCCACAGTTTAAAAGAAGAGAGGTTTATTTGGCTCATCGTTTCCACTTGGCTCCGTGAAGGGTTGGCTGAGTCCAGTGCAGAAACAGCGTGATAGAAAACCAAGATACAGGGAAGCTGCTCAATCCATGCAGGCGGGAAGCAGGAAGAAGGGAGGAGCTGGGGCCAGAAATACACCTTCCAGGTCACACACCAGTGACCCACATCCAATAACGGCCATCTCTTCACAACATGTTCAGCTACTGGGCTCATAAGTAGATGAATCCGCTGAAAACTGTATTGCTCTTTTGATTCAAATACCCTCCCAATGTGAAATTTGGGGGACAGTTTAGATCCAAACCATGTTAGTTGCATTTTTAATGCACTTATTGAAACCTTTGGGGAAATTAAAAAGTCATTTTATTAATCAAATACTATATGTTCTATAAATTCAAGGAAATACTGAAAAATATAAAATAAATTCCTTGGAAAATTGTACTATTACAAACATAGGAACCCACAAAAAGGCTAAAACTGAAGAAAATAATAAGAAACAGATTAGAAACAAATATAATTCACAAAGCAAGAAAGAGTAGTTATGAACAGAAAGAAGAGCTGCAGAATCCAGTGATACCCTTCTTATACTCACACAAACACCTCTTGGCTCCTACTCTGATCCCCGTCTGTGGAATCTTGGGAAGACATTTATCTTCTTGAGGACTTCTCCTTCTGATTAGTTCATGAACTACAATCTCTACTGACCAATCTCTTAGTCAAAATTTTGCGGGTTTTGGAGCCCTGGAGTGTTCATCCACAGGTTGTTAAGGAGAGGGTCCGAACTCGATTGGGGTAATTGGGTATACTCCTTCAGATTTGATTCATTGTTAAATTCAGACATTCAAACAACCCTCTCAACAGATTGATACAGTTAAACAACCCCTTTCCCTCCACATAGTTTTTCAGCTGGCTCTTAGGACAACACACTTTTCTGTTTATTCCTGTCTATTTGACTTGTTTTTTTTTTTTTTTTTTTTTTTTTTTGTTGTTGTTTGTTTGTTTCTTTTTCTAGTTCTTTTTCGTACCCTCCTAACTTCAAAAGATCGAAAACCTTGAAGACACTTTGCACTTTTTCCCTTTCTACCACCCTTATCTCAACTGCTCCCATAACTTTACACCTGGATTATTGACACAACACCTGCTGCTCGTATCCTCTGACTCCCTATACTCCTCAGGAGATGGAGTGGTTCTGTCAGGAGGCAAATCAGATCATATATTCTCACAAGGAACCCTTTTACAGGATTTTCGCTTTACTCAGAATAAATTCTTTGACTGTGGCACATGTTATTTTCTTCATCTCTCTTCCTGTCACGCTTGCCTCTTTAGACTATGAGACATTTTCCTACCGCAGTACCTTGGCACTTACTGTTCTCTGTATGTCTGCATGGCTCACTCCATCACTATCTATAGTTCTTAATTCAAATTGAAAACTTCTCTTTCTTACCTATATAACATTTCAACAGACACACACCTCTCTAAGATTTTTACTTGTATTCTGTGGCTTATTTATTTTATTTCCTATCATTGTCTAAAATAATTACATATTTGCCTAGATCATAGTCCATATCTTCTACTAGAATATAAATGCCATGCTGATAAGGATGATTATGTATTTGTTTTGTCCAGAACCATATAATCAGAATTTAGAATAGAGATTGGTTCATATTAGATATCTAACAGATAGTGTCAAATTAATTAATGTTTTCATTCAACAATTACTGTATATCTGTTTTGTGCACAGCACAGTCCTAAAGAAGAATAGGTCAGTTTTAAAAATGGTTCTTTTCCTTATACAGCTTCAACTTAATTTTTGGACTGTGAGAATGGAAATGAGTGTAAAACCACAGACTCTCAAGCACTGTACTTGGCCGTGGAGGGAGACACGAAAAAACAAAAGGACTAGGTCAAAAAGGAATCCTGAGATTATAAAACGAAATGGAAGGCATGCAAGGAAATCTACAGATACGACTCTGTTTTACTTCCTTATTGATATAGAGATCTTTATACCACTCCAAAATACAGGTGCTGAATTGTAATTTCCATTCTTTCTTATCTGTTGGGAGATTCTATATTATCCATTTCCTAATACTTGAACATTTCATTGATTATGATCTTACCTTTTCTGTGTCCTGCAACCCCAATCCTCCATCCAATATGTATTTAGCATTAATAATTACAGAAATGACACAGGACTTATATTTTACTGTTTAAAACTTGAATGGTTTTCTTAATTCCCAAAGGGAGAATGACTCAGTAAATCAGATTTCTTTTTTCATCTAGTCACAGAAAATCACTAAAAAATGATGTAATTTCATTGTTCCTAAAATATTTCAGTAATCAGCAAGATGTCTAGGCTTTCAGACTTTTACCTCGTATTTTATTTTATTTTATTTTTTATCAGTACCGGGCATCAAACTCATGACCAAGCACTTGCAAAACAGGCACGTATGCCACTGAGCCAAATCCCCAGCCTACCAAGTCTTTATTTTTAAAAAGGGAAAAATTTGTGTAACAGTAGGGTGAAAATTATCGGTTAGTGATGCACTGTTTGGCTTTCCACTCAGTAATGGAGAATGTATGTGTGTTGTATGTGGTAGAAAACAAACCCAGCTTTGTTTTCTAAACAAGTCCTCAATTCTGTCTGTCTTCTTTACTTAGATGTAAACTGGAATGCATCCTCACTGTCTCATTTCCTTCCTATCTTCCTCCTCTTCCCCTGACCTATCTCACTACTGCAAACTTATTTCTATTTAATTCCTTTTGAACTATTTTTATTTCCTTTATTGCCCTCATTGCTAAAACCCAGTTCCTTTTCTTGTGCATTCGGCTTGTTCCACCTGCTCTGAAATTCGTTTAGTGAATTTCAAGATAAAACAGAAAGTTTCATTTCTTTTGAGAGATGTCTTCCCTGACAAATCCACGGAAGATGAAATGTTCTTTTTTCATTACCAACATTTTTGCATCATACGTGTGTGTGTGTGTGTGTGTGTGTGTGTGTGTGTGTGTGTGTGTGTAGGCAGATAGATACATAGATGATAGATACCTTTTATTGTGGTATAATTACAAAGCATACATATACACACACAGTAAATAAATGATCTCAGAATTTATATGTTAAATAGAAAAACATTGCATAGAAGTCACCTGAATATATGTAACACCTTTATTATACAGCCCATACCTGGTACTAAATCTTTATTTTATGAAACAAGATTAAAAATATAATCCCGAACAACTGAATATGATTTGACTAAACAAAAAAATCCCAGTAAAATTTCTTTACATTAACACATATATGAATGACAGCACTTTAGGTGACATTTTAAAGCAGCACCTTGCTGGCAACAGTCTTGTCATCATTCCCTTTGATTTTCCCCAATCCCAGAATCATGGGGTCAAGCCAGAGGTCACTACAGACACTGTCGCATTGCTTGTGGAGCACTGATCTCCTACACTTAAAGAATATTTGTTATGTAATTTGAACTTGTTGTAAGGATGTAAATCACTCATAACCTAGATAACACTATTAACACATTTAATTATATAGATAAAATTGAGAAAGCAATTATCACAATAAAGGTCAAAATATATTTTTACAGTGGCAACATTTTTGATAGTTAAAAATGTAACAATTAACAATATTGCAGACTATCATAGGCTACCTGAATTTAAGTCCTGTCTGTCTCATTTTTAAATGCTTCATCTTGGATGAATTATTTGAACTTTCTGCTTTTCCAGGCCTTCATCTGTAAAACAGAACTAATTATCATACCCATAACTCTGAGGATATTGTGAATACTAATTGAGCCAAATATTGAAATTAGTGGCAATAGATAACAAACTTATAAAATTTTAACTGCTGTTAGTAATACAAAGTTGGTACTTTAATAAAAACAATGATTTGAAATGTCTTTTTATATACTAATGAGCATATGATTATATCAAGAAATCAGATTTATTTGATTAAAACTATTCAAAACAAGAATTTACTACTCAAATCTATCAAATAGAAACACTGAAAATCTTAATTTGAGGAGAAATTCTAAAACATATTATTATAAAAATAAAATATAAATGTATGTTAATACATGTAGTTACTATAGCATAACAAATATAAATAAAATGAGGTAAATTGTGCTCATCTATGTTACAAAATATGTTTTATCCTCAGTAATCAACACTGTAATATATGAATGAGAAATCTGAAACTGTGTGTGGGCTATGCATGCCTCTAATCCCATCATCCAGGAGGCTGGGGCTAGTTGCAGTTGGAGTGGATCTGGTGCATCATAGCTGTCTTCCTGAGACATGGAGGCTCCTGAAGCTGATGAGAATCAGGTGTGACCCAGCTTAGTATCAACACTGGTGGCCAAGGGACTGTCTCTACCCCCATCCCCTAATCTTGGGTAGCTATTGTTAGACCACTGCTCTCACACAGGGCTATGGAATTTTCCTAGCACCAGGAAGAAATCTTGTGCCCACTTGGGATCAACTTGTGTTTTGCCTCCCACTGCTACCAGTTGAGGCTGTGCTGGACTTTGTGGTTCTGTAACTTCAGTCAAGGTAGCCAAGGGACTGCCTTTACCAACACTACCTGTTATGGTTGGATCAAAACTTCTTCAGTGTTTTGAAAGTGAGTGGATCATGCAAGGTGCTATACTTATAGGTTGATTTTTCCACTAATTAGTTAAATAACCAGATGTGTCATTACATAGGAGGTGGAGTTTAGTTGGAAGGAGATAAGGTCCCTGGGGTTATGATCTAAAGGGTCTTTGGTTTTTCCTTTCTTTCTTCCTGGTCACTATGGCTTGTCTGTCATGCCTTTTCACCTGCTATTTCTGCTTTAGAGTATGCAAGCCATGTGTTAAACCCAGTGAAAATGTGAGCCAAAATAAAATTCTCCTCCTTTAAACTTATGGTGCTAGCCATTGTGTCTCGGCAATAGAAAAACTGGCTAATATATGACCCCAAGTTTAAGCAGCAGAACATGGTACAAGATTCCACTTGCTGGAGGTACACCAAGGTATCAACCACAAGACTGACTGATGTGTTGGTGCTAGACTGGGAAAAACTAAAACTGGGCAGATCTTAAGGGGCAGATCCGTCCCAAGGACTGCCTGCAGCTGTGGTCCTAGGGGAAGATACTGTTTGAGAGTCACAATCTAAATGGACTTCTATTCCACCTAGCATTACCTGTAACTGCTTTTAATTATTCTAGCACTGGAGTACACTTCAGTGATAGGTAGCCCATAGCAACGTGGGCTATACCAGTATTGTGTTGGTCTGGGAAAGATGTGACATAGTTTGGTATCCATAGGGGTGCATTGCACCCTGGGGCTAGAGCATCTATGGACCAATGTGTCTGACCCTAGGCTATTCAGTTACTGTGAAAGTGGCACATGAGCTTATCTTGGGCCCAGAGACAGGCTTTTGGAAATGGAATATTATTTGTAGGCATTCACTTGTTTTATTCTAGCCGAGTGTTCTGGGGGGAAAATATAGGCTTAGATTGCCCTCTAATATGACAGATATCCTGTAAATCTGGACCTGGAGTTTTTCCAGTGCAGAAATAGTAGGCATGACTCCAGGCTCAGAGAAAGTAAGCAATTTAAAATTTCTGTAAAGAGAGGCACAAACAAAGCCAGATTAAAAGACTAGAATGATGTTGCATCTAGAACTTTCAAGAAACCATAACCTTACCTAGTACCCAAAATAGGGTACCAGAAACTGACGAGGTAGGAATCAATATGGGTAAAACCTCAAGTAGAGAATTTAAAAGAACTATTTAGGGAATTTCCATGAGCTTGAGGAAAACAGAGAAGCATTTCTAATTTCTAATACTGAAGCCTAATGAAGAGGTGAAAGCAATTTTTAAAAAATATATAACAAATTTTTGAGCTGAAAAATTTAAATGCAGTGAATTTAAAAGCATTGATAAAAGACATCCATAGCAAGATTATCAAGGAGAAGAAAGATTAGTGAGCTCAAAGACAAGCTATTTGAAATTAGTTGAAAGAGAGAAAAGAAAAAAAGAATAAAGCACAGTGTACGGAGACTGTGGAAAATTTGAGACAGAATGGAAAGGACAAATGCTTAGATAGCTGGGGTTCAAGGAGGATTTAAGGTGTCAAAGGGATAGCACACTTATTTAAAGAAATAACAGTGAAATCACCCAACACAGAAATATATAAATATCCAGGTATAGGATAGTCAATGTTCATTGGTTAAATTCAAGTTAAGCAAATCTATACCAAGATACCTAATACTTAAGCTCTGGAAAGTCAAAGCCTTTCTCAAGGCTGCAAAAGAAAAGAAGTAACAGATAGATATTCCTATTTGCTTGGCAGTTTTTTAAAAAAACTTTGTAGTCTTAGAAAAGATGGCATTAAATTTTTGCAGTGCTGGAGGTAAAAAACCAAATAAGGCAAACCAAAGCAAGGCAAATCAAATGAAAACAAAACAAAACACCAGTCAATAAAGAATATCATGAACAGCAAAACTATTCTTTAGAAATGAAACAGTCATGAAGGCATTCCCATACCAAAAAGCGCTGAGAGAATATATTATCACAGACTTACTCTACAAGAAATGCCAAAGGAAATTCTTTGAACTAATAGAAAAAAGATGTCAGCAAGTAGAAAGGAAACATAGGAAGCTGTAGAACTCACTGTTAAAATTCAGAATGCTCTAATATTCTAAATGTACTTTGTAAACCATTCATAGCTTTACTGTAAAGGCTAAAAACAATTCAAACAATAGCTACACTAATATGTTAAGATATAAGCAATATGCAAAGCAGGACAGTTAAACTTAATTATCAGATTTCCTATATTAAGAGATTTCTGGAGAGGTGATTGGATCATGGGGGCATTACGTTTATCCATGGATTAATACTCTACTATCCATAGCTGAATGTGCTGCTAGGCCGTGAGATCCATTTGAGGCCACCGGTTGTGCTTTTGGTGAGGATGTCTTTTGCACTTGCATGGTTCCCTGGCTTTGCTTGCTTGACATCATGAAGGGAGCAACTTTGCTCTCTAGTATCTTTCTGCCATGTTTTTGTATCTTGGAAGCCAGTCAATCATGGACTGAAACATCTGAAACCAAACGCAAAAATAAATCCTCTCTTATTCAAATTCTATGAAAGGTACTTGTTTCCAATGATGAGAAGTTAATACAAAAAAGGTACAAAATAGGGCATCCAAAATTGAAAGTGTATGGTCAAGTGAAGCACAAATGAATCGTTATCTTATTAATATATATTCTTTTGGGTTTTTTGTTTCTGTTATCTCCATGATCATGCTAAATTGTTGTAATTTCACAATAGTATGGTAGAGCTAAAAGACTTTTCACATGCAATGTAGCAACTATAAAGCAAGTATCAAGGTAGACACACCAATGATAGCAAACAAAAGACAAAAACATCCTATCAGTGTAATTCACTTTACTGCAAATAAACATGTAAAACAGGAAGAAAGTAAAGAAGAACGAAAAAAGGAAAAAAGGGGAAGGAAAGTAGAGGGGGAAAAAGGAGAGAAAGAAACTACCAACTAAACTAGAAAATAATTTCTCTAGTAAGATTTGATCAATCATTATCTTCACTGTATATAGATTAGAATTCCCACTGAAAGAGTTACTGGTCAGTTACTGGTAGGATGACAAACAGAACAAGATCTAACAACATATTCCTTACGAAAAATCTCATGTCATTTCTAAGGACACACACTGACTGAAATTGAAAGACATAGTACGTAATTCCACACAAATTAAACCCAAAAGAAAGGAGGTGTAGTGATATATACTTTTAATCCCAGCATTCTAGGAGACTAAAACCAGAAGATCACAAGGAAAAACTTGACAATTTAGAGAACTTGTGTCAAAATAATTTTTAAAAAACAATAAATAAACAAAAAACTAAGTTAGGGATATTACTTGGCGTGAAGGTCCTGGATGCAATTTCAGTTTAAAAAAAAAAAAGAGAGAAAGAGAGAGGAGCAAGGAATAGATATATTTACATTCAATAAAACAAGCTTTAAATTTAACTTTAAAGCAGTAAGAAGAAACAATCTTATTATATAACTTTAAAAAGAAAAACATAAATATAAAAATATTCTATCATTAAAATGTTAAATTGCTAATTATTAATATAGTATGAAACATAATCATATTTCACTAAGATTATAATCACTCCATAGAGAATAAATTTATACACAGAGTGAGATGATACCATTCCCATTAATGTAGTTTAAAAATATTACTTCAGTTAATTAGAATATTTAATATCATTGCACAAAGATTGTAAAACAACAAATTCATACTGTATTTAATGTACAAAATAAAGCACATAAACATAACAAAGACCATGCAATCTGCTAAAAGTTAACAATTGGTTGTTTGGAACTCTCGCACCTTCTGGGTGCAGAGTAAGAGCTGGGCAGATCTGGGGCAACTGCATCCACCTCCCTGTGTGTCTGGAGGACTGTGGATTTCTAAGCAAGCAGGTGAGCATCACCAGTTCTAGAGGCCCCGCGGCCTGCAGTAAGTGCCCAGTGCACTCTGCCCCAAGCCCAGCCTGTTCAGTACCCTCGAGCCTTCTGGGTGCAGAGAAGTGGCTAAGTGGGTCCCTAGGCGCCTACATCTGCCTCCCCATTCCGGCTGCACACGGAGAACTGTGGAGTTTCAAGCAAGCAGGCAGGTGCACACTGACCCTGGAGCCCAGCCTATCTGGAACTACGGAGTTCTAAGCAGGCAGAAGACCACCACTGGTTCCAGAGGCCGAGCCATTTAGGGGATCTGGGTGCCAGCTCCCAGGAGCTGTGAACATAGAAATGGATTTCCAACAGACCCTGAGGAAGCTTTCAAATAACACTTGAAACACAGAAATATAGGAAAATGACAAAACGAAAGACCAAATAACAACCTCAAACCTCCAATCCATCTCAAGAAACCCTAGGAGCAATGTATATAGGAGTGATGTATATAGAAGAAAATATATGCCATACACCTCAAATATTGGACATAATAGCTACTGAAATAAACAAGCAACTCTGCGAAGCTTTAAAGGAATTCAAACTCGAAATAATCTCCCAGGTAAAAGAAGAAATGATAAAAGAAATGAAAGAGATTCTGAATATATGTAAAGAAAACACAGTTTAAAACTTGGAGGAACTAAACAAAAAGATAGAATCCCTAGATGAGCAATATAAAAAACAAACAGAATACATAAAGCAGATGCACAGAGATATACAGGAAATCAAAAACTCCACTGAAAGCTGTAAAAACTGCCTCAATGAAAGTGAAGATAGAATTTCAGACCTTGAGGTCAGGATTGCAGCCAGTGAACATAAAAGGAAAGATATTTTAAAAATAACAAGGAACCAGGAAATAACAATTCAATAACTGCAAGATGATGCAAAGAAAAACAACATAAGATTGATAGGGATTAATGAAAAAGAAGGGGACAATGTAAAGGATGTCAAGAAGATATTTAGAGAATAGATGAAAATTTCCCAAGCATGAGATCAGAAACTGACATCAGGTTCAGTGAAACCTATAGAACCCCAAATAGTCATAACCAAAATAAAACTACACCCAGACATATAATAATCACCATCCCAGAAATCCAACACAAGAATAGATTATTAAAAGCTGTCAGAGAGAAAAGACAGATCACTTATAAAGGAAAATCTATCAGAATTACAGCAGACTTCTCAGCACAAACAATAAAGTCAAGAAGATCATGGAGTGAAGTATTCCAGATCCTCAAGCAAAATGATTTCCAGCCTAGACTGATGTACCCTGCAAAACTATCATTCAAAATTGATGGTGAAATACAATACTTCCATGACAAAGAACAGCTGAAGAACTTCATGAACACCAAGCCAACCCGGCAAAAAATATTGAGAGAAAGTTTAGATACACAAAGGAAAAAACCACTAAGCAAAGCAAATAATTAAACAGAACAGAAAGATAAAGATGCAAGAGCAGAAAGATAACATGTCAACAATAAACCAGCACATAACAGTTATAACCATTAATGTAAATGGTCTCAATGCACCAATCAAAAGAAACAGACTAGCAGAATGGATCAAGAAACAAAATCCAACCATATGCTATTTACAGGAAGCCCATCTAACCCAGAAGGATACTCACAGACTGAAAGTCAAAGGATGGAAAACAATACTTCACGCAACAGGAATCCAAAAAAAAGCAGGAGTAGCCATTCTGTTTGCAGACAACATGAACTTTAAACCAACAATGATCAGAATGGACAAAGAAGGTCACTACATACTCATTAGGGGAAAACTCCAAGAGGAAGAGATAACTTTATCTTAAATATATATGCGCCAAACTCCAGAGCACCCAGTTATATAATACAACTATTAACAGAAATGAAAAATCAAATTATCAGTAACACAATTGTAACAGGAGATCTTAACACGTTATTGACACCAAGGGACAGATCAGCCAGACAGAAAATGAGCAAAGAAATAACAGAACTGAATCACACCAGTAAACAAATGGACTTGATAGAAATATACAGAATGTTCCACCCAACAACATCAGAATACACATTCTTCTCAGCAGTACATGGGTCATTCTCTAAAATAGACCATATATTAGCTCACATAACCTATTGAAACAAATGCAAAAGAGTTGAAATTATCCCTTGCATGTTATCGGATCATAGCGCTTTGAAATTAGAAATTAATGATAAAGATACTGCAAAAATCCCACAAACACATGGAAACTGAATAACACACTCTTGAGTAATCAGTGGGTCACAGAGGAAATTAAAGAAGAAATTAAACAATACCTAAAGAAAATGAAAATACAGATACAACTTACCGGAATCTGTGGGATGCAATGAAAGCCATCCTCAGAGGAAAATTTATTGCACTGAGTTCCCACATCAGGAAAACAGAACGAATACAAATAAATAACCTGATGTTACACCTCAAAACAGCTAGAAAAAGAAGGGCAAGTGAAGCCCAAAGCCAAAACAAGAGAGGAAATTATAAAAACCGGAGCAGAAATCAATGCAATAGAGACTAAGAAAATAATCCAAAGAATCAACTAATCAAAAAAGTTGCTTCTTTGAAAGAATAAATAAAATCGGTAAGCCCCTAGCCAACCTTACTTTAAAAAAGGGAAGAAAAAGTTCAAATTCATGCAATGAGAAATGAAAAAGGTGAAATCACTACAGACTCTACAGAAATACAGAAGATCATCAACACCTATTTCGAAAACCTCTACTCTCAAAGGTTTGATAACACAGAAGAAATAGACAGATTTCTAGAAACATATGAAGTACCAAAGCTAGATCAAGAGGATGTAAAACTTCTGAATAACCCGATCTCTATTAATGAAATTGAAAATGTAATTAAGTCTTTACCTACAAAGAAGAGCCCAGGCCCAGATGGATTCACTGCAGAATTCTACAAGAAATACAAAGAAGACCTAATGCCGACACTCCTCAAACTATTCAATAAAATTGAAAGCGAAGTAATCCTTCCTAAGTCATTTCTGGAAGCAAATATTACTTTAGAACCAAAACCTGAGAAAGACCCAACTGAAAAAGAGAACTACAGACCAATCTCCTTAATGAACACGGATGCAAAAATCCTCAACAAAATATTGGCAAATAGGATGCAGCAAATCATCAAGAAGGTTATACACCATGACCAAGTGGGATTCATCCCAGGCATGCAGGAATGGTTCAACATACATAAATCAATAAATGTAATCCACCATATCAATAAAGGCAAAAGTAAGAATCACATGATCATTTCTATAGATGCAGAAAAAGCCTTTGATAAGGTCCAACTATCATTCATGATAAGAACTTTACAGAAAATTGGAATAGATGGTCTTTACCTCAATATAATAAAGGCCATTTATGACAAACCAACAGCCAGTATCATACTAAATGGAAAATTGAAAGCTATTACTTTAAAATCAGGCACAAGACAAGGATGTCCTTAATCACCACTCCTATTTAATATAGTACTGGAAGCACTAGCAAGAGCAATTAGACAAGAGAGAGAAATAAAAGGGGTAAAGATAGGAAAAGAGGAAGTTAAATTATCATTGTTTGCAGATGACATGATACTCTACATAGAGGACCCCCTAAACTCTATTGAAAGGCTCTTAAATAAATTCAGTAATATAGCTGGATGCAAAATCAATACTCAGAAATAAATAACATTCCTATACACTAACAACAAAATCACAGAGAGGGAAATAAGAGAAGCCACACTCTTCACACTAGCAAGCAAAAAAATGAAATAATTAGGAATTACTCTTACAAAAGAAGTGAAAGACCTATACCAGGGAAAATTACAATACCCTGAAAATAGAAATTGAAGATGATCTCAGAAAATGGAAAAACATCCCTTGCTCATGGATGGGAAGAACAAACATTGTGGCAATGGCCATTCTCCCAAAACTGTTATACAGATTCAATGCAATCTCAATAAAAAATACCACCAACATACCTTATAGATCTAGAGAAATCACTCCTAAAATTCATCTGGAACAAGAAGAGACCTAGAATAGCAAAGGCAATTCTAAGCAGCAAAGGCAAGGCAGGAGGCATCACAATCCCTGACTTGAAGTTATACTACAAAGCAACAGTAGCAAAATCAACATGGTACTGGAATCAAAACAGAGCCAAAGATCAATGGAATAGATTAGAAGATACAACTACAACTACAAACACACTCAACCATCTTATTTTTTTTTTTTGTCTTTTTCGTTTTTATCGGTACCAGGGATCGAACTCACGACTGCCTGCTTGCAAGGCAGGTGCTTATGCCGCTGAGCTAAATCCCCAGCCCCCCATCTTATTTTTGATAAAGGAGCCAAGCAGGTTCACTGGAAGAACGACAGTCTCTTTTAATAAGTGGTGCTGGCAAAATTGGCTCTCCATTTGCCGAAAACTAAAACTAGACCCATGTCTATCACCATGTACTAAATTAAAATCTAAATGGATCACAGATCTGAATATTAAAACAGAAACACTAAATCTATGGGAAGACAAATTAGGTAGAAACCTTGAAGACATAGGGGTAGGTAGGGAATTCATGAACAGGACTCAAACCACATGGGAAATACTTTCTAGAATCAATACCTGGGACCACCTCTTATTAAAAAGTTTCTGTAAGTCAAAAAAAAATCTCCAGCATAGTGAAAAGAAAACCAACAAACTGGGAAAAGAGCTTAGTGAACTCCCCCTCAGACAAGGGACTTTTGTCTAAAACATATAAAGAATTAAAAAAACTCAGACCCCCAAAATTCAAAGATCCAATCCAAAAATGGGCATCTGAGATGAATACGCACTTCTCAGGTGAAGAAATACAAATGGCAAATAAATACATGAAACAATGTTCATCATCATTGGTCATTAGGGAAATGCAAATTAAAACCACACTGAGATTTCATCTCACTCTTGAAAGAATGGCCAGGATCAAGAAAACCAACAACAACAAATGCTGGAGAGGCTGTGGGGAAAAAGGAACTTTCCTTCACTGTTGGTAGGAGTGTAGACTGGTACAACCTTTGTGGAAGTCAGTCTGGAGATTTCTCAAAAAGCTGGGATTGAAAGTCCCATTTGTTCCAGCTATTCCACTTCTAGGCATATTCCCAGAAGAACTGAAAGCATCATACCACAGTGATATATGTGCACCTATGTTTATAGCAGCTCAATTTGTAATCCCCAGATCTTGGAAACAACTCAAGTGTCCATCATGTGAGGAATGGATAAAAAAGTTGTGGTATTTCTGTGCAATGGAGTATTACTCAGGTATAAAGAAGGATCACATTGAGATATTTATCAATAAATGGGCACAGCTTGAGACCATACTCATAAGTGAAATAAATCAATCTCACATGTGTGAATTCCGAATGGTTTCCCTAATATAAGAAATGATTCAAATATATAAAAGTATGTGGTAATCATGATTCCCCATTATGTGGCCTTGAAGCCTTATAAAGTTTTCACTTACTAATTGGAATGGCTTTATTGTGGGCTGCTTGATATTATGGCCTGTGATGAAATGAACAGCTATTTTGAAGAAAACAAGTCATTATAATAGCTAGTGCTGATTTACTATCATCTTGTTTTGATGCCCCACCAAACTATGGCTCTTCTGTCTCCATCAGTTTTATCATGTTGTATCTTGCTGGATTTTCTTATATGTGATAGTATAAACAAAAATTTTTTATAGGCAAAGAGATAATACAGAAATCATTGTTCGTTTTCCGTTAGCTGTTTCTAAATACCCTATAATGCTTTCATCCACTTGAATTGTTTTACACTGACTTGATATGTTTGATGCTATAGTATATGGAGTTAAATTCAAATATTTCAAGGAAAAAGACACTATGGTAACTACTATTAAACCGGGTTATTTGGTGGTGAAGCACTAGGTTGCTGAAACTGTCATGCTTTGACCTGCATTGTTATGTTGTTATGTCCTCTTTTATCTCAATCCCTCCCTTATTCATTAAAAAATTATTTAGTTATTTTTTATGATTTTTTTAACTAAGGGGAAAAATTTGAAAAATTAGCAGGATATATTATAGTAACTTTTTGATTTCCTATTACCTTGATTTGAAGTCCTGTAATACTCCCACTATCTTGTTTTGACTGATTAGACTCTGTTCCGTTCTGTATGATAGTATCAAGTTTGAGGGCATAGGCAACAAGATTCACTATGATGTCCATTCTGGTTTGAATATTGCCTTCTTTTGAAGTCCTGTAATGTTTACAAGGTTTAGGTTTTATTGGTCTTGTTCTCTACTGTTTTGTTCAACTTTATAATACCTAATGAGATAGATAATTCTTTTTAAGGGAGCAAGAGGCATTATGGTAACGATTGTTGATAACCTTATACTCTGTTTTTACATCATGTGCTATGTCTATCCTTGGTTTTGACTGACAGCTTTGTTTTGCCATATTTCACTTTATTCTCTTCCAAAAAAAAAGTAATAAGAACTATGTAATAATAAACCCCAAAATGTGTAAACTTTGTTGTAAATAAGAGAGGGAAAAAAAATGCTCTAAAGGATACAACTGCAAGTGTGTTTAGGGATGTTAAATAGCTGACCATATTAATGTTTTTGGTTGGATCATTGAACACAACTGTTTGCAGTCTCACTGTTTGAATGTCCACTTTGTATGTTCTGATCCTGTGACTTGAGTCACAGGATCTCTAAGATGATAAAGTGTAATCTATTAACTAGTGATTTCTTACTGGTTTTTTGTAGTTATGTTTTGTTTTGTTTTTTTCTCTTTTTCCCTTAAAAAAAAGTTAACAATTGTATAGTTCCTTACCGAAATTCATACGTTACTAAGTGATTGTGATAAGAATACAATATATTCGCAGTCAACTGAACATAATGCAAATTCCATCAACACAACCAGACAATAGCATCTTATATGGCTATTAGTAGTATTAAATAGATTCCAACAAATTATAATTTCCCCAAAGTGTGTGAAATTGTAGTTTCCCATAGCCTCCAAGCTTGGTTGTTGTAGTTCACGACCAGTCTGTGTTGCAGCACAGATTAAGAGATTATTCAGAGATGATGTACACTTTCACCTCCAAGAGGGGCCCGAGGGACTCCTTTCTACCTGAGACCCCTCAACATAAAAGAGTCCTAGGAAAAACAGCCCCAATCTGAAGCTTCTATCGCTTTTCATTGATAGGGCCAGGAAACCAGGATAAAGGACAAAGAAGGGCATCTATGCAGAAATTCAAGTAGGGAACAGGGGAAGGCAAGGAGTTCTGTTACAGAACTGAGCTTGGGGCCAGTCTAAGTGACTGATGAAATACGGGAGGACAAGGACCTGAGCACACATTCCTTAAAGCAATGTGTTTCAACCCTACTTGGACTTAATGGAATCCTACTTGTGTCCTGGTAGGCTGTGTTTTAACACGTAATCATGTATTCGGGAAGGTTTTGGGCTTGTGGCTCCAAAAGAGCCCTTATCTCTGCTGCATACCTTTGGCCAATGGCCCCATACTTGGTGTTAAATTTTTACACTTGCAAACTAATAAAAGGATGCCTCATTTAAAAACAAAATTCATTTGATTACTACCAAGGTTTCAATGTTTAAGTATATTTATTGATCATCTAATTCATTTGTGAAAAATTGTCATAATTATTTGCAGATTTACTTACTAAGTATACTTGTCATCAATTTGGATGAATATTTTTTCGGTACTAGGGATTGAACTCATGTGGATGAATATGTTAAAATATAAATTTAAAAGAAAACTTTAAAGTTTGTCATTTTCTTATAGTTTTATTATATTTTTATCAGCTCTTTCTAATATCCAGAACTAAGTGGAAAATCCAATAAAACATTACTCATTCTCTTGAATCCTAAATTCTCATTTCCTTCTTATCCTTATTCCTTATTTTTACTACATATATGTTTGGTTTTGGCACTTAAAGTACATTTTTACCTTTACATAATGTTTCCAGGATCATCATATCATTCTACTCTTAGATGTTTTTGCTTTGATTTAGTCTGTTTTACTTTAGTCTTATCTAGGGGATTTATCTGAATAAAAGCATACTAATATTTCTATATTTTGACATATATTTTATTGTGTGATTATATATTTCTGATTGATAGATTCCCAATTGATAAAGATTTTAAATGTTACTAATTTACACTATTAAAAATTACATGACATATAATTTCATTGAAGATGAAACTCTTAGTGTGTACAAAAGTATCATAAAGATATAAATTAGTAGAGAAATGTCTCAAAGGGCATATACCTCGTGGATTTCATATGTTCCAAGTGCTTTACAATATGTTTAAATTCCTTTGCATAGTGAATGTACATGAGATTTCTTAGCCAATATTTGCACTAGATGATAAGTTAGAAATGGTGTGCCATTAAGTTTAGGTCCTTTTTTTAGAGTATCTCCTTGGTCTGCTTGTCTTATTTACTTGTAAGAAGATTTTAGTTTCCTTTCTTCTCTCCTTTCTGTTTGGTGTGTAAATTCTTGATACAAGTCCTTTAGTAGTTATCTTTGCTGAAAACATATTCATCCTTTGTGTAGCCTGATTTTTCATTATATTAAGCAGGTTCTTTGCATTTAAAGATTTTATGTTAATGCAGTTAACTTCATAAGTTGTTTCTTTAACAATTTATCTTTAACTCATTCCCTATAGCAAAATTGTTTAGAAGTTGTCCTATACCAGCAATAGGGAGCTTTTTAGAGACTGAGCTCCTGGAGGGCAATCCAAAGCTCAGTTGTCTATGGAAAAGTGCCAAAAGGGTAATGAAACCTGACTATCCACTATTTGGTTGCTGGGGTGACTTAGCTTACCCGTCTGCAGAGAGGGCTCTGTGCTTTTTTCACTGTGGATAGTGTGCTAAGGTTCACCACTACTGCCTATACAGTTTTCATAAAGTTCTGAAGATTTGCTTTGTGCATTTTACATATACTTACAGCCATCTTACATTTTGAACATGTAGTGAGGTAAAAATGTGTATTTTTCCCTTCTGGATCACAAATTACCTTGCAGGATTTCTTATAAGCTCATCTTTGCCCACTTTTCCTAAAATAGAGGAATATTTTTGCCTTTTATTTGCTTGCACTATTTTTCTCCATCATTACGTGAAACCCAAATAAAATACAAAATTGTTATAGTTTCTCTGATTGAAAAATCTTGATATCTAAAGGCAAGCACTTTTCTATTACATTCCTTTTCTTTCTTTTTTTTCTCATCCCAATTTTCTTGGCTTCTTTTGATCCTTCATTCTTAAATTTCAAGTGTTAGAATTTTTTTGTCAGCTGGGCATGGTAGCACATGCAAATGACTGAAGCAGGAGAATCACTGTGAGTTTGAGACCAGCCTGGGCTGCACAGTGAGTTTAAAGCTACTCTGAGCTACATTCTCAGTTCTCATCTCAAAAAACAAAAATAAAGCAAAAAAAAGGGCCGGAGATTTAGCTGAATGGCACAAATGCCTTGTTAAAAAAATGTCAATTTCCATTCAGATGTAGAATTTTGATTCAGATTGTATCTTTTGCACTGAATATACAGTATCTTTACAGTATTGATTGACTCTTCTTGCCACATATAAGGCATATTTTTCATTTATTTAAGTCTTATTCAGTGTCTTTCAATAATGTTATATATGTTTTTTAAAAAGGCATTTTATAACTTTTTATATTTCATCGCCCAACGAGTTTTGAAGTTATTGTAATGGAATAACTTTTCTTATTATGTTTCCTTGTTAGTAACTGCTGTGTATAGAACACTAAAATTATGTATGAAGGCTTGTTTAATTTTCCTTTAAGACTCTTGCATCCTAGAGAAATGTTAATATATAAGATCTTCCCCTTTTCCCTTTTAAAGCCATAAGAGGAAGATAAGAGTAGGGATTATTGGCAGTCTTCAGGGGCACCTGCACTCAAGAAAGTGGAAAATGAGTTGAACCATGAAAGGGAAAATGTGTTAATTGGGAGGACTGTTTTGGAGGAGAAATAAGCAACTTCACAGGGGGAAGGAAAGTGTTGGCTTTTTCATAATATTAAAAAATAATGCCAAAATGTAACTAGATGTGATGTTTTTTTTAAAAAATGTCAATTGTTTATTTATTTTTAAGTTAATTTAGGCCCAGGATTTAGCTCTGAACATACATGCCTGCTTGACAAGTGCAAGGTCATGAGTTCGATCCCTGGTACCAAAATAAATAAATAAATAAATAATTTTCAATTTATTTATTTCCTTCTTAGTTCCAAGACAACTTGCAAACATTATGTATTCAGTGCAACGTATCTGTTTTTAAATTGGTAAAGTGTGAAGAAAGGAAATTAAATTTAGAATTCTAAGTCACCAAGGAGAAATTTAACATATCAAAATGCAGGTCACTAACATTTGCAAAGTGATTAAAGGCAACTTGGATGTATGACTCTAAAATCTCCAGCAATCAAAGCAAATTGGTGGATTTTAGGATTTCTCTTCCATTAAGATACACACTATTCAGGAAATAAGACAATTTTTAGAGTAGTAAGTTCTGGGAAATTTTTCCTCCAAAGGTGTTGTGATATGTCATCAATGGCATACAAGTCATAAATACAATAATGGCTGTCTTATCACTTCATATTGCATTCCTTCATATAAGCAGAAGACATACAGTTTCAATACAAAATTCAGTGAAATTGATCTGGCTGGAACCTACCTAGTAACAAGACTGACGTATACAAAGCACAGATTGTCTTCCTCAATTCCAGAACAAAATTTTAGATCTTTAGCATACACTGCTAATAGAATATATATATATACATATATATATATATATATATATATATATATATATAGTCTTATAAGTTAAATGAACAAATAGTGAATACCAAAATAAATGCTTCTCTTATGAACTGAGTTTGGCTCACAAGGCTGGCAGTTTGCAGCCTCTGTGGATGTATTAAATGACTAATTCTAGTTGAAACGGGACCATGTATGTTGTTGTGTTCACTATTAAATCACCAGCTCTTAGTACAGTGTCTTCAACTCTATAAATGATTAAATATTTGAGGGATAAATGAAGGAACAAATGAACCTCAGTATTTGCTATGGTGTGACTTTACAGTTGTGCATCATATGTTCTATGTTTCAGAAAGGACATGAAACAAAATAAATCTTTCAACTGTTAAAAACAGATCCATTTAAATTAAAAAGAGAGTTGATATTTCTCAATGAAACAAGAGAATCTAATTAAGCCTTAGTGTTATCCCCGAAGAAATGGCCTCACCATTTAAGGTTGCTCAAACAGAAAATGAAATTCATGTTTTTGTATAACAGCAAAGTCAATACATGTGCAAACATTTGTACAATTCTTTATCTTCTATACATCCCCTTTCCAACTGTTTGATAACTCTAGTATTTTTCTAAAAGGTTATGATTCTTTATCACTTCTCTCATGGTAAATCCTCTCTAACTTTAGTTCCTTTGCCAGGGGTATTGTTTTCTCCTCCTGCCTTTGAGGCTCCATGCTTCACAGCACAGAGACAAGTAATTAGATCCATTAGTTCTAGGATGAAATCCAGATTCTACCACTACTAGTTGTTGGATATTAAACAACTAGTTTCATTATCCTAACACAGTCATAATAATTTACAACATATTTGGATTTTTTGTTAAGTTTTAAGTGACATAGCCTATCAATTTTACACAGGAATTGCCAGATAGGAATTGATAAGTGCTGAGTGTTCTTATAATTATTCTGCCATAACATTTTATTTAAAACCTAAATCTGCCCTGGTTCATCCCTCCATAAATTTTAACTAAGGTTGACATAGGTGAGATCCTCAGGGTATGGTAGACGCCTTCATGCAAATTTTGTAACTCTCGTTATATTATGGCCTCAATCTCCCTTTACATCCTAACCACCTTATATCTCGCCCTTTTCCCATGCTTTTATAAACTGACCTGTCATTTCTGCATCCAGGAATCCAAGTGTGACAATGTTTCCTCAGCTGGCAAGTGTTTGCCATATACCACCTCCACTTTCTGGAATACTCTCTTTTCTTACTCTGTCAAAAAATTCTCCTCTTTCAATATTTTTCTTCACCTGAAACTATCTCTGCTTCTCCTGGAAAATTAACAACCTTTCTGTTACTATATAAACTATCTAGAACTTACTTGTATTTGCATATATATCACTCTGACTGCTGCGTGAATTTCTCTAGGTCAGGGGACTTCTTTAAGTGGGCGTTAAGTTTCAGAATACCTAGGACATAGTAAAAATTTAATAAATCCTATTTAGCAAACGAATAAACGCCCACCCTTGGTATCCTAACACCTAACTTGTGTGCAGCATTTGTGGACTTGCAATGACTTTCGCTTGATTCAAGCAGCACCAGCCCTAACCTGCAGCTAAGGTTGGACCCTCCGGGGTTTTCAGAGTCCCAGAGTCCCAGCCCGTTCAGGTTTACTGATGCAATCTAAGATGCTGGCAATATAAGAAAGAGGCATTCCTTACTAGAAAGGAGAAGAGTAGGACCTGCAGCAGATGGCCCCAGAAAAATGATTCCCTGCCCAGAGCAGCTCCCTCCCTAACCTTTCTAGCAGCGATTTAAAGAGGAGAGGGAGGAGGGCAGGAGGGAGAGTTGAGAAGTTGGTCACCCTCCCCACTCCTGCACCGAGAAACATTACCTAAACCAGGTGTCCTAACTCGCCTCCCAAAGGGGGCCGGATTCTTTGGCTCCTGAATTTCCTCTCTCCCCTTTCCCAAGTCTTCTAGGGCTTTTTCTTTCCATTCTTTGCTTGACGCTCCCCTCCCAACTCCTCTTTCTCCAGCTACCAGAAGAACCGGCTCCAGATAACTCAGTTCTAGGACCTCTGTGACCGTCAACGAAAGATGCAAGTCACAGGCAGCCTCGGATCAGAGCGAAAAATCAGACAGAGGACAGAAAGGAAAGAAACCTAGCAGCCCCCAGTGTACAAGGAAAACTCCATATTAGCAAACACTTAGGATCCCCCGCCGGAAGACAGCAGGTTGCCTCTGACTACACAGAGAACGCAGAGCACCTCAAACAGGAACTTTAAAGGGACTGAAATCTGTTGCCTGTTCCACTAGGAATATTGTTTGCAAGGCACAAGGTGTCTCTTGGTAGTGAGCACCCTCTGCGCATGCGCAAGTCCATTCGGGAATTACTGCCCAGCCGCTGACTAAGTTGCATTCCTTGAATCTTCGCAGAAAAGACAATTCTTTAATCAGAGTTAGTAATGTGGACAGTACAAAATCGAGAGAGTCTGAGGCTTCTCTCTTTCCCTGTGATGATTGCCATGGTCTGTTGTGCACACAGGTGAGCTTCCGTTGTTGAATCTCTCTTTCTCTCTCTCTTTTTCTTGGTGTTTTTCTTTTTACATGTCTGCTGGATCATGTATCTTGGTATTTGGGGGTAGGTGTGCCTGCATCTCTTTATGTCTGCTCTCAGTTTGTGCTCATCTTGAATACGGTCCCTACTTCTTCCCTTCAGCGCCAATGAACCAAGCAACATGTCATACGTGAAAGAGACAGTGGACAGATTGCTCAAGGGATATGACATTCGCTTGAGGCCGGACTTTGGAGGTAATGCATCTTTTTTTTCAACCTGTTACCCATCCCTAGCTCACCTTTTCTGACAAAGATAGATGAAAAAAAATGTCATTTTCGTGAGTGTGCGCTATGCCTCACACACACACACACACACACACACACACACACACACACACGACTCCTAGGCTCAGGTGCCCCAATACCTAGGCTAAGCTGACCTCCCGACCGGACACACCCTCTGCATAGTCACTGCATCACGCGTGTGCCCACACCTGTTTTCCGTGGCTGTCCCCAAGGAGGGGAGCAGGGAGGGAGCCCGTTCTGGATACAGTAAGGTCTAGGAACCCCCCCCCCCATCCCTCCTAGCCCACTGCCACTCAGGAATCTGTGTTAATGCGGTCCCACCTCCCTGGCAGGGCCCCCCGTGGACGTCGGGATGCGGATCGATGTCGCCAGCATAGACATGGTCTCCGAAGTGAACATGGTGAGTGGCCTCCCCGCAGGCCCGGCGGCCGGCTTACGCAGATGCGAAATGGACCGGTCTGCGTGTCCTCTGTGCTTCCTTGGCGGTCACCTCGCCCTGGCCTGGGGTCCCACTCCGTGCGCCCCTTGCGCCGGCGCGAACACTGGGTTCGCCCTGGTTTTGTTTTACACACACGCACACACACACACACACACACACACACACACACACCGGGTACTGCGGTGTTCAGGGGCAAACGCGCTCCGCACTATTTTGGGAAGGACCGTGACTGTTGCGCCGGCGGATTGGCTGGGGCGGAGTCTGAGCGGTTACTTTAGCCGGGTTTCCCTGCGTGCTCGGAGGCAGGGCACCCTCTGCCGGCGGCGGCGTGGCCGTGGTCAGGGTCCGCCGGCGGGGTGCGCAGCTGCCGCCTCGCGGGGGGCGCAGAACCCCAGCCGGGGACACCACGCTCTGCGGGCTTGCGCGCTGGGTCCAGGTGCCCCAGCTGTGTGTCCTGCACCGCGTGTGGCCAGAGCAACAGGCTGGGCAAACAGACCTCGCTGGTAAAAGAGGAAGCGCCCAAGCCTGCTCAGGGAGGCTCGCATTGCTCCCACCCAGAGGGTTGGTGAATTGGGCTCCCTCGTCTTGATCACTTCAGTTTAAGCAAAATGGGCCGAGTTATATTGCCTTGCTTTACTCCAGAAACCTAAGCGTCCCTGCAGGGCTTGATTGTTCAACAGCCTGGGAGAGGGTGAGGGGCTGCAAGCACCATGACATCCTTTCCTTTCGAAGGGATCCACGTTCTCTCTTTCTTTCCTTCCTCTTCAGAAAGCGCTGGCAAAATGGTTGGGAATCATAGCTGCCACATTCTCTGTTGGCTGTTTCCAGCCAGTGTGGGTAGCAGTTTTCTAGTTGCTAGAGTTCAGAGGGAAACGCCTGTTGCTTTTATAGAACCCACCACCGCGAGAACAGCTACATGTATGTGAACAAAATGTCATTTTTATTTCACTGGTGAAAAATAATATTGTGGGCTGCGGAAATGTAGACATCCTGAATGACTAAAGACAAACCCTTTACGATTTCTGTATCTGCCTGTAGCTATAAGGTCTGTTGGATAGTCTTTTGCTACATTCCCAGTGTACCATTTTAATTTAGCATGCTGAGGCTTAAGAATTTTTCTTTTCATATTTCTTCCAGATTATGTCATGAAGAAATAAGTGTTTACAGACTACTAAACAGAATTACTGTGCTTAAAATATTATTTCCAATGTTTCTGATTGTTTAAAATAATATTTTCAAGTAATATTATAAGGGAAAAGAAATGTAATTTTTAAAACTTTAAGAACATAGGTGAATTGTTTCTGACCATTTTTAACAGATTCACATATGTTCTCTTACATACATGATAACACAAAGCAGCTTAAAACGTGTTATGCACAGATACTGGGGTATAGAAAATTGGGTACACGTATATAAATCGTGCCCGACTTACGCAAAAGCAACTGGACAAATTAAATCATGGGTTGCTTAACAAACTGTACCAAGTAGATAAATGATCATATTTTCCTTTTCTGTCATTTATTTTGGCAATCTGTAGGCAACTACACAACTGCTTTATAAAAATAGAAGACTCAGAATGCTAAAAAAGCAAACGGTGCTTTTGCCAGTGATTCACTTTATTGGTAGGGTACTAGACTTTCAGAATTTCTAAAAATATATAATTCTTTTGGTTGGAGAATAAAGTGTATCTCGGTGGAGAGAGCACTTGCAAAGTTTCTTGGTTCGATCCTTAACACTGAAAAAAAGAATCTGTTGGCCATTTTTACATAGACTTTTTCAATTTTTTTCTGAATCTCAGGACTTGCTCTTGGGAAAGAAATTCACTACCAATGAACTATATTCTCAGCTTTCCATTTATTTTTTTAAAAAGTGAATTGAATAGTAAGGTAAGCTGCCTATAACCAAAACAGTCTTCAACCCAAAATCTCCTTGTGATCAATTGTTCAACTAAATTCATAAATAGGTTCAGAAAAATAATTGAATGTAATTGTAATAGCACTGGATTTTTTCTACAAATGATTGAACAATATGATCTGTTTGTGCTCTGATCCATGATACATGCACTGTTTCTTAAAAATATATCCTCTCAACAGATAAACCTCTGAAAATATGCTATAATAAAATATTCATCACTTTTTCACAATGGTATGAGAGATTCAATAGAAGAGTAGAAATCACTGAAACTTGGAATACACAGATAAACCTTTAAGATATGCTTAACTAAACTACACATTATCATTTCACATGAGTATTAGAGGCATATAGGAAAACAGAAACTACTGAAAGCTGGATAATGCTAAAATTGCATTCATTTATTTTTTCTTGCTCTGCTTTTAATGAAAACAGCCACCAAGACCCAGGGTTTATGTTAGCTCGTGATTTAGGACAAAGCATTGAAATAAATGCATTGGCAATAACCCTAAAAGTGAAAATAAAGAGGGACTTTTTGAAGATTGAGAGCTCCATAAAAATACAATGTGAATTGTTAGCTCCTGAATAAGAGAACCATCTATAAGATGTTCTGATTTTTAGGCAATATAAGAATTGAAAGTTCCTGGAAAAGAAAAATTGTTTTCAATTAAGCATATTTTGCATATATTGATAGACAGTTGAGTATCTTTTGTTTCTTAATTGGAAATTTTCACTAAAATTAAAAACAAGAATGGATAACAGTTTAATCAAATAATATGTTTAAGAGAATGTGAGTTAAATTCACTCTTAAAACATTAGTCAGTTTATCTTTTTATTCATCATTATTACTCACTCCATGACAAATAACATGATAATTATGCATTCAATTAATGGATTTGAGAACTAGATTCTGTTATATTTTTTTTCATTGTCTCCCTATGCTACTGTAAGTAAAATACAATTCCAAATTATTTTTAGCATTGTCTGTTTCAGAGAGTATTGTCACATGGAGAGTAATGTCTGATTCATGTCCTTCAGTGTATATTTTTTCCACTTAAAAGAAAGAAAAGGAGTATTTATAGCTAAGAAATTCAATGATCTTAAGAATCATAAACATGTATTGAAAGAGCATCATTGCCCCGGTAGCATGTACAACTTTTATGTATCATTAAAGTATAATTTAAATGAAAAATAGCAACCTTTTAAAAAGAAATAACAGTTCTGAGCAGTGAATGCAAAAAATAAAGACTAATTCTGATACAGAAAAATGTGTAAGAGCTGGGATATTGCTTAGCGGCATAGCACCTGCCTAGCAAGTGTGAGATCATGAGTTTGATTCCCAGTATATCATACATATATATATGAAGGCCTTTTTAAGCAGTGATATTATCAATCAGTTATACTATTTGTTTGCACATCCTGGACTATGTGTTATGTGTATTAGTGACTACATACTGTTGTCATTTTCCAGATTGTATTGTGATTTCATTTATTATATATTAAACCCTTGAACCCTTCCTTTTAATTTTTCTGCTAAACCCTCCTCCCACAGCATATATGGGACACATAGGGCTAAGCAGACGTGAACAAGAGCAGTCAAAGCAAAAGGAAACAAGAGCTCTCAGACACTGGCCTTAAAGTCACCATTCACATCTGCTCTGATAAATGCAGTAAAACACAGATGATAGTACGCAAGTTTTCTCCGTGAGTTGTAGTTTGAGAATCTATATTACAAACTACATGGAAAGAAGTAGTTGAAATCTTGCCTTTCAGATTCTAATCAGTAGCTGTTCCTTCTTATTCGAGGGGCAGACGTTGATCATCCAATAGGAGATCCAACCACACAACTCTAGCAAGTCTACATAGATTTAAAAAAAAAATTTTTGACATAGATTTGAAAGCCTGTAATTTTAGGATCACAGGATCTGACTGGATGTTCTTGCGCAATAAATTGTGCAATAAAATGAAAGTAAATACCTTTTGTGAATGTTTCCCGAGTGTGGAATATGATTGTCAAGTGTTTTATATTACTAGCCTATTTAATCCTTAATTCAAGGCTGTGAAATTCTTGTCCGTCAATATACATTGAAAAACAGAAGCTGAAAGAGAGTAAAACTTGGAAAGAGAGAGGTAAACCAACTTACTCAAAAGTTGAGTAATTGCTAATGATTAGCTTATGAAGTCAAGCATAGTCAAGATTTGAAACTAGGGATCCTGTCTTCAGGATGGCCTCCCAACTGCAAGGGGTAATGAAAACGGAAAGGCTTCTAATATTTAGTTTTTGGATCTTGAGTAAGAAGTTTTACTTCACTAGGCCTCAGGATTCTTCTTAATTTAACAAAAAAGTAAATGTCATGATTGGAATCCCCTTTCTGATTCAATATTCTGTAGTTAAAAACTTGAATCTCTAAAAATTTTAGACTGTGAAAATCAAAAATATTCCTCTCATCTCATTCTTATATTAGATTCTCTTATTCCTATTTATTCTATGAGGAGTGTCAAACAAAAAACAAGGGGTTACCACCGCATGCAAACTCTTATAGTTTCTTGTTCATACTGTAGTAATTATTTTGTATATTCCAGGGCTTCTTGCCTCTGGGCATGGCATTACTATCCAAAATTTTTTTCTTTTAACATTTTTACCAGGGTGGCAACAAGAAACTGAATCAAAGGTGGGACTTTTGGTTGTTAGTATAGAATACCTGACATCCATGACTTGAAGGAGGAAAGGTTTATTTTGGCTTATGATTTGAGGAACCTCAGCCCATGTTAGGCTGACCCCAAGGCAGAAATATCATGACAGAAGGGCACAATGGAGTAAAACATTGTAGCTCATGGTGGCCAGGAGGCAGAACACAGGGGACAGCACCAGTGAGGAAGGGCCAAATATAGTGCCCTCCATGACCCACCCAGACACACGTAGAAATGTGCTTCATTGATCCACCAGGCGGTGCTCAGGTCCACCACGTCAATAGTGCAGTTTAGTCAAGGAGTCTTCAAAGTGATATTTGACTGATGTCTGATTTATACTGCATGAAACACTGGAGTCAAGACCAATTGGAAGTATTTCTATCTGGTACCATCCATTGTATTCACCCTAAGAATATAGCTCCTCTAGTATACTACTAATCGACTAATATATTTTTAGCACTTGATATAAAACAGAAGGAAACTACTGTTTTTTGTAATCTTGATATCCTATCTCTAGGAAGTGGCTAAAGAGTGAGTTAAAAAACCTAGGTGTCTGTCTCAGTTGAATATCAGTATTGGTTCTCTAAGTTTCTGATGACTTCTATCTTGCAAGTACACCAAATACTTGATAGCAACCTAAAAACACACATGAATGAAAGTTTAAAGAGGGTAAAACATTTCCAATTGATTTAAATTTCTAGTCTGTAGGCTCAACTATCATAATTATACATGCAGATAATAAGAAAACAAATCAGTATATTCTTATAGTTCACTACAGCGTAGTTTCTGAATCTTATTTTTCACAATACCAGGATTAAATTTCTTTACTTTAGACTACTTCTGTTTATGAGCAGATTGAGAATTTCATGATGTTTTCTGACTACCATCACCGAAAGAGAAGGAAGTTAATAGTAACATTTAATAATCTATTATTCAGCATTGGAGAGATATACAATCGTATCTCAGTCCATGAGCTTAATACTTACCCAATTCTGGTTGCAGACTGCATTGAATGAGAACAGAATCAAATACCCCCATAAAGTCAACATTGGACCTAATCATTAAAATTTATTTGGTTCTCATCCAATTTGGTTTGTGAATAGAATTGTGGAAAGAATGACATTTGTCAACTGAGGTACTACTGTAATCAGGATCAGTGAAGATACCTTCTTTAAAAAGCTCTATACAAGAAAAAAGTGAAAAATTCCTTTCTTTTGCCTTAGACACTAAATACTGTTTTTTAGAACCTTCATTGTCCCCAGTTTTGTTCCTCCACTAAGTGAACTTCGGGGTCACTCTTTACCCTTTACATTAGCATAAAATCTTGCATCATGTTATGAATTTAACATTAAAGGGCAAAATTCCAAAAGTACTCATTAAACTATTGAATAAAATGAATGGGCTTTCTGTTCTTGTCATTTAAAAAGACATATATTTAGTAGCTGTAACCTTAGAGTATGAAGATTTTTTTCCTTTTAGAAGATTTTAAAACTTCAGTAATTGTGTTTGAGTCAACACAAAATTATGACATATTTAGTCTATTATCTGGCCCTGAATAAGAATTAGGAATAGAAATAAAATTAGGACAAGGTTCTTGCCTTCAAAGAGTTTAGAGCAGCATGAACAATAAATTTATTTTAAAATAACGAAGAGACATGTATGTACAGAATACTATAGGAAATCAAAGATGTAGTTTCTAAGGGATGGTGAAGGGCAGTCCTTAAAAGGAATCCCAAAGAGGAGTAGCTGTTAGCCATTGTGAACAGGCCACAAATGAGAGGAAGGACAGTCCACGCAACGGGAAGGTCACACACAGTCAGTACACTAAAAGACAGCGTGGAGTGTTCTGAGAACTACAAGTAAATCACAGCTGGGAGATCTAAAGAGGCCAGGGGAGCACTGTCAAGAGATCACACTGAGTGCTGAGTGGAAGGTGTACAGCAGAGCTGTTGAATGTTCTCACTTGTGTAAAAGCATTCTCTATAAACATATTTGCTAGTACACATACTGACCATTTCTGAAAAAATAACCGAGTGTGCTTTAAAAATACAGTTTACTCTTCTCTATAGTCTCCTTTGAAATTTTGGTTTTAAAATTCTTATACATGTCCTACAATTTTATTTGAAAAAGAGTTTCCACAGAACACACAGCCCCAAATGATACTGAAATGATGCTAAAGAAGTGAATCTTGATCTTGAAATGTAGACCACCTGCCAAAAGTCTAAGAAGGGTCTGTATTTTATATGTCACAGAGATCATTCTCTTAATTATGTGGAGGATGAAACAGAGAAAGGCAAAACATTCTTTCCAGAGAAGTGAAGAGAGTGTTTCAAAGTAGAGGAAGGATGAGACATCCCTGAATTAATACAGTAGCCCTAAGAATAAAAAGTAAGAAAATTTTTATTCAAAAAGAGGCAAATCAGAAAGATTTTGTGGATGTTGGATGATGGAGCTTAGAGAAGTGAACCCTGGATGCAGTTGAGAATCCATACCAAGTGTTTTGGGTTTAGGGTGTCACATGCCCAGGGAGGGCACCCAGGGAAAGGAGCACCTCACACCAGTGTCCTCATTCAGAAGTGGATATGTTTTCAGAGTGAGGAAAAGAATGGGTGTCATTGAGGGAAAATACTGGAAATTGGAACCATTTCCAGTATTAGGAAACCAAAGCAAACTAATTTTTTTAATCTTTTAATTACAGTACAAATAAATATGTTCTTTAAACAGCAACTCTGGCCCCTTCAGATGGTGACTAAGTAAGTCAGAGATATGGAGACAGAATAATAGGGAAGAGATGAGCTGCAGCCAGTGTTACATCTAGTAAGTTAGTTCTTTATGTAGGAGTATCTAGATAGACTGGCAGATTTTCAAATCCCTCCAGAGAAGTGATCTTTGTATTTTGTTTTAGCTGTCTTTATAAAAACCACATAGGGAAAAAAGATGTGTAGAGAACCCACTAGCACAGCATCTGCTTTCTTCACTGCGTCCCTAACATGATTCAGAGTCCTTCTGGAACATTGTGCTTCCTTGTGAAACTGCAAGGAAGCAGGGTGAGTTCTTACAGAGAGTGCATTTGGTGAGGAATGAGGCCAGGATAACTCACAGAGCAGGGGAGGCTGGTCTCCAGACAGCAGGTCCTGAGAAAACAAGCTTACCTGCCAGGAAATTAAAAAGTGATTCCTGGGAGCTTTGGAGTGGACAGAAACATTTGAATATCCTGTCGGGTAGGAGTTTAAAACAGAATTCAACAGCCTTATTGTTTTTGTGATGCTCTTCTAGAAAGAGGAAATCTATATAAGCAAAGCCTTATTCATAAATTGTATTATTTAGTTCAGAGAAAGAAGACAGAGTAAAACATTCAAACAGAGGAGCGAAGTGTTAACAATTTGCATTTCATCTCTACTTCTGTGGAAAAAGACAGTGTGCGTATGGGTAAAGGCCATCAGATACAAGAGAAAAGAATGAAAGTTTAGATGCCTTACTCTTGTTTTTGAAGTGATTGATAAGGCAGTTACTATCAGTGAATCCTACCTGAGTGAGAACATTTACTTGTGATCCTTTTTAAAAGCAGGGAAATAGATTTGCTGAAAGCTCAGAGTTCCTGCCTACTCTAACCCTCTGTGATTCAGAGGGAGATTTTTTCTTATGATTTATTATTTTCAGGGGAATGATACATAATTCTCAAGTCAAAAATTCAGTCTTGTGGTTTCCATAGAGACAGCTCATTTGAAATCCTACCTGTGCTTAGAACATTTTCTCATGTGAGTGGCCATTGTTTCTTCCTCCTATCACCTGTAACCCTTCTCCCACTCAAATGTATCTCGATCTACTTCAGAACCTACAGCAAATTACAATTCTTCTCTGGAGACTACTCAGCAGACACACTACAGAGAATTCTGCTAAAGAAAGATTATCTGGGGCATAACAGCAAGAGAAGATTCCTAAATAACAAAAGACTCATCACATGTTAAGAGTCAACCACATAAGGCTTTAATTAACCTAAGCCTTTCACCCTTGTGCTATGTAACTTCCAGGAAATTTAGAATTATATGGTTTATGTTCTTTACATAGTTTCCACTTATTGTAGAGACTTAATTGTAACATTTATTAGAAGTATAAAATATTTTTTCTCATCATAAAATTGTTTGCACTAACCGCATTTACAGTTTTAAATCAGAAATCAACAGTTTCTCTATCAGATCTACCTTATAACTTCATCTATAATTTTCTTTTATATTGACCATGAGTCATGGACTGTTTCCATAGAAACAGCTTCATCACGTGGCAGAACCAAAATCACACAGAATTACTTAATGACAAATTTCAAGGCATGTGTCTATCTAATCTTGGAATCAAGACTATAAATATTTTTAGATATATTGAAGGAATTTTAAAAGAATAATTTGATGGTTAGAAAGTGAGTAGCATTTAAAAAGAAGAGAAAATCAAACATGAATGTAAGTATAGAGAATTCTTCAGCTAGTCTGGAGAGGTTTTGAAATAAGAAAAGCTTTTAAAAAGTTAAATAAATAAGAAAAGTTGTATTTTAAGACAAAGAAAAGGATTTTATAGAATTTGAAAATATAAAATAAAAAATTATCTATTCCAGATAAATGTCTCTATTTAAGATACATTTTTATAACATCTATAATAATCCATTTCTGTAGTTATTTTTGCTATAATTATATATTTACTCTTCATGGTATTGAAATCAGGAAATGTGTCAGTCATCTAACTCACTAACTGTGATAGAAAAATTCTTAGCACCTAAACGTGTCCTCTCACATTCTACAGTGTAACTGTGTACTCAGGAGCGTGAGGCAGGAAGATCGTGTGATTCAAGGCCAGGCATCACAGAAAAAAAAAAAAAAGCAAAGGAGAGAAAAGCAAATATTGTGAGAACATCCTGATTCAAACTGCTGGGTTGAGGTTGATGAGCATGCATGCAAAAAAGAAATTCACTATAAAGGTTAATACTAGTCAAGTGCAAACTTCAGGGTAAGAAGTGATCTTGAGAAATTCTGAAGCTGGGAATGAGAGAATGAGAGCAGGATGAAAACTTCTTTGAAGAGCAAAACTGGAAAAGCAGACTCAGTCCTTGGTGGGTTATTGATGCGCACCTCCTAGGCCTACCTAAACACTACTTTGGAAAACACCCCCGTACACTGTATTGTCACAAAGTTTGAAAGAGCTCTTTAACCTGTTCTCTGAAACTGTAGAAGGAAATGATTTCAGGATACTACAGGATGACATTTGTCCTATTGTCTTGAAAATCAATGTCATTTGCCATAAATATATCTTGATGCATTGTGTTTTCTCATTGTCACTGTTCTGCTTTTCACATTTTAAAATCCTTTAAAGCCAAAATTCAAAAAGCCTTTATTCTTTTTCAGTACGTGCATCCTGTTGATTCTCACTGAGTGTAGCTTAGGTTTTCAATCAGACCATGAGATTGTGTTTTTACAACACATAGGGAGCCCCTACAGAAAGTGATTTCAGGCTAACTGGGAACAAACCAGTTTAAAAAGTTATCACTAGAACATGATATCTTTTGTTTTAGTTTCTGCTGATCTATAAACAACTCTAGGAGAACTGAAAGTAATGCAGGTTTTCAATTCCTGTATTTACACCAACATCTCAGTGAATGTGAGAATATGCTTGCTTACAGGACAGACATTGAAACCTGGTACAGTAGAGAGGAGACACTAGAGTTGTTTTGTGCTTCTCTCCACGAATCAGCAGTTTCCTGAGTTTGGGATCTGATAGAAAGTGGCAGAGGTGTGCCGAGACTGTATTTGTGTTTTTGCACTGATCTTTGCCTTTGGAAAGTATTTTGTTTCATCTGGCAATGATTGCTTAATGTTTTTGTTAGCTCATGATGTGAAACCAACAAACTCAAATTCACTGGGAGTGTAGCATTTATATTGACTGGGTAATGTAAGAATAATATTTGTAGTTTTGATAGTTAATTCACAGTGAAAATCAGTGGCCAGTGGGCAGTATAGAAGACTAGTATTTTAGGTGCTCTCCACTTGGCAGACATAATTTTGGCATTTCCCTGAACTACTTTCCTCTGAATATGTACCTGTAAAGTTATATATTAAAAAATAACACTTTTATTTAGTAGCATTGGGCATGAAACCCAGGGTATGATAAGCCCATCCTCTAGCACTGAACCCTATTCCCAGATTCTTTATATTTTAATAATTTTAAATCACTTTAATTTCTCACAATTAGCTCTATCTTAATTTATATGGCCAAGTAAAAATCTACTAACTTTTAAAATCTACTTGATTCAGTTCCATGTAAAATAGAAGTAATTCCCATTTTTCTTATTTTTGGAATCTGTGAATGTCAAAAAGATATATCACATTCAAATATGTGTTTGACTATCTGTGATATTTAAACTGTAAAATACTGTAACATTAAGTATTGGTATATTATTATTTTATCATTATTTTCTGGGTTTATAATTAACTTCATCCTTTGATGACAAGACCGTTCATATTATACATAATGAAATGGAATATTATTTTTGTTTGAATTTGGAGTTTTATTCATGTATTTGGAGGCATACGCTGATAATTATAAACCTTCTCTTTGAAAATTGACAGAAAAAGTAGAAAGAATTTCTCTCATCTTTCTTCCTGATATTTTCTGTTGGTTTTCACACTGAAAAAGAACAGGACCATGTTACCTCTCAAATAGTTTCAATCTATATATGGTCCTCCTAATCAGCTCTAAATTTCATGTTATATTACTCTTTGATGAATGGAGGAGATGCAATATATGGTTTTCTATAATCTTAGCCTAAAATTTGGGGCATGAGGTTGACTTCTAGTTTTTAATTATAGGCCTTCCACTTACAGAATTACTTTTACCTTGGCACTGGTTAATGTCTAGAACGCTTATTTAATTTATTATCCAAACCCACATTATTTAGAATGAGAGGGAACACTATTAATAACTGGCTGGGGTTCATGTGTGTTAAAACAAAAAATGTCCTAGAAAAGCCAGAATTTATGACTTCCCTGTGCCACTCAAAACCCGGATTCCTCTTTGAAACAGCGATAATTACTATTTTCTTTTTAGGTGATGGAAGACTACATAAGATAATGCATCTAAGCCTTTTATCATGGTGCCAGACCTCTCAGTAGGTTTAGAGATGGGGCAAGTTATTTTTAAATATAATACTAAACACTGTCATCATTTTTATCATCATTGTGATCTTTAGCTCACTTGGGATGATATCTCAGAATATCATAGATTGGATGACTTAAAAACAACTTAATTTTAATCTCACAGTTCTGAACAACGGGAAGTCCAAAATCAAGGTGTGACAGATTCCATGTCTGGTGGGTAAAGGCTGCTTCCTAGTCTATTCTTGTGTGTCTTCACATATGAAGGGAGTGAGAGAGATTTCTGGGACCAGTTTTACAAAGAGAGCACTAACGTTCATGAAGGTCCTGTCTTTCTACTTAGTCACTTGTCAAAGACCCTACTGAAAAATCCCGTTAATCTGAGTATTAAGCTTCAGTTTATGATTTTTATAAGGATACAAAGATTCACTTTACACTTACTAGTATCAGTTTAACTACAGAACATTTATGATGCATTTATTTGAGACATAAACTATGTCAGGCAATTATACTAAAGCTTATAGACAAACCAATAAAATCATGATGTGCCAGTTTACTTATGTTTTCTGAGAGATTTGTATGAGTAAAGAAACTCAATAGAAACTCTAAAGGGTTTTTATAAATTATAGGATTTATTTAATCCCATTTTCCTTTGTTAGTAACACAATACTACAGATTGACTATGTAGACTAAGTACTTTTTTAAAGAGAGGAGGTTTGTTTTGGTTCAAGGTTCTGGAGGTAAAAGTTTAAAGGGCTACATCTGGTAATAGTCATCTTGTTAACAGCCCCGAGGAAGGATAAGGCATCATACATTAAGAAAGAAGGTGCATGCATGTACCTTTTCTTATAAAAACAGCAGCGTTCAATCCTGGGAAGGGGGCAGCCTAATGACCATAACTAATCTACCTACTTCTAAAGGCCCTTTATGGTTTAGATCTAAAATAGCCTCCAAAGTTTCATGTGCGTGGAAGATGGTTAGATTACAGGGATCCTACAGGTGACTTCCTCCTGAAGTGAGGTCTAGTGGAAAGAGGTAGATCGCTGGGAGCATGTCCTGGAAGACTGTGTTGCTCTCTATGTCTTCTTTTCTCTTCTTTGCTTGCTGGCCACCATGATGTGAATAGTTCTTCATTTGCTATGCCCTTCCGTCATGCTGTTTCTGCATTTGAGCTGTTAGATCATGTCTTAAACTTCCAAGCTATCAGCCAACATAAATCTTGCCTCTGAATTGTTGGGGTCAGGTATTGAGAGGAATAAAGTAACTAAGATAAGATACCACCTGGGAACATCATAATTAGGTTAAGTTTCTACTATCTTGGTGCTTCACAGTGAGGATTAAATTTCTACAGTTTGAAACCTTGGGGGACACAGTTAAACACTATCCAAACCATAGAAGTGGACACCAGTAATCTCACTGGGAAGATAAGTTATGAAAGTTAACTCTGTATAAACTCACAATTTTCCATGAGTGGCACCGGAAAATGGTTCCATAGATGCAATTGTGTCTCATGACACAACAGGAAAAGGGCAGTCCAGCTGGGATGTGCAAACATAATCTAAAGAGGAAGGTGATAGAGAGTCCATGCAAGGAAAAGAGTACTTGGAAATCTGTCTACGGAAAATTTCCAGGGATATTTGAAAAAGATAGAGATTCTTTCATCACATATGAATCCTCAGGCCTGGAAAGTTATCTTGAAGTCTTAATAATGATAATGAATATAAATGCAACATTTACCTAAAGCAGGTATCATTTTAATTTTATCAATTTTTTTTTTTTTTGTCGTTTTCCTTTTTATCGGTACCAGGGATCGAACTTACGACTGCCTGCTTGCAAGGCAGGCACTTATGCCGCTGAGCTAAATCCCCAGCCCCGCAGGTATCATTTTAACTACTTTATAAGAATGAATCCACCTAATCTATAAAGTAATTAACTTAAATGTGTGTTACTATATCCTTTACAGACAGGTAAAATCAGAAAAGTTAAATAACTTACCCAAAGTTATATAGTTAGTAAGTGATAAAGTTGTACTTTGCTTAGGTAGATTTGTTTCAGAATCTATTGATAATAGTCAGATCACTAAATCACTCAGCACATAGAATGTCATTATTTAAAGAACACTTAAATATAGAGAGGTTTTAAAAATTAGGAAACATGGCTAGTACTTAGCAAAATGGGTTGTAGAAAGAAACGATTGATTTTGTTTAGCCAAGAAGTTAACTTTATGAATGTTAAAGTCTAGCTTCCTTAACATGATTAGATTTCTGAAAGTATTTGATCCATTCAACCATTTAAATCATATTAGTCAAATTGTCTGCAAGGTACCTGAGGCTAATCATTATCAGAAAAAGAGAGTAGATATGATGTCTCTTTCTGAGAGAATCTTAAGAATGCAGCAAAGTTTAGCTTGGACATAAGGAAGAGCATCTTGACTGTAATAAGTAAGATGATGTTGGAAAAAGTTCCAAAGAGTATTTGGGAAGTGTTCATCCTTAGAAAGCTTCAGAAGAAGAAAGGATAATTATATCTGTCCTAGTTGGCTTACAGGACTATTCTGTTCAAAGGCAAGATGATGTGATGAGATGGAAAATTTCTCTAACATCTTTCCTGATAAAGAAATTTGAACTTCTAAGATTTCTGCTTGATATTTGTGAAAACCATCATAGGATCTTCAAAATTTCTCAAATTTTGCTGGTATGCAAATTTGAAAAATGGAAGACTACTGCCTTTCCCTTAAGATCATGACCTTAGGCGTGGTGACAAACAGGTGTGATTTTTCTCAGAGCAGTTGGCTGGGAATGCAGTGATTCAGAGATTCTTTAGGGAACAGCTTAGTTATGACTCTACATTGCATAATACTCAAACATATCTCAACAAAATTTGTCACACCACTGAGATTCAAGCTAATTAATGAAATGAGACATATCAGATGTTCAGTCTTCAAATGCCACAACAATTTCTTGAAGACAAAGAGCTGTCTGTGCCTATTAAGTACCTCTTCCACAGGACAGGTTGAATAAATTGTCTTTCAGAGTATCAGGCCAATAAAATACAAGAGCTGACACTCATCCACCAGGATTGAGTTTGGGATTTTAGGCTTCAACGCAAGCATCAGTAAGAGAAATCCTTGTTGTTCTTCTTTTAGGTCTTGTCCAAGATTGTTTTTCTAGACAAAGACTTGCCTTAGTCCTTTTATGACTGAAGATATTTGAGAACAAGCAAGTAAGGAAACAAACAAGCAGTTTGTTTGTTTGCCAGACAGGAAGATTGTTTGGTAGGAGTCAGCTTCTTGTTTTTCCCTCCACTGGTATCTATGTCATGGTCAATAGACAATAAAATATTGGCAGGTTTGCTTGCAAAAAGGAATTTTTTAAAGATCAAGATGCAGAGCTGAAAAAGTGATGAAGAGCTGAAATATTCAAAAATCAATTATTACAGTTCAATTCACAATATTTCTTGCCAGTGGAAAAAAAGAACTCTTCTGCACCCTGGGATTATCTATAGCAGGGCCACACATCAACAGCAGGAGGGGAGAGAAAAATCTCACCTGTTTTTTTTGTTTGTTGGGTTTTTAAAATTTATTTTGAGAGGGTAAGGGATAGTTGGAAGGCCAGAGGACCCATGTCTGCGTAGAGAAAGAAAAGACAGGTATATTTAGCTCTTCTGAATTTTCCCAACTGAACACTGAGAGGGAAATTAAACCTTAATATGGAAAGGTCAGATCATTTCATCACTGTCCTCTCAAAACTGGGAAATTGCATTATGAAATGCAGATGGCATCTTGAGGTTAAAATAGCAAGTTATTATAACCGCATAGCTTATAGGAGGTATTTTTCATTTTTTGGCCTCATGGAGGAATATACATTTTTTTAAAAGTCTCTTTCCTTTGGCCTGTTCTAAATGATGACAGTGGAAATATAGCAATCATTTAGCTTGCTCCATACAGAAATAAAAACCAAAAGGATTTATTGCAGATGAAAAGTAGATGTAAAAAGATGGAGGCAATCATAGTCTAGAGAAAAACAACTAGTTTCAAATAAATCTATCACCTATTTAAAAATACAGAGATAGGCTGCTGGAGAGATCACTAAATTCTGCTAAATCCATTACAAACCATCGCTATTCACAGATGTGGATAGACGGTAACGTGTTATTCAGCCCTCACGGCTACAGAATATTGGTTTTAAGTGTCAGGTGATAGTGTAGCAAGACATGCTTACCTATGCATGTGTTTTTGCTGTAAACTACAGTCCACCACAAATGACACATATAAATCAGCAGCATTCTGAATATTTTTGCTTTTGGATCAAGAATGTTGCTAGGAAGCAAAGTGTGTGGGGAACACAGAGTAAACCTCAGGGCTTACTTTTGTAATTATAGGTATAATGCATTGTGGAATTTACTAAAGTGTGAAAACTATAATTTCAGGATGATACTTATAATTGAAATCACTGGGCCTATATATTATTTTCTAACTTCTTAACCCATTTAACTTCTGAGCTGATTGAAAAGTTAGTAAAAAAAGAAATGCATATATTTGCTGCTAGTTAGAAGTCTCTGAGACTGTAGAAATTCCAAGTACAAAGGGAGAAATAAATGGGACTGCAACCATCTAAGAAAGCAAAGAACAGTTCTGATGTATAAAAGCTTACAGACACCAGCTTATCATCTTTGATGGACACCTGCATTGCAAATAGCTTTCTATAAGTAGACACTTAGAGCTGCATGAGAGGCTATTTTTGCTCGTATTGTCTCCTTTGCATTCTGGAATGAATTAATGACAAATGTTCAACTCCAGCATCAAATCCTCATGTTCTTGCCTTCTAAATCTACATGAAAGGGAAACAAACTTCAGTCACAAATTTCATCTCAGTGTCATGGACAGTTCCTCCCACTTCTTCCATTTTTCTTCTCTTCCACCTTTTTCTCACTTAGAGTTCCTTGATGTTGCCACATGAAATGGGCCGAAGTGATCATCATCTGTTCTGGAAAAGCAGCAAGATGGAAAACATGATTATTTTCCCATCTGAGGTCCTGGCCTTCACTTTGTGTGTGCTTTTTGTCAATTTCTCAGGAAGAAGGTGTAACTTATGTTAATAAAGTCTTGGGCTAGGGATGTGGCTCAGTAGTATAGCTCTCCTCTTGCATGTACAAAACACTGAGTTTGATTCCCCCTCCCCCCCAAAAAAAAGAAAGGAAAAGAAATAAAGTTAAGTCTCTGGGTATATTTTGGGTGGTCTTTGAATTCCCTGAGACTAACTGGAAAGAAAAAAATAAAGGCTTAGATTTCAAAAGTCTCTACCATTTGTCAGATGCCAAAGGGAAAAATATAGAATAACTGGCCCTTTGTTTAGGGGGAAGTTAATAAATCTCTGGCAATACAAACCTGGCCAAATGCTAAGAATGGGAAGAAGAGCTAATTTCTCTTCTTTATGTAGTAATGTAAGGGAAACTGAAGGCTGAATACGAGATGTGGAGGAGCAAGGAGAAGAGGCCAAGGGGGAAAAATGAGGATAAGTGAGAAAAAATGGATGAAATTCTCTGCAAATATTTTTCCATTGTTAAAGTGAATGAAGGGTTTAAAAACTCATTTTATCATTTGATTTTAGGCTACTTTTCATTGCTATGATGTGAAACATCATTGCTTCTTCACTTGATTAAAGTCTGTTATTTGTACAAAAGATCTGTTGGAGTGATTTTTAGGGATGTGAGTCCCATTCTGGATCAGCAATATATGTAAGAACAGAATGACAGTAAGAGTTTAAAAGAAACAGATCAGCGTCAGAGGTGAGCATGGAAACATTTCCAATGTCCCCTCAGGGGAACATATTACATTTTTGTAACAGATGGTAAAGAGCTAAGTTTCATTTATTTTACTCTAAAGTTAGCAAATGTGGAGTTACATAGAAAATATGACAAAGAGGAAGCAGAAGAATTGGTGCTCAGTAAGTGCCAGATAAACCTGGGTCCCTTTCACTACACAGAAGCAAAACAGAAGCCACAGCACTCTTGAAAAAGTACTGGGAAAGATTTAACTTGAGAGCACCAAGAGACAAGGATGTGACAGTAATTCAACATCACTTATTTCTCTTGTAATTTCCTACAGGACCTCATTGTAAAGCTGCAAACTTCTGGATGAATATCAGGTACTATGTTACACAGGCAAGAAGGAAGGGACTCACGGGGCAATTCAGTCCTCTTAACACATGCATATTTATGTATATGGAGCACCAATTTAAGGTGGTTTTGCATAATGGCTCAGAAGCAAAGCTACTATGTGTCTAAAGACCCAGTTAGTGCTGTATCATTTTAAGAAGCAGAGATGGTAGGGTCCAAGCATTCAAAAGCAATGACTTAAACTGATCACAGGCACATAGTCTACTCTTGGATTTTTGTATCCGATGCTTCTACTTGTATCTGATGCTTTATAATTTTTACTCAATTGGTTTACGCTCCCCCCCATCTTCAGCATCATGGATCTTACTGTCAATGTGTCTATCCCTTCATAGATAGTTTCAAAAGCATCCATTGGACTCACATGCCATATGATTTAATCCTGCTACACTGGAAGAGATAGAGACTATCTGCCTTGGGACAACTTTATTTTGGAGCATTGAGACCCATTTCCAGGCCAGTATAGAGCATCTATCAAATATTTAAGATAAAATAATTGGTTAGTTCCTGGGGTTAAGCATATTGCCAGAAAACTTTGTAACGTCAGATAAATCCAGTGAGGTAACAGAATATCAGAGAGAACAATTCCATATGAGAAGTGAGTTTAGATGTCCATAGAAGGCAACCAAAGGTAAAAAAGACAGAGCTGGACTAGGGTGAGTTTAGTGTGTGCATTTAATTCTGGTCAAAGTCAGAGAAGAAATATAAATGTAAGAAGATGGGAAAATTCAGATGGAACACTGTTGTAGGTTGGGTTCTCCTGAGATTCTGAGAAGATTTGTGATTTTTATTGGAGAATTATCTTGAGGACAATTTCTTGGGGGATATAGGAGTAGCAACTTCATGCAAAGAGAGACATTAACCTTGGAGAAGTTGACTCAATGTATAGTTGAGTCAAAAGCGTAATCACTCTCAAGGGAGCTCAAGTATTATAAGAGCTCTTCAGAATTACCTGACATACACAGAATCTAGTCTATTTCAGTTTTTACACCCTAATGATACCATCCAATGCCAGCCAACCATGTGGTATGAGCATGCTTGAGAAGGAGGCATGGCCATGAGTCATGAACTGTGTTTCAGCTAAGGCATTTCTAAAGAGGGGCTCAGCTGAGTGATGCCAGACTCCAAGCCTATCTGGAGACTGAGATTTGTGTCCTAAAATGTGAGATCTTGAGTAACATCATAGTATTTTCTTTATATTCCTGGGGTCAAATACCCAGCTAAAAATGCTTCCCCAGAGCTCTGGAGTTTAGTCTCTTACTATTCACTGATTGTTTTGCTTGCATTGAATTTATTTTTCACCTAAACTCTAAACTCTTTGAATGCCATGTTCGCATTTCATTAATTTTTCCTACCCTTGAAGAATTCCTTTAGGCAGAGTAATTAGTCAAGTCTAAAACAGATTTTAAAATGTTCAACACTTATATAATTAATAAAATCATGAAGTTTTTCTTCCCTACTTTAAGAAGTTATAAATGACCTCTCATTTATGGAGTTTTATTCCCATGTCGTATGTGCATTTAAATAGTTCTTGAATGTGCTAGCATGATGATCTAGAAGAGTATTGAAAAGTCAGAAAGGAGAGCAAGACAATGTACATGTGGTCATGACAGCCTACAAGATTCAATGACAAAAGCATTCAGTTGCAATCTGAAGACAAGTTTTCATAGCTGACTTTATGATCCTAGAAAAAACACTCGAAATCCCTTAGACTCACTTTCTTTTCTGATGTAAGGATTAGGTATGATGTCATCTATTCTTACCTTCATGAACATTACCACATACTACACCTAAGGACCTTGATGAAGAACCATGAGTGAAAGTATGTCTGAGATTTCTGAGGTCTAAAATAGCAATTCAAAAATACTTTATCAGTGTCCCTAGGAGTTTATAAGACTTTTTGAAAATTTAAGCTTTTTATTTATTTACTAAGAGTACATGCTTGTAGCACATAATAAATACATTCATTTTTGGGTAATTGGCACATCTACACGAAACATTTTAATTCTTTTAAGGTTCCCTTCCTTTTTCTCCTGAAAACTGAAATTTCATAAGTTGTGCCAGATGCTGGTTGTACTGGTGCAGGCCTATATTCCCAGCACTTGGGAGGCAGAGGCAAGAGAATTGTGGCAAGTTCAAGGTCTGTCTGGGCTACATAGTAAGTTCGAGCCCAGCCTTGCCTCTGCCTCGGTTGAATTTTTTTGTAGTAGTAATGATTTACTTCTCAATATTCCTACTTAGATTTTGTGCTTGATTTCTTCAGCTGATTCAAAACACAACATAAGACAAACAAACAAACAACACCATAACAAACAAAAACCCAAGTTATAATGGATGGCTCAGTTATCTTATTAAATCTACAGCTGTAACTCCAAAATAGTTGAACCTGAAATGTTACAATGGCTTTTAGAATCAACATTTTTGAAGCCAAGGGTGAGGAGAGATAGTATTTTATATTTATTTAGGTTCAGAATTTATTAGCATTCATTATTCAAGCCAACATTTTTATTAATCCAAGGATAGGTTTGAAGTTTAACAAAAAGACTTATTTGTATAAAAAAAGATGCTATAAAATGTGCATCAGTGTGGCATAGAATCTGGAAGATAGATGATTTAAAGAATTTCAAAATGGTCAGCAAGGGAAGGCTAACTTCAAAAAAGTAATAATTTCAGATTGTCAAACTTAATTATGGGTTGGAATTAAATGTTCTCCATTAACGCAGTTATCCATTGAGCTGAGATTGAAGGAACTCCGTAGAGGGCTTTTTAATGTCCTGTTTTGGTGTAGAAGACACTCACGTAGTAACCAAGCAGACACTATTTACATAAGCATGACTTGGTCTAAATATTGTCAAGAATGCTAATTACATTCCTCAAATAGGATGACTTATTTTATGAAGTTAAACAAATGCCCCCCTTTAAGAGTCAGGGTGAAAGAAAGATGAGATGTTTTACAGTGACTGAGCTTGTCTGAAGTATTGCCAGCGCACAAAATGACAGCATTTACAAGTCAGGAAAATTTTTAGCAAGAGATCAGGAATCACTAAGCAAAGTTGTCTCTTCACTTACACTTTTCCATATTTAGGCTTTGCCCTTCCCACCCATTTATAGACACCAATGTTTTCACTTTTATTTTACCTATTCCTCTATAAAAGAAAAAATAAAGAGCTTGCCTTCAAGACTGGACATGAAACACACTTATATTCAATTTACTAATAAGATTTATTCTGTGAGTCTGCATCAAGAAATCAAGTTCCTGGGAGCATTTCAATCCTATAAAATGCAAAGATTTAAGTACAAAAATGTTGAATTTATGTAGTGACATTTCTAACACTGGTGAGTCCTAGGTCAAGGCATCAAGTGGTTGCTGAATACGCTTTAACTGTCTTCGATATGAAAGATGTTTATCCTTCCCTACTGACACATTTAAATCCAATCTTTATTCTATCCATTTCCAGACTGGGAAAAAACTAGCTGCATCCTTTGTGGTCTAAGTCTACGTCTATTGAAAAGTAGAGATTAAATTGATTAGGTGTTAAGCTACAGAATAAGTACTTTTTCACAGAGATTTTTAAATCTTGTTGTCTTGTGAAGAAAATTTAAAGTAAGCTACTTTCTGTCTCAGCATTTCCTCAAAATCAGTGTCTCTGCCTCAGTTGAATTTTCTTGTAGCAATAATGCTTTATTTCTTAATAATCTTACCAGATTTGTACTTGATCTCTTCAGCTCCTGACATGTTAGAGGACTGGATGAGGAAAGGGGTGTTCGGAATGATACAAACGATGCTAACCAATGTCTTGCCTCGACTTTTATCATCCATATCAAACACAGGAAAAGAGGAAAATCAGAGCAATATATACAAAAAGAAAAGTTTTTGGGAGAATCTGTGCTCTGGAAAACTTAAACTACGTAAAAATTGGTGGGAAGGAAAATTGCTCCTTAAATTAATTTTGTAGACGAACTAAAGCAAGGGAAATGGTTTGAGCTGCACCGTGGCTTAATCTCCAACTCCACACTAGCTGAAAGGAGTAGGAGAGGGGAAAGAAGAGGAAGAGGAAGAGGATTAGGCAAAAAATGGAACACGATTTGTAAGACCCTCACGCATGATCTCAAATGCAATTTCTCACTGTAATTTTACATTACCAAAGGTGATAAGAGAAAACATGAAATGAGCAAACTGTGTAGACCTCACTGTGTCATGGGAGAAAGGAGATAATTTCTTTAATAATCCTGGCACACAAAATTGTTGATTAAATTGTACACCTTTGTGAATTTCAGTATAATATCACACATATAATGATGATTTTGTACCACAATTGCTGAAAAAGATTTTCCATGGGATGTTGAGTTCAGAAGCAAAATAAAGGTAAAATGTGAAAAATCTCACATAGAATTAGAATTCATCAGAATCAGTGCTTGGATAGGACATTCATAAGATATTTAGCACTTAAACCAAAGTCAAAATCCTTAATATAGCAGTAAACTGGATATTTTTCTGAGAAACTATCATAGTCAGTGTACTTGCAATAAAACTGAAGTGTGATGGACACTAAGTTTAATTATTGCAGTTGGTTACTGTTCACTCTCACCTTGACCAATTTCACCCTAAGGGACATTCCAGCATCAATTCACCTTTTTGACTCATCTCTTAGGTGAACTGTGATCTAAGACCAAACCCACTAATGACCTATGATTTGGTAATGGTCTAACACAGCCAAGTGCAAATCACCAAAGTATAATCATCACTGGCATAGAAGCATGTATGCCTTTATTTCATTACAGAAATGTTCTGCATGACAAAGACCTTATGTAGGATATCAAAGATAGAAATGTAGTTATGTGGGCTCCTGATCAGAAGTGACTACAGCAATGATTTTTAAAAAAGGCAAAATAAGGACACAGGATAAAAGCAAAAGACAAGGCTGGAGACCATGCAATGCACAGCACAGATGTTTAATTGCAATAGTAATAACTTCCACATGAAGATATAACTATCATAGGAAGTGAAGTCCTGAAAGGCCAGTGGCTCATTTGAAACACAGTTTTATAGAGATATGAGGATAAAAAAGACCAAGAATTCATGAGATGCTGATAGTTCCTAGAGTTTCTATTTAGAGAATAAAGCATTTATTTCTGTTCAAAAGTGTCCATCCCTCAAATAGCTCCTACTAATCACTGACTTGTACATAGAGGTAGGTTCATTGAACAAATAAGCAAATATAATGTATTGGGGGGAAAGTCTACATGGTTTATATTCGTGGAAATCATGCCTGGCTAAATAACCTATAATCTCTGAGGCATAAATAGACGTTTTAAAAGAGAAAACAAATGTCTTGTAGACAAGGAACTACCAGTGGAGGCAATTTAATTAGACAAGCAGAAAGCCCTTGACAAGGTAGGACCTCATGTGGAATGTCACTAGAAGTACCCTCACAATGCTAAATATGCATCCATTCAAAGTGTTGGAAGATGTGACCCATATGTCATGTGGGAAGTCAGATTTCCAAAGAATGTTTGAATTACCCCTGGCCTTTCTACAGATTAGTCCTGGGAACCATACAGGCTGAGGGAACTAATTGTAGACCTTGGTTCAATACAACATTTCTATAATTACCTTACATATTACAGTTCCTAATAAAGTTTCACTGAAAGGGCACCAAAAAACTATCAGACTACCATTGAAATCTCTAACTTTTATGAAGAATTTTGTCCATTCCAATAGATACAAAGCTTTAATCACTGAAGTAATGGAATAATCTTTTGAAACAGAAAACTGAATTTAAAGCAAGAAGAAAGCATAAAGAAAATGGTACATTTAGGAACTAAAAATGGTGGCATCAACTAAGGGTCTGTGCTGAAGTTCAAGCCATTAATTGACTAAATAACTTGAGTTCTGTGAGCAAGAGCTTGCATTTGAGTCTAACTTGTAAAGGAGAAAAATGTCAATTCAGTTGGTACAAATGCTACTTTAATCTTTATGTGAAGCAAAATTGAGGCGGCATTGGTATGAGCTAATTTCATCTTGGGGAAAGCAAGTTCTCCACACAAAGACTCCCAGTGGTAATTTTTCCTGTCCCTTTCACACTCTAGTTTTCCTTATCTATAGCTTCCTGGAGTGAGGGAACCCATTGTTCATTTCTGATTTTCTTTCCGAATATCTGGAAAACTTCTAGCAATACTAAGTTATTTGACCCTCATCTTTCATATGACAAATTGCAAGATGTTACTTCTATTAATGTCATTTCCTGATATTTAAGGAATAATGAATACCTTAGACCTAAAGTCTTTTTAACTGCAGTGGTTTTGGGAAGACACAAAGCTTTTTTGCTAGTGGGACAAAAACTTAAGAAGAAGATAAGAAATTCTTTGATAAATGAAATGTATATTACATTTGTCCCTGGGTTCTGTGTTTGATAGACAAAGGTAAGTTGTTGCCGACATGTGTTATAGAGTCTTATCCAATATTATGAACATGATTGTATACTGTTGACTTCCAAATACCAACTCTAGACCTCATCCATCCTCCAAATCTCTAACTTATTCCTGAACAACCTTTTAGTCATTGCTAATTGTAAAGATGACCAACTCTCAAGTAAAATATTTCTAAACTGGATGTGTTGCCTTTCTTTCCAAGTGAGCATTGACTATTCCCAATTCTGCTAATGGCACTATCAAGGCACCAACACATGGAATTATCTTTGAATTTCTGCCAATTTTCTATTACCTTACTCTATTTCTCAATTAAAAAAATACTTAAGAACAACTCTCTAAGCTGAGCTTCTTAAGAGAAGACTCATGAACTCTTTCTGTGCTTTATAATTCATAGACTTTATTTATTACAGGCATTAAGAAATACTTGTGACCTTCAATAGTGAATGGTTACAATCCATAAACTACATACCTACACCACATAAAAAGGCTACAGGGTTACTGGACAGAGTGTAAGACCATTTGTACAATAATTATCACATGGTGAATCCTGTAAGTGGAGAGTTGTATTGTCACACATAGGTAGAAGAAAAGAAACCTCGTGAAAATATCTCAGCTTTCTAAAAGATAGTCCTATAACTGAAGGACGAAGTCAACACTTTGAAAATTTTTGCATTTACATTAGTAAGGACCAGTTTTTTTTTTCTTTCAGTGGACTTAACTTCCATACATCATATGAAATTATATTAAATACTAGTTAATAATGATATAGTACTATAAATTAGTAGAAAATATACTAGCAATATTATTTGATTTTGTCTCTTGAAGTCAATGGTATGTTTGTACCCCTGAGACCACCCCACTTTAGCAACCATGTCTGCAAAGAACAGACTGTCAGGCTGATTTTCAGTGGACTAATAGACACGCCAGAATTATGCAATTTCCAGTGTGGAAACAGCCTCAGAATGAGTCATGAATGTTGCACACAAGAGTTGAGTCTTTAAGATGAAAATACATTGTTGATCCTTGCTGTTTCTCTACATAGTTTTCATTATATAATTCATAATTCACTGGATAAGTCATGCTACTATTTATCTTAAATACTTTTCTGTTAAAAGTAAGTGTTCAATTTCAAGAATTTAAAAATTAACAGCCCATGGTGCTTTTAAAATAAACATATTTAATCTTCTTTTCCATCATCATGAAACACACAGTTACAAAAATTCCTATCCAATCCATTTATTTTAAAATATTTTGCTTATAATACAGTAATGTTTTATATCCTCCTGTTTTTCAAAAAGCTTTGATATGTAATGTTAGTCTCCCTTTGGGTTAGAAATCTGTACATCTGTAATGGAACTGTCAGGTTTTGAAGGTAAAATTTGATCCTGACAAATGACTTTTTTCTTCTTTATTCAATCTAAAGAAGCTTGCATCCTGAACTACACGTGTTGTGCTTTTAAAAATTTGGATGATTTCCTCTTCTAAGGAAAGAATTTAGTGAAAGCTTTGAGGAGTCATGTAGAGAGAAGGAGCTTGTTGAGATTCTGAAGTAGTTTGGCTTCCTTAGGAAACCCTACTAAGAAAATAGCTTGTTTTCTCCTGTAAACCAAGTGGATTGCCTGCAGTTGACCAGACACAGTTTTGAGAAATAAACTAAAAGAACTGAAAGAAATGAGTCATGTCAGTGAGCATGGCAAGGACCAAAAAACCTTTGCTTGATCCAAAAACTACTCAGAAATACTTAAGCCAAAGCAAGCAAATCTTCATCTTCAACATAATTCCACTGGGGAAGTAGTTATCTTAGAAGCTAATTTATCAACTCATAGTTTCTCTCCAAAGTGGTCATCACTTTGAGATTGTCTTGTAAATACTTTTTATTGGTATTCATCTTGTAGTATGTTTTATTTTTCCTTAGGTGAATTTATTACATGAGCTTGTTTCAGTTTAATATCCGTTCTTATTTTTCATTCCCACATTGAATTCCGCATTCTGTAATGACAGATATGATGCTGCCAAGACACATCAGACTCATATTTATCATGTCCTTGGAGACCTTATTGCATTATTTAATATTTTGAGGCCTTTTCACTTTTGCTGTTTGAACCTCTTTGGATCCTAAAGTCTTGGAGAGTCTATTTCCAATCTGATGTGACACAACTTATAGCATTTGAGCCACTTCATATTAAGGGGAACTTGTAAGCCTTTTATACCGAATTCCACTAAGAGCAGAGCTAAAACTAGACAGGGTCATTTTCTCTAAAGGATTTTTCAGTCCAAAACTATTCTCATCAGATTCCTAGTGACTCCTTCAGGTCAAGCTTGAAGCAATGTCTTTTCTTGACAAGCCAAAGATTAATTTATTGCCTGGTTCTTTTGCTGTCATAATGGAAACCTGTTTCCATTCAAAGAAATACTATGCTTTCTTTAGATGATTTGGATTACTAGAATGTTCTTTGATGGTTTCTATATACATACATTTTTAAAGTGCTACTTTGTAAAAATTTAGCAAAACAGATTTGGTGATGCATTTTAAATTAGTTGTGTGAAAAAATTGATTTGAATAATGAAGTATATCCTAGGAAAATAGAACTTTCATTTGTCCTGAAAGCATCATTTATCTTACTATCTTCCTTAGCATTCAGGAGATTTCCTTATTTGTCTTCTAGTTAGTGTAGAAGTTTGATAGTGGCAAGAGAATTGTTCTTGAAGTTAGGCAGCTTGGTATTGATAATAAACAGCATGACCTGAGCATATGTATTAAATTTTATTGGTATATCAGTTAGTGCTTTATTGGTGTATCAGTCAGAGAAACAGATTTAATACAACATACACAAATATATAAGAATTTACAAGATACGGTTACAATGGCCATGCAACCAAGTCAGATATGGAAGAATGCAAAAGAGCTGCCTGCTTGCTAGAGATCAAAAGGATGCACTTAAAGGTGTGGAGCTCACTCTAGAGTCCTGTGTGAATCCCTATCAGGAGGCTTAAGGATCTGCAATGGAGGGCTGGAGGGTCTGTGCTGGAAACCCAGAGACGACACCCAAGTGAAAGTGAAGACTGGAACTCCTCCAAAGAAACAGAAGTGAGCCTTCATCTTCGTGTTTTTTTATAATGTTCTGCTGACCATCCTACATACGGTGGGTCTTCCATACACAGAACTATGCTGAGCCAATTTAGTTGGGTGATTCTCACTCAGGTTTAACACAATCAGTCATCACTCTTGGTTTTTATTTCTTTATCTTCTAGTGATCGGAATGAGTTCTGTGCTTAAAGAACAATTAATGACTGAAATTTGTATAATCAATGTCTACCATCAGATAGTGTTGAAAACATTTGAGATTTTGAACATACAATAGACTTGAATTTAATGAAAACCTGTACATGTCTCAGTGTTGTTTCTTTCAGAGCATAGAATCGCCATTGGCTCATTTTTATAGGCCAAATATCTAGCAGTAACTTATGAACTCTTCAGCAGGCCATTAAAAAACCCTTTCAGACCACTCCAAGCCATATTTTTTTTCCTCCATTATTTCTATACTCTCTTGACTGGACTTTCGGCTTCCATTTTGGACAGTTTCGACTTCATTTCTATGAGAAGTCAGAGGGATATTTCCAAAAAACTCTTTGGGTTACCTCACTTCTTTAAGCCAAACCTCCTAATTGATTTCTCTCTTACAATAAAATCTAAAGATTTTATTATCGTTTCAAAGGCTCTAAGCAATTTATCCTAAGCAACTTGCAAAGCTTCTGTACCACATTTTCCCCTGGTACTCACTTTAATCAAGCCATACTGGCCTCTACCCAGGTAGGCCTTGAGCATGCCAAGTATGCCCTCTGGTCAGAAATTAACTGGGGCTACACATTCCAAGTTTGTACAAGTACAATGCTGAATTAAGTCAGCATGGTTCTAGGTGTAGAATATCCACTTTAAGAAAGATTGTCATCAGAACAGTATAACAGGAAAAGAGGAGGAAAGAATTTCAGCTGATTTTCCTTGGAAGAGCTTCACCTGTTCTCTTTGGGGGTGATCTAGTCCTCATGATCACTAGAGATGATTGCTGTTTTTTTAGGTTCTCTGGTCTTTGTCTCTGCCTTGGGTATTACCTTCTGGCTTTCAAAGAGATTCTTCAGTTTCTAGCTCCCTCCTTTTGGCCTGCTGGTGCAGACTTCAGCTTCCAGTCCTGTTCCTGCCACCTGTTGTTGTGGATCCCTCAATCTTCCATTGTTGATCTTTCAACCTCCTGATGCAGATTTGTAACAGAGAGTGCTGTGGGTCCCAGTCCTTTGGCTGGATTCTTCAGATTTCTAATGTAGAGACAGATCCCCCCCACACACACATTTCAGTCTGTGGGAAGTCATTCTAGGCCAAGCTTGTAAATTTCTGTGTCCTCCATTAAATCTAACTCAGAATGCACAGTCCTTTGAGGAGCCTTGTTCTAGCCTTGAAAACTCTTGCAAGCTCTGAATAATACATTGGGGAGCCAGTCTTAGGTAAGAGAATATTTGAAAAAACTATATAGAAAAATGAATATTTAGGATAAAAACTACAGTACTTTTATACATTTAAATAACCTGATAATTAACATAACATAATATTTTTATTACTTAGTTGCCTTTTATGGTTCAGCATAGAGGGAAATAGGAATATTCTTGGATTTATGCACTGAAAAGCCAGACATTGCTTAAGCAAAAATTAACTACAAATCACATAAATATGTCTTACTGACTAACACTAAATGACTCGCCAGTGGTCCTGACAAGGGCACTGACCTTTCCAACGGTACCTTGCAGGAGGAAGAAAAGTGAGATGGAGGTGAAAATCATCTAAGTGGAAAAAGGCAAAAAAACATGACCTATGAGACTAAAATTTTTATTATCCAAATTTGACAAAAATTCATGACCACTTGAAATCAAGACTAGGACTCTTGCCAGACTCCTGGCAGGGTTCTCATCGATGGAGGGGCCTTGAAGCTTATCTTTCTCAGTTTCAATCTGGGTTTGCTTCTGATACTTACATTTGATTTTTCCCTTCCTGGAATATTCTGCCTGCATTTGGTTCTCTACTTAAATATCTCTTTTATTTTCCAGAAAAACATTTCTTTCTTATTCTAACTATAGGAGCACACCCTTTATTTTTATGTATAGTTTTTATCAACTCATATTATTGATGCAATTTTATAATATTGCTTACTATCTGCTAAAAAGAAACTGTTCTGTTTACCAGTGCATCCTGAGTCTAGAACGTATTTTGATAGGTAGCAGGTTTTTAATGAATACCTACTGAATGGATGAATGAGTGCTTCGCTTCTACAAATGTTCTTCAAAGCCTGTGGGATTAAGGTATTTGAAAATGGCACGAGAACAGTAAGGTCTTATTGTTATGAAGACATTACTGACTCAGTTTTGGCATCTGCAGAAACCTGCTTCCTCACAGAAAGGATATTTAATTGGAAAATACAGAGGAAGGACTTTGGCAGTGCAAGGAGAGATTTGGCTGGGTTTTAATTATGAATTTGTTAAAATTGGCTTGTACTCTGTGTAGTGGTTTGAATGCCGTTCCCATGGTTTTACTTCACTACTGGGAAAAACTGGTGACATTTTAAATGGCAGTAGATGTTGGAAAGACAAATGGCATATTAAAACCCACACACCACAGCTCCAAGCTGCCTCAAACCAATAACAACCCTTCTTAATAAAAACAATGCTTCATCTCTTGCATAATGAAGATTTCTTTCCTTTAACCCAAATGTGCATTGCTTGTTTCATGCAGACATGTGATCTGGTTTTCCTTTAGCAAAAGTTGGAAAACTGCCTCCTTGTTGAAGCTGTGCAATTTCTCAGTTCTGTGGGGACACAGGCAGCTCGTCACTCACAATGATAGCTCCATTCACAAACTGACATCACAAAAACATGAAGAGAAATAAAGAAAGGGTTGTATAAAAACTTATAAGACAAGGGGAAAATAAAGCCTTTAAACATTTCAGAATAGAATGTCAATGAGCAGCTAGTGGAAATTTTTAAAATTTCCCTTCCTTAAATTTCCCTTGATAAGAGAAGACCAGTTTGCTAGGTACAGTATAAGCTTGTGAGCCTTTGAATTAGCCAAATGTTGTAAAATAATTTCTGAAAATTGAACAAAAGTGATTGTTATTTTGTCTTCATGTCTTTAGACATTAGAAAATAGGCTTGAGTCCTTAAGTGAAACAACTAATCACAAGAAAGTTAACTTCCACAAAAATCTTCCGAGAAAGCAAAATTAAATTATTTTATTGTATTTCTTGGAACATATTCTGTCCCATTCAGTAATGGGTCTGAACTGAGTAGGTGAATGAGCCTTGTGTACTTTCAAAACTTCTTTTCATTGGAAGAAAATTAACTTAATAATCAGTCTTAAAATCTATTGGTCTGGGCTGTCAAGCCACAGAGAGCAGTTGCTTAGGTGCACAGAATACAGAAGCTCTGAATTCAGAAATGTGAGACAGAAATGACAGGGCAAGATGCTGAGTCCTGGCTTTCTCCAAAGAGTGATAGCTTTTCCAAGTTTTCTTTTTGCTTGTTCAATTCCGGTTGAACCTCTTCTCTAATTTTTGATTGATTTTCTTCCATCCTCATTCTTGAAGAAATTGCAAAATCTTCTCATGTGAGACTAATTTAGATCAGCATTGAAACAGGAACATGGCATGAAGTAGAAGTCTATATCCCCAGGCCAGTATTTTCCTCTTCTGTTTCCTGTGTTGTAAGAATCACCAGTTTGCCTAAAACCCCTGAAGTCCAGTATTGTCCCCTTAGCTGTTACCTATACCTTATTATATAATTTTTAAATATGTCTCAATTCTATCCTATTTCTAAATCCTGATCTATCAATTTTCCCCTTTAAAAAGAAAGTTATTTCCTATCCCCAAATGAACTTCCCAATCCACATTCTGCCAGTAACCATTAAAAATGCTTATTGTTGAAAAAAACTCTCCATTGATTTTCTATGAATTATATCACCGAGTAATTTAAGCTGCTTAATCAGAATTCTACGTTTCCACAATTTGGCCTTTACCTATTTCCCGCTGCATCATCCCTTCATCACTCCAGCTGATGACCTCTGGGGGCACATTCTCCACATGCATGTCTCAGGATTATTCCTAAAATATCTCTACTTTATCTATTTAGTTTTTATTTATTAATACTCAGTCTAGGTTTCTCTTTACCTTACTAGTCACTCTTTTTCAGTGACTTTTGCTGGTTATTCATTACCTCCCAAATTCTAATCTGGATTATTCTGGGGACCATTCTTCAGAACTTTGCTCTTTTTCAGCTACTGCATGAATGGATTCATTGAGTCTTACGGTTTTAAACAACTTGTAAGAACTTTTGAGTCAGAGAACTCAAAAGGCTCCCTTCCTGCCTCTGTTTTTTAATTCTTCATACAATTAGATCCTTAACATCTCCATTAAAATATCTCATGTGCATCTTAACATATCCACAAACAAACCCTTATTTTCAACATCTGCCTTGATCTAGACAGTCCCTCCCATAATTTTTCTTAGCTAAACAAGAAGCAACAAGTGTACTACTTGTACACATCATCTAGTTAATGGAGTGATCTTTCTTCTGTATAAACTTCCAGGTCCATCGATAAATCCTGCTATTCTATGCATTCAGAGTTTGATCACTTTTGCTGTTATTCCTTGCTATTGTCTGAGTCCTACATTATGGATTTCAGAAGCTTCTGAGCTAGTTTCTCTACTTCATTACTGAATTTCCATCATCTATACACAACAGAGCAGTTAGTGTGAAACTTTTAGACTCTAAGCCAGACAATATTCTTTCTTTGCTCCCAATTTCAATTATTTCCCTTCACTCAAAGCAAAATCTTCCAACCTTCACCTGGCATATGAAATCTTTCTGGTCCTAGTACATTTCTTATCTCACGTTTCCTTATTCTCTCCGTATGCTCTCCTGGCATGGTCATACCTGCCTTCTTTTTTTTCCTCAAATGTTGTCTGCATTCTCTTTGCAGTCTTTTATTATTAGTTTTCTGTGCTTGAAATCCAGTTACCTGGGTTTCTGAATACTTTCCCTTTTCCTTCCTTTACATCTCTGTTTTTAACATTTTTTAATAGAGCCTTTTCCTAAATACCCTGTATAAAATAGCTCCCCCTGACACTTTGTATTCTTATTATCTTATTTTTACTTTTTCAATAGGATTTACAAGTACTTGAAATATTTTATACTTTCATATTTATTTGTTTCCTTTGTGCAATGCTCTGTAATAGAAAATATTATCTATGATAGGACAGGAAATTTTATCTCTTTGATTCTCTGACATATTCCCTGTGCCTAGCACAGGACTCAGCATCCAGAATGCATCAGTACATATGTGTTGAATGAACTCTTTTCAATTTCTAAAAATGTGTAACTCTCCAGCCAACTAATGGAAATATAATACATGTAACCTATTTTTCAGCAAAGCACTGAAATCCTGTTCTAATTTAATTGAGAATGAGGGCAACAGAGGTGATAAAGCTGAGGTTAGAATATTTTCAGAATCATTATGAGTTTGTAAATTACCTTAAACAACTCTATGATTTACAGAGGAAATGAAGTCATTGTAATCTCTTAGTCATCAGCTTAAAAAAAAAAAAGAAAAACAAGTGGAGGTGATAAAAAGTCATCTTGACTGGTTGGAAACAACGTATTTTCCTTCTTTGAAAAAGCTTCGATTTATTTTTGAAGTCATGCCCTCTCCAGCAAACTTTGACTCTCAAGCATATTTATTCAATCAAGAAGATTATTATTACACTGTGATACTTAGGAGAAGTGGCTTCCTGTGGCTTTATCATTTTAAGCAAATGATGACATTTACCGAAGAGCTTATCCATGAATTACAGCTCTGGAACATACATTGTTGAGGTGTCACAGCCCAAAGGAAAGAAGTTAGGGTTTTATAATTTATTACTCACAGCAGGTTACATATTCAACCTAGCTACGTTTTAACAGCATTTCTTCAAGCTACTAAAGGCCATTGCTACCAGAGAAAATGGTGGTTTGCTACTGTGAAGGCCATAAGCAGCACAGGACTCTGCTATTTTTCTAAGACACTTAGCAAATACATTCATGCTACCCCTGTTTAATAGTATTTCTCTAATCTTTACATGAAAATTTAATTTTGTGTAATAAGACAAGTTCCTAAGAAAATTCCTGCAGCACTTGGTTATATATTATATCACACAACAAATTTTGTATCATTTTTATCCCTGTTTTGTTTTTAAAATTAAAAAATACAGACGGATTTAGCAAGTTGTTTTCTGTTTGCTCCTGTGAGAGTTTTCTTAAAAACTATTTTATCTCCTACTTACTAAATATTTTTGTTGCTCAGCACGTCAATGTTGTGTCTCTATAGTAAGAGTAGCTACATTAAAGCTGCTCTTATTATAGACCTATACACTGCCACTCACCAGAAAGACTATCAGATAGTTAACTCCAAAGTATGACCAGAATTGCATGAAATATAGATCCTTGATGGCACCAGCCATTTCAACTGTCTAAGGTACTTCAATTTCTGTCCTGTCCTTTGAAAACACCAGTGGAATAAGGAAAGCACACTTAACAATGATGTAGGAAAAAAAACGGCATAACGCTTCTGTTCCTATAAAAGGTCTGCCAATATTTACAACTTATTTATGAAACATAGGTGTGCTCTTAAAATGGCAAATTAAGACAAATTCTTAATTACCATAAAGCAGAAAATACCTTCAGCTAAATATTTTGAAGGAGGCTCCTTAATCACATTTAATGCTGTATCAAATATTCATCCATACGCCAGATAATTCAGTCTTCTGAGTGTGTATAAAACTCAGCATGGAGAGGGAAGTTACTGGAGTAGTGCTTGTAAACCAGGAAGAGAAGGTCAAACGGTAAAAGAGAGACTTCAGAATAACTGGAAGCCTATGGAGAAGTTGGAAGCCTTGGTCATTTATTTATATTTTGAAGAATCTCATTGCTTTCAGAAATTACTTTTGCCTTTCTGTTATGCTACATTTTCCTACTTTTAGACCACCAACAGGCTTGAAATTTTGCTGTTCAGGGGGAGAACACATCGATCTCTTCTGGAATTCAAGTTCCATATTCAGTGTCTGCTTAGGGAACTGGAAACCTTTTGCCATAGCAAAGGGAAGGTTCTCGACACTTCTTACAGATAGGTGACGTAAGCAGGCTGTTTATCAAATATCAAACAAGAGGCCAGCAAGAAAGCAGAATACAAATGGAACATCATGAGATGAGAGCTTATCTTGGATTGAAAGATCAAGTAAAAAACAATAGGAATTCCTGGCCCTTATTTTTTCCTTGAGACTACTGTTAATTCTAAACATCACTGGGTTATTTATAAATAATATATAATATGTACAAGATAAATATAATTATGTAGCATATGTTTGATCTTCTGCTGGGTGGAAATGTGGGAAATAGGGAATGTTCACCTACAAAACTGGGATAGTAATATTATATTTCTCATATCATTCTTATGGAAAGTAAATACTTCATGAATATGCAATGATCAGCATATGACAAGTATGACAAGTATATAATAGGTACTCAATAAATGTTAGCTTTTTGCATATTATTATTATTATTATTATTATCATTATTACTTCAAAGTCATGCACAGCATGCCAAAAGGCTGAGACAGGAGTGGCTAACACGTGGAATACTTTGGAAGAAGTGACATTTGAGCTTTGTCTATCATAAAAATATGTTTGTCATGAAAAGACTGAACACAGCTAATGAGTTATAATTTCCAATAAGGTTGCAACTGGTAAGTGAATTTGAAACCACTTATCTTTTCTCTGCACAGAATCAAAACTAACTAAATGGCAGATGTGGCACTAAGAAAAACTCAGGATTATCTTAGTAGTTAAGGGCAAATCACTTAAAATATCTGTGTTAAAACTGAAGGAATTTCCTTCCTCTCTTGCCAAGGTATTGTGAGGAAGAGCTGTTTTTAGAGCAAGTTTCTTCCAAAATTAAAAATGACTCCTATGAGAATTTTCACTGCCAATATGAGGCTGTATAAGTCATTCCTGTTTCGCTGAGGAGCTACTAGCATTCAGAATTAATTCAGTTGAAATCAGAGAACAGGGAAAGCTGTTGGGAATGATCTTGCTGCAGGAGCAGTGTGCGATATTTTTCCTGTCAATCTGAGCCAACAAAAGCAACACAAGGACAATTCCACAGGTACCAGCAGAATGTGCTTTCCATAAATGTTGTCAGAATTTAAAACAACTCTAAAATATACACACATTAGGAGACACACACTTGGTTCTATTACAGCCATTAACTCAGTTGTGGATTTAGAATTGAAGCCTATGGTCCAACCAGAGCTGTTTCGTGAAGGCCATCGTTTCATAGGCAGTCTGTGATTGGTCTTTCTCTCCATTTCAACGGGCAGATCAAACAAATGAATGAAATTAAATTGGATATTTCCTGTAGGAAAGAAAGTTGTTCACATTCCAGCTTCTAGTGGGTTATTGATGGTTTACAAATTAATTGTTTTAATGGGGGGATATGTTTTTGGTGCCAACTTCAGTAAAAAGGGGAGTGACATTCTGAAGATTTTCGTCTTCACAGAAATTACTGCTTGTCACAGTAATACAAGAAATACAGAAAAAAAAAATATCAAAATAATCTAAGTTAAAAATAGAGATGAATAAGTGATCCAGCCCACGGATGGCAGTAAACACTGGTACTGGGTATTTGAGAGGTTTTTGTCATCACCTCCTTTTTCCAAAAATGCAAGAGTCATCAACCCTGGCAACCTAGATTCCCTTGCAGCCTGTCAGGGTCAATCCAGAAATGGGTGGAAGTGTGGCTTTGGATGAAAATACACCAGCTAGTGGGGTCAGATTTAACTTTATTTCTATACTCTTATTGAATTTGTGAAAGATGTTATATCTGAGTATTCACAAGCTACAGTCCTACCTGCATCTCCTCTCTTCCCAGTCAAATGCGAGCTCTGCTTTATTTCTTATCTTCTACCCCAGCTCCCCAAGTGGAACTTCACAGATTCTTTTGTTTGGTTCTTTGGTCTTGACCAGGGCCCTGACCACCACTCAAACCAGGTTATCCCTTTGTCCTTAGAACTGATCTGTCTATCCTCCTTCCCATAGCTGCTACTCATGGAGCTCTCTTGACCAGTGGCACACTTGCTGAGGGTCCCACCACTTTATCTCATGTGCCCCTTGGATACACATTAACTTAACCAGAGAAAATAGACTATTTTAGCCATGAAATCCTTGGTCCTCTTGCCTCCATTTTGAATGCATTCATTAATAAATTCTCTTGCAAGGGTCTCTGTTGTAAGCTTTGCAGCTAAGGAAACCCACTGAAGACAACTTTCCTTTCTCCTTAGTACAAGGCTGGAGTTCTAGGCTTGCGGTCACATATGAGTTAACCACCTCACTAGCGCCAAGTAGGCTATAAAATTGCCTCATTGTTTCATTACTATACACAAAACCAGCCACAACCAGACTTATTCTGTTTTTTTTTCCTCTATACTTCATGACCTGCCACCAAATCATTTACTCTTCCTATCCCAGTAAAACTTGCATGATAAAAGTTTTGTTGCATAAAACACAAAGTGCAGTGGAACTCTACAAGGAACAGGGGGTACCTGAGTCCCAAAAGTTAGTTTATATTTTCCATGAGTATCACTGAGTCCTGATTTAAAGAACTGAGTTTCTGGCAAAAGTTAGTATTTATTCCCTATTCACTATGTTGGTGGGAGCTACATTTCAGTTTGAATAGAATAGTTATTAAACGCTTTAGATTATGAAATATTCTAAGATTTACAAGTAAAATATTTGCATGTATAAGACGTTTTATGCATTAGGATGCAAAGATGACCTCTCTAGCCTCTAACTGGAGTGTGGACCAAAAACACTGAACCAGAGTGAGAATATGTATCCATACGATAACTTCTGTTTTTTCTGTTCTAAGTGATATGTGTCAGATTCCTTCAAATGCCATCAAGACAAATATATTTTGAGTAGATGTACAGTCAGCAAATTTTCTATTATTTACGAATTGCTAAGTATACCCTGTCAAAACACTCCCTAAAAATACTGCAAATCCTCTCAATCAAGCTAAGAAAACACAATCACTCAAAGAAGAGTTTGCCTACAGAATATCACACCCTTCTAAATAAAGTTTTAGGGAAACCATATGAGGTATTTTGTTTTACTTGTTCTTTTTGCTAAAAATTAGCTTATCATAGACCTGCAGAATATTTTTAAAAGTCTCACTATCTTATGTTTTTGTAAATCATTAGCAATATCATTGTATTGTTTGTCACCAGAAAAGTTTAACAGTTGCCTGGCTAAGTACAGGGATAAGCTATTCCCTTTCTCTTTGTTTTTCTCTTCTACCTTTTTTCCTTAACATAAATATATCACATTTTCTACTTAAACTTCACTCTCCTTACTTTAACTTTTCATTGTTCACGTTGCAAACAATCTTAGCTTGCTTTAAATTCTGAAATCATCCCAAAGCAATGGAGCAAGTACAATATATGAAGCAAGGAAGTCTTGCTTTCTATTTCAGTTATATTTTTTTCTTCTTGTATGTCATTTAATCTGCTTCTAAGCTCTTTTTATGGCCCTCATTTTGATTATCAGTAAAATGAGAATGTGAGAGCGTTAAGCCTGAGGGCATTTTGTAGCTCTAACACACTATAATGCTACAATTTCTTCTCAGATCCTTCCTTTTCGCCATTTGGTATCTAGCTTTTCATGTACCAATGTCTTCATACTGGTCACTATTGCTGGCCAAAGATCTATTCCATAGACTCTTATTTTCTTTCAATTCATCTTTTGCATGAGAAGTGTTCACAGTATTCATCAAGTTTCTGCTCTTTGCTAACAAAAATCAGCCTAGAAAGAGTCTTGGCAACTCAAAAAACCACAAGTTCCCTGTCCTGAACGTTACTAATTACCTCTGGATACATAGCAAATGGTGTATACTTCCTGCTCCTCATGTGTGAAATGGAACTAATAATGCTATTCTATCACTTTTGAAATGTAGGAGTTAGTATGATAAGATCCAAGAGCGTGTAGGAAGTATTACATGTCATAGAAATGCAGGATATTGTGATAAATGAACACATTAGCATCGACTGCAGTGTAATGTATTGTAGGTAACTCGTGTTCTTTTTAAAAAAGGCTTTCCAAGACAACTTCCTTAATCAAAAGCAACAACCTTGTAGATCTCGTGCACATTTTACCAGTCTGGTGGGGTGGCGTGGAAAGAGGCATCTCATGATCTCTCTGCAATTGTAATGTTATTTATGGTTTGGGGGGTAAAAATAGTTTGTTTAGATTTGTATCTTTTGGGACCCAACTGCTGTAGGTATACTTTAAATTATGAAAACCATTCAATATGCAAGACCAGTACATCAGATGGATGGATCTTTGTAGTTGGAACAGTGTCTAGAAACCAGGATGAAAAAGATGAGTACTTACCACTAATCCTATAAGAATGTTTTACAACGAATAGTGATCCAGAGGAATGAAATATTGGGAATTAAAGATAATCCCAGCTTAAAATGACACAATGAAGGCTTTGATACCTCTGAAAAACTGTCCAAAACTAAGACCCAAAGAATTTAATGGATTGACCATAGCCGCAAAATTAGATTCTCTCATCCTCACATTATGATTGGACCATAGCACTGGAGGCATGTTCACACAAATGAGTGGAAGCCCTGCTCGAAACTCTGCAGTCTCGCTGCTCAACTTCAGTTCTTCACTGTCTTCATTTGAAAAATATATAAGAAAGTTTGAATAAGAAGATTCACATAAAGTTAGTTTATATGAATTCAGCACAAATGCAAGGATATTTTCTGACTTTCTGCCTCAAGTGTCCAGGTGTACATTTTCATATTTTTTTATTCTGATTCTATAAATATTACATACTATATTCTTTCTCTGCAATCCCACATTCACAAAGATATATGACTTTTGTGTTCAACGATTATAGTCTTATATTGTAAAAAGCATCCTCTTTCTTCTCCCTTACAATACATGGTTGATTAATATCAATTTATCCAATTTTACTATTTTAAATATTTTAGACACAAATTACTACAATTATATTTCGCTAGTTTTAAATATTGAGATCTATGAAAGTCCAATTTATTGCCTACCAGCTATCTTGTACATATAGCAAAGTTCCAATTTTCATTTATCAATGGAACCAGAGAAATTCTGCTAAAATAGGCTATGTTTCAATACCGAATAAATTATGGAAAAAGTGAATTCACATTTTCACGTCATTTTTCTGTGATTACACAGTAGTGATTTTAGTTCTCTGGGCTTCATTTTCTCTGTAAAACAGAAAAGGTAATGCTTGCCCTGAATATTATGCAAAATCGTTTATTAACTCTTAGTACTTCAGATAATGTGCAACATTTTACCAAAACAAAATTAAAACTTAATGATATAGATGTTATTGCAATTTTTTGACTTTACTAAACTGTAGTCATCAAATGTCACCTATATGATCCCTGTAATAGCTGAGTATCACCTAAGGTATTATTTGTATATTTTATCTACTTTATTTTACTGCCACAATTAATTTGAAGAGAAAATTTATATCACTATTTGAAATTCAAAACAACTATTGCTTTGAAAACTTCAAGATACCTTTAGAATAAATTCAATAAAAATGAAGTCACCAATTTCTCACTAAAGGCTACTACCTGCTATGCCTCTGATCTAATCACTGTTAAAATCAGGGATGAATAGATGTTACAAAGGCATTACATTTATACTAGTTCATACTAAGGCTCTCCATGAGATGTAAATCAGAAGTATTGAGTGATATTTTAAGAGAGTAGCTCTCACTATGTCATTCTCTGCTGTTTCTTAAATTACTCAGAAGTATCTTGCCTACCATCTGGCAGATATGTCGGCTATTTGGGAAGATTCTGGTGTAGTGGGAACTGTAACGGCCTGGGATTCTCTGGTTTACCTCAAATGTTGCCATATAGCTAATATCCATGAATTTAAATTTCCTAATTTCAAGTGGAGGCATTAAAATTCATATTCTTCCAACATAGTATTTATAGAGTCTCCTTTACCTGATGTTTTCTGCAATAGATTTCCCTTTTATATGCAGAATAAGTATCAACCTATATATTAAATATCTGATAGTCTATTATTTTCATTTTTAGAAAAATTGTCTTTCTCATTGCAATATTCTATCTTTATTAGTAAGGTCATCCTGATCTTCCTTTGACTATATAAGAAATAGCCAAATTTATGAAGAAATCAGAGAAATCATTTTTATATTGCCTATAATAGATTATATATAATAGAGTATGAGAAATCAGATATTCATGGATAATAGGCTCTCCTGACCTCCTTTTCTAAAGTGCTGCAAAGATGCCTTGATTGGTAGTGTGCTTTACAAAGGAAAAAAAAAAAGATAGATTACCTTATGACCAACAAGCTTTTTGCAAGCACACCAGAATAAATACAACATTAGATAAATTTAGGAGACCATTAATTGATGCGTCTTGTAATTGATGGGTTCTCAGTGCTTTAATGATGACTTGAAACTCGGGCCTTGATAATGTCCTTCACTTTCTAAAGCAGGTAATTTAAGTTGGTGGATGACGCTGACCTGCACTTCTCACTGCATATTTTAGGTTTTGACTTTCTTAAGACTATCACTATCAATGAGCATGCACACACATACTGTAGATTTGTACAAGGTAGGCACAACTTTCCTGAATTCCTTTCAATTTATGGTGACTGACAACCTTTTTTAATGTATGTTTGTATGAAATGTATGCTCTTATAAAACCAATGACTATATATTCATTTCAGTTTTCTCATTGACCATATAATAAGGTAATGAATGTGCATCAAGATCTTCATCTTGAACGCCTGGAATCAGAGTTACATGCAGGAAGAATGACCAGTAATTAAAGAGGGGAGGCCCTCATTGATATTCTTTTTGGACCTTTGGCATATAAGTATCTGTCAAGGCGACTTTATTGTATTGCCAGCTACTATCCCTGCTCCAAAGTCTTCCATCTCCATGTCCCACACCAATGCTTAGTAACCACTGCCTTACCTTTCCCTTAGAATCATGGTTCCTATCCTGCAAGCAGTTAACAGGTATCACCACAGTCTACGTTTACTACTGGATTGTTACCCTGACTTTCTCCCTTCTGTTACTGCTTCTGAATCAGAGGTACACCCCATTAAAGGGTATTTACAATCAGTCAACAGTTTTAGATGCTGCGTCCACTCATTTTTCTCCCAATTCCTTTCTTCCAGCCCCTGAATATACGCTATAAAAATGTATTATCACACAGGAAAAATATAGAAGCAAAGAAAAACAAAATTAAGAAGAGATATACAAATTACTTGGTTGAAAGTAAAACTGATCACTTTTAATCAAAAGGAATTCTCAGAGTAAGCCATCAATATGGATATAAGGTAGCTATTAAATTGAAAGTCTCCATGACAAATATCACAGCTTAAATAAACAGAGTGTGTTGGGCTGAAATGTCACTCCATTTCAATTCAACCTTCTGTGTGAATGCTTCTGCCAATATGTGTTTTGTGCTTTGCAAGGCAAACATAGAATAAATTTTTTATTGTCTTCTAAGCCATCAACGGGTAATCAATATAACATCACCACTGAACTAGTTGAAGCCAAATATAAGTTTCTCCTCACAAATGCCCTCAAACTAGCCTGCATTTCAATAAAATAAACATGATCGCAAGCTGAAGTATCTTTAGTACTGGACATATATTTTTCTCTCTTTCTCTGTCTCTGTTTCTCTTTGTCTGTTTCTCTTTCACTCTCTGCTTCTCTCTTTCTCCTCCCTCTGCCTCCCCTTCCCCTTCCCTCCCCTTTCCCATATCTCTTCCTTCTCCCCCTGCTCTAGCTCTATTATGTCTTTTAAGGTCTATGCATATGAAAGCTCCGCACAATCACCTCTGACACCAGTAACTCTTCTCTAGAACCAGTTTCTTTATTGCTAACAGGCACTTGGCATAGCACTTGCCACAACACAGAGTTTTGTAACAGCTAGTATGATTGATCGCCTTTGGGCTTTGCATAACTACCTACCTACCTACCTAGTTGTTTCTGAATTTCTCCTCTGTTAGGTTCCTCAGTGTTTCAGTTACTGAGTTACTTAGAATGAATCCTAAACAGTGTAGCTCAGGCTCCCAGAGTCTTCTGTAGCAGAGCTAAGAAGAAATCTCTGAAGCGTCAGAAAGGGCTATAACCCTCCCATTAGCCACCTTTGAATTCACCAGTACACTTGTGTTCTATGCCAACAAAACTAATTTCTTGGTTCCCTTGATTAGTATTTCTAAACGGCTACATTTAAAAATGCATCATTTTTCAATGCAAGGAGTCCATTAGGCTGGATCTGAAAAAGGCGAGTAGCAACAATAAACATTTAAGAGCTGTGAAACCACCGGCAGTTATTGAACCTGAGTCTGTTTGTCCTGAGCTTAGAAGTTATCACCAGTTTATTGCCTAATTTTGGTTAAGACATTTGTTATGATTTAGATTTAAATGTTCCTCAAAAGTCTCACCGCAGGTTAGATTTTTATCTCAAAATTTAAAAAAAACAACAACGACTGAGGATATAGCTCAGTGTGATAACCCTGGAATTAATCCCTAATTAGAAAAAACAAACTTGCATGTTGAGAGGTGGATTTTTGGAAGATAATGGGATCAAGAGGGCTCTAAGTTCATCAGTGCATTAGTCCATTGAGACCCTAATTTGATAGCATTCTTGGGAGGTCATAGAAATTTAGGAGACAGGGCCATGACAAAGGGAGTAGATCATGGGGTTGTGACTTGGGGGACTCTATCTTGTGTCTGTCCCCTTTCTCTTTGGCTCTCTTACTTTTTTTCTGTCTCCCTCTGCTTTCTGGCAGCTATTCAGTGAGCTGCTCTCCCCCTCAATACCTTTCTGCCATGACCTTTTGCCTTACCATTGGCCCAGAAGCAACACGGCCAGTTTATCATGGACTGAAACTTCTGAAGCCATGATCCAAAATAAATCTTTCCTCCTTTAAGTTATTGTTCTCAGGTGTTTTGTCACAGTAACGAACATTTAACATGATGCTTAACTAATTTATTCTTTGTTTCTTCATATTTGAAATAAAGTGAATGGTTTGTCATCTATAGATAATCCTTAAAATTTCATATAAATATAACCTTTATAGGCATTGGCAGTTGCTTACACAAATTATATCTCTGTGTGTTTGCCATTCAATTGCATACCATTTTTTTCAGCAAAGCAGTAGGAATTTCAGAAGATGAATTTATGGTATGCACTTTATTCTACTTTAGAATTACTGAGTTTTGCCTATATTTTAAATCTTCAAAGCATTTTTGTTGTCTCAAAACAAGTGAAAATACAATTTGTTAATAAAAAAAATTCAGTTAGTATTGATGCAACACTTAATTTCTGTGTTTACTAATTGACAGATTTTATGACAATAAAAGCACTTTGCATACTGGCATATGACACAGAATTTGAAGCTAGTGCATTGAGCTAGGATAAACAACAAATTTAGAACAGCAGGTTCTTTGCAAAAAAAGTTTCTTTTCTCAGGATATCTTGTCTTTCAGGGAAAGGAAAGAACACATTGAGTTATTGTAGTTGCTACATAAAAAATTTTCAAAAACCTCTTGTCCTAGGACAATAACAATTTGAAACACAGTAAGGTACTCTGAGTAGTAGCTTTGTTGGTCTTCTCATAAGGAGTCGCTCATGAGACTGATGACTAGAGTCATGTAATGGCTCATTTGGAAACAGCTTTATTCATGCAAGGCTCTCCATGTTGACTGTACCACCACCTTAAGATGGCCTTTTGCCTTCACAGCATAGTAATTCAAGATTCCAAGAGGGTGGGAATGGAAGCTTCCATGCTCCCTAAGCCTATGTGGAGTTTGCAGTCACATCTGACTGGTCAAGATAAGTCCAAAGGCCATTCCAGATATGGGAACTCGAAGAAATAGGCATCACTTTTTGGTGGGAAAAGCAGCAAAATCATATTGCAAAAAAAAAAAAAATGGAAAGAAAAACAACTTACCATGTTAATATATCATTTGCATGTTGGCCACTATATAAAACTTTGATTTTCATAATTTAACATCCTTGCTTTTAAATACTATGCAAAAAGAAAGAAAGATCTTATAATTAACTAGACTCAAAGTATTCATAGAATATTATGGAGAAAGTTTTAAAGATTAATACTTTCCAGATTTTTGTAGCTCCTTAGTGAAACATCCATCTCTTAAATATAAATGTACAGTGTATGGGAAGTGGTTAATGATTCTTTTGAATTTGAAGTAGAATTTCTTTACTTAAGGCCTTTATATTTTCTTTCAAGGAAACAATTGACAACATAATTCTTAAGACATCTTATCTAATGCATTCAACTTTAAAGAAAGAAAATCAATCTTTAACATATTCTTTTATACTGAAAGCTTTTTACTAAAAAGGTGAAAATTCAGGCACGGACAATATTATTACAAATTATTGATTTACAAAGGTAAATTATGAGCACTTCAACTAATGTCAACTCAGAGGCATTACTTATGAAGAGGTCAATGGGCATTAAAGTATCAACTGGCCTGCGAAACCAAACTGACGCATATCACAGTGATTTGGTGTAGAAGTATAAAGTGAATAAAAACGCTCTATGCCTGTCAGATTGTACTATTCTTATTTAATTGTTTCATCATCTCTGCTTGTGTCACAAGATGGCTTGGAGCTCACAGGTGTCTCTCGATCTTTTGGATTTGATGTTCATTGCTTCCAAAATGCGATTCTTGTTGGTTGATATTCAGGGCCCATGTGTGGTACCTCAATACTGCTTCTGCTGCCTCCATGGAACATGCTCACACCTGCAAATACAGTGCAAGGATGCTTGGCATTTTATGTGACTGCTCTCTACATAGCCACCATTGTTCCCACATTGCAGGGACCATACCCTCTCCTGTATAGAAGTGGAAGAATATTGTTTTCTCCCATTTTATGCCAGAGTTTTTCACTCAGGCCCTTGATCTACTGCTTGTATTTACAGATGCATGAAATACTTTATATATTTGCGAAGTCCCTTCAATCTTAGCATGCATTAATTTGCCTCAAAGTGGATATATTTAATCTGTGAGAATGTCATAGGATGATCGAGTGAGGCTGTTCTTTGCTCTCTATTCAAGCTAACCTATGAGAACCTCCCACATTTCACTCCTCAAGGCAACTTTTCTCACTGGAACTAATGAGCAAAGTAAAATTCTCCATAAGCAAACAGACACTGTGGAAAGATGATCTGACAGCTTCTCTAGCTCAGGAGACAGGCCAAGTGATTCCTGGAATCCAGATCAGGCTCAGCCAGAATTTCAGACATATGACAACAAAATATTCTTAGGTTAGTATTTAGTTTAGGGAGTTTCCCAGACAAAGTCAGACATTACAATATTTAGTTAGAAGCAATGTGAATAGTAATTATGCATCACATTCTAATGTTTTAGAACTTTCTTTTCTATCAACTTTTAAGAAGTGTTTTGGGGCAATAGCATGTTATAGAGAAAAGACTTTAAGTATGAGTTCAAGTCATATCACTGCTTCACATTAACATCAAGTTTTAGGCTTGTTTTCATCAGTTGACAAATGATAATAATAAAGCTTAATTGTGGAATTATTTGAGGATTTAAAGAGGATAAGGATATAAAATAGCTTGCACAACATCTTATTGGGAGTAGCACACTTTTGATTTAAGGAAGCTAGCATTACTTTGCAACCTGAGAACATTCTTACAGCCTGAGAAAAATAGTTCTTTTCTTGATCACACTTACACTAAAATGTAGTTTTTACATGTTACGTTATTAACAAGAAATGTCATGCTGGACATTATTTTATGTTATTATTTATTGTTAGAAGACAAGAAATATGAACTAGTATATTGTTAGAAGATAAGAAATACAAACTAGTATATGATGTACCTCCCCTTAAAGTTTTTCTACTTTTAGGAAAACTTGAGGTATTGAAAATTCATTTAATAGACATTTATAGAAAATTAATTAGGGAAATTGACACTTCTAAGTGCTGAGGACAGAGATGAGAAACAGACACGTACAATTGCTGTCCTTGTGGAAGGGAAGCAAACCATAGCAAATGCCCCAGTACACATGGATGACTCAAACAGGAACATCTGGGCCAAAGAAATGAATTTAAGCGGCGATACAGAGGAAAAGGTCTAATGTAGTGACATTTGAATTGAAACCTGAAGACTCATAAGGAGCAACAGAACAACTGGGGGTACTAGGCTGGAAGAATTGTCACCACTAAATCTCTACGGGGGAAAAATAGGGCTTGAAAAAAGGAAAAATAAGTGGTAGAAATGTGCATGTAAAAGTGAAAACACACAGAACTGTGCAGGTCTGTGTTTGGTACCCTGGAGAAACAAGTTTCTTTCTGAAGTCTGTGCCATCACCTAATTCTGGGAGGGAGATTTTACAGCACTCCAAGTTTCATAAGTAGCATATAATCCACTGCATTACCAACAGCTACTCTGCATTCAACATTGTACCACCAGCCGGTCCCCCACCTGTATGTGATATTTTCCAAGAATCTTATTTTCTGTAATCTCTCCTAGCTGTAGCAAGTGTGTATAGGACCCAGATTTGCTTTCAGAAACAAAATATATTGTACTTTGAGAAAGGGGAGGAGGCAGGATGACTGCCTCCCTAAAAACTTTCTTGGACCTTGATTTCTTTGCCTTGTGTGCAAACCAATTACTCCATCTGCTTTTTCTAGCTCCTTCTAACTGCCAATTCCCAGGCTTTTTTCAATTTTTATTTTTGGTAACCTTCATTTCCAATCTTAGACTTTGGGTATGATCTGACTACTCCAGCTTTTCTTTTTGAAGCACAAAGAAAATTTCATATATTTTGCTATTAATCACAAAAAAGTTAATAAATTAAAGTTGCTCCCTTTGCAGATCTCTTATCTGCAACCACTTTGTTATTTCTGAGAAAGTAAAATGGGCTAATGAACTGTCCTTATGTGTTAATATTTAGAATCAGTTTGTTGATATTCTTTTCTGTTCCAGTGAGTACCCATAGTGATTTTTCTTTTTCACAATGGCACATGGATTTATCTATGGGAAAATCTTGGTTTACCAAGGGTGCAGTGTTATAATCCAGCTCCACCTCAGAGAGCCTGTTTGAAGTGGGTTATGTGTTAGTTATTAGGACATTATTTCCTGTCTTGGAAATTTACATGGTAATCCCTACTCTATACGCATCACAGAGTTTGGGTGAGGGTTAATGAAAGCACATCTCCATTTCTCTGTCCATCTAGGTTTAAAAAAACACATCAAGGGGAATTTATGTAGCAATTCTGAAATATAACATTTTAAAAGCGAAGGAGAAACAGAAAAAATGCATGAAGGAGTCAAATATGATTTAAAATCAAAGTGACTAGTTAAACAATAATCAGGTATATATTCAATTTTGGCTTCTGGAAAGAGAAGAATTGTTAACATCCATACTATGTTTAGTTGTTACACTAGTACTATCTGGGAAGACAGAAGAAAGTATATGGGAAATGGAGCATCATAAAAATAATACTGTATTTACATTTTAAAATAAATTCTAGCTTATTTTCAATTAAAATAAGAATGATTGGATATATCTTGTTATTAATTGTTTGCAAGTAACAGATTTAGGGGAGAAAACTTCCTCATTCTTTTGATAATCCTAAAACATGATTTCTAGCTAACGTCACTTTAGTTTTGTCACATTTATAACAGCTCCTTTCAGTAGGCTTCTTCATTATAAAACTGCTAATGTTTTAAGACTTTTTAAGGTGGATATAAAAACAACTACTGTTATGATTGGGGAAAGATATTAATGCTACACATGACCTCTCTGAAGGATAGGAAATTGAAAATAAGTTGTTTCCTCTTATATCTTGTTAGCAAAGGAGTTTGAATGGCATGCTATTAATTTTATGAAATGGAAAATGTCTAATACAATCTATTGTGACTACAATAAACTTACATCCCATACTGTCTATTTCAGATGGCAAAATTACTCTCAAATTGTTTTACAAAGTCATTTTATAGTGTTTCCTTTTAGTCATCTGAAATGTTGAAACCAAGATTACAGGAAAGTGGAAATTGATGGTGGGAAGAAAGGAAGAAATTTGGATGAAATCAGTCAAACTCAAACAGTGGGGTGAGATTTCCCTAGATAGAACTAAAACTGATCAAATCATTGAAGTTCTGGAAATAGAATACCAGAGTATTTCAGAGCTGTTATGGTCTCATTCTGAGGATATTTTTTTCTGTTTCAGGAATTAAGGACGAGGACCTTAACTTACCTTGACCTTTTCTATTGATCTCAAGGCAGCAGAGAAATAAAAAGTTCTGCCTCATTAACTGCTAAGCATTAGAGAAACTACTACAGGAAGTGTGTAAGTTTCAGTAGGACAAGCATGGATAGGAGAACAGGGACTGCATAGGATGAAGTGTCCTTCCAAAACATGCTACACAGCACGAGGCACACATGCCTGTCCTGGGAGAGCGCGTCTACGGAGCCCTGTTCTATTCTTGTTCAATTGGTTGGTTCAGATATCATTTCTTCTGTGAAAATTTCTGAACAAGTTCCCCATCTATAAGAAAATATACTTCCTAGAATCTGGTCCTGTTGCGTATCACTTGATATCAATTATCACCTTTTAATAAGATCAATCCCTGTTATCCCACAGGGCAATTTTACTCCCTAGGGAGCTGTAGGAAATATCTAAAGAGCTATTTAGGTGTTACCTCTATAGGTATTATGCTATTGACATCACATATACAGAGGCCATGGATACCGCTACATCCTACACAGCCAGCCCTTCATAACATTAGGGCTATCTTGCTCAAAGTCCATATTGCAGAGGTTGAGAAACACTATTCTATTTCTTTTTAAAAATATATTTTTACTTGTCATTATGTTTTGTTTCTCATTCAGGTGTTTACTTAAACTTATGTCAATTTTTCTTGATTGTTAACAAACATCCATCTGATATACTGGCTTTAAGATAACATAAAAAATGTAAAATGGTAGCACAGGGCATAATCAATAAACATAAAATATATAAAGCTGATGGAGGACAAAAATAATTTATTGGCAAATAGTTCATTTTAAAACTCTCATGAAATATTAGCAACTATGCTGGATACTCAAGGGAGACACAAGTAGCAAGATACAGGGTCTACACATCTGTTTACGTAGCCATCTACATGCAGGCGATGATAGTCTTGAAAACGGGAATCATGTGGGTGGCTCCCCTACATTGGCATTGAATCCAGCAAACAGCACAAACCTCCTTTTACTCCATTCCCCTCTCCAGAAGTCACTGTGCTCTCTGCCTGCTCCCCACTTAACAACTCCAGCAGATTTTAACCCTGCCAAACCTGTCACACCCACCTAGTACACACGGATTGAATTTTTTTGTTAGTTCACAAGTGTGTCCAATGCATCGCTGCAGGGCACAGTACCCTAGTAATGCTAGCCTGAGAGACAAGTGGCCTCTCAGCATAAACTTTTAAACGTTATTTTGTGACTTTTAGTAATTTTTTTCATGACTCTCTTGTAACAAGGAAGTGTGCATAGGGGAGGCCTGCGGCAGCACCGCCCAGCGGAAAGACACCAGGATGTATCTGGCTTTGCCTGTGGTCGTGCTGCTTGATGGAAAACACAGTAATTAGCAAGGATAGTATTTTGATTTACCTCCATGACCCCGTGCCCGTGAAGATGAGCATTTACTTTTATTAAATACACAAGTGTTCTCGTTTAATTATTAACTTGGGCTTACTTTAAAAAATATATAAAATATATTAAAAAGGAATTTTTGTTACTTAAAAGTATTGACTATTTTATATATTTTATATGAGGCTCAAGACAATTCCTCTTTACTCAGTGAGGCCAAACTAGACACAAGGTTGGACACTCATGATTTACCATGAAGATGTTACAATGTCTTCAGATGCTCCTCCACCGGCTTCCACTAAACCCTCAGCTTTGAGCATCACGCCCTGCTCTAGCTGTACTGTTCAGCCACATCCTCGCCCTTCAGGTCCGCACAGTTCTCAGGACCACTTTAGGGTCTGTCAATAAACTGTCTCTGCATGGAGTTTCATTTTTGCTTTTTTTTTTTGTCCCTTGCTGATTAAATCCCTTTTAGTTTATCTATCTCTGTCAAGTATTTCTTCCTCAAAGACATTTCCTTTAATCACAGACAAGAGCAGTGTTTCCTCTGGTTTCTCGTGAGTCCCTTTCATTATATTTGTCCTTGTAACTAGGCATTAATTTGTATGATTGCATTTGTGTTTGGTCATCATTAAACCAGCAATTCTAAAGGGCTTGCCACCTCTTTAGAATTTAGCACACATTTGCTGAATGAATAATAGAAGAAAGGCTTTGTGACTACGAAGACACACTGTAGATGTCAACTAGCAAAACCAGCTTTGGACATTAGTGTAGGATATGACCGTAGCACTCTGTTATTTGAAATAGTAACTGAGAAATACAAAAAGATTAGCAACATGCTTACTGATATCACATATCTTCTTATACAACTTGATGTTAGAGGGAATTGTTTTCTTAAGTTTAATAGTTTATTTACAGAAGTTCTCGAGAGTGTTTTCTTAAAAAGCTATGTAAGCTTGTCTTTTAGTTATGATGCTTAGGTACCTCCACTTACCAGACTGTGGGACATTACAGAGTTGCAGGCAGTAATTAATAAATCATCACCTGCTTCCTGAGTCTGAAAAAACTCCCTCATATTACTTATTGCAACTGCAAATTGACACAATTGAATTGAATTAGTAAGGGAATGTAAGACTCAAAAATGACTTTCTAATGAAAGAAATAAGTAAGAAATTTGGAAGAAAAGCAATTTCATATATAAATGAAACTTAAGAATTGACAAGCCATTTGCCTAGTCTCAAATGTGCACTAACAATCTTGGCAATATATAAGATTAAGTAATTGTAAAGAATTATTTATGCATCAAAATTTCTTAATATTGATGGAAAAGATTTTCATTTAATCTTTTAAAAAATAAACAGATTTTTATCTCCTATTACTTTGTTTTGAACTTCTGCATCATCATTTTTATTCTTTTTTTAAAATAAAAAAATTAAAAATTAAAAAAAATCTTAAGTGAGGAAAACATTCTAAAAAATAATAATACATAGAGGCAAGGTCACCCTTTGGTAGACTCCTAGAGCCGCATAGGGCATGGGTTCTGTGCTCATTGCTAATTAGCTGGATCTGGGACCTAGGTCCTGCTTCCTGAAGGAGATTGTTCCTCACATTGACATCCTTAAGCTCTTCACTGCATCCCTGTGACAGTCGTGACAGTCGCAGTGAAGATTGCCTCAAGAGTGTGAGTTGCTGAGGAAGTGTGTTGCACTTTGTATGACATGAAAGTTCAAATGCTCCACACCAGAGGAAATCAAAAAAAGAAAGAAGGCTGTCATTTTTTTTTTTTGTCTCAATGCAGACAAAAAAATGCATCATCATTGAAGAAGGCAAAGAGATCTTGGTTAGAGATGTGGATGTGACCATCACCAATCCCCTGAAACCTGTTGTGGGGATGCTTCCTAGGAAGGACTGTCGCTATGCCTTGCACTAGGCGAGCTTCTAGACTAAGGAGTCCAGGAAAGAAAAGCTGATGTTCTTTGTGTGGGCCTCGGAACTGGCCCACAAAAGAGTAAGATGATCTACACCAGCTCAGGGATACCACCAAACTGACTTTCCAAACCATGAAACAGGAGTGTTAAGCAAAGGGCCAGAAGACCTCAACCTGGCTTGCATTGCCTTAAATCTGAGCAAGCCCATGCTTGCAGCCTTCAAAGAGTGTCCAGGGTTGCATCGTTCCAGTGCCACCATCAAAAGCTTCCAGTTTAACCCTCTTACTCCTTAAGTAAATGCACTTATGCCAGGGTCTCACAGAGGAGAGCTGTCATCTTTTAGAGTAAATATTCTATAAACCTGTGCAAATGTGGCCCTAAATAAACCTAGCATCCAAAGTAAAAAAGTAAAAATTATATATATATATATATATATATATATATATTATAATATATATTATATATATATTATAATTATAATATAATTATAATATATTATTATATATAATATAATTATATATATAATAGCATTTGACACCATTTCCACCTTAGCAGGAAGCTTCTGAAATGTGATTTCAAATTCCTCTTATCAGCCCCCATTCCATTCCACTCCATTCCACGTTCACTGCAGAGGATGTGGATACAGGAAAGGAGATGCCACAGGGAGAGGAGTGGGCTAACAGCCAAGTAGGGGGCACTGCTCTTCTAGTCCCACTTCTATCAAAGCTGCTGCGTTGGTAGAACCCCAAACTACTGTCAAGTCCAGTGCACCCAAATTGATGATGATCTGGGGCAGGTGTCAGGGAACATGGAAGACCTAGAAGAGGTACCAGGGGATCCTCTCAGGGGTGGTAGAAATTGGCAAGAGTGACAGCATCCCATATATACAGAAATGTGTGATTCTACAATTCCCAGAAAAGGACCAGGACAAAAGAAGAGGAAAAGCACCGTGCAAAACTAGTCGTTGTGCATGTGTAAGAACTTTATGAGGAGGTGGTTGGTATCCTGCACATGCAGATGGGGAGCAAGTGTCATTGGAACATCATGCCAGCCCCAAATGCTGTACCATTTGTACCTACAGGCTGGTGAGGCCTGGGGGAAACAGCAGGAACACTTATGACTCATGCAGTTTATAAATTGATTCTTGATTCATACTGATCTTTTAATCTTCACATTCTTCAGTCACTTTCATTAGCTGTCACTGCTGACTTAGTCTCTCTCAAAATATCACAGATGTGGATATTAATATATTCTTTGCAAATTGTACTTATTCTTCAATGGAAGTGACTATTATCTTTGATAACTTAATGAAGACTTTTATTCCAGAGATCAATCACATGCATCAGATTCCATGAGCTGTGGTTAGTCCTTACCTGGAATTTAAATGAGACTCATTATATTAACTTAAGCTTTCATCTTGGGGAAAAAAATCTGATTAGACTAGCCATATGTTTGAGAAACAATAAAAAGTCTTTCCAAATAAATACTTAGAGTATAATAATGACAAATATTTCACCTGGTTTATTGAGTCCATCATCATTCTATTTAAAGGGCTTTTGTCATGGAGTCATAAAGCTGGAAAGATACATCCATATGTCACATGGTCTGTCCTTCTGTCTGCACACAGATGGTGGTCTAGCATACTTTAATACATCTTCAGGAATCTCTTCCTCTTGTACTCAAGCCAAGTATGAATATAAAACTTTCTATGCAAGGAGAAAAATCACAGAATCCCAAGCTCAATGATGCTTCTTTATTAAGAAATCATTTTGCTATTGTTATTTATTCTTCTTTTGTCTTTCTAGTCATTAAAAAGGAAGCTGTAAGCTAAGGAAGTAAGTAAGACAGGCCAAACTATGACAGACTGGGCACTGGAAGCCAGACATGGCTATTGAGGTGAGACAGATTCTCCAGTTCTAAAGCAGAGAATTACTACTTTTGTAAAGGGAACAAGGTCAGTGCAAAAATCAGAATAATAAGATTAAAAGGCAGATTTTGGCAAATTAGTTTGGTAGAGAAAATACTCAAAAATAACCTTGTCCTAATATCCCACTATGTATGAATACGTTATTGTATATGGCAAATGAAACTTTCTGGATACAACTAACTTAAGGTCCCTAACATAGGGAAAGTCTGCCAGATTAGTCAGTAGGCACCATCTGACTACATAGGTACTTAGAAATGGGACTCCTTACTGAATGTGAGAAGAATCAATATAATTAAAATCAGAGGGAGTCATAGGGAGACAGCACTATGGCCCAGTGACACTTGTGCAGATTCTAACCTACATGAATGTTACTAACAGAATTGTGTCATTGTAAGTCACTAAGTGCGTGGTAGTTTGTTTATAGTGTCAATACAATATAGCCATTTCTCTCATCTTTTGCCCTTACCTGCTAACATTTTATTCTTACAGTAAAACTCAGAGTGGTCATATGAAAATGAAAGTGAGATCATGTTTCTTTTCTGCTAAGAAGCTTCTTCCAACTTCCCATCTCACTTAAAATATAACTACAGATCTTCTGACAGCTTCCAAGGCCCTCCATCTGCACTTCGGTCTCCTTAGAATTGTGTTTCTGTCCTCTCCTTTTCAGTCCACATGCAGAAACAAGAACAACTTTATTTTTTATAGCAATCACCAGGCCTTAGAACAACATATTTTGTGTTTTTAAACCTGGATATCTCTGAACCAAAGAGGATGTACAATTCTTTCCTGTACCATTTTGTGTCCTTATTCCAATGACATCCAATCAAGGGGAAACTTCGATCACTACAAATAAAACTCTTTGCAAAACAGACAAGGAGGGGACCTACAAAGGGGGATCAAAAGAATTAGAACAAGTCCTGAATTAGTACCAATGCCTTCCCTGAATGTACTCATTATGTAGCACAAATAAATACAAATAAAAAATTTCCCATCCATACTCTCAGTATATTCTATCCAATTTTTTTGCTTTAATTTATGTCAAAACATATTTCATCATATTACACATATTTTACTTATTTACAGTGTTCATTATTTTTCTCCCTTCTTTACAATGTGAGACCCACTAGGGCGGGGAGTTTTGTGTCTGTTTTATTCATTTCTGATTCTTCATACATATAGTACTTGATTTATAATTATTAAATAAGTGGAAAATATGATATGAGAATGAAAACAGAGAATACCCTGGATATTTATCTTGTTGTTGCCATACTGCTATTTGTTTTCAGTGTGATTTAAATGCAAGTCCTCTAAAAATAACAAATAGCCGTCAAAACAAACCAACCATTTTATAGTTTGTTCAGATGACGTGACTAGTCTTTCTCTAGTCAGCATATTTCTCCTACACTCATCATTGGTCCAGTGTGTGAATAGCTGTGAAGGTGATATTCACCTTGGTACCACTTCTGTCTTTCATTTTGCCTTGTCAAATTGAACTACACTTAGCAGTATATGTGCTGTTCTCCCTCAACCCTGTCTTGAGTTGAACTCCATTGGCTGAAAGGACTCATTTACCACTAACAACTAGCTAAATTACCTGGATGTAATTTATCAGCACACACACACACACACACACACACACACACACACACACACACACACACTGCCCAAATGGAATAAGTGAATTTCTTTCTTCCTTTTCCTTTTATTTCCATTTCAACTTCATTAAAATTTGCCAAGTTTTTCCTGGAGTTAAGTCTCCCTGCCCCACTCCAAATCAACATGTGTATCATTTACTTTGGGAATTTATTGATTCACTGTACCTCGTTTAAAGAGCTTATTACCGTGATGACATTTTCTTATGAAATTTTATGTGAATGTTGTCATTCTCACAAAGGAATAACTAACTCCACATCTTTCTACTGTCTGTCATTTGGAATGCTTTTGCCCTAATTAGAGTTTCTTATTTGTTGTTATTGTTACCCTCATTTTCCAAATAGTGTATTTAGGAATACTTATAATATAAGCTATACATTTCATAGCATTCAATGTGATTGGATTTTTACATGAACATTAACATCCATTATTTCATATGAGTATGGCAACAATATAGAGATGCATGTAGGTAAAATTTGACACAATGACTTAGACTTGTAAAACTGCCTAAGATTAAGTAATTGTGTAAAAGTCTGAAGTAGGGGCTAAGCCTTCTGGTATTGTACTGAACTATAATGCTTAGTATTGCAGGAGCAATTCAAGCTTTCTAATGAGCCATGTTATCATTCTATAATATCTCCATGTAGATATCACCTACTAACTGCTTTGTATATATTTACTGAAAGAAAATTTAGCACGTTAGAAGGGTTTTTTAATCATGAACTAGTTCCTTCTGCTAGCTAGCTTTTATATGAGTGCAGAAATCTAATTTCCAGAGCTTTTCTTCCACTGGTCCAGTTCTTAAAACAATATACATTATTCTCTATCTGGCTCCATAGTGGACAGTGCCAGTGCCAAGGGTGTGTAGGCACAGCCATATTAAAGGTAAAGGTAAAGTCCTTGTTCCTGGGTTTGTCATTTCCACAGGTTACAGAACGATGTTTCTCAAACTGCAGGAGAAAGTAAGTATCTAAACCCCAAGGAGCCACCGCATCTCGTGAGAAATAGGAGCTCATTGAATTTCTTAGATGTGTCACTCACACAAAAAAGTAAGAATACCATTGTAAGCAGTGATTTTCATTTTCCCAAAGGCATCATACAACTGATGTTAAACTACTTTACTACAGGTATTCTGAATTCTTGCAGACACACTCTTGCAAGAAAATCATCCCATCTCTGCTCATTACTCATCTTAGAAGTTTATAGTAGCCTGCATCTGGAAATTTGAGGTGGCTGTTAGATCTATAACTCTCTTGACAAGCATAAAAAACAAATTTTATGCCAAGAAATAAACTAGCAACAACTTTTGATTGAAAGCATTGCTTTTTGTCCATGGTCCTCAGAATGTACAGATGTCCTTTAAATGCCAGAGAAGCAAACAATATTTGAGAACTGAGATTTTTGGGGTTCTCTCACTCATAATATTTGGGTGAGAGTCTCCATGGATCTGTTAGTTTTAGTGCAGGAATGTTAGAAAGAATCAACCATGAATGAAGAAAGAATTATTATGCTTCTACAACTGAGCCAAGATGGAGATATTCAGTGAGCATTAAATCCACTTGTGAAAAAAAGCCAACCAAACATTTTCTGTAAACAAGTTTCTTAAATGCCTTATTTTGGGATTGAAGTGAAAACATTTTGTTGTAAATTTGCCTACATGATCTGGTTTAACAGTATTTATATACAACTTTACTCTAGAAACATTAAAATTTTTAAAAAGAATATAATAAATTTTATGTATTTGCTTAAGTTTTTTTTTTTTGTCTTTTTCATTTTTATTAGTACCAGGGATTGAACTCATGACCTCCTGCTTGCAAGGCAGATGCTTATGCCACTGAGCTAAATCCCCAGCCCCTTGCTTAAGTTTTACATTAGAGTCATGTGCCCTAGGTTTCAAAGACTTAAGGGACAGTTAAAGAGAATTCTGTTTTATTTTATATTTTCAGGGAATGGAGATCCATTTTCTAATTAAAGTACAATAAAAATCAAATAACTAGGAAGTTATTTCTAGAAGAAAATTTAAGGAAATGTTTATTTAATAATACCATAAGGCAGGATCATGTTTCCTGCATTTTGATTTTCTGTGAAACTGTATAATTTTGCAGAGGCTAGGAACCTAAAACCACTACAGATTTCAGAACTGCTTTATTTCAGAAGGCTCTGTGGGTATTTAGCATCCAGAGTCTGAGCAAGATATAGTCCAGGAAAGTCAGAATTTTTGAAGAAAAGGAACAGGATGAGGTCATTTCCCTGGTCTTTTGACTAATATCAAAGTGAATTTAAAGTGTTTTAATTATTTTGCTGCAACTAATCTTGGACTTAAATTTTGGTAAATTTTAAATGAAATCAGCCCTTTCCTTTTCAAAATCTTTTGTGATTCTAAATCAAAAATAAATTATTCCCATCTCTTCTCCTAAAGCATTTAGAGATTTAAAAATTACTTTAGTCAGCCAATAGTGTTACTTACGTCGGCATGTGTTTTGGAGAGCAGGATCCAGAAGGGTAAGGAACAGAATCAACTAAAATAATTAAAATGAAATACATATAGTAAGAGTTCAAAATAGCCCCTACACATGGCTGTGGAAATAACCACAAGAGGCCATCTCTATCCACACACTAGAATCAAAGAAAGAGCCATAAAAGTTAAAATGAATAAGTACCATAGAGGGGGAATGCTTGCATAAAATTGAGAATAACCTAATGTATGAACTGGATCTGGAAACAGGACAGTATGCAACATAAGGTAAGCATAATGCATGGACAAAAGAGTGAATTTATGAATGCATGACTTATGAATATAGCCAAATTATTGCCTTAAAACCAAAAGCTATTATGCAACAGAGCCATTCATCAGGGAGAGATTTTAAAGAAAGAAAATTTAAAATATAGTTACACCCACATTTGTTTTTTAAAAATATATGAAAAAAGATAATCAGATAAATTTTATTAGAAACTATCATTACTTTATTTTATTTTGGTGGCCTATATAAAATTTCTGCAAGCTACATTTAATTGAGATACACAGCACCTTATTTTGACTTCCATTCTTTGATCCACATCCCAGATTTCCACTGCCACCAACATATCCTTTTAACAGTAGAACGAAGGAGAAGAAAAAAAAATCACTTCTGTCTAAAATGATCTCTTCTGACCTCCACCATATGATGCTTAGTATTTATTGTTTAACTTTGGCTTTCTCTAAGTGCTCACATGTGAAAAACCATTCTGCATCACAGATGCCATGGCAATAAATATCACAACAAGATGAAAATGCATTTCTATTTAAGTACCAAAGCAGCCAATCGAATGATGCAGAAATCTATGTGTAGAGTTTTATATTCTGATTTTGAAACTTGTTCCTTAGATGTGGGAATGGTTATTCCATTTGGGTAGTAAAATACAGGTAAATATATTTTTTTTCTTTGAAGTTAGGAATGTTTTATTTTCAATCGCTTTCTTCAACTTTGAAGTGGATTTTTACAAAGAAAAATGAAGGGCACTGTTCTTTGTAAGCTCAAATAAAATTCCATTCTCTCATTTCAGTGAGCAGATACCCTGAGTCTACTCTATAAGTTCTAAAAGGAAATGATCAATAGTCAAACAACCTTGGCAGGTTGTCATAAGGTCTTGGCTGTGAAGGTTCAGGCTAAGGGAACTGTGCTTACTGAGTTTCAAGATTATGGTCAAAACCAAAAGGGAAATATGGATTTATATTATGACAATATTAAATATATTTTGCTTTTGTTGTGCTATCCATCATTAAGCCATTAACAAAAAAATAACCACATAGTGCCTACCCTCAAGTATATGCATTTTAAGAATGAATATAATTTTGCCCCTGCTCTGAAAGAGTTTAAGGAGTTGTGGAAAGGAAGAAGTAAATGGACAAATAGAATGCATCATGCATGTCCATTTAAAGAAATTATTCAGAGGAAGAGTGATCATTAAGAAGATTTAAAGACAAGCAAGCACTGTGTGTAAATGGCACAATTTCTTTCTTTATTCATCTGTTCATGGACATATAGGCTGCTTCCAAGACTTAGCTATTGTGAATTGTGTGCTATAGATATGATTATGCGATATATCACTGTAAAATGATGTTTTTAAGATGCCAGAAAGGGAATAGTGTGGTTAAGTGGCATTTCTAGTTTGAGGTACTTGAAGCATTTCCATACTGATTTTCCAGAGTGTTTATACAAGTTTATATTCCCACCAACAGTGTAGAAGTGTCCTTTCATCCTGTGGCCTATACAGCATTTGTTATTATTTGATTTCTTGATGGCTATTCTTTTGGGGTAAGATGAAATCTCAGTGTTGTTTTGTGTGTGTGTGTGTGTGTGTGTGTGTGTGTGTGTGTGTGTGTGTGTCTAATGGCCATCAATGTTGAGCATTTCTTCATCTATTTATTGGGCATTCATACTTCTTCTGTGACAGTTCTATTCACTTTGCTTGTCCATTTTTGACTGGAATTTTTATTGATGGTGGAGGTGTCTAAATTATTAAGCACAAAAAAAAGTCAGTCATTTGTAGGCAAATGGATGTATTTTGATATCATAATATTGAATGAAGTAGGTCACACCCAAGCCTAAACATTGCATGGTTTCTTTTATAAGATAAACTCAACATATGATTTAAAAGCAACATAAATTATAGATAATGAGATATAGGGAGATAGATATTTCTCAAAAAGGAAGTGAATCAAGAGATGGATAGAGAGTAAGGGAGGTACAGGAGATTAAAAACATTGAGATGTATCATGTCCATGTACCAACTACACACAGGGAATGTAAATATTATGTACAATGAATATACAATCTCCCCCCCCAAAAGAAAGGGGATCAAGAGACTGATGGACGAGGTAAGGAGGAAAAGAAAAAGGAATTAAGATGTATTATGTACAGGTATCTATTCCACACAACAACTGTAAACACACACTACATATATGTACCAATGCAACAAGAAAAGAAAAAGTTAAAAGTTACTGAAACTTTAAATTGCATAATGTCTGTGAAACATAAAGAGCCAGAATGTGTTGAGCAAAGAGGATGAAGGCAAAGTAGGTGCCATAACATGAGGAACAAGCATCAGAGTAGGCTAATGGAAGGGCACTTAAACTATGTCCAAAAACTTGATTAGAGTCAAGGAAAATAAAGAGGCTATTGGACCAGTCTAGGTAAAGAATGATGATAAAGTCATGTCATACTGGAGAGGTTAAGAGATATATAGAGAAGGCACAATAAACAAGATTCAATGATTGCCTAGTTGTGAGGGACAGAAGGGAAGAGTAATTTCCCGTGTGCACAGCTTGCGTAGTGGTTGTGGTCTTTGAATTCTGGAATATGAAGAATAAGCACGTTTGACTGAAGCAGTTTTGTCAGAGTAGGGAGAGAAAACAAGGGAGAAGATAAATTGAGTTTAAGGAATCAGTGGGATGCTCAGTGAAGATTTCCAAGACTTGAATTTAAAAGTACATAGTTTATATGAAAGCTATGAATATATAAAACAAAGTAGAGAAAATATCTTCTGTTCTTCAATTCCTGGAATCTTTACTATTGGTTGTGTCTCAGTGTAACTTGTAAAGGAGACACCTCTGGCTTCCAGAAACATGAAAAAGAGATTTTATGGGGTTTGGCTGGCAATCTTTTTTAAATGGTGGTTTTCTATAAATATCTTTATTTTTCTGGCTCTCTACCAGTATCTTGATAAACTATGAAATAAGCCTTATTGCAACTCAAATTATTTTTTTGAATTATTATTCACATAAATATGTTATATTGAGTCTCTTACATACACAGGAATAGTTTTGTTATTAGATTACTTCATCTTTTTCTACTGAAATATATCATAGTTATGTGCAAGAGACTGTATTTCTATAGCACCTTTTTCAGGATAAAAATACAAGTTAGTTCCAGTGAAACTTATGTTTTATATGCTTATGTAGAAACAAGTCAGTGACTAAGGCTAAATGAATCATATTTATTAAGTTGAAATAAGAATAATAAATAATAATAAAATATTTTAAAATGTAATTTTCAATATAATGGAAGGTTTCTGATACAATGGAAGGTTTTAAAAATTATACAAAATTACCTTTGCAATGATGATGTTATTCATTAACAGAGAAAATAGTCAAGCTTCTGACTCATAGTTACTTTACTCTGAGGATCAGAACTTTGTCTGCAGTATAAAGAAAATAAAAATTAAAATTTTAAAATAATAACCGTATTTCAAAGACCATGACAAAAGTTTACATTGCTTTTTTGGAATGTTTTGTGTGACACAGAATATTTGGTTGACTCATGATTGGTGCATGATTTGTAACATCTTCTCTTCATTTCATTAGATAGCTCTGAAAGTTTTGACTGTCTGGTTATCTAACTACCACCATCAAGACAGAAAACAAAATACATCATCCTGAAAATTTTTCCTCCTTAGCAGTTAGTCAACCCTCAACACTTGACAACTTCTGATGAAATTTTGGGGGCCTATAAAATTTTCATATAATGAAGCATACATTTTATAGCCTTTTAAAAGTGCCTTCCTCCACTTAATGTAATGAATTCGAGATTCAGCCATAACGTGGGAGTCTGGACTGTTTCCTTTTGTTAGTGGATGTTATTCCAGTACAAGACTGTGTCATAGATTATCCTTTCCTAATTGAAGTACATTTGAATTATTTTTGGTGATTACAGATAATGTGGATAGAAGCACTTGCACACAAATTTTAGTGTAAAGTTTTCATTGTATTTGAGTAAGTATCTGGGAATAAGATTGCTGGTCAAACAACAAGCATACATTTATTTTTATAAGAAAACACTTTTCTAAAGTAGATCTATCATTTTATATAATTGTAAGTAAATCTGAGTTGTGAAAATATGTGGCTTTATCAATGAATTTTGCTTAAACAATTAAGAAAAAATAAAAAGATGAATAAAAAATTTTACACTGGTTTTGACACGGATTTCTAGTACTTTGCTGTTTTTAGTGAAATTTCAAGTTTTTATCTGTTTTCAGACTCTCTTCCTGAAGAACTTTTAAGTTTTCCTTTGATACAAGAATACTAGTATAACTACTTCTCTCTAATATGTTTGTATGCAAAGTCATACTTTCTCACATATATTTTCACTGATAAAGAATTCCATGATCCAGTATTTTTTTCTCTTAACATTTTAAAGATTTCATTTCATTTTCTTCTGATTTGCACAATTTATAATGAGACATATACTATGATTGTCATCTTTTTGTACATGCAATGTGGTTTTTATTTGACTCCAGGATTTTATCTTTATGTTTAGCTTTTTGCTGCGCAAACATATTGATGTCTTTTTATTTGCTTGTATATTCATTACTTATTGGTTGTCTAAGTTTCATGTATATGTAATCTGTGCATTCCATTTATTTTAGGAAATTATAATTATTGGTCATTATCTTACTGAATATTTTTCCACTGAATTCTGTCTTCAATTTCTGAGATTCCAATTACACATATAACACCATTTGATATTTTCTATAACTCTTGAATATTTTGTTTCTTTTTCCCTATCATTCTCTTCTCTTTTTTAGTTTGACCAACTTCCTTAAAATTATCTTCAAGTTTATAAATTCTTTCTTCAACTGGATCAAATATAAAATGATTCAACAAAAGATATTTTTATCTTTATTATTATGTTTTGAACACAGTATTTGCATTGTATTTTTTTTTTTTTTTAAAGTACCATGTTTCTGCTGATGTGGCCTATTTGTTCATGAACTCTTTCATGTTTTCTATTAGATCCCTTTAAACATTATCTTTATCTTAAATCCCCTGTCACTTATGGTCTAAGTACAACAGTTTGCTTCCGTTCCTCTACTAGCTTATGCTCAATAGAGGAAACAGAAAAGAAGAATCTAAGTGAGGCTTCATGTTACTTTGGATCACATGCTGCTTTATCTCCCAGGCTTGCACTATGGGGAGGCTTTGCCAAGTTTCCTATGCCGCCCTAACTTCCCTGTAAGAAGCAGAGAGGTCCTGCTAGCTGGTGGAAACCCCCTGGAGTTTGTTCTGTGCTCTTATGCTGGTCCATATTCAGCCTTCAGCAATTCACTGAAACTTCGAGTTGAATGTATGTATCTTTCATGTAACTACCTTTTATGAAATCGTGTCTACAACAGACAAGCAATTGCTTGTATTCTTTCCTAATGCCTGCATTTCTGTAATTGTCAAGTATATTGGCTGCTCCTGGACCTCGGTGTTCTTACTGATTCAATCTGTTGCAATTTCACAGATTAGCTGGCTCTAGTCTGCATCTTTGTGTCTAATTCTAGTGACAGAACTAGGAATTTTCTGGTATTTGTCTCCTGCCAATCTTTAAAAGCTGAAGACACATTGAGCTGTTATTAAGGAATCAAGTTTGTGCTACAGAAAAATATCTGTATTAAGTTTATTACATAGAATTATCCTGGAATTTTGTTATATATGGAATTTATAGGTAATTTACAACATAAGTTTTGTTAATGACCTTTGAATGCTTTCCATTTGGACTAGATGGATCTAGGAGGGAATCCTTTTATGTTGAGTTTATTGTTACTCTTCACATGTTCTTCAAACTCTATCAACTGTTGTGTAGTTTATACTGGCCTTTGTCTGTGTGTGTATATCTCTCACTGCACAGTGTTCTCTCTCTCTCTCTCTCTCTCTCTCTCTCTCTCTCTCTCTCTCTCTGTGTGTGTGTGTGTGTGTGTGTGTGTCTCGCTCTCTGTCTCTGTCTTCTGTCTCTCTCTTTCTCCCTCCCTCCTTCCCTGTATTTATAGAGTTGTTCAATGCTTAGTCTTCACCAACTAATAATATTAAGCAGGACTTAATGTCATATAATAAATCCTATAAAAGTGGTTGTCAGTGTTATATCGCTAAGATATGTCCTGTGCAGTTTTCTTCACTC